>NC_064640.1:841360432-842729290 GCF_023864345.2 Schistocerca serialis cubense | reverse complement strand
ATCAGATATTGGGATGTGGTGTATCTTAGGATGTCTGAAATTACTTATGTTATTTGATGGGTGTCACCAACTAACAGGCTAAGGTTTCGGATGAGTGTTTGCCTGTTAATAGTGTCGAAGGCTTTGCTAAAGCCTATACAGATTACAAAGTATTTTTTCCCTGGATGCCTTATTGTGTCCTGAGCTTGCTCTATTAAGCAGTTCACCGCATGTAGGGTGCTTCTTCCCTTTCCGAAACGAAACTGATTTTCTGTTATTTGGGCATCTACTTCACCAGTGAGTCTTCTTACCAAAATACTGGTCGCGGGGAATTCAACAAAGATTGCGCCAAGAAGTATTTTACCGTGAACAATTCTCTTCCAAGCAAGGGTCGTTCAGAAAGTACTTCGAAAAAGAACTCAATAGACGTCGTTACTGGGACGATCCGTTACCAAAACAGGATATATTGAGAATATTGAAAGCTATATTACCGGTCATTGTCGGAAATCAGGTAGTTAATGTGTCAGACTAAAATTTGGAGGATTTTTTTTTCTGTATTAGATTCGATAGACCTGATGCAAGAAAACCTGAAGTCCACGTCAAGACCGAGTAAAGGGTATAAAGTGCGAACACTGGTGTTTATAACTCAGAAAGTAGCCGTGGAAATGGTAGTGATGCACAAAACACCAACCAAATGGATAAAGGAGATCCAGGTAATGTACCAAATGGTAATCCAAAGAATAGCTGAAAGAAAAACAGTGGAAATGGTAGTGGCTTTCGAACGTATGCACCTCACTGATGAATAGAAGCATCAATTATCAAGCCTCCTATTACTTCATTCGAATGTTTTTGAACAAAAACCCGGACTCATCAAAGGATATGGGTGTCACCTTGATGTTATGCCACATAGAACATACGGTCATAGCTTCTATCCGGTTTCCTGGTGTCTTAAGAAACCTATAGCAGACGAAAATGTGAACATCTTGCTTGATTCCTCAATCAAATTCACCCCTGGTGATCTAATGTTTAGAAGAAAGGAATGAAATGAATGGGCAGATAAAATTCCGCTGACGGAAGATACTGACATACCTTGTGAAGAAAAAATTAGATAAGCTCTGGTTAATCTCACCGAGAAGGCTAGGGATCAGAAAAAAGGGTTATGACAGGACACTCAAACATATGCAGACAACTAGAATCGGCGAAAAGGTATTGTTGCGAACACATCCGCGATCCTCATTACTTTTCGAAAAGAATAGGAAGTGGTAATTATTATACTCTGGACCATTCGTAATTGTGCGGATTCCAAACCCTGGTGCGTATTTATTGAAGTATCGATAAAATTTAAGAATCGAAGGACTGTCTCCCCCTCAAGACGGATTATTAAGTGATTAATCCCGTGAAAATGATTATGATGATTAAATTGATAGTGATTAGGAATTACATAGTGAGGAGTGATGAACTATGATTAAATTTATAGTAATTGTGATTTCTGTTGGACTATGGTGCACTCATAGTGAGATCAGAGTTACTAATAAGAGACCATGCACCGCATAGTGAGTACTTTAGAGAAGTAATGATAGCGTCTATGTACGCAGCAACTAATTAATTATTTTTATTGATGAGCAAGTTAATTCTTTATTCTTAGGAATAATGTATACAAATTTGTATGGTTGTGAGATCTTCAATTTCAATTACTTAAGTTTTGATTTAGGATGTGTCTATGTGTTTTATCCACTCATGTTCATGCATCTTAAGTTAAGTGAGAGGAAATGTACCTGAACTGACTGAACTTACCAGGAGAGGTATTCTGATTTATAATGATGGTGACGTTTTAGGGACTTGCGGGAATCATTGATAACGAAAAGTTAAATTTTGCTGAATTCTTGCCACTTAATGTGGTTGCAAGTTGCTCGGTACGTAAGGTGTAGATAGCAATTGGTTTGATGGTTCCTGACCCTAGTGAATTTCACGTTCAGGAAGATGAAATCCTTTATATATGTCTGTGTGATTTATTTGATTTCGAATGATCATGAATGTAAGTGAATTCAGATTCGGACGTGCTTTGACAAGAAATTGAGAAGACATAGGCGTTTAATAGAGAGATGTATAACGGAAGCATAGAAGTGGTGCGAAGGCAAGGTGATTTATAGTCTACGTTGGAAGCATTTCTCTCGTGGAATATTCACTTTGGATGTACAAAAAAATTTGTCTCGTCTTACTATGAAGAATCATAATATGATATCGAGGCTCAGAGAGAAGGATTCCTAAAAGGAAGGATGTTCTTTCTGGAATATCGGCTCATATGAAAAATTCTTATATGTTGAGTTATGTGGTATAAGCTGAAAAAAGTATTGGATGACCTGTCGACTTCATAGAGTCCGAAAAACCCTGAACGTAACGAATTGATCATGAGCAGTGATTTACTTTGGATGGACTTATTTAAAATTAAATAAAAGCGATTGCTATGCAGTGGACACTGCAGTCGATCATACCTCTTTCGAATCTACTGAATTCATGAAGCATCCGATGTGGAAATGTGCTACTAATTCGTACTTTACAGTGTGTAAAGTAAAGATCTCCGACTTATCCAATGTTTGAAATGGTTTCATGTCCTCTTGGTCGGATCTGGTGCTGTGAGCTTCGAGATTATCCCACTTTCCTACAACCTGGTTCCTGATTCATGCAAAATTCTTCCTACATCAACCTCCAATAGTTCCAGTCAGCCTCCAGTATCCAGCCATCCGTGTGACGACCAACTCCATCCAGCTCCATCAACCTTCGTCGAATATTTCTAGTCAAGACAACACATTGTTATTGTTGTTCACTGGACTGTTTTAAACACACAAACTGTAGTTTATTCTCTATTACTAATCTGAACATTCAAACACTTTACCAAACAACATTCTTAACGTTTTGTAACACCCAAGGTGATTTGTACATTATATTTGAGTTTTCTCTTTTCTGTGGGGAATTTTCAAAATTTTAATATCCATCTTAACTATACATCGCGAATAGCTTAGGGTGGCGGGCTATATTACGGGGATTTCCATGGTTTCCCCCTGGAGTACAGCTCCCTAATAGGTAGACCTGAATTTGTTGTGATCTTCCATGGTTGTGTGGTACAGAGAGATCTACCCCTCTCCACACGTAAAAGTCAGCAACCTTGTGTCACATGGCGTAGCTTTTTGTAAACCCATGCTAAGATAAAGAGATTGTATAGAAATTTTGTAAAAAATATGATTAAGATAACAAATTTGGACTGTTTGCAAATGAACATGATTAATAGTTACTCATTCTCAGTAAATTAGTAATATTATTCAACCTTTTTTAATTGGTAGCAACAAAATTTAATTGGGATTTGAAGTTTGCTGCTCCCGCGAGGGATATTTCTAGTATCATTTTCTCTCTCGTGTGGCACAAATGTTTACGCATAATCGAGCACGTAATTTATATGGCCAAGGAGTTCTTACGACTGCGACTGACAGATTATCTCTGACTCGTGATACAAAAACTCTGTGGATACAATGTGGAACATTACGTGTACAATGGACTGACTTACTTCGGATTTGGAATTGCGGAGAGTAGGATCGCAGTGGAGCTGTAATAAGTCGCGTTGGTGTAAGCTGCCATCTTGCATACGGAATGAAATTTGATTAATTGTTATAACGTTTCAGTTCATACAAGAGGATGATGTATACTGTAATGTAGCTAGGAAAATCGTTAATGGAAAATTATAATTTCATCAATGGAAAAGGCACGTTCAGTTCTTTGGTTACTTTAACTTTTCCCTCGACTGCGGCCCGGAACAATATTTGGTGTGTCGTAAGTGACAGGGAACTGTGTACCCTGGGAAATCAGTAGAGCCTGGACCGCGGTCGTTTATGCTCTGTTACAAGAGTACGCCACAGCAATCAAAACGGCTTCCCCACGGCGTACGAGTGTGCTTCTGATTATTTTAAGAATTTTCAGACTCGGCGATCCCCGGAATTCTGCAGAATCACAGAGATTTTATTCCAAGTACTAACTTCGAGGACGAGCATCAGAGAGAGTATGATTATGAACTGTAACTTCTAACCATTTTGTTTTATAGAGTTAAAACTCAACTAAATGTAAAATTATTGGGGAAGCGACTTCTCCAGCCAAAGAGTTTCCATTCAAGTAACTAGATATTGTTCAGTCATAATAATTCAACCTCAGAAGTCAGGGAACATCAGCCTGTTAATTGCTGACACGTATAAAGTAACAAAAATTTTTTCAGACATGCCAAGATAAAATCAAATCCAAATTGCTGATGATATCACGCAACCATGAAACTGACGCAAACAGGTGGAGTACTAGAAGGAGACGCTGATCATTCTGACTCTGTTGAAGATCATGACAACAGATACCACATCATTATGCACAACTCAGTAATACTTACACTTCATGCGGATGACATGGTTAATTATTTCAAGAAGGCAAAGAACAGTTCCAAAATGCTAAGCAGTTTCACTTCTTGGGCACTGGAAAATGACCTACAAATAAACCACGGGAAAACAAAAATAGATTACTGTCAGCAGAAGTGGTAAACTCTCACCAAAATACACACTGGTCTTTCAAAATAAGCTACTAGAAGTGTTACCAGAGTAAAACATCACAGAGTTATCCTGCAAACAACACTAACATCACTCAAAGCCCACGTATAAGAAGAGACGACGGCAACATTAAAAAATCATTATAAAAGAATTATGGCTATGAAGACTGCTCCACTCATTAACCTCAACGAATAGATTCCCTTTTCGAACTGTAAAGTCTCAATTTTTGGAGTTTAAATAAAAACTACTACCTAGATACACAAGACAGAAAAGCCGAAGTAGTCAGACCGAAAAGACAGAACAATGAGAGCGAAGGATTGTGAGAAGAGAATGGAATCCTTAAAGGTCTGTAGAATCATTTCCCGCAAAACGCAAATTCTCTGGTTCGATTCTCTGCCCGGCAAACCGTTTTAATACGTTATGAAGTTTTGCAAAACGCACTTTCCGCTTCAAAGTGAAATAAGCTATGTGATCAAAAGTATCCGGACACTGCTGTGTAATGTGGAATTAACCAGTAGATGTCACGAGGTGAGGGCCTAGCAGTATAAAATGTGGCATAGCATATTGTGTTGTTGTTAGCAGTGAAGCAGTGACAGCAGAATTTATCGCTCATCAGAGCTCAGTGAGTTCTAACGTGGACTAGTCACTGGACGTCACCTGAGTAACAAAGCCATCAAAAATATTTAAACCCTTATAAAACTGTCTAAATCGACTGTTGGTAACGTGACTGTCAAGTAGAAACGTAAAGGAACAGCCGTAGCTAAACTAAGATCTCATACACTGGTGGACAGAAACAGTCGAGCATTCTCGGGATGGTTTAAAAAACCGCGTGAGGATAGTTTAAAAAACCACGTGAAATCAACGGGAAGATATATGTGTCCTAACATACCACTAGATTTCGTAACGATAAAAGGTGTTAACGATAATTATGCAAGAAGTATCAAAATGGTTTTTTATATGTGCTTCTATAGCCAAAGGTGCAAGGTGCTGGGTTCCCAGGTATAGTGATCAGTAAGACTTGGATCGAGCTCACTGACCAGTCTGAGTATAAATCTCGGCGGTGTCAGCCTCTTGATTCCAATCTAATTCGCCAACTTCCGCCTCAGTACCAGAATAATACTACAATTATAATATAAATATGCACAGGAAAAATTTGACAGAGATTAACGCAAGGCTGGAGAACATCCCAGCACAGAACGTAGTACGTTGTCCTCGATGGTGAGTGTTCATCGGAGGTGAGGGTATCATCTGGAGTGCCCCAGGGAAGTGTGGTAGGTCCGCTGTTGTTTTCTGTCTACATAAATGATTTTTTGGATGGGGTGGATAGCAATGTGCGGCTGTTTGCTGATGATTCTGTGGTGTACGGGGCCGTCGTTGAGTGACTGTAGGAGGATACAAGATGACTTGGACAGGATTTGTGATTGGTGTAAAGAATGGCAGCTAACTCTAAATATAGATAAATGTAAATTAATGCAGATGAATAGGAAAAAGAATCCCGTAATGTTTGAATACTCCATTAATAGCGTAGCGCTTGACACAATCACGTCGATTAAATATTTGGGCGTAACATTGCAGAGCGATATGAAGTGGAAGAAGCAGGTAATGGCAGTTGTGGGGAAGGCGGATAGTCGTCTTCGGTTCATTGGTAGAATTTTGGGAAGATGTGGTTCATCGGTAAAGGAGACCGCTTATAAAACACTAATACGACCTATTCTTGAGTACTGCTCGAGCATTTGGGATCCCTATCAGGTCGGATTGAGGGAGGACATAGAAGCAATTCAGAGGCGATGACTAGATTTGTTACTGGTAGATTTGATCATCACGCGAGTGTTACGGAAATGCTTCAGGAACTCGGGTTGGAGTCTCTGGAGGAAAGGAGGTGTTCTTTTCGTGAATCGCTACTGAGGAAATTTAGAAAACCAGCATTTGAGGCTGACTGCAGTACAATTTTACTGCCACCAACTTGTATTTCACTGAAAGACCACAAAGATAAGATAAGAGAGATTAGGGCTCGTACAGAGGCATGTAGGCAGTCATTTTTCCCTCGTTCTGTTTGGGAATGGAACAGGGAGAGAAGATGCTAATTGTAGTACGAGGTTCCCTTCGCCACGTACCGTATCGCAGATTGCGGAGTATGTATGTAGATGTAGATGTAGAATAAAAGTGAAAATCGAGATAACTCTACAATGGGCCAAATCTAAGCTGACACTTTTATAGGAGAACCAAATTATGAATGAAACGATGTACGTAGAAGGAGACTCTCGTGCTTCATCGAGTATCTGATAATTCATATACAAAGCATATTTATAAGGCTGTAATCGTAACAGCTCTCACATGCACTGTCAACCTATATATACACAGCAAATTGTAAATACGGCACAGCATTCGCTGCAACAATTCTATTGAATTCGTGATTGATTTCTTTTCTAAAATTAACGTATCAGTTTAGCATGGTAATCTAAAGTTTTTGAATAACCAATGTTAATATTACACTCCTGGAAATTGAAATAAGAACACCGTGAATTCATTGTCCCAGGAAGGGGAAACTTTATTGACACATTCCTGGGGTCAGATACATCACATGATCACACTGACAGAACCACAGGCACATAGACACAGGCAACAGAGCATGCACAATGTCGGCACTAGTACAGTGTATATCCACCTTTCGCAGCAATGCAGGCTGCTATTCTCCCATGGAGACGATCGTAGAGATGCTGGATGTAGTCCTGTGGAACGGCTTGCCATGCCATTTCCACCTGGCGCCTCAGTTGGACCAGCGTTCGTGCTGGACGTGCAGACCGCGTGAGACGACGCTTCATCCAGTCCCAAACATGCTCAATGGGGGACAGATCCGGAGATCTTGCTGGCCAGGGTAGTTGACTTACACCTTCTAGAGCACGTTGGGTGGCACGGGATACATGCGGACGTGCATTGTCCTGTTGGAACAGCAAGTTCCCTTGCCGGTCTAGGAATGGTAGAACGATGGGTTCGATGACGGTTTGGATGTACCGTGCACTATTCAGTGTCCCCTCGACGATCACCAGTGGTGTACGGCCAGTGTAGGAGATCGCTCCCCACACCATGATGCCGGGTGTTGGCCCTGTGTGCCTCGGTCGTATGCAGTCCTGATTGTGGCGCTCACCTGCATGGCGCCAAACACGCATACGACCATCATTGGCACCATGGCAGAAGCGACTCTCATCGCTGAAGACGACACGTCTCCATTCGTCCCTCCATTCACGCCTTCGCGACACCACTGGAGGCGGGCTGCACGATGTTGGGGCGTGAGCGGAAGACGGCCTAACGGTGTGTGGGACCGTAGCCCAGCTTCATGGAGACGGTTGCGAATGGTCCTCGCCGATACCCCAGGAGCAACAGTGTCCCTAATTTGCTGGGATGTGGCGGTGCGGTCCCCTACGGCACTGCGTAGGATCCTACGGTCTTGGCGTGCATCCGTGCGTCGCTGCGGTCCGGTCCCAGGTCGACGGGCACGTGCACCTTCCGCCGACCACTGGCGATAACATCGATGTACTGTGGAGACCTCACGCCCCACGTGTTGAGCAATTCGGCGGTACGTCCACCCGGCCACCCGCATGCCCACTATACGCCCTCGCTCAAAGTCCGCCAACTGCACATACGGTTCACGTCCACGCTGTCGCGGCATGCTACCAGTGTTAAAGACTGCGATGGAGCTCCGTATGCCACGGCAAACTGGCTGACACTGACGGCGGCGGTGCACAAATGCTGCGCAGCTAGCGCCATTCGACGGCCAACACCGCGGTTCCTGGTGTGTCCGCTGTGCCGTGCGTGTGATCATTGCTTGTACAGCCCTCTCGCAGTGTCCGGAGCAAGTATGGTGGGTCTGACACACCGGTGTCAATGTGTTCTTTTTTCTATTTCCAGGAGTGTAGTTAAAGTACTTCAAATGATTTTGACAATGTTATCTCAGGCATTACTGTCACTTTGTGCCAGCACTTGATCACCTGTGCTTGTCCTGTTCCAGCATGATGACTGTGTTGTCTTCCTTCCACAAAAATATTAGTTTTTTAAGTGCTGTGTGCCAACTTTAATTTCACCGATTTAAAGTTTACTCACTGTACTCGCGACACATTTTGCAGACAGTAGTCACATATACAGCGGAATGTGCCTGAAAAATTATTGTAGCACGACACATAGTTCAGGTGATTTGATTTCATAAACAGTGACATGCGTGAAAAATTACCGCATCATGCATGACGTTTAAATTTATGTCTTCTTTGCTTCTAAATCTATTCACAACACATTTCACAGATGGTATTCGTTTATGCCACTTGTAAACTGGCAGCTTCAGTGAATATCAATTTTGCACCTGACATGATATTTTATACATTGTAACAAGTAGATGAATTTGTCACCTGACATACTTCGGCGCTAATGAGCAGATTTGCCTATCAAAATGTACAGTATGTAATGCAAAGGAATGTCACTCGATTCGACGGTATTAACACACCGAACCCAAATCCTGTATGTCAATGAGCAAAAGGTGACAAAAGCTACTGGAAGAAACGTTTTAGTTTGGGGGCAGACGCGAGTTGCGCCGTCATGAACCGGATACAACGGAAGGGTTCTAAAACGGGTTGGTGATCCGTGGCGAGAGGAACACGAACGCGCCAAGCGATACATAGAGTGGAGCAGGCAGCCGCGCAATGCTGATTGCGACAGAGAAATTCTGTAGAAAACTGCGTTGAGGAATTTCCAGATGGTTACAAACAGACCAGTAACACAGTTGATCATGTGAAATGCCTGTGGTACGCTCGTGATGTACGCGTGTAACTTTTAGGCGTCAGGAGTGGACACAAAATGTCCGATTGGCTGAAATAAACTCGGAAGGAGTAAAAAGGGGCGATATTTCGACGCAATTTAAAGGTAGGCCCTTTGCTATTGGCAGAGGTAATCTCCACAAGATGAAAGGGACGCTCCCACTGGTCTGAAAAAGCCGCCATAACATGAAGCATGAAACGACACAGGTAGGGGACAGTTTGCTCTGAAAGACACAACACCGAAAACTTCGGGGACTCTCCTCTGAACCAGCGTCAAGTGTAGAACAGAGCGTATCACGCTCTGTACGATTCCATAAAGAGGGATTTTGTGTGAACACTGCATTATCTTTGGCTGGCATTCAGCTAGAAATTAGCTGAAGAGTCGTTGAGCTCCGACAGCGGAGAAACGAAACAGCCACGTAGTTAGCTGTTCTTGCAAGAACTATGAGGGCATCGAAGCAAAAACGCTGCTCCATCTATGCATGTGTATATCGCCATATTTTCCAGGCTAGAGATGAGTGCATATTTTCTTGCCTAATGAGAAACATGGGACAGTTTCAGCTGATAAAATCAGTAAATATTTTGATTAGCTTTTTATAGGATTTACAGAGGGCAAGAGCAGCCATGCAGCCAACAGCACATCAGAGTTGAAGGTAAATGCTGCTCGCAGAGGCGTAAACTTGTTGGTTCACCAGCTTGCGTCCACTGTGAACTCGAGCAACCTTTAGTAATCTTTTGCTCATCTTGTCACAAAAACTAACCATCCTCCGTAGACTAGATTGTCATCCTAAGTAGTACCGAACGTAAACTAGAATCAGATGATTTGTCGTAATATTGGCCAACTTCACCGTGTATAAGTAAGAAAAGTGTTACAGACATCCTTATATTTATATTTGATATTGTTGGGTTCAGTGTTATTTCTGATAAACAGGACATAATGCGATATATTGACAACCGTCCTGAAATTGTCATGTTACAATCTATGTAAACTTGTGTGCTTCTTTAACAAGAAAACAGGAATAAACCAATTTTACAGCTAAACACCAATGTGTTCTGTCCTAGAAAAAGGGTCCACTCGTAACCCCAGTCACTGATTCTGGTGACGCTAATGCACTCACAGGATGTTTTTGTTGACAAACGTGAAAAGGAGTGGAATGTCAGATGCTGAACGCACCTACCAAATCATATCACTGTACAACACATAGTTTAAGAGATGTAATAGGCTGCTTGACAATGAAAATTCGCTAGAGATTCAGGTGAACTATGTGTACAAATACGTATGAAATAAGTTAAATATATGTGACACATACGTATGCAGGCAAAGCCATGGGTAAAACTGTGATGACCTGACATAACTACAATCGTCCGGTCATAACTTTGATTGCTCTGGGAGATGGATGGCTGATTGAAACTGCAACACATTATAGTAAGAAGATGTACTTAACTTTGTACAATCCATAGCCACAGGAATGTGCCAAATAATTACAACTGTCTTTGACTATTAAAGCATTACTTGGTGCACAGGTTTACAAAACTCTTCTCTTGAAGTACAAAGTTCTCAGTACTAAAAAAGTACAGTTCCATCTACGACATGAGTAACACAGGAGCCCTAACTAGTCAGTGTTGTCTTCTTGGTTGGAGGTCACGAACTGGAGCAAGACCTTCCTCCGTTCGGCTACATATCGGCCTCAGTGCGGTGGGCTACAGAGCTGGGAAAGAAGGCGTGGCTCCGCTAGCACCTCCCATTCGTGTGGAATGCAGTGAGACGTTGCTAACCTCTGTGGTATCAATGCGAGCTGCCGACTTTGGTATGGCACTGCAGTCTTTGGACGATACCACAAAAGCTCCTCCTAAACACATCGATCAATGTCAACCAAACTTGGTACACATACTTCTTACTGTAACACCCCACCCATCACTCATCTGGTTTTGGCGTGTGTTCACCCCAGCTAATTGACTAACAGATCAACAGAGAGTGCAAAACTGCCGCAATATCGGATAATGCAAAGAAAGTAATAAGGCCCTGTGACTCCTGATTGAACTGCGGTGGCAGTGTTGACATTAATTGATTCAGAATTGATCACTTTTAATTAAAAAGGGGTGGACATTGATGTTATATTCAGCTATTGAACACCAGATGCAAATGTTGAACATAAAATTAATTAAGAAAATGACTTGGGTTTTCAACTACCTGACTGAGAACAGATGCAGTCGATTAGCTCAAATTTATTTTAACTCCCGACCTTCAATCATCACATTACAACACTCTCCTATCAGGCACTGGTAATAAATTGGTTTGCGTGGAGTAAAGCGTGATAAATCAAAAGTAATTCCTATCGACTGACCCAGGCGTAATGCGAAGTGCGAAAAGAATTCTGCAATACACGGCCCATTAAACCCTCATGGAAACTTTGCCAACTTATCCAACAAATTAATCAGTGGCCGGAGCAGGCGCAATATCACGCGTGGCGGGGCATCGTCGTTTGCGGACGTCAGACAATAAGTGCTGCAAGGCTGCGCTCGTCTATTCACTTCTAGCTATCTTGCTCAGTACATAGCTGAACGAAAACTTTCTATCTCCAAGCTCAATCGTTCTGTTTGCTAAGTCCTAAACTGGAGAGATGCTCACTCTCTCTCAGGCAAGCTGAGTAAAGAACGCCACATCCACACTCTAGGTAAGCTGGGAATGGAAGACCTCTATGGGGACTTCTCCCAGTCCGCTTTTCACCTCGGTTTCCCCTCCAGCAAAATCACTTGCGCCAATTGCAGCACATGTCACGTTAATTATGCGTCGCTTCCCAGCGCCGACCAATGCCTGCTCTGGGAAGTGAACAAATTCCCACAAAATTTCCCTTCCTCTCAACTTCTGCTATTTACCTCCTCTCAGGCCACCCATCAAGGTTAGTGTCTGCACAAAACACCAGTTTTTCCGGAATTCTGACTCCCAGGAGAGTACTTCAAATTCCTTGATCCTACGTTCCCATCGGAGGCCGGCGTATTTCATTCTGCCGCTCTTCACCTCATTTACTTCAGACTCTGCAGACCGTGAATTCAGCGTGAAGTTGCTATAGTCACAAACACGCATATTTTGCCTCTGTTGATGGCTCCACCATAGCTTTGTGCGGCTTTCTCGCATGTTTCACTGAAAACGGGACGACGGACATTTATCAACAGGCCTACAAGTTCTCCGTCTGCTTTCCGGTACACCAGCATGGGGTCAACCACCCACTCACTGTCACTCATATTAAGGCAGCTGGAGGCCACGCCCCGTTACCACTTTCTCAAGAGTTTGAGCCGCCCTAAGCTGCCTATTGTCGCTCCCCTTTGCTGCTCCCCAGCCGCGCGCCATGGTCAACTCGAATACTTCTGTGGGGTAAACTAGCCTCCAGTAAATCGACGTGTTTCCACAAAGTTTTCGTGTCATGTGAATTACTTTAAAACCATCACCTGACATTAATTATTCCAATACGTCCATACTATACCCTCTACAAGATGCATTGTGCATTGTCAGTCATTTTTGTTCAGCCCTACTGTTCGCTCAACGTGACTTAGGTGATCTTTAATGACTTCATGTAAGGGGAATAGTTCTTGCCATCTTACATTACTATCTGGAAAGAAATACCGTGTGGGCAATAAGCAGCAACCTCCCATAGGGGTAGTGGTGATAGTGTGGAGAGAGATGAGGGAGGAGGAGATTGACAGATCGGGATGTGGGGAGGAGAGGCTAGACACAGATGAGGAGGTAGAGGAGATGGATACATGAAGGGGAAGGAGGGCATGGACAGAAAGGGAAGAGGGGAGAGCAGGAGATGGGCAGAGACAGGAAAGAGGAGTAGATGGACGAACAGGGAGGAGAAAGAGGTATACAAGAAGATGGACAGTGAGAAGGAGGAGAAGAAAATGAACAGAGAATAGAAAGAGATACACAGAGAGGGGGGAGGAGACAGTGGATAGAGAGAGAGGAATAGGAGATGTACAGAGAGAAGGGAAGGAAGACATGGACAGAGAAAGGAGGAAGGAGGAGATGGACTTTGGAAGTAAGGAGGAGATGTAGGGGGATGAGGAGATGGATAAGAAGGGAATGGAGCACATGGACAGAGCGGAAGGAGCAGATGAAAAGAGAAAGGAAAGAGGAATAGATGGACTGAGACAGGGCAAAGGAAAGAGGACAAGATGGATAGAGGAAGGAAAAATGAGTAGAGATGGACAGAGAGATCAGGGAGGAGGAGACAGGTGGAGATGAAGGATGAGGAGATGGACAGAAAGGCAAGGGAAAAAGAGAGGGTCTAATAAAAGACTGGCATAAATACATGCCAGTCAACGCCAGCTACTTAGCTAGTATTACAAGTATTCTTCCATGGTTTTGCTGCAATTTACACTTTACTGAATCGTAATGTTTACATCACAAAGCGCTCGTTCGGCATTTTTTACATTTTCGAGTGGTTCTGCGATGATGGTACAATTTTTTTCGAATATTATACAATAAAATTATATTGCTTACATCTATGATGGTA
This sequence comes from Schistocerca serialis cubense, assembly GCF_023864345.2. Lineage (NCBI taxonomy): Eukaryota > Metazoa > Arthropoda > Insecta > Orthoptera > Acrididae > Schistocerca > Schistocerca serialis. The sequence continues at coordinate 842,715,421 of NC_064640.1, read as the reverse complement.
GTTGTTTGTTCTACAACGTGTAGTGCCGTGTATTATTTTGCTACAAGATCGTAAGGGTTAGGTCTGTTTTAAGGATTTTTTAGTTTATGTTCCAATACAGGATAAAAAAAAAAGTATATGGCTTATAATGTATGTTAGAGCTGCTTGCTTTACATGTCAGATGTTACGACATGTATTACAAAATGGTTCAAATGACTCTGAGCACTATGGGACTTAACAGCTGAGGTCATCAGTCCCCTAGAACTTAGAACTACTTAAACCTAACTAACCTAAGAACATCACACATAACCATGCCCGAGGCACGATTCGAACCTGCAACCGTAGCGGGCGCGCGGTTCCAGATCATGTATTACAGCATTCCCTTCTGGAGCGTCTTTCTGATTACCTCTTAGGTGTTGTACTATTGGCAAATTTTTGTATGTGATCACGTCTGTAATAGAATATTTGTGATCACATTTATAATAACATTTATAAAAGTTACAGTTTTAAAAATGGCTTTTTCTCAGCAACTGTATGTAAATTTCAACATATAAATCACACAGCCAGCCAGTTGCAAATAATTGTTTGGTACACTGACCTAGGTTTCGACACCTCTAAAGATGTCTTCATCAGAATGAAATTTTGAGAAATCTCGTGTTTAACAAATTTTTCTTATGTCTCTGTACTTTGACACAGCCTTAGATACCTGGGCCAGTGGAAATGTCATAAGCACAGCTGGTTCTCCGCAACCATATACAAATTTCAACATACGAGTCACACACCTAACCAGTTGTAGATACCGGTTTAGTACACTGACGTAAATTTCGACATCTCTAAGGATGTCTTCATCAGAATGAAATTTTGAGAAGCCCTGTACTTAACAATTTTCTTCTTGTATGTTTATAGTTTGACACAACCTTAGATAACTGGGCCAGTAGAAATCTTACAGTTTTAAACATGACTGTTTCTGAGCAACTGTATATAAATTTCAATTTAGGGATCACACATTCAACTGGTTGCAAATAACTGTTTTGTACACTGGGCTAGGTTTAGACACATCTAAGGTTGCCTTAATCACAAAGAAATTTTAGGAAACTCTGTGTTTAACCATTTTCTTCTTATTTCCTTGTACTTTGACACAGCCTTAGATATCTGTGATGGTAGAAGTCTTAGAGGTGTCAAAAGTAGGTCAATGTACGAAACAGTTATTTGCAAATGATTAGCTGCGTGATTCCTAGGCTGAAAGTTATATACGCTTCCTGAGAAACAGCCATAATTAAAACCAAAAATTTCGTTCTCATGAAGACATCCTTAGAGATGTCAAAACCTAGGTCAATGTAACAAACAATTATTGGCTACCGGTTGGCTGCACAATTCCTATGTTGAAATTTATAAATGTTTGACAGCTTCCTTCAGTGCTGCTTATATGTTGACAATTATAGTTATTCGCGAAAAATCAGTGATTATAAGCACATGACAACGGCTGTATAACTTATTCGCTTCTTGTACAAAGATATTTATGCTGAGTATTCCACGTAGCAAATTTGTCTTTTCTCTTTTAGGATATCAATATAGTTATCCAGAATTTTTTTTAATGTTTAAGCTCTGCTTGTCCCTGGGGAATTTGGTTTGGAGATACGTCTGTGTGGGTGTATGTTTCAAGCTGTTTCAAAATATTTGGGTACCATATGCACTATTTTTAAGTGCGTTTTCTATATTTTCTGCTTTATGTTTTTGGTTTGGTTGACGCATGTAAAACGTAGACTGATTGCTCTTACAGCCCCAGGTGTGTTCCTTAAACTTGTTTTCAAATGTCTACCACTTTCTCCGATGTAAATCTCGCTGCAGTCATCATCCCAAGAGACTTCGTAAACTCTCAAATTTTAGAAAACAGAGACATTGTCTTTTCCTGATAGTATTTTTGTTTTCAAATTATTGTTAGTACGAAATGTTAGTCTTGCTATCGTCTTTCTAAGCAGATTGTTTAGTTTTCTTGAAATCTGGCTAGTGGGGTTGAAAGTATTCCGCTGTTCCATGTCTTGTAATGTTTTTATTTCTTTTTGTACTGCGTCAGTATTAAACGTAAAATTATGATTCTATTAATCACTAATCTGAAGAATGCATAATATGTGAATTTGGAAAATAGGCTTGTGTCTTTATAATAAAATCTCCTGTGTTGGGTTTCCCATATATTTCATATCTATGGTAGTTGTCATTGTTACTTATTGTTGAGTCTAGACTATATAGCGACTTATTTTTCTACTTCCATTGCGAATTTTACTTCAGGTTGCAAGCTATTTGATTGTTTGTTGATCGTTCGAATGTCGTTGTCGCTACCATTTATCTAAATTAGGGTGTCGTCTATATGTCTTTGGTGGTAAATAATTTTGTCTAAAGTGAGCCAATTACAATTCAAAATTATCGCCTTCAATGTATCAATAAATGTAGTTGTAATTGTGCCTGCAATGTCATTTTATCCATTGCACACTGTTAGTTAATTTTATTCTCCTATTAAACATAATTTTGTGACAACATAAGTTGTTTATTACTTCATATGCTTCGATGGCAAATACTTTCCCGTTGTGTATAAGGTACTTCTTCATAATTGCGATTGTCTCTGTTACTGGCATATTTGTGTAGATGTCAGCCAGTTTCACCTTGGTATTAAAATGAGGAGCCAGTTACTTGAACTGCGTAAAAATGGTGTCATGTTCGAAGACGAGCGGTATTTCCGAACAAAAATTACGTAAACCTCCCTTGAACAGCCCTGATGTTCAAGGATATTTCTGTGAAATTGCGTTATGTTCAAAGATATTTGCCTATGAATTCAGTATAAATACATACACGCGCTCGGGCAGGTACACACACACACACACACACACACAAAACCACTGAATAGTGCTCCACCTCTGTAATTACTGTATTACGTCATCATTAAATTTCATCTCACATGTGTGCTCAAAATAATTCATTTCATTTTGGTGATGAGAATTTGGTGATCAAAATATTCTCACACTTATTTTCCAATCATTCTGAATACAGAGCTTCCCGTGAATTATAACGAGAAATAGCATCCTTCCACGTGGCGACACGATGGTTCATAAATTCACTCGTCTTTCTTAAACTGGAAGCTAATGTATAGGATGGAGCAATATCTCTTCCATTTTTTGCATTAAATATTGAGTTGTATCATATTTTTCTGCATTACAAATGGCTTATTGCTTTGCTCGAAGACATATCTCCAAACCATGCGATTTAGTGGCTTCTTTAAGAATTTCAATTCATGTTATCTATACTGAGAACCTATGAGGTCTTTGTGATCTGTCTGCTCAGTTTTGAGAACAATGTGTTAACTATTTGTGACATCTCTGTTAAATATTTCGTGTAACCTAAGTCATTCCTTTATTACATTACGTCTTTACACGCTAGTATTCATGCCACCATCTTATGTACACCTCTTGCTGTAGTCTCGTGGCATGAGTGGCATCTCTGTTAAATATTTCGTGTAACCTAATTCATTCCTTATTACATTACGTCTTTACACGCTAGTATTCATGCCACCATCTTATGTACACCTCTTGCTGTAGTCTCGTGGCATGAGTGACTTCGAGGCGCACAAATTCAGGAAACTGGATGCTGTCTTAGAATGCAGATAACTGTAGAGGACTTGCCCTCATGATTTTGCATAACAGTGAGGCATTCCCAATTTCCAATAGGTTGTGCAAATTTTCCTTTTACACCACTGGCCATTAAAATTGCTACACCAGTAAGAAATGCAGATGATAAACGGGTATTCATTGGACAAATATGTTATACTAAAACTGACATGTAATTATATTTTAACACAATTTGGCTGCATAGATCCTCAGAAATCAGTACCCAGAACAACCACCTCTGGCCGTAATAACGGCCTTGATACGCCTGGGCATTGAGTCAAACAGAACTTGTATGGCGTGTATAGGTACAGCTGCCCATGCAGCTTCAACACGATACCACAGTTTATCAAGAGTAGTGACGGGCGTATTATGACGAGCCAGTTGCTCGGCCACCATTGACCAGACGTTTTCAGTTGGTGAGAGATCTGGAGAATGTGCTGGCCAGGGCAGCAGTCGAACATTTTCCGTGTCCAGAAAGCCCCTTCAGAACCTGCATCATGCGGTCGTGCATTATCCTACTGAAATGTAGGGTTTCGCAGGGATCGAATGAAGGGTAGAGCCACGGGTGGCAACACATCTGAAATGTAGCGTCCGCTGTTCAAAGTGCCGTCAATGCGAACAAGAGGTGAGCGAGACGTGTATCCAGTGGCACCCCTTACCATTACGCCAGGTGATACGCCAGTATGGCGATGACGAATACACGCTTCCAATGTGCGTTCACTGCGATGTCGCCACACACGGATGCGACCATCATGATGCTGTAAACAGAACCTGGATTCATCCGAAAAAATGACGTTTTGCCATTCGTGCACTCAGGTTCGTCGTTGAGTACACCATCGCAGGCGCTCCTGTCTGTGATGCAGCGTCAAAGTTAACCGCAGCCATGGTCTCCGAGCTGATAGTCTACGCTGCTGCAAACGTTGTCGAATTGTTCGTGCAGATGGTTGTTGTATTGCATACGTCCCCATCTGTTGACTCAGGGATCGAGACGTGGCTGCACGATCCGTTACAGCCATCCGGATAAGATGCCTGTCATCACGACTGCTAGTGATAAGAGGCCGTTGTGATCCAGCACGCCGCTCTGTATTACCCTCCTGAACCCACCGATTCCGTATTCTGCTAACAGTCATTGGATCTCGACCAACGCGAGCAGCACTGTCGCGATAGGATAAACCGCAATCGCGATAGGCTACAATCCGACCTTTATAAAGACGGAAATGTGATGGTATGCATGGGTTGGAAACTTTGCTCATGTGGGCACGTTGCAGGTGTCGCCACTGGCGCCAGCCTTATCTGAATGCTCTGAAAAGCTAATCATTTGCATATCACAGCAACTTCTTCCTGTCGGTTAAATTTCGCGTCTGTTGCACGTCATCTTAGTGGTGTAGCAATTTTAATAGCCAGTAGTGTAAATTACACCATTCATTTGGAGTCTACATTTAGTGATTACAGATTCGAGGAAACAGTCCCACAGCAGAGCTTTTATCTATAAGTAGAAAATTAACTCATTATCTATGTTTTGGATAGGATTTTGTGAGTGATTACCTACTATTTGGGCGTTCGAGATCACAGATATACAAATGCATTACCGTTGCGGGTATATTACGCACGTGTGTGCGTTCTGTGAATATTTCTTTCCTCACTTGCAGTCAGATCACGTTTTCAGTTGTACACAGGAGTATACAAACAGCTTAATAGATAGCAATTTCAGTAACTACTCGTGATAGTAGCTTAAATTTTAACACATTAAACCGCTTACATAGTATAGCTGCCGCTTACATAGTATAGCTGTGAAATTGTGATTTCCTAAAAATGAAATCAAATATAGTAAAAGAAACTAGCATGAGCATATCTTCTAAATGATCAACTCAGGAAATTAAAAGTCATAAACTGAGAGAAGAGCGGTGAAATTCAGGGAGATCGAGAAAGGAATGGCTACTGTAAACGGTATGTTCCTACCACCAGATGGGAAGACGATAACGAATAAGTCTACCCAAACAGCTAGTCACATACACTTCTTCAATTTCAGAAATAAACTGGAAAGTAACGATAGTATTTGAAAGGACTGAGCTACTTTCTGTCGTCGGCAGAATTGGTGCGCAGCGCATCTGTAACCTTTGAACTATTGGAGGGTAATGGCGCAGATCAAAGCTCCCACTGCGATTCAAGGACTTCCGCGTCCCCTCCAGGAATTCCGCAGAAACCTGACTCTACCAATAGTTACAAAATATGTAAATTACATGGCGGCGCTCCATTTCACTTACAGTGTACGACTACAATAAACAATGTTCCTCAAAACGTAATGCTGTTATTACAAGTAAAGAGCTGCATTATAAACTGTGATTCCGAAGGGAGTGTGGTATTCTCACACAAAGGAACACACTAACATCAGGTTTTTAGACCTGATTCCATGTGTGGAATAGCTCCAGATTTGAGCCGACTCGCATATCCAATGTTTCAGCTAGCTTCAAAATTTTCTTCTCATTTTGCATTACCAAGCAAAGACTGGTTCTCATTCGTTACCCTGCTTTTGCTATGTTCACCTTCCCCAGATTCCGGTGAACTGCTCTGTGAGTCTAGCAGCTCGACGACTGTATTTTGGTTGATATGTTTTTATTTCTCTTTCGTCTTACAAGGGAATGGACAGACTTGTCATGTCGATACCTGCGTTGCTTCTTTTACCATTGTGAGTTAACTTTGAAAAAAGTTCGTATGCAATATTTTAGCTGCTAACATGGCCCGGAAGTCTGTAAAAACTTTACGAAGTGACACATTTATCGCTTGAATTCTGCGCTTGTAGCTGCACATTGTAAAGCCCTGACTTCTCTCGCTATGTTATGCCACCGCCATCTATGGACAAAGTGGCGTTAGCTATGCGCCGTTCTCTTGCCACAGCAATAAGAGACCTGACCTTGCCAGTGAAAGCGTGGCCGAGCGGTTCTAGGCGCTATAGTATGGAATCGCGCGACCGCTACGGTCGCAGGTTCGAATCCTGCCTCGGGCATGAATGTACGTGATGTCCTTAGGTTAGTTAGGTTTAAGTAGTTCTAAGTTCTAGGGGACTGATGACCTAATAAGTTAAGTCCCATAGTGCTCAGAGCCATTTGAACCATTTGAACCCAGTGAAAGCGATCGTTAGATAATTAAAACATTAGTTGACAAGTACAACTGATATGTTAGTGTTTCAAATAGGACTTTACAACTTTGGAAATTCATTTAACTTCATTCACAGTACCTACAGAGGTGGCTGTAGTGTCAATTTGTATGGAAATACATCAAGTTTTACCCCGCGTAGTTCGCTAGTTCGGAATCGCACCGTAAGGAGCGCTAGCGGCAGTTGCGTTAAAGATGGCTGCCTTCACTGGACCTGAGCATGCGAGCTGTGTGTTTTGGTTTGAAGAATCCAAGTCGGCGACAACAGTTCAGCATAATTTCTGTATCAAGTACGCTAAAGATCCTCCTAATAGGCCTACAATTTATAAGTGGCATGAATGTTCTGAAGAAACAGAGTGCTCGGTAAGACATGGGAAATCATCAGGTCATCCAAGCACATCTGACGTTGCGCGAGTGAGACGACGTTTTGTCAACAACCCTACGAAATCGACCAGGCGTGCATCTCGCGAACTGCAAATCCCATATACCACTGTTTTGCGTGTGTTGAGGAACCGTTTGCATTTGAAATTGTACAGACTGATCATCGGGCAAGCAATATAGGACACTGATACAATTTGCTCACAAGAACTTTTGTGTGGATGTGTTAAATCGATTGCATGAGGATGAACATTTCTTGGACAAAATCATATTTTTCTGTGAAGTCTCAGTCACTTTTCGCTCAAGTGCCAATGTTAACACACACAACTGTAGGATTTGGGCAGTGAAAATCCACATCAAACATTGCACCATGTTTGTGATAGCCCTAAACTGAACGTTTTTTGTGCATTGAGCAAGAACAAAGTGTATGGCCCCATGAGAGAACCATCAATGGGGTAGAGTACCTGGACATCTCACAACAATTTGTGATACTGCAGATCGATGAGGATGACCAAGAACGAAATGTTTAATTCATGCGAGATGGTGCATCACCCCACTACCTGGCTGATGTCTGCGATTTTCTCAGTGACCGCTTTCCAGGTCAATGGATTGGCCATGATGTGCCAATTGCATGGCCCCCACGAACCCCAAACTTGACACCACTCGATTTTTTTAACGGGGATTCATCAAGGCTACCATGTTTGCACCTCCTGTGCCGGTTCCTCTACCTGAACTTAGGGCAAGAATTTAGAACACGTCGAAATTAATTTCGTTTGTTGTGACTACCGCAAAAATGCGAAATATTGATCATATGTTTCAAACATACAATTTTTGTGCACCAAGAACATATAAGTAAAGACAACATACAACAGTGCTGCTAGTCGCAGACGTTCTTAGACAAAACTGGGCCGCTGTTATAAAAGAATCAGGCTTAATATCTAATTCTCTGCAATTTTTCTGTAAAATTCCTCCCACTGATGGAAAAGTTCTGTCCGACGGTTGCCGGGTGGAATCTGAAGTATTTCTATTCCTTTATTAGGGCGAGATCGAAATACAACTTTTAACGAATCAGAACTTTTATGACCTGACCACGAGGGGAAGGGATTTGTTCCCACAGAAGGGAAGAAGAGCATGACGCATGAAACCTGTAAAATTCTCATTTCCTGTTCTTTTCAACCTGATGGGTCTTCCACAATACTGTCTGCGTAGAACATTGTTCTTTTGACACGTGGTCCAAAACCTGTAATTGATTCTTGAAGACATGCCTATAGTTTAGGCAGCAATGAAGCATCCAGACTAATTTGAGCATTGTAGTATATGAATGTGTGGGTGCAGCCGTGGACTGCACAGTCGTCTCTGTATATTTTCCCACTTTGAATAGCAGTGTTCTTTTTAGCTCGCACTTACTTTTGGATACCGGACTGATCTGCATTGTAAACGTAAGATTCACTAAAGTTAGCGATCTTATGCTTCTCTTTCGTAATAAAAACTTGTATCATTTCGATTTGAATCACTTCATTTTCTGGCCTGTTTTTTGTTATATTTCTTGCCACGATTTAATGCTATCTTTTGAAGCGACTTATAGAATTTTGAAAAGGCGTAAATCTTTTAGCACCTTCCGCTTTGGCAATATGTAATGCCTAGTCACGTAAAGTTTTATTGCTGACACTAAATGACTTTTGTCTGGCTTCGGTAAATAGGTCAAACAGTCGCGCATTTAGCACTGTCGCAATTTCCAATCGACTCTTACGTCGTCCAGCAACGTCCTTTTTCAATCTATACAATTCACGTTCAGAATGGTGAAAGCAATATTTCTTTTGAACAGTACTGACTCATAAGTAGTGGAATAAAGAGAGAGCTAACACAGTTTTAATATCAAATTGATATCGAATTAATTATTCACTTAAACTGGGAAATCCCCAGCTCACTGCGTGGTCCTTCTCCCCCTCGCCAAAGTTGACAAAGGCTGCATTGTTGCCAAATTTATTGAAGATGGCAGCTGACCCAGAGGGGGGGCCACCCGCTGTGGGGTATATGTGGCAACATCACACTGGTGACGTCACCATCCCCCACTCCTCCTTGCACCCCCATTTCCTTTCCCCTCCCCCACTTGCGAAATGGTGGGAAAAGCTCAGTCTGCATTGAGCTGTTGGTGAGGAAGGTACAGTCTTTATTTTTGAGTTTATCCTGTTGGAAATGGGTGGGAAAAGATCACGATGTGTTAGTTGATGAGATATTGGTGTTGGGCATTACCTCTAAGCATACAACTGAGGACAGCATCCATAACCTCCTACATGAGGAATGGGAGGAAGTGATAATACTTTTCAGCAAATAGTGATGATGTAGCAGGATGGATAGAAGACGCATGTCGAAACTTGTTGAGACTACTGCCTGTGCTGGAGCTGTTCATGTTTTTAGATATGGCTGCTCAATCCCTGGTACAGGAGACAACTTAATTGTATTCCACTACCCCAAACTGAATGAACCAGAGGTGCTGGCCTTGGTGTATGTGGCTCAACTGAGGATACTTGAAAGAGGTTTTGTTCCTATTTCTGATCACTTGTGTGTATATGTTCACCTTGACTGGCGCCCTATCTTTCTATACCAATAAAAATTTTCTTTATTTTTGGCAGGGAAACCTAACCGATAATTGCCCTACTGCCCTACTGCTTGAATTCAAATAAACACAACAGCTCAAAATTGTGGTGGGATGATAGAACAATGCTCTCATGAAAAGACAATGGTCCATGCACAGAAAAGCGCTCAAAAATCGATAAATGAAACCAAGCCATAATCTGCATATCGAAAAATGCTCTCATCATAGCTCACTGCATATTGCAAAAAACTTTGAACCACACATACAAAGAATTCGACGAAAGTACACCAGTTCTAACAACACACTGCTGGCTACAGATATAAAAACTTAGTCTGTAAAGGTATAAAAACACACGTGTATACAATTTGCAAATCAAGCAATCGGATTAAAAAAAGAAGCTCTCCACATATAGATAACAGCACCAAATATATCTGAGACCTTGTATGCACCGACATTTGAGAACATAAGCACCCTTCTCTATGCACTGCCTGTAACCCACGCACCGCCAAATGTAAGTGCTGAGTGCTCACTGCCATTGCCACTTCTGTCGGTGCTCAACCAGCATTCTGGTTACTTTGCTATTCAGTTGCCCAGAGGGTGCCGCCACTGCTGCCACCAGGACTTGTCCCCATGACAGCAGGCCGAAGATAATTTTTTATGACCAACTGCCGACCTGCAGCTGCAGTGTATCAGCTCCCTTTGATCTCACAATCCAGCTACATTGGATAGCGGGCTGGAAGGCGACATCCTTAAAGTTCGATACCCAGGAAGTTCCCACCAGACCACCTCTGCCCTCTCTCAAGTAGTTACTTTCTGTTGTAACACCTGCGCCTGAAACCCATGGACTAAAGTGTTCTCCTTCCTCCCCACCCCCTGAATACCGTGTTACTGTTGGCTAATGCTGAATCACTAAATTTATGTAAAGGTTACCCTCACCCACAGTCTTCATCTTTCTGCCATCATCCATGGTTGTCTCAGGTCGCTTGTCACCTTCCTTGTGCGCTAATCATCATACTTTATTAGCTGGTTTATTGCGAGATGAAGAGTTCAGCCAACGACAGCAGCTGTTCCAGTGGCAAACGCCCTAGACAGTCAGAGGAATGGGAACTACAAAGTAATTACATTTATACATATATTTCGTAAAAATTTTTGTAGCTAGTGTGTTTAAAGAAATATTGTCAAATTTCGTAGTATATTTTCATCAGTAGAAGTTTACAATGCATGTTGTTATTGCAGCGTATAGCGCTGGAGTGTTGGATGAGCTTCACCGATGGCTGGAGGCTGAAAGCTAGCAGCAGCAGCCTAACGAGTCTGAGCAGCCTCCAGGTGTCATTCCACCACGACAGCAGCCATGTAAGTACATATTCCCGTAGTATATTTTCCTTTTTTTTAATGATGTGTGTTTGAATTTCGTGGTATAATTTCGTTATAAAGCGTTTTGTAGCAAGTGTGCAATAAATTTCATATTTCGTAGAGTATTTTAATTACAAAAAGTTTCCAATTCCTGTTGTTGTTCCAGTATATATCCTAACCCCGATCTAGCAGCAACTGGAGGCTGTTTGTGAGCAGACCAACCAGCCTGAGCAGCTTCCAGCGGAAATTCCACCATCACAGCTGGATTGTGAGTACGTATTTTCGTTAAAAATTTTGTCATAGTGGTGTATTTTTGTACTTTTGTGTGTTTGCTATGTGCATGTTTTTTAAATCGATGTGTTCTTGTTATTGTAGGTGATTTCAAGAAGATTGAGGTTGGTGCTACACCATCCCACCTAAACTTTTAGCAGATGGCCTGTAAGTACATACTCTTTCATTAAACTTTGTTCCACAGTGCTGTATAGGTTTTTAAATCAATTTGTTGTTGTTGTTGTAGCAGCCACTATCGCTGACATGAACCAATCGCTCCATACTGGTCCAGGTACAGAGACGCCACAGGAAGAGAGAAGATGTAGCCGGAGGAGATGTTGTGTGATCATTTTGAGGCTGAGGTGCCTGAGTGGGTGGAGGAGATCCCTGATGACCTCAGGGATACGCTGTTGTATGGGAGACGATATAGGTAATTTATTTCTTGCTGTATATATAATCAATGTTCTTTCTTTCTTTGCAACAGCAGCAGTAACATACTAGTTTATGGCATGTGTACTTATCCTTCACTGTTCTTTCTCCACAGCTGGCAACTCAACACTGCCTGGAGTGCGAGCTTCCCCTCCACCAACCCCACAGTACACCATGGTATGGGCACCAGGGCAGGCAAAAACAGCATCAAAACGCCATCCTGTGGGGCACACCTCTCTTATCAGGATGAGGCTCACAGCTGCACAAACTGCCGCCACCTCAGCTGCCTCTGCCCCAATATCCCAACCGCTGGCGTCCCTACCACTGTCCCTCCACAGCACAGCTCTGATCACCATGGGTCTTCACCTCTCTGGTTGCCAGATCTCCACCACTGCAGGCAACCGGCTTGGGGCTGGGATCTGCCTGCAGTTCCCAGCTGCCATCCCATAGTCTGGATGCTCACACTGTCTTGGACCAGCATCTTCTCCTCCTCGTCACATTCAGGTTGTTGGCACTGGCCTGATGTAGCAGCACCACAAACTCAGTGGGCCTGTAAGACTGGTGTGCCACTCCATCTACCTCCTCACTCCACCCCACAACCACCTTCACAAATGGGATGAATACAGTCCTCAGCTGCTATTAATAGTGTTTCTGGGATTGTCAGGATGTAACTCTCTTATCCTAACAGTGATCAGCACCAGGTAAATAACGTCATGCCGGAGCTAAACTACATGGTGATTGAGGATGCTTTTGATGCGCAAATCTCATTTTCGTCAATTGAAAAATTAGTAATGGGGTACAAAGACCAGGTAGGGTTTCTGAAACCGTTCCTTCCCCTGCTGGAGGGAGAGCTCACTTGCGTTATTAACCATCTGTGATACCCTTCCATTAAGTGCACTGTAGTTATGTGCTGCAAATCTACGCATCCCGCCAAACAGGGAAGTGCTGCAGAGGACACTAGCATCCTCTACATTTTGGGAGAAATGGAGTGGTATCGTGGAGCACATCAATCGCTACATGGTTTGATCAATTCATCTTGAGCTCTATACAAGATATGTGACATAGGCGTGACATGCAGGAATTTTAAAACACGATACAAAGAACATATCAGATGTTGGAAGTACGAAACAAACCATTCCACATTTTCAGAACATTTAAAACACCAAAACCACCATCCTAAAAACATGGAACAAGGAATGAAAATAATGACAATAAGCAACCATGACAAACATTTTATACAAATGCAAGAAAACTTCCACATTCAGAAAGCCATCGCTGAAAATAGACATGTGATAAATGAACAAACACACGTCAGTACAGGGATACTACTCTTAATAAAAGAAATCGTAAGACAAAAAGCGTCCCTTTCACACAAGCAGGAAAAAAAGTATCTCGCCCCTCTCGTATTATTGACACACACACACACACACACACACACACACACACACACACAATGCATACACAAACAAATCACAGGTGCTTCAAAAATTACACTCGAAAGTTGGCAATAACACTCGATCTTTGGCAATAACGTCTGACACTCGGCAACACAAACCAAAACAAGTGTTCAGTTCCTAGGGCTGAGAAATGTGGGAAATAAACCGAAAATGGCATTTATGAGAAGAGGAACGGCACCAAAAATTGAACAGAAGCTTAATATGTAGAAAATCGTCCACGCAACCTGTAAGTACACTTCAAAATATTACTACATAATAGCCAAAACGAGCCACCAAAACTGTTTATAACCTATAGGTACACTGCCCAAAATGTAAACTAAATATTAAAAATATTTGGATGTTCCAGGCTACTGAAAATGCCTTGCAGAGAATAAAGGCGAAACGCGTATGGCACGAAAGAAACTTTTGTTTCATTCAGTTGTAGTCAGACGGTTCAAAAAGTAAAAATAATCAATATACCGTAATATTAAACGCAGCTAAGAAGACAGGACTACAAAAGTTGAAGATGAAAATGAAACATTGTTTGTATTATTCAACAGTCATTATTATTCAACAGCCATATAGTGGGCACACTTCATCAAAACATCAACTGGTTCATTCTTTATCTTGACACCTGTACAGTATTTAGCAAATAAAGTTTTCTTGTATGCACGAAATTGAGTGTGTATTTCTCTCCAACTGGTGGGTGTTCCTTTATCTTCCTTTAGCATCTGACTCGGCCGGCTAAGAGCAATAATTTTTACTGGTATATCGTTTTTCGTCAGTATTCGCCACTGGAGGCTCTGCAACTCTTCTTGCGCCACGGTCTAGCAGCGACAACTGAGCGCTTGCGCATGACCTTAGCTCATGCGCTTTCGTATTATCGCTGCATACAGAGGTTCTGTCGTTCACAATGAATCAGTTGTCGGCAAGAGCGGCTTAGCTTTTCTCGAGTGATAATGGCGTCCAGATGGACCGCGAAAATATTGTGTGCAGATGACAGTTTGATCCAGCTGAAGAGCTAAGAAGAATTTGACACTGTTCCCTGATGTTTCTATACCACTTTTGAAGCACTTTGAACCGCTAGCTGTTAAATTAAATGTTGCAGTGAAGAATGTTATAGCACAGGCAGGAAGTGGCAGCTTCTCATCCATCAAACCAACGATCTGTCCTTTCAGTAACAACTAAATCTTCTGGGATAGTGTGTATGTTGCAGACCAGTACTGACTTCCACCGTGTGGAGTAAGACCCCCAACACACTTGTTCTTAGAATCAGAGACAGGCTTCAATACACAAATCAATGAGTAGGATGGATACTAGCAGCTTATTGTTCTACACCAACATGTTGGTCATGTGTGCTACAGGATTCCACAGGATTCCGCATGCTGCTGCAGGTCCCAGCAAGCTGGAGGTGATTGCCACTTGCATGGATCCTGATACACTTGCAGGCAACATGCTGGAGGGCACCTCAGCTATTGAACAAAGAAGAAGAATCGTTATGTACATTAGCAAAAATAATAATAGCAACTAAAAAGAAGCAGAACAGCCATGTGCAGCAGCAATAGCATGTGTAAAGAAAGATCTGTAATAAGCACGTAATCTTCCATTTCTTCCTATTCTGCTGGGAGACACTGGACGATCTTGACTGATGCTGGCGCTGTTAACGCCTCATGGTCCTTCCACTGACTGGCCGAGGCCACTGAGCTACCGTGCTTGTATCCCTGACGTCATGATCACGTGAACAGATGCAGCATTGTCATTGGTTCCCGCCAGCTTTTCGCCCATGATTTCGCAATTTTGAGCACCATCTGGCGGCAGACTTGTCAATTAGACTAGTCGGTCTAGAGCTGTGGAAGAGAACAGGCGGCTGCAAACCCATCTGTTTGGCTGCAGAGAGAACCATTATTAGTCCAACATATTATTAGTGTTGGTGCACTGTCCACCATAAAAACAAAGCGACTAGGTGCGACGAGGGTCACTCCAAAAGAAATGCTCACTATTTTTGTAAAAATGCAGTTTTCATTCTGCATGTCTGAAAGTTTTACAGTGTGTAGATACGTCCTTCCCGCTTCTTACAAGGGAACCTCCCCATCGCACCCCCCCCAGATTTAGTTATAAGTTGGCACAGTGGATAGGCTTTGAAAAACTGAACACAGATCAATTGAGAAAACAGGAAGAAGTTGTGTGGAACTGAGAAAAAATAAGCAAAATATACAAACTGAGTAGTTCATGCTAAGATAGGTAATATCAAGGACGCTGGGATCGCAGGAACTCCGTGGTCTCGTGGTAACGTGAGCAGCTGTGGAACGAAAGGTCCTTGGTTCAAATATTCAATCGAGTGAACATTTTAATTTTTTATTTTCAGTTTATGTGACAAACTCTTATGTTTTCATTACTTTTTTGGGAGTAATTATCACATCCACAAGAAAACCTAAATCAGGCAAGGTAGAAGAGTCTTTTTACCCATTTGCCAAGTGTACAAGTTAGGTCGGTCGACAACATATTCCTGTCATGTGACGCACATGCCGTCACCAGTGTCGTATAGAATATATCAGATGTGTTTTCCTGTGGAGGAATCGGTTGACCTATGACCTTGCGATCAAATGTTTTCCGTTCCCATTGGAGAGGCACGTCCTTTCGTCTACTAATCGCACGGTTTTGCGATGCGGTCGCAAAACACAGACACTAAACTTATTACAGTGAACAAAGACGTCAATGAACGAACGGACAGATAATAACTATGCAAAAATAAAGAAAGTGAAAATTCCACTTGTGTGAAGACTTGAACCAAGGACTTTGACCTCTTCATCTGCAGCTGCTCACGCTACCACGAGACCACGGCGCTCCTACACTGCCGTCCTCCGTGATGTTGCATATGTGACCCAGGGACTACTCAGTTTGTATATTTTGCTTATTTTTTCACAGTTCCACGCAACTTCTTCCTGTTTTCTCAATTGATCTGTGTTCGGTCTATCAAGGCCTATCCACTGTGCCAAGTTATAACTAAATCTGAGGGGGGTGCGATGGGGAGGTTCCCTTGTTAGTACAACCTGCTTCCATGAGTGGCGCCGTCACAGCATGTCTTCAAGATGGCTGCAACACTTGACGTTCGTCAGAAGCAATATGCTGTCATAGAATTACTGTGCTGTGAAAACGAGACAGTGGGAAACATCCACAAGAGGTTGAAAAACGTGTATGGAGATGCTGCTGTCGATTGCAGTACAGTTAGTCGGTGGGCAAGCAGGTTACGTGATGAAAGCGGGCACGGCAATATTGAGAATTGTCCTCGCAGCGGCAGGCCTCGTACTGCACACGCTCCAGACAATGTGCAGAGAGTTAACGAATTGGTGACTGCTGACAGACGCATCACAGTGAATGAAATGTCACGCTACGTTGGGATAGGAGAAGGAAGTGTTTGCAGAATACTGAAAGTGTTGGCGTTAAAAAAGTTTGTGCCAGGTGCGTTCCCAGGATGTTGACAGTGGCTCACAAAGAAACAAGAAAAACGGTATGCAGCGGACTTTTGGAACAGTACGAGAATGGTGGAGATGAATTTCTTGGAAGAGACAATCAATGGAGTGGCATCATGCAAATTCACCCAAGAAAAAAAAAATTCAAAACCACACTTTCTGCTAGAAAAGTTATGGCTATAGTATTTTTCGATTCCGAAGGACTATTGCCTGTGGACATTATGCCAGGTGGCACCACCATAAATTCTGATGCATATACGACGACACTGAAGAAACATCAAGCTCGACTGAGTCGTGTTCGACCACATCGGCAAAAGCATGATGTATTGCTGTTGCACTACAATGCACGGCCACATGTCAGTCAAAAAACCATGAAAGCGATCACAAAACTCGGATGGACAACACTGAAACACCCACCTTACAGTCCTGACTCGGCTCCATGTGACTATCATCTCTTTGGGAAACTGAAAGACTCTTCGTGGAACAAGGTTTGAAGGTGATGACTCCCTTGTGTACGCTGCCAAACAGTGGCTCCAACAGGTTGGTTTTACTGTGCAGGTATACAGGCGCTGGTTCCAAGATGGCGTAAGGCAGTTGAGAGGGATGGAAATTATGTGGAGAAATGAAAATATTGTTCGTAAAGGATGTATCTACACACTGTAAAACTTTCAAACATGTAGAATAAAAGATGGATTTTAAAAAAAGTAGTGTGCATTGCTTTTGGAGTCTCCCTCGTACAATATTATGTACCTTCTGGAATGACAGCAGTCGTCACTTGAGCTGTGGAAGAGGCCGACTGACTAGCCACTTGAGAAAAGAAGAAGTTGAAGCACACGCAGACATCTGTATGAACTGCAAAGTGCATCTTCACCCCATCCTATTGTATCACTATTTTTTTGCTGAAGAGTATTCGTTTTGTGTGGCTGCATTACCATTTCCTTCCATTTCAAATGTAGCAAGCTGTGGACGCAGTCCTCAGCTGAATGCTTCCAGTTAGTTCAGTCATTTAACTCCTCTCTGTTCGACACTAGCATCTCATCAATTGAACACATTGCCAACTTTTCCCGCCACCTGCTGACAAGTTAACCTCAGACATAAAGACAGTACCTTCCTCACCAACAGTTCAACGCAGACTGAGCTTTTCCCATCATTTCAGAAGTTGGGCTGAGGAGGGGTAGTGCGAGGGGTGGGGGTCGTGACATCATCAATGAGGCACAGTCACCAATCACATGTCTTCGGGTCAACAGTTCTATATTTTCTTACCTTATGAAAATGTAACGAAGTATTTACAATGATCGTGATACGCACATCTTGTGCCCCTTAGTGCTCTCTCAGAGGAGTAGGCTGTGTTTTGTCAATGAAATCAATCCACAGGCAGCCCCTGGCCCTGTTATCAACAACATAGTTACAACATACGGCTATCAGCACAGTTGCTCTCTTACCTCTCTGAAAAGGTAACAAGGTGCGCAATTTCAGAAAGAGTTTCCAAGTCATTACAGTTAAGTACCCCTTGGGATTTGCCTGCTAAAAATGTTTACATATTGGTTTAATCTACATCTATGTTTACATGACTACTCTGCAATTCACAGTTGAGTACCTGGCAGAGGGTTTACCGAAACACCTTCAAGCTATTTCTCTAACGTACCACTCTCAAACAACGCGCAGGAAAAACGAACACTTACATCTCCCTTGCAAGCCCTTATTTTATTGTGACGATCGTTTCTCCCTATGTAGGTGGGTGCTAACAAAATATTTTCCCATGTGGAGGGAAAAGTTGGTGACTGAAATCTCATGAGGAGATCCTGCCGCAACGAAAAATGCCTTTGGTTTAATGACAGCCACCACGTTTCACGTATAATATCCGTGACACACTGCCTCCTGTTTAGCGATAATACGAAACGAGCTGCCCTTCTTTGAACTTTTTCGATGTCCTTCGTCATCCCATCTTATGCGGGCACCATACCGCGCAGCAATATTCCAGATGAGGACGGACATGCGTAGTGTAGGCAGTTTCTTTAGAAGACCTGTTACATTTCCTAAGAGTTCTGCCAATAAATCTCTGTCTCTGGCTAGTTTTCCCTACAATATTTTCTACGCGAGTGTTCCAATTTAAGTTATTCGTAATTGTAATCCCTAAGTATTTAGGTGAATAGACAGCCTTTAGATTTGTGCAACCCGTAGTGTTACAGAATCTTAGCGGAGTCATTTTAGTACTCAAGCAGATGACCTCACACTTTTCGTTATTTAGAGTGTATTGCCACTTTTCTCACCATACAGGTATCTTGCCTTAATCATGTTTCATTTGATTTTGATCTTCTAATGACTTTACAAGACGGGTAAATGGCAGCACAATCTGAAAATAGTCTGTAGTGCTACTCGGATTGTCTCCCATATGATGTATTTACAGCAAGAACAGCAGAGGGCCTATAGCTCGTCCTTAGGGAACACCAGGTACTATTTCTGTTATACTCGAGGACTTTCCGTCAACTCACAGGAACTCATAGATCCAGTCGAACAACTGAGGCGATACACCGTAGGCACTCAATTTCATTATAAGTCACTTATAACGAATGGTGTATAATGCCTTCTAGAAATCTAAATATATGGGACCAGTTTGAGATCCCCTGTCGACAGCACTCATTACTTTGTGAGACTGAAGAGCCATTTGTGTTTAATAAGAATTCGTGTTGGCCGTTTATCAATAAATCCCTCGATTCCAAGTTAATCATAATGTTTTTGCATAATACATATTCCAAAATTCTACTGCAAATCAAAGTTGTTGATATGGATCTCAAATTCAGCGGATTACTGATATTTATTTTGTTGTGAATAGGGATGACCTGTTAAACTTTCCAGCCTTTAGGTACAGATCTTTCGACAAACGAGCGGTCGTATATGACTGCCAACTATGGAGCTATTGTATCAACACACTCTGAAACGAACCTTACACCTTCGATAAGTGATTTAAACTGCTTCGCTACATCTAAGTTCCTCATGTTGGCAGTTATTCTTCATTCGAATTCTGGAATGTTTACTTTGTCTACTTTGGTTAGCAGGCCGCCGTGCTAACGGCGCAGCTACCGCAGCAGACATATTGACCGATAGCTATTTTCGTTAATCGTTTGTGTGAACAGAAATTTATCGAGTACTGGGAAAAGGGAAACTGTAAACCTTCACTGAGAGACCGCATCCTTCGACAAAGAGAACAATTGCTACTCCAAATGTAATACAGTAAGAAAATTGTTAATGTGTTCATTGCTCTTCCCGGTATCCAGCATTACTTTCAAGACTACATTATATATATGACTCATATCGTTATTGACATCTTGTTTCCCTTCGAATGTCCATTAGTTCATATTTTTGTTCAATAAGGTATTATGAACTTGCTGTGATAATGTACGCTAGCTCTAGACGATGATGAAAATAAGTGAGGTGTAGTTTCAATGAGATAACCAACAGCGGAAATATAAATTCCTTCCATAAGAAGTACCGCAAGTCAGTGACGAGTCACGGACAACATCTGCTATCTCTAATACACGAGTGGAAAATAATTGCAATATTCTTATTTAGTAAACTTGTTTCTCGTGTACCATGCTGTTTGTAGCCTATGATGCGTATTTGCAGTCTGCTTCCTAGAGTGTCTTTTAGGGCCTCTAGTCGCGTTTTCCTTGCCTGAAGCTTCGAATTCCAAGCAGGTTTTCATTTTTTTAGCAAATAGCATGAGAGTGGCGCCGTCGTTAAAAGACGTCGCTGATGGGACGTGAAATGAAGGCGGCACCACATAATGGTATCGAACGTGGAGAGCTCGTCGTGCTTCCGCCTTAACAGCGTGCAGCTGCAGTCAGTATTGGTCCACGTTCGGCAAAACCCGCACCGACGGGCGGTGCTTTGACGGCCTACATCTCCGGCAAACTCAAGATAAGTAAAGGTTCGCAGGGAAACGTTGTGGTCAAATAATCCTACTCAATATTCCAGCGATAACCCGACCACATAAACAGGAAGCGAGGTTTTCTGAGGTGACAATAATTATAGCAAAATATGAGGATGTCGCATGACCAAAAAAATATCGTGCTCTCACCCTATCGTAGGGGAGGGTCCCAATCCGTAGTAATAAAAAATTCAGTGAAATTAGTGGAACACACAGCCCCATATTTAAATAAATATCGAGACAAGTTGGAATATTGTTCTCCTAGTCAACGCGATTTTCACGTCTGACTCGTGTGTGCATACGTGAATTGCACACTACTAACCTCAAGTTGAACATCTGAAAATTCCGCACAAGGGTCTGAAGATCGTATCTGAAGGAGTGAATTTCACCCTGTAGCGCTGCCCTCTGTGGCCGAGCGGTTCTAGGCGCTTCAGTCCCGAACCGCGCTGCTGCTACGGTCGCAGGTTCGAATCCCGTCTCGGGCATGGATGTGTGTGATGTCCTAAGGTTAGTTAGGTTTAAGTAGTTCTAAGTCTAGGGGACTTATGACCTCAGATGATAAGTCCCATAGTGCTTAGAGCGATTTTTTTTTCACCCTGTGATATTCAATTTCAGGTCCGACATTTAGTACAAATTGCACCTAGTCGTAATTATTTGTAATAACGCATCTGACGTACACGAACTAATTGTGGTTCTTCTTCACAACGCTTGTGACTTACGTGAAATAAAGTTGGTACTTCTTCCAAAAATGAATTCATAGCATGCAAACTTCAAGGATGAAAACAAAATGTTTCTTTCAAAGAATATCATTTATTCTCACCACATAAAAATAGACATTGAACATGATTTCAGCAACTGCTGATCGCATTAAACATAGACGATAAGCTCTGTCAGAAAAAAAGAGTGAATTTAATTGAATTTGTTGTCATGTGTTTGGGTACAGAGGAAGAGGAAATAGAAACCAACAGATTTGCTTCTTCTCGTTCACGATAAAACATATGTTAACGAAACTGTGGATTACCCTGTGTCTTGCCACCTGACTTTCCTACCATGCCAGAGCTCAGCGGTACTTTACCATGGCGGGTGATCAGCCACGACGACTGGCGCTGGTCTGCATGGATTCTTATGTGGTGCGAGCTAACAGTCTCGTCTCATGGTGGTTGAATCACAACTAAACCTGACCGACACTGGAGTAATTTTCCGAAGAAGTCCTATCCCAGCTCAAGTTAAAGAGCAAACGCGAGACCTATCTTTAAACTTGTGCAAATTTCAACACGTTGTTGTTGTGGTCTTCAGTCCTGAGACTGGTTTTATGCAGCTCTCCATGCTACTCAATCCTGTGCAAGCTTCTTCATCTCCCAGTACCTACTGCAACCTACATCCTTCTGAATCTGCTTAGTGTATTCATCTCTTGGTCTCCCTCTACGATTTTTACCCTCCACGCTGCCCTCCAATACTAAACTGGTGATCCCTTGATGCCTCAGAACATGTCCTACCAAGCGATCCCTTCTTCTAGTCAAGTTGTGCCAAAAACTTCTCTTCTCCCCAATCCTATTCAATACCTCCTCATTAGTTATGTGATCTACCCATCTAATCTTCAGCATTCATCTGTAGCACCACATTTCGAAAGCTTCTATTCTCTTCTTGTCCAAACTATTTATCGTCCATGTTTCACTTCCATACATGGATACACTCCATACAAATACTTTCAGAAACGACTTCCTGACACTTAAATCTATGCTCGATGTTAACAAATTTCTCTTCTTCAGAAACGCTTTCCTTGCCATTGCCAGTCTACATTTTATATCCTTTCTACTTCGACCATCATCAGTTATTTTGCTCCCAAAATAGCAAAACTCCTTTACTACTTTAAGTGTTTCATTTCCTAATCTAATTCCCTCAGCATCATCTGACTTAATTCGACTACATTCCATTATCCTCGTTTTGCTTTTGTAGATGTTCATCTTATATCCTCCTTTCAAGACACTATCGATTCCGTTGAACTGGTCTTCCAAGTCCTTTGCTATCTCTGACAGAATTACAATGTCATCGGCGAACCTCAAAGTTTCTATTTCTTCTCCATGGATTTTAATTCCTACTCCGAATTTTTCTTTTGTTTCCTTCACTGCTTGCTCAATATACAGATTGAATAACACCGGGGAGAGGCTATAACCCCGTCTCACTCCCTTCCCAACCACTGCTTCCCTTTCATCTCCCTCGACTCTTATAACTGCCAAGTGGCGAAGAAAAACTTCTAGCGGAAGAGTAAGAACATATGATCCTGAGTGACACTCCTGAATAAACTCGTGCTTAGAGCCAAGGCTTCCCTAACGTGGATCAACAAACATGACCATAACCAGCAGTCTGACAAATCTTATTTATTCTGTCACAACTGAAAGTTAAACAGACACGATCTACTTGCCTACGTGCTAAGGCAGCTGGCTTGTCTACACTTATTAATTACCGATCAGAAGTACCTGCTGTCCGTTCGCAGGGCAGTCTGCCTGACTCAGAAAATAGAAGAAGATTGCTGAAGAGTGGAAAAGGAACGACGCCAGACTCTCACGTTGGAAATTACGAAGCTTCAAATTCCCCCACCTTCTATCAATTCTTGCATGCCTCTCCCAATCACAGGTCAGAGCACAGTGCAGTGAGTTTGTATTATAAAACAAAAAAAATTGTTCAATCCCATATGCTATTACATTTTATGCCTGCTTGGGAAGCGTCTTACACCTCCCCTGCGACATCATGGCGTATAAGCCAATGAGCATTTCTCTTTCTACAAGTTGTTAAAGTCACTGCGTTCGCACACATGGTTCAGAATTTCTCTAAAAAGAGCAAATCAAACAGTAGTCGTCGGGACAGGGATTCCACCGTCCCTCTGCTGAAATTCTTAAGATTTTGACTTCCAAGATAGCCACCTCCCCAGTGTGGGGTGTGGAACGCTCTCTCGCTCTGCAGTGCAGTGAAACGGGAACAAGAAAGCTTGTTCTGAGTTTTCGCCAAACCCGAGACTTACTACGTCCTTCAGGGGCAAAAGCTGCCTTCTTCGTGAGGCCACCCAAGAGCTGCGACTCTTTGCGAGACCGAAGTGTCTGTCTCAGTGGCTGGTGCCACCCTCGCGGCTCTCTCGCCTCGCCAGCGTTGTGAAGGCATATGTCTGGAAGCCCAGGGCATGCCGGTGACGACTGTCCGATGTGAAATCTGCTTCCTCGCTCAGCCCTGGGAAAGTCTGCTCTGCCTTAAGCCTGTTGTTGTTGTGGTCTTCAGTCCTGAGACTGGTTTGATGCAGCTCTCCATGCTACTCTATCCTGTGCAAGCTTCTTCATCTCCCAGTACCTACTGCAACCTACATCCTTCTGAATCTGCTTAGTGTATTCATCTCTTGGTCTCCCTCTACGATCTTTACCCTCCACGCTGCCCTCCAATACTAAACTGGTGATCCCTTGATGCCTCAGAACATGTCCTACCAACCGATCCCTTCTTCTAGTCAAGTTGTGCCACAAACTTCTCTTCTCCCCAATCCTATTCAATACCTCCTCATTAGTTGTATGATCTACCCATCTACTCTTCAGCATTCTTACAGTAAAGCTGCATGCCCTCGGGAAAAATTACGGCTGTAGTTTCCCCTTGCTTTAAGCCCAGTCGTTGCAATAAAAAGCTGAACTACAATCGTCATAAGAAGTAGATTGGATTGGATTGGATTGTTTGGGGGAAGAGACCAAACAGCGATGTCATCGGTCTCATCAGATTAGCGAAGTCGGCCGTGCCCTTTCAAAGGAACCATCCCAGCATTTGCCTGGAGCGATTTAGGGAAACCAGGGAAAACCTAAATCTGGATGGCCGGACGCGGGATTGAACCGTCGTCCTCCCGAATGCGAGTCCAGTGTGCTAACCACTGCGCTACCTCGCTCGGTTAAGAAGTAGAAACAAGGGTATTGAATCAAAAGGGTAAAGAGAGAAAATGTATGCACACTCATTGACTACTCATACTAGTAACATAATAAATTTGAAAAACCTCTAGATTTAATGCTCTGTAAGGCAATCAAAAAGGTAGTTTTAAATGAATAAAAATATGAAAAAGGCTTACACATCCAAGATGTTTTTCAAAACCAACGAACAATTAAAACAAAAACACAAATCGAGTAGTTCTGTATCCCGCCTGGAAGGCGGCGCGTGGGTCTGCTCTTGAAAACTGAAAGGTTGGCCGAATGAAGGAAGTGAGTAGGTGCAGGAAAAGGTAATACCCGTCGGTACTGCAAGAAAGTAAAAGTGGTTTACTGGTGCATGAATATATACAGGACATACATAAGTTTTTACTGATGAGCAAGCCTTAAACCCGTCGTAAGTAGAGCAAAGTATATGAAGCGAAGCTGAAGCGAAGTCTCCCAGCCGTCTGCTCTCGAGCCAATGGGCAGAATCTGGAGCGGAGCTCGTAGAGCTCTCCGGCTCCAGCTTGAGTGCGCTGTCGTCGGTGTCTGTCGTAGTGCCAACCTAGCAGAGCGCACCTACGTTGTAGCATCGTAGTATCGACCACAAGTAGTGTTTAAAATAATTCTGATTCTGAAATTAAAGAAAGTTCAAGAATGAACGCATGTGTGGCTGTTTGCCGCCAAATACGAAAATCTCAGCTTACCTATACCAACACGACCCAGCCACCGCGACTGACGGAGATCCGCGCCTCCCTAAATAGGTAGGCCCCTCTCCCACCATCAACCGTCGCTGAGGTAGACCACGACATAAATACGGCAAAATTTGGAACTATGAAAATTGTAAACCAATAAAAATATTACCATTCCGTATTAATGGTGGCTTTACACTGATTTTAGTCATCCTTAGAGATTTTCTTAATCTCAATTATTTCATAAATTTCACTGATGAAAGAAAACATTCTGACCACCTGCTTAACAACATGGGCACAGGTGGAACGGAATATAGCAGCATTTTTGCGCGCATGGACTCGAGAAGTTCTTGGTAGAAGTGCGTGGCAACGGATATCTACGCACAGCTCGCGCAATTTTTCTCAATTACGGGCTGGTTGTTTTTGGGTGTGGAGCTAATATCCTATAGCGTCTAACATTTGTTCCATCCGGTTCAGATCAGGTGAATTTGGTGTTCAAGACATCAATGTGTGAGATACAGCTGACATAAGTACAACAAGTTGTATATTACTATCGTCGCCATACTCTTAATGTGAGTCATGTGTATTGCATCTGCTGTATGTATGTTATAAGTAAGTACTTATACTCTAAGACAAAAACCAAGCGACACACTAAGAAACAGTTATACTAATGGGTCGGAAATCAGATATGCCATACATGTGCAGATAAACAAATGATTAAAATTTCAAAAAAAAAAAAATTGATGATTTATTCAAGAGAAAGAGCTCCACAAATTGAGGAAGTCAATAACTTGTGTCTGGAAACGCACTGGACAAAGGTGGGATACCAGTCTGACTGTCACCTGCCACACGGCCCGACAACCGGGAGTGATGGTCTGGGATGACATTTACTTTCATAGCAGGACCCCTTCGGTCGTTATCCAAGGCAATTTTACAGCACATCCGTACGTCGACTATATTATACGCTCCATTTTGTTGCCCTTCATGCCAAGCCATCCTGGGCTTACGTTTCAGCAGGATAATGCCCGCCTACACGAGGCCAGAGTTTCTGCTGTTTGTCTAACTGATTGCTAAATCCTACCTTGGCCAGCATGGTCCCAGATCTCTCCCCAGTTGACGGCGTTTGGAGCATAGTGGACAGGGTCCTCCAATCAGATAGGCATTTTGTAAATGTAACACTCGATTTCGATGGAATTTGGCAGTATACCCCTCAGAGGGATATCCAAAACTATATCAATCAATGCCAAGCCCAATAACTGCTTGCATAAGGGACAGAGAGGGGGGAAGGCGTTATTGACTTTCTCAGTTTGTGAAGCTTTTTCTCTTGAATAAATCATCCAATTTTCCTGAAATTGTAATTATTTGTTTGTCTGTAAATGTACGTAACATCTATCGATTTCTGTGCTATTTCGACAATTCTTTCGTGGTGCATCGCTTTTTTTTAAGTCTTGGGGTGTATTTATGTAACTAGCGGTGTTTCCCTGCTCTCTTTCAGTTTGCATTCCAGTGGCCTACTGACTATTTTGTACTCTCTGTCGATTGTGGTAATTCTCCTCTTTATTTACACTCCTGGAAATGGAAAAAAGAACACATTGACACCGGTGTGTCAGACCCACCATACTTGCTCCGGACACTGCGAGAGGGCTGTACAAGCAATGATCACACGCACGGCACAGCGGACACACCAGGAACCGCGGTGTTGGCCGTCGAATGGCGCTAGCTGCGCAGCATTTGTGCACCGCCGCCGTCAGTGTCAGCCAGTTTGCCATGGCATACGGAGCTCCATCGCAGTCTTTAACACTGGTAGC
Source organism: Schistocerca serialis cubense (assembly GCF_023864345.2). Classification (NCBI taxonomy): domain Eukaryota; kingdom Metazoa; phylum Arthropoda; class Insecta; order Orthoptera; family Acrididae; genus Schistocerca; species Schistocerca serialis. The sequence goes on along the minus strand of NC_064640.1, from coordinate 842,688,344 downwards.
ATGCCGCGACAGCGTGGACGTGAACCGTATGTGCAGTTGACGGACTTTGAGCGAGGGCGTATAGTGGGCATGCGGGAGGCCGGGTGGACGTACCGCCGAATTGCTCAACACGTGGGGCGTGAGGTCTCCACAGTACATCGATGTTGTCGCCAGTGGTCGGCGGAAGGTGCACGTGCCCGTCGACCTGGGACCGGACCGCAGCGACGCACGGATGCACGCCAAGACCGTAGGATCCTACGCAGTGCCGTAGGGGACCGCACCGCCACTTCCCAGCAAATTAGGGACACTGTTGCTCCCGGGGTATCGGCGAGGACCATTCGCAACCGTCTCCATGAAGCTGGGCTACGGTCCCGCACACCGTTAGGCCGTCTTCCGCTCACGCCCCAACATCGTGCAGCCCGCCTCCAGTGGTGTCGCGACAGGCGTGAATGGAGGGACGAATGGAGACGTGTCGTCTTCAGCGATGAGAGTCGCTTCTGCCTTGGTGCCAATGATGGTCGTATGCGTGTTTGGCGCCGTGCAGGTGAGCGCCACAATCAGGACTGCATACGACCGAGGCACACAGGGCCAACACCCGGCATCATGGTGTGGGGAGCGATCTCCTACACTGGCCGTACACTACTGGTGATCGTCGAGGGGACACTGAATAGTGCACGGTACATCCAAACCGTCATCGAACCCATCGTTCTACCATTCCTAGACCGGCAAGGGAACTTGCTGTTCCAACGGGACAATGCACGTCCGCATGTATCCCGTGCCACCCAACGTGCTCTAGAAGGTGTAAGTCAACTACCCTGGCCAGCAAGATCTCCGGATCTGTCCCCCATTGAGCATGTTTGGGACTGGATGAAGCGTCGTCTCACGCGGTCTGCACGTCCAGCACGAACGCTGGTCCAACTGAGGCGCCAGGTGGAAATGGCATGGCAAGCCGTTCCACAGGACTACATCCGGCATCTCTACGATCGTCTCCATGGGAGAATAGCAGCCTGCATTGCTGCGAAAGGTGGATATACACTGTACTAGTGCCGACATTGTGCATGCTCTGTTGCCTGTGTCTATGTGCCTGTGGTTCTGTCAGTGTGATCATGTGATGTATCTGACCCCAGGAATGTGTCAATAAAGTTTCCCCTTCCTGGGACAATGAATTCACGGTGTTCTTATTTCAATTTCCAGGAGTGTAGATACTTTAACGATATTATATTTAGAAGTTGTAATAAAAACACTGCAATTGATGTTATCATGTGTTTGTGTTTGAAGTACTTATTGATCAGTACTTGCACTATAGAATGGCTGTTCTCAAAATATTCGTCTCTTTATGAGCTTTGGTCTTCTGTGTCTCAAACTTTTTATATTCAGAACTGCAAGGTTCGCAGGAGAGCTTCTGTAAAGTTTGGAAGGTAGGAGACGAGGTACTACCAGACGTAAGGCTGTGAGGAGGGGGCGTGAGTCGTGCTTGGGTAGCTCAGTTGGTAGAGCACTTGCCCGCGAAAGGCAAAGGTCCCGAGTTCGAGTCTCGGTCCGCTACACAGTTTTAATCTGCCAGGAAGTTTCATATCAGCGCACACTCGGCTGCAGTGTGAAAATCTCGTTCTATGTACTGGTTTTATTTTTAGATTGTGCTGTTCTGTAGTTTCATGGCACAGTGCTAAGCAGAAGACTGTTGCTCTTTCTAGCACAGATTCTGAGAACGTGGTTATTTCTTATGGTTGTTGTGAGGCCATTTATTTAAAAAATGTATTGCATGAACTGATGAAATCTATGTAGTTTTATTTAATATTAGTCAGAATGCGAATTGTTTGTTGATCCTAAAGATCTTAAATGGTCTAATCATTTTGATGGTAGAAATTATTATATAAGAAATGCTGTGTCTAACAAAGTTCTAAAGACACTGTATTTATAAACAAGTGATGTGCCAGCAGTCATAATGACAAAAGAATTAAGAAAAGAAAAGCATAAGTTTTTGAATTGTGCAGGTCATGATTTTTGAAAAGTATGATTTTAGTGTTTTGGTAGGGGTTTCTTTAGTTTAGTTAGCGGCATTCAAACGAACATCTGTAAACTTCTGTGAGCCATGATCTTTGTATGTTTTGCTTTTATGGAACAGTGTCTTTCCTTAGCTCATTATAATTATTGGCCACTTCACTGTACGACTACTTGCCAGTGTACATCTTCTATTATATAATGTCCTTTGTGTCATGTTATATTAGTTGTACATTGTGTCATGTAGCACTCACTGAAGTATAATTAGCGAGTTTTTTTAATCTGAAGTGGTCTAATAAACTGAACAATAAAATGTTTACCAGTTCAACAGAAAAAGTTTATAAGCAGTATCCACAACTTCCAACGATGTTGACATCGATGTCAACAAAAATTAGTCAGATGTAAACAGTAGTGCGTCATGAATGTCCTTTGCACTACTGTCATGTCTCTGGTGGCAAAAATAGTCACTACACGGACAGCATTGGTAACTGACCATGTGGCCACAAATACAGACAGGGGAGGGACTGATGTAGCTGTAAGAGATATTCAACGCTCAGACCATTTCTGCCAAATAGTAACAGTAAAATCAGATGTGGAAAACATCCACAAACAGCAGACCTACAAAGGACCTTTACCAGAAGTCAAAATGTGATCTTTTCCAACAGACTAGCAAACCAAACGTGGGATGGAGTTTGTAGAGAAAATAAATAAATGCTAAATTCTCTATGTTCTCAATATCAATTAAACTCAACTTAGAAAAGAAATTTCTGAAAGCACCAACATCAGTAGCAATGTACTAAAAAGACAAATGGATAACAGCAGGTATTACGAAGTGCTCCCAGACCACCAAGTACCACAGTTCCATTGAGTCATAATAAGCCAGAGTTCTTACATTTCTCCCACAGGCGCAAAAAAGGCTTGTAAAAGGATGCTGACTGCAGGAAAAAATCTTTTGACAACAAGATAATTCAAATTCAGAAAAAAAGGAAACCAGACTTGGATGTCAAAAAAAGAGAAACAAAGAACAAGCACAATAGGTATAACGTAATAAACAGTCCATATCAGATAGCAAATTTTGTGAATGAGTATTTCTCAACCACTGCAGAGAAATTTTAACAAAATTACCCAAAAACAAACATAAAATAATTATATACTAAGTGCTACTTATTACGAAACAGCTAGCATGAAGTCAGTAAATATGTACAAAACGTAAAAATAGTCAGCAGGCCTAGATGAAGTATCAATCTACGTGTTTAAACAATGCTTATAGAGCATACAAGCCCCCTTAAGGGACTTCATAAATGAGACGTTTGCATGATGGACATTTCGAAAGTATTTGAGACAGGAAAGAGTTGTACCTTTGTTAAAGACAGAACTCACAGAAAATTACAGGGCCATTTCCCTTTTGTCATAATTCTCTTACCATTGCATGATCAATCATAAAAGAAAGATTAGTAAATTAGTTGCATAAACATAAGATTCGTAGTAAATCGCACTTTGGGTTCAATAAAGGTAGAACAACTCAATCAGCCGTAGTAGAATTCATAAAAATGTATTTGAGAGCGATGAGAAGGCCACAGATACATTCTTAGAACAGAGTAAGGCTTTTGATCGTGTTGGCCATAATATTCTCCTTTATAAATTAGAATTATTAAAAGTAACAAAAATGACTAAAGACTATTCCTGATCGTATGTAGCAGATAGGGTACAAAGAGTAGAGATAATACAAACATCAAATAAGGCAAATAATGAAACACTTCGTAGAAAAAAAGACCTTAACACAGGGTGTCTGGGTTAAACATATACTAATATAAAAGGTAACAACTCCAGAAGTATTTGATATATTTATTGTTGGCCTGTTTTTACAAGTATGGTAACGCAAAATGTTTCTTACACACCTAATACTCCTCGATATGTGTGCCAGTAGTGGCGCGAGATATCTAATTTGTATTCTACTTCTCTGCAAGTGATTTGCCGCAACACAGGCGTAAAATTTGGAACAGTCTTTTAGACATGATTCTTGATAAACTCCCACAGAAAAGAACCAAGTGGCGTAATGTCTGGGATTCGAGGGTGCCAAGCAACCGATGGACTTTCCCTCCCAACCCTTCGATCTGGGAACTCATGATCCAAGAAATTCTTCACAGTGTTCGCAAAACCTCTGGGTGCTCCATCTTGTTGAATGTTACGTCACGGAAGCTGTGGTACAGCAAACAGCTTCAACATCTCTACGTACGTTGGTGTATTAAATGTAGTCTCGGTGAAGAAGAATGGGCCTATAACCCTGTTCTTCGACAATCCACACCACACAGTCACTTTCGGAGATTCACATTCGACACTCTATCACTACTTTGCGGAGGGAGTCAGTTCCCAGTATGTGGCAATTGTGCGTGTTTACGGTGCCGGAACTGTGGAATGTAGCCTCGATCGCGAAAGTGACAAAATCGAGAAATTCCTCATTTTTATCCTTTTTCTCCAGAACTGTCTCGGCGACTGTCTTCCACCGGGGTCTGTTCTCAGGCTCGATTTTGTGACGAAACTGCAGTTTGTACGCCCGTAGCCGCAACCTTCTAATCACGACATCGTGTTCTGTCGATCGACGACTCCGCTGGAAGGAAGTACGGATTAACTCAACAGCAGAATCTCGAACTGCTTGCTTGGTGTGGTGACCCGACATCGAAAGCAAACTCCCAGTTTCACGGATCCGATTGTTTCATCTATTGATTGTTACATAAGTGGCAGCGTCGTCAGGTGGTCGCAGTCCATATTCACGCCGAAAACGACGTTGTACCAGTATAACAGACTTCCACTAGAGGAAGCACACAGGATACCTGGTGTGGGGGACACATGGCTACTGACCCTCGTTTGCGGAAACAAAGCATTAACGAGCGTGCGCACGCAGTACCAACTGCAACAAGTAAACACAAAAAACGTTCTGAATTACCATCCTTATAGAAGCTAACCAGCAATAAATTACGCCTCAAGTTATTACTTTTTACATTGCTTTATTATACTTTTAACTCGGACATCCAGCATATGTGTTTTTTATAGTAGTATATTAGGACCAGTTACTGTTCATGATATACATAAACGATTTTCCCATCAGCATCAATAAGGGCGAAAAAGATCCTCTTTCTCCATGACAGTAACATTATAGTCACACGAAACACAAGACAATTCCTTGCAGTGGAAGAAAATGGAAAGCTACGGAAAGTGTGCAGCTGGTCAATATATAATAAATTTACATTGACTGTTAACATACGGAATAAATTCCAAATTCAAGAGTGTAGATAATACTTACGTTATGTGTCAGTGGTAGCGCTACAGACCGCATAACAAAACAAAAAAGCTTCTTGATATAAATACTGAATCTCAGCTGAAATGGCGTGGAAACACAAAGATACCAGCAAACAGAATTTAATCAGCGTCCTATGTCCTCACTGTCATGCCATAAGTGTGCAACAGACAAAGTCTTTAGTTACATACTATTCATATGTACACTCAATTAGGAACTGTGCTATTCTTTTCTGGGGAACAAAAGCTCAAAATACTGTATTAATACAGCTTTCAAACTTCAGAAAAGGACAACTAAAGTAGTAAGGACAAATAGTAATCTAGCTCACTGTAAACATCTTTTCACAACATTGGGAATGTTAACTACATCATATGATTACATATATCAGACAGTTACACCCGTCAAAAATAGCTTTGAAAGATATTAAACAACCACCTCTGGTCATGGTAATTAAAACAGCTATAGTCCGAACTTGCATTTACCAAGAAAGAATAAACTTAAAACTCAACACAGAATTTTATACCAGGTAGTAAAATTGTACACTAAATTGTATACATTGTAGTATTACTTAAATATCACAGAGTATGGGCTCCGTATAAAAAAGTTACACAAGTAAATAATAATAAAAAACATCTCTGTCATTTCACAACACACTTTTCCACTGCAATGTTTCCTTTTCTTTTCTGGAAAACCTCACTGCAAAGCTCTACGACGCCCCATGGAGTTTAGCATATTATTATTTACGCAGATATGTTGACTCAATTTTTCAGGCTAGCATGTGGGAAGCTGCGGTACACAAAATGGTAATCGGACATCGTCATGATCCTGATGTCCACTGGTAGTGTGTGCAGTGTTCCATTGTCAAATGAGTTGTGTATAGTGAACGCATCTTGCATTATTAAATAACTTGTTTACAAGGGTGTCTAATCAAAATAGTATCGTAAAACGGGAAAAAACGAATGAGATTAAGCTACTTTCAGTAGACTGGCCCGTATTCTGGAGTATCGATGCTCCATTCTCCATCGGGCCATCATGATTTAGGTTTTCCCAGTTTCCCCTTCGATTAGCTCAGGTAAGTACTATACTAGCTGCTATTGTAAGGCAGCTGCAGACTATGTGTCCCATCCTTCTGAAACTAGATCCATAATTATTTAAAATCTAACAGATGAAAGTTTTTCGTTTTTAAGTACTAATACCTCGACGTGTCAAACATCGATGATCAGACTTCCGAAAACAAGATAACCATAATTAAAATGGCCTGTGTCAAGCACCAGAGTGTCACACACGTTGTTTTCTGGGCACCGCTGATTTGAAACGGTTCAAATGGCTCTGAGCACTATGGGACTCAACTGCTGTGGTCATAAGTCCCCTAGAACTTAGAACTACTTAAACCTAACTAACCTAAGGACATCACACACATCCATGCCCGAGGCAGGATTCGAACCTGCGACCGTAGCGGTCATGCGGTTCCAGACTGTAGCGAGGTTAACCGCTCGACCACTCCGGCCGGCCCGCTGATTTGACTTTAATTAATTACTACCTGAGTATCTGGTGTTGACCAGGTATGTATTCACTGCCCCGTAGACATTTGTTACATATATTTCACGTATATTTTAATATACACTCCTGGAAATGGAAAAAAGAACACATTGACACCGGTGTGTCAGACCCACCATACTTGCTCCGGACACTGCGAGAGGGCTGTACAAGCAATGATCACACGCACGGCACAGCGGACACACCAGGAACCGCGGTGTTGGCCGTCGAATGGCGCTAGCTGCGCACCATTTGTGCACCGCCGCCGTCAGTGTCAGCCAGTTTGCCGTGGCATACGGAGCTCCATCGCAGTCTTTAACACTGGTAGCATGCCGCGACAGCGTGGACGTGAACCGTATGTGCAGTTGACGGACTTTGAGCGAGGGCGTATAGTGGGCATGCGGGAGGCCGGGTGGACGTACCGCCGAATTGCTCAACACGTGGGGCGTGAGGTCTCCACAGTACATCGATGTTGTCGCCAGTGGTCGGCGGAAGGTGCACGTGCCCGTCGACCTGGGACCGGACCGCAGCGACGCACGGATGCACGCCAAGACCGTAGGATCCTACGCAGTGCCGTAGGGGACTGCACCGCCACTTCCCAGCAAATTAGGGACACTGTTGCTCCTGGGGTATCGGCGAGGACCATTCGCAACCGTCTCCATGAAGCTGGGCTACGGTCCCGCACACCGTTAGGCCGTCTTCCGCTCACGCCCCAACATCGTGCAGCCCGCCTCCAGTGGTATCGCGACAGGCGTGAATGGAGGGACGAATGGAGACGTGTCGTCTTCAGCGATGAGAGTCGCTTCTGCCTTGGTGCCAATGATGGTCGTATGCGTGTTTGGCGCCGTGCAGGTGAGCGCCACAATCAGGACTGCATACGACCGAGGCACACAGGGCCAACACCCGGCATCATGGTGTGGGGAGCGATCTCCTACACTGGCCGTACACCACTGGTGATCGTCGAGGGGACACTGAATAGTGCACGGTACATCCAAACCGTTATCGAACCCATCGTTCTACCATTACTAGACCGGCAAGGGAACTTGCTGTTCCAACAGGACAATGCACGTCCGCATGTATCCCGTGCCACCCAACGTGCTCTAGAAGGTGTAAGTCAACTACCCTGGCCAGCAAGATCTACGGATCTGTCCCCCATTGAGCATGTTTGGGACTGGATGAAGCGTCGTCTCACGCGGTCTGCACGTCCAGCACGAACGCTGGTCCAACTGAGGCGCCAGGTGGAAATGGCATGGCAGGCCGTTCCACAGGACTACATCCAGCATCTCTACGATCGTCTCCATGGGAGAATAGCAGCCTGCATTGCTGCGAAAGGTGGATATACACTGTACTAGTGCCGACATTGTGCATGCTCTGTTGCCTGTGTCTATGTGCCTGTGGTTCTGTCAGTGTGATCATGTGATGTATCTGACCCCAGGAATGTGTCAATAAAGTTTCCCCTTCCTGGGACAATGAATTCACGGTGTTCTTATTTCAATTTCCAGGAGTGTATTTCACTCATATCTGTACACACCCTTCACTTGCATCTCTAGCAAATTCCCGCTATAGTTTTGTTTTTTCCCAACTCAGTTTTCAAAACGTCATATCTCCTGAACTATCCGTCGTTCAATATCATTTTCCAGGTACATCCAGTGGGTGATGTGGCTGCTGTCTCCGATATACGTTACGAACAGAGTTAGTAGTAAAGACGTAACTAAATACAAAGTCGTGCCTACTGTAGCAACTTTACTGCATGAACAGCGAAAATGTAGTAAGCCATAAAGATTTTCTTTTAACCATTTTTGTGGTATCACATATCAATACAACCCATGGGTATATGTAAGTCGGCCACAACCGCCGGCTAGTTAAGTAAATCTTCTGTTTTCTGTGTTAACTTGTTCGCTAATCATTTCTCCTTCTGTGCACCTTTACTACAATGACACTTTCTGCAACGGCACCAGTAGCCCACCTTTCCTTACCGTTGTGCAAGAAGTCAGTCATAACAATTTTGTGTGAGGTGTCAGCTAGAGAGAGTCTCCTACAGATTTAAAAGTATGTCCAAAATTTGTTGAGTAACTAAGTGCTGTGATTCTCAAACACTGGATAAATACAGCCTGGTTATTTACACTTCGTGAGCTACGATACCTTTTCACACCCACCGCCACTCCTTTGAGAGAGAAGCAGATATTTCACCCCCAATGGTTCTATTTAGAGAGTAAGTGGTATGTGTACCACGTTTGTTTGAAATCGATCCAGTGGTTTAGGAGGAGACGTACAGAACAAGATAGAGACTTGCATACGCTTTTATAATACGTACAGGTTACGTCGAATGTCGAATTGAAAAAAAAAACAAAGTTCTTTTTAATCAGAACAGAGAACGTATCGCTTATAGTGTTCTTAAAGGACTCTTAATACACTACTGGCCATTAAGATTGCTACACCAAGAAGGAATGCAGATGATAAACGGGTATTCATTGGACAAATATATTATACTAGAACTGACATGCGATTACATTTTCACTCAATTTGGATGCATAGATCCTGAGAAATCAGTACCCAGGACAACCACCTCTGGCCGTAATAACGGCCTTGATACGCCTAGGCATTGAGTCAAACAGAACTTGGATGGTGTGTACAGGTACAGCTGCCCAATCAGCTTCAACACGATACCACAGTTCATCAAGAGTACCTAGTGACTGGCGTATTGTGACGAGCCAGTTGTTCGGCCACAAATGACCAGACGTTTTCAATTGGTGAGAGATCTGGAGAATGTGCTGGACAGGGCAGCAGTCGAACATTTTCTGTATCGAGAAAGACCTGTACAGGACCTGCAACATGCAGTCGTGCATTATTCTGCTGAAATGTAGGGTTTCGCAGGTATCGAATGAAGGGTAGAGCCACGGGTCGTAACACATCTGAAATGTAACGTCCACTGTTCAAAGTGCAGTCAATGCGAACAAGAGGTGGCCGAGAAGTGTAACCAATGACAACCCATACCATCACGCTGGGTGATACGCCAGTATGACGATGACGAATACACGCTTCCAATGTGCGTTCACCGCGATGTCGCCAAACACGGATGCGTCCATCGTGATGCTGTAAACAGAACCTGGCTTCATCCGAAAAAATGACGTTTTGCCATTCGTGCACCCAGGTTCGTCGTTGAGTACACCATCGCAGGCGCTGCAGTCTGTGATGCAGCGTCAATGATAACAGCAGCCATGGTCTCCGAGCTGATAGTCCATGCTGCTGCAAACGTCGTCAAACTGTTCGTGCAGATGGTTGTTGTCTTGCAAACGTCCCCATCTGTTGACTGAGGGATCGAGACGTGGCTGCACGATCCGTTACAGCCATGCGGATAAGATGCCTGACATCTCGATTGCTAGTGATACGAGGCCGTTGGGATCCAGCACGGCGTTGCGATACGATAAACCGTAATCGCGATAGGCTACAATCCGACCTTTATCAAAGTCGGAAACGTGATGGTACGCATTTCTCCTCCTTACACGATGCATCACAACAACGTTTCACCAGGCAACGCCGGTCAACTGCTGTTTGTGTATGAGAAATCGGTTGGAAACTTTCCTCATGTCAGCACGTTGTAGGTGTCGCCACCGGCGTCAACCTTGTGTAAATGCTCTGAAAAGCCAATCATTTGCATATCACAGCATCTCCTTCCTGTCGGTTAAATTTCGCGTCTGTAGTACGTCATCTTCGTGGTGTAGCAATTTTAATGGCCAGTAGTGTATTACCAAGTGACGCAAACCACAAAGTACTGAATCTCCGTTTCCACTCATCAAAATCTACATATGTATTGTAGCAGGATGGGGTGGACTGGTCATTGTTGTTATTCCCTGGGTCTTAAGAAACGCACATTGGAAGCGTGTATTCATCACCGTCATACTGGCGTATCAGCCGGCGTGATGGTATGGGGTGCCATTGGTTACACGTCTCGCTCACCTCTTGTTCGCATTGACGGCACTCTCAACAGTGGACGTAACATTTCAGATGTGTTACGACCCGTGGCTCTACCCTTCATTCGATCCCTTCGAAACCCTACATTTCAGCAGGATAATGCATGACCACATGTTGCAGGTCCTGTACGGGCCTTTCTGGATACAGAAAATGTTCGATTGCTGCCCTGGCCAGCACATTCTTCAGATGTCTCACCAAATGAACACGTCTGGTCAAGCAACTGGCTCCTCCCAATACGCCAGTCACTCCTCTTGATGAACTGTGGTATCGTGTTGAAGTTGCATGGGCCACCTGTACACGCCATCCAAGCTCTGTTTGACTCAATGCCTAGGCGTATCAAGGCCGTTATTACGGCCAGAGGTGGTTGTTCTGGGTACTGATTTCTCAGGATCTATGCACCCAAATTGCGTGAAAATGCAATCACGTGATCTAGTATAATATATTTGTCCAATGAATACCTGTTTGTCATCTGCATTTCCTCTTGGTGTAGCAATTTTAATGGCCAGTAGTGTATTTCACGGAAGAATGAAATTACTGTGTTTGTAGCTCAACGTGTATACAGGACTGTGCTTGGGATCCTTAGGCTAAACCTTCGGATTAACTGCAATTTCTCGAAACGTGTGAGGGAGGATGTAAGCAGCGAAAATGATATTGTGTTTAATCGCTTTTTCTTTAGGTGGTGAATAACAATTACTTAAGATTCTGCCAACGAATCGCAGCACAACATCTGATTCCTCTACAAGTGTTTCTATGTAAACATTCCGCATTAAGGTATTATATGCTTGTTACTGATTCCAGTGGCTTACTAGCATTAGCGCAATGGATCAGTTAAGTACCTTTTCGCCTCTTTATTTACACAGTACGTTACATTTATTTACAGTCACACCCTACACTATTCGTCGATGATCGTACACAGTTATTACTCATGCATTTCGCTGTAGCCTAGTAGCACTGCAACCTTCCTACAGATAAACACATACTTCACAAGCGACTGTTCAGTGCATGGTGGATGGTACAGTGTAGCAGTATCATCGATGTTCTTTCCTAGTTCCCTGCCGGCCGGAGTGGCCATGCGGTTCTAGGCGTTACAGTCTGGAACCGGGCGACCGCTTCGGTCGCAGGTTCGAATCCTGCCTCGGGCATGGATGTGTGTGATGTCCTTAGGTTAGTTAGGTTTAATTAGTTCTAAGTTCTAGGGGACTGATGAACTCAGATGTAAAGTCCCATAGTGCTCAGAGCCATTTGAGCCAGTTCCCTCTCACACACTGATAGGGGAAAAACTGATAGTCTGTATCTCTCTATACATGCCCTAATCCCTCTTATGATCGCTATGCTGAGTATGCAATGGGTGGCGACATAGTGTAATAGAAGTCCTCATTAGTAGTATGGGTATGGGTATACCAGCACACAATTCCAGTCGCTGCCACTACTTGGCACCACGATCGCAGTCTCTTTTGGCAGAGAATTAAAAAATCCGAGATGGTTGGATATTCATAATAGACCAGTTGCCTATGTATAAAACGCAGAAACTTTTAAAGAAATAAGGAGAAACCTTAAGGTGGGAAATAAAAGAAAGAAGATAGAGCTGGTGGGGAAATTAAAAAATGGCGGGTCAAACTCAGCCTAGCCCAGTTATGCTATGTAGACCTGTCCTTCCCTGTTTCCTCCCAGCACCACTTCTCTCTTCACCTTCATTCTATCCAGCCCGTCATAGTGAACTACTGCAAAAGAAAGTGCCAATAAAAAATTCAATATGCTAGAACTCTGCTGCGTTAGTGGTAAATTAAAAAACGGTCTTCCTCTAAACTATCCTCCCCCTAGCTCAACCCACTCAAAAAATCCAAGAGGAAGGAATCAGCTCAATCTTAAGTTATGCCCCACACCTCTACTTCTCTTTCCAACCAATCGCAGTAAAGTATTGGAAATAATACAGTCTATCAGAAATCCAAGATGAGGGAACTCGCTCAGCTGTTCTTTGTACCCCATGCCACCCTACTCTTTCTAACGAAGCAGAATGCATAATATTGATGCCAGATATGCAGTAAAATATTACACCTCTGTTTTTCATACGACAAATTCTGTACCGCTTAAACACACATGGTATATCTATGAGACAAAGCAATCAAATTCTCTCTCTCCCCCCCCCCCCCATCTCACTCTCACCCTTTCTCCTCCCGCCTCCTCTCTCTCTCTCTCTCTCTCTCTCTCTCTCTCTCTCTCTCTCTCTCACACTTGTGTGTACGCACGTTTTTTCACCTCTGTCTCGTCATTAAACGCCACCTCATAACATTTTCGCGAAAAAGTATGAATACTAGAGCACTCGAACTGTCTTCGTCTTAGAACTCACAGACATGCATGTTATACACGCCATGTAGTGTCGAATCACGTCATCACTTATCGCTGCAAGGCAGAGAGATAGAGGTGCAATGCAGAAACATGGACAAGTATCTCTGCCCATCTCAGCCATCCTGATAAGACACAGACGAATCAACTCTGTTTAGAGATAGAGAGAGAGAGAGAGAGAGAGAGAGAGATAGAGAGACAGAGAGACTTTCGCTACTGTTGTGTGTTGTTTGAAGGAATAAAACGGTAGAGGGGGTAGGAAGGAAGATAATAACACAAAAAATGCCCTAAATATAAAACTAAATTTCAAAAACCATTTTCTTACATCAATTTTTTACGTTAATATTTCTTTTTTATTTCTTACAGCGAAAACCTATTAGATCTTTACATTACATACAAGTATCATATTTTAAACATTTACATTATTTGCAGCTATTTGCAGTATTTATGGTCATATTTGATGTGGTAACGTCCCTAGACCAGGGTTTATACTTTATTAAGAAGTACACTGAGTTCGTGTCAGACCTCCATTTGCCTGACGCAGTGCAGCAGCTCGTCGTGCTGTGTACTCAACAAGTCGCTGCGAGTTATCTACTGGAATACTTAGCCATGCTGCAGGAGCCTGTGCACTAACTGACCTCTCATTTATGTCCTATAAATGTTCGACTGGATTCATGTCGGGCGAGCTGGGTGGCCAAATAATTCCTTCGAAATATCCAGTATGTTCTTCAAACCAGTAGCGAACTATTGTGGGCCGGTGACAGGTCGCATCGTCATCCATTAAAATTCTATCGTTGTTTAAGGACATGAATTCAATAAATGGCTGTAGACAGTCTCTAAGTAGCCGAACATAAGCGTTTCGTCTGTGATCGGTTCAGTTGGACTAGAACATCCAGTCCATCCCGTGTAAACACAGCCCACACCACGATGGACCCACCAGCAGCTTGCACATTGTCTCGTTGACAACTTGGGTCCACGGCTTCGTGGAGCCTACCTACTAAAATCGTGAGTCATCTGACCAGTCGACGGTTTTACAGGAGATGTGCTGTTAGCAAAGAACTCTCGTCGATCGTCTGTTGCCACAGCTCATTAACGTCAAATTTCGCAGCGGTGTCATAACAGATACGTTCATTGTGCGTCCCACATTGATTTCTGCCGTTACTTCACGCATAGTTGCTTGTATGCCAGTACTGTAAACTATAATCAAACGCCGCTGCTCTCAGTCGTTAAGTGAATACCGGCAGCCACTGCTGTGACCGTGGTGAAAGGCAATTCCTGGGATTTGGTATTCGCGGGACACTTTTGACACTGTGGACCTAGGAATATCGAATTCCGTAACGATTACCGAAACGGAATGTCCCAAGCGTCTGGCTTCAATTACTATTCCGCTTTCAAATTCTGTTAATTTCCGTCGCGTGCCCATAATCACGTCGGTACCTTTTAATATCCTTGACCTGAGTACAAATGATTACTGCACCAAAGCACTGCCCGTTTATACCTTGTGTACGCGATACTACCGCCATGTACGAGGGTGAGCAAATGAAAACCTTAAATTTTTTAAAAAAATATTATTTATTGTGCAGAAGTGGTACAAAGCAGTATCACTTTTCAACATAATCTCCCCCATGCTCAATGCAACAACATAATCTCCCCCATGCTCAATGCAAGTCCTCCAGCGATTACAAAGTGCATAAATTCTTTTGGTAGCCCGCGCAACCATTCATGCACTGCGTGGCGTACCTCTTCACCACAACGGAACTTCTTTCCTACCATTGCCTCTTTGAGTGGTCCAAACATATGGAAGTCACTTGGGGCAAGGTCTGGTGAGTATGGTGGATAAGGAAGACACTCAAAATGCAGGTCTGTGATTGTTGCAACTGTTGTATGGCCGGCCGGGGTGGCCGAGCGGTCCTAGGCGCTACAGTCTGGAACCGCGCGACCGCTGCGGTCGCAGGTTCGAATCCTGCCTCGGGCATGGATGTGTGTGATGTCCTTAGGTTAGTTACGTTTAATTAGTTCTAAGTCCTAGGGGACTGATGACCTCAGAAGTTAAGTCCCATGGTGCTCAGATCCATTTTTGAACTGTTGTATGGGCAGTGTGGGGCCTTGCATTGACATGTTGCAAAAGGACGCCTGCTGACTAGCAGTCCACGTCGCTTTGATTTGATTGCAGGCCGCAGATGATTTTTTAGGAGATCTGTGTATGATGCACTGGTGACAGTGGTCCCTCTAGACATGTAATGCTCCAAAATGACTCCTTTTTCGTCCCAAAAGGGAGTCTGCATAACCTTCCCTGCTGATGGTTCTGTTCGAAACTTCTTTGGCTTTGGTGATGAGGAATGGCGCCATTCCTTGCTCGCTCTCTTCGTTTCTGGTTCGTGGAACTGAACCCAGGTTTCGTCCCCAGTAACGATTCTTGCAAGGAAGCCATCACCTTCTCGTTCAAAGCGTCAAAGAAGTCCTACACAAGCATCAACACGTCGTTCTCTCATTTCGGAAGTCAGCTGTCGCGGCACCCATCTCACAGACACTTAGTGAAACTGGAGCACATTATGCACAATGTGGTGTGCTGACCCATGACTAATCTGTGAACATGCTGCAGTGTCATTCAATGTCACTCGGCGGTTTTCCTTCAGTATGGCTTCAACTGCTGCAATGTTCTGTGGAGTCACAATTAGTTGTGCGTGACCTGGACGAGGAGCATCTTCCACTGAAGTCATACAATTTGCGAACTTCCTACCCCATTCGTAGACTTTCTGCTGTGACAAACATGCATCACCATACTGAATCTTCAGTCGTCGATGAATTTCAATAGGTTTCACACGTTCACCACGCAAAAACCGAATAACAGAACGCTGTTTTACCCTGGTGCAAGTCGCAAGTGGGGTGGCCATCTTTATACAGATACTGCGACGGTATGTGTGCATCTGCACTATACTGCCACCTACAGGCCATTCTGCACGCTGTTTGTAGCACGCTTACCAACTTACAGGATAACGGCGCGAAATTTCGATGTTTTATTACAAATTCAAGGTTTTCATTTGACACACCCTCGTTTTTAAACCGCTATCCCGTGACTTTCGCCACCTCAGTGTATATGCCGTTTGTTATTATGTGCAGATAAAGACCCTTTATGTTGCTTAATAGTCGAAACATCTTCATACACTGAAGAGCCAAAGAAACTCGTACACCTGTCTAATATCGTGTAGGGCCCACGTGAGCACGCAGGATTGTCGCAGTGCTTGGTTCAAATGGCTCTGAGCACTATGGGACTTAACTGCTGTGGTCATCACTCCCCTAGAACTTAGAACTACTTAAACCTAACTAACCTAAGGACATCACACACATCCATGCCCGAGGCAGGATTCGAACCTGCGACCGTAGCGGTCACGCGGTTCCAGACTGTAGCGCCTAGAACCGCACGGCCACTCCGGCCGGCTGTAGCAGTGCGACGTGGCATGGACTCGACTAATGTCTGAAGTAGTTCTGGAGGGAATTGGCACCATGAATCCTGCATGGCTGTCCATAAATCCATAAGAGTAGGAGGGGGTTGAGATCTCTTCTGAACAGCACGTTGCAAGGCATCCCAAATATGCTCAGTAATGTTCATGTCTAGGGAGTTTGGTTGCCACCAGAAGTGTTTAAACTCAGAAAAGCCACTCTGGAGCAATTATGGACGTGTGGGGTGTCGCACTGTCGTGCTGCAATCGCCCAAGTCCGTTGGAATGCACAATGGACATGAATGGATGCAGGTTATCAGACAGAATACTTAAGTATATGTCACCTGTCAGAGTCGTAGCTAGACATATCATGGGTCCCATATCACTCCAACTGCATATGTCCTACAGCATTACAGAGCCTCCACCAGCTTGAACAGACCCTGATGACATACAGGGTCCATGGATTCATGAGCATGTCTCCATACTCGTACAGATCCATCCGATCGATATAACTTGAAACGAAATTCGGCCGACCAGGCAACGTGTTTCCAGTCATCAACAGTCCAACATCGGTGTTGATGGGCCAAGGCGAGGCGTAAAGCTTTGTGTCGTGCAGTCATCAAGGGTACAAGAGTGGGCCTTCAGCTCCGAAAGCCCATATCGTTGATGTTTCGTTGAATGGTTCACACCCTGACACTTGTTGATGGCCCAACAGTGAAATCTGTACCAGTTTGCGGAAGTGTTACTCTACACTACTGACCATTAAAATTGCTACACCACGAAGATGATGTGCTACAGACGCGAAATTTAACCGACAGGAAGAAGATGCTGTGATATGCAAATGATTAGCTTTTCGGAGCATTTACACAAGATTGACGCCGGCGGCGACACCTACAACGTGCTGACATCAGGAAAGTTTCCAACCGATTTCTCATACACAAACAGCAATTGACCGGCGTTACCTGGTGAAACGTTGTTGTGATGCCTCGTGTAAGGAGGAGAAATGCGTACCATCACGTTTCCGACTTTGATAAAGGTCGGATTGCAGCCTATCGCGATTGCGGTTTATCGTATCGCGACATTGCTGTTCGCGTTGGTCGAGATCCAATGACTGTTAGCAGAATATGGAAGCGGTGGGTTCAGGAGGGTGATACGGAACGCCGTGCTGGATCCACACGGCCCCGTATCACTAGCATCTTATCCGCATGGCTGTAACGGATCGTGCAGCAGCGTCTCGATCCCTGAGTCAACAGATGGGGACGTTTGCAAGACAACAACCATGTGCACGAACAGTTCGACGACGTTTGCAGCAGCATGGACTATCAGCTCGGAGACCATGGCTACAGTTACCCTTGACGCTGTATCACAGACAGGAGCACCTGTGATGGTGAACTCAATGACGAACCTGGGTGCACGAATGGCAAAACGTCATTTTTTCGGATGAATCCAGGTTCTGTTTACAGCATCATAATGGTCGCATCCGTGTTTGGAGACATCGCAGTGAACGCACATATATTCCTCCAACTTTAATATTAACCTCATATACGGGGTGGTCCATTGATCGTGACCGGACCAAATATCTCACGAAATAAGCGTCAAACGTAAAAACTACAAAGAACGAAACTTGTGTAGCTAGAAGGGGGAAACCAGATGGCGCTATGGTTGGCACGCTATTTAGCACTGCCATAGGCCAAACGAATATCAACTGCGTTCTTTTAAATAGGAACCCCCATTTTTTATTACATATTCGTGTGGTACGTAAATGTTTTAGTTGGACCACATTTTTCGCTTTCTGATAGATGGCGCTGTGATAGTCACAAAGATATGGCTCACAATTTTAGACAAACAGTTTGTAACAGGGAGGTTTTTTAAATTAAAATACAGAACGTAGGTACGTTTGAACATTTTATTTCGGTTGTTCCATTGTGATACATGTACCTTTGTGAACGTATCATTTCTGAGAACGGATGCTGTTACAGCGTGATTACGTGTAAATACCACATTAATGCAATAAATATTCAAAATTATGTCCGTCAACCTCAATGCATTTGGCAATAAGTGTAACGACATTCTTCTCAATAGCGAGTAGTTCGCCTTCCGAAATGTTCACACATGCATTGACAATGCGCTGACACATGCTGTCAGGCGTTGTCGGTGGATCAAGATAGCAAATATCCTTCAACTTTCCGCACAGAAAGAAATCCGGAGACGTCAGATTCGATGAACGTGCTTCGACGACCAATCCACCTGTCATGAAATATGCTATTCAATACCGCTTCAACAGCACGCGAGCTATGTGCCGGACATCCATAATGTTGGAAGTACATGGCCATTCTGTCATGCAGTGAAACATCTTGTAGTAACATCGGTAGAACATTACTTAGGAAATCAGCATACATTGCACCATTTAGATTGCCATCGATAAAATGGGGGCCAATTATCCTTCCTCCCATAATGCCGCACCATACATTAATCCGCCAAGGTCGCTGATGTTCCACTTGTCGCAGCCATCGTGGATTTTCCGTTGCCCAATAGTGCATATTATGCCGGTTTACGTTACTGCTGTTGGTGAATGACGCTTCGTCGCTAAATAGAACGCGTGCAAAATATCTGTCATCGCCCCGTAATATCTCTGTACACGACGTTCATTGTAGTCGCCGTATAATTCCTGGTGCACAGAAATATGGTGCGGGTGCAATCGATGTAGCATTCTTAACACCGACGTTTTTGAGATTCCCGGTTCTCGCTCAATTTGTCTGGTACTGATGTGCGGATTAGCCGTGACAGCAGCTAAAACGCCTACTTGGACATCATCATTTGTTGCAGGTCGTGGTTGACGTTTCACAAGTGGCTGAACACTTTCTGTCTCCTTAAATTACGTAACTATCCGGTGAACGGTCCGGACACTTGGATGATGTCGTCTAGGATACCGAGTAGCATACATAGCACACGCCCGTTGGGCATTTTGATCACAATAGCCATACATCAACACAATATCGACCTTTTCCGCAATTGTTAAACGGTCCATTTTAACACGGGTAATGTATCACGAAGCAAATACCGTCCGCACTGGCGGAATGTTACGTGATACCACGCACTTATACGTTTGTGACTATTGCAGCGCCATCTATCACAAAGCGAAAAAAGAGCTCCAACTAAAACATTCATATTTATTTACGCATTACACGAATATGTAATAAAAATGGGGGTTCCTATTTAAAAAAAAAACGCAGTTGATATCCGTGTGACCTATGGCAGCGCCATCTAGTGGGCCAACCATAGGGCTATCTGATTTCTCCCTTCAAGCTAGACGAGTTTAGTATTTTGTAGTTTTTTTCGTTTGATGCTTACTTCGTGAGACATTTGGTCCGGTCACTATCGATGGACCATCCTGTATAGTTATTACACACAAGTTGCTATATTAATGCTTGGGAAGCATATTTGGAACGCAGGACTTTTTTTAAAGTGATATACC
This sequence comes from Schistocerca serialis cubense, assembly GCF_023864345.2. Taxonomy (NCBI): domain Eukaryota; kingdom Metazoa; phylum Arthropoda; class Insecta; order Orthoptera; family Acrididae; genus Schistocerca; species Schistocerca serialis. The sequence continues at coordinate 842,668,303 of NC_064640.1, read as the reverse complement.
ACACATCGTAATTCTGTTTTGAGACAGATAATATCTAACGGAGCGGAAGTCTTGAGCAGACTTAGACATCCCCTATTAGAGATTTTATTCTGCAGCTTGTCTACGGCGGTAATAAGGGCGGATGAAAGTTGACTGGTGCAGAAGGACGCCCTCCAGGCAATTAACTCTTTGACTGCTAAAAACGTGTTCCCTGAATTCTGGGGAGCGGGAGGCTTTGTTGTCGCCCTATACCGCTGCCAGCGCTGGGAGCCCACGTTCGAGCCGCCACCTGTGAATTGGTTCTACCTCGTGGCGCAACCCCTCTTGTGCTAAATGTTCCAGGTGGGCTGCTAGTGGCGATTTCATCTGCCATACTGGGTTTCGCCACCACGGTACAAAATAAATGCAGTTCCTCTAACAATTTCAGTTTTTCACTTTAAAATCACTGCATAGAGAAACACAGTTATATCAATATCGTTTCACGTCTAAGAATTACATCTTTCCTGGAAATTTTTGTGGAGTGTCACAAGCCTATGAGGAAGAATCTCAGTAACTTAGTGTTCTTTCATAGTTGCTGTTTCATAAATTTGCTCTCCTACAGATATTTATAACCATAATAACTCAAGAAAAGGGTCCGCAGCTCGTGGTCGTGCGGTAGCGTTCTCGCTTCCCACGCCCGGGTTCCCGGGTTCGATTCCCGCCAGGGTCAGGGATTTTCTCTGCCTCGTGATGACTGGGTGTTGTGTGCTGTCCTTAGGTTAGTTAGGTTTAAGTAGTTCTAAGTTCTAGGGGACTGATGACCATAGATGTTAAGTCCCATAGTGCTCAGAGCCATTTTTCAAGAAAAGAAAGAATCTGACAGTGATATCTCTCTAATACAGCAGCAGTCCTTGAGAATCACAGTAAAAACTTTTTCCACGTTCGTTGATTCTGTTTTGGGACTGTTAGTGACGCGGCTGAGCAGACATGCGGGCCACTAATGAAACACTTATCATCCGGTTTTAAGAAAACTATTTGGTAAAAAATTTGAACCTCTCGCATCTAACAGCACGATATTTTCACTCGATAAGGAACTGAATTTGTTTCCGTTATTCGTCTTAGTTACTGTGCTGCATCCACGCATTGTACGATAGTTTAGGAGTTTTGCACAGGTAAAAGCACATTGTGTAGACTCTGCGTTTGTTCTACGTCAGTGACTGAAGAATACGAAATGTAGCTAACATATCGAAGTTGTATTTAAAACTGAGAGCAGAGCAGTGTGTATCACTGTTCTCAAGATGTTGTTTGTTATATTTATGGGTGGTTTACGCGAATTGTCGACGTTGCAGTAGAGTAAACATCCCGACTACTATGAAATGCGTATCATGCGATATTAAGAAAACTACTTGGCGAAAAAAATTGATTCATTAGTATCTTACACTGTGGTATATTCACTCGATACACGTCTGAATTTCCGTTCGTCTGGGTCACAGTGCTGCATGCAATGAAGTAAAGCGTTGTAGAATATTCAAATTTTTGTATTGGTAAAAACACATTATGTAAGTTTTGCATGTGGTTCGTTTTATGTCACTGATTCCAGTACACAGAATGTAGCTAACGCATCGAAATCGTATTTAAAGCTGAGAGCAGAGTGATATATATTACCGTTCTCAAAATACTGGGTTTTTTATGTATGGGAGTGTTATGAGTATTGCGGCCAGTGTTCTGATGCGCAATGTGAATCATATGGTCGCAACACCCGTCGTATTCCACAAGCGGTTCATGATATCGAAACATGGTTTTCCATAAATCAAAGTACACAGAGAGAAGGATATATTGCTGTATGATTAATATTCGAAAATTTTTTTTATCTGTTGCGATACAGACGTACTTCTTTTAATAGCATTTAATATCTCGTCAAAAAAGAATATTGTGGAATTGCACACTTTTATCTTTACGATACTTAGCCTCGGGCATGGGTGTGTGTGATGTCCTTAGGTTAGTTAGATTTAAGTAGTTCTAAGTTCTAGGGGACTGATGACCGCAGAAGTTAAGTCCCATAGTGCTCAGAGCCATTTGAACCATTTGCAACCTCTAAGTAAAGCAATGTTTGTTTATTTCATGTTCCATCAAGATCTTTTGTTTATTCACAACCTATAAAATGCATTATAAGGATATGTAATGATATCAGTATGATTGCTAGTTTCTCCAGAAACTCGATTCAACGGTCTTTATAAGGAGGCCTCTTACACTCAACTTATGTTTCTTTTATCCTCTGTCGCCAAGTTCCAGGTGTGACTGCTTCTCGCCATCTTTATAGTGTATCCATGTGTACAACCACAACGCTTTGCCACTTTCTCTGTAAAAAAACTAAGATCAAAACAGCCGAACGATGGACAGCCGCTGAGCGTTCGAGGCAGAAATGCAGTTACGTCGCCATTCCACCTGGTCGCTAAGTGCCTCGCACGTTAACGCGTTTGGAGTACACAAAGACTCGTGCGACTGGCTGTGTTAACACGCCGAGAGGACAGACTACTTCAAGAGTACGCGCGTTTAAACGTCTGTAACACCTCACGGAAGAATCGCAATTAGTTGGCATTCTTCAGTTTGCTCTTCTACATGACCTAGACACTGTTGTATAGGAGGTGGTAGCACTTCTTGCAACAAGTTGCCAATCTTATACATACACTCACTTTGATGGGGATACCAATCATCAAAAGAACGTTGGCGATACATGGATCGTTGCTGTAGGTATCGCTTTTTACTGTGCAGGGGTGTAATATAAGTGTCACTTTAACATACGAATAAGTAAAGGGAAAAGCTCGGAAAAAGAAAACATACTTCTTGTGAAACACTATTGAGAGGAAATGCATTCAACGAGGGCTGTGATTAAATTATTTCACCACCATTGTATATCCGGTGTAGGAATCATACGAGGGATTAGGCTACGTAGAGAACCATATAGACTATCATTCTTTTCCTCGATCGTCACATGAGAGTGAAATAGGGAATAAAGACATAATACTTCTACAGTGTACTCTCCGGTATGTACTGCACAGCAGGTTGTGGGCTATGTGTTTAGCTGTGGTAGTAGACGATACTATGGGGGGCTTGTAATGCCGGCAGACTGTAGCGAAATGGATGAATAAGACCGACGATTAATGTCGGAAATGGCTGTAAATAAATGTAACATGCTGTGCACAGTATATAAAGACGTGAAGCTGTCCATTACTGTTAGATTACGCTATGGTAGTACGCCACTAGAAACAGTAAGAAGAATATAATACCTTGATATAGAATGTTTACATAACACAGATTGTAAGAGAATCAGATGCGACGCTGAAGATCGTTGGGAGAATCTTAAGGAAGTACGATTCATTATCCACGGAATAAGCGACTTCCAAAGTATCACTTTGTCCGATTACACCCTCCGAAAAACGTCCCGAAAAATTAATGGTTAATATGGAGACTCATCCTAGTGGCCCCAAGTGCCGGCCGCAGTGGTCTCGCGGTTCTAGGCGCGCAGTCCGGAACCGTGCGACTGCTACGGTCGCAGGTTCGAATCCTGCCTCGGGCATGGATGTGTGTGATGTCCTTAGGTTAGTTCGGTTTAAGTAGTTCTAAGTTCTAGGGGACTTATGACCACAGCAGTTGAGTCCCATAGTGCTCAGAGCCATTTGAACCATTTGAACCCCAAGCACACTGTGTAGTCCTATATACATGTTGATTACGAATGCGGTAATTTCACTGCTCTGTGTAATATTGCCAAGCGATGCAAATCGTGATGTAATGGATCTCTTTCCACCCAGATATATCTACATACACGAGGACTTTCTGAAAAGTAAGGCCTCCGAAATTTGTGTGAAAATTCTTAAGGCTTTTAAATAAAACTAACGTTATCAACGTTCTACATCTTTATTATTTTTAGTTTCTCTGTAGGAATAATTGACAACGCTGGATACGTATAAATGAGTAACATATTACACGTATTTTCATTCACTGATGTTCAGCAATTCATTTATTAGGAGAAAGTGTTCATTCATACAACTAGCAGTCAGTTTTAGAAAGAAAATAAAGCGCAATATTTGTGAAATGTATATACATCGATTTCATATATATTTAGAATAAAGTGCTTGAAAGCACACTTGTAATGTGTTTATTATATAATCCATGCTCGAAAATTACATCGTCATTCGTAATTATCGTTTTAGAAAGTAATATTACCTACACTGACCTTTACTAACGACCGGTCATTGGTTCAAATGGCTCTAAGCACTATGGGACTTAACATCTGAGGTCATCAGTTCCCTAGAACTTAGAACTACTTAAACCTAACTAACCTAAGGGCATCACACACACCCATGCCCGAGGCAGGATTCGAACCTGCGACCGTAGCAGTCGCGCGATTCCAGACTTCGCGCCTAGAACCGCTCGGTCGGCGACCGGTCATTAAGTAGCCCCTAACTCACAGCTGTATAAATGTATGATAAACTGCCAATATATGTAAAATTTTGGAAAGACAACAGAAATATACACAAAAACATGTTAAAATTGTGTAGTTAGTAGTTTCCGTAACCTACGTTTATTGTAACTTAATAGTCATTTATATTCTTATAACTGATTATCAGAATTTGTTGTTGTACAGGCGAGACTTCGAATATCATGACATTTCTCTTTAATATAACTCGTGGATCATAAAAGTGTGTGTGTGTGTGTGTGTGTGTGTGTGTGTGTGTGTGTGTGTGTGTGTGTGTTTGAGGTTTAGAGGCGCTCGTCACAAAAGTGCCTGACTCTAGCTGCTGTAATAAAGATTTACAAACAGAAGGTAATCAATGGCTGGAGGCGTGAGGTGCTTGGAGCGGACAGTCACACGATCGATGACTAGTTAGGCCAGCGTTTATTTGTCGCTCTGGTTCCCCTCCGAGAGTGTGCCCGCTGACTCAGCCTGATTTCCATACGAAGACGCCGCCGAAACCGAGGTGTTGTGATGACCACTGTCCAACGGCAGTTAAATAAGGCTATGTCTTATCCCTTGCCATGGCTCGTAATTCGTAATCTTTATCTTTCGTCAAATCTTTGGTAAACGCTAAGGCTGCTGATGATTAAGGTGGAATTTACAGTTCTTGAAGAACATATTATACAAAACATTACACAGGAGCTGGCGTCTGTCTTCCATTGTCTGCCAGTTCTGTATATTCAGTAACTCCGTGACACTCAGCTATTGGTCAAACAAACCTAGACCGTTCGTGTTGTTGCTCTGTGTATACGTTCAATATCTGCTGTTAGTCCCGCTTGGTATGGGTCCCACAAACTTGAGCAATATTTTAGGACGAGTGGCATGAGTGATTTGTAAGCAGTCTCCTTTGGAGATTGATTGATTTCCCTCGGTATTGAACAGTTTAATCGAGTTCTACCATCTGCGGTACCTACGACTAAGGCGATGTGATCGATCCATTTCCCTACAAAGTGTTACACCAAGTATTTATATGCGCTGTCCGATTCCCCCTTTGACTTGTTGCTGCTGTAATCATAAGAATTTGTGAGATGCATAATTTTACCTTTTTGAACATTTAAATCAACTTGACAGTCTTTGCAGCATTGTGAAATCTTATCAAGATCTGATCGAAATTGTGCTGTTGATAGTCATACATCATCTAGATGAAAAGTTCTATGTCTGACACAACGATGGCGTCGTTGAAGGCAATGACGGTTTTTATATACACTGCTGTGAAATAACGTAAGTCAAATATTAACTGCACTGGTAGATTAGCATTTTTTAAAGTAGTCTTGTTGTGTCCTTTTCCTAAAATGAATATAAACTAGAATACAGTTTTTGTTTTGGGCAGATCTTTGCCAGCAGCAATTCATGAAAATGTATTATGTATAATGTATATATACCGTTTATTAATAATGAAAACGAAGAATCGCTTTTATTATTAATAAAAGGTATTTAATAGATTAGTGGTTGAACAGAGACATGGCCACATTTGTCTATGGTTTGTCTATCATTTTTCGATTAGTATTTCACATACATGATGCTGAAAGGAATCGAAAAACTATTTTCTTGTGCAGACTAATATTTACGGAGCTACTGCAGCTTTTCCGTAGGTCACAGACAAGAAGTAAAAAGATCATATTATGAAGACCATGTAGCTATTTTATGTAAACAAATAACCTCGGTCGCAAAATCAAATAAAATCTTAACAGTAAAACAAGCGAAAGCGAATACTTCCTCCAGTGTACTACTACTGTTTCCATCTCAGCTTGCGCGAGCCATTCTGTAGGAAGGCAGTGTGGCGAGCTTCGCTGTGAGAGAATTACCACGTACTGTTCCGACAACCGCGCTATGCTGGTGTTCCGGCCGCATGCGGTATCTAAAGCTCGTTTCTATGAACAAAAGACATTGACGTTAAGTATTGACTACGTCGTCGCTCAAAGAGAAGATGGAAGAGGGACTAACAGGAGACCCATCGATTTCAATCAAAACGCCACCCGGAGAAAATTTGAAGTATTAGTGTGGTGCTTTTTACATCGAGAATGCAAGAGAGGTTCGAAATTACAGAATGCTGTGCAAAAGCAAAATTGGAAACAAATTTCTTAACAACACTGGGATCGTTTGAAAATGAATGAAAATGTCCCAGTAGTAGGGGTGGGGGGGGGGCAAGGTCAGCACGAGTGCATTTTGTTATTGCACGTTGCCTATATTCAGGTGTAAGCATACATTCAGAAGCAGACCTTTGATCTCTTTAGAATGACAGGATCTTGACCTATTGTTCTGCTAGGTGGATTATGAACTAGTGGGGATAATTCTCCCTTTTGATTGACAGGTCCTTAACCTATTGTTCCACCACCCTTCCCCCTCCCTCTCCCCGACCTCCCCCTTCCCCACCTTTGCCCAATCCATCTGGCAAATCCCCTCACCCATACAAGCACACTTTTGATATCAATTTCATTGACTTATTAATTAAATCGACCAATTAATTAAATCGACCAATTAATTAACCCCCCTCTGAGAAATCCCCCTGCCATCCCTCTCCCCTCCCCCACCCAGAAATTGGCAGGAAGGAGACTCATTTCAAAAAATGGTTCAAATGGCTCTGAGCACTATGGGACTTTACATCTGAGTTCATCAGTACCCTAGAACCTAGAACTACTTAAACCTAACTAACCTAAGGGCATCACACACACCCATGCCCGAGGCAGGTTTCGAACCTGCGAGCGTAGCAGTCGCGCGGTTCCGGACTGAAGCGCCTAGAACCGCTCGGCCACCGCGGCCGGCGAGACTCAGTTGATCGGCCATTTTGAGGGATATAGTCTGCAGTGTGTGGAATATTTAAACAATTGCGGTGCTTTTCTCAATCCGATGGGGTTACGAAACACGTAAATACACTGTCACAGGTCGTTTAAACATATCTGAATAACTTTCTCGCATCTCGCCACATGCGCAGGCTGCCTGGAGTCGAGATGCCCTGGGAGCCTCGCTAAGCGACGTCTCCTGCAGCAGCAACACCACGCTACAGCGCTGTCGGCTGTCGGTGGCTCCACAGCTATGTGAAGTACCGCGCTAATCCCTGAACAATAGCATCGGGTGGAGGCAACCCTTTGGTATTGACACCTGAGAAACTCCTGTCGCCATCTCCCCCGCCATCTCCAGTGGTCTACATCTACATATATACTCCGCTAGCCACCAAGCGGTGTGTGGCGGAGGACACAATTCGCGCCAAAGTCGTATTTCCCCACCCCCTCACCCCTCTGTTCTACTCGCGGATCGCCTGAACGCCTCAGTACGAGCTCTTATTTCCCTTACCTTTGAATGGTGATTATTGCGCAATTTAAAAGTTGGTGGTAATAATATATGCTCCATATCCTCGGTGAAGATCGGATTTCGGAATTTAGTGAGCAACCCCTTCTGTTTAGCGCGTCGTCTATCTGCAAGAGTGTCCCACTTCAAACATTCTATGAAATTTGTAACGCCCTCGCGATGGTTAAACGTATCAGTCACGAATCTTGCCGCTCTTCTCTGGACGTTCTCAGTCCCTTGAATCAGACCCAACTGGTAAGGGTCCCACACAGACGAACAATACTCCAAGACTGGACAAACTAACGTATTGTAAGCTATTTCCTTTGTTGAAGGACTGCATCGCTTCAGGATTCTACCAATAAACCGCAATCTAGAGCTCGCCTTACCCGTTACTTATGTAATCTGATCATTCCATTTGCGATCATTTCGAATAGTCACACCCAGATACTTGACGGACGTTACCGCTCCAAAGACTGGACATTTATTTTCTACTACTCTTACATTAATCGAGATTTTTGCCTTCTTATACGCAGTGGGATACACTTACTAATATTGATAGATAACTGCCAGTCATTACACCACGCCTTTATTTTCTGCAAATCCTCATTGATTTGTTCACAACTTTCGTGTGATACTACTTTCCTGTAGACTACAGCATCATCGGCAAACACTCTAAGGCCGCTGTCAATACCATCAACCAGATCATTTACGTAAATCGAAAAAGCAGAGGAACTATTACGCTCCCCTGGGGCACACCTGAAGTTACGGTTGGGTTGTTTGGGGGAGGAGACCAGACAGCGAGGTCATCAGTCTCATCGGATTAGGGAAGAACGGGGAAGGAAGTCGGCCGTGCCCTTTCAGAGGAACCATCCCGGCATTTGCCTGGAGCGATTTAAGGAAATCACGGAAAACCTAAATCAGGATGGCCGGACGCGAGATTGAACCGTCGTCCTCCCGAATGCGAGTCCAGTGTGCTAGCGACTGCGCCACCTCGCGCGGTCCTGAAGTTACGCTTGTTCCTGTTCAAGTCACCCAGTTCAGGACGACATAATGCTTCCTGTCTGTTAGAAAACTTTCTATCCAACCGCATATGTCATCGGATAGACCGTAAGGGCGCACTTTTTGTAGCAAGCGACAGTGCGGAACTGAGTCGAATGCCTTTCGAAAGTGGAGAAATACGGCATCAACCTGGGAGTCGGTATCTAGGGCCTGTTGTATATCATGCACAAAGAGGGCCAGCTGCGTCTCACATGACCGCTGTTTCCTAAAACCGTGCTGGTTTCTGCAGATGAGCTTCTCAGAGTCTAGAAAGGTCATTATGTCTGAAAACAAAATATGTTCCATGATTCTACAACAAATCGATGTCAGTGAAATTGGCCTGTAATTATGTGCATCCGATTTTCTCCCCTTTTAATAGATTGCTATGACCTGGGCCTTCTTCGAGTCCCGTGGAACTATCCGCTGTTCCAATGATCTCTGATAGATGACGGATAAGAATGGTGCTATATTTTTAGCACAGTCAACATAAAATCTTACGGGGATACCGTCTGTGCCAGATGCCTTCCTGGCGTCTAAGCATTTTAACTGTTTTACAATCCCAGATACACTAAACATTACGGGAGCCATCCTTTCGTTTGTTCGATAATTGAAAGGGGAATGGCGCTGCAGTCCTCTACCGTAAACGAGTTTTTGAAGGCTAGGTTTAGAATTTCGGCCTTCTGTTTATCATCATCAGTTACATTACCCGTTCTGTCAGCAAGAGAAGGTATTGAATTATTTGTAGCGTTCATAGATTTTACGTACGACCAAACTTTTTGGGGTTATTTTTAGAATCTGTAGATAAAATATTGCTTTCAAATTCGTTACAAGAATATCTCATTGTCCTTCTGACAGCTGCTTTCATTTCGCATAATTTCTGTTTGTCAGCGGGCGTGAACCAACCTGCCGGATACCAAGTGCAAGTGAGATACATTTTAAATCCACCTGACAGGGAATCGATCCAGAAATATTGCTGAAGTTAATAAATAATTAATCTCCGGTCACACGATTGTGTTGTAGGGAACATAATGCGGCAAGGTAGCTACTTCACACACACACACACACACACACACACACACACACACACACACACACACAAAAATTGACGATGTCACAAAACTAGTTGCAAGGTGACTTGACATGCACTTTAAAAAAAAAGATCATTTCGTACAAAGAGGGAGTTGTAGTTTGCTTTGCAGATGACACAGGAACTAGCATGCGATATTTCATTCTGTCATGGGCTCTAAATTGCCTCAGACTTCTTGGCGCACTTTATTGAGGTGCATTTCACGAACTTCTTCCAGTCCATATGTGGCATACAGCAAACTAGTGCTTAACAGTATTGGTTACAAACAGTGTTGGTAGCAATTTTAGTTTCTTTATTTTTCCACGACGCGTTTCGCCTTATTTAGGCAAATTCAGGTTATCTTAATTTGGTATTTCTTAGAAGAATCCTTTAGTCAGCGTAGCCAAAGGGCATCGTCGAATATCAGGGAAACATCGCCTTCGTTAAACTCAGTGAAAACTTTTCTAGATGGACTCGAGTGACACCAAGATGTGCATAACGCGTTCCCGTTCACAGGAGCGAGTAACAGAATAAGATATGGCATTATGCTTACTACATGAGCCCCCATCTTATTCTGTTACTCGCTCCTGTTAACGGGAATGCGTTATGCAGATCTTGGTGTCACTCGCGTCCATCTAGAAAAGTTTTTACTGAGTTTAACGAAGGCGATGTTGGCCTGATATATTGGACGATTCCCTTTAGCTACAATGAATAAAGGATTCATCTAAGAAATACCAAATTAAGATAACCTGAAGATGGCTAACTAAGATGAAACGCGTCGCTGAAAAATAAAAAATTGAAATTGCAACCAAGACTGTTTTTAACCAATAATTTCACGAACTGCTTCAGGAGTTAGTAAAGCTGGTGTCGAATATCACATCTTGAAGATGCCACAAATGCTGCTTCACAAGATGTGCCGCGGGAAATATTAATTAAATAGTTAATATAGGGTCCAAACAATTTGCTTCACACAATTTAAAACTACTAGTTTGCGTGCATAGACAAAAGTGTTATGTTTTTTAACGATAAATTTCATTACATAAACCAAACCTATAACTATTTGACGACACGATTTGAAGTGGTGGTGTATGAAATGATAGCTGGAATTTCAAATTTCGACGTGAATTTATACTGCCATGGTTTCAAAGTTCCTGACCACAACAGGTCTGGTAAGTTTATTTATTTATTTAAGCTCTATAGAATTCCTGAGTTGACTAATTCTCTCCGCTACACCAGGAAGGAGAAGGAGGGAGGAAAGGGTCTGCCACGTGATGGTATAGTAGTAACAACAACGTCAAATACACTACTGGCCATTAAAATTACTACGCCACGAAGACGACGTGCTACAGACGCGAAATTTAACCGAAAGGAAGAAGACGCTGTGATATGCAAATGATTAGCTTTTCAGAGCATTCACACAAGGTTGGCGACACCTACAACGTGCTGACATGAGGAAAGTTTCCAACCCATTTCTCATACACAAATAGCAGTTGACCGGCGTTGCCTGGTGAAAAGTTGTTGTGATGCCTAGTGTAACGAAGAGAAATGCGTACCATCACGTTTCCGACTTTGATAAAGGTCGGATTGTAGTCTGTAGCGATTTCGGTTTATCGTATCTCGACACTGCTGCGCGCGTTGGTCGAGAACCAATGATTGTTGGCATAATATGGAATCGGTGGGTTCAGGAGGGTAACACGGAACGCCGTGCTGGATTCCAACGGCCTCGTATCACTAGCAGTTGAGATGACAGGCATCTTATCCGCATGGCTGTAACGGATCGTGCGGCCACGTCTCGATCCCTGAGTCAACAGATGGGGACATTTTCAAGAGAACAACCATCTGCACGAACAGTTCGACGACGTTTGCAGCAGCATGGACTATCAGCTCGGAGACCATGGCTGTGGTTACCCTTGATGCTGCATCACAGACAGGAGCCCCTGCGATGGTGTGCTCAACGACGAACCTGGGTGCACGAATGGCAAAACGTCATTTTTTCGGATGAATCCAGGTTCTGTTTACAGCATCATGATGGTCGCATCCGTGTTTGGCGACATCGCGGTGAACGCACATTGGAAGCGAGTATTCGTCATTGTCATACTGGCGTATCACCCGGCGTGATGGTATGGGGTGCCATTGGTTATACGTCTCGGTTACCTCTTGTTCGTATTGATTTGAACACTGTACGATACATTTCAGATGTGTTACGACCTTTGGCTCTACCCTTCATTCGATCCCTGCGAAACCCTACATTTCAGCAGGATAATGCACGACCGCATGTTGCAGGTCCTGTACGGGCCTTTCTGTATACAGAAAATGTTCGACTGCTGCCCTGGCCAGAATATTCTCCGGATCTCTCAGGAATTGAAAACGTCTGCTCATTGGTGGCCGAACAACTGGCTCGTCACAATACGCCAGTCACTAGGTACTCTTGATGAACTGTGGTATCGAGTTGAAGCTGCATGGGCAGCTGTACCTGTACACACCATCCAAGTTCTGTTTGACTCAATGCCCAGGCGTATCAAGGCCGTTATTACGGCCAGAGGTGGTTGTTCTGGGTACAAATTTCTCAGGATCTATGCACCCAAATTGCGTGAAAATGTAATCACATGTCAGTTCTAGTATAATATATTTGTTCAATGAATACCCGTTTATCATCTGCATTTCTTCTTGGTGTAGCAATTTTAATGACCAGTAGTGTACCTATGGAAGACAGAGTCCGGTGCGAGGCATTGAGAAGCACTAAACACAGTTAAACGGTGACCCAATCTGTAGTAATAAGTTGCCATAGCTAGATGTCAGAGTTCGCTATTAGTCGGGAATCTGACGTCACGACTGCGTTTCTAAAGCACTATAGAATTCCTAAACTGGCTCTCTTTGCCAAATTCGGAAGGAGCTGCAGGATGAAAGATCTACTGTGTGATAGGACAGAGACAACAACAAATACCACTGCAGCACATAGTCCACTGAGATGTACTGAGAAGTACTAATCACGACACACATAAACCACGATCCAGTCCGTAGCGATAATTGCCGTGGGTAGATGCCTGAGATCCTGAAACACTCCCGCACACTCGCCTCCCAGACGTCCACACACAGAGGACTCATCCCCTCGTACACTGGCGTCGCCGACGTTCGGAAGTCGCTGGAAACTACAGCCGGGTTCGCAGCCGCAGTCGTGGACGCGCGTGTATGCCAGAGTGCACTACCCCCAGCCATGGAGGGCATCCAGGGATGATTGGAGGGATGGGAATTCAGATGTTATCAACACTTCCAGTGCAAACATCCATCATTTTGAATCTTCTCTCATGCAGCACATGCATGTCCGCTTCTGTTGCGGTCACCCAGCACACATCAGACAGGCTGGCGCATTCTTTATACCCATCACAGGCTGAGCTAATCCGTTAGTTCTGGTTGCCGACTCCTTGTGAGCATCGCTTTAGCCAGCAGCAGTGAGCAGTGTACTGTGAAACAAGCAGAGGCAGCTTGCTCTTTTACAGTAGTCTAAACAATTCCATCCCGACATGACCCCCCCCCCCCCCCCCCCAGTTTAAAAAGCCCACTTTACCCAATCCGAGGCAGCAACATTGACAACTCAGATTTATTACGTGAAATGTATATTCACCCCTTTTATACAAGTTGTTTTCGAAGACAGAAGAAATCAAGGAATACACGCTTTCTTACAGCGCTGTAGTGTCGTTACTTGTGGTGAAAATTATTAACAGTGTGGCATCGGCTACATTTCCTGTAAGTATTTTATCATCAGATAGAGAAAAACCTTTCCTTGTCTTTTACGTCATGCATCACAGGACTGGAAAATTAAACTCATTTTTGGCTCACGATGGAGTGCTAAGGTCTGCCTCTGTCACAGGATGCACCTCATTTCGGACTCTCTCTTAAGGTAACTAAATGCCTCGCCACATACTAAGTCTCTTAAGGTAACTGCTCCGGCGTAACCACAAACGCCGGAACGGAGAGGCGGCACGAAAGAGCAGAAAAGGCTGTGAAGGAAGGGCGGCCAATGTTGCGCGGAATCAGACCGCGCCGCACCAGGCACAACCCCTGCACCAAATAAATACACTACTGACCATTAAAATTGCTACACCATGAAGATAACGTGCTACAGACGCGAAATTTAACCAACAGGAAGAAGATGCTGTGATATGCAAATCATTAGCTTTTCAGAGCATTCACACAAGGTTGGCGCCGGTGGCGACACCTACAACGTGCTGACATCAGGAAAGTTTCCAACCGATTTCTCATACACAAACAGCAGTTGACCGGCGCTGCATGGTGAAACGTTGTTGTGATGCCTCGTGTAAGGAGGAGAAATGCGTACCATTACGTTTCCGACTTTGATAAAGGTCGGACTGTAGCCTATCGCGATGGCGGTTTATCGTATCGCGACATCGCTGCTCGCGTTGGTCGAGATCTAATGACTGTTAGCAGAATATGGAATCGGTGGGTTCAGGAGGGTAACACGGAACGCCGTGCTGGATCCCAGCGGCCTCGTGTCACTAGCAGTCGAGATGACAGGTATCTTATCCGCATGGCTGTAACGGATCGTTCAGCCACGTCTCGATCCCTAAGTCAACAGATGGGGACGTTTGCAAGACAACAACCCTCTGCACGAACAGTTCGAAGAAGTTTGCAGCAGCATGGATTATCAGCTCGGAGACCATGTCTGCGGTTACTCTTGACGCTGCGTCACAGACAGGAGCGCCTGTGATGGTGTACTCAACGACAAACCTGGGTGCACGAATGGCAAAACGTCATTTTTTCGGATGAATCCAGGTTCTGTTTACAGCACCATGATGGTAGCATCCGTGTTTGGCGACATCGCGGTGAACGCAAATTGGAAGTGTGTATTCGTCATCGCCATACTGGCGTATCACCTGGCGCGATGGTATGGGGTGCCATACCATCACGTCTCGGGCACCTGTTTTTCGCATTGATGACACTTTGAACAGTGGACGTTACATTTCAGATGTGTTACGACCCGTGGCTCTACCCTTCATTCGATCCCTGCGAAACCCTACATTTCAGCAGGGTAATACACAACCGCGTGTTGCAGGTCCTGTACGGGCCTTTCTGGATACAGAAAATGTTCGACTGCTGCCCTGGCCAGCACATTCTTCAGATGTCTCACCAAATGAACACGTCTGGTGAATGGTGGCCGAGCAACTGGGTCGTCACAATACGCCAGTCACTATTCTTGATGAAGTGTGGTATCGTGTTGAAGCTGCATGGGCAGCTGTACCTGTACACGCCATCCAAGCTCTGTTTGACTCAATGCCCAGGCGTATCAAGGCTGTTGTTAAGGCCAGAGGTGGTTGTTCTGGGTACTGATTTCTCAGCATCTATGCACCAAAATTGCGTGAAAATGTAGTCGCATGCCAGTTCTAGTATAATATATTTGTCCAATGAATACCCGTTTATTATCTGCATTTCTTCTTGGTGTAGCAATTTTAATGGCCAGTAGTGTATATACGCAGCTTCAGCTATCCTCGGCCGCTTAGATCGGCCCGAGTCTGCAACGCGTTTAGTGCTTCGCTATCAGGCTGTATTGTTTTCATGTCGCCTCTCGCTATCGACATTTGTTATAATCAAGTTAAGTATTGTCAATTTGCTTTCTGAAAATAAAACTACCAATGTTATTTGATTGAACTGTTGTATAGCGTTCCGAGAACGCTGAATCCCGTAGGCATCTTACTAGCGACGAGTGGGGGAAGACACCACAACAGGCGATGAGTCTTATCACGGAACTACGTGCGTGACGGCCACGGACTTCTGTGTGTGTGTGTGTGTGTGTGTGTGTGTGTGTGTGTGTGTATGTGTGTGTGTTTTATGTGCAGGCGCCTTAATTCTCTTTTGTGTTTACTGTGCAGGGTCGCTCGCTTTGCTTTAACAGTTTCTAGTCGTTTTTGCTAACGGGTGTTTTCCGGTGGGCGTTGCAGATAATTTCTTTGATTTTTTCGTTCCTTACCTTCCTTGTCATATACATTTTTTGCATTTGTGCCTTCCAATATTCCTTCCGGAAAGCGTTTGACTCGGTGCCCCACTGCAGACTCCTAACTAAGGTACGAGTATATGGGATTGGTTCCCAAGTATATGAGTGTCTCGAAGACTTCTGAAGTAATAGAAACCAGGACGTTGTTCTCGATGGTGGGTGTTCATCGGAGGTGAGGGTATCATCTGGAGTGCCCCAGGGAAGTGTGATAGGTCCACTGTTGTTTTCTATCTACATAAATGATCTTTTGGATAGGGTGGATAGCAATGTGCGGCTGTTTGCTGATGATGCTGTGGTGTACGGGAAGGTGTCGTCGTTGAGTGACTGTAGGAGCATACAAGATGACTTGGACAGGATTTGTGATTGGTGTAAAGAATGGCAGCTAACTCTAAATATAGATAAATGTAAATTAATGCAGATGAACAGGAAAAGGAATCCCGGAAATTTTGAATACTCCATTAGTAGTGTAGCGCTTGACACAGTCACGTCGATTAAATATTTGGGCGTAACATTGCAGAGCGATATGAAGTGGGACTAGCATGTAATGGCAGTTGTGAGGAAGGCGGATAGTCGTCTTCGGTTCATTGGTAGAATTTTGGGAAGATGTGGCTCATCAGTAAAGGAGACCGCTGATAAAACACTAGTACGACCTATTCTTGAGTACTGCTCGAGCGTTTGGGATCCCTATCAGGTCGGATTGAGGGAAGAAACAGAAGCAATTCAGAGACAGGCTGCTAGATTTGTTACTGGTAGGTTTGATCATCATGCGAGTATTATGGAAATGCTTCAGGAACTCGGGTGGGAGTCTCTAGAGGAAAGGGGGCGTTCTTTTCGTGAATCGTTTCTGAGGAAATTTAGAGAACCAGCATTTGAGGCTGACTGCAGTACAATTTTACTACTACCAACTTATATTTCGCGGAAAGACCACAAAGATAAGATAAGAGAGTTTAGGGCTTGTAGAGAGGCATATAGGCAGTCATTTTTCTCTCGTTCTGTTTGGGAGTGGAACAGGGAGAGAAGATGCTAGTTGTGGTACGAGGTACCCTCCGCCACGCACAGTATAGTGGATTGCGAAGTATGCATGTAGATGCGTGAAAATTTCATTCTGAAAAGATCCCCCAGGCTGTGGCTAAGCCATGTGTCCGCAATATCCTTTCTTCCAGAAGTGCAAGTCTTGCGAGGTTCGGAGGAGTGCTTCTGTGAAGTTTGGAAGGTAGAAGACGAGATACTGACGGAAGTAAAGCTGTGAGGACGGTTCGTGAGTCGTACCTGGGTAGCTCGGTGTACCGAACCACAACCGCCTGCCCACTCGCCTTTGTGAAGGCACGAGATTGTACGTCAAGCTCTCAGAAGAAGCGGTTCATGGCCCTCTCCCATGACTGACAAAACCAGAGGTGTCACAGCATCTAGCCACCGGCAGTCCCGCCCGCGAACATGATTTCCAACCGGACACACACACACATTCGAAGTTCACAAGGCTTCCCGCGAGAGTCTTATGGAGACTGAAGACCGTATTTCATCAGCTACAGTTTTTTTTACCGCAACGACGAGAATCTTTTCCATCCTCAGACACCGATACACATTGCAAGAAGCAAAAGCCGCACAAATACCGCAAGAAGCGCCGCGAGACATCAGAATCGGCCCCTGAGCAGCCTTCTCAGGAGGAAGAGCTGGCGGATAAATCTGACGGTATAAACGATAAATCTTTTCTCGCTGACACGGAGACGCATTTCCCACTGGACTCTGAGTCGTTCAGCAGAGATTGTGAGCAAGAACCACAACCAGAAGCCATGATAAACAGCACGTCCACCGTCGCCGAAGCGACTGACCCAACTTCGCCAGCGCCGCCACCTCTCGCCAATGTTGAAACTGACTTACCGTTTTCACGCTTGGATGAGAGGGATTTGCCACCTCCATCAGAAGCGAAAATGAGATCTGTACCTCAGTTACATCAACACTAAAATGGAGGAACTTCCCACGACGACTCCTGCGACCGCTATGACCTTCCATAATCAGCCACGACAACCTTCAGCAGCCATGAGCATATGGACAGCACGGATATCTCCTCCCCCTCCCCCTCAGGAAAGCTACTATCAACACCAATAATATCAGCTCCCATTTTAAACTTTGTAACACCCCACCCGTGACTTATCTGGTTTTGGCATGTGTTCACCCCAGCTAATTGACTAACAGATCAACAGAGAGTGCAAAACTGCCGCAATATCGGATAACGCAAAGAAAATAATAAGGCCCTGTGACTCCTGATTGAACTGCGGTGGCAGTGTTGACATTAATTGATTCAGAATTGATCACTTACATGACTCTCCTACCAGGCAGTGGTAATAAATTGCGTTTGCGTGGAGTAAAGCTCGAAAACTCAAAAGTAATTCCTATTGACTGACCCAGGCGTAATGTGAAGTGCGAGAAGAATTCTACAGTACATGGCCCATGAAACCCTCGTGGAAACTTTGCCGACGTGATCCAACAAATTAATCAGTGGCCGGAGTGGGCGCAATATCACCGAATACAGCGTGGCGGAGCGTCGTCGTCGTGTGGACGTCGGCCGACCTCGTGGTGCTGCAAGGTTGCGCTCGTCTACTCACTGCTAGCTATCTTGCTCAGTACATAGCTGAACCAAAACTTTCTATCTCCAAGCTCAATCGTTCCATTTGCTAAATCCTAAACTGCAGAGATGCTCACTCTTTCTCAGGCAGGATGAGTAAAGAACAGGATGTCCGCACTTGAGGCAAGCTGGGAATGGAAGACCTCTACTGAGACTTCTGCCAGTCCGCTCTTCGCCTCGGTTTCCCCTCCAGCAAAACCACTTACGCCAATCGCAGCGCAAGTCGCGTTAATTATGTGTCGCTTCCCAGTGCCGACCAATGCCTGCTCTGGGAATTGAACAAATTCCCACAAAATTTCCCTTCCTCTCACCGTCTTCTATTTAGCTCCCCCCCCCCTGCCAGCCGGTGTGGCCATGCGGTTAAAGGCGCTTCAGTCTGGAAACGCGTAACTGCTACGGTCGCAGGTTCGAATCCTGCCTTGGGCATGGATGTGTGTGATGTCCTTAGGTTAGTTAGGTTTAATTAGTTCTAAGTTCTAGGCGACTGATGACCTCAGAAGTTAAGTCGCATAGTGCTCAGAGCCATTTGAACCATTTGAACCATTTAGCTCCCCCCAGGCCACCCATCAAGGTTAGCATCTGCACAAACACCAAGTTTCTGACTCCCAGGAGAGTACTTCAAATTCCTTGGTCCTACGTTCCCATCGGAGGCCGCCGTATTTCATGCTGTCGCTCTTCACCTGATTTACTTCAGGCTCTGCGGACCGTGAATTCATCGTGAAGTTGCTATAGTCACGAACACGCATATTTCGACCTCCGTTGACCGCTCCACCGTAGCTTTGCCCAGCTTTCTCGCATGTTTCACAGAAAACGGGCCAATGGACATTTATCAACAGGCGTAAAGTTCTCCATCTGTTTCCCGGTACAGCAGCATGGAGTCGGGGTCAACCACCCACTCACTGTCACTCATCTTAAGGTGGCTGGAGGCCACACACCGTTACCGCTTTCTCAGAGCTTGAGCAGCCCTATGCCGCCTATTGTCAGTTCCCTTAGCTGTTCCCCTGGCCGGCCACACTCAACTCTAAATGCTTCCCTGGGGTAAACTAGCGTTCAGTAAATCGACTCGTTTCCACAAAGTTTTCATGTCGTGTGACTTACTTTAAAACCATCACCCGACATTAATTATTCCACTACGTCCATACTATACCCTCTACAAGATGCATTGTGCCTTGTCAGTCATTTTCTCCAGCCATACTGCTGGCTCAACGTGAGTTAGGTGATCTTTAATGACTTCATGTAAGGGGCATAGTTCTTGCCATCTTACAGCTTCAACTACTGCGACACGCTAAGAGCAGCGGATATCGACATCGCCCTGCTACAAGAACTGAGGACAGCACCATAGTCCGGGTCTTATGAATACGAGACATACGCGGCCCCAACAGATACGGAACACACGGGCGCGGTCCTTCTCCGCCGAGAAGGGAATGTAGTTTCTGATGAGTCATATCTATCAAAGGTGCGAGGGGTGGTCCTGACAGTTGAGGGGACTGAATCCATAAATATCTATGGAACGGATAAAAGGAGGGGCTGCTTCCAGTCCTATGCAGAAGATACACTACTGGCCATTAAAATTGCTACACCAAGAAGAAATGCAGATGATAAATGGGTATTCATTGAACAAATATATTATACTAGAACTGACATGTCATTACATTTTCACGCAAGTTGGGTGCCTAGATCCTGAGAAATCAGTAACCAGAACAACAACCTCTGGCCGTAATAACGGCCTTGATACGCCTGGGCATTGAGTCAAACAGAGCTTGGATGGCGTGTGCAGGTACAGCTGCCCATGCAGCTTCAACACAATACCACAGTTCATCAAGAGTAGTGACTGGCGTATTGTGACGAGCCAGTTGCTCGGCCACCATTGACAAGACGTTGTCAATTGGTGAGAGATCTGGAGAATATGCTGGTCAGGGCAGCAGTCGAACCTTGTCTGTATCCCGAATGGCCTGTACAGGACCTGCAACATGCGGTCGTGCATTATCCGGCTGAAATGTACGGTTTCGCAGGGATCGAATGAAGGGTAGAGCCACGGGTCATAACAACATCTGATATGTAACGTCCACTGTTCAAAGTGCCGTCAATACGAACAAGAGTTGCCGAGACGTGTAACCAATGGCACCCCATACCATCACGCCGGATGATACGCCAGTATGGCGATGACGAATACACGATTCCAATGTGCGTTCACCGCGATGTCGCCAAACTCGGATGCGACCATAATTATGCTGTAAACAGAACCTGGATTCATCCGAAAAAAATGACGTTTTGCCATTCGTGCACCCAGGTTCGTTGTTGAGTACACCATCGCAGGCGCTCCTTTCTGCGATGCAGCGTCAAGCGTAACCGCAGCCATGGTCTCTGAGCTGATAGTCCATGCTGCTGCAAACGTCTTCGAACTGTTCGTGCAGAGGGTTGTTGTCTTGCAAACGTCCCCATCTGTTGACTCAGGGATCGAGACGTGGCTGTACGATCCGTATCAGTCATGCGGATAAGGTGCCTGTCATCTCGACTGCTAGCGATTCGAGGCCGTTGGGATCCAGCACGGCGTTCCGTGTTAGCCTCCTGAAACCATTGATTCCATATTTTACTAACAGTCATTGGTCTCGACCAACGCGAGCAGCAATGTCGCGATACGATAAACCGCAATCGCGATAGGCTACAATCGGACCTATATAAAAGTCGGAAACGTGATGGTACGCATTTCTCCTCCTTACACGAGGCGTCACAACAACGTTTCACCTGGCAACGCCGGTCAACTGCTGCTTGTGTCTGAGAAATCGTTTGGAAACTTTCCTCATGTCAAGACGTTGTAGGTGTCGCCACCGGCGCCAACCTTGTGTGAATGCTATGAAAAGCTAATCATTTGCTTATCACAGCATATTTTTCCTGTCGGTTAAATTTCGCGGCTGTAGCACGTCATCTTCGTGGTGCAGCAATTTGAATGGCCATTAGTGTATTATACCTTTATTTTTCGCATGTACGATCACTTCACCGTGGGCCGAGATTTCAGCTGTGTTATTGTGTGTGCAAAACAATATCCAATTTTCACCAGACGTCAGGAACCTCGGTTCCTCGCCTGCTGCCTTCGTCGACGCTTGGAGAGCGGTACACACATTACGAGCCACTCCGCCAGCTGGCTCGATAAAATGTATATCACTGACGCTCTAACAACTTATCTTCTCAACACGGAACGTTGACCGTATGCCATTTCGGATTATGACATCTAGATCTGTACCATCAACTCAACGTTGCACTATTGTGAGACCCAAAATGTCGACAGCAGGTCACAAACACATGGCACGCTTGTATGAAACACATCATCCATTACGAGACGGTACTGCTATGGTATACAGTGTGCTAAACCGCCATCTGCAGCACCTTGACACAAAATGCCAAGTGGAACAGCCACACAACCGATTTCTACTATAGTGCTCTGCGCGATCTCGTGGACAATGCCCCACTCACAGACCGTCAAAAAGAAGCTCAGAGTATCAAGACAAAAATTTTAACCTTGACCAGGTGCCGTTTGGAATGAACCTTTATACAGGAACGCGGCCAGGACAGGATTTGCGGTGAGGAACCTTCTGCGCATCATATCGTTCAAAATGTTCGGCCACATAGACAGGCCTTAATGTCAGCTTTAGACCTACCTGATGAACGACGGCCGATATCGGAAGCTCCCATCGCCGATACCTTCACAACGCACTACAGACGTCTGTATCGAGAAATATCGGCTAGTGCAGAGGCTATCTCTGAGGTTCCCCACATCCATTGTACACTAGACGCTGCGGCAGCAACCCTCCTCACTACGGAAGTGACCACCAACGTTGTCCTTGCAGACCTGGACAAATGAAGCCTGAATCGGTCTCCAGACTCAGATGTTTACCGCTCGAGTTTTACAGAACCTTCCAAGATCCGATGTTGCCACGATGGAGAGACATGTACACGGAATTTTCGTCCGCCGTGGCACCCCCACCACCAACGTTCACGGAAGGCTTACTTACATGAATTCCAAAACCTGCAGAATGGACACGGCTTGATAGTTACCGGCTGATCACGTTATTAAATTCAAGATTTTCACATGCCTTCTAGCTATGCGACTCAAACATGTGTTATGACAAGTTACGTCTCAGAAACAAACCTTGGGAGGCGATAATAATATCCATACGGCCCTCAATGAATATCGAGACATAGTAACACGCTCCTGGTTGCCAGGCATTTTAATCTTCATCGACTTCAGCCAAGCATTTGACCGTGTCAGTCATTCATTCCTCAATGCAGTGATGGACCAGATGGCGATTCCCCCATTGTTCACGCAGGTGATCATGCGCCTCCTTCGAGCAGCGACATTCACGCTTCTCGTCAATGGAAGACTTACAGAACCTATACGGATCGAACGTGCAGTACAGCAGGATTGTCCACTGTCGACCATGTTTTATGCTATTGCGGTGGAGCCACTCGTCTTTGGTTTATAGCGACACTTGATGGATATTCCACTCCGACAGCACGTGTTCGCTGCTGTGCCTATGCGGGAAACTTGGCTCTTTTCGTATGTTCAGCAGCCGAGGTACAAGCTACGATTCAGTGCAGGGGCAGGGAGCACTATAAACGTCACAAAATCATACGCCATGAAGATCGGTCTTGGCCTTCCCACAGACAGTGTTTCCCCCTTTCAACTGATGGACACCCTCCGCTATCTTGGAGAGACATACACCAAACCTCGGTGACCAATTTTCAGGTGCTACTCAAACACATCCAGGCAAACCTAACCTAGCAGACTAGATACGCCACATACCACAGATTCTGCCCTTCACTGTGACAATGGTGGCCAGACTGCAAGCGGCATTCGGTCATTTTATACACTACTGGCCATTAAAATTACTACACCAAGAAGAAATGCAGATGACAAACGGGTATTCATTGCACAAATATATTATACCAGAACCGACATGTGATGTGGTTGCATAGCTCCTGAGAAATCAGTAACCAGAACTACCACCTCTGGCCGTAGTAACAGTTTGAGTCAAACAGAGCTTGGATGGCGTGTACATGTACAGCTGCCCAGGCAGCTTCAACACAATACCAGAGTTCATCAAGAGTAGTGACTGCCGTATTGTGACAAGCCAGTTGCTTGGCCACCATTGACCAGACGTTTCCAGACGTTTTCAGTTGGTGAGAGATCTGGAGAATGTGCTGGCCAGGGCAGCAGTCTAACATTTTCTGTATCCAGAAAGGCCCGTACAGGGCCTCCAACATGCGGTCGTGCATTATCCGGCTGAAATGTACGGTTTCGCAAGGATCTAATGAAGGGTAGAACCACGAGTCGTAACGCATCTGAAATGTAACGTCCACTGTTCAAAGTTCCGTCAATGCGAACAAGAGGTGACCGAGACGTGTAACCAATGGCACCCCATACCATCACGCCGGGTGATACGCCAGTATGGCGATGCCGAATACACGCTTACAAAGTGCGTTCACCGCGATGTCGCCAAACACGGATGCGACAATCACGATGCTGTTAACAGAATCTGGATTCATCCGAAAAAATGAAGTTTTGCAATTCGTGCACCCAGGTTCGTCGTTGAGTACACCAGCGCAGGCGCTCCTGTCTGTGATGCAGCATCAAGGGTAACCGCAGCCATTGTCTCCAAGCTGATAGTCTATGCTGCTGCAACGTAGTCGAACTGTTTATGCAGATGGTTGTTGTCTTGCAAACGTCCCCATCAGTTGACTCAGGGATCGAGACGTGGCTACACGATCCGTTACAGCCATGCAGATAAGATGCCTGTCATCTCGACTGCTGGTGATACGAGGCCTTTGGGACCCAGCACGGCGTTCCGTATTACCCTCCTGAACGCACCAATTCCATATTCTGCTAACAGTAATTGGATCTCGACCAACGCGAGCAGCAATGTCGCGATAAGATAAACCGCAATCGCGTTAGGCTACAATCCGACTTTTATCAAAGTCGGAAACGTGACGGTACGCATTTCCCCTCCTTACACGAGGCATCACAACAACGTTTCACCAGGCAACGCCGGTCAGCTGCTGTTTCTGTATGAGAAATCGGTTGGAAACTTTCCTCACGTCGCCACCGGCGCCAACCTTGTGTGAATACTCTGGAAAGCTAATCATTTGCATATCACAGCATCTTCTTCTTGTCGGTTAAATTTCGCGTCTGTAGCATGTCATCTTCGTGTTGTAGCAATTTTAATGGCCAGTAGTTTATGTTCCCGACAAATCTTCAGAGTCCAGTACGATTCACTCACTTTACCAAAGTGGGATGGTGGCGTCACTCTGGTTAACGTGAGAGCTAGGACCACGAGACTTTACACTAATACTAGGTTCCAGTTGTGAAAAAGCCAGGATATTAGCTTTATCGGAATGTTAACCACAGAGCTGGCACCAACACGTCCGCCGGCGTCATTGGCACATGTCCCACTTCCAATGTTATAAATCGGCCGGTTCTTCTTGGAATACACCTACACATGCACCGAGCTCCCCATGACCAGGAAGACGACCACTCGTGACATCTACCGCCTTCTCCGACCGTCCCCACCCCGAAACCACGTTGAAGCACGTCACTCCCAGGTTTCATGACTTACAGTTTGGAAAACGATCCATCAACCATACCACACCACCGACACCACCGCGATCTGATACGTTGTCATCAACGGCAGATATACTAAAAGACAAAAGCTGCACTGCATCGTGCTGGTGGACTCACTCCTGTGGCTCAAGCGCAACGTGAAAGATACGGATTTACACCGTTTCGAGAGTGGGGCATCAGCAGCTGTCTGGACCCTTGTATAGAATATCGTGGCTTTCTACCTCCGAGTACCCATACATCACGTCTCTCCTACCGTGATGAGATATCCTGATGCGTCCTACTTTCCATCATCCAAGTGGCACGCCATCACATTGCGGCGGCGCGGTTCCTTTCTGGATTTTTTGCCAGCACCTACCTGTGAACTTGTCGCAGCAAATCGCCGGTATGAAAGCCGAGCAGAAACCTACCGTACTGCGACTCACACCAGTCTGCATACAACGTAACTATTCTAAAAATCGAGAAAAGGTCTTCATTTTGAATGAAAGGTGGAAATACTGGCAAAACTTCGATATATTCTGAAGCTGAGAATTACAAGTTCACTGCCAAGCCCGTGCTAATCCTAACACAGCCATGCACAAACCCTTTCATTCACGTTAGCAAGTTTATGGTAACGTATTTCCCAAAATCTGAACACCTAATAAACACGAATTGTTCTTAAATGAAAATGCTCGCCACACTATTAAGTTTGTCAGTGTCTGAGTTTGTTGGTGTCTAATGCACTCAAGTTTTTGGTCACCGATCTGCTCAATATGCCAAGCGGAATTACTGTCTTTTCTCATACATAAAATTACTTAAAACATCCGTAGTTTCTAAAAAAAAAAACACACACCGTAATGAATTTGTCTTCACTTTAAAGGACTTTTGAGGGATGTAGCATAACTAAAACCGGCAAACTATAACTTATTTCGGAGCTCATACTACAAACGAGCGTACAATTGACAGGCTGAGCTCGGACTGCTTAGGTAACCATTCTCTTCCTCCAACAGAAAAGACGCTCGTTCGGATTGGTCAGTTTTCATTAAGGCCAATAGAAGAACATTGTTCTCTCAGGTTAGTCCGCACTTTTCATGATTAGCTAATCAACAAAATACACACTTTTGAACTGTACTTTTTCCTGAAATAAATATTTTACATTCTGATATTTTATTTGTACTTTACGTTATTAACTATTTTTATTTCCACTCGAATTAGCTTTCCTCTTACCATAAACTTACTTAACATATTATGATACAAAATTCCGCACAGACGCATTCGCACTGTCTTGAAAATTTCTCACGCTAGTTCGTACAGGGATTGTCAGTATAACAATGATCTACATATTTACTTTAGACCACATTCACGCATCATTCACACTACTAGAAACGTATACGAAACTGTACAAACATAACTAAACAAAAAAATTCAACAAATAAACAGAACAGTTCATAAAAACATTCTCTTGACCAATTTCTTCAATGCCCCTGTCCGCTAATGTACTCTGGTGGATGAAAATTAGAACTACATACTCGACTGAACCCACTTCAGACCATATGTCAGCTGTGCACGCATGAGTCATTCTCACGATACACAAGCTCCAGACACGAGTGATATAAAGGCACGCCTCACACACCCCTATGATTATAAAGTTTTTTCCAAAATTTTAGAATTACACGAAATTATCGATCCTGGCTTTAAATTTTAAATATTTCAAAGAATTCTCATTCTTATAAACTAAAATTACAAATTTCCTACTCCGGACTTGGCAGTCTACAACTACATAGCCTAATCTTTTAATTTCTTTATGAAAAATCATTTCTCACCTGTCAAAATTGTCACAAGTTTTCAAAACAAATTTTCTACATTTTAATAACATTTTTGTGAAAGTCTTCTGAAGTAACCTTTTTTCGCCTTTTTATTTAAAGGCACTGCAATTTGTGTCTTTCCATTTAATAATGGTATTTTATCCTACCTTATCACAAGCACATCACTATAGTTGTCATATACATTTCTCAGGTTTTTGATTATGGCACCTTTGCATTGTAGTGTCCATAACATTCTTCCATTCTCCAAGTATCTGTCCTTCCAGGGTTTACAGGCAACATTTTCCCTGAAACCATACTTCTGTCTAAGACTACTTTCTTTACATACACCCTAATACACAATCACTATTAAAAGAAATTATTTACAGATTTTATATTTTGTTTAACTTGATTCCAAATAAAAGTAAATTAATAGAGTATTGCTTTTTTTAATTAGCAAGATAAAATCTACAAGAAAATTTTTTCAAGAATTAATTTATTTTAGAATACTTAATGAGTTCTTTAAAAAGAAAACTAATTACTATTGAAAGCAAGACTTAAACTTTTTCTTCACTTTAACTCAACTGGAGAAAATTTAATGTGAAAAACACGTATCAGACAAATCAATTATTTACAAACCTTTTATAATACATAGTTACCACTTTTATGCAGTCTCTCTTTGCATCACTTCCTCTTCATACTTTTTTTTACCAGTATTGAATGGAAACCAAAATTGTTTATATACTATATATATATATATCTATATATATATACACTCCTGGAAATTGAAATAAGAACACCGTGAATTCATTGTCCCAGGAAGGGGAAACTTTATTGACACATTCCTGGGGTCAGATACATCACATGATCACACTGACAGAACCACAGGCACATAGACACAGGCAACAGAGCATGCACAATGTCGGCACTAGTACAGTGTATATCCACCTTTCGCAGCAATGCAGGCTGCTATTCTCCCATGGAGACGATCGTAGAGATGCTGGATGTAGTCCTGTGGAACGGCTTGCCATGCCATTTCCACCTGGCGCCTCAGTTGGACCAGCGTTCGTGCTGGACGTGCAGACCGCGTGAGACGACGCTTCATCCAGTCCCAAACATGCTCAATGGGGGACAGATCCGGAGATCTTGCTGGCAAGGGTAGTTGACGTACACCTTCTAGAGCACGTTGGGTGGCACGGGATACATGCGGACGTGCATTGTCCTGTTGGAACAGCAAGTTCCCTTGCCGGTCTAGGAATGGTAGAACGATGGGTTCGATGACGGTTTGGATGTACCGTGCACTATTCAGTGTCCCCTCGACGATCACCAGTGGTGTACGGCCAGTGTAGGAGATCGCTCCCCACACCATGATGCCGGGTGTTGGCCCTGTGTGCCTCGGTCGTATGCAGTCCTGATTGTGGCGCTCACCTGCACGGCGCCAAACACGCATACGACCATCATTGGCACCAAGGCAGAAGCGACTCTCATCGCTGAAGACGACACGTCTCCATTCGTCCCTCCATTCACGCCTGTCGCGACACCACTGGAGGCAGGCTGCGCGATGTTGGGGCGTGAGCGGAAGACGGCCTAACGGTGTGCGGGACCATAGCCCAGCTTCATGGAGACGGTTGCGAATGGTCCTCGCCGATACCCCAGGAGCAACAGTGTCCCTAATTTGCTGGGAAGTGGCGGTGCGGTCCCCTACGGCACTGCGTAGGATCCTACGGTCTTGGCGTGCATCCGTGCATCGCTGCGGTCCGGTCCCAGGTCAACGGGCACGTGCACCTTCCGCCGACCACTGGCGATAACATCGATGTACTGTGGAGACCTCACGCCCCACGTGTTGAGCAATTCGGCGGTACGTCCACCCGGCCTCCCGCATGCCCACTATACGCCCTCGCTCAAAGTCCGTCAACTGCACATACGGTTCACGTCCACGCTGTCGCGGCATGCTACCAGTGTTAAAGACTGCGATGGAGCTCCGTATGCCACGGCAAACTGGCTGACACTGACGGCGGCGGTGCACAAATGCTGCGCAGCTAGCGCCATTCGACGGCCAACACCGCGGTTCCTGGTGTGTCCGCTGTGCTGTGCGTGTGATCATTGCTTGTACAGCCCTCTCGCAGTGTCCGGAGCAAGTATGGTGGGTCTGACACACCGGTGTCAATGTGTTCTTTTTTCCATTTCCAGGAGTGTATATAATCTCCACATTTATTCATATTCCTTTCATAATAAATGTTCTTCAGCTTCATCCAGGTATATTTTTCGCCATATTTGTTAAACTTCCTTTTGCCTATGTGGCCAGTGTGTATCCCTTTTCGTCTTTACAACACGCCTTTTCCTGACCGCTACACTGTAGTGTTTATCATCAAAATTTCAAATTAATTGCACTTGCCACATCCGGTTACTATCATTTCCCTAAATTAACATACTTATGTCGTCACTTCGCTCCATTACAATTTTACCCCCATTTCTCTCACCATAAAAGTTATATTGCCATAAGACATCATAGCGCCCTGTGAGGCACTCAAACACTTTACCTTCACTGATAGAGAAAAAACATAAAGATGATAGATTCAGCTAAGAATGACAAAAGAGGATGACTGACAATACGACAAGAAACTGAAGTAGCATTGTCAATAACTCGAGCACCTGGTGTTCGTCAAACACCTAGCATTACATAGGTTGCAAACCCCCTGAAGCCTCCAAGCTTAGCTCACAGCTAACTCTGGACTAATGTATCTTTTAAAATCGATTATTACCTTCATTCCCTAAGGGTCCAGACCCAAACCATCTCCATACTTATTGTAGCTCTCTAAATCCTCCCGTCTTCTACAATACCAAATTGGTATATTGGATACTTCTTCTCTGATAAAATTATGGTACAACCACATCTTTCCCATTTATTTCAACAATTACTACATTTCTTTAAAACTTAATCTCCCTTTGTACTGGTTAAAGAAATCAACGCCAATAAGCATTTTTGTACATAGACCAGGGATTATCTGCACCCCCATTACTGCCATTATTACAAGTTCATTTCTATTTGGCAACGATTCTATGCAACTTTTACTCAAAGCACATAAATCACTGCCACTATCTGCTAAACACTGTACTTCTTCGTTGCACACTTGCAGACTAATTGCTGGGTGACTCAACACCTTCCTTTCATTGCTAGTGTCAGAAACCTCCTCTAACAAATCGTTCACAACCACCCTTCCATCGAAACCTTCCCTGTTTCGAGAAATTACACAGATTTTTGCAGAATTACCCGCATCACTTTTCTCCCCCATACTAAATATTCTGTCCACTAATGACAGCTCAAAATTTTTTTACAGCATTTCACCGTTCTCCCTTTCCTCTCTCTCTTCCTTTTTTCCACAATTAGTTGGCTGACCCCCATCTCGATCACCATTTTCCTTCCTCTCCCTTATAACCTCACAAACGTCATCATTTATAGATGCTAGTATTTCTTCTACATTGACATCGCTAATCTCCTGTAATTCTGCAGCTTCTGTACTTTCTCCTTCTCCAGAACATGACTCGACTTCAACTTGGTTGCTAAAGACTTTCCAGCAATCAGGTTATGTCACATTTTCCACTAATACATCACCTATTGCGTCTGCAATACAGTTCTTATTATGTTTATGTGTGTTTAAAAACTCCGATAAACCTTTGTCAAATGTACATTTTTTATGTACATATATCAAAAAACGTTTCACATCACCCCAGTTACCAGAACTCCTGAAGATAGATATTGACTGTGGATATTGAATCACAGACACTGTCCCTTTGACTTTTCAGAGATGTCACTAAATCCGCCCTAAGATGTAAACAACCATGCATGAGCAGCGCCTGTTAGACGGAGAGAGTCTGACAGCCAATAGGTTCCAGCCATTCCACCAGGAAGGAGGTACACAGATCATGTTGTCTGTAGTTCAACCGTGCCTAGACGGTCAATACCGCGATTCGATCGTGTCCGCATTGTTACTTTGGACCAGGAAGGGCTGTAAACAAGGCAAGTGTCCAGGCGTCTCGGAGTGAACCAAAGAGATGTTGTTCAGACACAGAGGAGATACAGAGAGACAGGAACTGTCGATGACATGCCTCGCTCAGGCCGCCCAAGGGCTACTACTGCAGTGGATGACCGCTAATAATGCTTTTCGTACAGCCACAGGACGCCGTGTTACGACTCAAACTGTGTGCAATAGGCTGCACGGTGCACAACATCACTTTTGACGTCCATGGCGAGGTCCATCTTTGCAACCATGACACCATACAGCGCAGTACAGATGGGCCCAACAACATGCCGAATGGACCGCTCAGGACTGGCATCACGTTCTCTTCATCGATGAGTGTCACATATGCCTTCAACCAGACAATCTTCGGAGACGTGCTAGGAGGCAACCCGGTCAGGCTGAACGCCTTACACACACAGTCCAACAAGTGCAGCAAGGTCGAGGTTCCATGCTGCTTTGGAGTGGCATTATGTGGGGCCGACGTACACCACTGTTAGTCATGGAAGGCGCCGTAATGACTGTACGATGTGTCAATGCCATCCTCTGACCGATAGCACAACCATATCGGCAGCATATTGGCTAGGGATTCCTCTTCATGGATGACACATCACGCCCCCATCGTGCACATCTTGGGAATGACTTCCTTCAGGATAATGACATCGCTCGACTAAGGTGGCCAGCATGTTCTCCAGACATGAACCCTATTGAACATACCATTGTGGCCGAGCGGTTCTAGGCGCTTCAGACTGCAACCGCGCGACTACTACTGTCGCAGGTTCGAATCCTGTCTCGGGCATGGATGTGTGTGATGTCCTTAGCATAGTTAGGTTTAACTAGTTCTAAGTTCTAGCGGACTGATGACCTCAGATGTTAAGTCCCATATTGCTCAGAGCCATTTGAACCATTTTCTTACTATCGATAATTGTGCACCTGCTCCCCATTATTTCGCTCATCATTTGCTGGACAGCGCCACCTCCCGGTGCCTCTGCTCCTGCTATTTACACGGTACACGCCAATTCTGTTAACTTGTACATTCTGCCGCGCTTCTACATTATTTGGTGGTCTGACACGACGATTTGCGTGCTTCTCCTCATGCAACAACTTCTCGACTCTCTCCAAATAATTAATGAATTTATGAACGTCATCCCTCGGAGCTGCAATAATTTTGTTTCGCCAGCCAGAAGAACTACTGACAGTCGAGCCGCAGAGAGATATTGGTAGAGAACAGGACATGATTATGTGGAGCAATATGTAGAAAACTGCATTCCAGTGCCCGACAAACAGATCTGAGTCACCATAAGACTCAACTTCAGAGAATACCAGAATCGGAAAAACCTTTTCAAATCATAAGAACTGATATTTTAGAATCATTTAATATGAATTTAACAGATAAGTATCTACTGACAATAATTGACCATTTTTCAAGATTTGTACTGACAGCAGTTCACATCAGAAAGCTGTAGCTCAAGCAATGGTTAGCAATTGGTTCCTACGTTTGATGTAGCAGAAACAGTAGTCACAAACCAAGTAACTAATTTTATGACTGATATGCTGAAACAGTTATGTCGTCTATTGAGAGTAAAGAAATTGTGGACTAGTCCGTCCCACCCGCAAGCTAATTGTCTTATGGAATGAGTCTACCATACCGTAGGAAAAATGTTAAGTCACTATGTTAATAATCAACATTTAGAATGGGCTGTCTATTTAAGCTATGAGGCGAGCACGTACAACTCAAAAATCCCCACAGGGACAGGTCTTTCGCCATACAAAGTGTGTATGGGCAAAAGGCGTTGTCACATTTTGATTTAGTGCAGACATGGACAGGAACACAAGTCGAACATATGAAGCAATTCCCGAAAACGTTAAAAGAAGCTTGGCAATAAGTGAAACGTGTTAACACAATGGCGATGGAGTATCAAGAGCGGATTGGGGAGCGTACGAGTAGACTACCTCAATGCAGAGTATTATAATGGGTTCTGTTAGCAAATCAGATACTCCAAAGGGTAAAACCAAGAAATTCTTGACGAAGTTTCAACGAGCGTACCAAGCAGTGGAAACGACTTTACCAGTCAGTGTCAAGTTGCAGTCACCGACGAAAACATCAGCTGTACATGTTAGTTGATTTAAACGTTTCTAGGGTACAGATAGTGCATTACCACAAATACCTGCACCGTTACCACACAAAAACAAATTATGACTTGGAACGAGAGTAACACAGAGCGTACCTTATGAACTTAGGTCTAGGGATAAGTAATAGGATAGCAAAGTATTGTGTTTGATTTTGTGTTGGGTTGCCTAGTTTAACATTTCTACTATAGTAGTCTTCCGTGAGATGGCTTCCTTCGTGAGAAGGGAGGGAATCCATGGTAATTCCTTACTCCTATGTGGTGTCGGAGATGACGTCGCGATTTTTTAACGTGTGTGTATGCTCTTGAAAGTACAGGGTGACAATTATTGAACTATATGAAATAAAATCGTCATTACGTCTGAACAGTTTGCGTTAGGACGTTCAAATTGCACTGTTGGCAGCGGAGCATTATGGGAATTAGTACTCATTTGCGCACGCACCTTTGGTTTGGTTTAACAACGAAACCCACTTTCGTTTGGATAGGTTGGTCAATAAGAAAAACCTCCTCATTTGGGGCACTGACAATCCGCATTTTGCGATCGAGAAGTCCCTTCACCCTCAACCAGTGACTGTGTGGTGTGCAACGTCCAACCACGGAATAATAGGTGCGATATTTCTTGATGACACGGTGACTACCGGACGGTATGTAAAGGTTTAGGAAGACGATTTCATCCCCCATTATCCAAAGTGACCCTGATTTCGACAAGATGTGGTTCATACAAGACGGAGCTCGACCCCTTCGAAGCAGGAGAGTGTTTTATGCCCTGGATGAGCACTTTGGGAACCGCATTCTGGCTCTGGGCTACTCAGAGACTACTGGCATGGGTCTCGAATGGCCGCCATATTCTCCAGATCTGAACACATGCGACCCCATTTTGTGGGGTTATATTAAAGACAAGGTGTACAACAATAACCCCAAAACCATTGCTGAGCTTAAAACAGCCAGTCAGGGGCTCATTGAGGCCAAAGGGCTTGCAGCTGTGGTAACACCAGTTCCCGTCACCAAGTTAGGCGCTATCGGACTGGACTAGCACTTGGATGGGTGATCATCCGTTCTGCCGAGGGCTGTTGGCAAGCGGGGTGCACTCAGCCCTTGTGAGGCAAACTGAGGAGCTACTTGATTGAGAGAAGTCGCGGCTTCGGCCCCTGAAACTGACATACGGCCAGGAGAGCAGCTGGCTGATTTGGTGAAGACAACCAGCATCGCACGCGGAGTGCAAGCTGAGCTTAATATCTGCAGCATAGTGCCCAGAGTCGATCGCGGTCCTCTGGTTTGGAGCCGTGTGGAGGGTCTAAACCAGAGGCTCAGACGACTCTGCGACTATAATGGTTGCAAATTCATCGACCTCCGTTATTGGGTGGAGAACTGTAGGGCCCCCCTAGACAGGTCAGGCGTGCACTACACACCGGAAGCAGCTACTAGGGTAGCAACTGTGGTGAGACCTATGCCTACTTCGGTGGCCTTGGAATCACATGGAACCCCTGATGTCGCTGCGTCTTCCGGCAGTGAGCATCTTACCGGTCAGCCATCACTCCAGGGTGAATGGCGGACAGTGGTGGGCTCGCGCGTGCCTGGCCGAAAGGCGAAGGTGGGATCTGGCCGCGTGGCAGCTGCCTTACCCCTTTCCAACAGGTACGGGGTGCTTCCTAGTGGTGATGACATCGTTTCCGAGCCACCACAGGGTGCCTCGCCTGTTGGGCCAGTGGCCGATTCTCCGGCAAGGTCCCGACAGTCACAGAGGGCGGGCCTATTAGTTATAGGGAGCTCCAACGTTAGGCGGGTTATGGAGCCCCTCAGGAAAATAGCGGGTAGGTCGGGGAAGAATGCCAGTGTGCACTCGGTGTGCTTGCCGGGGGGTCTCGTCCGTAATGTGGAGGAGGCCCTTCCGGCAGCTATTGAACGCACTGGGTGTGACCGGCTGCAGATAGTAGCACATGTCGGAACGAATGACGCCTGCCGCTTGGGTTCTGAGGCCATCCTTGGTTCCTTCCGGCGGCTGGCTGATTTGGTGAAGACAACCAGCATCGCACGCGGAGTGCAAGCTGAGCTTAATATCTGCAGCATAGTGCCCAGAGTCGATCGCGGTCCTCTGGTTTGGAGCCGTGTGGAGGGTCTAAACCAGAGGCTCAGACGACTCTGCGACTATAATGGTTGCAAATTCATCGACCTCCGTTATTGGGTGGAGAACTGTAGGGCCCCCCTAGACAGGTCAGGCGTGCACTACACACCGGAAGCAGCTACTAGGGTAGCAGAGTACGTGTGGCGTGCACACGGGGGTTTTTTAGGTTAGAGGGACCCCCCCTTGGGCGAAACGATAAAATACCTGACGGCTTACCAGAGAGGACATTATCATCGTTGATAAAGAATGTCCGTCCTCAGAGACCAAAAACAGGAAAAGTTAACGTAATATTGGTAAACTGCAGGAGTATCCAGGGCAAGGTTCCTGAATTAGTATCTCTTATTGAAGGAAATAGTGCGCATATAGTATTAGGAACGGAAAGTTGGTTAAAACCGGAAGTGAACAGTAACGAAATCCTAGACACAGAATGGAATATATACCGCAAGGATAGGATAAACGCCAATGGTGGAGGAGTATTTATAGCAGTAAAGAATTCAATAATATCCAGTGAAGTTATTAGCGAATGCGAATGTGAAATAATCTGGGTTAAGTTAAGTATCAAAGGTGGGTCAGATATGATAGTCGGATGCTTCTATAGACCACCTGCATCAGCAACCGTAGTAGTTGAGCGCCTCAGAGAGAACCTGCAGAACGTCGTGAAGAAGTTTCGTGATCATACTATTGTAATAGGGGGAGACTTCAATCTACCAGGTATAGAATGGGATAGTCACACAATCAGAACTGGAGCCAGGGACAGAGACTCTTGTGACATTATCCTGACTGCCTTGTCCGAGAATTACTTCGAGCAGATAGTTAGAGAACCAACTCGTGAAGCTAACGTTTTAGACCTCATAGCAACAAATAGACCGGAACT
Source organism: Schistocerca serialis cubense (assembly GCF_023864345.2). Taxonomy (NCBI): domain Eukaryota; kingdom Metazoa; phylum Arthropoda; class Insecta; order Orthoptera; family Acrididae; genus Schistocerca; species Schistocerca serialis. The sequence goes on along the minus strand of NC_064640.1, from coordinate 842,632,275 downwards.
TTTCGACTCCGTGAATGTAGAAGAGGGTATCAGTGATCATAAGTCAGTGGTTGCATCAATGACTACAAGTGTAATAAGAAATGCCAAGAAAGGAAGGAAAATATATTTGCTTAACAAGAGTGATAGGGCACAAATCGCAGAATATCTGAGTGACCACCATCAAACGTTCATTTCTGAGGAAGAGGATGTGGAACAAAAATGGAAAAAATTCAGAAACATCGTCCAGTACGCCTTAGATAAGTTCGTACCGACTAAGGTCCAAAGCGAGGGGAAAGATCCACCGTGGTATAACAATCATGTACGAAAGGTACTACGGAAACAAAGAAAGCTTCATCATAGGTTTAAGAGTAGTCGAATCATAGCTGATAAGGAAAAGCTGAACGAAGCGAAAAAGAGCGTAAAGAGAGCAATGAGAGAAGCATTCAACGAATTCGAACATAAAACATTGGCAAACAATCTAAACAAGAACCCTAAAAAGTTTTGGTCATATGTAAAATCGGTAAGCGGATCTAAATCCCCTATTCAGTCACTCGTTGACCACGATGGAACCGAAACAGAGGACGACCGAAGAAAGGCAGAAATACTGAATTCAGTGTTCCGAAACTGTTTCACTGCGGAAAATCGTAACACAGTCCCTGACTTCAGCCGTCGCACGGACGCCAAAATGGAAAATATTGAAATAAACGATATCGGAATTGAAAAACAACTGCTATCACTTAGTAGCGGAAAAGCATCCGGACCAGACGAGATACCCTTAAGATTCTACAGTGATTATGCTAAAGAACTTGCCCCCTTTCTATCAGCAATTTATCGTAGATCGCTGGAAGAACGTAAAGTACCTAGCGACTGGAAGAAAGCGCAGGTCGTTCCCATTTTCAAGAAGGGTCATAAATCAGATGCGAATAATTATAGGCCTATTTCGCTTACGTCAATCTGTTGTAGAATAATGGAACATGTTTTGTGTTCTCGTATTATGACGTTCTTAGATAATACAAATCTCCTTCATCATAACCAACATGGATTCCGCAAACAGAGATCATGTGAAACTCAGCTCGCCCTATTTGCCCAAGAAATTCACAGTGCCGTAGACACTGGCGAGCAGATTGATGCCGTATTCCTGGACTTCAGGAAGGCATTTGATACGGTTCCGCACTTACGTTTAGTGAAAAAAATACGAGCTTACGGAATATCGGACCAGGTTTGTGATTGGATTCAGGATTTCCTAGAAGAAAGAACACAACATGTCATTCTTAACGGTTCAAAATCTGCAGATGTAGAGGTAATTTCGGGAGTACCGCAGGGAAGCGTGATAGGACCTTTATTGTTTACAATATACATAAATGACTTAGTTGACAACATCGGTAGCTCCGTGAGGCTATTTGCAGATGACACGGTTGTCTACAAGAAAGTAGCAACATCAGAAGACTCGTACGTACTCCAGGAGGACCTGCAGAGGATTAATGCATGGTGCGACAGCTGGCAGCTTTCCCTAAACGTAGATAAATGTAATATAATGCGCATACATAGGGGCAGAAATCCATTCCAGTACGATTATGCCATAGGTGGTAAATCATTGGAAGCGGTAACGACCGTAAAATACTTAGGAGTTACTATCCGGAGCGATCTGAAGTGGAATGATCACATAAAACAAATAGTGGGAAAAGCAGGCGCCAGGTTGAGATTCATAGGAAGAATTCTAAGAAAATGTGACTCATCGACGAAAGAAGTAGCTTACAAAACGCTTGTTCGTCCGATTCTTGAGTATTGCTCATCAGTATGGGACCCTTACCAGGTTGGATTAATAGAAGAGATAGACATGATCCAGCGAAAAGCAGCGCGATTCGTCATGGGGACATTTAGTCAGCGCGAGAGCGTTACGGAGATGCTGAACAAGCTCCAGTGGCGGACACTTCAAGAAAGGCGTTGCGCAATACGGAGAGGTTTATTATCGAAATTACGAGAGAGCACATTCCGGGAAGAGATGGGCAACATATTACTACCGCCCACATATATCTCGCGTAATGATCACAACGAAAAGATCCGAGAAATTAGAGCAAATACGGAGACTTACAAGCAGTCGTTCTTTCCACGCACAATTCGTGAATGGAACAGGGAAGGGGGGATCAGATAGTGGTACAATAAGTACCCTCCGCCACACACCGTAAGGTGGCTCGCGGAGTATAGATGTAGATGTAGATGTAGATGCCCCTCAATATCCGCATCCAGTGACGCCTGTGGGCTGAGGATGACACGGCGGCCGATCGGTACCGTTGGTCCTTCATGGCCTGTTCGAGAGAAGCTATTTTTTTTTTAAGGAGGTCATTGACAGCATAGATGTTCCGACACTTCAGCGGGTCATGCAGGATTTCGCTGCTCTTCTGCTCCACATCAGCGCCAATAATGGCAGGAATTTCGAACATGTCATAACCTAAACCCGAATATCTGTAGTGACGTCTAAATTTTGAATAAAGTGCATGCACGCCGTAGTTTGTAACTAATTTACATTCTTTTTTCATAGCGTTCAGTAATTGTCACCCCTTATATGAAGCAAAAAAATGGTTCTGAGCACTATGGGACTCAACTGCTGTGGTCATAAGTCCCCTAGAACTTAGAACTACTTAAACCTAACCAACCTAAGGACATCACACACATCCATGCCCGAGGCAGGATTCGAACCTGCGACAGTAGCGGTCGAGCGGTTCCAGACTGTAGCGCCTTTAACCGCTCGGCCACTCCGGCCGGCTTATATGAAGCAGAGGCGATTAAAGTACAGTAGTTTAATTGGGATTGCAGCAAGTGGAAAAAGAATTCCCAACAAGGATACGACACATTGTACCTCTAATGGAAAGTTTCTTCAGTAAATTCTTATTCAGATCAAGCCAGGGTGTACATTAATATACAGTTTCCAATTGAAAGTTAAAATTCTTGTTACAAGTGTTTCACACTCCATCCGAACCTGGTCAAATGTAAAATTACCGATAAGAAGGTACGAGTGCAAACTAATGAGGTGTTACTTGCGGCCGGCCGCGGTGGTCTAGCGGTTCTAGGCGCTCAGTCCGGAACCGCGCGACTGCTACGGTCGCAGGTTCGAATCCTGCCTCGGGCATGGATGTGTGTGATGTCCTTAGGTTAGTTAGGTTTAAGTAGTTCTAAGTTCTCGGGGGCTGATGACGATAGATGTTAAGTCCCATAGGGCTCAGAGCCATTTGTTACTTGCGGCAAACAAAGAGCCTACGGCTGTGTGTCTGAGCAGGACTGTGAGACAGCTATAGAGGCTCTAATATGTATACCACAGAGGGCGGTATCTACCTTGCCTAAAATCAAAATACCTGTGAGCACATCTAATACCATTCGGCATAAAACAAAATTCTCTGTATGCAAGTCGAAACTGTTCAATTAATTCTTGTAGTTCGTAATCGTGTGTACATGACCTTTTGTAAAAGGAAAGGAACCGTCACATTTTAAATAAAGGTTATTGTTTACAGCTAATGTCTGCGTTGGAGTTTTTTTATTCGAATTGGGAACATATTCGAAACTATCCTGATGACCTGCGCCTCGCCTTCCTCGTACCTACCAACCAGGAGCGTATCGACGAACTTGCATTAACGTTTTACGGCAACAAAATTAATTATGGTGCTGCTGTGATTGTTTTAGAGGAGTTGTGGTACTATAAGCCTAATTTACAAGAATTAATTGAACAGTTTCGACTTGCATACAGAGAATTTTGTTTTATGCCGAATGGTATTAGATGTGCTCACAGGTATTTTGATTTTAGGCAAGGTAGATACCGCCCTCTGTGGTATACATATTAGATCCTCTATAGCTGTCTCACAGTCCTGCTCAGACACACAGCCGTAGGCCATCCTAGAAAATATATGTTGTTATGTCAATAGGGGATCTTAGCAATTGGGGCAATGAGCTACTCACCATTTTTTCCAGCACAGCTAGTTACATCAGACAAACGATCGTGTGAAGTTTAGTTGTTCCCAGGGAATATGGAAACACCAACGTGTAAAAAAGTGTTATCGGCGCTGTAGGCATATTTTCAGAGAACTGACAGTCACTGGCTACATTCTATATTTTCGCCAGAAACAGTAATAGAGTAATACTAAATTTCACCATTGATGACACTTACGGGGGATGGGGGGGGGGGGGGCTGAATCAAAGCTAAAACAAAGTGGATTACTAGTAAATGCAACCAAGTATGATACAGCCCAACGAAGTTTCACTTTCCTGCTACTAGTATGGGTACCACAATAAGTACAAAAATTCAACTAACGTTGTATTGGCCAGAGAAACCTTTTAGCATGTTCCCCATATAAAACCTAACTTTCCTAAATAACACATTAGATTCCACATTACTATGACCAATAGATGAATTGAATCAAATGTTACTGCATTTTCGGAGATATCAAGAGAAGCACAAACAAAATATCAGGACATTCATTATATTAACCACCAGTGTTATGTTGATATTAGCTTTATTTGTGCAGTGTACATTTGCCTCAAGGAAAGGGAACAACATTTCAAGAAATTTCTTTGCAATGGATTCATTCTAGAAAGTATGAGATTTTAGAGCAAAATATAAAAAGAAGCAAGCTACAAAAATAATGTTGAAGTAGAATGAGATGTTTTATGATCAAAGGAAGAGAAGGTTCAAAGTAAATTTACGAATGTAAGATAGTTAACGAAATAGATAGAAAAACTTAAAATTCTGTACGAATTTTGTTAAAATGGAGGCGTATGTTATACGAACAAATTAGTAAGGCCACGTAAGATTAAATTTTCTCTAAGTTCGAACTGCTGACATTACGGAATCACGTGGTAGTGTAGCCAGCCACCAATCGGAAACTGTACACATTTCAACATCGTCCCTGGGCCACGAAGACAGCCGCGACGACACTTTTAAGATAGACTGCGAGCAACTCAGCAGAAAATGGTTAAAACAGTGCAGACGGAACCGCTTTCGTTAATCCTATAACACTGCATAGGAAACATTATGTAGGACACAACAACGTTTAGCAATAAAGACCCTGTAAGAAAGCCGATAAGCAAATGTATCGAAACTGAAGATCCTGACGACTCGGGAAGAGCATAAATGATTCGGTCATTACGAACGACGTCGTAGAGCAGAGCCTCTGCTGGGCAACGCAAATACTTCACTCCCAGTAGCTTTCGACACTCGATCAATAGGTTCTATGGCATTCATGTCGTTCGCACTCGATTCTCTGTTTATGGTATGGTAATAGCTCGCGTGGGAGTTTGTTCTACTGTTGGCCTTACACTTGCTGCCTTACGAAACGATCAGCGATCCCAAGCCATGGCTGATGGAGTCCAGCATTCAGTTCTGACGTCAGAACAGCAGCCAGTGGTGATGGGTGGTCCCTAAACTCCAGAATTGCACGGGTCTTAAAACCCACCTTACCGGCGCCAGGTTCAGAATACAGCACGACTACACGGCACCTGAGGGTAACGTGGGTGATCTTCGAAGGACTGAGTACTTCCCAAATGCCGTGTGCGTCAGTACTCGCACCTCGTTGTCATTGCTGTCTCCTAGCCGAGCTATCGACGGGGCGTGTCTACCTCACCAGTGGGCAGCAAAGCCGCCGCATCAGATTGTTATCTACGAGGGCAGTTCAATAAGTAATGCAACACTTTTTTTTTCTCGGCCAATTTTGGTTGAAAAAACCGGAAATTTCTTGTGGAATATTTTCAAACATTCCCGCTTCGTCTCGTATAGTTTCATTGACTTCCGACAGGTGGCAGCGCTGTACGGAGCTGTTAAAATGGCGTCTGTAACGGATGTGCGTTGCAAACAATGGGCAGTGATCGAGTTTCTTTTGGCGGAAAACCAGGGCATCTCAGATATTCATAGGCGCTTGCAGAATGTCTACATCGATCTGGCAGTGGACAAAAGCACGGTGAGTCGTTGGGCAAAGCGTGTGTCATCATCGCCGCAAGGTCAAGCAAGACTGTCTGATCTCCCGCGTGCGGGCCGGCCGTGCACAGCTGTGACTCCTGCAATGGCGCAGCGTGCGAACACACTCGTTCGAGATGATCGACGGATCACCATCAAACAACTCAGTGCTCAACTTGACATCTCTGTTGGTAGTGCTGTCACAATTGTTCACCAGTTGGGATATTCAAAGGTTTGTTCCCGCTGGGTCCCTCGTTGTCTAACCGAACACCATAAAGAGCAAAGGAGAACCATCTGTGCGGAATTGCTTGCTCGTCATGTGGCTGAGGGTGACAATTTCTTGTCAAAGATTGTTACAGGCGATGAAACATGGGTTCATCACTTCGAACCTGAAACAAAACGGCAATCAATGGAGTGGCGCCACACCCACTCCCCTACCAAGAAAAAGTTTAAAGCCATACCCTCAGCTGGTAAAGTCATGGTTACAGTCTTCTGGGACGCTGAAGGGGTTATTCTGTTCGATGTCCTTCCCCATGGTCAAACGATCAACTCTGAAGTGTATTGTGCTACTCTTCAGAAATTGAAGAAACGACTTCAGCGTGTTCGTAGGCACAAAAATCTGAACGAACTTCTCCTTCTTCATGACAACGCAAGACCTCACACAAGTCTTCGCACCCGAGAGGAGCTCACAAAACTTCAGTGGACTGTTCTTCCTCATGCACCCTACAGCTCCGATCTCGCACCGTCGGATTTCCATATGTTTGGCCCAATGAAGGACGCAATCCGTGGGAGGCACTACGCGGATGATGAAGAAGTTATTGATGCAGTACGACATTGACTCCGACATCGACCAGTGGAATGGTACCGTGCAGGCATACAGGCCCTCATTTCAAAGTGGTGTAAGGCCGTCGCATTGAATGGAGATTACGTTGAAAAATAGTGTTGTGTAACTAAAAGATTGGGGAATAACCTGGTGTATTTCAATGCCGAATAAAACAACCCCTGTTTCAGAAAAAAAAGTGTTGCATTACTTACTGAACGCCCTCGTACTACCACTCGGAGCTGATGCAGGTCCTCGGCAGCCGCGAATCCGCTGTTGGATTCAGGGGATTCTTCTCCGTATTAAGTAGCCGCCTGTCAACACAGGAGAAGCAGCAATGACTTGTGCTTTCAGTAATAAATGGAATAATTTTGAATATTGTTTTATTGCGTCTAATGACGCTGCACAGGTTCTCGGTCTAGACCCTGACGAATTAGAAGGGGCTTCCAGCCCGACAGAAGACAGCACCTACGTAGTGAAAGAAATTTATCACAATATAAGGGCACTTCGAGATTAAAATTAGGGTATTGCTCATAAACGTTGACTCATATTACTGATATATCAGAGCACCACTTTAACATTGAATTTATTAACATATTAAAAGACTGAATTGTACAGGTCATTGAACGCTGTGCAGAAGCAGTTGAATTCAATGCAACTAAACTTTTGATTATAATTACCTGTAAGTCGCCTAACTCTGATTTCGGGATATGTCTGTTCAAGTTAGAGAGAGTTTTTGGTTCACGTTATAGAAAGTATCAAAATTTAATTGTTTATTTTATAAGAATACAGAAAGCACTGCAGCTCTAGTCACATAGGTGCGGAAAGTTGGCTAAAGCCGGAGACACGTTCAGCCGAAATTTTACAGAGGACCTAGCCGTGTTGAGAAGAGATACAGTTAGTGGCGGAGCGTTTATTGCTGTTCAAAAATGGTTCAAATGGCTGTGAGCACTATGGGACTCAACATCTTAGGTCATAAGTCCCCTAGAACTTAGAACTACTTAAACCTAACTAACCTAAGGACATCACACACACCCATGCCCGAGGCAGGATTCGAACCTGCGACCGTAGCAGTCCCGCGGTTCCGGACTGCAGCGCCAGAACCGCACGGCCACCGCGGCCGGCTTTATTGCTGTCAGATGTAGTTTACCTAGTAGTGAAATTGAAATACAGAGTTCCTGTGAGCTAGTATGGATTTAGTACGGGTAGAAGTTATAACTGACAACAATTGGTGGTGACTTCACACTTCCCTCGAGACGTTGGCAAAAATACATGTTTGAAGTCGATGGTACACATAAAACGTCCGAAATCGTACTGAATGCTTTCTCAGAAAATTATTTTGAACAACTGGTTCAGGAGCCCACTCGAAGCGTAAATGGGCATGCCAAATTTAAAACAACGCAAAATCCGCAACATTGACGAAGTTTTACAGAAACTCGAAATATAGTGCGGCCTTCAATGCGAGATGCTTTAAATAGTTTCCAAAAAGGAACTCTGTCTCGAAATTTGGCAGTAAACCCAAAAGACATCCTGGTCCTATGCAAAGTACAGTAGCGCAAAGACGTAATCAACACCTTCACTACACGATGGCAATGGTAATGTTAGTGATGACAGTGCCACTGAAGTAGAGGTACTAAACACGGTTTTCCGAAATTCCTTCACCTAAGATGACGAAGTAAATATTTCAGAATTCGATTGAAGAACAACTGCCAACAAGAGTAACTTAGATGTCATACCCTCAGTGTAGCGAAGCAGTTTAAATCATTTAATAACAGCAAGGTCTCCAGTCCAGATAGTATATCAGTTAGGTTCTTTTCAGAGTGAGCCGGTACAATAGATCCATACTTAGCAATTATATACAATGGCTCGCTAATCGAATGATTCGTACATAAGCACTGGGAAGTTGCCAGAGGTCACGACAATACTTACGAAAGGAAATAGCCGTAATCCGCTAAATTACGTAGCAATACCACTAACGTCAGTTTGCAGTAAGACTTTGGAAGATGTAGTGTGTTTGAACATTGTGAATTACCTCGAAGGAAATAATTATTGACAAGCAGACAACACGGATTCTGTAAATGTCGTTCCTGTGAAACACAACTAGCTGTTTATTCTAAGGAAGTAATGAGTGCTATCGACAGGGGATCTCAAACTCATTCAACAGTTTTAGATTTAGAAAAGACTTTGGATACCATTCTTCACAAGTGACGTCTAATCAAATTGCGTGCCTATGGAGTATCGTCTCACTTTAGCGACTGAATTCACGATTTCGTGTCAGATAGGTCAGAGTTCGTAATAACTGACGGATAGTCATCTAGTAAAACAGAATTAATAACTGGAATTCCCCAAGGAGGTGTTGTAGTGCCTTTGCTGTTCCTGACCTGCATAAATGATTTAGCAGACAATCTGAGCAGCCCTGTTAGATTATTTCAAATGATGCTGTCATTTTCTGTCTTGTTAAGTCATGATGTGATCAAACCAATTGAAAAAAGATTTATACAACATAAATGTATGGTGCGACAAGTGGTAATTGACTCTAAATAATGAAAAGTGTGATGTCATGCACATCAGTACGAAAAGAAATCCGTTAAATTTCGGTTAAAAGATAAATGACACAAATTTAAAGGCTGTCAATTCAACTAAATACCTAGGAAATACAATTACGAACAGCTTAAGCTGGAACGATCATGTAGATAATGTTGTACGGAAACAAAAGATTGTGTTATTATCTGAACTGTTAGAAGATGAAATAGGTCAACTAAACAGACTGCCTACACTATGGTTGTTCGTCCTCTGCTAAAATACTGCTGTGCAGTATGGGATCCTTACCGGATAGGATTGACGGACGACATCGAAAACGTCCAGAGAAGGGCAACTCGTTTTGTATTTTCGCGAAATAGGGGGGAGAGTGTGAAGCAGTACATGGACAGACCCACGAAATTTTATGAAAATTTAAAGTTGCAAAAACCACGGAAAACACAAAAATGTGCACTTATCTAATTATTGACTTAAATAACTTAATCTAAATAACTTACGTAAATTAGTTTTGAGAAATATTATTATTTCATGAATAATATTTCAGAGATACAGCCGCAGTCAGCCTGGAGTGATTGCTATCGACAGCAATATGTTTTTTTTTTTTTTTTTTTTTTTTTTTTTTTTTTTTTTTTTTTTTAGGCAGTAAGTGGCGAGCTTTCCTGCTCGGATCTCTCTCTGTCTCTCTCTGTTGTCTGTTAGCCTTTATGGTGATACGACGCACTGTAGCTGCGTTCTTCGCGTATCTTTAAACAATCATTCTTTTGTGTAGACAAACTGGTGTAACAGTCATTATTAGTTTTAGAACCAATTGCTATTAAATTAATATAAATTACGTCTTATGAGTTCCCATTTTAACAGTTCTTCTAATGGGTATATGATATATGAAATGATTTAATGCTTTATTGTTACAGTCAGCTACCAATACGAGCTTAACGGACCGTGGCGTGGAGACGCAATGGCCGAACACTATTAGTATTATTATTAGAATATTAACCGAGGTCCCACGCCCGGGTTCCCGGGTTCGATTCCCGGCGGGGTCAGGGATTTTCTCTGCCTCATGATGACTGGATGTTGTGTGATGTCCTTAGGTTAGTTAGGTTTAAGTAGTTCTAAGTTCTAGGGGACTGATGACCATAGATGTTAAGTCCCATAGTGCTCAGAGCCATTTGAACCATTTTTTTACTAACCGAGGCGTATCCGAGAAACAGGAAAATCATACCAGTCCTCACACGCCGTGTTGTAAAAGAAGTAAGAGACATCAGCATTGCTAGCCTGCTTTGCATTTCGGCTACGTCTTTCATGTTTCGCGTATTTAATGTAAGACTCATTAAATATAACATTTGTAAAGAATTATTTTCATTACCGTTCATGTACAATATTTTCTCATAAAGCATTGTTGTATCCGAAGTTGCTAAAATGACTGCTCTTGCACAGTGTCCACAAGATGGACAGATCGCCACTCTGCTGCCTCTGTAAATAGGCATCCATCTTGTCTTTCGTAGTTGTAAATTATTTTCCTGCGGTATTTATATGTTTGCGTAACTTCTATTATTTATTGTCTGATTATGACAAAAGTCGGAAAACCTGAAAGCACGGATGTAAATAAGGAAAAACAAAACCAGAATTCAGTCGATGGTGACAATGCAGTCGATCCAACTGAACAGAAGGCAGATTCTGATACAGAAACGTCAGAATCTGCAGTAGAAAATATAAATGTCTTGTTTGAGGAAGTGAATGTACAGTTGCAAATTTGTGAACCGGTCATGCCGGCAGTACAGTCAGCTTCCCCATTAGACGATTTGATTGCGCCAACTGCTGCGAGTTTCACTAAATTGTCAAAGAACGAAGTTTAGATACACTCCTGGAAATGGAAAAAAGAACACATTGACACCGGTGTGTCAGACCCACCATACTTGCTCCGGACACTGCGAGAGGGCTGTATAAGCAATGATCACACGCACGACACAGCGGACACACCAGGAACCGCGGTGTTGGCCGTCGAATGGCGCTAGCTGCGCAGCATTTGTGCACCGCCGCCGTCAGTGTCAGCCAGTTTGCCGTGGCATACGGAGCTCCATCGCAGTCTTTAACACTGGTAGCATGCCGCGACAGCGTGGACGTGAACCGTATGTGCAGTTGACGGACTTTGAGCGAGGGCGTATAGTGGGCATGCGGGAGGCCGGGTGGACGTACCGCCGAATTGCTCAACACGTGGGGCGTGAGGTCTCCACAGTACATCGATGTTGTCGCCAGTGGTCGGCGGAAGGTGCACGTGCCCGTCGACCTGGGACCGGACCGCAGCGACGCACGGATGCACGCCAAGACCGTAGGATCCTGCGCAGTGCCGTAGGGGACCACACCGCCACTTCCCAGCAAATTAGGGACACTGTTGCTCCTGGGGTATCGGCGAGGACCATTCGCAACCGTCTCCATGAAGCTGGGTTACGGTCCCGCACACCGTTAGGCCGTCTTCCGCTCACGCCCCAACATCGTGCAGCCCGCCTCCAGTGGTGTCGCGACAGGCGTGAATGGAGGGACGAATGGAGACGTGTCGTCTTCAGCGATGAGAGTCGCTTCTGCCTTGGTGCCAATGATGGTCGTATGCCTGTTTGGCGCCGTGCAGGTGAGCGCCACAATCAGGACTGCATACGACCGAGGCACACAGGGCCCACACCCGGCATCATGGTGTGGGGAGCGATCTCCTACACTGGCCGTACACCACTGGTGATCGTCGAGGGGACACTGAATAGTGCACGGTACATCCAAACCGTCATCGAACCCATCGTTCTACCATTCCTAGACCGGCAAGGGAACTTGCTGTTCCAACAGGACAATGCACGTCCGCATGTATCCCGTGCCACCAAACGTGCTCTAGAAGGTGTAAGTCAACTACCCTGGCCAGCAAGATCTCCGGATCTGTCCCCCATTGAGCATGTTTGGGACTGGATGAAGCGTCGTCTCACGCGGTCTGCACGTCCAGCACGAACGCTGGTCCAACTGAGGCGCCAGGTGGAAATGGCATGGCAAGCCGTTCCACAGGACTACATCCAGCATCTCTACGATCGTCTCCATGGGAGAATAGCAGCCTGCATTGCTGCGAAAGGTGGATATACACTGTACTAGTGCCGACATTGTACATGCTCTGTTGCCTGTGTCTATGTGCCTGTGGTTCTGTCAGTGTGATCATGTGATTTATCTGACCCCAGGAATGTGTCAATAAAGTTTCCCCTTCCTGGGACAATGAATTCACGGTGTTCTTATTTCAATTTCCAGGAGTGTATTTCCAAAAAAAACAATCTGATGAAACTGATAAAAATTCAAAGAAAAATTCGAAAATTTAAAACAGCAAAATATTGCAATGGCGTAACATCAGTGCAAAACATTGGATACAGAGTTCGATGCCGTAGCAGAAGATATAGACACACGGATCACTACGACATTTGACGTAGTCAAAACCGAAATTTCGAATTTGACTAAGCCGTACCGCGATATACCCGATGTCGCAAATAAATTATCAGATGTTGTTACAAAAATAAAACAGAAGCAATCCCAAACAGAGATTAAAGTCTCGATCCTCACTAGCGAGGTAAATAAGTGGTTTCTTGAGCAGGGTCGGAAGGAAACACAAGAGCTAACTTCTCAGGCGGGAAAATACGATAAAGCATTTCAGGAATGGATTTCTAAAAAAGATACAGAAATAAAGAAAAAGGCCGAACAAGAAATACGTACTACGGTGCAAGACGTATGAGCGGAAGTTGTGTTTGAGCCAGGGCGAAAGTATTGGCACAGAGCTTGACAGAAATGTGGAAAACTGTAACAGAAGATTTACCCCAATGGTGCGACAATGTTAACGCTCAAGTAACCGACCTCTAGCAACAGATAGAAAGAGTTTTTAACACGTCGCATGACACGATACAGACGCCCACGCGCATGCCGCAAACGTAGGGGAATGTAACGATGTAAATACGGAAGTACAAAATGAAAGAGGATCTTATGGTACATGTGCAGGATGCAGTAACGATTCTGCCTGCGCAGCACCGACGTTAGCAGGCGTGCTTTTGGAAGAAAGCCTTCCTAAGCACAGGCAGTTTCAGGTGTTTGTTCCAGAAAAAAGGTTTCCACGTCCGGTGATATTTATACGTGGAATGAACGACAGAAAATTCAGTTGCCACCTCGTATATGCAAGGTGAGTCCCCGTTATGAGCTGCGAAAACGGCAGAATCCTGTTCGGTGTATGAACAGCTCGAACAGACAGTCTTAAACAAATACTGGTCACCACATTTCAAGCACGTCTAGAACGTAAAGTATTCAACCCAGGCTATGGCGTCTTCGGAAATATTTTGAAAAGTACACTGTAAAGAAACGGCACTAGGAAAATCACAGATCAGACAAAGATGTGATAGGATATATATACTAAGATGGTATGTGGATATATATACTAAGATGGTATCTGGTATATAGTAAGATGGTATGTATTCGGACGTGTCCGAAAGAACAGATACCATCTTAGTATATATATAGTTAGGGCTCACCGGCCTCTTGACCATCTTCTTCCGTGCGGATGCACAAACAGTGTACGAACTCTTACGGGAATCGGCAACGCGCCGCGAGTAATGAGTATAATGGGCGGGGCCACTCCGAATGTAGTGCGGGACAATACGTTGAGAATGTGGGTTTCGCGGGAGGCGTGCCAGAGATAAATCCCTGCAGTCGCACTATCCTATGTATCCTTGGTGGCTCAGATGGATAGCGCGTCTGCTATGTAAGCAGGAGATCCCGCGCTCGAATCCCGGTCGGGGCAGACATTTTCATCTCTCCACGTTGAAGTATGTCAACGCCTGTAAGCAGTTAAAGGTTTTCATTTCATTGTAATTTCATATGATAGGAATTTTAAAAGGCAAATTACCAATCAATATTCGAGAAAAGTTAATATACGCGTCCGAAGACACGTTGGAAAACTTTTTATCTGTTGTGGATTTGCCTGATTTAATCGACGAAAACGTGAAAAGCGTGAACGGCAACCACAGTGCAGCCTGCAACGTATCGCGAACCACAACAACAATGGTAGGAATCACGACGTGTACTGGCCAGCACAGGAATGACAGTACGCAAGCACAAAATCAGAACAATTCTGGATTTGTGTGTCGGAATAAAAATAATAACCACAGATATTGCCCCGGGTATCAGAGTAATGGACACTGGCAAAATCAGAGGTACTGGAGGCAAAACCAAAACCAAAATTTTCGGGGGCCACCACCCACAAATTTTTCAGAGCCGTCTCCCGACTGGTAAGAGCATCAGCATTAAGCCGGATATAATAACTAACCAATACAAATAGTTGACGTTACCGTTCAGTAACCTCAGCAACAAAATCAGACGTCAAACTAAAAGCGGTCCTATCCTGCTCCCGGATGTCGGCCGCGGAATGGAATGGGGGCGAAATGAATAATGTTATGACGTACATGAGTAGTTATAACAAAGGAACTGACATAAGGGATGAGTTATGTAACGATCCAATGTTGAGTACAGAATGTGATGACGAGCAAGTTCAGGCAGCAGTAAATGCTGTGCTAGGTGGAATAGCAACCACCGTCTTAATAGATAAGGGTGCGAAATTAAATGTACATGATTTAAATTTTTTTAATAAGATAAGAGAGACCAGAAAGATTCCGACTTCGCCTGTGCAGAATTGTGTTGTCTCGGGAGCCATTGGTGCACGGATTCAAAGGATTGAAAGGCAGGCACAGACTGAAATATTATTTGAAAACGGAGCTATAGAATGCACGTTTTTCATCGTTAACGTATTGTTTGTGTTCTGCCTATTAGATATGGAATTTCTACGGATGGAGGATGCAAAGATCGACCAGCGGAGTGGGACATGCAAATAAATGTTCAAGGTAAAGAGTTTATTTTGAATTTGTTGCGCACTATGGCACGTCAAGGCAAATTTTGCCACAACTTTAAATTGAAGATTATGGGCAACAAGTTGTTAAGGGAAGACAATCATCTTGTTGACAGGCCCGTATCTAATCAAGAAAATGATGATTTACCTGATTCTAACGAGACCTTTGCTAAGGCACGAGAATCAGAATACTTTAGCGATCAGCAGAAAACTTTTGTGTCTGATTTGTTATATCTTTTGTAAATGTGTTTTCTTGTAAATCTGGAGTTCTAAAAGGATATGTTTACAAGATGAATGTTGTTTCACATGAAACATTTTCAAGTCAAACTTATTCCATTCCATGGTCGAAAACGGATTCAGTTAAAGGGGAAATACAAAAGTTGCGCATATGGAATATTATGGAAAAATTCACGTCACTTCATAGCAGTCCTTTGTTAGCAGTAAATAAAGCAGGTGGGGGAGTGCGTCTTGTGCTTGACGCTCGGAACATAAACAAAATTATTGCACCTGTGAGGGCCAGCCCGGAAGTTGTGGAAGAACAGCTTCAGAAGTTTCAGAGAGTAAAATATCTATCAACAATCGATTTGTGATCATCGTTTTGGCAGGTGGTATTGTCTGAAGAATCTCGGCAGTATACGGCATTTGTATGTTCCGGATGCTGTTGCCAATTTAAAGTATTACATTGTGGTTTGAATGTCAGTACAGGTGTTATCACAGTCCTTGACACTATGCTAGGCCGGCTTTATTAGATAATGTAATTGTACATGTAGACGATTTGTTAGTTGCTACATCTACATGGGATAAACATCTTTGTTTGTTAAAAAGGGTATTAGAGAAGTTTTCAGAGTCAGGTGTTACTGCAGACCTTGACAAGTCGAAATTTGCCAAGGCTGAAATTAAATTCCTGAGCCACATTATATCTTCTAGTATTTTCCTAGATCCAGACAAGATATCTTCAATTGCGATCTTTCCACTTTTTACTAAAAAACAGGCCACTAAAAGGATTCTATGGTCTCGCCTCATCCTTTAGAATGTACGTGCAAGATCAGCTGCTCAGCAGTCAGGACCTGTTACATCTGTTAAAAAAAAATTCTCCCTGGATTTGGACAGTAAAGTGCCAGGAAGATTTTAACAATATTAAAAGAGCTTTCCTGTCTGTCAACGTTCTTCACCACCCAGACGTGACTAAAGGTTTTTGTATTGCCTCTGACATGTCGAATTCAGGACTTGACACATGTCTGTTTCAGATGGTTGAAAATAATGAGAAAACTGTGATTCACATTATTAGTTTTGCTAACAGACTGTTATGAGCGTTAGGAGTTACTCAACGGCATAATTATAAGCATTGATTGTCGTGTGGTCATTCCGCCGATTCAATTATTACATCTATGGCCATCATGTAAAGATATTTTGCGATTGCAAAGCGTTGAGTTTCCTCCTATCATGCAGTTTATTTCACCAGAGATTAACGAAGTGGTGTCTCATTTTGCTAGAATATAATTTTCAGATTGTTTACATTAAGGGTAATGAAAATATCATAGCAAATGCACTCTCCAGGTTGTCACAAAGGCTTCCTGTATTCACCGAGTTAGTAGAAGGGACGAGCGATTGCAAGATCTATTTAGCGAATGACGCTGGCCGGCCGCGGTGGTCTAGCGGTTCTAGGCGCTCAGTCCGGAACCGCGCGACTGCTACGGTCGCAGGTTCGAATCCTGCCTCGGGCATGGATGTGTGTGTTGTCCTTAGGTTAGTTAGGTTAAAGTAGTTCTAAGTTCTAGGGGACTGATGACCACAGATGTTAAGTCCCATAGTGCTCAGAGCCATTTGAACCAATGACGCTGCACATCGCAAGTACTATCTAGAGATTTGCAAAAATATGAGCATTTTGCAGAATGCTGATCCCAGGTGGAATAAACTGAAGCAAATCATTCAAAATCAGTCTACACACGAGACTGAAAAATTTTGCAGATTACGTAATGATGTTTTATTCCATAGAATTAGTCCTGAGTCCTGAGCATAGCATGTTTGTATACCTCAAACGCATGAAGAAAACCAAATTAGGTACAAGCACTTAGCGTGGGGACATGTGGGAGCAGAAAAGTGCAAACGGAAGATTGAAGCATACTTCTACGAACTAAGCCAACACAGACCTGTGCATCAGTTATTAAGAACTTGCTACGTCTGTCAGAGAGAAAAATCGATAAACTCCTCCAAGAAGCTACCACTACACCCCACTCTAACCTCTGAGCATGAGAAAATCACAGCAACTGACATTGCAGGACCATACACTACTGGCCATGAAAATTGCTACACCAAGAAGAAATGCAGATGATGAACGGGTATTCATTGGACAAATATATTATACTAGAACTGACATGTGATTACATTTTCACGCAATTTGGATGCAAAGATCCTGAGAAATCAGTACCCAGAACAACCACCTCTGGCCGTAATAACGGCCTTGATACGCCTGGGCATTGAGTCAAACAGAGCATCGATGGCGTGTACAGGTATAGTTGCCCATGCAGCTTCAACACGATACCACTGTTCATCAAGAGTAGTGACTGGCGTACTGTGGCGAGCCAGTTGCTCGGCCGCCATTTACCAGACGTTTTCAATAGGTGAGAGATCTGGAGAATGTGCTGGCCAGGGCAGCAGTCCAACATTTTCTGTATCCAGAAAGGCCCGTACAGCACCTGCAACATGCGGTCGTGCATTATACTACTGAAATGTAGGGTTTCGCAGGGATGGAATGAAGGGTAGAGCCACGGGTCGTAACACATCTGAAATGTAACGTCCACTGTTCAAAGTGCCGTCAATGCGAACAAGAGGTGACCGAGACGTGTAACCAATGGCACCCCATACCATCACGCCGGGTGATACGCCACTATGACGAATACACGCTTCCAATGTGCGTTCACCGCGATGTCGGCAGACACGGATGCGGCCATCATGATGCTGTAAACAGAACGTGGATTCATCCGAAAAAATTACGTTTTGCCATTCGTGCACCCAGGTTTGTCGTTGAGTACACCATCGCAGGCGCTTCTGTCTGTGATGCAGCGTCAAGGGTAACCGCAGCCATGGTCTCCGAGCTGATAGTCCATGCTGCTGCAAACGTCTTCGAACTGTTCGTGCAGAGGGTTGTTGTCTTGCAAACGTCCCCATCTGTTGACTTAGGGATCGAGACGTGGCTGCACGATACGTTACAGCCATGCGGATAAGATGCCTGTCATCTCGACTGCTAGTGATACGAGGCCGTTGGGATCCAGCACGGCGTTCCGTATTACCCTGCTGAACCCACCGATTCCATATTCTGCTAACAGTCATTGGATCTCGACCAACGCGAGCAACAATGTCGCGATGCGATAAACCGCAATCGCGATAGGCTACAATCCGACCTTTATCAAAGTTGAAACGTGATGGTACGCATTTCTCCTCCTTACACGAGGCATCAGGCAACGGCGGTCAACTGCTGTTTCTGCATGAGAAATCGGCTGGAAACTTTCCTCATGTGAGCACGTTGTAGGTGTCGCCACCGGCGCCAACCTTGTGTGAATGCTCTGAAAAGCTAATCATTTGCATATCACAGCATCGTCTTCCTGTCGGTTAAATTTCGCGTCTGTAGCACGTCATCTTCGTGGTGTAGCAATTTTAATGGCCGGTAGTGTATATTCAAGATAGAGGTGGTATCAAGTATCTTGTAGCAGTACATGACTTATTTACCAAACACGCTCGGCTGTACACATTTAATTCAACAAAGGCAGCGCCGATTGTGAAGAGATTAAAGGTGACTATTTTACACGTTTCAGTAAACCAAACGCAGTTCTATATGATAATGCTGAAAATTTCAGAGGCAGGGAGTGGCGTTCTTTCTTGAAGGAAAATGGAATCAAGTAGATTTTAACATCTCGTTTCCAAATCGATACAAATTGCACTGAAAGTATATTTAGTGAGTTTAACCGATTTATATGCACGTATACACCAAATAGACAGACGCGATGAGCACAATTTGTAACACTTTTTGAACATATTATGATTGGCTTGCCACACTTTTCCACACAATTCACTCCAGATACGCTCATGTTAGGCAAATAACAACCAAATGGGTGGGTTAATCCGCTTCCTCAGATACCAAACAAAAGTGTTCCATTACAAGAGAAAATACCCCGAGGGTCCGTCTACTGCTGCTACAAAGTGAAAGGGTGTGTATGCAGTTCGAGGGGCTAAGCATCAATAGTAAGGAAGTGTTTCAGCTGCTGGTGCCTTGGCCATCTTCCGAAACGCCGTGACAGAAAACAGGTGTGTGGGAACTTGCGAAACCAGGATACATGAGGGCAGGCTGCCGAGAAGAAACGGCTGTGGGATGCATTCGGTGCAAATATCGAAATAAGGTCTGTGACAACACTGGGAACCTTAATGCCCAACATACAGGCAGTTATGTGAACGACAAATTGAACGCACGTAATACACTACTGGAAATGGAAAAAAGAACACATTGACACCGGTGTGTCAGACCCATCATACTTGCTCCGGACACTGCGAGAGGGCTGTACAAGCAATGATCACACGCACGGCACAGCGGACACACCAGGAACCGCGGTGTTGGCCGTCGAATGGCGCTAGCTGCGCAGCATTTGTGCACCGCCGCCGTCAGTGTCAGCCAGTTTGCCGTGGCATACGGAGCTCCATCGCAGTCTTTAACACTGGTAGCATGCCGCGACAGCGTGGACGTGAACCGTATGTGCAGTTGACGGACTTTGAGCGAGGGCGTATAGTGGGCATGCGGGAGGCCGGGTGGACGTACCGCCGAATTGCTCAACACGTGGGGCGTGAGGTCTCCACAGTACATCGATGTTGTCGCCAGTGGTCGGCGGAAGGTGCACGTGCCCGTCGACCTGGGACCGGACCGCAGCGACGCACGGATGCACGCCAAGACCGTAGGATCCTACGCAGTGCCGTAAGGGACCGCACCGCCACTTCCCAGCAAGTTAGGGACACTGTTGCTCCTGGGGTATGGGCGAGGACCATTCGCAACCGTCTCCATGAAGCTGGGCTACGGTCCCGCACACCGTTAGGCCGTCTTCCGCTCACGCCCCAACATCGTGCAGCCCGCCTCCAGTGGTGTCGCGACAGGCGTGAATGGAGGGACGAATGGAGACGTGTCGTCTTCAGCGATGAGAGTCGCTTCTGCCTTGGTGCCAATGATGGTCGTATGCGTGTTTGGCGCCGTGCAGGTGAGCGCCACAATCAGGACTGCATACGACCGAGGCACACAGGGCCCACACCCGGCATCATGGTGTGGGGAGCGATCTCCTACACTGGCCGTACACCACTGGTGATCGTCGAGGGGACACTGAATAGTGCACGGTACATCCAAACCGTCATCGAACCCATCGTTCTACCATTCCTAGACCGGCAAGGGAACTTGCTGTTCCAACAGGACAATGCACGTCCGCATGTATCCCGTGCCACCCAACGTGCTCTAGAAGGTGTAAGTCAACTATCCTGGCCAGCAAGATCTCCGGATCTGTCCCCCATTGAGCATGTTTGGGACTGAATGAAGCGTCGTCTCACGCGGTCTGCACGTCCAGCACGAACGCTGGTCCAACTGAGGCGCCAGGTGGAAATGGCATGGCAAGCCGTTCCACAGGACTACATCCAGCATCTCTACGATCGTCTCCATGGGAGAATAGCAGCCTGCATTGCTGCGAAAGGTGGATATACACTGTACTAGTGCCGACATTGTGCATGCTCTGTTGCCTGTGTCTATGTGCCTGTGGTTCTGTCAGTGTGATCATGTGATGTATCTGACCCCAGGAATGTGTCAATAAAGTTTCCCCTTCCTGGGACAATGAATTCACGGTGTTCTTATTTCCATTTCCAGGAGTGTATGTGATCACGGACAAAGTTCACTACTACAGAATATAGCCACACTGCCGGTACAACAACCCCCATCTCAAACATAGGTACAGACTATAAAACAGAATCTACAGTTAGGAATAAGCATAAGTCACCGTCAACCAGGAACAGAACTTAGCGTCGTACTGACACCTGGAGGGAACACATGCGTCCTTTACCAAACGCGTACATACAAACAAGCTAACGGCCGTCGCTTGATTCGTGTGATACAATTCAGCAGAGATACTTTCATATCAAAGACTACATCGACGATGCATGTATGCAATGTGCCATAGACTACTACGTAGCCAGGCAAATCAAGCACAACATGTATTCGCGGGCCATCTTTCTAACCGGGATTTCCTCAGAATGGAGCAGCTTGAAGCGGAAATTTTCCACCGCGATAGTGATAATGCGATACACACATATAGACACACCGAATCATCAAATGAATAACTGCAGTACTCAGCACCAGAAAGGCGAAATTAATGAAATAGCCATACACCTGGACACATATCAACTTCGCTCTAACAGTAACACGTCTCAAAATAGCAATAAAGCACAAAGCCGTAACACACCCACAGTAGAGACACCGAGATTAAAACCAGATTACGATACAAGGAAATGTTGACCCTACATAAAGCCAATGCACTTTGCATATGGAGGATGTACATACAGCCAACACATTCAAGTAAAAACAATACCAATAACAGTTAGTCGGAAGGAAGGTAACAGTAATTTAGTTGCCACAAACACACATACGGGCACGAGATCCACACAGACATAGAAAATAAAACACTGTGAACAAAGACAATCCGCACGTATGTTAACATCAGACGCACAGTATCCTACGCAAATATCACAAACCAATATAAATTCCATAGAGCTACACCTAACTAATAAAGACAACCATCAGGACATATCACCAGAAGCAGACTAAAAAACGTGGACGTGACATAATAAATGTAATCGGTTATGATGACATTGAGACAAACCTGCGTATCAGTAGGCTCGAAAATACGGCACTGCACTTGGTTACAGTCATCCAAATGGACACACAATATGCTACCCGCCGACTGAGCAGACGGATCGAATGATCCTTCGAATTCTAAACGTCTTAACCAATAAACGTGAGCTCTGCAACCTCTTGGGACCAGCATGTACAAGGAGGAGAAAGAGCTTGAACTTAGGAAAAGTCTACAAGCACATTGCAAGAGCTTATGAACGCTTCTACTTCAACGCCAAGGAGACTACACCTTCGTGTTTGGTTCAAATGGCTCTAAGCACTATGGGATTTAACATCTGAGGTCATCAGTCCCATAGACTTAGAACTACTTAAACCTAACTAACCCAAGGACATCACACACATCCATGCCAGAGGCAGGATTCGAACCTGCGACCGTAGCAGCCACGTGGTTCCGGACTGAAGCGCCTAGAACCGCTCAGCCACTCCGGCCGGCCCTTCTGTGTTTCGCCTGCACTAAATATCCATTGTATGAGGGGTACATCGGTAGGCATCCAACTTAGTAGGCTTCTGGACAAAGTGGGGGCGGATGTACTCTGTCTCGGGGAATAAAACATGTGTAGTGGAAAAATTCAAGGCCAACAGCGCAAAGACTGCAATTGTGGTAACAAACATGACCTTCACGGTAGCAAAAATAACACAGCTCTCTTCGGAGTACATAGCCACAGCTGAAATCACTAATGCCCGCGAGACATGGATAATCACATGAATGTACATACAGTATTCGTACGACGTTCAACGTTTTGCAGACCTAATCATAGAAGTTGCACAATTTTCCACAGAAAAAAGACGACTTGTACTTACAGACATTAACGCCCACTCTACGCTATGGTGTGTTGGTAGGACATATACTAGAGGGCATGCAACAGCAGACGTCATAAATGAGTGCTACGGGAGAATATGCACCAATATATTGAGGTAACACTGGAGGAGTATAATATAGGCATATCACTAGCAAGCAAAAACTCGCTAGCACACGTAACAACATGAGAAATACTATATAAAGCAACACACAGTGACCACAATGACAAAGTCATTCATACAGGTGGCTGGTCCCGGCGGAGGTTCGAGTCCTCCCTCGGGCATGGGTGTGTGTGTGTGTTCGTCCTTAGGATAATTGATGTTAAGTAGTGGGTAAGCTTAGGGACTGATGACCTTAGCAGTTAAGTCCCATAAGATTCCACACACAAAAAAAGAAAACATTCACACAGACACATACACGAACATACACACACCACAATCTCTAAACATCAGCAATTACTTCTAGGTAGGGCAACTCGCAGAAAATTAGAGACACAGTAGAAGATTTTGCACTACACTATATCATCCACTGCCAGGCCAGTCCTGAGCCGACCTACTTCCAATTTGTATTACCTGTCTCCAGGGTACCAACCGCCATTCAGAAAACTTCTGAGTGGTATATTTTACACTTGATCATTTCACGACAGTTTTACTTAAACCACTGAGACCAGCCTATCATCACCGGTACAGCTGGGTCACGCCAAGACACTGTGCCTCTGCCAGTTAACGCCGTATTCATGGCACAGCTGTCAACATCACCACCGTCACTAGGCCGTAAACTGCATGAGTGGTTCTGTGTTCACCACACTTGGTAGTTCCACTTGGCGGCATCTGTGTTGCTGTCCCAACGTCCTTAATAAGCAGCATCCGTCTGCAATAATCCACAGGAAGCAAAAGTCTGTCCTACAATTCACCTCCATAGGAAACTCTTCTGTCTTCATCTATATACCACCGCACTCAGATCTGAGGATCGTCGCCCACCGCCTGCCCACTGCCTGCTGCAGAAAAACTGCTATAAGTTTTATTTATGATTGGAAATAAAGAACTTTAACAGGAAATTGGGCTGCTTATGTCATCTGCAATACCATCCGCCTCCAGGAGAGAGCCAGTCGCCCATAGTTTCCTATCGACACCCATTACAGTACTCTTAATGGTATGGACATCGAGGGAAGAGATGAGTTGCTCAAGTAACGTCTCACCACCCTTCCGACAGTGTTGCAATTTTTCCATGATAAAGAAACGACAGGGGTAAAGTCAGAGGAAAACCTTACTCTTAAGACGGCTTCCCTACTTCTGTGGAACTTCAGTGGGTTCAGGACACATGTGGAGGAACTACCTGTACTAGTTCTAGATAGACAAATGGGCTTATGTCTTCAGGAGACTCATTTTAAATTGTATGACAGCGGGTTCCCAGGTAGATGCCGTGTTTCTTGACTTCCGCAAGGCGTTTGATACAGTGCCCCACAGTCGTTTAATGAACATAGTAAGAGCATATGGATTATCAGACCAATTGTGTGATTGGATGGAAGAATTCCTAGACAACAGAACGCAGCATGTCATTCTCAATGGAGAGAAGTCTTCCGAAGTAAAGGTGATTTCAGTTGTGCCGCAGGGGAGTGTTGTAGGACCGTTGCTATTCACAATATTCTTGTAGATAACATCAGAAGTTCACTGAGGGTTTTTGCGGATTATGTTGTAATATATCGAGAGGTTGTAACAATGGAAAATTGTACTGAAATGCGGGAGGATCTGCAACGAATTGACGCATGGTGCAGCGAATGGAATTGAATCTCAATGTAGACAAGTGTAATAGGTTGCGAATACATAGAAAGAAAGATCCTTTATCATTTAGCTACAATATAGCAGGTCAGCAACTAGAAGCAGTTAATTCCGTAAATTATCTGGGAGTGGGCATTAGGAGTGATCTAAAATGCAATGACCATCAAAAATTAATCGACGGTAAAGCAGATGCCAGACTGAAATTCATTCGAAGAATCCTAAGGAAATGCAGTCCGAAAACAAAGGAAGTAGGTTACAGTACACTTGTTCGGCTACTTCTTGAATACTGCTCACGGGTGTGGGATCCGTACCAAATGGGGTTGATAGAAGAGATAGAGAAGATCCAACGGAGAGCAGCGCGCTTCGTTACAGGATCATTTGCGTTACGGAGTTGATAGATAAACTCCAGTGGAAGACTCAGCAAGAGAGACGCTCAGTAGCTCGGTACGGGCTTTTGTTGAAGTTTCGAGAACATACCTTCACCGAGGAGTCAAGCAGTATATTGCTCCCTCTTACGTATATCTCGCGAAGAGAGCATGAGGCTAAAATCAGAGAGATTAGAGCTCACACAGAGTTATACCGACAATCTTTCTTTCCACGAACAATACGAGACTGGAATAGAGGGGAGAACCGATAGAAGTACTCAAGGTACCCTCCGCCACACACCGTCAGGTGACTTGCGGAGTATAGATGTAGATGTAGATAGGGCTGCTTCGCTACAGTGTCCACGAAAAGGGCTACCTTGCAGGAGAGGAAGTTAATGGAGGTATAACTGTTTTAGTAAATAACGCCTACCATTCATTGCTTCCCTCCCTCTCAACCAGCCGTCAAGCAGTCGATTGATGACATGTACCCACTGCCTGCCTTCACATGAGGTGCTAGAAGAAATGAGCCTTGGTGAACTTATCCTGTGTGGTGATTTTAACGCACACAAAGTGCTTTAAGGCCCTGTCGGGACCTGTCCCATGGGTAGAACAGTTCACAGCCTTCTCATATCATCACACCATTTTCTGTTGAGCATGGGCCAAAGTACACACTTCAACAGTGTAGCAGTATCGATCTCTCCATATAGTCTCTTGCCTTCGCACAGACTGCTCAATGGAAAGTGGTCGACGACTTGTACACTAGTGGCTATTTCCAGATATGGATTCAAGTGTCAGACGGACTGGTGTCCCATAATAATCTGCCACAACAGATGCTCATTGGGGCAGACTGGTCTCTTTACAGCCAATGTGCAGTGTTCCAACGTCGTGACAGAGCCCAGAAATGGGTGCAGCATATTACGAAATGAGTCACCACGCCACTGAAGCATTCACTCCACAGTGTTCTAGCCAGCTAAAGATGCAGCCTGTTCCTTGGTGGAGCGAGGAATGCCGCTCTGTAATCACGACTAGGTATCGAGAGCGAAATGTCGTCAAATTATCAGAGACAGAAAAAAGATGTCTTGGAATTAGTCCCTGGCTATCATTAACCGTTTCATTAAAGGTAAAGTCATATGGGAAATCACTTGGAAAGTCTCCAGGAGATGGGGGAGGTGTCTAGTGGCTGCTGCGATGGGGAGTAGAAGGCTGCAGACCAACCAGCGAGACGCTGTCCAGATTATGGAGGCCAATTTACCACAGTTAAGTCCTCTGCCATTCACGATTCAGCTTTCCGACGCTATAGTGTGGTCACTGAGAGAGGCATTTCCACCACTGATGAAGAATACAACTGCCCCATTTCCATGTGGGAATTGAATTTTCCGTTATCTGCACCTTGTGATAAGTCACCTGGTGACGAAAAGACCCATGGCTTCTCGCATGGCGAAACAAAAAAATCCTTCTCACGCTTTTTAACACCATTAGGTGTCACGACACATTCCTGACTCGTCGCGAGAGGAAATTTTAATTCCAGTCTTAAAATCTGGGAAGGTCCTGATATGCCATAGTAATTATCAGTGTGTTGCCCTCAGTAGTTGGGTAGGAAACACCTAGGAGCACTGGTCAACTGCCGTCTTGTTTGGATCTTACATTTAAGACATCTCGTCAGTCACTTTCAGTGTGGGTTCCGGAGGTATCACTTCAGACACTACCATCTGATTATTGTTCAAACTTATTCAAGTATTACTTGAAATTTAAGAGATTAAATTTGTAATTTTCGGTTGATATGATGGCAACAAGCCGAAGAATACCAACGACAGTTGATTCCTTCGAAACGCGAAGAAGTGCTAAAAGTACTTAATAAACTTTACTTAACTTTGGCATTTGGGTTGATTATTGCCTAGGTTCGTATCTTGTAATAATTAACCAGGCACTTTTCTGCATGCATTTTCTTCCGTTTATTATTACTATTTGCAGCAACATATAATTATACTTCTTTTACTCTGAACATTGCGTGCTGAGGTAGATTCACATAGGTTTAATTACAGATCACATGACAGACTCAGAAACAGACAGACATGACGCTAAAATCAGACTAAAGACAGACCAAGAATCTGCAAGTACCCCAAGATGCAAACTGTACTAACTTGGCACAGATCTCTGTCGTGGTACAAATAAAATACAACAATGACAATATTACAGTACTATACACTTAATTAAACTAATAATATAAGTCTACAACTTCACAAACCATTCTAAACCGTACAATAGTTCAAAAAACGGAAGAAAATGTTTTATACGGTTGCTATTTTAGCTGCTGAACTTTTTCAGTACGAAATTGTATAAGTTATGTTTACACAACAGTTCCTTTTAATTAATCATAGATTACACTTTAGTTATATGATGATTAAGATTCCTGACATTCGCACAAAATACAAATCAAATGCTGAACAAATTATTATAGTTAGTTATTTCGTTAGTGAATGGGAAATATTTTAGAGACAATTTCATGTCGTCATGTAATCTGCCAGAAAGCTCCAAAACTCCAAAAACCGTTTTTTATCCAGCTGCAATATTTTAACATCTTAATAGTAAATTTTGATAATTATAATAGTTGGATACATTGTTGCACCGTGGTACACTTTTCTGACTGTCACCTCTAGCTACCCATGTAAAAAAACTTTATTACATTTTCTTAGTCCATTTTTAAATGATGTATTGACTTTTATGTCTTTAGTCTATTTCTTTAATTACAAAAATTGTTGTTGTTGTTGTGGTCTTCAGTCCTGAGACTGGTTTGATGCAGCTCTCCATGCTGATCTATCCCGTGCAAGGTCCTTCATCTCCCAGTACCTACTGCAACCTACATCCTTCTGAATCTGCTTAGTGTATTCATCTCTTGGTCTCCGTCTACGATTTTTACCCTCTACGCTGCCCTCCAATGCTAAATTTGTGATCCCTCGATGCCTCAGAACATGTCCTACCAACCGATCCCTTCTTCTAGTCAAGTTGTGCCACAAATTTCTCTTCTCCCCAATCCTATTCAATACCTCCTCATTAGTTATATGATCTACCCATCTAATCTTCAGCATTCTTCTGTAGCACCATATTTCGAAAGCTTCTATTCTCTTCTTGTCCAAACTATTTATTGTCCATGTTTCACTTCCATACATGGCTACACTCCATACAAATACTTTCAGAAACGACTTCCTGACACTTAAATCTATACTCGATGTTAACAAATTTCTCTTCTTCAGAAACGCTTTCCTTGCCATTGCCAGTCTACATTTTATATCCTCTCTACTTCGACCATCATCAGTTATTTTGCTCGCCAAATAGCAAAACTCCTTTACTACTTTAAGTGTCTCATTTCCTAATCTAATTCCCTCAGCTTCACCCGACTTAATTCGACTACATTCCATTATCCTCGTTTTACTTTTGTTGATGTTCATCTTATATCCTCCTTTCAAGACACTGTCCATTCCGTTCAACTGCTCTTCCAAGTCCTTTGCCGTCTCTTACAAAATTACAATGTCATTGGCGAACCTCAAATTTTTATTTCTTCTCCATGGATTTTAATACCTACGCCAAATTTTTCTTTTGTTTCCTTTACTGCTTGCTCAATATACAGATTGAATATCATCAGGGAGAGGCTACAACCCTGTCTCACTCCCTTCCCAACCACTGCATCCCTTTCATGTCCCTCGACTCTTATAACTGCCATCTGGTTTCTGTACAAATTGTAAATAGCCTTTCGCTCCCTGTATTTTACCCCTGCCACTTTTAGAATTTGAAAGAGAGTATTCCAGTCAACATTGTCAAAAGCTTTCTCTAAGTCTACAAATGCTAGAAACGTAGGTTTGCCTTTCCTTAATCTTTCTTCTAAGATAAGTCGTAGGGTCAGTATTGCCTCACGTGTTCGAACATTTCTACGGACTCCAAACTGATCTTCACCGAGGTCGGCTTCTACCAGTTTTTCCATTCGTCTGTAAATTTAGTATTTTGTAGCTGTGGCTTATTAAACAGATAGTTCGGTAATTTTCACATCTGTCAACACCTGGTTTCTTTGGGATTTGAATTATTATATTCTTCTTGAAGTCTGAGGGTATTTCGCCTGTCTCGTACATCTTGCTCACCAGATGGTAGAGTTTTGTCAGGACTGTCTCTCCCAAGGCCGTCAGTAGTTCTAATGGAATGTAGTCTACTCCGGGAGCCTTGTTTCGATTCAGGTCTTTAAGTGCTCTGTCAAACTCTTCACGCAGTATCGTATCTCCCATTTCATCTTCATCTACATCCTCTTCCATTTCCATAATATTGTCCTCAAGTTCATCACCCTTGTATAGATCCACTAATACTCCTTCCACCTTTCTGCTTTCCCCTCTTTGCTTAGAACTGGGTTTCCATCTGAGCTCTTGATATTCATACAAGTGGCTCTCTTTTCTCCAAAGGTCTCTTTAATTTTCCTGTAGGCTGTATCTATCTTACCCCTAGTGAGATAAGCCTCTACACCCTCACATTTGTCCTCTAGCCATGCCTGCTTAGCCATTTTGCACTTCCTGTTGATCTCAGTTTTGAGACGTTTGTATTCCTTTTTGCCTGTTTCATTTACTGCATTTTTATATTTTCTCCTTTCATCAATTAGATTCAATATTTCTTCTGTTACCCAAGGATTTCTACTAGCCCTCGTCTTTTTACCTACTTGGTCCTCTGCTGCCTTCACTACTTCATCCCTCAGAGCTACCCATTCGTCTTCTACTGTATTTCTGTCCCCCATTCCTGTCAATTGTTCCCTTATGCTGTCCCTGAAACTCTGTACAACCTCTGGTTTAGTCAGTTTATCCAGGTCCCATCTCCTTAAATTCCCACCTTTTTGCAATTTCTTCAGCTTTAATCTAAGAAAATTAGGGTTTTTCCCAAACATAAAACATATGTAGAACATGGTCATGCACCTTGGATCAAACACCTTATGTAAATTCAGAAGTCTTGTAATCGAGAAAATCTTGTCAATACTATATTTAATAGTCTAGTTGTTATGTTATTACTCTAGTATACACCAATTATCAAAAAGTGGAAATACATAAAGAGGAATTATTATAAAAAACCAGTTACAAGCTATAAGCTACATACATTTTGAAACAGAGGGTATTGACAGGTAACATAAATTCTCGTTTCCAAGATAAGGAAAATTGTTCAGACATAAAAGAAACTTACTTTACTTGAAAGTATCACATGTTCCATGGTAGAAGTCGATCTTCTGTTTCAAAGTGTAAGATGCTGCACAACGGATGAAGTATGGATTAACTGTCTACATGGTACATAAATAGGCCTCAAAGTACACATGAAGCATTTTAAGATTGTGTAAGTGAAGAATCAACAATATATTCGTAATAGTTTAAATATATTACACAGAATTTAAATTTGTAGAACTATAAATATTTACAAATGCTTCAGAAAACACAATCTCATACCTAACAACCACAAAAACTTTATAAAATGGTGAAGTTGTTGATGTTGGTTTCTGGTATGCATTCCCTCGTGTAATTCTAACATCAGTCACTGAACTGTAGTGTTGACCAAAAATCATCATCTGTTCCTTGGTGCACTATCCTCTACACACAACACTCCGCTCTTTTAGTTAACCCAAGTAACATATGAAACACGAAAATTAAGTACAAACAGCGATTATGTATGATTGCTACACTCAGGATTTTTGGAGTAGGTGTTACACTAGGGGTGAGGAACGGCTTGTAAAACCCTAATGGTTTACCTTCTAATGCATTAGCAACATAGTGCCAAAGTTTGAAGTACTCTAGAGAAGCAGTGAAGCTCACATAATGCTTGGTGCAGAAAGCTAGTTGAAATCTGAAACTGATTGCAGTGAGCGTTTTGCGGAAAATTTAAGTGCACATTGAAAGAATAGTCAAATGGGAAATGGAGGTAGTGTATTTTCGCAGTAGACAAGAAACTCAGATCCAGTGAGACAGAAATTGAAGCTGCATACGAAACTGTTTGGGCAAGAATCAGTTTTAGGGATGTGCATAAAATGAGAAATGGATCCTTCTGTTGCCCACCAGACTCGTCTCGTGATGTAAACAAACTCTTTAGCGAAAACCTCAGTTCACTTGTACGTTAAGTTCCCAAATCAAACTGTAACCATCAGTGGCGACTTTAATCAGCCAAAAATCAATTGAAAAAATTACAGTTGTGTTGGTAGTGGGAATGATAAGAAATCTTGTGGAATATTATTGAATGCTTTCTCCGAAAACTACCGTGAACAGATAGTCCAGGACACCACTCATGATGGAAATATATTGGATCTAATGGCAACAAATAGACCTGACATCTTTCAGAATGTCCACATAGAAGCTGTTATCAGTCCCCAGGACACCACGATGGGAGCCATGATAACCAAAGTACAAAGCATAACTAAAACAATCAGAAAGATACATATGATAAAATATCTGAAATATTTCTGCCAGTTTCTGTTAGTCGCAAGTTTCTTTTAGGTTTCGTAATACATTATTAAATTGTTAATTACATCTGAATGACAAACTGACCACATTGAATAGGTATCATCATCTGGCCTATTTCGATAACACTGCATAAGCTTCGCTGGGAAAGCCTTACATATCCTCTATACTGTCTCGATGTCTGTCAGTGCGATTTCCATATTTCTAGAGCCCTGAAGATAGACATTCGTGCCATCTATTTGCTTCGGACGAAGAGGTACACTCCTGCGTACAGTCATGGTTCCGCAGGAAACCGCAGACACTTTTCCATGAAGGCACTGGCCGTCTTGTCTCTCAGTGGGATAAATGTATTAACAGTAATGTCGATTACTTCTGAAATAATAAACCGTTTGCTTCTTTTTCCCATCTGACTCGTTTTCATTTGATTGCCCCTTTACATGCTGTGTTGAGCATTCGATTCCTGCCGGTACTTCTTCAGGGTAGGTTAGTGTCTCATAAACGTGATGATATACGGGTATTCGTATGAAGTACCTCTTGCATTCGGAGGCAGGCAGGTGGCGTGTATTCAGATAGCCGCAGATCGACCGAGTCTCGGCGGATTATTATCTATAAATAGCAAAATCAATGTGTCTGCCACACAGGTCGCAGTGCCGACGCGAAGGTCTGTCTCTGCCCGCAAAAATTTTACAGCTGCCGTGCGATCTAAGAACAAAAAGAACAATTTCCTACGCAATTTTCACGCTAAAATGGTACAATCAATCATCCCAGACTACACTCAGTATACTGAAGTCATATTTAGCAGTCTATTTTGTCAGTTGCAAACCTAAATAACGGACCGTAAGCCGTTGCTTTCAGGCAATTGCCTGCCTCTTAACACGGTCAGAAAATAGTGTGGCTGAGCAAAGCTGCGTGCCCGTTAACAAGTGAATCCTTTGTCCACTGCATTTTGCAACTAGAGTATTTTTGAATCTGTGTAGATATATACACTCAGGCCGTTAAAATTGCTACACCAAGAAGAAATGCAGATGATAAACGGGTATTCATTGGACAAATATACACTCCTGGAAATTGAAATAAGAACACCGTGAATTCATTGTCCCAGGAAGGGGAAACTTTATTGACACATTCCTGGGGTCAGATACATCACATGATCACACTGACAGAACCACAGGCACATAGATACAGGCAACAGAGCATGCACAATGTCGGCACTAGTACAGTGTATATCCACCTTTCGCAGCAATGCAGGCTGCTATTCTCCCATGGAGACGATCGTAGAGATGCTGGATGTAGTCCTGTGGAACGGTTTGCCATGCCATTTCCACCTGGCGCCTCAGTTGGACCAGCGTTCGTGCTGGACGTGCAGACCGCGTGAGACGACGCTTCATTCAGTCCCAAACATGCTCAATGGGGGACAGATCCGGAGATCTTGCTGGCCAGGGTAGTTGACTTACACCTTCTAGAGCACGTTGGGGGGCACGGGATACATGCGGACGTGCATTGTCCTGTTGGAACAGCAAGTTCCCTTGCCGGTCTAGGAATGGTAGAACGATGGGTTCGATGACGGTTTGGATGTACCGTGCACTATTCAGTGTCCCCTCGACGATCACCAGTGGTGTACGGCCAGTGTAGGAGATCGCTCCCCACATCATGATGCCGGGTGTTGGCCCTGTGTGCCTCGGTCGTATGCAGTCCTGATTGTGGCGCTCACATGCACGGCGCCAAACACGCATACGACCATCATTGGCACCAAGGCAGAAGCGACTCTCATCGCTGAAGACGACACGTCTCCATTCGTCCCTCCATTCACGCCTGTCGCGACACCACTGGAGGCGGGCTGCACGATGTTGGGGCGTGAGCGGAAGACGGCCTAACGGTGTGCGGGACCGTAGCCCAGCTTCATGGAGACGGTTGCGAATGGTCCTCGCCGATACCCCAGGAGCAACAGTGTCCCTAACTTGCTGGGAAGTGGCGGTGCGGTCCCTTACGGCACTGCGTAGGATCCTACGGTCTTGGCGTGCATCCGTGCGTCGCTGCGGTCCGGTCCCAGGTCGACGGGCACGTGCACCTTCCGCCGACCACTGGCGACAACATCGATGTACTGTGGAGACCTCACGCCCCACGTGTTGAGCAATTCGGCGGTACGTCCACCCGGCCTCCCGCATGCCCACTATACGCCCTCGCTCAAAGTCCGTCAACTGCACATACGGTTCACGTCCACGCTGTCGCGGCATGCTACCAGTGTTAAAGACTGCGATGGAGCTCCGTATGCCACGGCAAACTGGCTGACACTGACGGCGGCGGTGCACAAATGCTGCGCAGCTAGCGCCATTCGACGACCAACACCGCGGTTCCTGGCGTGTCCGCTGTGCCGTGCGTGTGATCATTGCTTGTACAGCCCTCTCGCAGTGTCCGGAGCAAGTATGGTGGGTCTGACACACCGGTGTCAATGTGTTCTTTTTTCCATTTCCAGGAGTGTATTATACTAGAAATGACATGTGATTACATTTTCACGAAATTTGGGTGCATAGATCCTGAGAAATCAGCAACCACAACAACCACCTCTGGCCGTAATAACGTCCTTGATACGCCTGAGCATTGAATCAAACAGAACTTGGATGGCGTGTGCACGTACAGCTGCCCATGCAGCTTCAACACAATACCACAGTTCATCAAGAGTAGTGACTGGCGTATTGTGACGAGCCAGTTGCTCGGCCACCATTGACCAGACGTTTTCAATTGGTGAGAGATCTGGAGAATATGCTGGCCTGGGCAGCAGTCGAACATTTTCTGTATCCATAAAGGCCCGTACAGAACCTGCAACATGCGGTCGTGCTTTAGCCTGCTGAAATGTAGGGTTTCGCAGGAATCTAGTGAAGGGTAGAGCCACGGGTCGTAACACATCTGAAATGTAACGTCCACTGTTCAAAGTGCCGTCAATGCAAACAAGAGGTGACCGAGACGTGTAACCAATGGCACCCCATACCATCACGCCGGGTGATACGCCAGTATGGCTATGACGAATACACGCTTCCAATGTGCGTTCACCGTGATGTCGTCAAACACGGATGCGACCATCACGATGCTGTAAACAGAACCTGGTTCGTCGTTCAGTACACCCTCGCAGGCGCCCCTGTCTGTGATGCAGCGTCAAGGGTAACCGCAGCCATGGTCTCCGAGCTGATAATCCATGCTGCTGCAAACGTCGTCGAACTGTCTATGCAGATGGTTGTTGTCTTGCAAACGTCCCCATCTGTTGACTCAGGGATGGAGAGGTTGCTACACGATCCGTTACAGCCATGCGGATAAGATGCCTGTCATCTCGACTGCTAGTGATACGAGGCCGTTGGGATCCAGCACGGCGTTCCGTATTACACTATTGAACCCACCTATTCTTTATTCTGCTAACAGTCATTGGATTTCGACCAACGCGAGCAGCAATGTAGTGATACGATAAATCGCAATCGCGATAGGCTAGAATCCGACCTTTATCGAAGTCGGAAACGTGATGGTACGCATTTCTCCTCCTTACACGAGGCATCACAACAACATTTCACCAGGCAACGCAGGTCAACTGCTGTTTGTGAATGAGAAATCGGTTGGAAACTTTCCTCATGTCAGCACGTTGTAGGTGTCGCGAACGGCGCCAACCTTGTGTGAATGCTCTGAAAAGCTAATCATTTTCATATCACAGCACCTTTTTCCTGTCGGTTAAATTTCGCGTGTGTAGCACGCTATATTCGTGGTGTAGCAATTTTAATGTCCAGTAGTGCATGAACGTTTAAGTTCTTCCCAGCTTACCTTCTGAGTCACTACTACAGCGTAACGCTTTCTTCGAAAGTAATCATTATAGAAACACAAATTATTAAACCAAGAGATACGAAAGAGACAGAAAATCTCGTTAGTATAGTTGACTCACTTCACGACGTTGGTGCAGGATATACCTCATCTGCGTATTTTGTTAAAAGGAAACAGCCGCGACGAACACAATTACGCAATTAAAATGTTGAGAATTTCACTGAAGTAATCTTCTCGTAACATTAGTCGAGTGGTAGTATCGTCTTCGTAGGAAAATTCTTTGAAACGTTACTACAAAACGATGTCGGCACTCGCCTGATATCCAGAGAAAATTTCGTCAAATAATTTCACCGAGAAAACTCGCATTCCCATATAACTTCAGAAAATCTTAAAAATCTCACAGGTGACTTACAAGCAGTTCTTTCGTGAATAGAAAAAGTTTCTCCATATCCTACCAGAGAACCAAAGAATATCAGGTGGTTGCCCCACAACTGATCCTATACTATTGTTCCCTTTTATACCTCCACATAATGGTACTAGAAACGTGAGTAGCTCCTATTATTATTCATAAGTCATGTAGTGAAAGGCACTACAGTCTTCACGTTTAGTGAAGCGAAAACTCTACATATGTCAGCATTTGCAGACAGTGACTCTTCCTGTCAGGTAGAACATTTTTTTAAAGTTAAAGACGCCTACTCGAGCTAACGCACCGTTCGTTTTTTTTTAATGTGTTCTGGCTGAGAGACAGATATCTTGCAATGAAATGAGATACGTAATTGAGTTTGTCTTGTAATGGGTCGCATAATAAGGAAAAGATCCCTTCGTGAGTTCTCCGTTTTTGTTCTTACAACATCTTCAATGATTATAACGGGGGTAAGTTATTTAACTACTGAACTGATAATTTTGGTCCAGACTAACCCAAATTGTAATTACTTTCCGCGAGCAGACACGCAAAAGGTAAGCACACGTTTATGAGATTTATCAAATTACAAAACAAGAGAAAAGACAAGCCATAAAACTGGTACACTCTGGCTGTCTCTTAGGTCTGCTTAACAAGTCCACAAGGAATGAATAACGCCAGGGTGACAGTCGTCTCAACAGGTTGTCCCACTGATATGCATGATCGCTGTTGGGTGCATACTGACTGTTCTTTTTTTTTGTGTGGTTTGAGGGCGCTCAACTGCTGAGGTCATTAGCGCCCAGTCACTGTTGTTGGAGCACATGGAATCTAGTAAAACTCAAGGAGAAGGGGGGGACACCAGAAGGACCTGACAAGGATGCAGATAAAATAAGTAAAAAGGTTAAATGTCTTTGGACAAGCCAGTTAAAGTTATAAAACGCAGAATACGAGCAGCTGCTCGAGCGTCATCAGCTAAAACATCTGGTAAAGTATATGGCAGGGACAGGACAACACGAAATTGACTAAAACGGGGACACGACAATAAAACATGGCACACTGTTAATGCCTGACCACAAGGGCACTGCGGGGCTGGGTCACCGGAGAGCAGGTAGCGGTGGCTAAACCGGCAATGCCCAATCCGCAACCTGGTCAGAAGGACCTCCTCACGCCGAGATGGTCGGGAGGAGGTTGTCCAAGCAGTTGGGAGCGGGTTGGCTGCCCGGAGCTTGTTTCCTTGGAGGGATGACCAAGCATCCCACCACAACGACACAAGCCTCTTACACACATCCCCACGAACGTCAGATGACGGGACACCGTGGGAGGCTGGCCGAGGCAGGAGGACTACAGCCTTGGCTGCAGCATCCGCAGCCTCATTCCCAGGCACTCCTACATGTCCAGGAACCCACAAAAAGCTGACAGGAGAACCATTAGCAGCGAAAGAATGGAGGGACTGCTGTATCCGTTGAATCAAGGGATGGACCGGATAGGGAACTCCAAGGCTCTGAAGAGCACTGAGTGAGTCAGAGCAGAGTACGTACGATGAATGGCGGTGGCGGCAGGCATACTGAACGGCCTGATGGAGAGCAAAAAGCTCGGCCATAAAGCTCGAACATTGGACGAGGAGCCGGTATTTAAAGGTGGCGGCCCCCGACGACAAAGGCACAACCGACACCATCGTCAGTTTTGGAGCCATCGGTGTAAATAAAGGTGTGACCGGCAAGTCGAGCACGAAGTTCGACAAACCGTGAGCAATACACTGCAGCCAGAGTACCCTCCTTCGGGAGTGAGTTGAGGTCAAGATAAATATGAACCGGAGCCTGGAGCCAAGGTGGTGTCGGGCTCTCACCTTCTCTGAAGGTGGTAGGGAGGGCAAAATCCAATTGTCGAAGCAGGCGACGGAAGCAGACTCCGGGGGGCAGCAGGGCAGAGACATACAACCTGTACTGACGGTCGAGAGAATCGGCGAAGAAGGACTGGTAAGCGGGGTGATCGGGCATAGACAACAACCGGCAGGCATACCGACACAGCAGTACGTCGCGCCGGTAGGTCAATGGTAACTCGGCAGCTTCAGCATAAAGACTCTCGACAGGACTAGTGTAGAAGGCTCCAGTCGCAAGACGTATCCCCCTATGGTCGATGGAGTTGAGCCGGCGTAAGAGGGATGGCCGAGCGGACGAGTAGACGAAGCTCCCATAATCCAGCTTCGATCGGACTATGGACCGATACAAGCGAAGCATGACAGTGCGATCTGCTCCCCAAGATGAACCGCTAAGAACTCTGAGGACATTAAGGGAACATGTACAACGGGCCGCCAAATAAGAGACATGTGGAGACCAACACAGTTTCCTGTCCAACGTGAGCCCTAGAAACTTAGTTGTTTCCACGAATGGGAGAACAACGGGACCGAGATGTAAGGATGGCGGAAGGAGCGCTTTATATCGCCAAAAGTTGATACAAACTCTTCTCTTCAGAGAACCAGAAGCCATTTGCCACGCTCCATGAGTAGAGGCTGTCTAGACAACGCTGAAGGCAGCGCTCCAGGAGGCATGTTCTCTGGGCACTGCAGTAGATCGCGAAGTCATCGACAAAGAGAGAGCCTGAGACATTAGGTGGAATGCAATCCATAATTGGATGGCAAAAAGAGCTACGCTCAAGACGGAGCCCTGAGGCACTCCATTCTCCTGGAGGAAGACGTCGGACAATACAGAACCCACACGTACCCTAAACTTTCGATCCGTTAAAAAGGAATCAATAAAAAGGGGCAGGCGACCGCGTAGGCCCCACCCGTGCATAGTGCGGAGGATACCTCCTCTCCAACAGGTATCATAAGCCTTCTCCAAGTCGAAGAACACGGCTACCGTTTGGCGCCTTCGCAAAAAGTTGTTCATGATGAATGTCGACAAGGTCACAAGGTGGTCAACAGCGGAGCGGCGGCGACGAAAGCCGCATTGGGCATTAGAAAGTAGCCGTCGAGATTCAAGAATCCAGACTAACCGAGCATTAACCATGCGCTCCATCACCTTACAGACACAGCTTGTAAGAGAAATGGGGCGGTAACTAGAAGGAAGGTGTCTATCCTTCCCGGGTTTGGGTATAGGAACAACGACGGCATCACGCCAACACATGGGGACCTGACCTTCGGTCCAGACGCGATTGTAGGTACGAAGAAGGAAGCTTTTGCCTGCCGGAGAAAGGTGTGCCAGCATCTGAACGTGAATAGCACCTGGCCTCGGAGCAGAGGACCGGGACAGTGCAAGCACATGTTCGAGTTACCGCATAGTAAAGGGGGCATTATAAGTTTCCAGATTCAGCGAGTGGAAGGAAGGTCGCCGAGCCTCTTCTGCCTCTTTCCTGGGAAGGAAGGCAGGGTGGTAATGGGCGGAGCTTGAAACCTCCGCGAAAAAGCGGCCAAAGGCGTTGGAGACAGCCACAGGATCAACAAGGACCTCATTACCTGAGGTCAGGCCAGGTACCGAGGAGTGGGCCTTAATGCCCGACAGCCGGCGCAGGCCACCCCAAACGACGGAAGAGGGAGTAAAACTGTTAAAGGAGCTGGTGAAAGAGGCCCAACAAGCTTTTTTGCGTTCTTTGATGACTCTACGGCATTGCGCTCGGAGTCTTTTGTATTCAATACAATTCGCCAACGTAGGATGGCGGCGAAAGGTGCGTAAAGCACGTCGTCGAGCACGGATAGCGTCCCTACAAGCCTCGTTCCACCAGAGGACGGAAACGCGACGTGAAGAAGAGGTAGTATGAGGAATGGAACGTTCGGCAGCATTGATGATAACAGCTGTGAGGTATTCGACCTGACTGTCACAACTGGGAAAATCGTGGTCCGGAAAGGTCGCCAGGGAGGAGTAAAGTCCCCAGTCAGCTTTCGGTATGTTCCAGCTCGAAGGACGTGGGGATGGGATGTGGTGCAGGAGACGAACGACACAGGGGAAGTGGTCGCTCGAATAGGTGTCAGAAAGGACATACCACTCGAACAGACGGGCAAGAGTGGTAGAACAGATCGAGAGGTCCAAGTGGGAGTAGGTATGAGTAGAGTCCGAGAGAAAAGTCGGGGCGCTGGTATTGAGGCAGACAAGATGGAGATGGTTGAAGACATCCGCCAAGAGTGAGCCTCTTTGACAGGATGCAGGAGAGCCCCAAAGGGGATGATGGGCATTGAAGTCGCCAAACAATAAAAACGGCGGGGGAAGCTGAACGATCAGGTGCATCATGTCAGCCCGACTAACAGCAGATGACGGTGGAGTGTAGATGGTACAAACTGAAAAAGTAAAAGCAGAAAGAGTAATGCAGACAGCTATTGCTTGGAGTGGGGTGGTCAATGGGATGGGATGGTAATAGACATCGTCCCGAACGAGCAACATGACCCCACCATGAGCTGGGATACCGTCCACAGGGGTGAGGTCATACCGCTCCGAGGTAGAGTGGGTAAAGGCAATACGGTCAGTCGGG
Organism: Schistocerca serialis cubense; assembly: GCF_023864345.2. Taxonomy (NCBI): domain Eukaryota; kingdom Metazoa; phylum Arthropoda; class Insecta; order Orthoptera; family Acrididae; genus Schistocerca; species Schistocerca serialis. The sequence continues at coordinate 842,592,105 of NC_064640.1, read as the reverse complement.
CGCAACTTGGTTTCCTGGAGACCAAGGACGAGCGGACAGTGCAGGCGGAGGAGCAGTTGTAATTCCTCCCGATAAGATCAAATACCTCTTATGTTCCAATGAAACAACGCCATCGCTAGTCAAAAAGTTGGGGGAACGAGACGGGGAAGAGCTGGTCACCTCGACGGCCGCGGAGGGCCAGGTTGCGAGGGAACAACGCTACAACCGACGGGAGGTGGATCCGGTTCCATCGACTCGTCGCCAGCTGCGGCCGCTGTCCCTGGTTGTGTAGGAGGGGCAGCATCATTTGCCGACGAGAGGACAGCTGAGCGCCTGGCAGCAGAGCGTCCCGGCGAAACTGAGGACGGCCGGGAGCAGCAACTCACGGATGGAGCGTCAGACTAAACGCGCCGGGGTGGAGAGGGGGATAGAGACTTCTTCTTTGAGGCCTTCTTGGAAGGCCGAGGAGGCACAGGGATGGTGGGCTGGACCCGAAGAAGGTCCTCACGCGCGGGGTCCGTTTTGGAACACCGGACCTCGGAAGCTGGGGTCCAGAACGTTTCTCCGATGGACGCCTGAGAAGAAGATTGCTTCTCAGGTGGCGGGGGGAGGAGGAGGAAGGGTGGCCCCTGGGGCAGAGGGGGTGGGGGCCACGGAGGAGGAGGATTTGGAAGGGAGGGATTTGGGAGGCGGAGGCAGAGCCCCCTGATGGGCGGAGGAGGTGGAGGGGGGCAGGATAGGGGTGAGGATACCGTGGAAGGAGTGGACACAACTGAGGCAAACGAAGTGCTCAACGGCACGGGATGGAGGCGGTGATACTTCTTCCTGGCCTCAGAATAAGAGAGCCGATCCAAAGTTTTGAGTTCCTGTATCTTCTTCTCCTTCTGATATGCAGGGCAGTCAGAGGATCTAGGCGAGTGGAGGCCAGGGCAAGTAATGCACCGAGGTGGTGGGGTGCATGTATGTTCCTCACGAAGAGGACGTCCGCAATCGCCACAAAGGGGCTCAGCCTCACACCGTGACGACATGTGCCCAAAACGCAGACACCGAAAACAGCGCATAGGAGGCGGGACGTAAGGTCGCACGTCGCACCGGTAGCACATCACCTTTACCTTCTCCGGGAGAACGTCCCCCTCGAAGGTGAGGATAAAGGCCCCGGTGTCGATGCGACAGTCTTTGGTGCCGCGCTGGACTCGCCAGACGAAATGCATGCCTCGGCGCTCCAGGTTGGCCCTGAGCTCCTCATCAGATTGTAGCAGGAGGTCACGATGAAAAATAACCCCCTGCATCCGATTTAGTGCCAGATGCGGGACAATGGACACTGGGATGTCCCCTAGGCGGTCGCACGCCTGGAGCGCTGCCGACTGTGTGGTGGAGGTGGTCTTGATAAGAACGGACCCTGAACGCATCTTGCTGAGAGCCTCAATTTCCCCGAAGATGTCCTCAATGTGCTGAACAAAGAGCATGGGCTTTGAGGTGGCGAACGTCCCCCCATCGGTTCGAGAACAGACCAAATAGCGGAGGAAGTACTTCGCCCCAAGCCGGCGGGCCTGTCCCTCCTCCCAGGGAGTGGCCAAGGGGGAAAGGGCAGGAGAACCAGAACTAGAAATGGTACCTTTTCTTTTGAAAGACTCGGCCGCAGAGCGACCTGATACGTGTTGACGTTTCATCTGCGAAACGTCCGCCCCGATACCACCCACTCCGACCAGGGGCTCTCCCCACGGGCGCCACCCAGCCTCAGCAAGGGCCACCTGGCAGGATGACCATTGCCGGGAGTCCTGATGCCCCAAGGAGACGGGCATCTACTCCTTGGCCGACGTGGGGAGGGTGCAGCTCAGGTATCGGCAGTAAGATCCCTGTGTTGTCAGGGGGCTACAACCTAGAGGGTACATGACGACCCCACCACAACGGGCTGGCTACCGTGCTGGATTTCTGGTGCCATGGAAAGTTCATCATGATCGCTGGTGCAGATGGGGACGCACTATGGGCGTAACTTGTACAACCCATCAGGCGTTTAGGCCCAATTTGAGGAATAGCGGGCATGGTTACAACGCCGGTACAATGCTGAGTGCCAAGGTCTTAGTGCACTTAGGACCAGTGGTACACCACGTAAGGTGTCCTTCCCCAATAGGCTCGTACTTCTGTAGAATTTTGAAAAATGGAGGTCAAACCCCAAGGGGGACCATCACATGGAAGGCCGAAACGGTTGAAACTCCTTTTAGTCGCCTCTTACGACAGGCAGGAATACCTCGGGCCTCTTCTTACCCCGGACTCGCAGGGGGGCTGACTGTCCCGATCGTACCAGGTAACGCTTCTTGATCCACATTTGAATATTTAAACCTACTGGGTCTTGGGTGAGCTCTCTGCTATAAGACGAAAAATCAGGCAGGGTTGTGTAACCCAGTTTAGAACAAACGGATTGAAAACATTTAACGAGTTTTCTCCCGGGATAGCCCACACTCATAGCTGTTCTCACCAGAATCGACAAGACCTGGGCAATGGTCTGCTGGCAGTGACGAGATGATTGTCGTCCACATCTTCCTCCACGTTCCCCAAAAAACTGTCTCTAAGCCCTTACATTCCTCTCCCGCAATAGCCCGCAAATCCTTTAGTACACCAGTGGGAAGGTTCACGCAAAATTGTTTAGTAAAATTTTAGAGGGAGAGCTCCCACATTCCACAATATCTGATATTTCTTCAAGCCATCCAGTGAAGTGGTTTCCCATTAAGTGAGAGAGAAATTTGTTGTTCGCGTGGTTTTGGGTTCACATGGTTCCATTCGTGGAGAAACTTTAACAGCAATTGTCACGTGGCTTTCCCACGTGTAAGCAGTGAGATCGCTGCCTTTTGCCCAGGACGGCTTCCTCCAGCTTTCTCAGAAGGCCTGTCGGCGAAACCGCACCTCCGAGACGTTCTTTTTAATACGGATAGCATATCGCAAAATAATTCATTTTGCATCAGGGAGACGCACAACATTGTTCCCAAACCGAGCTTTTCATGAAGTCGCCCCTGCCATGCTGGACAAAGTTCGCAGCTCTATGGACCCGAAAGCATGTGCAGAAAAAGTTCTTGGCAAAAGAAGACAATCAGATGCATCTATGCAGTCAGAAATAATGAGTCTTGTAGACAATATTTTTAAAAACTAAAAATACTAACAGTTGCTTCCCTCCTTATATTATGTCGTGTGATACATACCGAAGAAAACCAACACAGTAGTGATGTACAACAACAGATTGACGGTACAATTGCTCGACTTACAAAATCTCAAGATACTTACAGGTACATGGTGCTAAATCTACTTAACTTTTTCCACTACAGCCACACAGTGCGTCAATGAGTATGTTTAAAAGCACCACAAAGAAATGGCGTAGAGAAAATGGATTTTATACAATAGATGAGTTCAAAATGTGTCCTGAAGGTGATCTTAAGTACTAATATAGTTTCATTTACGTTCAACTTCTACATGTGAATATATTGAACATATCATGTGCAGTATGATGGACAATAACAATCTAAAATATCTTTAACACCATGTATGTTATTTATGTAATTGAGTATGTAAGTGTGTATATATACAAAAGACGACATAGATTCCATTTTAACAGTTAAAAATGGATGAAAAATAAATCTAAATGTAAAATGCCCAATGCTGCCATGACAAAGCGGCGTGGCCACTACCTGCTAATTGTTGGTTAGGGTAGAGTCCTTTCCTAGGGTAAAAGTCGCTTGAGTAATTGCCCCATCGGTCGCGAAATGAAACCCACAGTCTAAATCCAATAAAGTTTTGCACATATGTATTGCCACTATCTCTAGTATGGCCGTAGATCGCTTCACGTAGCACTTTTTAGTTCTGAGGGCACAATGACCACGTAAAAATGCTTAAACAATAGACTCTCCCATCAACTGTGAGTTACCTACTGAGAGATACCCCCCGATTTTATACGACTCACATATCGTAAGTCATGCATTTCCTTCTTCACGACAATTCTCGGCCACAGGTTGCAGATGCAACAGCAACGCCCCTGTAGTGTTTGAGATGGGAAGTGTTTGATCGTCCCTCACACAGCCCAGATACTGCTACTTCTGATTTTCATCTCTTCGCTCACACGAACCACTGTCCATGAGGACTTCATTTTGGCACAGGCAGCGAGCTGCAGACCAACGTAGGGAAATGGTAGAGAGCACTGGCAATTGACTTCTATCACGAAGGTATTGAAAAGTTAATACTACGCTACGACAAGTGTCTATGTCGGACCGACGACTGCACAGAAAAGTAGCTGGCAAGTGTAGTTAAACGTTGCGAATAAAACATTTTTGATTTTCACTTTGATTACTCGAACGAGGGCAGGTTGAAAAAAATAGCTACCGTACAGCCAAACAGTGCACAGTATAGTTCAGGAAACTGATTCTGGTCAGTTACAAGGATGATTAAAGAGTGTTCAAATTGGTAATGACAAGAAAAAAATTGTTTAATTACACTACTGGCCATTAAAATTGCTACACCACGAAGATGACGTGCAACAGACGCGAAATTTAACCGACAGGAAGAAAATGCTGTGATTTGCAAATGATTAGATTCACACAAGGTTGGTGCCGGTGGAGACACCTACAACGTGCTGACATGAGGAAAGTTTCCAACCGATTTCTCATACACAAACAGCAGTTGACCGGCGTTGCGTGGTGAAACGTTGTTGTGATGGCTCGTGTAAGGAGGAGAAATGCGTACCATCACGTTTCCGACTTTGATAAAGGTCGGATTGTAGCCTATCGCGACTACGGTTTATCGTATCGCGACATTGCTTCTCGCGTTGGTCGAGATCCAATTACTGTTAGCAGAATATGGAATCGTTGGGTTCAATAGGGTAATACGGAACGCCGTGCTGGATCCCAACGGCCTCGTATCACTAGCAGTCGAGATGACAGGCATCTTATCTTCATGGCTGTAACGGATCGTGCAGCCACGTCTCGATCCCTGAGTCAACAGATGGGGACGTTTGCAAGACAACCATCTGCACGAACAGTTCGACGACGTTTGCAGCAGCATGGGCTATCGGCTCTGAGACCGTGGCTGCGGTTACCCTTGACGGTGCATCAAAGACAGGAGCGTCTGCGATGGTGTACTCAACGACGAACCTGGGTGCACGAATGGCAAAACGTGATTTTTCAGATGAATCCAGGTTCTGTTTACAGCATCATGATGGTCGCATCCCTGTTTGGCGATATCGCGGTGAACGCACATTGGAAGCGTGTATTCGTCGTAGTGGCGTATCACCCGGCGTGATGCTATGGGGTGCCATTGGTTACACGTCTCGGTCACCTCTTGTTCGCATTGACGGCACTTTGAACAGTGGACGTTACGTTTCAGATGTGTTACGACCCGTGGCTCTACCATTCATGCGATCCCTGCGAAACCCTACATTTCAAGAGGATAATGCACGACCGCATGTTGCAGGTCCTGTACGGGTCTTTCTGATACAGAAAATGTTGGACTGCTGCCCTGGCCAGCACATTCTCCAGATCTCTCACCAATTGAAAACGTCTGGTCAATGGTGGCCGAGCAACTGGCTCGTCAAAATACGCCAGTCACTACTCTTGATGAACTTGGTATCGTGTTGAAGCTGCTTGTGCAGCTGTACCTGTACACTCCATCCAAGCTCTGTTTGACTCAATGCCCAGGCGTCTCAAGGCCGTTATTACGGCCAGAGGTAGTTGTTCTGGGTACTGATTCCTCAGGATCTTTGCACCCAAATTGCGTGAAAATGTAATCACATGTCAGTTCTAGTATAATATATTTGTCCAATTAATACCCGTTTATCATCCGCATTTCTTCTTGGCGTAGCAATTTTAATGGCCAGTAGTGTACTTATTGATCTGACAAGGGAACCTCCCCATCGCACCCCCCTCAGATTTAGTTATAAGTTGGCACAGTGGATAGGCCTTGAAAAACTGGACACAGATCAATTGAGAAAACAGGAAGAAGTTGTGTGGAACTGAGAAAAAATAAGCAAAATATAAAAACTGAGTAGTTCATGGCAAGATAGGTAACATCATGGACTTTGGGACAGCAGGAGCTCCGTGGTCTCATGGTAATGTGAGCAGCTGTGAAACGAAAGGTCCTTGGTTCAAATCTTCAATCGAGTGAAAATTTTAATTTTTTATTTCCAGTTTATGTGACAAACTCATGTTTTCATCACTTTTTTGGGAGTGATTATCACATCCACAAGAAAACCTAAATCGGGCAAGGTAGAAGAATCTTTTTACCCATTCGCCAAGTGTACAAGTTAGGTGGGTCGACAACATATTCCCGTCATGTGACGCACATGCCGTCACCAGTGTCGTATAGAATATATCAGATGTGTTTTCCTGTGGAGGAATCGGTTGACCTATGACCTTGCGATCAAATGTTTTCCGTTCCCATTGGAGAGGCACGTCCTTTCGTCTACTAATCGCACGGTTTTGTGATGCGGTCGCAAAACACAGACACTAAACTTATTACAGTGAACAGAGACGTCAATGAACGAACGGACAGATAATAACTATGCAAAAATAAAGAATGTAAAATTTTCACCTCTGACCTCTTCATCTGCAGCTGCTCACGCTACCACGAGACCACGGTGCTCCTGAACCCACGAACTCCGTGATGTTGCATATGTGACCCATGGACTACTCAGTTTGTATATTTTGCTTATTTTTTCACAGTTCCACACAACTACTTCCTGTTTTCTCAATTGATCTGTGTTCGGTTTATCAAGGCCTATCCACTGTGCCAAGTTATAACTAAATCTGAGGGGGGTGCGATGGGGAGGTTCCCTTGTGAGGAATATTCCCCGAATTAGGGAAAAATATTTTCCCTTAGAAAAAGCTGTTTACTGTTTGACTTTTGAACCTTGTCCTATTTGTGAAAATCTTTTTATTGGTTGATATGTGCTACGTGATATGATTCAAAGTAATCAAAATATTGCGTATACATTCTTCAAAGCGTTTAATTTATTCTTCCACACTATTTGTTGCGTAATGTAGATACCGCTTAATGTGTAACTACTATGTGCGCTATCCAGTATTTGAGAACAAGAGCACTTACAGACTTGCAGCAAACTGTACAAATAAATTCAGACATTTAAGAAACTTCCTCGTTTACAATCCCCCCCACAGTGATGAAAATGTTTATCACTCACTACATTTTCGCTGTTCATGCAGTAAAACCGCCTGACGTTTTCATTTATTACTCCTTTACTACTAACTGTATTCATGACAGATGTTGCAGGCAACGTATACCTTTTTTTACACTCAATATTCCTGCAAATTTGTATCGCTGTACGACACAATGTTCAGAATATATGACGCCATAAACACTGAGATGCGTGAAAACCTGCTCCATTCGCACCATCAACACAACATGCTCTGCTAACGGTATACCACGTCTTCCACATCGCTGGCATCGGGTTCTACACAACGCTTGTGACTACTTTGAAGGACAGTAGCAGGTGCAAACATGTTACTCTTTTGTATCGGTTGTGAATAAATAGTTGCCACTATTTAAGTTCCCTCGTATATCTACGGACATCTGTCCCATTCAGATAATTTCTTCGTGGTTGGCCATTTCTTTTTGTCGTAGAGGGGATTACGTAAATATCATGGACTTCGTGTCATTTTGAAGTACCATTTTAACATTGCCCTCTGACCCGTTGGAAAGAGGATGTGGAAAGGGTACAAATCACACCATCAGTCTGTACATAAGTAATATAACTTGAAAAATTTGTTATGCCAGAAATAATGAATAATTTTGACTTTCAAGCAAATAATGCATATCTTTGACTATAAAGTTGAGATTACACAATTTTCTGCTGCATTTGTGGCATATCGTTCTGGTTTTTATTTCCATCATCTAGGACTTTTTCATTGGTTGTTTCATTTTAGTACTGCGCCATGGAAGATATTGGGGAGGGTAGAGTAAGGGAGGTGATTTTTAATTTCCCATTAATAGAGTTGAGCTAGTTCCGACATCTTAAGTGTCTGATTGGCTGTTTCATGTTTCACAGGGCGGTATGGTTGATTGAGTATAAGAAGTATTGTGATGTGACTGACTGGAGATATGGAGACTGGAGAGGAGGAGGGCAGTATTTTTAATTTCCCACTAACACAGTCGGGCTACACGAGGCATCTTGGATTTTTCATTGGTTATTTCATTATTAATACTGTACCATCATTGTCTGGAGATAAGAAGAAAGGAGGCTACATGGAGGGGGCATGACTTACCACTGATAAGGATGATGATATCACTACGATATCACTTCCGCTGCATCTGGATGAATACAGCCCCGATTGAAAGGTGAAAGTAGCCTGGTTCATACGAGTACATAGCATTACTATTGACAACATTCCCTTTATTTTAGACATAAATCGAAAACTTCACTTTACTGGTTGCTCAAAAGTATCTGAACTTTCTGAATTTCTACATTTTTGCGCCATACTTGTCCAAAACATTAATTAAACTATTTAAATTTCATTATTTCAAAGAAATTTACAAGGTGCTCTGAATGTCAGGTTTGTACGACGTATAACCAAAAATTACATAGACGATGTAGCATCCAGTATTTAAAAGTACTTTACATGGTGCTCAAGTATCCGAACGTTCTGAATACCTTTTTGGTGCCACATTCACCAAAAATATTAAGTAAAGGGTATAACTTGTAGAATTTGAAAATACTTTATAGGGTGCTCAAAAGTACGTAAACCATCTGATTTTTTTTATTTTCACCCCAGCTATCTACATAATTACGTAAGGGGTATAAATTATATTGTTTCGGACTAAATTACAGAGTACTCAGAAGTGTCCAAACACTATGAATTTCTTTTCTGGGCCATTTTCAAAAATATTTATCCGAAAATTACGTAAAGCGGCAGTTGCACATGTACAGAGTTATGTTTCTGGCTTAAGACCCAGTGGAGCCTAAAATTAATTATTTTTCACATTTACATTGCCGTCAACTCTGACAAGGCAGGAAGACAGACAGGCAGTGCTGAGTACGGACTCGCTGGCAGAGCATTTTGCTAGTTCTGCCAGTCTTTTGTTTCCTGACATGTAGGGCATTTGAATCTCTTAGCACTGATTAATATGATACTCATGTTGTATTGCAAAATATACAAGGGCACTACTTCTGATATAACTTACAGCTTAAAGTGCACTTGTCGACGAGAGTAAACAATTTTATTCTCACGTCAAAAACACGTCTCTCGCTACCACTTCAAGACTCGAAATTTTACGCTATTACTGATGCTGATCTTACTTTTGGAAGTAACAGGCAGAAGTTGACTACAAAATTCTCACTTAATGGATTTTTCAGTCATGTGTTAATGGATTAGTTTTTGATGCAACAGCATTAAAAGCAGATACTATGAAAGGCACATGTCTCTTCGCAGAAAAAGACCTCTTATAGTATCCTTGTAGACATTACATATATGAAATCAGACTCAGAATCGTTTTCGAGGAAAAGATGAGCTGTAGAAACATAGGTCAGACTATACTAGACTTACAAAAATTTCAAAACGCTGGATATTGATTCAGTGTTAATAGATTGTAAATTAGAGACAGTATGAGATGCGTATTACCTGCCTATTACCTGCATATTACCTGTCTCTGCGTCTATTGGGAGATCCTCTCCACGAGACCGAAGGATCAAAAAATGGTTCATATAGCTCTAAGCACTATGGGACTTAACATCTGAGGTCATCAGTCCCCTAGACTTAGAACTACTTAAACCTAACTAACCCAAGTACATCACACACATCCATGCCTGACGTAGGAATCGAACCTACGACCGTAGCAGCAGTGCGGTTCCGGACTGAAGCGCCTAGAACCGCTCGGCCACAGCTGCTGGCACCGACAGATCTCTGAATCTATTATCAACATTCAAAATGAAACTATCGGAGTGTGTTCTCTTACTTCTGGCCTTACTATCAACTGCCAGTTCCCACTACTCCATCATATCCCTCCGTAGCTGTTCCAGTTCCTGTATAGCACTCTTCAACGGAGCCTGAAGGGCACATAATCTCACTTCCTGGTCAGTTATAATATATTCCTATTGCATGTCCTGTAGGTGCAGGAGAGGGCCTCCCTATATTCCGTACCAGCTTCTCCTTCACATTGAACCTTGTAAAACAGTTGCTGCACAATTCACAACATACACCACAATTCACTAACCTAGGACAATCCACATGCTTTTTACTCGGGGCCACATTTACGATATCGTTAAACAAATATATATAAATAACCAGAAATTTCTCACAAAAAACGCTCTACAAACTGTCAGTAAACTATGTTATCAAACAAAATGAAAGCTTTATAAGAGTACTAGTTGAGCACCTGGCGTTTTCCAGGTACGTATTTATCCCAAATTCTGTGAGTCCATCAACTCCTCCCACCCACTCTCTCTCCACCTCCTCCAACCCCCTCCCTGTGTCCATTTCTTCCTACGTCTCACTCTGTCCACCTACTCCTCATTCTCTCTCTGTCCATCACTTCTTCCCCTTCCCTGTGTCCACCTGCTCCTTCTCCCTCTATTCATCTGCTCTTTCCCCCTTTGTCCATCTTCGCCTCTCTCCTCTACCTCCTCCTTACCTCCTCTAGGTCCAGCTCATCCATCCCTCTTTGTCCATCTCCGCCTCGCCCTCTCTTTGCCCCATTCCCCCCCCCCCCTTGCCCTATCTGTGTCCATCTACTCTTTTCCTATCTCTCTGTGCCCATGTCCTCTTCCCCCACCCTTCTTTGTCCATCACACTCCAATTTGCTGGTTCTTGCCCCCACTGTACTTATTTCCACAAACTAAGAAAACTTTATTGATCTCCATCTAGGATAGGGGTTTAGGAGACACTTTTTACATGTGGCTTTGCCTGTGTACTCTCATGTCACATATACGTAACTTATTTTATACATATTGCACCTGTATTTCTAGCCCTGCAGTTTCGTTTTCACGCAGCTCATTGTCCATGACGTCATATCCCCTGAACCCTGAACTACAGCCGCGCGCTCTCAGGCGCCTGCCACGGTTCGCGCGGCTTCCCCCCCCCTTCCCCCCCCTCCCCCCCCCCCCACTCGTCGGAGGTTCGAGTCCTCCCTCGGGCATGGGTGTGTGTGTGTGTTGTCCTTAGTGTACGTTAAAGTTAGATTAAGTAGTGTGTACGCCAAGGATGCTAAGGGACCAATTACCTCAACAGTTTGCTCTCATAGGAAATTACCATAAATTTGCCTTATTTCCTGAACTACATGTCGTCAAATGATATATTTTTGCAAGTATATTCACAGATATATGTGAATACTGTCTGAAAAACGTGTTAAGTAATAAATAACTGCCTAATGCGGCAATTTTGCTACTAGAACAGTAAAAATTTAGTATTCGGCACAATATCCATCAGGAAGATATCTAACAACTCTATCAATCAATGCCAAGCCAAATAACTGTTTGGATAAGGGCAAAGGGTGAACCAACGCGTTATTGAGTTGCTGATTTTGTGAAGCTCTTTCTCTTGAATGACTCATCCACTTTTTCTGAAATTGTAATGAGTTGTTTGTCTGTACATGTACATCACATCTACCGATTTCCGTCCTATTCGGATAATAACTACGTGATGCGTCGTAATTTTTTTTTTTTTTAGTCTCAGATTGCACTGCGTAAAGACACTATGCGTAATGTACCACCTTCCTGCCACCACTCCAAACAAAGAGTAGTATCGTAGTCGCTATTAAAATGAAGGAGTCAATTACAGTGTAGTCCAAACTGGACTGTGTTCAAAAGCATCCGAAAAACCGGAAATACTTACCAAAATAAAAGACGTCACACACCTACCGGTCATCTTCTCCAATCAGAGGGTAATATCAAAAGGAAAGTGCTGATTACGACGTAGCTCCATATGGGCTTTTCTCAAACTATCGGTACGACCTGAATTAATTGGTTGGTTCAAATGGCTCTGAGCACTATGGGACTCAACTGCTGAGGTCATAAGTCCCCTAGAACTTAGAACTACTTGAACCTAACTAGCCTAAGGACATCACACACATCCATGCCCAATGCAGGATTCGAACCTGCGACCGTAGGGGTCGCGCGGTCCCAGACTGTAGCGCCTAGAACCGCTCGCTGAATTAATTACCCTTCCCTGCTCCCCCAAAAAAAGAATACGTCCCACACTTCCCTCTCCTCTCCCTCGATCAGAGCCTAGTATTATAATTGGCTCTGAGCACTATGGGACTTAACATTTGTGGTCATCAGTCCCTAGAACTTAGAACTACTTAAACCTAACTAACCTAAGGACATCACACACATCCATGCCCGAGGCAGGATTCGAACCTGCGACCGGAGCAGTCACGCGGTTCCAGGCTGAAGCGCCTAGACCGCACTGCCACACCGGCCGGCTAGTATTATAATTAAAGAGCCAGTTACAGTTGAGGTCCCTCTGGGCTGTAGTCACAATTATAGAAGTGACGTTTATCATTTATATAAAAATTGCAGACACGTCTCCCTCTGCTCTCATCCAGTCAGAACCTGGCACTGCTATTACAGTGTAGCTCCATCTCAGCTGTGCTCAGAAGTATCTGAAACATATATCAGATTATACGTCAAAGTGTCTGAATTGCTCAAAATACATAAAATATTGTAAAATGTTATTCAAAGTTATATTCCACATGCTATGGAATATTGGAATGAGTATGCTACACACTACCTATAAGTAATTAAAGATCATATATGACGGTAGTATCTGTTCCCGAGAGAACAGTTACCATTGATGACCATACAGCTTTGCTAGAAATGAAATGATAATTAAATTGATACCCTAGCTGCAAACCAGCGTTGATATACTTCATTGGGGACATGTTGAAAATGTGTGCCCTGACCGGGACTCGAACCCGGGATCTCCTGCTTACGCTAGCCGTGGTGGTCTAGCGGTTCAGGCGCTCAGTCCGGAACCGCGCGACTGCTCCGGTCGCAGGTTCGAATCCTGCCACGGGCATGGATGTGTGTGATGTCCTTAGGTTAGTTAGGTTTAAGTAGTTCTAAGTTCTAGGGGACTGATGACCACAGATGTTAAGTCCCATAGTGCTCAGAGCCATTTGAACCATTTGAATCTCCTGCTTACATGGCAGACGCTCCATCAATCTGAACCACCGAGGGCACAGAGGATAGCGCGCCTGCAGGGACTTATCCCTTGCACGCTCCCCGTGAGACCCACATTCCCAACATGTCAACACCACTATATTCGTAGTGCGCCTAATAGATGTTTGCCCATCATATTCATTACTCGTGGCAGATTAATGTACCAAGTTCCGTACGAGTTCGGGCATAGCGAGTGCGTTCCCACAAGAAGGGCAATGGCCAGGAAGCCCTCGTGGCTCAGATGGATAGAGCGTCTGCCATGTAAGCGGGAGATCCCGGGTTCGAGTCCCGGTCGGGGCACACATCTTCAACATATCCCCACTGAAGTATATCAACGCCGGTTTGCAGCTAGGGTATCCATTTAATTATCATTTCATTTCTAGCAAAGCTGCATGGTCATCAATGGTAACTGTTCTTTCGGGAACAGATACTACCGTCGTATATAGTTAAAATATGGCTTCCCGGCCACTGGCCTTCTTGTGCGAACGCACACGCTATGCCCGAACTCGTACGGGACTTGGTAGATTAATCTGCCACGTGTAATGAGTATGATGGGCAAACATCTATTAGGCGCACTACGAATGTAGTGGTGTGGACATGTTGGGAATGTGGGCCTCACGGGGAGCGTGCAAGGGATAAGTCCCTGCAGGCGCACCATCCTCTGTGTCCTCGGTGGCTCAGATGGGTAGAGCGCGTGCCATGTAAGCAGGAGATCCTGGGTTCGAGACCTGGTTGGGGCACACATTTTCAACATATCCCCAATAAAGTACATTAAAGGCGGTTTGGAGCTAGGGTGTCCAGTTAATTACCATTTAATTAAAGACCAATGTTTACTTATAGAATGTGATTAAGAAATTCCTGATGAGACGCAAAAGTATTTGCTATGGGTGGGCATTGACTTCAATCAATGGGGAAAGTTGAAAAATTGTGCTGGATTGGCATTCGAACCCGTGCTCACTAGGCAGATGCACTGTGCGCTGCGCCTTCCGGACACAGAGGTCATTGCAACTGCACTGATTGCCCTAACATGCCTCCCATCAGACCCAAATTCTCAACTTCTCCACACACCATTAAGGTAGTGTCCCTTGCCCATTATCGTCACTACTCACAGGAGTTCGCCGATTCGTGCAAGAATCAGATCCTGGTGTGCATCTGCACTGAAGAAATCGTGGTCGTCCTCGCCTTAATTACATGTGGTGTCTGTTCTTTCAGACGTGTTCAAAAGAACAGTCTCCATTTTGATTCAGAAGCCACTATAAATTAAGAAAGGAATGAATTACAGACATTGGTCTCAAGTGAGCATTGATTTAAACCTGTGGGGAAACTTGAACATTTGTACCTGACCAGGATTTGAACCTGGGTGTCCTGCTTACAAGGGAACCTCCCCATCGCACCCCCCTCAGATTTAGTTATAAGATGGCACAGTGGATAGGCCTTGAAAAACTGAACACAGATCGATTGAGAAAACAGGAAGAAGTTGTGTGGAACTATGAAAAAATAAGCAAAATATACAAACTGGGTCGTCCATGTGTAATATATGCAATATTACGGGCAGTGTGAGACGAGGAGGGCCGTGGTCCCGTGGTTAGCGTGAACAGCTGTGGAACTAGAGGTCTTTGATTCAAATCTTCCCTCGACCGAAAATTTTAACTTTTTATTTTCAGTTTATGTGACAAAGCCTTATGTTTTCATCACTTTTTTTGGAGTGATTATTACATCCACAAGAAAACCTAAATCGGGCAAGGTAGAAGAATCTTTTTACCCTTTCGCCAAGTGTACTAGTTAGGTGGGTCGACAACATATTCCTGTCATGTGACGCACATGCTGTCACCAGTGTCGTATAGAATATATCAGACGTGTTTTCCTGTGGAGGAATCGGTTGACCTATGACCTTGCGATCAAATGTTTTCGGTTCCCATTGGAGAGACACGTCCTTTCGTCAACTAATCGCACAGTTTTGCGGTGCTGTCGCAAAACACAGACACTAAACTTATTACAGTGAACAGAGACGTCAATGAATGAACGGACACATCATAACTTTGCGAAAATAAAGAAAGCAAAATTTTCAGCCGAGGGCAGATTCGAACTAAAGACCTCTCGTTCCGCAGGTGTTCACGCTAACCACGGGACCACGGCCCTCCGCGGCTCGCATCGTCCTTAATATTGCCTATCTTAGGCATGGACGACCCAGTTTGTATATTTTGCTTATTTTTTCATAGTTCCACACAACTTCTTCCTGTTTTCTCGATTGATCTGTGTTCAGTTTTTCAAGGCCTATCCACTGTACCAACTTATAACTAAATCTGAGGGGGGTGCGATGGGGATGTTCCCTTGTTAGTACGCAAACGCGCTGAGCACTGCACCATCCAGATAAATTGTTCATTGCTATGCACAGACTACCCTAGTACACCTCCTGTGAGACGAAAATTCTCAACTTGCTCACAGACTATTAATGCAATGCCCCTTGCCTTCATTTACTAATGACATTTTGTCAATTTCTGTAACAGTTCAAGCCTGGTGTGCAGCTGCACTGAAGATCTCACTGGCCCCATCCTTGTGCACTGAAGAGCTTGTGGTTTCTGTGCCTTTGGACATGTCCAAAAGAACAGACATGGCATTTATCTCACTAAGGCGGGAATCGCCAGTGATTTTTTCAGTGCAGATGTGCACCAGACTGAAACTCTTATCGGAATCGGCAAAACGGTGCGATTAATGAGAAAAATGACCAAGTGGCACCCCATTGGTAGTGTGTGTGGATAAGTCGAGAATTTGGGTCTGACGGGAGGCGTGCTAGTGTAGTCTGTGCAAGTGAGAATCACTTTGTTAGGATGGCTCAGTACTAGTGCACCTGCCCAATGAGCAGGAAACCTGCGTTCGAATCCTGGTCAACACAAATTTTCAACTTCCCCATTGATTTAAATCAATGTCCATTAGCAGCCAATGCCTACATTTCCTTTGTGTCTTAATCCATAGTGGCTGCTGGATCAAAATGGTGTCGGTTCTTTTGGGCATACCCGAAAGGTTGGACATCAAATATCTATAACTGAGGCGAGACCAGCAATGATCTCTTCAGTTTAGAACTCATCTACATCTACATGATTACTCTGCAATTCACATTTAAGTGTTTGGCAGAGGGTTCATCGAGCCACAAGCATACTATCTGTCTACCATTCCACTCCCGAACAGCGCACGGGAAAAACGAACACCTAAACCTTTCTGTTCGAGCTCTGTTTTCTCTTACTTTATTCTGATGATCATTCCTACCTATGTAGGTTGGGCTCAACAAAATGTTTTCGTATTCGGAAGAGATAGTTGGTAAATAGATCTCGCCGCGACGAAAAACGTCTTTGCTTTAATGACTTCCATCCCAACTCGCGTATCATATCTGCCACACTCTCTCCCCTATTACGTGATAACACAAAACGAGCTGCCCTTTTTTTGCACCCTTTCGATGTCCTCCGTCAATCCCACCTGGTAAGGATCTCACACCGCGCAGCAATATTCTAACAGAGGACGAACGGGTGTAGTGTAAGCTATCTCTTTAGTGGACTTGTTGCGTCTTCTAAGTGTCATGCCAATGAAACGCAACCTTTGGTTCGCCTTCCCAACAATATTATCTATGTGGTCTTTCCAACTGAAGTTGTTCGTAATTTTAACACCCAGGTACTTAGTTGAATTGACAGTCTTGAGAATTGTACTATTTATCGAGTAATCGAATTCCAACGGATTTCTTTTGGAACTCATGTGGATCACCTCACACTTTTCGTTATTTAGCGCAACTGCCACCTGCCACACCATACAGCAATCTTTTCTAAATCGCTTTGCAACTGATACTGGTCATCGGATGACCTTACTAGACGGTAAATTACAGCATCATCTGCGAACAACCTAAGAGAACTGCTCAGATTGTCACCCAGGTCATTTACATAGATCAGGAACAGCAGAGGTCCCAGGACGCTTCCCTGGGGAACATCTGATATCACTTCAGTTTTACTCGATGATTTGCCGTCTATTACTACGAACTGCGACCTTCCTGACAGGAAATCACGAATCCAGTCGCACAACTGAGACGATACCCCATAGGCCCGCAGCTTGATTAGAAGTCGCTTGTGAGGAACGGTGTCAAAAGCTTTCCGTAATTACGGAATCAACTTGAGATCCCCTGTCGATAGCGGCCATTACTTCGTGCGAATAAAGAGCTAGCTGCGTAGCACAAGAACGATGTTTTCTAAAACCATGTTGATTTCGTATCAATAGATCGTTCCCTTCGAGGTGATTCATAATGTTTGAATACAGTATATGCTCCAAAACCCTACTGCATACCGACGTCAATGATATACGTCTGTAGTTCGATGGATTACTCCCACTACCCTTCTTAAACACTGTTGCGACCTGCGCAATTTTCCAATTTGTATGTACAGATCTATCGGTGAGCGAGCGGTTGTATATGATTGCTTAGTAGGGAGCTATTGTATCAACATAATCCGAAAGGAACCTAATCGGTATACAATCTGGACCTGAGGACTTGCCCGTATCAAGCGATTTGAGTTGCTTCGCAACCCCTAGGGTATCTACTTCTAAAAAGCTCATGCTAGCAGCTGTTCGTGTTTCAAATTCTGGAATGTTCCATTCGTCTTCCCTGGTGAAGGAATTTCGGAAAACTGCGTTCAATAACTCCGCTTTAGCAGCACAGTCGTCGGTAACAGTACCATCGGCACTGCGCAGCGATGGTATTGACTGGGTCTTGCCGCTTGTGTACTTTACATACGACCAGAATTTCTTCGGATTTTCTACCGAATTTTGAGACAATGTTTCGTTGTGGAACCTATTAAAGGCATCTCGCATTGAAGTCCGTGCAAAATTTCGCGCGTCTGTAAATTTTAGACAATCTTCGGGATTTCGCGTTCTTCTGAACTTCGCATGCTTTTTCCGTTGTCTCTGCAACAGCGTTCGGACCTGTTTTATGTACCATGGTGGATCAGTTCCATTTCTTACCAATTTATGAGGTATGAATCTCTCAGTTGCTGTTGCTACTATATCTTTGAATTTGAGCCACATCTCGTCTACATTTGCATAGTCAGTTCGGAAGGAATGGAGATTGTCTCTTAGGAAGGCTTCTAGTGACACTTTATCCGCTTTTTTAAATAAAATTATTTTGCATTTGTTTCTGGTGGATTTGGAAGAAACAGTATTGAGCCTAGCTACAATGACCTTGTGATCACTAATCCCTGTATCAGTCATGATGCTCTCTATTAGCTCTGGATTGTTTGTGGCTAAGAGGTCAAGTGTGTTTTCGCAACAATTTACAATTCGCGTGGGTTCGTGGACTAACTGCTCGAAATAATTTTCGGAGAAAGCATTTAGGACTATCTCGGAAGATGTTTTCTGCCTACCACCGGTTTTGAACAGGTATTTTTGCCAACATATCGAGGGAAGGTTGAAGTCCCCACCAACTATAACCGTGTGAGTGGGGTATTTATTTGTTACGAGACTCAAATTTTCTCTGATCTGTTCAGCAACTATATCATCGGAGTCTAGGGGTCGGTAGAAGGAGCCAATTATTAACTTAGTTCGGCTGTTAAGTATAAGCTCCACCCTTACCAATTCGCACGGAGTATCTACTTTGACTTCACTACAAGATAAACCACTACTGACAGACACAAACACTCCACCACCAATTCTGCCTAATCTATCTTTCCTGAACACCGTCTGAGACTTCGTAAAAATTTCTGCAGAACTTATTTCAGGCTTTAGCCAGCTTCCTGTACCTATAACCATTTCAGCTTCTGTGCTTTCTATTAGCGCTTGAAGCTCAGTGACTTTCCCAGCACAACTACAACAATTTACAATTCCGACTGTTCCTTGATCCAAGCACGTCCTGTGTTTGCCATGCACCCTTTGAGATTGCAGCCCACCCCTTACTTCCCCGAGGCCTTCTAACCTAACTATTACAGGAAGCGTTTAAATGCTGTGAGTAATGAGGATAATTGGCTAGGGGCATTACATGAGTAGTGTGTGGACATGTTTACAATTTAGTTGTGGCAGGAGGTGTTTTAGGGTAGGTTCACCAACAAATGGCTGCCTGGTAAAGGCATTAGAAGCTCGATCTTTGCACCACAGGTTGCTTACTGTCACCAACAGATGCCTCAACTGGTAGAAACGTCGATTCAAGTCACAACTGAGACTTCAATCAATTATTTTTCACATTTATGATACTTCTCAAATGTTAAAATATAATGTAATACTTCTTCACGCTTCTATCACATATGATAATACAAATGTTCACATGCACATATATTAGTCAGATTAGGGACTAAAACATGATTGCCTACTCTAAAGTAAATACTCCAATGCTATTTCCATTCCTAAGTATTCACTAATAGCAGGTGTCATTAGAAGTTAGGCGAAAGGAATCGACAGTGTAAAACTAACATGACCACACTTATAACATGCAGTAGTTACAAATAATTCTTGGCCCTAGAAATTAGGTCTATGGGCTTGATGTCTTAATACTAACCCAATCAACTTTATAATTACAGAAAATAAATGATAGTTAAAAATCACGCTAGGGAGGCAAGCATATAAACAACTGAATAATCTGAATGCAATTAAACCTATTCTTGATGTAAGTCTATATAGCCTCAAATTAAATATCTCCACATTTATAATGTTCTCGGTCACCAGTTTAGGAGGGATAAAGATAATGCATCATTTTATACACTAGAAAAATAGAATCGATGATATTGATTGACAATTACTACTATTAGTACAAATAACACATTTACTGAAGCTTAATGAATGTTACATACAATAACAACATTTGGTGAAATTTGCCCTCTGGAGTCAAGGCTCTCTAAAAGATTTATAGACAGTATTTTATATAATGACCTATTCAATAACACCACCTTCTCATAAATTTAAGCGATACCAAAATGCACACAACACAGCTAAAAGACAAATCAACGCCACAGTATAATGGAAACATGAAGGTGTTCGATATTAGGAAGAAAGAAAGAGCTTTTATCACTTTATTTTAGGAGGGAAGAACGTGTTTTATTGTGACACCTCACTTGAATTGCAGAACGACATGCTTTGTTTATACAAAATCACGAGACAAGCAAAGATGTTATCAGACAGATGCGACATGTCCACATATCGATGACAGAGTTGATACTTCGAAAATTAATAAAATTATTTTTCATTTATTGTACTATATGTAGGCTACTGCACTTGAAAGCTTTATGGACTTTTAAACTAATTGTTTCCGGGTCAAAAGTGTCTGTCTACTTTACTTAAATACATGCACTTTGCATGTTTATCTTAACTGCAAGGCTTCTAAGAAAAGTCAAGCAAACTAAAATTGTATTGCACACCTTGAAAACATAATGATGCATCGGATTTAACGTTTTCACATATAAATTATCTTTATTACTTAAACTAATTAGAGGTTGGTTAGCTAGTTGACCCATTAGTTACATGCTCCATGCATCATTTTCTGCGATATATTGTAATGATGTGGAACAAGTCATTTTACTTTCACATTGCAAATTAATTGGTACATATGGCTACATTCTGAACATTAGCAGACGGCAGTACATGTATCGCATTAAATTCATCAAAATTCGTAAAAACTGTTTGCATATGTGCACTACTGCAGATCTATCTTACAGCTAAAAATGCACTACATCTAAAAACTGGAGAAAGTTTCACATGCCCTTGCAAGCACATTAAATATTTCTCCACCTAAACTGTCTGTATAATTTATTAAAATACATGCAGTGTTAAATTCATCCAGAATACTGCTGCAGACCTAACCTGCAGCCTGTATTGATACAATACTATTTATGATCATCTAATGGCTAAAGACTAGTCCCTAACACATAATGCATAACTACTCCAAGCGACATTATAATGTATTACACAGCGATACGTTTTTCCCTTCCAGTAACTGACATCCATCTGTGTTAGAATACTGTGTTAGACCGTGTAACACCTAAAGGTAAACTTTAAATGGATTATGCCTTCAGGAAAGGACACTATAATAGGTTATAGATGAAATATAATATTCCCATCCAATAGCTGACATCCAGGAACACATAACACGTAATGGCTAAAATTTAATGTGTACAGAAAGTCTCAAGTTTTCTTGACTGCTCATCAGTGACATTAGCCGAGTACCAATCATCACTAATCCCGGAGGGTTTTCACTATCTGAGCAATTACAAATGTCCTATGCCTCATGCATAAAGCATAATGCCTTATACCCAACAACTTTGCGTGGGTAATTTGATACACTTTGTGGGAAGAATAATTTAACACAGTTGGGGTTCATTTAGTACATTTTGGGGTAATCTGATAAACTAGTGGAGTAATTTGATACAGTTTACGGCCAATTGGATATGTTTTTGAGTAATCTGATACATTTTGTGGTGATCTGATACAGTTACAGGTAACATGATACACTTTTGAGGTTTTCTGATACACCTTATATGTGCATACAATATGAAAAATTCATGTACAGTATTTCCATATCTGCTTCACAATCATCTCTCTGATTTAGACAACAAAGAAAATTTCCTCTCTCCGTAATACTTACTGTAATCAGCCAACAACATTATAATAACTTTAGTTGATTAGTATTGTAATTGCTCAGATAGTGAAAATCCTCCAGGATCTGCTTGCAGGAATAAGTCTCACACTGCACAGTCACCATCATGTGGACATTTATAAATGGGCATTAACGCAAAATAATTAGCAGTAACTGTCATAGATCATATTTTTGTAGTGTTACATTATTTTCACTCACCCTTCCCATGAAACATACATTAAAACTAATAATCATACTTCACAGATGCCAATTTGATGGATATCTGTTGAAAATAACATAGTGGTAGTATCATATTACACCAGAAATGTATCAAGTTGCCACCAACTCTACCAAATTACCCATCCAACCTAAGAGCGTCAAGTTACCCCTGTTAAAGATCTTAGGTGTTAGGCATCATGAATTAGACATTTGAAATTGCTCAGTCATTAATCACGATTGGTAGTCGACCAAAATCATTGATGAACTGTTAGGGAAACTTGAGACTTTCTGTAAGAGTTACACACTAGGAATTAACCGCTAGGCATTAGGTGTTACTGGGCATAAATAAGTATTTTAACTCTGGTTGTGGTTGCCTACAGAGCCATGTTTGCACTCAGATGTGCACCTCTTTTTCCGAAGGAAATTGACGGCCGCACATGTCCTTCTTCAGGACTTAAAAATATTGAAATTTCATGGGGAGACATCGCCACAATTAATGCATAGTGACATGTGGACACTTTGTTGAAACTGAAGTTCAATAACAGGTCTAAAGGGCTACGAACATAGACAGATGGCATCAAAGAGTTGCAGGATAATTTCCACCTCCATGTTGCGGAAGTTGTTTGGCCTATGCTGCTAAAGTTTCTCTGGGAGCCCTTATACATCCTCCACATATACCAAGTCTCTCCCAAAACGGCTTCCAAATTTTTGGAGCCGTGAAACAAAACATCTGTGGACGTCGATTTGCTTTAGACAAAGAGGTGCACACCTGGGTAGAATCATGGCTCTGTAGGCAACCACAAACATTTTCCATGAACGTCTTACCCCAAAGTGGGATAAATGTGTTAACAATTATGGCTATTGTTTTTTAAATAATAAACAGTTTACTTACATTTCCCCATCTGTCTCGTTTCCATATGACTGCCCCTTACTTATTATATTACTGTTTTCTGGAGCGTATTGCGTTACCTGTTAGGCATTACACTTTCTGTGTTACTGGATCGTGGATAGTACAAATACAGGCAGTAGGGTAGATCTGCAGAAGTGATCTATGTTTATGAATTTAATGCTGTGCATATTTTAATATGTTGTACAGAAGATTAAAGCGTGGAAATCTTTAACTTGGTGCCTCAATGTGATTCCAGAGTGTGCGAAATCTTATATACAATACAACGTTATTTTTGCTACAATTTTCGTAGAAGTCTTGCATATTATGATAAGCATGCAGGCAGTGTGTATTTTAATGAGTTATACTGGCACATAAAATGGGAAATACTTTTTTCGGGTCCAAAGAGTTTACAAGAGTGGTATCTTACATATAATCAATTAAATCATAAATAATTTTATTAGTTTTCGCGATATCGACTGATTTCTTTCAAGATGTCACATCTCTCTGTTACCATCTTTGGTCGTCTTGCGAGTGTGTATAAACCCAATATGTCTTTCTGCATTTTGTGATATGTAGTGAATTTACTTGTATGTGTTGCCTACTCAGCGTAGTGTGTTAGTTACCGCATATGTCCTGCATTTTTAAGTATGGTCATGTTAGATGTACAGCATCCATTCCTTAGGCCTTACTTCTAATGTCAACTGCTGTTTTTAACTATTTAGGAATGGAAATACATTGGAGTACTTACTATTGAGTTGACAATCATCTTTTAGCCACTAATTTGACAATTATGTGTGTATGTGAAAATTAACATTATGGTACTTTATGTATATAGCGCATTTTCTTTGCATTTCAGGGCTTGTGGAATACTATTTAAAGTAAAACTTATGTTCAACAACCACATGTTACTAATTCATTAATTAAATTTTGTACAAAATCACTGGGTTTTAATTTTCTTCACAGAGTATGTTGTACACTTCTTCCAGTATCCATGGCGAATGGCACATTTATTTGAATGAAATTAACCAATGTGACTGGTGATCCAGTCCATAAGCAATTTCTTGGAAGGTAGTAATGCGTACATAGTTGACAACATTTTCGATAGTTTAGTCAATTCATATACTTTTATGTATATTTTGATAAATATTTCAGATAATATTGAGCACAACCCAGATGAAGCTACACTGTAATAGTAATTCTGGGCTCTGACTGGTGGAGAGCACAGGGAAATATGTGACGTATTTTTTTAATCCGTATTTCTGACCATTCTGTTACTTTTGAGTACATGGGACTACACTGTAATTGTTTCCTTCATTTTAATACTAAGCTGTGATTGGATGATAGAAGAGGGAGGTATATGATGTTTTGTTTTTGTTTTTCAATAATTAAGGTCGTTTGGATATGTTTGAACATAGCCCTGCTGGGACTTTTCTGTGATTGTGTGTTACTTTTTACTATTGGCTACAATTCTAGGCTATGATTGGAGGATATGGATGATGATGTCACTGATGTCACTGAGGATGTTACTGTCCCTACATGTAGACACCATAGCAGAACTTAAAGAAAATACACTTCCATTAAATATGTGTAGTGCCATAAATTTCTTAACCTTGTTTTAAACTCTGTTGTCATCGAGGTATGTCATGCCTAGTTGTTGTGATGAGAAGTTTTTTAAGATATCTTTTTTGAGAGCATTCAGTTAATATCCAGGGATATACAGCTTGCACAGTGTGTCTGCCAGCCACAGAGTCTCCCAGCTGTTCATGGCATTTTCTTCCGTTTTGTTTTCGTGTCATGATCAACTCGTTTTTCTATCATCTTTCCTATAAGCATTATTTCTCCACCCTATAATGAAAGTAGGATCCTTCTCCTTGCTCCACAGACGTGAGCGGTTTAAGGGCTCTGTAACGCCCTGTGCCATCATACATCTGCAAGGTTTGCGAAATCGTCGGCGCACTAAATCTTTTTACCTCGATGCGAGTTTGTTTTTATTGAAAGACCACGCACAAACGCGAAATCAGCATTTACGCCTTGTAAGAAAATCTACAAACATATACATCTACATCTACATTTATACTCCGCAAGCCACCCAACGGTGTGTGGCGGAGGGCACTTTACGTGCCACTGTCATTACCTCCCTTTTCTGTTCCAGTCGCGTATGGTTCGCGGGAAGAACGACTGTCTGAAAGCCTCCGTGCACGCTCGATTCTCTCTAATTTCACATTCGTGATCTCCTCGGGAGGTATAAGAAGAGGGAAGCAATATATTCGATACCTCATCCAGAAACGCACCCTCTCGAAACCTGGCGAGCAAGCTACACCGCTATGCAGAGCGCCTCTCTTGCAGAGTCTGCCACTTGAGTTTGCTAAACATCTCCGTAACGCTACCACGGTTACCAAATAACGCTGTAACGAAACGCGCCCCTCTTCTTTGGAGCTTCTCTATCTCCTCCGTCAACCCGATCTGGTACGGATCCCACACTGATGAGCAATACTCAAGTATAGGTCGAACGAGTGTTTTGTAAGCCACCTCCTTTGTTGATGGACTACATCTTCTAAGGACTCTCCCAATGAATCTCAACCTGGTACCCGCCTTACCAACAATTAATTTTATATGATTATTCCACTTCGAATCGTTCCGTACGCATACTCCCAGATATTTTACAGAAGTAACTGCTACCAGTGTTTGTTCCGCTATCATATAATCATACAATAAAGGATCCTTCTATGTATTCGCAATACATTACATTTGTCTATGTTAAGGGTCAGTTGTCACTCCCTGCACCAAGTGCCTATCCGCTGCAGATCTTCCTGCATTTCGCTGCAATTTTCTAATGCTGCAACTTCTCTGTATACTACAGCATCATCCGCGAAAAGCCGCATGGAACTTCCGACACTATCAACTAGGTCATTTATATATATTGTGAAAAGCAATCGTCCCATAACACTCCCCTGCGGCACGCCAGAGGTTACTTTAACGTCTGTAGACGTCTCTCCATTGATAACAACATGCTGTGTTCTGTTCGCTAAAAACTCTTCAATCCAGCCACACAGCTGGTCTGATATTCCGTAGGCTCCTACTTTGTTTATCAGGCGACAGTGCGGAACTGTATCGAACGCCTTCCGGAAGTCAAGGAAAATAGCATCTACCTGGGAGCCTGTATCTAATATTTTCTGGGTCTCATGAACAAATAAAGCGAGTTGGGTCTCACACGATCGCTGTTTCCGGAATCCATGTTGATTCCTACAGAGTAGATTCTGGATTTCCAAAAACGACATGATACGCGAGCAAAAAACATGTTCTAAAATTCTACAACACATCGACGTCAGAGATATAGGTCTATAGTTTTGCGCATCTGCTCGACTACCCTTCTTGAAGACTGGGACTACCTGTGCTCTTTTCCAATCATTTGGAACCTTCCGTTCCTCTAGAGACTTGCGGTACACAGCTGTTAGAAGGGGGCAAGTTCTTTCGCGTACTCTGTGGAGAATCGAATTGGTATCCCGTCAGGTCCAGTGGACTTTCCTCTGCTGAGTGATTCCAGTTGCTTTTCTGTTCCTTGGACACTTATTTCGATGTCAGCCATTTTTTCGTTCGTGCGAGGTTTTAGAGAAGGAACTGCAGTGCGGTCTTCCTCTGTGAAACAGCTCTGGAAAAAGGTGTTTAGTATTTCAGCTTTACACGTGTCATCCTCTGTTTCAATGCCATCATCATCCTGGAGTGTCTGGATATGCTGTTTCGAGCCACTTACTGATTTAACGTAAGACCGGAACTTCCTAGGATTTTCTGTCAAGTCGGTACATAGAATTTTACTTTCGAATTCACTGAACGCTTCACGCATAGCCCTCCTTACGCTAACTTTGACATCGTTTAGCTTCTGTTTGAGAGGTTTTGGCTGCGTTTAAACTTGGAATGAAGATCTCTTTGCTTTCGCAGTAGTTTCCTAACTTTGTTGTTGTACCACGGTGGGTTTTTCCCGTCCCTCACAGTTTTACTCGGCACGTACCTGTCTAAAACGCATTTTACGATTACCTTGAACTTTTTCCATAAACACTAAACATTGTCAGTGTCGGAACAGAAATTTTCGTTCTGATCTGTTAGGTAGTCTGAAATCTGCCTTCTATTACTCTTGCTAAAGAGATAAACCTTCCTCCCTTTTTGTATATTCCTATTAACTTCCATATTCAGAGATGCTGCAACGGCCTCATGATCACTGATTCCCTGTTCTGCACTTACAGAGTTGAAATGGTTCAAATGGCTCTGGGCACTATGGGACTTAACATCTATGGTCATCAGTCTCCTAGAACTTAGAACTACTTAAACCTAACTAACCTAAGGATATCACACAACACCCAGTCATCACGAGGCAGAGAAAATCCATGACCCCGCCGGGAATCGAACCCGGGAACCCGGGCGCGGGAAGCAAGAACGCTACCGCACGACCACGAGCTGCGGACTACAGAGTCGAAAAGTTCGGGTCTGTTTGTTATCAGTAGGTCGAAGACGTTATCTGCACGAGTCGGTTCTCTGTTTAATTGCTCGAGGTAATTTTCGGATAGTGCACTCAGTATAATGTCACTCGATGCTCTGTCCCTACCACCCGTTCTAAACATCTGAGTATTCCAGTGTATATCTGGTAAATTGAAATCTCCACCTAAGACTATAACATTCTGACAAAATTTATGTGAAATGTATTCCAAATTTTCTCTCAGTTGTTCTGCCACTAATGCTGCTGAGTCGGGACGTCGGTAAAAGGAGTCAACTATTAACCTAGCTCGGTTGTTGAGTGTAACCTCCATCCATAATAATTCACAGGAACTATTCACTTCTACTTCACTACAGAATAAACTACTACTAACAGCGACAAACACTCCACCACCGGTTGCGTGCAATCTATCCTTTCTAAACACCGTCTGTGCCTTTGTAAAAATTTCGGCAGAATTTATCTCAAACCATTGAATCCTGACGGTCGTGGTGATGTCCATTGTTTACTACTGGTACTAGGTGACTTTAGGGCCCAAGCGCATACACAGTCGTAATTACACGATAGGACGTTGTGTGATATGCCAGATTGAAGAACGAAAGGAATGAACTTTTTCTACCTTCTCCTTTTCTTTCTCGTCTCTCTGCATTCACTCTCCCGACTGTTTATTCTTTTTCTGTCCATGCCTTCTGCATTTCGGAAGTGGTAGTTCCTTGATTGGTTAACTCAATGCTCAAAGCTATGAAAGAGAATTGATCTGTGCTACCCCTGTAACTTTATAAGAGAGGATACGACAACTTCCAGGTGTTATCCCCCAGAGGGCAGCGAAGTTTTGTTGATATGAAGTGATGCATGAGGTTGATTTATTGAGGTCATTGGTGAGCAGGTAAAAGGTCCTGTGGTGTGTGTGTTGTTTTAAGTGATGTTAAATGGTCTGTTGTATGCTGCCTCCCCAGAAGTCAGCGCAGAACTGTTAACCATAATTCACTTTGCCATGCAGCGAGTTTTCAGTTGAGACAGTGTCTTTTTAGCCGTCTAAATTGCGGCCTAAGTTCCCAGTGGACGCTTTCTATAAGCAGAGACCGCATGGCGCAAACACGTGGACTGTCACATCTGTCGCCTTGCGACAAGCCAGTCACGCCCCCAAAACGGTATCACTTCTATCCCTCTTCTTCTTCGTCTTGCCTGTTATAAATTAAGTCTAATTTTCATTTGATTTTTAAGTCATTTATTGCAAGTTTTTAGTAACAATGTACGAAGTGTATTAAGTATTCGTTATTTGATGATTTTAAGCTGTTTGTATTATTCAGCTTTGTTGCAGAATTTTTGTATTATACTGTATTTCACTTTTAGATTTCCTTTATTGACAATGATTTTGTTCTGCCTTTCGAAAAATGCATAAAGTTTACCTTACCAACGTTTTTGTACAATGCCACTCTTTACAAGCGTACTTCGTTGAACGTTTCGTTTTGTTGTCAAACCTAGAATGTGGTGCCCCTCCTTACGGTTTTTATTCTATTTGTCTTTTATTGTTCAATACACTGTAATACTACGGATTTTCATCTAACTTATGAAACTAATGTCCCAATGCTTTGCAGATGAGCTAAGCCTACTGTCGTTTTAGAAGCATTTATTTCCCTGTTTTCTTTCAAGCTACCAAAGATTAAAAAATGATTGCGAGTTTTTCATTAACACACCCGCTACAATATGCATTTTCGTGGAAATCCTTGCTAAGTGAGAGATCCCCGTTTGTTTATTCAAACAAATACACCCATGACGTAATGTGATTGAAGCATCCACTGAAATAAGCACTAAATTGTTGATGATTAGCACCCATGACGCGACGTCATCTCCCAAGCGCAGTATCGCGTTATCTTGTTGAAAATTAGTTAGCAACAGAAAATGGCTGTGAGCACTATGGGACTTAACTGCTGAGGTCATCAATCCCTTAGAATTTAGAACTACTTAAACCTAACTAACCTAAGGATATCACACACATCCATGCCCGAGGCAGGATTCGAACCTGCGACCGTAGCCGTAGCGCGGTTCCAAACTGTAGCGCCTAGAACCGCTCGGACACTCCGGCCGGCAGTTAGCAATAGACTTCCACTCTAATGAATAAAAGTTTTTATTGTACAACGTTGCAATAGCTCGCGCGCCCTTTTTTCTTAGCTCGCCCTGTTACTTTATGGATTTTGTAGTAGTTCATCTACATCTACACTCCTGGAAATGGAAAAAAGAACACATTGACAGACCCACCATACTTGCTCCGGACACTGCGAGAGGGCTGTACAAGCAATGATCACACGCACGGCACAGCGGACACACCAGGAACCGCGGTGTTGGCCGTCGAATGGCGCTAGCTGTGCAGCATTTGTGCACCGCCGCCGTCAGTGTCAGCCAGTTTGCCGTGGCGTATGGAGCTCCATCGCAGTCTTTAACACTGGTAGCATGCCGCGACAGCGTGGACGTGAACCGTATGTGCAGTTGACGGACTTTGAGCGAGGGCGTATAGTGGGCATGCGGGAGGCCGGGTGGACGTACCGCCGAATTGCTCAACACGTGGGGCGTGAGGTCTCCACAGTACATCGATGTTGTCGCCAGTGGTCGGCGGAAGGTGCACGTGCCCGTCGACATGGGACCGGACCGCAGCGACGCACGGATGCACGCCAAGACCGTAGGATCCTACGCAGTGCCATAGGGGATCGTACCACCACTTCCCAGCAAATTAGGGACACTGTTGCTCCTGGGGTATCGGCGAGGACCATTCGCAACCGTCTCCATGAAGCTGGGCTACGGTCCCGCACACCGTTAGGCCGTCTTCCGCTCACACCCCAACATCGTGCAGCCCGCCTCCAGTGGTGTCGCGACAGGCGTGAATGGAGGGACGAATGGAGACGTGTCGTCTTCAGCGATGAGAGTCGCTTCTGCCTTGGTGCCAATGATGGTCGTATGCGTGTTTGGCGCCGTGCAGGTGAGCGCCACAATCAGGACTGCATACGAACGAGGCACACAGGGCCAACACCCGGCATCATGGTGTGGGGAGCGATCTCCTACACTGGCCGTACACCACTGGTGATCGTCGAGGGGACACGGAATAGTACACGGTACATCCAAACCGTCATCGAACCCATCGTTCTACCATTCCTACACCGGCAAGGGAACTTGCTGTTCCAAGTGGACAATGCACGTCCGCATGTATCCCGTGCCACCCAACGTGCTCTAGAAGGTGTAAGTCAACTACCCTGGCCAGCAAGATCTCCGGATCTGTCCCCCATTGAGCATGTTTGGGACTGGATGAAGCGTCGTCTCACGCGGTCTGCACGTCCAGCACGAACGCTGGTCCAACTGAGGCGACAGGTGGAAATGGCATGGCAAGCTGTTCCACAGGACTACATCCAGCATCTCTACGATCGTCTCCATGGGAGAATAGCAGCCTGCATTGCTGCGAAAGGTGGATATACACTGTACTAGTGCCGACATTGTGCATGCTCTGTTGCCTGTGTCTATGTGCCTGTGGTTCTGTCAGTGTGATCATGTGATGTATCTGACCCCAGGAATGTGTCAATAAAGTTTCCCCTTCCTGGAACAATGCATTCACGGTGTTCTTATTTCAATTTCCAGGAGTGTACATTTATACTCCGCAAGCCACCCAACGGTGTGTGGCGGAGGGCACTTTACGTGCCACTGTCATTACCTCCCTTTTCTGTTCCAGTCGCGTATGGTTCGCGGGAAGAACGACTGTCTGAAAGCCTCCGTGCGCGCCCTAATCTCTCTAATTTTACATTCGTGATCTCCTCGGGAGGTATAAGGAGGGGGAAGCAATATATTCGATACCTCATCCAGAAACGCACCCTCTCGAAACCTGGCGAGCAATCTACACCGCGATGCAGAGCGCCTCTCTTGCAGAGTCTGCCACTTGAGTTTATTAAACATCTCCGTAACGCTATCACGGTTACCAAATAACCCTGTGACGAAACGCGCCCCTCTTCTTTGGATCTTCTCTATCTCCTCCCTCAAACCGATCTGGTACAGATCCCACACTGATGAGCAATACTCAAGTATAGGTCGAACGAGTGTTTTGTAAGCCACCTATTTTGTTGATAGACTACATTTTCTAAGCACTCTCCCAATAAATCTCAACCTGGTACCCGCCTTACCAACAATTAATTTTATATGATCATTCCACTTCAAATCGTTCTGGACGCATACTCCCAGATATTTTACAGAAGTAACTGCTACCAGTGTTTGTTCCGCTATCATATAATCATACAATAAAGGATCCTTCTTTCTATGTATTCGCAATACATTACATTTGTCTATGTTAAGGGACGGTTGCAACTCCCTGCACCAAGTGCCTATCCGCTGCAGATCTTCCTGCATTTCGCTACAATTTTCTAATGCTACAACTTCTCTGTATACTACAGCATCATCCGCGAAAAGCCGCATGGAACTTCCGACACTATCAACTAGGTCATTTATATATATTGTGAAAAGCAATCGTCCCATAACACTCCCCTGTGGCACGCCAGAGGTTACTTTAACGTCTGTAGACGTCTCTCCATTGATAACAACATGCTGTGTTCTGTTTGCTAAAAACTCTTCAATCCAGCCACACAGCTGGTCTGATATTCCGTAGGCTGTTACTTTGTTTATCAGGCGACAGTGCGGAACTGTATCGAACGCCTTCCGGAAGTCAAGAAAAATAGCATCTACCTGGGAGCCTGTATCCAATATTTTCTGGGTCTCATGAACAAATAAAGCGAGTTGGGTCTCACACGATCTCTGTTTCCGGAATCCATGTTGATTCCTACATAGTAGATTCTGGGTTTCCAAAAACGACATGATACGCGAGCAAAAAACATGTTCTAAAATTCTACAACACATCGACGTCAGAGATATAGGTCTATAGTTTTGCGCATCTGCTCGACGACCCTTCTTGAAGACTGGGACTACCTGTGCTCTTTTCCAATCATTTGGAACCCTCCGTTCCTCTAGAGACATGCGGTACACGGCTGTTAGAAGGAGGGCAAGTTCTTTCGCGTACTCTGTGTAGAATCGAATTGGTATCCCGTCAGGTCCAGTGGACTTTCCTCTATTGAGTGATTCCAGTTGCTTTTCTATTCCTTGGACACTTATTTCGATGTCAGCCATTTTTTCGTTTGTGCGAGGATTTAGAGAAGGAACTGCAGTGCGGTCTTCCTCTGTGAAACAGCTCTGGAAAAAGGTGTTTAGTATTTCAGCTTTACGCGTGTCATCCTCTATTTCAATGCCATCATCATCCTGGATTGTCTGGATATGCTGTTTCGAGCCACTTACTGCTTTAGCGTAAGACCAGAACTTCCTAGGATTTTCTGTCAAGTCGGTACATAGAATTTTACTTTCGAATTCACTAAACTCTTCACGCATAGCCCTCCTTACGCTAACTTTGACATCGTTTAGCTTCTGTTTGAGAGGTTTTGGCTGCGTTTAAACTTGGAATGAAGATCTCTTTGCTTTCGCAGTAGTTTCCTAACTTTGTTGTTGTACCACGGTGGGTTTTCCCGTCCCTCACAGTTTTACTCGGCACGTACCTGTCTAAAACGCATTTTACGATTGCCTTGAACTTTTTCCATAAACACTCAACATTGTCAGTGTCGGAACAGAAATTTTCGTTTTGATCTGTTAGGTAGTCTGAAATCTGCCTTCTATTACTCTTGCTAAACAGATAAACCTTCCTCCCTTTTTTTATATTCCTATTAACTTCCATATTCAGGGATGCTGCAACGGCCTTATGATCACTCATTCCCTGTTCTGCACTTAAAGAGTCGAAAAGTTCGGGTCTGTTTGTTATCAGTAGGTCCAAGATGTTATCTCCACGAGTCGGTTCTCTGTTTAATTGCTCGAGGTAATTTTCGCATAGTGCACTCAGTATAATGTCACTCGATGCTCTGTCCCTACCACCCGTCCTAAACATCTGAGTGTCCCAGTCTATATCTGGTAAATTGAAATCTCCACCTAAGACTATAATATGCTGACAAAATTTATGTGAAATGTATTCCAAATTTTCTCTCAGTTGTTCTGCCACTAATGCTGCTGAGTCGGGAGGTCGGTAAAAGGAGCCAATTATTAACCTAGCTCGGTTGTTGAGTGTAACCTCCACCCATAATAATTCACAGGAACTATCCACTTCTACTTCACTACAGGATAAACTACTACTAACAGCGACGAACACTCCACCACCGGTTGCATGCAATCTATCCTTTCTAAACACCGTCTGTACCTTTGTAAAAATTTCGGCAGAATTTATCTCTGGCTTAAGCCAGCTTTCTGTACCTATAACGATTTCAGCTTCAGTACTTTCTATCAGCGCTTGAAGTTCTGGTACTTTACCAACGCAGCTTCGACAGTTGACAATTACAATACCGATTGTTGCTTGGTCCCCGCATGTCCTGACTTTGCCCCGCACCCGTTGAGGCTGTTGCCCTTTCTGTACTTGCCCAAGGCCATCTAACCTAAAAAACCGCCCAGTCCACGCCACACAACCCCTGCTACCCGTGTAGCCGCTTGTTGCGTGTAGTGGACTCCTGACCTATCCAGCGGTACCCGAAACCCCACCACCCTACGGCGCAAGTCGAGGAATCTGCAGCCCACACGGTCGCAGAACCGTCTCAGCCTCTGATTCAGACCCTCCACTCAGCTCTGTACCAAAGGTCCGCAGTCAGTCCTGTCGACAATGCTGCAGATGGTGAGCTCTGCTTTCATCCCGCTAGCGAGACTGGCAGTCTTCACCAAATCAGATAGCCGCCGGAAGCCAGAGAGGATTTCCTCCGATCCATAGCGACACACATCATTGGTGCCGACATGAGCGACCACCTTGCAGATGGGTGCACCCTGTACCCTTCATGGCATCCCGAAGGACCCTTTCCACATCTGGAATGACTCCCCCCGGTATGCACACGGAGTGCACATTGGTTTTCTTCCCCTCTCTTGCTGCCATTTCCCTAAGGGGCCCCATTACACGCCTGACTTTGGAGCTCCCAACTACCAGTAAGCCCACCCTCTGCGACCGCCCGGATCTTGAAGACTGAGGGGCAACCTCTGGAACAGGACAAGCAGCCATGTCAGGTCGAAGATCAGTATCAGCCTGAGACAGAGCCTGAAACCGGTTCGTCAGACAAACTGGAGAGGCCTTCCGTTCAGCCCTCCGGAATGTCTTTCGCCCCCTGCCACACCTTGAGACGACCTCCCACTCTACCACAGGTGAGGGATCAGCCTCAATGCGGGCAGTATCCCGGGCAACCACAGTCGTAGTCCGATCGGGGGATGCGTGGGACGAGCTGGCCGTCCCCGACAAACCCCCATCCGGACCCCCACAGTGATGCCCATTGGCAACAGCCTCAAGCTGTGTGACCGAAGCCAACACTGCCTGAAGCTGGGAGCGAAGGGATGCCAACTCACCCTGCATCCGAACACAGCAGTTGCAGTCCCTATCCATGCTAAAAACTGTTTTTCAAAGAACATCTGAACTAATCTACAGAGAGCGCAAACAAATCGACAAATTTTAAACGGTTATTAAATTACAAGATTGCCTAGTAAATACAATAATGCTGCTACTTGTGCACTGCTGACACTGCTCGGCGGCGGAAGGAGACTACGCGAATTTACACTATTCAGGTACTAAAACGCGATGCTACAACTCTCAAATACTATAATACGCCCGAAATTTATGAATTAAACAATGCAAGTACCAAAAACACACAAAGAAATTAAGAATTAAACTATGTAACAAATGAGTGAGCTAGGAGTATACGACTTGCTGCTCAGCTGCTTATCCAACGGCGGCAGGGCGCACACTGACTGTGACCAACCGACACTGGCCGTTCAGAACAAAAACAGAAGACAAACGACTACGCGAATTTACACTATTCAGGTACTAAAACGCGATGCTACAACTTTCAAATACTATAATACGCCCGAAATTTATGAATTAAACAATGCAAGTACCAAAAACACACAAAGAAATTAAGAATAAACTATGTAACAAATGAGTGAGCTAGGAGTATACGACTTGCTGCTGCAGCTGCTTATCCAACGGCGGCAGGGAGCACACTGACTGTGACCAACCGACACTGTACGTTCAAAACAAAAACAGAAGACAAACGACTACGCGAATTTACACTATTCAGGTACTAAAACGCGATGCTACAACTCTCAAATACTATAATACGCCCGAAATTTATGAATTAAACAATGCAAGTACCAAAAACACGCAAAGAAATTAAGAATTAAACTATGTAACAAATGAGTGAGCTAGGAGTATACGACTTGCTGCTGCAGCTGCTTATCCAACGGCGGCAGGGAGCACACTGACTGTGACCAACCGACACTGGCCGTTCAAAACAAAAACAGAAGACAAACGACTGCGCGAATTTACACTATTCAGGTACTAAAACGCGATGCTACAACTCTCAAATACTATAATACGCCCGAAATTTATGAATTAAACAATGCAAGTACCAAAAACACACAAAGAAATTAAGAATTAAACTATGTAACAAATGAGTGAGCTAGGAGTATACGACTTGCTGCGGCAGATGCTTATCCAGCGGCGGCAGGGAGCACACTGACTGTGACCAACCGACACTGGCCGTTCAGAACAAAAACAGAAGACAAACGACTACCCGAATTTACACTATTCAGGTACTAAAAGGCGATTCTACAACTCTCAAATACTATAATACGCCCGAAATTTATGAATTAAACAATGCAAGTACCAAAAACACGCAAAGAAATTAAGAATTAAACGAGACGTAATCGCCCTATGGAGACCGAGCACAGTTCCTCCCTCGCCCATGCATTACACTGGTTTACTACCATTGCTCAGAGTCTCTCGTCTACTTGTTCCAACCTCAACCATTACTTTGTACCTCCCTCCTCCAGGGCCATATGCCTTACACGATGCGGTTAGTGCCCACTTGATCGGTTTATTCTTTTAGTTTTCGCTTTCATAAATTGATCGCCTACCTATCTCTTTCATCTATACATCGTTGACACATCACTATTGCCGCGCGGGATTAGCCGAGCGGTCTCAGGCGCTGCAGTCATGGACTGTGCGGCTGGTCCCGGCGGGGGTTCGAGTCCTCCCTCGGCCATGGGTGTGTGTGTGTGTTTGTAATTTGGGTTATTTAGTGTAAGTAGTGTGTAAGCTTAGGGACTGATGACCTTAGCAGTTAAGTCCCGTAAGATTTCACACACAATTGAACACATCACTAATAGGCTCGCATTCGTCTGCACCCTGGTGGGTAGCCAATGCTACTCAGACACATTGCCTCCCCCCAGAACGTGTTCCCGATTATACCCAATCCCTTATTCTTTAACGTGAGCACCCTTCCGGTTCGTAGCGGGTGGGTCGCTCGGCATAAATGGGCTACCCTGGCGTTGCGATCGCGGACGGCTGTCCACGATTATACCCAGAAAAAAACCTCTGCGTTAAACGCAACACAATTTCCTCATTAGCCAAATCCCTAAAGCTTCCGATTCCGCAAATCACTTACATAATCACTAAATCTCGCCGGTACACGCCGCCAACTGTGCTTCAAAAACCGTTTGCTTCAAGATCGCCTAAGCAAGCACACGCCGCCTCCCCGCCCCCCCCCCCATTCCCCATTCCTTGCACTTACCTCCCCGCTCTTTCCCCTCCCACAAGACGTGCGTTACGCCACAGATAATTCACACTCCATCACCCACTAGAGAGAAGCGCCATTAAAGTTTGTCGACGTCACACTTCCCCGCCGGACAAGTCATGTGCTCTACTCCCGCCAGATGAAACTCTGTTTACAAACAATGCGTGATCTTCTGCCGCACCGAACCACATTCTAGCTGTGAATCTTTTCGTATTTTATGATCTGATTATAAACTCACTGCATTCTTTCCCTTCTTTTATGTGAAATTTTGTGACTAGGTATATTTCTTCTTTTTGCTTTGCTGAGATTTTCACTATCATTTGGTCGTATTGGCCATTTTAAATGATGTATCCAAGTTGAGGCAGTGATAGCTCATCAGATGCTCTGGTTACTTTATGCTATAATGTTTCCAATTGAAGCTACTGAGTAATTTTGACGTAGGTGTAATATTTGACTATTTTACTCCCTTTCTCTGTATTCCTGAGTATTCCAGTACGCCATATTTTGAAGGATGATTGCTATGTGAAGTAATTTAAGGTATTTTAAAGTGAGACGGTAGTATTTTTGTATTAGATATTTATCGGTTTCGATGTGTAGCCTTTGTTATCCCCTGAATTCATCCATAATTCTAGTATTTTACAAGAAAACTTTTGTATCTTGCATTTTAACATGAGTTAATGTGGTCAAGGCTTTTCATATGATTTATAGAACATCATCTTTTCAGCTCCATTCTACTGAAATGTGTTAATATTTTGTAGCCTGTGAAACTTTGTGCAACTACACTCCTGGAAATTGAAATAAGAACACCGTGAATTCATTATCCCAGGAAGGGGAAACTTTATTGACACATTCCTGGGGTCAGATACATCACATGATCACACTGACAGACCCACAGGCACATAGACACAGGCAACAGAGCATGCACAATGTCGGCACTAGTACAGTGTATATCCACCTTTCGCAGCAATGCAGGCTGCTATTCTCCCATGGAGACGATCGTAGAGATGCTGGATGTAGTCCTGTGGAACGGCTAGCCATGCCATTTCCACCTGGCGCCTCAGTTGGAACAGCGTTCGTGCTGGACGTGCAGACCGCGTGAGACGACGCTTCATCCAGTCCCAAACATGCTCAATGGGGGACAGATCCGGAGATCTTGCTGGCCAGGGTAGTTGACTTACACCTTCTAGAGCACGTTGGGTGGCACGGGATACATGCGGACGTGCATTGTCCTGTTGGAACAGCAAGTTCCCTTGCCGGTCTAGGAATGGTAGAACGAAGGGTTCGATGACGGTTTGGATGTACCGTGCACTATTCAGTGTCCCCTCGACGATCACCAGTGGTGTACGGCCAGTGTAGGAGATCGCTCCCCACACCATGATGCCGGGTGTTGGCCCTGTGTGCCTCGGTCGTATGCAGTCCTGATTGTGGCGCTCACGCTCACCTGCACGGCGCCAAACACGCATACGACTATCATTGGCACCTAGGCAGAAGCGACTCTCATCGCTGAAGACGACACGTCTCCATTCGTCCCTCCATTCACGCCTGTCGCGACACTACTGGAGGCGGGCTGCACGATGTTGGGGCGTGAGCGGAAGACGGCCTAACGGTATGCGGGACCGTAGCCCAGCTTCATGGAGACGGTTGCGAATGGTCCTCGCCGATACCCCAGGAGCAACAGTGTCCCTAATTTGCTGGGGAAGTGGCGGTGCGGTCCCCTACGGCACTGCGTAGGATCCTACGGTCTTGGCGTGCATCCGTGCGTCGCTGCGGTCCGGTCCCAGGTCGACGGGCACGTGCACCTTCCGCCGACCACTGGCGACAACATCGATGTACTGTGGAGACCTCACGCCCCACGTGTTGAGCAATTCGGCGGTACGTCCACCCGGCCTCCCGCATACCCACTATACGCCCTCGCTCAAAGTCCGTCAACTGCACATACGGTTCACGTCCACGCTGTCGCGGCATGCTACCAGTGTTAAAGACTGCGATGGAGCTCCGTATGCCACGGCAAACTGGCTGACACTGACGGCGCTGGTGCACAAATGCTGCGCAGCTAGCGCCATTTGACGGCCAACACCGCGGTTCCTGGTGTGTCCGCTGTGCCGTGCGTGTGATCATTGTTTGTACAGCCCTCTCGCAGTGTCCGGAGCAAGTATGGTGGGTCTGACACACCGGTGTCAATGTGTTCTTTTTTCCATTTCCAGGAGTGTATTACCCATAACTAACATGTGGAGGCTATAGCACAACTTTACGTTTGTAATCACTCTTTTTAAATGTAGTTTACTCAGTTCATACCCAAGTCAGACGCTAAGGATTGAATTAAGAGGATTTATTAGATTTTTTTTACCCAGATATTTTGATTGCCATAGAATTAAGTATTTTATTATAACAGCAGATTTTTCCCTCAACCTAACACAACCCAAAATACTTTATTCCTCTTTTGTGAAGCTTTCTGGTATAAATTTAACATCGTATGTTTTAAGATCTCATTATATGGACTGTGATGATTTCAACTATTACAGGAAATATTGTATTGTAATTTGAAAATTTAATATTTTACTACTTTCTTAACTCATGAAATTTGATAAACTTGGCTGCATGTAAGTCCCCTCACACTTACATACACGGAATGAAATATTGTAACAGATCCCTCACATAGTATTTACGCCCCTACTATGGCAAACCGTCTTTCCGGGGAGTGACTGACGCCGTTTTGTAAACAATGCTGGTCACCACTTCCCTGGAAGGGGGAAGGAATATACATGGTGGCAGAAAGTCAAGGAATATTTTAGGGAATTGCTCTAAAACATTTATTTCAAAGACCCAGTCAAATCTTTACAAGTGTTCTCCCCGAGTAACTTGCGCCGTACCTACGTGACACAAGTCGCTTGTCTTTCAAAACCGAGTCAGTTCTGTCCAGCTAAAGCTACTGACAAGAGACACCTTGAGCCCTCTGCTGAAACTGCTAGCGAATTCGTGCCATTGGTTTCAACCAATAGCGTGCGCGGGATACCGATCACGCGTGTGGACGCTGGAGTGTTCTGCGGTGCAGAACACAGTTGCTTCTTTCTCTTGTAATCCAGAATTCGAGCAGAACAGACGTCTTCTTGGAAGGCAGAGCCCCTGGCTCTGCTTTTCACGACCGGCCACCAACGTAAGTTAACATGAACCGCTTCCCCTTCCGATGCCCATTTCAATTTATTGTTTGACCTTCTAGACTGGCCTAAATCTGCTAACTTCCAACACTAGGCACGCCCCTTGTATACCGTACCCGGAAATACCGGGTGATCGAAAAGTCAGTATAAATTTGAAAACTTAATAAACCACGGAATAATGTAAATAGAGAGGTAAAAATTGATACACATGCTTGGAATGACATAGGGTTTTATTAGAACAAAAAAAAACAAAGTTCACAAAATGTCCGACAGATGGCGCTGGACAGCAAAATGTCAGTGGCCGCGCATGACAATCGTGTATAAAAGGAGCTGTAATGAGAGAGGGAATCCCAACTTTGATCCTAACGCCCTCCTCCTGTACTTACTCCTCTGGGCACCCTCCCTCCCTTCTCTCCCTTTTCCCTCCTTCCTCCTTTTCTCCCCCCTCCTCCCCCGGGCCTCCCCTCCCCCGTCCCTCTCCTCCTGCCCCCGTCTCCTAAGCCATTGGCATCCTTTTTTCCTCCCCTCTCCCCCTCTTCACCCCTGTTCCCCTCTTGGCAGGTCCCTGGACTCGCACACACTCAGTGGACATTCGTGCGCCGGAGATCACCACCGTGTGTGCCATCATGTTTAGTGTTCAGTTTCGCCGTCACACTCCATTGTTCACCAGTGCCATCGTCTTCTTC
Organism: Schistocerca serialis cubense; assembly: GCF_023864345.2. Classification (NCBI taxonomy): domain Eukaryota; kingdom Metazoa; phylum Arthropoda; class Insecta; order Orthoptera; family Acrididae; genus Schistocerca; species Schistocerca serialis. Next base: position 842,551,298 of record NC_064640.1, on the reverse strand, counting down.
AGTGTTTGTGCGTCGTGTCAACAGTTCGTCGTGTGGATTGTCATCGAGTGTGAACGGCTTCTTGTGTTTTTATGATCATGTGTCTACTGTTTTTTCCCGCCGTTTTTCTAAGTGATGTCTCTTCTCTATTTATTTCCTTGTACTCTCGTCGGCTGAAGAGCGGCGTATTGTGCTGCTGCCAGCCTACCTGCTTGTTCAGGTGTCAAAATAACAATAAAGTAAAAAAAAAAAAAGAGAGGGAATCCGATGCGCCAGCAGTCGCAGCATGTTGACGTTACCTGAAAAGGCGCTTTTAGTGAAGCTGTATTATCAGAATGGGGAATGTGCTAGTTCAGCGTTACGATTCTATCGCCATAGGAAGAGGTATTCGAACGGGTAAAGGTCCGCTGACAAATGCATCAGTGGCGAAAATGATTTCGAAGTTCGAAGCCACGGGTTGTTTAGACGATAGACCCCGTAGTGGCCGACCGAGCACAAGGCGTAATGCTGCTGAGACAGTTCAGGAAGAAATGGGAACTAGCGGGTTCGTCTATGCACGGGGAAGTCAGCGCTCGTGCAGTCGCACGTCGCACCGGCGTTCCATACTCTACTGTTTGGTTGGCACTTAGGCGTACCCTCCGATGCTATCCGTACAAAATCCATCGGCATCATGAACTGTTGCCTGGCGATTTAGTGAAGCGGAGGACATTTGTGGTTGGGCGTTTCAAAAGATGGCGGAAGATGACGATTGGTTGAGTAACGTGTCGTGGACCGACGAAGCTCATTTCACGTTCCGAGCGTCTGTCAACGCCCACAACTGCAGAATTTGGGCTACCAAAAATCCTAGAACTGTCGTGGAAACTCCATTGCACGACGAGAAAGTCACGGTATGGGTTGGATTTGCCACATCTACTGTTATCGGGCCTTTTTTCTTCGAGGAAATGCGTGATTCTGGTTTTGTAACTGCTACCGTGATGGGTGAGAGGTACGCCGATATGTTACAGAATCGCATCATCCCCAGCCTGGCTGATAAACACCTGCTGGAACGTACGATGTTTATGGAGGATGGCGCTCCACCCCATATTGCTAGGCGCGTGAAAGATCTCTTGCGCGCGTCGTTTGGTGATGATCGTGTGCTCAGCCGCCACTTTCGTCATGCTTGGCCTCCTCGGTCCCCAGACGTCAGTCCGTGCGATTATTGGCTTTGGGGTTACCTGAAGTCGCAAGTGTATCGTGATCGACCAACATCTCTAGGGATGCTGAAAGACAACATCCGACGCCAATGCCTCACCATAACTCCAGACATGCTTTACAGCATTATTCCTCGACTACAGCTATTGTTGAGGAATGATGGTGGACATATTGAGCACTTCCTGTAAAGAACATCATCTTTGCTGTGTCTTACTTTGTTATGCTAATTATTGCTATTCTGGTCAGATGAAGCGCCATCTGTCGGACATTTTTTGAACTTTTGTATTTTATTGGTTCTAATAAAACCCCATGTCATTCTAAGCATGTGTGTCAATTTGTACCTCTCTATCTACATTATTCCGTGATTTATATAGTTTTCAAATTTATACTGACTTTTTGATCACCTGGTATATTCTCGTTATTGTACCTAATTTCCTGTTTTGTTATTTAACGGCAGCCCTGGATGCCCACTCTCTAATCCTGACAGCTCGACCTCCTGCACCCTCTCGTCACGAGGCATATGTAACTACCGCATCTCCCCCTTTTCCCAAACCTTGTATACATTTACAATTGGTGACCAGAAGTGGGATCATATACATTTACAGTATATATGTACATTTGTATGCATGCATGCATGTTGATGGATGAAAATAAATGTCCCCATTAGTATTGAAACAGTTTTTTCCGTTACGTACTGTACAATATATTGCTGAGTTCATTTCCATTAGGGAACAATAGTGCCATTTGCCTGCAAAATGGACATATGGCTCATGAATTCATGTCCTTATCGCTCAAAAACTAGTCTTTTCCTTAACAGGGATCTTCACGGAAGGATTCACCCATTCGAAATGTGCCTGATGTTTGCGATTCACTAAAATATGGCTCATATGGTTGAAATACCTACCTTGCTAGACATAAAACATGGCCAACAACAGGCCGCCACAGGGACTAACTGCGGGTCATTCACGTAAAACTGGCCGCCCGTTAGAATCCTAATTCTCCCCATAACCACTATTTCGTAATGCAGTATGCAGAAGTGTCATGGAGAAGTGCCTGCCTGTTTTTAAAGCTGTATACCGTCGCATGAGCTCCTAGTGGTAACCAATGGGAAATGCGGACAACTTCAAAGATTTTTTTTTTTAATTTGCTTGTAACACGTAATTTTTACATGCATGTGCCTTTTTTTAACAAAGTATATAAAGGATAAAAGTGAAATTTTTACAATTAGAGTTTTCATTTTACATTATTTCTTACTACATTATAAATCTATATAAAGTATATAGAACAATAACAGTTAACTTCTTATTACACCATAAATGTATACAAAGTGTATAAAAATAAAAATTAATTTTTTCAATTAGAATTTTCTTTTTACATTATTTCTTATTACATCTGCTTTCCTATTACATCGTAATTTATTTAGGTCCAGATTATAGGGGCATTTTTTAATAAGCCACCGCTTGACGCACTTTTTAAAAGTATGGCCCGTCACTGTTTTGATTTCATCCGGTAATGAATTGTGGAAGACAGCTCCGTAGATATAAGGACTTTTAGCTGTCACCATCTTCTGGTAACCATATGAAAGTCTTTTTTATCTCTCGTTTCATAGTGGTGGGTGTCTATATTTCTTTTAGTGATCTTAGTGTCTGCTTTCACTAGCATTATGGTTTCTAGTATATACATGGCATAAACTGTAAGAATATTGTGTCTAGTGAAAAATGTTTTACAAGAGGTTCTTTGTTTTACTTTTGCTACAATCCTTAAGGCTCGCTTTTGCAGTATGAAGACTCTTTTCATATTTGTTTGGCATGTGCTGCCCCACAGCACTATACCAAATGACAAGAAAGGGTATACTAACCCATAATATACAGTCCTTAGATTTTCCGAATTGAGATATGGTGATAATCTTCTTAGTACATATAGACTCGATGTTATTTTTTTGCAGACATGGTCAACTTGCTGCTTCCATGAGAGTCTGTCGTCTATGTATAGTCCCAAGAATTTACAATCTGAACAGCTATTTGACAGAGTTTCCTTAGTCTCAATGTTGTGCCTCTTTATACCACTGGGTTTAAAATGAATGATATTAGTTTTTTTCCACGTTTACTTTCAAATTCTCTTTCTCGAAGCGTACTCTTACCTTTTCAATAAAGCTACGAATTTCTTTCACTTTCTAACCCACTTCCAAAAACAGTTCCGTAAAACTGTTTGTGGCTGAATCTTGATCAGAAAGTATACGCTCGAGAGTTTCCTCACCCCACAGTGGTCACCAGCTGTCGGCAACTGGCCACATCCCATTCACTGCCTCATGTCAAGCGCCGACAGACCAGGTGTCCACGGTGGGGTGCAGCGATATGAGTGTATTTATCAGCTGTCATTTTCTAGTTTGAAGTTCTACTATTTATCTGCAGTTACGTATTGGATTTTGCATAGTGGAAACATTCGAACTTTGTGTAGGTATTGTAAAATAAAGTCGCAAATGGAAGAGGGTCTAACATCAATGACATACTGTTGTCTTTGGACTGAGCAGAGAGGTGATGGCACCAAAGCCAGCTCGAGTCCTTTGTACTATGTGTAGCGCGAGTGCTTTTGGGTAAAACAAGTAAGAAAAGGATTTTCTCGTTTCAATAAGGATCATTTGGGCTTGAATGATTTTCAAGATTCAGGAAGTCGCAATACACTACTGGCCATTAAAATTGCTACACCAAGAAGAAATGCAGATGAAAAACGGGTATTCATTGGACAAATATATTATGCTAGAACTGACATGTGATTACATTTTCACGCAATTTGGGTGCATAGTTGCTGAGAAATCAGTACCCAGAACAACCACCTCTGGCCGTAATAACGGCCTTGATAAGCCTGGGCATTAAGTCAAACAGAGACTGGATGGCGTGTGCAGGTACAGCTGCCCATGCAGTTTCAACACAATACCACAGTTCATCAAGAGTAGTGACTGGCGTATTGTGACGAGCCAGTTGCTCAGCCACAACTGACCAGACATTTTCAATTCCTGAGAGATCTGGAGAATGTGCTGGCCGGGGCAGCAGTCGAACATTTTCTGTATCTACAAAGACCCGTACAGGACCTGCAACATGCGATAGTGCATTATCCCGCTGAAACGTAGGGTTGCGCAGGTATCGAATGAATGTATTAAGTAGTGCTGGAGGAAACTGACATCATCAATCCCGCAGCTAACTAAAACAATAAAATACCTCGGTTCGTAACACATCTGAAATGTAATGTCAGTTGTTCAAAGTGCCGTCAGTGCCAACAAGAGGTGACCGAGACGTATAACCAATGGCACCCCATACCATCACATCATGCTGGGTGATAGGCCAGTATGGCCATGACGAATACACGCTTCCAATGTGCGTTCACCGCGATGTCGCCAAACACGGATGCGACCATCATGATGCTGTAAACAGAACCTGGATTCATCCGAGAAAATGACGTTTTGCCATTCGTGCTCCCAGGTTCGTCGTTGAGTACACCATCACAGGCGCTCCTGTCTGTGAAGCAGCGTCAGGGGTAACCGCAGCCATGGTCTCCGAGCTGATAGTCCATGCTGCTGCAAACGTCGTCGAACTGTTGGTGCAGATGGTTGTTGTCTTGCAAACGTCCCCATCTGTTGACTCAGGGATCGAGACGTGGCTGCACGATCCGTTACAGCCATGCAGATAAGATGCCTGTCATCTCGACTGGTAGTGATACGAGGCCGTTGGGATCCAGCACGGCGTTCCGTATTACCCTCCTGAACCCACCGATTCCATATTCTGCTAACAGTCATTGGATCTCGAGCAATGCGAGCAGCAATGTCGTGATACGATAAACCGCAATGGCGATAGGCTACAATCCGACATTTATCAAAGTCGGAAACGTGATGGTACGCATTTCTCCTCCTTACACGAGGCATCGCAGCAACGTTTCACCAGGCATCGACGGTCAACTGCTGTTTGTGTATGAGAAATCGGTTGGAAACTTTCCTCATGTCAGCACGTTGTAGGTGTCGCCACCGGCGCCAACCTTGTGTGAATGCTCTGAAAAGCTAATCATTTGCATATCACAGCATCTTCTTCCTGTTGGTTAAATTTCGCGTCTGTCGCACGTCATCTTCGTGGTGTAGCAATTTTAATGGCCAGTAGTGAACCTGAACGTCACAAGTTCTCTCATTGAGCATTGCTATGTAATGTTGTTACTGGTAAGAGGTTATAATGCATTTATGTTAACTTCTTAAGAAGAAGTCAGCTCCTGAGCCCCAAAAAATACATATACTCGAGCAAAGGAAATTGTTAACACAGTACTGTTCATCCGGTGCCTCTACGATCCCCCTGCGGGGTCTGTCTACCACAGCTGGTATTAGCTATCAACAACTGAGACAACTTTCGGTCGCTGTGTAAGAAAGAAGACCAACAAAACTACGTCACATGTCGCTATTACGCGATAACGCACTCTGCTGATGTAAACGAAACTACCCAGGAGTTTGTTTGCGAACTCATCCCTCACGCACTTATTCTTGGGAACTGACGCTTTTAAATGTTTACTTTTCCCACTTCTTATCGAAAAATCGTCAAATATTTTCTTTTTGGGATGAAAGTGCATTTCAAACCTGGTTCGACAACATCTTTAACTGAGAACCAGTAGGTTTCGATAGGCATGGACTTGATAGACAACCAGAACAATATCAGTTTGTTTTACATAGTGCGAAAGAAATTACAGCGTGTCCCATGAGGAATGATCAGTATTCATAGATATGACAGGAACGATCATTCAAAGCAAGAAGATCTAGCAAACATAGGCTCTAAAGTGCATACCTTAAGAGCTATGAGCGCTAGTTCAGTTGAAGAGGTGTTTTCCACAGTTGCGAAGATGAACATGTGCTCGTATCTCTTAACGTATGCGTTATAGAGCACGTGATAACTAGACTTTTTTCCTTCAAATGACTGTTCCTGTTTTATCCCTGAATGTTATCATGGGATACACCAAGTCGTTGATGCTTGAATTCTCTCTGATGACTACTCTTGTGAGGAAGGTAGACACAAATGGACAAACGTTGAGGTACAATCCTTTCCCAAAATATCTCGGAATCACTCTAGATAGAACCCTGAGCTACAAAGAGCGCATCACCAAGCTTTCCCATAAAGTTGCTGCAAGGAACAACATACTACATTAAGCTCAGTGGTACAACCTGCGGAACCTCTGCTGACTGTCTGCGTTTAACTGGCATCAGTCTTGCGTACTCTGCTGCCGAGTATCGTGCACCTGTCTGGTTGGAAAGTGTGCATGTGAAGAAGGTAGACATGAAACTTAAGGACACATTGCGCTGTATTACTGGTTCCATCAAATCAACCCCATGCCACTGGTTACATGTACTGAGTCACATCCCTCCACCTCACTTAAGGCGGAAACAATCTCTACTGAGGGAGGCCAAAAAAATCTCTGCATCACCCTCTCTACCACAGCACCAGGAATTCTGTCATCCGCCACAGCAAGGATTGCGATCAAGAAGACCAGCAAGTGTTACTGCAGGACAACTCATCGCGGATGGTTTTGATGTAAATGAAAGCTGGAAGCATGAATGGTCAACAAAAACATTGGGAACAAGAGCCCGTCACCTTGATCCCACAAAGAAGCCAAAAGGTTTTGACCTACCGAGGAACCTTTGGTGCCGCCTCAACAGGTTAAGGACTGGACATGGTTGTTGTAGATACTTCAGGTACAAATGGGGCTGGATCAGTTCACCAATGTGTGAATGTAATAAAAAAGAGCAGACTATTGAACATTTAATCCAACGCTGTCCACTTCATTCATACCCTGGAATTCCCTACGACTTGTTCACTCTCATACGCAGCTTAATTAACTGGTTGAAAAACAGTGTAATATCGTAGGTATATTGCATAAAATCGTTTACCTTATATCAACTGTACATTGTATAAAATCACCATACTATTAAATAAAATAAATTACTCTTGTGTTCAGTAAACTACTGGAAAACGCTGTTTAAATATGCACTGTGCTAATAAAAATGAAATGCAACTTACCATGAAAACCTTACGACCAAAGTCTATTTTAATCAAACATAAACTATCTGTAATTCTAGTATGCGTATATTGGAACAAATTAATATGGTATTACTCACTTAGGACTTCGGAACGGTCTATGTTTACTTGCTGTCATGTGTCTTATGCAGGTAGAATTGAAATGTGGTATTTCATAAATAAAACTGTGTGTTGGCAGCTACCAAAAATTATGTAGATAGAAGTGGGAAGAGGCATTATCAATTGTGCAGTATCAATAGTTTTTCGTTCTTGCTGGAAGTAGTCAGATGACTTTTAATGGAGAAGTTTTCTAAAGGTTTCCTTACTGATTTTCGATCCGATTGCTTGTAGCTTTGACACAGAAACGTTAAAAATGTAGCCTTCAGCAAGGCTGTAACCACGAGCCAAAGCAGCTTTCACCTTAAATGCGACCACATTAAATCAGAGCTAGTGAAGAGTTGCTGCATTTGTCTGTCCCTCATTGTTCCAGTGGTGGCTAGAGCAGATAAATCGTAACGTAAAAGACGAGATTAGTTGCGATTTCCGTTTGAAACGACTTTGGCGGATTCAAAATCCTTAATTGATACCGTTATGTCACACCTCAAGTAAAAATTACTCTGATTATTCAATGGAAATGAAACGAAAAATCAACTGCATTTAGCAAGATAATTCAGTACTAAGCACGAAGTTAATCATCTGTCACATGGTTGCCAAACATGCTCTACATTGTTACCAAGATTGAGTTATGTACTAGCTGGAAAAATACCACCTGATGAGTTCCTTGAGTGGGCTAGGAAGTGATTACACCTCACATCATAAAGGCGTGGCTGCCGGTGGCCGGAATAGCCAAAAAATATGCCAATGCGTCCTACTCTCATTTCTGTAACTGGGTTTACGGACTAGAATGTTGTTACTGAGAATACTCAGATGTACTGACAGTAAAATAAACATCATAAATCGATAACTTCACAATTACTTGTGTTTTCCTGTCTGAAGCGCAATGAAAATTAAAAAGCTCGTTCACCAGACGAGATTCACATTTTTGGAGTGTTCCAGTGGTTATACTCTAAACATTATTAGTATGCCACGCACCTTTTGATCACTGTAGACTTTGAAAATAGTTTTCTTAAGAATGGTAGTGTCCTAAAACATAGGAACACAAAAAAAATAATGTAACAACACAGCACTGGTTGCGAAACGTGAGCATCCACAGAGAGACTTTCTCAGTTCTATATCAAGAAAGTTCACTTTGCACGGTCACTATTCGCCATGATCGAAACAGCGAGCTCAAAAATGAGTGGAGGAAGATAAACCGGCTAACATGAAAGACTAACAATTGTCATCATAATGTGAATCAAGGAACACAGAACGCTAACAATATTGTGTAGAGTAAGTCCCCCTTAAGCTAAACTGCCATTCAGTCCACAGAAACTGGAATTACTACGTAGAATAATGAATGTAATATTTTCACCTCTAATGCTTTGTCAATAAATGTGAAAAGCGCCTAAGTTGGAAAGTTTTTCAACTTGCAGTAAGCTTAAGACAATCACTTCACAGTAGGAGCAGAGCGTTTTTAATTTAGTCTCTGATGTTTTGAGATGTACGTGCCTACAGGGTATCACAAAATTCATATGAGAATTATGGAACTGAGACAGCAGATGATTCCCTCTCACGAACCAGTGGGAGTAGGATCAGCTCAGGGAGTGGCAACCCTGCCCTATACGAGCACAACTGCATATCCCGAGGGCATCATCCCCTGTAACACTTATCCCTCCAAGTCTCTATTAACTCTTTCACAACCGTCCACCTCTTCTCATTCCACATTGGCCAAGCTTCTTGCAGGCCGTAGTGGCCGAGCGGTTCTAGGCGCTACAGTCTGGAACCGTGCGACCGCTACGGTCGCAGGTTCGAGTCCTGCCTCGGGCATGGATGTGTGTGATATCCTTAGGTTAGTTAGGTTTAAGTAGTTCTAAGTTCTAGGGGACTGATGACCTCAGAAGTTAAGTCCCATAGTGCTCAGAGCCATTTTGAACCAAGCATCTTGGGCATAGGATGGGGGTGGTGGCAAAATATCGACTAATCAGACTAAACGACAAAATAAATACAAAGAAAAAACGCCTCAGCTGTTTGGAACATGAACTGCAGAACATCGAATGGGACATGCTCATAACCAGTGAATCGAGACTCAAAGATGAAGCGACTATTGTCCTCGCAGAATAACTCAGACGTAAATTCAAATATTGGTGGCGCAGGTCTGCTAATTCACAACAGGAGGTAATACCTTATCACCAACACTATGTCCATTTCAGATAGAGTAATCTGCATAATCCTTGAACGCCAAAATTAGTATTCAAATCATTTGTGCCTACGCACTTATTTGCACTTCAACCGATCAAGGACTAGAAGTTCTATGAAGAAACAACAGAAAAAATCAGGAATTACCACATTTTCCTTAATACTTCGCGGTATTAACTCAAAGATAGAAGTGAAGTCCACAGAAAACCATCCCTTCACTACAAACTTTGGACTTTGAACACGAAACCACAAAGGAGATATGATGAGGAATTTTCTTAACAACCAATAGAAAAGTTTAGAGGAATTTAACTGAAAGAACTTTCGACAGAAATTGCAAGCACTAAAGAAATTACCACCGCTAAAGAGTATTAATGCACTCAAAAAACAGAAACATCCAAGAGTCAACCTCAAAACAGAATAGTAAATGACATGCGAAACACCGGCAGAGAAACGCACCAAAATACAGAGACCTCAACAAGAACGAAAAGAAGGTGATCAGAAGAGATCAGTAAACGCAAAACACAAGACTGATCGAGGAGCCTATCAAAGTCAATGTGAACAAGAGTCCATCGTTCCAGTCAATCAAATGGCGAGCTTACCACCACAATATTCGGAACTGCCGAGGAGAATTTGTTACTGAAACAGAGACAACATTATGTCGAGGACATTCATTAGAAGCTCTACAGTCAACCACTGTTACGCAAAAGCCTGGATGACGAATCATGGCGTGGAGATGCGTGCGCTAAGGCAGCCGCTACTGAATGAGCTCTGTTGAGTTTCGCGTCCTCTTCGAATATTGCTCCATCTACGTATAATGCGCAGGCGCATGCGTAACGGTGATAACTACATCAGCGCTCTCTGCCGGAATGTGGCCTCATGGAGTTAAAATTGAGATGTCAAGTCGATAAAATTAACTGTCGTTAATGTGTCATTACCATAAAACGCTCTCTTTCTCAAGATATTAAAGAATTCACTGGGTACCACGCCTTATGCAGTTCCAAGCCGCCATCATAATTACGCGTGCGCCTGTACGCCATAGATGGAGTAACATTAAAAGTGAGAGCGAAATTCGACAGAGGTCGCTCATGCAACGGCTGCTTTTGCGTGGCATCTGCGTGCCAATTTTTGGTATAAAGTTAGCGACGTGAACTATCAATCTCCAAACCCGGCAAACCGTCTTCAGCAAGGTCCTGGAATCCATCCTCACCTGACGCATCCACCAGCATCTCCGCCAGCACCACCTCCTTCCCGTTACCCAGTGTGGCTTTCGACCGTCCTGCTCTTCCGATGACCTTCTCCTCCACCTCACTCATCTCCTTTCCGAACAGCTAAATTCCCGTCGCTCCGCAATCTTCCTCTCCCTGGATCTTGAACGTGCCTATGACCGCGTATGGCATTCCGGTCTCCTCTTCAAGCTCCAAACCTTCGCCCTTCCCATTAACTACGTCCGCCTGATCGGCTCCTTTCCCTCCCACCATCCTTCCTACATCACCATCCATAACACGGATTCCTACACCTTTTTTTCCCTCCGCCGGTGTGCCCCAAGGCTCCGTCCTCTCCCCCCTTCTGTACCTTTTGTATACGGCGGACATGCCGCCGCCGTCACCCCCCGTCCACCTTCTCCAGTTTGCCGATGACACCGCCTTCCTTGCCCTCGCCCCCACCCTGCAGCGTTCCCAACACCTTCTCCAATCCCATCTTGACCGGTTCACCGCCTGGTGCAACCAGTGGTTGCTCAAGGTCAATCCCTCCAAAACCCAGGTGATCATTGTAGGCAAAACCACCCCTTCCTTCCGCCTCCTAGATTTCTAACTAACCATCTATGGCCATCCTATCGCCTTTCCCCCCCACCCTTAAGTACCTTGGCGTCACCCTTGACCGTCGCCTCTCCTGGACCCCCCATCTCCGGACAATCCAAGCCAAGGCACGCTCCCGACTCCGTCTCCTCAAGCTCCTTTCCGGCCGTACGTGGGGTCTGGACCCCTCCACCATCCTCCACACCTATAAATCCCTCATCTGCCCTATCCTCTGTTCTGCCCATCCTGCCTGGATCTCCGCCCCCCCTACCTTTTACAAATCCCTTCAGATCCTTGGACGTCATGCTCAATGCCTCGCCTATCACATCTGTCTCCCCTCCCCCACGTGGATCCTGTACGACCTCATTCCGTTCCCCCACCTCCTCCTTTTCCTTGAAAGGATACGGATCCTCTACACCTCCCGTAAACTCGATCCTCCTTACCCGCTTGTCTCCCCCATCCTCTCCCACCCCCACCCACTGCCGCGCCTGTATTCCCATGTCCTGCCTGCTCTCCATCTCTCCACCCTCCTTACCCTCTCTCAAGGTGGCTTCCACCAGCTCCCCCTTCCTGATGATGCCCTCCTCCCCTCCATCTACCCCTCCTACCAACTTTGTTCCTCCCTCCCTCTTCCTGTGTTTGTTCCTTTGGGCACCCTCCCTCACTTCTCTCCCACCTTCCCTCCCTCCTCCATTTCTCCCCACTCCTCCCCCGGGCTTCCCCTCCCCTGGCCCTCTACTCCTCCTCCCATCTCCTGAGCCATTGGCATCTTTGTTCTCCCCTCTCCCCCCTCCTCACCCTTCTTCCCCTCTTGGCAGGTCCCTGGTTTTGCACACGCTACGTGGACAGTCGTGGGCCGGAGATCATCACCATTAGTGTCTCGTGTGTGCCGTCGTGTTTAGTGTTCAGTGTTCACCGTCACACTCCATCGTTTACCTGTGCCATCGACGTCTTCAGTGTTTGTGCTTCATGTCAACAGTTTGTAGTGTGGATTATCGTCGAGTGTGAGTGGCTCCGTGTTTGTATTTCTGTGTCTACTGTTTTATTAACCACCGTTCTGTAACTTATGTGTACTCTTTCTGTTTTTTCTCATTGTGTATTCTATGGCTGAAGAGCAGCGTAGAATGCTGCTGACAGCCTGCCTGTTGTACAGGCTTTAAACTAACAATAAAGAAAAAAATTGTCAATCTCCAGCATAAAACACTCGCCTGAAGAGGCTGAACGGCTGTCAGCCGAAACATCTTGGCAAGAAGTCGACGCCTGTAATCCCGAAACTTTACAGAATATTCTTTACGCAGGGAAAATTTCAAGAAGCAAAACTCAAGATTTCTAAAGGCACCAGGAGAAGATCAGATCACATGCGAGATGCTGAAAATGGCATAAGACACGAAGAAGCACTCCCAATTCTATTACAGAAATCTCTCGAGGAGGGGAAGTGCCAAAGTCATGGAAAAATGAGGAAATCAATCTCCTCTTCAGAAAAATAACAACACGAACTTCGAGAATTACAGTCCTATTAGTCTGTAAACTGCTAATAAAAGCCATTACGAATCGCCTGAGTCAGATATTTGACATTTACCAGCAACTGTAACAGGCGGGATTCAGAAAAGGATTCAGTGCTGTTAACGATAGCCAAGCAGTATGCACACTGTGAGAGAAATGTACGGGGTCTAATTTCCAACGCCACATGGCATCCATAGACTGCCTTCATAGGGTGAGGTAGAATAAAACGCCAGAGCTTAGAAGGGCAAGACACATCCGTGTACACCACTGGCCCAAAAACTAATATATATTAAATGTGTTCTATCTTGGGAACCTTTCGGAATAGGGCATATACCCTCAATGAGGGTTCCTTCATATCCCTGAATATCGACAATCACTCCTGGGACACACTGTATATCTGCTAGACTGTGTTTCGTTGACAGCGCAATTGACAAACTTGAAACTGGAGGAGTCGGCTGTCAGGAACAATCCAGGATATTCATGATGTAGAAGGATAACTTAACAGTCTTAGTAGATCTACAGCATAAATGATACAAAATAAATTGAGACATTTTTTGAAAATAATACTGGGTCTCAAACTACGTGCAAAGCTTTAAATTTGTTAGATGGCCATCAAGAAGTGCATCCTGATGGGAGTTCGAGAGACGTGCCCAGCTGTAAATTTGTGGACTGACATCTTATTACACGGAGAGCTCGTTTTCTCACAGTCCATCTATCTATTGCTTGAACCTTGTCCTGCAGTTACGCAGGGTCGGCCATCATTAATCGGATTTAGCATGTTAATGTTAAGGGGTGGCCGGATGCCCTTCCTGCCGCCACCCCGTACCCCCTCGGGATGGAATTAGTGTACCACAATTGTCTGCGTCGAGCGTAATCTATGGAATAGTGCGAATGTGTTCACATGTCTGCGAGCCGTGGAACTGAGGCGGAACATGGTTACCAGCCCGGCATTCACCTAGCGGGATGTGGAAAACCGCCTAGAAACCACATCCAGGCTGGCCGGCACATCGGCCCTCGTCGTTAATCCGCCTGGCTGATTCGATCCGGGGCCGGCGCGCCTACCCGAGTGCAGGAAGCAGCGCGTTAGCGCTCTGGGCTACCCTGGCGGGTAGCTCGTTTTCTCACAATGTTTCGGGATAATTGTATCATTTACGATGGACAGCTTAGTAATGATGCACATTGTGCGATGTAATTCTTGAGAAATCAGTGAGGCATAGCATAAATTACATTCGTGAGTGCTGCATGGTTTCACATAGATAAACGGGAAGAAGTTATATTTCGAGTATTTTTAAAACATAAAAAATAAATAAAATTCTGATTCTTTGGCATCGAAAAATGTGAGCAGTAAGAATGAGCTGTTTGGGGAGGGGTGAGGATTACTTCACCCTGCCGTAGTGACCGGCACGAACAGCGCCATGGTCTTCACTGACATCCGTAACGGCCCGCCACTCCTCCCCCCAAAGTTGCTCTATCTCTGAAGTGACAGCCTGCAAGGAAATGAAGAGCCATGTTCCCTACAGCCTCTATGGGGTAGTCAGTATGCTTGCTCATTTTTCCAAATTCCCATGTGCCTAAATGTCCAGCACACGCTTCCCTTGCTGCTGCATGACGAGCAGTTTGTCCTGAATTGTTTCTATCTTTTGTTTCAATCATTTTCAATGCTGCATTTTTTGCAATGCTTGTAGGGAAGCAAGGAAATTAGTGCAGATGAGAAATGTTTTTGTCTGAAGACGCCTCATCTTCTCCAGTGCCTTTACAATTGCGTGGAGCTCTGCGTCAAATGCACTGTGTTCATTGGAAAGGCCAACGTTGAAGCACCCTATCGATGTGATGATTTTGGGTGATTGGTCAACTTAAGCTTTGTTTCTATTCGGTAGGATACGTACCACAACTTTTAGATGTCTATGAGAACCTGAATGACAATATTGTCAACGTTTTTAATCATGACAATGCTCACTCCATCATTACCTACTGCCTCAGAGGTGTTCTTATTATTCTTTTCCATTCTGTACGTGGAGAAAAGGGCATGAATCCAGTGCTCACAGTTTCATTGTCTGTCTCCCCCCCCACCTTCCGGACCGTCCTCCCATCCAATCTCAAAGACTACTGCAAATATAATTTGCCATCGCCTCCATTTTTAACGTGTTAACGTATTTAATAAAAATAACAATAAAATATACGACAGATTTTAGTATACTAGTAATAATTTTGAAATAAACATGAAATATTTTAGCGTAGTAATAATAAGCTGTTTAAATCTGTGAATAGTACATTGCTTTCGTATAACGTTCAAGAAATTGCGATTCAGAAAAATACGGCCTCTGAAAAGGACAAATCCGCAAATTTGAGAAGTGCAAGTGCTTTGGAACTGATTTTAGAAGTTTAATAGCAACCAACACTGACATATTTGACAAAGGCATAATTTACAGGGTATAACATGTCCCTTCCCCTTCTCCTATAATGCATAACTGCAGCAATGCAGCAATGCATCTGATGTACAAGCTGTGGCTTTACGTGGGGTATGCTGTTTCTTTCTGACTTTCGCAGTCTTGCTACCTGTTACTTTTATTTTGTTTCCCTTCATGTCTCGGCTTCTGTAATTTCCTCTAGTTTGCTGGTTATACCTGTGTATTCAGATTTGTTATTGGCAGCAAGCACCTTGTAATGCATATGTGCCTTCACTTCACGTGTTTAAGCAAAGTATTACGCATATTTATGCGATCGGGAATTCTCAGTAGCAGCCAGGCTACACGTACATTTAGCAATTAAGCGTCAGCAAGGAGCATTAGCGATGAAATCATTGGAGGCAATGTCGTGCAACCTTAGTAGAGACAAGATCCGACTGTTTGGGAGTAGGATCTTACAATCTGAGACAGTGTTCCGAGACAGACTCCCCTCACAATGTCCGCAAACGTGACGTCAGGTACGCCTAGCAATAGCGATCTGAACGCCCATTGGCTGAAGCTTTGGATATATATACAGGGTGGTCCATTGATCGTGACCGGGCCAAATATCTGACGAAATAAGCATCAAACGAAAAAACTACAAAGAACGAAACTCGTCTAGCTTGAAGGGGGAAACCAGATGGGGCTGTGGTTGGCCCGCTAGATGGCGCTGCCATAGGTCAAACGGATATCAACTGCGTTTTTTTAAACAGGAACCCCCATTTTAATTACATATTCGTGTAGGATGAAAAGAAATATGAATGTTTTAGTTGGACCACATCCATCATGTTGGAAGTACATCGCCATTCTGTCATGCAGTGAAATATCTTGTAGTAACATAGGTAGAATATTACATAGGAAATCAGCATACATTATACCATTTAGATTGCCATCGATAAAATGGGAGCCAATTATCCTTCCTCCCATAATGCCGCACCATACACTAACCCGCCAAGGTCACTGATGTTCCACTTGTCACAGCCATAGTGGATTTTCCGCTGGCCAATAGTGCATATTATGCCGGTTTACGTTACCGCTGTTGGTGAATGACGCTCTGTCGCTAAATAGAGCTCGTGCAAAAAAAATCTGTCATCGTCCCGTAGTTTCCCTTGTGCCCAGTGGCAGAACTGTACACGACGTTGAAAGTTGTCGCCATGCAATTCCTGGTGCATAGAAATATGGTACGGGTGCAATCGATGTTGATGTAGCATTCTCAACACCGACGTTTTTGAGATTCCCGATTTTCGCGCAATTTGTCTGCTACTGTTATGTGGATTAGCCGCGACAGCAGCTAAATCACCTGCTTGACCATCATCATTTGTTGCAGGTCGTGGTTGACGTTTCACATGTGGCTGAACACTTCCTGTTTCCTTAAATAACGTAACTATCCGGCGAACGGTCCGGACACTTGGATGATGTCCAGGATACCGAGCAGGATACATAGCAGACGCCCGTTGGGCATTTTGATCACAATAGTCATATATCAACATGATATCGACCTTTTCCGCAATTGGTAAACGGTACATTTTATCACGGGTACTGTATCACGAAGCAAATACCGTCCGCACTGGCGGAATGTTACGTGATACCACGTACTTATACGTTTGTGACTATTACAGCGCCACCTATCAGAAAGCGAAAAAAGTGGTCCGACTAAAACATTCATGTTTTTTACGTACTACACGAATATTTTAAAAAAATGGGGGTTCCTCTTTAAAAAAACTCAGTTGATATCCGTTTGACCTATGGCAGCGCCATCTAGCGGGCCAACCATAATGCCATCTGGTTTCCCTCTTCAAGCTAGACAAATTTCGTTCTTTGTAGTTTTCTCGTTTGACGCTTATTTTATGAGATATTTAGCCCGGTCACGATCAATGGACCACCCTGTATATATGTAGGAAACGAGAGAAGTGTCCTTATTGGCTGAGGGAGAAAGGGAGGTCTCTCTTGTCCTTCGGGAAGACAGGGCGAGTTAGTCGCAAGGAGCCACTCAAAACGCACGGTCGAGTAACCGGGGCGGCTCTAAAAGAACGGTCGCGAGTGCATATTTCATATAAACAAGATATAAAGTGAAGTTATTAGTTATAAGAACGCCACGTGTCGTGGCCAGTTTCTATCATTATGTAAATTCAGAAAACGGTGTTAAGGTGTGTAAAGGGTCGAATATAATGGCGTAGTCCAGAGCCGCCATATTGCAAATGCTGTTTCTGTGACATGTGTGACAAAGCAATTTCTGTATTAAAACAAGTATAGTACAAACGTTGTTGACAATTAACAACTGGCATCCCTAAACACCCCACTTCAGCAGGATCATTACCTACGTGGAACCTGGCGACTGAGCGCTACTACTGTACGACGAGGGACTTACCGAAGCGGCAAGACACCAAAGCCATTGAGGGTGTTGTAACCATCAGCCTTTCCCTGACTAGAATGCCAAGCCCGCCCATGTGAGCAGCCCCTCACATTAGCGAAGACAGAACTGCTCGCCACTTTCGAGACTTACCTTACACGCTATTTTGAAATTTGTAAAGTATAAACTCTTCTGCTAAAGACGTTCAACTCTAATCTTACTTCCTTCTATGTACTGAGTTTCTTTTTGTGTGGGGAGGGGTCGTGACCCCAAGGGTCGTAACATCCCTGTCTCTACTTGGACCCGTGCCTCTGCAGAGAAATGTTTTCAGAAAAACACTTCTGCCAGAACTGATTGCAACTGAGAATAGTTCGCTTAATTTGTCTGCGGTGCGCATTGCTGCGGGGCTATATATAGTGACTATATACAAAGAGTGTTCAATTATTAAGTTAGGTGTGATAGTTTTCAACTGAGAAGCTGTCACGGAGAAGTGTTCTGCGAATCTTAATGTTCACTGTTAGGTTTTCGTATTGTATATCGCTGTTTAGTGCCCTTAGTTGACAAGAGGACCATCAGACCTGTTAATAAGTCATTTGGTGCGACTTAGATAGAAACGTGTAAAACGGTTTATTAAAAGTGTTTAAACTCAAAATGAAAATACTTGGTTATTAAATACACACACCACAAAAAACGTTTTGCATCATCCCAGTTCCCAGAACTCCTGAAGACAGACGTTGACTGTGGATATTGTATCACAGACACAATTCTTTTGACTGTTCAGAGATGTCACTAAACCCTACCAGACACGTAAACAACCATGCATCGGCAGCGTCTATTAGACGGAGGGGGTCAGACAGCCGATCAGTTCCAGTCGTTCCACCAGGAAAGAGGTACACGGCTCGTGTTGTCTGTAGTTCAATCATGCCTAGACGGTCAATACTGCGGTTAGATCGCGTCCGCATTGTTACTCTGTGCCAGGAAGACCTCTCAACAAGGGAAGTGTCCAAGCTCCTCGGAGTGAACCAAAGCGATGTTGTTGGGGCATGGAAGAGATACAGAGGAAATGTCGATGACATGCCTCGCTCAGGCCGTCCAAGGGCTACTACTGAAGTGAATGACCGCTTCCTACGGATTATGGCTCGGAGGAACCCTGACAGCAACGCCACCATGTTGAATAATGTTTTTCGTGCAGCCAGAGGACGTCGTGTTACGACTCAAACTCTGCGCAATGGGCTGCAGGATGCACAACTTCACTCCCAACGTCCATGGCGAGGTCCATCTTTGCAACCACGACACCATGCAGCGCGATATAGATGGGCGCAACAACATGCCGAATGGACCGCTCAGGATTGGCATCACGTTCTCTTCGCCGATGAGTGTCGCATATGGCCGGCCGGTGTGGAAGAGCGGTTCTAGGCGCTACAGTCTGGAACGGCGCGACCGCTACGGTCGCAGGTTCGAATCCTGCATCGGGCATGGATGTGTTTGATCTCCTCAGGTTAGTTGGGTTTAAGTAGTTCTCAGTTCTAGGGGACTGATGACCTCAGAAGTTAAGTCCCATAGTACTCAGAACCATTTTTTTTTGTCGCATATGTCATCAACCAGACAATCGTCGGAGACGCGTTTGAAGGCAACCCGGTCATGCTGAACGCCTTAGACACACTGTTCTGCGAATGCGGCAAGGTGCAGGTTCACTGCTGTTTTGGGGTGGCATTATGTGAGGTCAACGTACGCCGCTGGTGGTGATGGAAGGCGCCGTAACGGCTGTACGATACACGAATGCCATCCTCCGACGATAGTGTAACCACATCAACAGCATATTGGCGATGCATTCGTCTTCATGGACGACAATTCGCGCCCCCATCGTGCACATTTTGTGAATGACTGCCTTCAGGGTAACGACATCGGTCGATTAGAGTGGCCAGAATGTTCTCCAGACATAAACCCTATCCAACATGCCTGGGATAAATTGAAAAGGGCTGTTTATGGACTACGTGACCCATCAGCTACTCTCAGGGATCTGCGCCGAATCGCCGTTGATGAATGGGACAATCTGGGCGAACAGCGCCTTGATAGTATGCCACGACGAATACAGGCATGCATCAATGCAAGAGGACGTACTACTGGGTATTAGAGGTACCGGTGTGTACAGCAATCTGGACCACCATCTCTGAAGGTCCCGCTGTATGGTGGTACAACATGCAATGTGTGGTTTTCCTGAGCAATAAAAAGGAAATGATGTTTATGTTGATCCCTATTCCAATTTTCTGTACAGGTTCCGGAACTCTCGGAACCGAGGTGATGCAAAACTTTTTTGATGGATATAGTAAATGGTTTTAAATAAATCTATTGTTCGCCCCGATAGCTGATTGGCCAGCGTGACAGATTGCCGTTCTACGGGGCCCGGGTTCGATTCCCGGCTGGGTCGGGGATTTTCTCTGCTCAGGGACTGGGTGTTGTGCTGTCTTCATCATAATTTCATCCCCATCCGGCGCACAGGTCGCCCATTGTGGCGTCGAATGTAATAAGACCTGCACCAAGGCAGCCGGACCTGCCCCGCAAGGGGCCTCCTGGCCAATGACGCCAAACGTTCATTTCCAGTTTTCAACAAACGTATTTAAATTAAAAATGCAATTTACATGTTTTCAAAATATATTTATTCAAATAAAATACTTCTAGTTAGTTACTATTTACATACCATTTATTTCACTGGTTTCAATATGAATAATTCTTGAGATCTTTCACCTTTCATGTTCCGACTATGTGGCTTCATTATCAGTCCACTCAAGGCAAACAGTCGTTCAACATGAGCAGAACCATTGTATTTAAGCAAAAGTTTTTGTACAGTTGGATATCTGTTCAAGAAACCTAAATTATTCTAATTATCTGTTACATACTGTAGTGTTTACAAGTCTAGTGAGGCGTGGTCTCTATCACTGACTACAGAAAAACCAGAGTCCTCAATAAACATATAATTAGGCTGACCAGACGTCCCGGTTTTGCAGGGACAGTCCTAGTTTTCACATAAATGTCCTGGTGTCGCGAATAAATCACTCGGGACACATAATTTTCCCGGTTTTTAATCGAGAAACAAAATGTGTGCAGTAATATTTCTCATTAATTAAATATACAGGGTGTCCCAGCTATCTTGTCCACCCAAAATATCTCTGGAACAATAACAGCTATTGGAAAACGACTTTCACCGGTATCAATGTAGGGCTGGGGCCCATGAATGTACATATTTGGAAACATTCTAAAACGAAAGCATATGTGTTTTTTAACACAAACTTATGTTTTTTTAAATGGACCTCCTATATTTTTTCTTCAGCAATCCATAGCATGACAAAGCACATACACAATGGCGTTGATTGCATAGCAATATTCCCATTACATCCCGAGATATTGAGACGCGAAGTTGACGCTTGAAACACCTGACATGCGCTGCTAGCGCACGTCCTGAGGCTCAGGCGTGAACCCTATGCTGCCCGTAATCGCGATGTGATTTGACATGCGTAATCACACTTCCATACCTATCAAGAGGCCCGAAACGAATAATACGGTCTGCTGCCATCAACTCTCATAAGCACATACTGGTTTCCCTCTTGCACGTTTTACGTATCCACGTACACAATATGAACCAGTACCGATCGGTGTACACCCGTCAGGTTGTCTTATTTATCCTGCACACCCAAAATAAGGTTCATCTAATGCGTTATATGACCCATTGTGCCTGTCGCGCAGGGCCTGGCTCTACCTAGTCAAGTGTCCAACGTAGTTCCCACTACTGCCACAGTTACCACTTCGCCTTGTTTATGATTTGCGACCCATGCAAACTCCTGTAATCCACCACCCTCCGAGCATCCCATTTGTTGTTGCTTTGGCGTGCAGTACACCGCTTTCCAGTGTAGTCGTGCATCAGAGTAATCTAGTGACGGCACGGAGGTAGTACACATTGTGAATAAACGTTGTGTTGTGGAACTTATACTGTACAGTATAATGTACACACATGAAGATATGGTAGAAATGCTGCTGATCTATGGAGAATGTACGTTGACGGGAAATACGTTATGAGATTGCTTGTTTGTTGATAGTACTGTTAGCGAACATTATAATTATTAAGTTAATATGTCTGTTTTCTACCCTACTCTAGATACGTGTACTGTACCCTGTTGTAGGTGGACGAAATGCTGTTCAGGCAGAACGACTGTACAGAAGACGATTCCCTGACAAGCCATCGCCTTCGCGCCGGATGTTTGGTCGTCTCACATCTCGTCTACGTGAAACGGGAAGCTTAAATCTAAGACCTCGACATCGTCCAAGAACACGCACAGATGAACGTGCTGAAGTTGCTGTGCTCGCTACCATAGCTGTGAATCCTCAAATCAGCACACGTCAAACTGAAAGTGAAGTTGGTGTGTCGAAATCAAGTGCACAGCGTATTCTTAAACTTCATAAATTTCATCCTTACCATGTTCATTTACACCAGGATCTTCATGGAAATGACTTCCGCAATAGGGTAACATTTTGTCGGTGAGCTCATCAAAAACTTCTGACTAATCCAATTTTTTTTTTTTTTTTTTTTTTTTTTTTTTTTTTTTTTTTTGCAGATGTTCTCTTTACTGACGAGGCATCATTCTCCAACAAAGGAATTGTCAATTTGAGGAATATGCATTATTGGTCCGCAGACAATCCAAAATGGCTCCGTCAGGTAGAGCATCAACGTCCGTGGAAAGTTAATGTTTGGTGTGGGATTATTGGAGATACCATTATCGGACCTTTCTTTATAAATGGCATCCAAAATGGCAGACAATACTCCAGATTTATACGACACAATCTTCCTGTTCTCTTGGACACCATACCTCTCAAGCGGAGAATGATCATGTGGTATCAGCATGACGGATGCCCTGCACATAACGCCTTACGAGCACGACGACTTCTGAACCGTAAGTTCCCTGGTAGGTGGATTGGACGAGATGGCCCAGTTAGGTGGCCTGCCCGATCTCCGGACCTTACACCGCTGGATTATTTTCTTTGGGAAGCAGTGAAGGATGCTGTTTAGCAACATGAACCAACAACACCAGAGGACATGAAGCAACGCATTATTGTTGCTTGTACAGCCATCAAAGAGGAAACAGTAGCACGAAGTAGGGCATCCTTCATCCGCAGAGTGACCCTATGTATGCAAGCCAATGCGCATCACTTTGAGCATGAGATGTGAACGCTATGTTTAGTATGCAGTGCTGGTATCACAGTGGAAGTTTCTACAAAGGGCCATTTCACCCAGTGATGTTAAGAAACATTTGTGTGCAACGATTTGTCATTTAACGCATTAGATGAACATAACATTGATAATTATGTGATAATAAAACTAATTGGTTAAACATGTTTACATTCATCTTCTATGTCCTACCTGAACTTCCCAAATCAAAACATTTTTACCTAAACAACGGTAAAACTTTTACTCCACTTGCTCGTTTCACTAAAACCATCAACATGAATTTTACTATTACGAGTGAATGATTAACTGTCACTTGCGCTAGATCTACAGTACCTTTTTAGTAACGGATTAACGATAAGCGAAGTTGACTTTGTGACTAACGTTGCGGTACACAGATATGTTACAGAACCGCATCACCCCTAGACTATGGGATAAATACCTGCTGGAATGTACGACGTTACTGCAGGATGGCAGCAGACCGTATTATTCGTTTTGGACCTCTTGATAGGTATGGAAATGTGATTACGCATGTCAATCACATCGCGATTACGGGCAGCATGGGGTTCACGCCTGAGCCTCAGGACGTGCGCTAGCAGCGCATGTCGGGTGTTTCAAGCGTCAACTTCGCGTCTCAATATCTCGGGATGTAATGGGAATATTGCGATGCAATCAACGCCATTGTGTATGTGCTTTGTCATGCTATGGATTGCTGAAGAAAAAATATAGGAGGTCCATTTAAAAAAACACAAGTTTGTGTTAAAAAACACATATGCTTTCGTTTTAGAATGTTTCCAAATATGTACATTCATGGGCCCCAGTCCTACATTGATACCTATGAAAGTCAATTTTCCAATAGCTGTTATTGTTCCAGAGATATTTTGGGTGGACAAGATAGCTGGGACACCCTGTATATGAATAACAAGCTTTCTAGAGGTAGAACGCTATAGACATATACATTTTCACAATACCCTCTATAGGCCTACAGCATTTGGTTTATCTCTCCATATGCCTAAAGAAAGGAAACGCTGATATTATCTAACCCCACCTCTAACATGCCGACCTTCCACTTTATGGCCGTCGAGTCCGCCCCGACAGCTGAACTGTCGAGACCGTTGCATGGAGGGTCCTGAGTTCAAAACTCACCTGAACTGTAAAATTTCGATGCGGAGGTGTGGCCGGTAGCCTTCTCTGATCACGAGGCCTATATGGCCTATATATGTCCATAGTCGCCAACGGGTGTGGCGCAGCCGACATCCCTGGAAATTAAACCCTGTTCATTCGCTTTTCCGGATTGTCGACAAGCCATCGAAGACACGTGGAGTTTGTGCGTCCGCCGCCTCCCGACGAATCCTACATCGATTAGTTGGTGGTTAAACTGCGCCAAGCCGGCCCTACGGAGCACCTTTATTACGTATGGTCGTGAGACTGCTGCTTGGAGGCGGCAGACCCTCGACTTTTATTTCACCGTCCTTCGCGAATGCGCCTCCTTGCCACCCACACCAGAAGACAGTACAGCGTGCAAAGGCACAAATCGTAGCCCATATGCGCCGACACCTCGAAGGGACGATCGTCCGAGCGCGAACACAAAACAGACTCGCATCGGAACGATCCACCATGTACCACGTCATTCGAGAACGTACACTGCGAAGACGGGCGCTGATACATACCTCACCACTGAGGACGGCCGTCATCATACCACACAACGCCATATTGGTACAGCCTTCTTCGACCATTACTTCACAACTTTATTCTACTCAATGTTCCGACCCGGTTTACGGCATTGCCCCACAGGATTTACAAACTGAATTATTGCACGACATTACAGAAGACGAAATTATCGACGCAAATAGGTAAAGGAGCGGCGAATAAGTCTCCTGACCCCGACGGGCTCCCTGTGGAGTTTTATAGAACTTTCCAGTATTTACTGGCTCCCAAGTTGACAGACATCTGTTGGGAGCTTATGTCCCCCGTGGTGCCGCTCCCCGCAACCTTCGTAGAAGGAATAATTATACCGGTTCACAAACCTAAAGGTGGGGCTCGAATACAAGATTACCGCCCGCTAACTCTCGTCAACTGCGACACGAGGACATTCGCTAGACTATTAGCAAACCGTCCACGTCATCTCACCAGATCAGACTTCCCTAGGAGGTACCAACAACATCCACATAGCACTGTGTCGATACCGTGACATACTAGCCCTAGCAGGGCACGCCTTATCCCGGGAGCGCTGGCATCACTAGATTTTGGCCAAGCTTTTGATCTAGTGGATCACCAGTACCTAACGTCCGTTCTCCAACACATGCAGTTCCCACAGAAATTCACAGACGCCGTGATGCGCCTCCTCCGAAGGGCGACTTCCAGAGTGCTTGTTAACGGGCGTCTATCGCAGTCCCTCCCGATTTTCCGATCCGTGCGTCAAGGCTGCCCCTTGTCGACGTTACTGTATGCTCTGGCACTGGAACCGCTCCTCTGTGGCCTCCGTCATTGCCTCACCGGTCTCACCTTACCTGACGTCACATTTCTCTGTACAACATATGCAGACGACCTGGTTCTCGTGTTCCGCAATCGCGACGATGTAATCAGCGCACTAGAATGGATTACCACGTACGGTGTGGCTTCCGGCAGCTGTCTCAACGTCACCAAATCGGTCGCCATGGCCATAGGAGACGGGTTGACCCCAGTGTGTGTCGACCCCCTACAGCTTCGTGGCACTATCAAATGTCTCGGAATAGAGTTTCACGACGAGATACGGCGCACTGCGGCCCTTAACTACCGCCACTGATTGCAACAAATGTGGGTCCCGATCTTCAACCTTCGTCTGTGGACCCTCGACATTCTTCAAAGGACACACTTTGTCAATGTTTACATCTTCGCGCCTTCCACACATAGCGCGTGTCCTTCCAATACCGTTACTGATGGCTTTACGTCTATAAGCGGCATACGGAGCCTACGTCAGTACAGGCATCCTCTTCAAAGTCAGTTATGAGTTGCTGACCCTTCCCCCAGAAAGGGGAGGTCTTGGTCTAGTCCAAGTCCACGACAGAGCTGTGGCCCTGTATGTCAGCTCACACATCAAGCTATGGCGCCGCCACCAGGAAAGTTTGACAGGTTTGCTGCTTGAGTCCTTAACTCCGTCCTCCCTTATGTCCCCACTGACGACGCAAGACATACCCCCACCGTTCTGCTACTTCGGGAACTTTGAAACTGAACACAGCTATGTCCGTATCGCAGTACCACCGACGAAAGAGACGTCGGCGCGGGATATATATAATGTCCTACAGCAGAGGCGCCCACCAAACATCGTGGAGACCAAAAGCCCTGAGGTTAATTGGAAGGTGGTGTGGCGGACGATACAAGCGGTTACACTGGACACAGCCGTCCGATCCGCATGGTACTTCACAATCAACGGTAAACAGATCATCCAATGGTGGAATTGCCTCTTTGTGTAGACTGCGGAATGCCAGACACGGACCAACACCGTCTCACATGTGGCGCGGCAGAAGACGTATGGCGCTTGGTGCGACAAATTTTGTCGTATTTTCTACAAGTGACTCCGGAACACACTACACCTCGGTTTCTACTATTTCCGGATAAACAATATTTCCCGCGCACCAAAACCAACGCAGTCACGTGGATCCGTGGGCATGCGGTACACTACTTATTTCACGATGGACCTACAGATGTATTCGACTTTTGGAACTACCTACAAGAACGTCATTGCAAGATCGTCCGGAACACAAAATAGGGACAGTACTTTTCTAATTACTTAGGGAGTGCCTTATGCGACCCTCCACGCAGCTGGATCATCAACAGGTAGGAGAAGACACCCATTGACTGAGCTGACAAGACTAAGTCCGATTCTCGTTGGAATAACATACGATATACGTGAAGACGTACCTGGATGATGAAGCGTAAGGAGAGTAGCGACACACCCTTCTGCATCATGTACGCAGCACATTTTTTTGTCTTCCCCATATATATTACCTCGATGTAGGAACGTGCCGAGATATTGTTTTGTTTACTCAGAGCACGATGCGGTGCTAGGTACATTTATTTTATATATATATATATATATAAATGGTCAGCGTGAGGGAGTGCCGTCCTAAGGGGACCGGGTTCCATTCCCGGCTGGGTCGAGGATTTTCTCCACTCAGGGACTGGGTGTTGTGTTGTCTTAATCATCATTTCATCCCCATCCGGCGCGCAGGTCACCCAATGTGGCGTCGAATGTAATAAGACCTGCACCAAGGCGGCCGGACCTGCCCCGTAAGGGCCTTCCCGGCCAATGACGCCAAACACTCATTTCATTTCCATGGCCGCCGAGACAATAAAACCAAAACCAAGGGTGGTATAAATGAGCATCACTTACACCTCTTCTCCTAGGTGGACTACAGCCACGTGGAAGTTAATTTTGTGAAGAACGTGAACGATGTGAGTGTGTTAGCAGTGCTAATGTAATATTGTTTTGCAAATATGCACCCTTGCTCTAACAGTCTGCAGTACAACGAAATCTTAAATTTTAGTATGAACTGTATAATTTGTATCTGACTACCGATTACTAACATTACACAGACTGTGAGATTATCAAATTGTACCTAAATACCTAAATAAGTGGCAAAACATGGCAAAAATATAAGTAGGCTGTTACAATAAAAAAGTATATATGAGTCTTCTTTATTGCTGAAGAAAAGAATTTTATCTATATGTAATGTGCCTACAAGTTCCTTTTCAATTCACAAAAGGAGGATACATTCTTGCTTTGGGTTTTTCACCTGCTGCATCGTCATAGGCTTATTATCAATTTGAAAATTTCACGATAACTGGCAAGAAAGATAAGCATAAGTGTAGTAATGAAGCTAGGTACAAAGTATAAACGCAAGTGTCCCGGTTTCGTCTCTTTGAAATGTGGCCAGACTACGTATAGTAAGATTCAACCATCTGTTTTTTATCAGAATGTTGCAAGGTCTTCCCAACTTCTTTATTCTCTTTCATCTTTCGCACTTCTGAAATAAACATTTCTTTGATGTACTCACTGCTAGCCTCTGGTATCCGTTACATTCCGAAAAAGTGTATGATATGGATGCTAATACACCATACTTTTCTTTTAGTTCCTCTAATTTACAGAATCTCTTAAAACGCCTGATAAGACTTTCTATAATAACTTCTATCAACATACTGCAGTACTTAACGTTATCCACTTTCAAGCTGCTTAGTATTCTTTCCATTCTCATTAGCCCCGACAGGATACATCCGTAGCAGGTACCTATGCCCCCTTGTTAAGATCTGATGCCGTCAGTAATAAGTTTCTGAACAGCTTATGAATTCTTTCAGACATTGTATTTCAATTTATTTAAAAGTGGCTGAACCTATTTTCCTTGTAGTTTAAATTAGAGCATCACTGACTATGGGTAGATCTTGAACACAATTACAGTGTGAATTACATCGTGTTGGACATGGATAAGTAGGGGATTTTTCCAGTTGAGTCTAAATAAGTTTCATAAGCATTAGGAGACCTCGGACACAGCTTCTAAAATGACTGACATTTTGACACGGCTGTGTCATGAAGGTTTTTGTATGAAACAATGGAGAATCCAGGATGAAATAATGACAATGTTATGAAAACGATAGATTGCTCCTCACCATATAACGGAGATGCTGAGTCGCAGACAGGCACTACAAAAGCAGCACTAAACATGTAAGCTTTCGGCCAGAAGGCCTTGTTCTGGATTAGACAACATACACACACACGGTCACGCAAACGCATCTCACACACACGTGACAATCGTCTCTGGCTGCACCGGCCCCGGCACGCGTGTGCGAGCTGTGTTTGCTTGAATGTGTGTGTGTATATGTTTTTTTATTTCAGAAGAAGGCCTTTTGGCTGAAAGCTTATGTGTTTGGTAGACTTTCTGTTGTGCCTGTCTGTGACTCATCGACTCCATTGTATGATGAGTAGCAGTTTTTTGTATGAATTATTTTGAGACATTGCACAAAACCATCGATAGGCATAGCTCCACGTGTACTCATTACATACGTCGACTATTATAGTGAACTGGTACACAAATCAGGAGCCTAATACTTCTGAGAGTAACAGTTGCAGAGTCGATCTGCACAGCGATAGCTTCTAAAGTTGATTGCACTAGGAGAAAAACATTCTGACACAAATATGCAGTAACCTGGGTCATGTTTGCAATCGTTATGGGATTCATTAAAGAGAAAACGTTCTTACAACGTATTTCGTGTTACATTCCGATCGTAGTATCGCAAGACAGACTCGCACATTCCTTCCTACGAAGAAGAAGAAAAGGGCTATGGTCAGCCAACGTGTTGTACAAGGTAGCTGATCAACATCGTAGTAGTGACTCTATTGCTGCTTCAACACATTTTTTATGAATCTTTATAGGTCCCGACTGTCGTTTTTTTTTTAAGTGGAGTATCAACGTATTACAGCCTACCATCGCTGAATAATCCATTAAAACTGCAATCTTTCACAACACGAACACATCCACCTAAAAATATAAGATGTATTCGAATTTTAGGATCCATTACCAGAAAATCCATCATGTTCGACTCCATCTCAGCTGGTATCCCCAGCAGACAAATTGCGGAACGTTTTTGGTAATTTTAAAGGGTCTGGTTGACAAACAATATCTCCTATCCGCATCAGAAAGGCATAACATATTCTACATCACAACCAACTAGACCCGCTGGAGCGGATGCATAGTAGTTCTTTGCATTCTCAGATTTACTCTCACTAGAATTTTCCATACTGATTTACATACTACGAATAGACAGTCATCTGTCAGTACACCCCTTATCAGTCCATTTTGGTGGGGGTGGACATGCTTTTACCAGGTCATATCTACATTAATTCTCTTGGTGGCGGTGGATTGACCTCACGTCACTCTGTAATTTAACACACATGTCACTTCACTATTATTGTGTAGGTCAATCCCTGGAATGCATATTTTGTAGTTTGATAACTATAGGGATACAGTTCTATAACCGATTATTCGACCTGGTTCTCAGGAATAGGTGTGACTTTAGACATACCACTCATATCTACGTTAACTCCCCGGAACGTGGTGTTTTAGATCTTACATCGACTTGTGTATTTACTGTTATGATGACGACGAACAAGTCGTCGCTAATGTTGACTGGTGGCCAATGCTAAATATATACATATAAATCACAGCAGGTTTGTCAGTAACGTCGATAAGGTGCTGGCTACATGGTCTGGATCTGCAACGACTAAACTAATTAGAAGTCGTTGGTAAAAAATAATGTATATTGTACTTAACTGGTTGTACAGGATTCTTCTTGGCTGCATACATATAATTATAAACAGATAGCTATTGAGGCCTCACTTAGGCCATACGTTACTAAACGCCTTGTTAGAGGTTGCTTCCTATCAGCTGAAGGCTATGCTACTTAACTACTTGACCTCCCGATCAACAGTGGGCGAGAACTCGCTAGAAACTTGATAAAAGCCGCCGAGAGGCGCTAGCTGCGCTGGTAACGACTCGCGGATACAACAATACTAATACGGTCCGCGATCGATAACTGCAACCCCTAACAAGCGTGGTATCGAACGTTGATACCACATTAACCACTTCCCTCCCTCATGTGTCATGTTTTGCGTGTATATTGTGAACATAGGACAACGGTTATTCGTACCGAGGACAGAAAACAAGATCCGAGTAGAAATGGAAGCACTTTGGATCATATAGGCTGTAAATAAAGTTGCACTAAGTACAATGACGTTACTTCCAACCACAGAGAATTAAGTCAATAAAACAGTCCAAATCTAAACAATAAAAGGTCAGTAGTCTTAGATGAAATACTAATGTGTGTACTGAAACACTGCATAGGGGCCGGCCGCGGTGGTCTCGCGGTTCTAGGCGCGCAGTCCGGACCCGTGCGACTGCTACGGTCGCAGGTTCGAATCCTGCCTCGGGCATGGTTGTGTGTGGTGTCCATAGGTTAGTTAGGTTTAAGTAGTTCTAAGTTCTAGGGGACTAATGACCACAGCAGTTGAGTCCCATAGTGCTCAGAGCCATTTGAACCATTTGAACTGCATAGGGGTTGTACAAGGCCTCTTGACAAATATAATAAATGAATCCTTCACATCAGGGACATTTTCAGAGCAGTTAAAACATGCAAGAGTTGTTCCTCTGCTTAAGAAAGGTGATGCAGAAGACATAGAAAACTACCATCCCATTTCCCTGCTGTCAGCATTCTCAAAAATAATAAAAGCGATTATGAAAGACAGATTAACAAATTACCTCAATAAATACAATCTTTTAAGCGAATCACAGTTTAGTTCCCGAAGAGGCAAAAACACGAAGTCAGCCACAGTAGAATTCACAAAAGCTGTACTTAATGCTCTTGATAAATATTAGTGTGTCACAGGCATATTTTTGGATCTTTCTAACGCGTTTGATACAGTCGACCACAAGATTCTATTAAATAAATTAGAAGCATTAGGAGTAAGAGGAGTAGCTAATGACTGGTTTCAATCATACCTAACAGATAGGGTAAAAAGAGTAGAGATAACACATACTTCAAATAGATCTAAACATTTAGTAAAACACTTATCAGAATCAAAATACATTAACATAGGGGTTCCGCAAGGTAGCATATTAGGACCAATACTGTTCTTGATATACATCAATGACTTTACCAGTAGTGCTAGTCATGGTGAAAAAATTCTCTTCGCAGATGACAGCAATATTATAGTCACTGAGAAAACAAGAGAACTCCTTGCCGAGAAAGCAAATGAAACTCTCAAGGAAGTTATGATTGGTCAATAAGCAATAAAGTGACATTGAACATAAAGAAAACTAATGCCATGAATTTCAGTTTGAAGAGGAAAAATGACACTGTTAAATTAAATGTAGATGGCACCTATATAGACCTTAACAATTGCAACATTTCTAGGAATGAATATTGATTCTCATTTGAAGTGGTGTGAACACACAAAGGTACTTGCAAACAGAATATCATCAGCATTTTATGCCCTTAGAATCCTATCATCAGTATGTAACATCCAGTGTCTTTTAGTTACATATTATTCACAAGTACCCTCAATTCGTAGCTATGGCATTTTTTTTGGGAGGAGGGGGGGGGAGGAACAAATGCACAAAATATGAATACAATTTTCAAACTCCAGAAAAGAGCCATAAGAATAATAATCAAAAATACTAGTCGACCTCATTGTAAAGATCTGTTCAAAACATTGGGGATTTTAACTGCTATATGTGAATACATTTACCAGTCAGTTTTACACATCAAAAATAAGATTGGCAATTACTGCACAAATAGCTCTGTCCATGACCATGCAACAAGAGATAGACTCAACTTACATTTACCAAGAAAAATTAAACATAACACTCAAAACAGTATTTTCTACCAAGGAATAAAGCTGTACAATAAATTACCAAAAGAGATTAAAGAAATTGCAAAAATACACTTATTTAAAAATTCAACTAAAAAGCACCTGTTATGCAATACATTTTATAAATTGAAGGATTACTTAGATAAAACAGAGTAGGGTTAGATAAAAATGTTATACAAATAAATAATAATAATAATAATGATTAAAAACATCCAAAATTCCACATAACATCTTCACTTTATGTTTTTTCCTTATTTTTTCCTTTCTATAAATACTCACCCCCAAGCTATGCATAGCACAATACTAACACCTCTTCCTCTTTCTGAGATCAACATCTCACTCATTATGGAGGAATGCTGACTCAGTTTTTCAGGATAGCAAATGGGAAGTTGTGGTACAGAAAATGGCCCAGAGATCACCAGTGTGTGTGTGTGTGTGTGTGTGTGTGTGTGTGTGTGTGTGTAGTGAATGAAGTGTTAAGAAACAATGTGTGTATAGTGTGTGCAGTGACTGATAGTGAGATATGAGTGAACACTGTGGCATTATATTATTTAATAAGTTATTTGTAAAAAAAAGTATTGTATACCAGGAGTAAATCTAATGATTGTCTCTAACTAGAAGTCTGTAAATATATGTGTATACGAATTAACTTATTTTAAATTGATCTAAGCTTTTAAATACTTTGACATGTCCTATATCCTTGTAAAAAGAGATCTACGGATGAATAAAGCTACTACTACTACTATTACTACTCCTCTATCTTTTTATCTACCTAATATACGTCTGCAAGGCGCATTACAGCCCTTAGTCACCTATACCAATTAGGCATCTCCTTTGCATTATCATAGTTATACTCACTAGATTTTTCCCCAAATATTGTTAATGCATTATTAAAAATCTCTGGGAAAGGCGAAGCTTTTGACGGTTTTGGAAACCGTAAGTAACAGACGTGTCTCCCAGTAGCGCGTACCAGACCCCCAGCTGTGACATGCCTCACGAACGGACGATAATCTGATCCCTTTCGCACTGAGAGACGGGGAAAAATATGTGTCTACAGCATACTATCTTATTGACGAGGAATTTACGGCAGTGTCTGGATAAACAAAGCTCGTTTATAAGCAATAATTTTTCATGTATTTTTACAGCCGGTGGACTATGATCGGAGAATCTAACAGGATGGCAGATAGAGCTGCCGTCGATCCTGGACGAACGCAGTATCAACGCTAACACCGCCTTAGACCATCCTCGCCATTACGATTTCACTCTCCACAGAAACACTCCATTGCATATTTGTTGAAAGCAGTAAATTTGCAAAAACTGATGCAGCCGGAACGTGCAATCAACAGAAAATTTAAATGTACGAAAAATAGGATTGTAAAATTTGACAAACGCCAAGTAATAGTATCGGGAGCTAATATAAGTAATGTAGATAAAAATTATGGATTTGTAAATAATAGATTTCAGCTATCAGTCATCCTTTGGAATTTTTATTGGTAGATCTAGATTTCAGCTAGAAACTAGCCATTCTCAATGCACTATTATTTTTGGTCAATGCATGTAATGCCTGTTGGTCGGACTTTGTTCACAGTTCATTGTACTATATTCAATGAACTGTGAGGGAGGAAGGAGAATGTTCCTGACTGTTCCAGGAGAGGGCTGTGGGGAGGGATTTCCTTGGCGCATAAATTGCTGGCAGTGTTCATCTGCAAAACCTTTGGCAAGTTACGACAGGTTTTTGCTGTGATGGGACACCTCTCCCTGGACGACTCAGAGCCATCTTCTGACAGCTTGTATAGTGGAGGTGATTACACCTACACTGTCCAAATTTCTCTACCATGCCTGGGGAGTTGATGTGGCGTAGTGTTACACACACATGTGTATTTTTCCCATTCGCTACCTGGTGGCCACGATAGTACATGGAGTTTCATACCGTATCATCATTGTTCGGCGAATACAGGTGAGGAGTTTCTCATACTCTAGGTGTGTACCGTTCTCTGATATTTTCACCTAGGACTTGAGATCTGCTTGCAATTATTCCTGCGAGTGCGAGATCTCTATATTGTACCAGCTATCATCGGCGTTCGCTAACACCCACACACACGTCAGAGTCTGTGGAGGGGGAGGGGGGGAGGAGGTGATCTACTCTACAGCAGGCGAAATGAATCTCTCCATAGGTGTGCTACAAATACAATATCTTCGATTCGAAGCCTCCTAATTTTACCTTGACGTCAAATAATCTAGTAATGTAGTGCAGTATTACTTATCAATATCTTTGTCTTATAGAATTCTCTGTGACGTTAATATTTCTCCCATCGTGTTCGTTTCTAACACTATGACGTCACACTCTAGTAATGATACAGAAACTGGGACCGAAGCTGACAACATCGTGACGCCGATACGACGCGACTCGACGTTCTAAAGCGATTCTCACGAACCCTGTCGCCCAATCTCAGGTAATACCTTGGGACGCGACAGAAAGAAGTAATTTTGGTGCCAGGAGTGAGATGAACCAAAGGTTTTCAGTTAGGCATTTGGAAGGTAACCGACTGACTCAGGTTGCTACCTTTACAGTTTTGGAAAATTTCAGAAAGTTGTGGCGACTCCCAACCTTCAGCCTAGCAGAAATTCTACCCCACGAAAGCAGAGTTCGGGAAGATGTCCGAGCAGGTACTGAGCAACAGTAGCCGAGGCGAACGACGTGCTCGGCACACCCAAGTAGAGCAATGGCAGACGCATCACAGACCGCACGCAGAAGAGCATGCCTGAGAAGCCGGAGGTCAACGAGTTTGAGGCCGGGAGCCCAGGCTCAGTAGCAGCGCTAGCAGCCAGGGCGAGTGACGACTCGTCTCGAAGTACCACAATAAGGTAGTACCTATCCGAAGTGACCTGTAGTAGTTGGAACTGTAATTCTAAGTTATTAACTGTAAGATGTTAAAAACGGCTCCCCCTGTTGTAGTTAAGTTCCGCAGGAAACGGTAACGTAAATTCTAAAGAGGCATTTTGCATTTTAGGGAATTCTTTTGAGAGTGTCATGCGGAATCTAAGGGAATTTATTGAAAATGCACATTTCGGGTTTAATTTAGTGAAGCCAGAGGTACATGAGATTTTGAAAATTCCTGGCAGATTAACACTGTGTGCCGGACCGACATTCGATCTCGGGACCTTTGCATTTCGCGGGCAAGTGCTCTACCATCTGAGCTACCCAAGCACGACTCACGCCCCGTCCTCACAGCTCTACTTCCGCCAGTACCTCGTCTCCTACCTTCCAAACTTTACAGAAGCTCTCCTGCGAACCGTGCAGAACTAGTACTCCCGAAAGAAAGGATATTGCGGAGACATGGCTTAGCCACAGGCTGGGGGATGATTCTAGAATGAGATTTTCACTCTGCAGCGGAGTGCGCGCTGATATGAAGATTCCTGGCCGAACTTAATCTGCCAATTCATGACAGAACGGGTACGTGGGAGGAAGTAAAGTTTTGTTTTGGAATGGGAAAATACACTATTGTTCTTGTAGAATATTTCAAGTGAGGCAAGGCCTGATTGTGGAAAAATAAGACTAATGAAATGCAGAGAGATTTTCGGGAAGTTGTAAATAGTGTTAAGAGTAGAGAGAAATAGGTAGGTGTCATAGAGCTGTTAGACTCTTTAGGAAGAGCATGTTTCATACAATGATTGATTAACGATAGAAATCAAATAATAGAAGTCGCGGTGACGACATTGAGTAAGCTGGAGCTGTGGAGTTAGCACTTCAAGAAGAATATGTACTACTGTCACTGAGAGAATGTGGAATAGCCCCACGGACAACGACTGAGGCTGCGAACGAACTGGTAAGGTCACCTAACGAAAGTAAAGAACTGAGATATTTTACACGTGGCTTGTGGGGGCACATAGCAAGCAAATGTAGGAGAAACAGGGTGGAAGGAAGGATACCCACTATGAAGTCAAAACAATTCACAAGTATTTGCTGTGGTTGTGACAAACCAGTTCACGAAGGCGCGGAATGCATGCCACAGACAAGAAAAGTGAAGGAAGTAGATTCCAGTACGTTAAAAGGAAATTGTAGAGATGTCAGTGCACGTTAGTGATGGGATGGAGATGCTTGCAGTGTAATCTACGAGGCGTGTTTTTTTTTTAAGTAAGTACCGTTTTGAAATTAAAAAAAAAATACGTGCTAAGATATCTTAATAATTTTATTTTTACATGAAATCCTGTACCTTAATCTACTTTTCTACATAATTTCCGTCAATATTGAGGCACTTGTGATAACGTTGTACCAGTGTCTGAATATCCTCCTCATAGAAGTCTGCCGCCTGGCTTGTTAACCACTGCATCACCACTGTTTTGAATTCGTCATCGTCTTGAAGACGCTGACCGCTCAGGTGTTTCTTCAAGTGCAGGAACAGATGGTAGTCACTGGGCGCTAGATCGGGGCTGTACGGAGGGTAATCTAGAGTTTCCCATCGAAAAGATGAGATGAGATCTTTGGTCTGATTCGCCACATGCGGACGGACATTGTCTTGCAGCAAAACG
The DNA here is from genome assembly GCF_023864345.2 of Schistocerca serialis cubense. Classification (NCBI taxonomy): domain Eukaryota; kingdom Metazoa; phylum Arthropoda; class Insecta; order Orthoptera; family Acrididae; genus Schistocerca; species Schistocerca serialis. The sequence continues at coordinate 842,514,557 of NC_064640.1, read as the reverse complement.
ATGCCCTTGCTCAACTTCCATGGACTGTTGCTTTGATTCTAGTGTGACGTAGGCCACCCATGTTTCATAGCTCGTAACAATTTCGCTTAAGAAATCATCACCGTCGTTATGGTACCGCTCGAGGAAAGTCAATGCACTGTCTAAACGTTTGGTTATGTGCACATCCGTCAACATTTTCGGTACCCAACGTGCGCACAATTTTCGGTAATTCAAGTACTCGGTCACAGTGCCGTACAAAACACTACGAGGAACATTAGGAAAGTCATCCCGCAAGGAGGAAATCGTAAGGCGTCTGTTTTCTCTCACCTTATTGTCCACTTCCTGCACCAAACTTTCATTAGCGACCGAAGGACGCCCACTCCGTTGTTCATCATGCACATTTGTGCGGCCATCTTTAAATGCTCTCACCCACTTCCTTACCATTCCATCACTCATAACGTTTTCTCCGTAAACTGCACAGATCTCACGATGAATATCGATCGCTTTTAGTCCTTAAGCACTAAGAAATCTGTCCGCAGCTCGTCGTCGTGCGGTAGCGTTCTCGCTTCCCGCGCACGGGTTGCCGGGTTCGATTCCCGGCGGGGTCAGGGATTTTCTCTGCCTCGTGATGACTGGGTGTTGTGTGATGTCCTTAGGTTAGTTAGGTTTAAGTAGTTCTAAGTTCTAGGGGACTGATGACCATAGATGTTAAGTCCCATAGGGCTCAGAGCCATTTTTGAACTAAGAAACCTTATAACAGCCCGTACTTCACAGTCGGCGGGACTCACAACTATCGGAGACATCTTAAACAATCAGTACACAACGTAAACAAGGAAGAATCAGGCTGTAATGGAGTAAGTGCGTAGATTAAGGTGCAGGCTTTCATGTAAAAATAAAATTATTGAGATATCATAGCACGTCTTTTTTAATTTCAAAACGGTGCTTACTTAAAAAACACCTCTCGTACCTGGTAATTGTGGTGTACGAAGTACCCAAGTTAGAGACATGACTTGCTTCAAACGTAAATGAAGTGAACACTACGCTAAGGATTGTCATGAAACACCTTGCCATGCATGGAGGAAGGGTAGAGAGTCAGAGGGCCAGTGAAAGTAGTCCAAGGAAACTAAAAATTGACAAAGGCGCACAGTCGGTCATTGTCACATGTAATGCCCCAAATTTAAATCTAATTACCTGGTATTATCGCCTCATCTCATAATCGGTTGACTGTTTCTTCCAAGAATCGAGTGTATTTATTAGTTTCTAAAGTTTTCTTATAAGTGCGTGTGTTAATATATTGTAGATTTTGTCGTCTGATGTACTTGAAAATCATATTCCAGTCAAGTCAGCAAGTTTCCTACGCCCAGCAGACTGCATGGTGCCACGCCGTCTAGCCGCGAGGTCTCGGGCACCTTGTCACGGCTCCCCTCGTCTGGGGTTCGAGTCCTCCCTCGGGTATGTGTGTGTGTTGTCCTTAGCGTAAGTTAGTTTAAGTTATGCTAAATGGTGTGTAAGCCTAGGGACCGATGAACTAAGCAGTTTGGTCCCATAGGAACTTACCGCCACCACCAGACTGCACGATCGCAGCCTGTGGCAAAGATTACAGCTACAAAGTAGCTGGCCTCTACAAGAGTACGCCGGCGGCTGCTAAGAAGAAACACCTACTGTTAAAGAGAGTTAGCGTGGTATGTACCTTCAGCCGTCAGCTGAGGGTACAGCACCAGCCGACCGTAGCAGCAACATTTGTTTAGCCTACAACTTCAGCTTCACCTTCTGGTATGGCTCCTGCACAACCGACGCCTGTGGCGGCAGCAGGCCGGTCAGAGTGGCCGTGCGGTTCTAGCCGCTACAGTCTGGAGCCGAGCGACCGCTCCGGTCGCAGGTTCGCATCCTGCCTCGGGTATGGATGTGTGTGCTGTCCTTAGATTAGTTAGGTTTAAGTAGTTCTAAGTTCTAGGTGACTGATGACCTCAGAAGTTAAGTCGCATACTGCTCGGAGCCAATTGGCGGAAGCTGCGGTATCAGCTTCACCTATGGATGCAGCTACGGGATAACCTGCGACAGCAGCGGCCACGGCTCCGCCTGCGTCTTAGCCAGCGGCATCGACAGGGTCTATGGCGATGTATCGTGCTAATTACGACAAGGAGGCTCGACCGTAACAAACATAAATATTACACTATTGGCCATTAGAATTGCTACACCACGAAGATGACGTGCGACAGACGCGAAATTAAACCGGCAGGAAGAAGATGCTGTCATATGCAAATGATTAGCTTTTCAGAGCATTCACACAAGGTTGGCGCCGGTGGCGACACCTACAACGTGCTGACATGAGGAAAGTTTCCAACCGATTTCTCATACACAAACAGCAGTTGACCGGCGTTGCCTGGTGAAACGTTGTTGTGATGCCTCGTGTAAGGAGGAGAAATGCGTACCATCACGTTTCCGACTTTGATAAAGGTCGGATTGTAGCCTATCGCCATTGCGGTTTATCGTATCACGACATTGCTGCTCGCATTGGTCGAGATCCAATGACTGTTAGCAGAATATGGAATCCGTGGGTTCAGGAGGGTAATACGGAACGCCGTGCTGGATCACAACGGCCTCGTATCAGTAGCAGTCGAGATGACAGGCATCTTATCCGCATGGCTGTAACGGATCGTGCAGCCACGTCTCGATCCCTGAGTCAACAGACGGGGACGCTTTGCAAGACTACAAACATCTGCACGAACAGTTCGACGACGTTTGCAGCAGCATGGAGTAACGGCTCGGAGACCATAACTGCGGTTACCCTTGACGCTGTATCACAGACAGGAGCGCCTGCGTCGGTGTACTCAACGACGAACCTGGGTGCACGAATGGCAAAACGTCATCAATCCAGCAGAAGCACAGGTTCTGTTTACAGCATCATGATGGTCGCATCCGTGTTTGGCGACATCGCGGTGAACGCACTTTGGAAGCGTGTATTCGTCATCGCCGTACTGGCGTATCACCCGGCGTGATGGTATATGGTGCCATTGGTTACACGTGTCGGTCACTTCTTGTTCGCACTGACGGCACTTTGAACATTGGACGTTACATTTGAGGTTTGTTACGACCCGTGGCTCTACCCTTCATTCGATCCCTGCGAAACCGTACATTTCAGCAGGATAATGCACGACCGCGTGTTGCAGGTCCTGTACGGGCCTTTCTGGATACAGATAATGTTCGACTGCTCCCCTGGTCTGTGCATTCTCCAGATCTCTCACCAATTGAAAACGTTTGGTCAATGCCGCCAATCACTACTCTTGATGAACTGTGGTATCGTGTTGAAGCTGCATGGGCAGCTGTACCTGTACACGCCATCCAAGCTCTGTTTGACTCAATGCCCAGGCGTATCAAGGGCGTTATTACGGCCAGAGGTTGTTGTTCTGGGTACTGATTTCTCAGGATCTATGCACCCGAATTGCGTGAAAATGTAATCACATGTCAGTTCTAGTATAATATATTTGTCCAATGAATACCCGTTTATCATCTACATTTCTTCTTGGTGTAGCAATTTTAATGGCCTGTAGTGTAAAAATTATTTGCTTGAATATTAATTGTTTATTTTGAAGGAGTTTGCATTGCTAAGTGAAGTGGATACTTTGGTGACTTAAGTGGAGGAGTAGTGACTTTTTAATATTAGGAAGTGTTATTAATATTAATGGTTTTGAATTTCAATGAGTAATTAGTAGTTAATATGTCCGTTGATCTAAACGATGACAAGCTTACGCAGATTTTAGCTAGTACAAAGCAGCTTAATGATAAGATCGAAGTTAATGCGAAGGAGACTAATGATAGACAGAAGATGGTGTGTAGGAGACTAATGATAAGATAGAAGTTAGTACGAAGGAGACTAATGGTAAGATAAAAGGTATTCTGAAGGAGACTAATGATAAGTTCGAAGCTAATACACAAAAACGTAATGATAAAAAAGACGAAGTTAAAAGTGATTTAAAGAAGGAGTTTAGAAATGGTTAGGAAGAACTGCGAAATGAAATTACTATTTGAAACAGCATATATGAAGCTGTTAATAACGAAGTATCGTCGGTGGAGGGAGCGCTATTGCCACTTCCTGAGGAATCGGAGAAACTTAAGGAATATCAGGAAATGTCAATTAGTTTGCTTAGGCAAGTTGTTAAGAATCAGATCGAAAGTAATAATGAATGGGTTACGGCTCAGTTCTTAAGTTTTAATGAGATCTTAAACCATAAGCTAAGTAGTAGTGCGTAGCTAGAACCTTGTGGGATAGTAGATGGTAAAATAACAAGATATTGAACAGGGTGGAATATTCCCCTAGGGATTTTGATGAGAGGAGATTACTGGAATAGTGAATAAAGATCTGGCAGTGCAAGTTACCTAGCGAGTTAAACGCTTTCATTTTAAATAGAAAAGTTTAGGATGGTAAGATGGTAAGTAGGAGATTGGGTGTTAGTCACATGTCATTTAAAAAGCAGGAAGAACCATAGACTTATCAAGAAATTCTTTTATTTTTATGATGAGTCTTATGTGATAAATGAGATTCCACACCCGTCTACAGTGATTCTTTAATATGTAGATGAGACCAAAATATTGGCCAAGTACCATGTGAGTGACATAAGAAGGTATACTATAAGTAGTATAAAATTAGAAATGAACAGCAAGATATAAGAGAATATACCAGCCTTAGAGGATTTTCTTACTGTAGTATTAAAGGATAATGTCGCAGGTATAGTTAAGAATCTTCACTACAGTACACCAGAGAGATCTTAACGTCAAATGACGGAGTACATAGTCGATAATGAAATAGGTTGCAATAGAGTAAGAGATGCATTATCTTTAAGTGTATTGTATGAGAGGAATGGTCGATGGTTACGGAAAAACAGACTAAGATGGAATAAAAAACCATAAGAGTGTTTGGAGCTTGAGGAGGACGTGGTGTATACTAAGGATGACTTGATATAAAAAAACGTAAGACTAGAGAGTTTGAAATAGAAAGAAAAAGGCCTCGGGTTCATCAGATGGAGTTATCTGAGAGTGTGTCGTTACAGGCTAGGTTTGTATCCATGACTCAAAGGACTTGGTAATGAATTTTGCGCCCCTAAGTTGTTATTTAAGTATTAGTTGTGTAAAATTATGTTTGATATATTATTTTATTGAATTTCTTTTCGCTGTCCTACGGGAGAGAATTGGTAGTTTTTCTGTTGGAATGGTAGCTGAATAATTTCTTCAGTTACAGGCAGAAGAGCATTGATTCATAGGGATAGAGGAAACAATTTGATTAGTTTTGTTTTGGTTCTTGAGCCTTCACATAGTTAAGGAAAGGTTACTCGTTGCCGTGTATAAGAATAGGTTAGCCTATCAATGCCTTCCATAATGAACAAACAACTGAACAGAGTATTAGAGATTAAGAATGATAACTAAAGAATAAGGATGATTAACGCAAATGTTGCAAGACATACACTAAAAGACATGTAAAAGATTTACGTTGGAAGATAAGTTTTATGGTTGTTAATTGGTGGATAATAAGTTGAGCCTAGGAGGCTCTGTAGTGAGCCAAATTTTAAAGAGCATTATCTGGTGCTATCGCCTCATATTATTATCGGTTGACTGTTTTTTGGAAGAATCGAGAGTTTATTTATTACTTTGTAATGTTTTCTTACGTGTGTGTGTTAAAATGTTGTAGACTTTGCCGCCTGATGTATGTGAAAAGCAGATTCCAGCCAAGTCAGCGAGCTACTACGCACAGCTGACTGCAGAGTCGCAACGTGCGCGAAGATCACAGAAACGGAGTAGCTGTCCTCTACAGGATCAAGCCGGCGGTTGCTAAGATGAAACACCTCCTGTTAAAGAGAGAACGCGTAACATAAATGCTGACTTGTAACTGTACGCAAATTAAGATCAGGCAATAAAGACAGAGAATATCTGTTTTAAATTATAAAAACGAGTTCCCGAGAATCATTTATCCCAGAATTATTAGTGGAAACATATTTGAAAGCAAAGTTCGATCTTCAAGCAGACGATTAATCCGCATATATAGTAAGATACATAAAGAAAATGGTTGGCATTGTGTCGAAGTAAAAGTTCAGAGATATTAAAACTCAAGAAGACTGAAATAATAACTTGTATTTACTAGCTTGCGACGAGAGGAAAGACGTTAACGATTTAAGGGGGAGGGGGTAGCGGAGGGGGGGGGGGGGGTTAGGACGTCAAACGGGCTGGCTTGTAGCAGGAGAGGCACCGCAGGACATTTTAATTTCCATTGTCTATACTTTAAAAAACAATTCATAAAACTTTATCAGCATGACTAGGAAGGATTAAGGATTCACACTCATATCAGTGGTAGTTCAAAAACATAACAAAATATTTATTTTTTTACATGTGAAAGTTCATCGTTATTTCACTTACTGTTGGCTGAATTTGTTGCTATAAACTCTTAGATGAATTTTGCACAGCATACAAACTATACTTACGGGTGTTTGAAACTCTAGAATTTTCCAAATCTGTTAAATACTGTAGTAAAAATTGAGATAATTAACTACAAAATTTGAGTTTTTTCTAAACATGAAGTTTGAAATGTAACAGCTCATACATTTTTTCATAAATTAAATAAATTCTAGAGTTTAATACACCTGTAAGTATGGTTTGTATGCTGTGCAAGATTCATCGAAGAATCTCTCTTACTTATCAATGAAAACGCACCTATAGAAACAAATGCAGCCAAAAGTACGTGAAAAAATGATGAAATTTCACATGTAAGAAAATTTATATTGTTATTTTTTGGGTGTGAATCCTGAATCTTTCCTGGTCATGTTGACAAAGTTTTATGAATTTATTTGTAAAGGTATAGACAGCGGAAATTAAAATGTCCTGTGATGCCTCTCCTGCTCGAAGTCGGACCGTTTGACGTGCTACCCCTCCCCTTAAAGGCATTCTTGACTATCGTCAAGTCACCATGTCCAGTTTCAAAGGTAACTAACGCTCATGGTCGTTACAGCGAGTATTTAAAACAAACCTGATTTGTGTGTGCGTGTGGCTAGGGGTGGGGAGGGGGGGGGGGGGGTAGTAAGCGTGCTGTTGTTTTCTTGGCGAGTTTGGGTATGATCGCGAAGTCGACATTAGGGAACCAGTACACTTTGTGCAAAGACGTTACAGGTTTTCACAACATTGACCACCCAACTTGGACTTGTAAGACAGGCATCCACCCAGCAGAAATGAGTACTGTCGTGTCAGGCAGATGAGAGATGAAATTACGAAGGGCGCGATGACCAGGGAAGGGAAGTGGCGGATACATAACCCAGAGCCACCTCATAACCGGATGAATGATGGGAAAGAAATGACGAGAGGTGTGCCTGACTGGCATCCTTCGCTGCAGCAATCTTTGCCCTAAGTGCAAGGGAAACAAACATGTTATATGTTGATCTCCAGGAGCTTCGACAAACTGTATTAGGGCAGGGTGAAGAGGAAATTAGTCTTAGTTGTCCTTTGGTTAATTTAAAAATAGGACATTACAGTGTATTTTGGGCATCGATTTTAAATAAATATGTACACGATGTCTATGACAGGGAATGACATTGGCCGGTTTTAAAGGTGGAGGATATAAAGAATTGTGATGCTGTTCGTGGCAAAGCTGTTGAGGTCAAAGAACAGCTCCACATTGACTTCAAGTGTCAGAGGCACAAATTCAGAGTAAACTTTACGGTAATCCACGGGCTAACAGTCGAAGTCATATTAGGAAAATTTTGGAAATTTGTGGCAAGTTCTTATGGAACCAAACTGCTGAGGTTACCGGTACGTAGAGTCTCACGTTACTTAACTTAACTTACGCTAAGGACAACACACACACCCAAGAGGGAGGAGTCGATCTTCCGACGGGGGGAGCCACGCGAACCAGGGCAAGATGCTTCAGGCCACGCGGCTACCACGCGCGGCCATATCAGGCTTAGATGTTATACACAAGTATGAGATGCTGATGCAACTGTCATAGAACTGCTGTGATGAGAGCTGCGGGCCAAAAAGTGACGTTACATGTTAATGATTACATAAGTTAAGGTGAGGGATCGAATTACGTGGCTCTGATACTTATTGGTTTGGGCAGCAACGAACCGCTAAACATATGAGATGAGATTATCAAGACAGTTCAGCGTATTGAATTCCTAGACGAAAAGATTGAATTAGGAATGGTACTCCGTGTATTCTCATGCATTGTGTCCGACGCACAAGGAACAACGGGAAAACTTCACTACCAGTTTATAATATAGGAACATCGAAAATGCTTCGTTAAACCCTACCATATTCCATTGGCATATAAGGAGAAAGTGCAGAAAGAAGTATGGGACATAGTTCAAGAGTATGTCCTTGAAGACGCAGTCTGATCGCAAAACAACCCCTTCTATGTGTTATCAAAAACGATAGGTCTCTCCCGTTGGTGTTAGATTCCTGACATGTCAACACAATCACTGAAACAGATACGGATAGGCCAGAAACTTTAGATGAGTTGCTGCTGCAGTTCTATGGTGTGCATGTACCAACATCAGTGGATATGGTTTCTGACGAGTTCACCTGCACCCTGCATGTCAACAGTACACAGAATTTTTATGTTTCAGACGGTTGCTACCAGTCTAGGTGGTTGCCGTTCGGACTGAGTGTGTAGTCGGCTACCTTCATTAACGGTCTGGATTCCATTATCCTGGAGACAAGTTTAGGTAGTTGTTGTTATGACTAAGTGTGTGTTCGGCTGGCTTCATTAGGGGACAGGGTTCCATGATCCTGGAGACTCAAAGACGCAGAGTGATGTAAGTCGATGATTTACTCGTCACGGAGAAGACATGGGATGAATACAACGTAGTACTGGATTAGTTACTTAGTGCTTTGAAGGATCAGGGGATTATAGTCAATGAAGTCCGAGTTCGGATACCTGAGTCACATAATGTCCACAAATGGTATCCGAGTGGGTGCAAGTAAACTCGAGGCCATAGAGAATTAAGTGGTACAGTGTATCAAGAGGAAAGAATGCACTTACAGAGCCCAATTAACTTCTACAAAAGATTCATGGAGACAGTCACAACTACGAACTTGTGTTGACTGATGGGCAAGAACATGTGATGGAGTTGGACGGAAGTTGAGCAGCAAGAATTCGAACAGGTCAATGGGCACCACCTCTTCTAACCCTTCCCTTATAAGAACAAAGAATTCTCCATGTCCATTGACGTCTCTGGTACTACACGTTTTCCAAGAGATGGAACAAGATGTGTAATACATAAACAGACAATAGCGTTCGGCAGTATGGTTTTAAATAAAGCACAGAGAAACTACTCAGTGACAGAATTAAATGCCCTGCAGTAGTCCGGGGGTCAGTTAATTCAGATACTTTTTAATGGGAAAAATGGCCATGCTCTATAGTGACCATAAGGCTTTAGAATTTCTTATAAGTGAAAAACCGACCTACTGATGGCTCCCTCGTTGGACTGTATACCTCCAAGAGTTTAGATTCTGTGTCATGTATGTCAAGGAAGGAAAATACGGTGGCAGAGGTTTTGCACCGGGCACTCACTGGGTAAACTACAGAAAACGAGAATGAGCTTAAGGAGGCAAGATTAGGTATTCTTTACATGAACGGCCTAACATCTCAAAAGTTTGTAAGGGCCACACTTGTTGATATCGGCCGAGAACAGGATGAGGATCACACCTTGTCAAATTGAAATGGCAAGATAGTGATGCAGCTGATATCAGATGGTATTATCTGTTAGAAACAATGTACTATTCACTCGAACTAATCTTGACAAAAATAACACAAACAGGCACAGACAGTGACAGAACAATAACGACACAAGCAATACAGGAAAACAAGAAAGAAGATTCTAGATGACATACAAGCACAAACTCACACATAAAAAACAAACATTTTCAAAAGACAAGGAATAAACATAGCAAAACAGACAATACAATCCAAAGGCACATTCCAAAAATAGCAAGAAACACAGATATCTACCAAAAAGCAGGAATATAATGACTACAGTGCAACACATGTGATGGAAGTTATATAGGACACACTAGCAGAACATTTGACACCCGGTACAAAGAACATATCAGAGCATGGAAATATGGAATGAGTCACTCAACTTTTGCAGAACATTTGAGAGAAAATAATCACAAACCTGCTACAAGAGAAAATGATATGAAAATAATTAGAATAAATAATGAAAGACATCTCCTAACATTACAGGAAAATTATCATATATACAAAACAAAGACTGAAAAGAAACAAATACTAAATGACCAAGCAAATACACTCCTGGAAATGGAAAAAAGAACACATTGACACCGGTGTGTCAGACCCACCATACTTGCTCCGGACACTGCGAGAGGGCTGTACAAGCAATGATCACACGCACGGCACAGCGGACACACCAGGAACCGTGGTGTTGGCCGTCGAATGGCGCTAGCTGCGCAGCATTTGTGCACCGCCGCCGTCAGTGTCAGCCAGTTTGCTGTCGCATACGGAGCTCCATCGCAGTCTTTAACACTGGTAGCATGCCGCGACAGCGTGGACGTGAACCGTATGTGCAGCTGACGGACTTTGAGCGAGGGCGTATAGTGGGCATGCGAAGGCCGGGTGGACGTACCGCCGAATTGCTCAACACGTGGGGCGTGAGGTCTCCACAGTACATCGATGTTGTCGCCAGTGGTCGGCGGAAGGTGCACGTGCCCGTCGACCTGGGACCGGACCGCAGCGACGCACGGATGCACGCCAAGACCGTAGGATCCTACGCAGTGCCGTAGGGGACCGCACCGCCACTTCCCAGCAAATTAGGGACACTGTTGCTCCTGGGGTATCGGCGAGGACCATTCGCAACCGTATCCATGAAGCTGGGCTACGGTCCCGCACACCGTTAGGCCGTCTTCCGCTCACGCCCCAACATCGTGCAGCCCGCCTCCAGTGGTGTCGCGACAGGCGTGAATGGAGGGACGAATGGAGACGTGTCGTCTTCAGCGATGAGAGTCGCTTCTGCCTTGGTGCCAATGATGGTCGTATGCGTGTTTGGCGCCGTGCAGGTGAGCGCCACAATCAGGACTGCATACGACCGAGGCACACAGGGCCAACACCCGGCATCATGGTGTGGGGAGCGATCTCCTACACTGGCCGTACACCACTGGTGATCGTCGAGGGGACACTGAATAGTGCACGGTACATCCAAACCGTCATCGAACCCATCGTTCTACCATTCCTAGACCGGCAAGGGAACTTGCTGTTCCAACAGGACAATGCACGTCCGCATGTATCCCGTGCCATCAAACGTGCTCTAGAAGGTGTAAGTCAACTACCCTGGCCAGCAAGATCTCCGGATCTGTCCCCCATTGAGCATGTTTGGGACTGGATGAAGCGTCGTCTCACGCGTTCTGCACGTCCAGCACGAACGCTGGTCCAACTGAGGCGCCAGGTGGAAATGGCATGGCAAGCCGTTCCACAGGACTACATCCAGCATCTCTACGATCGTCTCCATGGGAGAATAGCAGCCTGCATTGCTGCGAAAGGTGGATATACACTGTACTAGTGCCGACATTGTGCATGCTCTGTTGCCTGTGTCTATGTGCCTGTGGTTCTGTCAGTGTGATCATGTGATGTATCTGACCCCAGGAATGTGTCAATAAAGTTTCCCCTTCCTGGGACAATGAATTCACGGTGTTCTTATTTCAATTTCCAGGAGTGTATGACTTACAACTCACTGTTTACACTGACTGATCATATAATAGACAGAAATCCCAACAAATGATTTCACATCTAATTCCTCTCATAAGTATATACAGGAAAATATAATAATTATTATTATTTTTAAGAATAAATAAAGGAATAAAAACTAGTAATAAAAATAAAATCAATAATTTTTATTTAAAAAAAGAAATCTCTCTCCCTCTCTAATACACACACACACACACACACACACACACACACACACACACACACACATTCACAAAACAGTTGAATGCAGAAAACTGAGATTGTTGGTAACACTTAGAAAAACAAATGAAACTCGGTATAAAAAGATGGCAGTTAACAGTGATGTGTAACGTAAGCAGTGAACTGAAAGTGAACTGTAAGATGTCCACCTGGTTGCCTGATGAGAGAAAGCAGTTTGCTTAGATGCAATTAATTAGAAGTTACCTGTAAGTACCTTTCCATTTCATAAAAAACGTTTAAGAACTGTTTTTAAATCTATAACCTAGATGTGAAACCATAACCTACGTGTAAAAATAGACAAATCATGTAATATTTCAGGAGACCCACTGAAGATGCCCTGTAAAAAGGCGAAACGCGTCTGGGTGCATAAATAAAAATAAACATTTCGATGTGCAGCATGCAAAAAAGGCATTTTCTTTGAAACAATTGCAATTTGCAATTTGTAATTGGTGAGTGTGTGAGTGTGAGTGTGTGTGTGTGTGTGTGTGTGTGTGTGTATGTGTGTGTTTGTCAGACGAATTTGTTAACACATTCATGTGGCACACTCACCTAAGTCACGCACATTTCAGACCACTCAAGTACTTCCACAGATTGCGAGAGTCCTTTTATTTTAACAATTCGGAGTGGCACATTAGGAAAGTATTTGGCAGATGTGTGCCCTGTCATAAGGTGAAACCTACGACCATTACTCATTGTGCACCTATGTATCCCATAATGTTGAAGGGTCTGCACGATATTGCTGCCTCTGTCCATTTCTGCCCTACACCAGGTTCACATAGATGACACCAGTGTATTTTGGCTGCTGTTTAGTTCACTTGAAAATTTGTGATTCTCACCACACTAAGCAATGCCACTGAGAGCACAGTAACCAGGGCTTTTGAAAGCCATTTTCTGACTATTGTCGGACTAGTGTAAGAATTTTGACTGACAATGGATTCCAGACCTGCTCTCGAACTTGAAGAAGTTTCATGACGAGCAGGAGAAAACAGATAATTTGCATTTTGCACTATCACCCAGCGATGAACCCTAGTGAGAAGATTATTAGCGAAATTGTAAAATTGGGTCGTCTCTATCGCCATAACCAATACCGGTCACAGGATTAGCATCTAACTGGCTTCCAGGATACCATCAGTTATCTGTCTCATGATGTGGCAGGGTTGGCTTTGTGTTACATAGTAAATCTATTCACTTCATCGTGGTCTTTAAAAAGGTTGCATAATTTTCCTTGTACATTATCTTCTTCGCTAATTTGTAATGTTCCGTTGTAAGACGTACCCAACGATATTTCTTATATTTGTCATTTTCTCTTAAAAATACTACATTGTCTGTCCTTTGATCCAGGTTAATTTGTTTTCCTATTTGTTAGGGTGCGGTATTTCGTCTTTGTTTAGGAAATACAATGGTTTTATAGCGTTGGGAGAAGTTTTGTTGATGCTCACAAGTTTCTGCCTGCCAATATTACAAACGTCTTACACACTTTTAGACATGAGTCTACGTTCCTCATTATCCCTTACGTTGCAGGTGGGACATATTGTGAAACTGCTAGTTTCATCTTGTTAAGCTAAGAAATTGTAGGTATTTTTATGTTGACTGCTGCGTGCCACGCTGATCTCATTGCCGATGGGAGCTTTCGATCGTGGAAATTTGTCCAGATTGCCAGCCAGTTGTTAAGTGGGAATTTTAATGCAATATCACTCCTGTTCTCGCTTTCCATTAATTTTCTGTGTTCTCCTTTGACGTTGGTCATTTTCTTTTACAGAACGCTGAGTTGAATGTAGTTGCATTCAATTAGGAAATGTTTCAGATGGAACAATTCGTTTGGTATGTGTTGGACATTTATTGGAGGGTTAAAACTTCCTGGGACTATTTCATTTAACAAGTGTGCAGTTACACTATTTGGTGTCATTTTCCATTGTCTATACATACTACACACATACAGGGCTGAAAGGTTAAATCTAATGTCAGACTTAGCCCGCCGTTGTCAGAAGCGTGCGTTAGTGTATCACATGTGATTTTGACTATGTGATCTCGTGTCATGAAGTATCCTACCGTACACGTTGATTCGTTCCTCCATTGTTGGGGATAGCGGGGGAACTTGTGCCACATAATTATTTTTGTTTATAATAGAGATATTGAAAAGGATTGCTTTCTGGATCTCTTCTAATTGTCTGTGACTATTTTCTTGTTGCGCTTGCTCGTATTTGTGTATAATCTGCAGGACTTCATCTACTTTCTTTTCACTTTTTACCAAACACCGTACGTCGTCTATGTATGCATTGTATATAATCTTTTTTCATTTATGTGTGAACGTTGTAGTTTCTCTGTCAAGATGGTTCGATCGAACAGCGAAGAGTGCCATTGACATTGGGCAACCTTGTCTCACAGAGATTTGCATCTCGATGTCTTTAATTAGCTGTCTGTTAACCAAAATGTTTTTACACCATTATGTAACAATTTTTTTGTGAAGTTGATAAACTGATGCGGAAAGTGCCTGCTCTACATGAGTTTCTGTATGTAGCCCTATTATTAATTTACTTTATCAAATGTTTATTCAAGGTATAACGAAGCCATCGCGCGCCCGGGCTCCCGGATTCGATTCCCGGCGGGGTCAGGGATTTTCTCTGCCTCGTGATGACTGGGTGTTATGTGATGTCCTTAGGTTAGTTGGGTTTAAGTAGTTCTAAGTTCTAGGGGACTGATGACCATAGATGTTAAGTCCCATAGTGCTCAGAGCCATTTTTTGAAGCTATTGCGCACTGAATTTTGCAGGCTTCCGCAGTTTCTATGACGTCTCTAAATTCGTTTATGGCATGCAGGGGTTTCTTAAGTTTGCCTTGTTTGGTACGGCCGTGTTATTGTGTCCGTTAACGTTTCCACTCTGTGTAAAGGATCCGCGCCATTATTTTATAATCCGTGTTCGGTAGAGTAATGGGTCTTAGGTTCCCAATTGTTTTATTTCCTGGATTCGTGGGACCTTTTCCTCTATGGATCACATGTTGCGCCTTCACTCTTACTTTACAAGTATATCCTGCTAGGCGTTTTCTCTTTAGTGCGATTAATTTGCCTTTAACCCCCGGAATTTTCGCGTGATTTTCTGTTACCTTTACGTCTCCTTGATGCAATTCCCTCAAACATCTGAGGTATAATTTCGTTGTTTCCTTGTACCAGAGGTTCTTTTCTTTCGTTTAGGTGGTGACCATCCTCCGTATTTTTGGTTCTGTACATCTGAGCCACCATTTAATTGCTGAGTTACTGACAGCTAATTTGTTTCCACATTCTGCACAGGTCGTAGATAAGGCCTTTCGGTATTCCGCATCTTGCACGTGTGCAACATTAAACTTCCCCTCTCCTTTTGCACGGTTCGTCTTCCATTGCTCCATATTTATTAAGGCTACATATGAGGTAGGCTCAGAAACGATTACTGGCCAGATTTCAGCTTGTAGGACTCGATCATTTAGGCTACTTTGAAATGTAGATTTTGTCTAACCTGCTGCCAGAGTGGGTGGTTATATGGGTGAATCGGGGCATTGTTTCAGTTCCCACGTACTCAAATGGCTATGAGCACTATGAGACTTAACAGCTATGGTCATCAGTCCCCTAGAACTTAGAACTACTTAAACCTAACTAACCTAAGGATATCACACAACACCCAGTCGTCACGAGGCAGAGAAAATCCCTGACCCCGGGAACCCGGGCGTGGGAAGCGAGAACGCTACCGCACGACCTCCCACGTACTCATTAAATACTTGAGTTATATGTTCTAATTACCTTGTTTTTGTGAAAGTACGTGTTTGGTCCGTTGGTCTTGGGACGCAACTGAAGTCTCCTGTAAGGGGTCGGTGCTGCTGATGTTTTCGAAATAAGGGAACTGGTGTTGTATTAAAGAATTCCGACATTTTTAGCTTACTGTAATTTCCGAAATGTGCGTAAATACGAGGGCTATTTTTTTTTATCAACTTTCGATCGGCCGCCATAATGAAAACAAAAATTGTTTTATTTGCAACATTTAGCTACAGCTCTCAGCTGCTTGTCTACATAGTCGCTGCTCCGACATAGACATTAATTTTCTCGTACCGTGGTTCCAACTTTCGAATACCCTCGTTATAGAAGGCATTCGCTTGTGCTCTACTGAGCGAGGTGTTGCAGTGGTTAGCACACAGGACTTGCATTCGGCAGGACGACGGTTCAGTCCCGCGTCCGGCCATCCTGATTTAGGCTTTCTGTGATTTAACTAAATCGCTTCAAGGAAATGCCGGGATGGTTCCTTTGAAAGAGATCGGCCGGATTCCTTCCCTAATCCGATGGCTCCGATTACCTCGCTGTTTGCCGGCCGCTGGTGGCCGAGCGGTTCTAGGCGCTTCAAAAAAAATGGCTCTGAGCACGTATCCACGCCCGAAGCAGGATTCGAACCTGCGACCGTAGCAGTCGCGCGGTTCCGGACTGAAGTGGCTAGAACCGCTCGGCCACCGCGGCCGGCTCTAGGCGCTTCAGTCTGGCACCGCGCGACCGCTACTGTCGCAGGTTCGAATCCTGCCTCGGGCATGGATGTGTGTGATGTCCTTAGGCTAGTTAGGTTTAAATAGTTCTAAGTTCTAGGGGACTGATGACCTCAGCTGTTAAGTCCTATAGTGCTGAGCCATTTGAACCAATCTCGCTGTTTGGTCCCTCCCCAAATCAACCAACCAACTAATTCCCTATGCTGGTCTGAAGCTCGCAATCTATACAAAAATGCTGTCCTAATAGCTAGCGGTTCATGTGAGCAAAGAGATGAAGGTCGGAGGAAGTTGGTTCACAAATTTGTGTATTTAGTTTCTTATTCGTGGCCTGGTTGTTAGGGTTGTTTCCGGTGGTTGGTTCACATTGTTATGTTCATTAGCAACCGCTGCATAGGTTAAGTGTAGTATTTACCTTGTCGGTGACTGTAGTCGAGCTCGGATTGGAATCTGTTGTATAAACTGTCGTCGCATTTGTCCAGCACGTTTCCTACTCGGTTGCCACGTTATACAGGGTGTCCCAGGAGAGATGGTCAATATTCAGGAGTATGGCAGGAACGCTCATTTAAGGAAAAAAACAACGAATTGGAAAAAAAGTTTCCCCTGTCGACTGTGGTCAGAGTTGTGTGTGAAAGGAGAAAAAAGAGAATGAAACATTAAAAATAAGACATATCTTTATTTTTATACTGAATTTCGAAGTACATTGAGAGATTCGTCATACTGTTTTATAAGCTTCAAAATGACTTCCAGGAAAAAATCAGGGCGTTGCATATGGAAGAAGCGTTGAACGGCTTGTTTGACGTCAGCATTGCTGCCAAAGCGACTTCCGCCGAGAGTCTTCTTCAAAGCAGGAAACAGATGGAAGTCACTTGTTGCGAGATCCGGACTGTAAGGCGGGTGGTGGCGCTCCCAGCCAAGAGTTACAATATGGTTTTGCGTTGCCGTCGCCGTGTGTGATCTTGCATTGTCATCCAACACAGAACGCCATATCTGCGAAGGCCAGGCTGCTTTTTCCGAATCATCTCTTTCAGTTTCTACAGAGTGGCACGGTGCCACGCAGCAGTGATGGTTGCATCCTCCAGAAAGTCCAGCAGCAAAACTCATTTGGCGTCCCAGAAAACGGTGAGTAGCACTTTACCTGTAGACATAGTGCATTTTTACTTCTTTCGGACAGGTGATTGTGGATGTTTCCACTCCACGGATGCGGCCTTCGATTCGGGCGTGAAATGGTGGATCCACGTTTCATCCCCCGTCAGAGTCCGAAACAGAAGGTCATTTCCGGATTCATGGCAATGCACGAGCTGTTCCAGGCTGAATGCCATGCGTTGTTCCATGTGTGTCGGGGTCATTTAGCGGGGCACCCATCGTGCTGACACCTTCCTGTGTCGAAGAATGTCGCGGATGATCTTATGAGCTCGCTCATGTCCGATTCCAAGTTCTGCCGCTACTCCATCGATGGTGATACGCCGGTTCGCTTTAATCATGTCATCCACCTTCCTGGCATTTGCATCTGTAGTGGCCGTGCGCGTCCGTCCAGGTCTCGGTGTGTACTGCACTTGCTGACGTCCATCACTGAATTGCTGGCACCATCTCCGCACCATTTGCTCTACATCACATCTGACCCATACACCTCCACAAGGCGGTTATGAATTTCTGTTCCTGATACTCCAAGTGCCCATTCATAGCGGATAACAGCTCTCACTTCCGCCTTTGACCACAACTCAAAACGCACCTTGTCTCCATAGCTCCGGGAAAATACTGAGCGCCTGGCCTCCGCTTTGCCCAGGCACCGTGACAGCGCCATGTTCTTGACGCGGTCGGTGTCTTGCACGTGCACGTTCAGCTGCCGTGTCGTCTTTCACCCATATCACACAACTCTGCCCACAGTCGACAGGGCAAACTTATTTTCCAACTCCACCTCGTATATGGACGTATGCCCCATTCCGAATGGTTAGCGAGATGGAACACATTTAATGTATGTTTGTTTTTGGACTAGTGGCTCGCTCGCATGTACACTACTAGCCATTAAAATTGCTACATCACGAAGATGACGTGCTACAGACGCGAAATTTAACCGACAGGAAGAAGATGCTGTGATATGCAAATGATAAGCTTTTCAGAGAATTCACACAAAGTTGGCGCCGGTGGCGACACCTACAACGTGCTGACATGAGGAAAGTTTCCAACCGATTTCTCATACACAAACAGCAGTTGACCGGCGTTGCCTGGTGAAACGTTGATGTCATGCCTCGTGTAAGGAGGAGAAATGCGTACCATCACGTCTCCCACTTTGATAAAGTTCGGATTCTAGCCTATCGCGATTGCGGTTTATCGTATCGCGATATTGATGCTCGCGTTGGTCGAGAACCAATGACTGTTAGCAGAGTATGGAACCAGTGAGTTCAGAAGGGTATTACAGAACGTTCGACGACGTTTGCAGCAGCATGGACTATCAGCTCGGAGACCATGGCTGCGGTTACCCTTGACGCTGCATCACAGACAGGAGCGCCTGCGATGGTGTACTCAACGACGAACCTGGGTGCACGAATGGCAAAACGTCATTTTTTCGTATGAATACAGGTTCTGTTTACAGCATCATGATGGTCGCATCCGTGTTTGGCGACATGGCGGTGAACGCACATTGGAAGCGTGTATTCGTCATCGCCATACTGGCTGTTGTGATGCTTCGTGTAAAGAGGAGAAATGCGTACCATCACGTTTCCGACTTTGATAAAGGTCGGATTGTAGCCTATCGGGATTGCGGTTTATCGTATCTCGACATTGCTGCTCGCGTTGGTGAGGATGGGTTCAGGATGGTAATACGGAACGCCGTGTTGGATCCCAACGGCCTCGGATCACTAACAGTCGAGATGACAGGCATCTTATACGCACGGCTGTAACGGATCGTGCAGCCACGTCTCGATCGCTGAGTCAACAGATGGGGACGACTGCAAGAGAACAACAATCTGCATGAATAGTTCGATGACGTTTGCAGTAGCATGGACTATCAGCTCGGAGACCATGGCTGCAGTTACCCTTGTCGCTGCATCACAGACAGCACCGCTTGCGATGGTGTACACAACGACGAACCTGGGTGCACGAATGGCAAAACGTCGATCTTTCGGACGAATCCAGGTTCTGTTTACAGCACCGTGATGGTCGCATCCATGTTTGATGACATCACGGTGAACGCACATTGGAAGCGTGTATTCGTCATTGCCATACTGGCGTATCACCCGGCGTGATGGTATGGGGTGCCATTGGTTACATGTCTCGGTCACCTCTTGTTCGCATTGACGGCACTTTGAACAGTGGACTTTACAGATCAAATGTGTTACGACCCATGGCTCTACCCTTCATTCAATCCATGCGAAACCGTACATTTCAGCAGGATAATGCACGACCGCATGTTGCAGGTCCTGTACGGGCCTCTCTGGATACAGAAAATGTTCGACTGCTGCCCTGTCCAGCATATTCTCCAGATCTCTCACCAATTGAAAAGTCTGGTCAATGGTGGCCGAGCAACTGGCTCGTCACAATACGCCAGTCACTACTCTTGATGAACTGTGGTATCGCATTAAAGCTGCATAGGCAGCTGTACCTGTACACGCCATCCAAGCTCCATTTGACTCAATGCCCAGGCGTACCAAGGCCGTTATTACGGCCAGAGTAGGTTTTCTGGGTACTGATTTCTCAGGATCTGTGTACCCAAATTGCGTGAAAATGTAATCACATGTCAGTTCTAGTATAATATATTTGTCCAATGAATACCCGTTTATCATCTGCATTTCTTCTTGGTGTAGCAATTTTAATGGCCAGTAGTGTACCTTCCACTCATTCGCTTCATGTATCTGCAGTGGACTCCGTTCATTCTGACTCCTCAGGTTGTTTTGCACTAGTCCTGCTATCCTACCTTGGCTTCTCATGTTGGTCTTTGGTATTAGCCTCAATATTCCCCCTCTAGATGCTATTAACATATTGACGAACACCTAATTAAAAGTAATCTCAAGAGCTGAAATAATCCTCCTCTGATTCATTTGAACATTGCTGGCAGTAGTAACGACGAATTGTATGACAAATTTTCATAGCTCCTAGAGGATTCAAGTGGTAATTCCACTTCAGAATGACATATGTCTCTAGTCACATCAATACAGTTAGCCCTCTGAGTCATAACATCGGCATTATTGACCTCAATGCTCTGCATTTGATTGTCTGACATTATATTTGAATCACAAATTGAGTAGCAAGCGAAACCAGAGTATCACTAGAAGCAGACTGTACACCCAGCTAATATTTCTCAGACCTACCCAAGTCCCTCCTTAATTTAATGCTCCTTGTCTTCCTTTGGTTTTCAATAGTCCTCTCCATTTAGTAATAAAAATTAAGAGAACCAAGAGAATAACCAAATTTCTTTAACAGTGTCGCACTGAATCAAACACAAATGCAATACGTACAAACCAGACAGCTGGAAATAAGGGAATAATCTTCCACTGTGCCATCAAAACCTCTGTATACACCACAAGGACAGAAACATGAAACAACGACACTCAGTGTTGTCACTAAAGAAGCAGCAGTATGTTCAAGGACAAAGAATGTATCCAGGAACACATTTTAAAAAATAAACAATATCCTGCTCACGTACATGTAAAGAATAAATAATAAATCCACAACCTCTTATTGTTAAACGTAAGCAGTACACTGATGTGACGAAGTCTTGGGATAGCTATATGCGCGCATACAGATGGCGGTAGTACCGAGTACGCAAGGTATAAAAACGCAGTTCATTGGCAGAGCTGTTATTTGTATTCAGGTGACTTATGTGAAAACGTTCCCAGTGTAGTTATGACCGCATGACTGGAATTAACAGACTCTGAACGCGGAATGTTGGTTGGCGCTAGACGCATGGAACATTCCGTTTCGGAAATGGTTTGGGACTTCAATACACCGAGATCCACAGTATCAATAGTGTGCCGAGAGTACCAAATTTAGGGCATTACCTTATACCACGGACACTGCAGTCGCCGACGGCCTTCACTTACCGACCGAGAGCAGCGGCGTTTGTGTAAAGTTGTCAGCCCTAACAGACAAGCAACACTGCGTAAAGTAACAGCAGAAATCAATGTGGGACGAACGACGAACGTATCCGTTAGGACAGTGCGGCGAAATTTGGCGTTAAGGGCTGTTGCGGCAGAGACCAGCGCGAGTTGCTCTGCTGAAAACACGACATCGCCTATAGCGCTTCTCCTGGGCTCGGGACCGTATCGGTTGAATCCTAGACGACAGGAAAACCATGGCCTGGTCGGATGACTCCAAATTTCAGTTGGTAAGAGCTTATGGTATGGTTTGAGTGTGGCGCAAGACACCATGAAGCCGTGGACCCAAGTTGTCATCAAGGCACTGTGTCAGCTCGTAGTGGCATCTTAATGGTGTGGACTATGTTTACATGAAATGGAATGGGTCCTCTGGTCGAACTGAACCAACCATTGACTGTAAATGGATAGGTTCAGCTACAAGGAGACCATTTGCAGCCATTCATGGACTTCATGTTTCCAAACAACGATGTAATGTTTATGGATGACAGCGCGCAATGTCATCCGGCCATAAGTGTTCGCGATTTGTTTGGAGGACATTCTGGAAAATTCGTAGGAATGATTTGGCCATCCAGGCCCGTTGCGTTAACCGAGAGCGCTAATGCGCCGCTTCATGGACTCGGACAGGCGCGCCGGCCCCGTATCGAATCCGCCCGGCGGATTTACGACGACGGTCGGTGTGCCGGCCAGCCTGGATGTGGTTTTTAGGCGGTTTTCCACATCCCCCTAGGTGAATACTGGGCTGGTCCCCACGTCCCGCCTCAGTTACATGGCATGCAGACATCTGGACACCTTCGCATTATTCCATGGATTACACTAGTTGCAGACATTTGGGGTACACTAATTCCGTTCCGGGCAGTACGGGGTGGTGACAGGAAGGGCATCTGCCCACCCGTTAATCTAACACTGCAAAATCCGATTAACCATGCCGACCCTGCGTACCTGTGGGAAAAAGGCACAAGCAAAAGAAGGAATAAAAGAAGAATTTGGCCATCCAGATCGCCCTACATGAATGCCATCGAACTATTTTGGGACGTAATCGACAGGTCAGTTCGTGCACTAAGTCCTGCACCGGCAACACTTTCGCAGTTATGGACGGCAGTTGGTCCTAGTGCGACCCCAGAACCTTGCACCTGAATCCGTCTCCCTCTTCAGATCACCGACCCTCCAATCTCTTGCCTTTTACCCTCTCCACAAACCCAACGCCACAGGTCTCCCCACTGGTCACAGTGTACAATGCTCCCACTGAACGAACCTGTGCCTTTGTTGTACACAACTTCCAAACACTGTCCCTAACCTCCCATCCGACATTCACTACTCTGCTCACATCTTTCACCGCCTTTCCACTGTTCCTGTCCTGTTACAATTGCAACTTCATTTACATACATACCTCACAAATCATCGTACGATGCATGGCGGAGGGTACCTTGTACCGCTACTAGTCGTTTTCTTTCGTGTTCCAGTCGCAAATAAAGCGAGGGAGAAGCGACTGTCTGAAAGTCTCCATATAAGCCCTAATTTCTCGCATCTTATCTTCATTGACCTTACGCGAGATGTATTTCGGTGTCAGTAGGCTCGTTCTGCAGTCGATCTCAAATGCCGGTTCTCAAAATTTCCGCAATAGTATCTTGCGAAAAGAGCATTGTCTTCCCTCCAGGGATTCCCATTTCAGTTCGCGAAACACCTCCGTAATACTTGCATGCTGATCAAATCCACCGCTAACACACCTAGTAACATTCCTCTGAATTGTTTCCATGTTTTCCTTTACTCCGAGCTGCTGGGGATCCCGAACACTCGAACAGTACTCAACAACGGTTCGCACTAGCTTTCTATACGTCATCTCCTTTATGGATATATTACACTTCCCCAAAAGTTGAGCATTCGCCTTCCCTACCACGAATCTGACCTGCTCATGTCACTTCATTGCACTTTGCACGCTGCGCCTAGATATTTAATCGATGAGACGGTGTGAAGCTGCACCCTGGTAATTCTCTGTTCGAACGTTACAGGATTGTTTTTCCCACTCATCCGCATTAATTTACATTGCTTTATATTTATAGCCAGCTTTCATTCATTACACCAATTGGAAATTTTGTCTAAGTCATCTTGTACAGTCCTACAGTCACTCAACAACGACCCTCCCCGTACACTGCAGCGTCATCAACAAACAGTCGCCGGCCGAAGTGGCCGTGCGGTTATAGGCGCTGCAGTCTGGAACCGCGAGACCGCTACGGTCGCAGGTTCGAATCCTGCCTCGGGCATGGATGTGTGTGATGTCCTTAGGTTAGTTAGGTTTAACTAGTTCTAAGTTCTCGGGTACTAATGACTTCAGCAGTTGAGTCCCATAGTGCTCAGAGCCATTTTTTGAACAAACAGTCGTAAATTGCTGCTCACCCTGTCCGTCAAAGTTATTTATGCATATAGAGAACAAAAGAGGTCCTACCGCACTTGCCTAGCGCACTCCTGACGATACTGTTGCCTCTGATTAACATTCGCCGTCGAGGACGAAGTAATGCGTTCCTTTACTTAAAAAGTCTTCGAGCCACTCACATATCTGAGAATCTAAACTGTATCTTGGACCTTCGTCAGTAGTGTGGAGTGAGGCACAATGCTAAACGCTTGCTGGAAATATAGGAATATGGAATCTGCCTACTGCCCTCTATCCATGGTTTGTAGGATATCACGTGATAAAAGGAAAGGTGAGTTTCACACGAGCGATGCTTTCTAAATCTGTTCAGATCTGTGGACAAAATGTTTTCTGTCTCAAGGAAATTTATTGTATTTTAACTCAGAATGTGTTTAAGATTTGTGCAGCAAACCGACGTTAAGGATATTGTTCTGTAAGTATCTTGGGTCAGTTCTTTTACTTTCGTATATACAGGAATCACCTGCGCATTTTTCTATACGCTTGGTACTTTTCGCTGAGCGGAACATTGTTATAAATGCAGCCTAAGTATGGGATCAGTACCGTAGAGTACTTTATGCCATTGCCAGCCTACATTTCATATCCTCCTTCATTTTTAGAAGTGTTAAAAAAATCAAACCTATCACGATGCCTTATGCTATCAAAGCAAAGTGTGCTGCTTTTTCACAGTTCTAATAGTTGCTAAGTGCTTCATTTCTCATCTATGTGTTCCTCGATTTATTACATGATGTGCACCAACACCATTTGTAGTCCTTCTCCCCTTATCTGCAATAAGTTTGTAAAACTCATAGAAGACATGTTTTATGGTACATATGTAAATAAATTAATGAAGTTTACTCTAAAGTCATTTGTTTAATATGTTTTGCTTTACTAAGATTTATTTCCTCTGGGAATTGTTAATCACGTTTCATGTTTCTGGAGTCATTTTAGATAATGATTGGCGCAATACAACTGCACCGAATTTGCTATTCTCGTGACTTCCGTCAGAAATAAAAGCTGTAATGCAACTAACACCATCTCCTTGCAGCTTACAACTTCACTCACGGCTGTATTCTTTTTCGTCAAATATTAAGTTCCGAAAAGCATGTTTCCTCCATTGTTGAATAATTCCAAAACTCTTCGACTCCCAGCTCCTTAAGTAGCAGAGCGATGGCGAATTTCTTCCTTTGCGTTAGCCATTCCCTTGGCCGCTGCTCTATTTCTGCTGTTTTGGCCTTGTTACCTCTAAAACAGCCAAGGAAAATCCCAGTTTTTGTGTCTGTGTAAAGCGGCATCTCGTAGAACATAGCCTCAGTCAATGTAAGATCAACGGTTCCACATTAGCAATAAAATCAGGGCGGTACCGCATTCTCTGAGTGCAGACGGTCGGGCAGTGTGTAGGCTGCCACAAAATTGCTCAGTCGGTCCTTCGGCCGACAAACTGATGCCTGTGTAGGACCCTTTAAGCAACTATCTCTCCCCGTCATCACAGAGAATTGATGCATTAGATGAGTATGTGCCAAGCAAGATCGTAAGAGATGGAAAAGAGCCACCGTGGTGCAACAACCGAGTAGGAAAACTGCTGCGGAAGCAAAGGGAACTTCACAGCTAACATAAACATAGCCAAAGCCTTGAAGACAAACAAAAATTACGCGAAGCGAAATGTAGTGCAAGGAGGGCTACGCGAGAGGCGTTCAATGAATTCGAAAGTAAAGTTCTATGTACTGACTTGGCAGAAAATCCTAAGAAATTTTGGTCTCATGTCAAAGCGGTAGGTGGATCAAAACAAAATGTCCAGACACTCTCTGACCAAAATGGTACTGAAACAGAGGATGACAGATTAAAGGCCGAAATACTAAACGTCTTTTCCCAAAGCTGTTTCACAGAGGAAGACTGCACTGTAGTTCTTTCTCTAGATTGTCGCACAGATGACAAAATGGTAGATATCGAAATACAGGACAGAGGGATAAAAAACAATGAAAATAGCTCAAAAGAGGAAAGGTCGCTGGACCTCATGGTATACCAGATCGATTTTACGCAGAGTACGCGAAGGAACTTGCCCCCCTTCTTGCGGCGGTGTACCGTAGGTCTCTAGAAGAGCATAGCGTTCCAAAGGATTGGAAAAGGGCACAGGTCATCCCCGTTTTCAAGAAGGGACGTCGAACAGATGTGCAGAACTATAGACCTATATCTCTATCGGCGATCAGTTGTAGAATTTTGGAGCACGTATTATGTTCGAGTACAATGACTTTTGCCGGCCGGTGTGGCCGTGAGGTTCTAGGCGCTTCAGTCTGGAACCGCGTGACCGCTACGGTCGCAGGTTCGAATCCCGCCTCGGGCATGGATGTGTGTGATGTCCTTAGGTTAGTTAGGTTTAAGTAGTTCTAACTTCTAGGAGACTGATGACCACAGATGTTAAGTCCCATATTGCTCAGAGCCATTTGAACCAATTTGAACAATGACTTTTCTGGAGACTAGAAATCTACTCTGTAGGTATCAGCATGGGTTTCGAAAAAGACGATCGTCTGAAATCCAGCTCGCGCTATTCGTTCACGAGACTCATAGGGCCATAGACACGGGTTCCCAAGTAGATACCGTGTTTCTTGACTTCCGCAAGGCGTTCGATACAGTTCCCCACAGTGGTTTAACGAACAAAGTAAGACCATATGGACTATCAGACCAACTGTGTGATTGGATTGAAGAGTTCCTAGATAACAGAATGCAGCATGTCACTCTCGATGGAGAGAAGTCTTCCGTAGTGAGAGTGATTTCACGTGTGCAGCAGGGGAGTAATGCAACGGAAGTTCAAAAAAAATGATTCAAATGGCTCTGAGCACTATGGGACTTAACTTCTGTGGTCATCAGTCCCCTAGTACTTAGAACTACTTAAACCTAACTAACCTAAGGACATCACACATATCCATGCCCGAGGCAGGATTCGAACCTGCGACCGTAGCAGTCGCGCGGTTCCGGACTGAGCGCCTTAACCGCGAGACCACAGCGGCCGGCAACGGAAGTTCACTGAGGCTTCTTGCGGATGATGCCGTAGTATATCGAGAGGCTGTAACAATGGAAAATTGTACTGAAATGCAGGAGGATCTGCAACGAATTGACGCATGGTGCAGAGAATGGCAATTGAATCTCAATGTAGACAAGTGTAATGTGCTGCGAATACATAGAAAGAAATATGCTTTATCATTTAGCTACAATATAGCAGGTCAGCAACTGGAAGCAGTTAATTCCATAAATTATCTGGGAGTAGGTATTAGGAGTGATTTAAAATGGAATGATCATATAAAATTAATCGTCGGTAAAGCAGATGCCAGACTGAGATTCATTGGAAGAACCCTAAGGAAATGCAATCCGAAAACAAAGGAAGTAAGTTACAGTAGACTTGTTCCCCCGCTGCTTGAATACTGCTCACCGGTGTAGGATCCGTACCAGATAGGGTTGATGGAAGAGATAGAGAAGATCCAACGGAGAGCAGCGCGCTTCGTTACGGGATCACTCAGTAATCGCGAAAGTGTTACGGAGATGATAGATAAACTCCAGTGGACGACTCTGCAGGAGAGACGCTCAGTAGCTCGGTACGGGCTTTTGTTGAAGTTTCGAGAACATACCTTCATCGAGGAGTCAAGCAGTATATTGCTCCCTCCTACGTATATCTCGCGAAGACAACATGAGGATAAAATCCGACAGATTAGAGCCC
Source organism: Schistocerca serialis cubense (assembly GCF_023864345.2). Taxonomy (NCBI): domain Eukaryota; kingdom Metazoa; phylum Arthropoda; class Insecta; order Orthoptera; family Acrididae; genus Schistocerca; species Schistocerca serialis. The sequence goes on along the minus strand of NC_064640.1, from coordinate 842,486,926 downwards.
ACACAGAGGCATACTGACAATCTTTCTTTCCACGAACAATACGAGACGGAAATAGAAGGGAGAACCGATAGAGGTATCAAAGTACTCTCCGTCACACACCGTCAGGTGGCCTGCGGAGTATGGATGTAGATGTAGATCGGAAACAAAAGGTAATATGTGGTACAATATGAAGCATCAATGCTATGCGTTTCACAGTGGTTTGCAGAGTATAGATGTGTGTGTACGATGCCCGAGAAACCGCCTAAACGAAGAATAATTGACTGAGTAGCGGCAAGGTTAGAAGCAGCCGATGTCAGCTCTAGATTCACGACGGCTGGCGACGGCCGCTGATCTGAACGCGGCAAGCAGCTCGATATTCTCGCCTGGGGCGCAGCGACGGGCGCTGGGCGCAATGAGTTCGTTTCATCATCGCCTGGCAGTGCTGGCGATGCGAGCAGCGAAGCTGCAAACAAATGTGCCCTAAAGAATAGACACCCTTTGTCTCTTTGAGGATAAGGTGAGGTGCAATCTGGGGCTGTTTGCTGATGGTGCTGTGGTGTACAGGAAGGTGTTTCAGAGCAGGAGCATACAAGGTGACTTAGACAAAGATTTTCTAAATAAAGAAAATATACGTTATTGCGGATCAGTAGGAAAAGCAATCCTGTAATGTTCGAATACAGATTTTGAAGTGTAGTGTTTGACACAGTGACGTCGATTAAATACACTACGCCGTGCTGGATCCCAACGGCCTCGTATGACTAGCAGTCAAGATGACAGGCATCTTATCCACATGGCTGTAACGGATCGTGCAGCCACGTCTCGATCCCTCAGTCAACAGATGGGGACGTTTGCAACACAACAACCATCTGCACGAACAGTTCGATGACGTTTGCAGCAGCACGGACTATCAGCTCGGAGACCAAGGTTGCGGTTACCCTTGACGCTGCATCACAAACAGGAGCGCCTGCGCTCAACGACGAACCTGGGTGCACGAATGGCAAAACGTCATTTTTTCGGAGGAATCCAGATTCTGTTTACAGCATCATGATGGTCGCTTCCGTGTTTGGCGACATCGCGGTGAACACACATTGGAAGCGTGTATTCGTCACCGCCATACTGGCGTACCACCCGGCGTGATGGTATGGCGTGCCATTGGTTACGCGTCTCGGTCACCTCTTGTTCGCATTGACGGCACTTTGAACAATGGACGTTACATTTCAGATGTGTTACGACCGGTGGTTCTACCCTTGATTCGATCTCTGCGAAACGCTACATTTCAGCAGGGTAATGCACGACCGCATGCATGTTGCAGGTCCTGTACGGGCCTTCCTGGATACAGAAAATGTTCGCCTGCTGCCTTGGCCAGCACATTCTCCAGATCTCTCACCAATTGAAAACGTCTGGTCAGTGGTGGCCGAGCAAGTGGTTCGTCACAATACGCCAGTCACTACTCTTGATGAACTGTGGTATGGTGTTGAAGCTGCATGGGCAGCTGTACCTGTAAACGCCATCCAAGCTCTGTTTGTCTCAATGCCCAGGCGTATCAAGGCCGTTATTACGGCCAGAGGTGGTTGTTCTGTGTACTGGTTTCTCAGGATCTATGCACACAAATTGCGTGAAAATGTAATCACATGTTAGTTCTAGCATAATATATTTGTCCAATAGATACCCGTTTATCATCTGCATTTCTTCTTGGTGTAGCAGTTTTAATGGCCAGTAGTGTAGGTAGGCAAAACGTTTCACTGCAATACGATACGTAACAAGCATGTATGTAAGGTAGTACAGAAGGCGAATGGTCGACGTCGATTCGTTGGAAGGTTTTAGGAAAGTGTGGTTCATCTGTTAAGGATAACTCGGATAGAGCATTAGTGCACCGCTTCTCGAGTACTGCTCTCGTGATTTTGTATTCCCACCAGGTCTGATTAAAAGAAGACATAAAAAGCAATTAAGAGGCGGGCTGTTAAATTTGATGCCGGTAGCTTTGATAAACAAGCTATTATTACGGAGATGCTTCGTGAACTCGAGTGTGATTGGCTGGAAGGGAAGACGACGTTCTTTTTGCGAAAATTTAAAGACCCGAATTTGCAGCTGACTTCAGAACGATTTTTCTGCCGCCAGCTTACATTTCGAGTATGGACCACAAAGATAACAGAAATTAGGGCTCGTACGGAGTCAGTCGCTTCTCCCTCGCTGTGTTTGCGAACGGAACAGAAAAGGAAATGACTAGTGGTGCTAATAGGTACCCTCCGCCACACACCACAGAGTGACTTGTGGCGTATGTATGTGGACGTAGATGTAGACAAAAGCGTTAAAGCTATAAAAGATACGAAACTGCGGCGCCGCTGTTTCATTGAGCTAACCGAGATTGCTAATAGCCTGTGTTTATTTATGAGAGGTGGAACACCGGTGGTTGGTGCAGCGCGACGCGGATGAGTCACGCGAGGCTGGGGTCACGTGGGACGTCTACCGCAATGCGCCGGCGGCCGCCGCCACCGCGACGCCGCCTCCGGCTCCCTAACCTACCCCCCCCCCCCCCCCCCGGACTCGTAGCCGCGCCACTTCACATCACGGCCACCGCAGACCTTGTCAAAGTCTCCAATCACGGCCGCCGGGATTCTTCCCTGAAAGTTTCTTGTTGCGAATTGCATGTGGAAGTGCGGTGCAGGAACTTCCCGGCTAGCCAAAGGAAACGTAATATGTAAACATTTCTCCTAATACACTCTCTCTGTCGACCAGTACACTGATGGCCATTAAAGGCGGCGAGAAACGAACTTCAAATTATAAATACTTATATCTGGGTAGGCGATGGACAGTTTTCATAAATGTTAGGAACAGCAACATGTAATACACAGCTGTACTCAGTACTTCGAAAATCGATTTCTGTGACTTGCAGTCATCTGTGTCGAATTAGAGCAATAACAGCTTTACATTTTTCATCGACTACACACACATTTTACATACTGTGTCACCATGGTATCAGGTGCGCCTAATACGAATACCTCTACTATCCAGAAAGGCCCGTACAGGACCTGCAACATGCGCTCGTGCATTATCCTGCTGAAATGTACGGTTTCGCAGGGATCGAATGAAGGGTACAGCCACGGGTCGTAACACATATGAAATGTAACGTCCACTGTTCAAAGTGCCGTCAATGCCAACAAGAGGTGACCGCGACGTGTAACCAATGGCAATTCATACCATCACGACGGGCGATACGCCAGTATGGCAATGACGAGTACACGCTTCCAATGTGCATTCACTGCGATGTCGCCAAACACGGATGCGACCATCATGATGCTGTAAACAGAACCTGGATTCATCTGAAAAAAATCACGTTTTGTCATTCGTGCACCCAGGTTCGTCGCTGAGTACACCATCGCAGACGCTCCTGTCTGTGATGCACCGTCAAGGGTAACCGCAGCCACGGTCTCCGAGCCGATAGCCCATGCTGCTGCAAACGTCGTCGAACTGTTCGTGCAGATGGTTGTTGCCTTGCAAACGTCCCCATCTGTTGGCTCAGGGATCGACATGTGGCTGCACGATACGTTACAACCATGCGGATAAGATGCCTGTCATCTCGACTGCTAGTGATACGAGGCCGTTGGGATCCAGGACGGCGTTCCGTATTACCCTCCTGAACCCGCCGATTCCATATTCTGCTAACAGTCATTGGATCTCGACCAACGCGAGCAGCAATGTCGCGATACGATAAACCGCAATCGCGATAGGCTACAATCCGACCTTTATCAAAGTCGGACACGTGATGGAACGCATTTCTCCTCCTTACACGAGGCATCACAACAACGTTTCACCAGGCAACGCCGGTCAGCTGCTGTCTGTATATGAGAAATCGGTTGGAAACTTTCCTCCTGTCAGCATGTTGTTGGTGTCGCCACCGGCGCCAACCTTGTGTGAATGCTCTGAAAAGCTAATCATTTGCATATCACAGCATCTTCCTGTCGGTTAAATTTCGCGTCTGTAGTACATCATCTTCGTGCTGTAGCAATTTTAATGCCCAGTAGTGTACATAGACAACTGACTGACAATTTCTAGTGAAATTTTGAGGTGAGTGCAATCCAAAGTTCTAATTGGACAGGAAATGAATTTTCAGCTTTTAACTGTTTGGAATACCTTGAACCTTAGCTTAAGATCTTTGGATCTAGACTCAATTTTAAGGTTGTTTCTGGCACTTTAATGTTTTTTAAGAGATGTTATACTTCAACATAACATTTCATGAAAGATTAATCACTGAAATAGCGAAATACACAGTTGATAACTTTTTAGTCAATATGTTCTTTGTATAATCGACAATTTGCATGCAGTGCATGTACGCCCAATGGAAATATTTTCTCAAGCGGCACATAAAGCTGTTATATGAACTTTACGTATGATGAGCCGTAGATGGACTAAATTTGAGTAAAATCGTTAGATGGAATGAAATGGCAAGTGTAGTTGTGTCTTATATGTCCCATTTCCTAACAAACGTCAAATTACACTGAAGCGCCAAAGAAATTGGCATGCGTATTAAAAATCAAATAGAGAGATATGTAAACAGGCAGATTACGGTACTGCTGTCAGCAACGGCTATGTAAGACAACAAGTGTCTGACGGCGTTGTTAGACCAGTTACTGCTGCTACAATAGCAAGTTATCAAAATTTAAGTGAGTTTGTCATCGCTGCGGACGGAAAAAGATCTTTTAAGAACGGGACCAACAACGACGGAAGAGAATCGTTCAACGTGACAGAAGTGCAACCCTTCCGCAAATTGCTGGGCCGTCAACAAATGTCAGTGTGCGAACCATTCAACGAAACATCGATATGGGCTTTCGGCGCTGAAGGCCCACTTGTGTACCCTTGATGACTGCACGACACAAAGCTTTACGCCTCGCCTGGGCCCGTCAACACCGACATTGGACTGTTGATGACTGGAAACATGTTGTGTGGTCGGACTAGTCTCGTTTCAAATTGTATCGAGCGGATGGACGTGTACGGGTATGGAGACAACTACATGAATCCATGGACCCTGCATGTGAGCAGGAGACTGTTCAAGCTGCTGGAGACTTTGCAATGGTGTGGCGCGTGTGCAGTTGGAGTGATATTCGGCCCCAGATATGTCTAGAAACGACTCTCAAAGGTGACACGTACGTAACCATCCTATCTGATCACCTACATCCATTCATGTTCATTCTGCATTCCTACGGACTTGGGAAATTCCAGCACGACAGTGCGACACCCCACACGTCCAGAACAGCTACAGAGTGGCTCCAGGAACATTCTTCTGAGTTTAAACTGTTGCTTTCGCAGTATCAGTGTGAAACTGTGTACAGATCTACGGCAAAGCATGGCAATGCAGACGCCCTATCTCGCCTTCACGTTGGCCCAGACTCTGATTTTGAGGCATCTGCTGCATCTTGTTGCCAAATCGATGCGCAGGATTCTGAATTGCTGAATTCCTTGAACTACAGAAAAATAGCATATTACACTAAAGCAGACGCAGACCTTAAGATTTTGTTGCAGTACATGCCTATGAATTGTATCACGTCACGTAGCATCATTCAAGCGTTGTCCCCCATATTTTGCATCGAAGGTTTGCCAGAAGCTCTTGTGTCGGACAGCGGACCGCAGTTCACTTCAATTGATATTGAACAGTTTTGTGAACACAGTGACATTCGTCATCTAACAAGTGCCTGTTTCACCCGCATTCTAATGGAGAAGCAGAATGCTTCGTACGCAATTTCAAGCAACTTATGGCCAAGCTTCGTACCACCCACACACGGGAATAGGCGCTGCAACTCTTTCTTGCCTCCTATCGCTCCCACCCACGAGACGGACCATCACTGGCGGAATTTCTGCGTGGCCGCCGCCATCGGATGCTGCTACACTTGTTCCACCCACCACAGCATCTGGCGCCACCAATGGTCCCCAAGCATCGCTTTGCACAGCGCGATCTTGTTCCCTTCAGGGTCTATGGCAACCGCGGGCGCTGGGAAAGAGACATGATCCAGGAACGCATTGGCTCTTACATCTATTTAATTGCAGGTCCCGATGGTTTGCAGCGAAGCCAACAGGACCAAATTCGTGTATGCCATTTGCTCCGTTATTCTGCTGCTTTGCCGGCCGGAGTTGCCGAGCGGTTCTAGGCGCTGCAGTCTGGAACCGCGCGACCGCTACGGTTGCAGGTTCGAATCCTGCCTCGGGCATGGATATGTGTGATGTCCTTAGGTTAGTTAGGTTTAAGTAGTTCTAAGCTCTATGGGACTGATGACCTCAGATGTTAAGTCCCATAGTGCTCAGAGCCATTTGAACCATCTGCTGCTTTTCTTCCCCAGATTCTTCATGGGATCACGCGGCCTTTGCAGTCGACCGCTGGTGCCACCAGTGCACCCCAGGAGGAGCGTATGGACTATGCACCCTCGCCCCCGCCATCCCTGCTCGCCAATCCCATGGACCTGGACACAAAATCGCCATCGCCGTCGCCATCGCTGTCATCGCCCCAGCACACGCCCTCAGGCCTGGATGTGTGCCCTGGCAGCCGTTTACCAGAGGATGTTTCTGTTGCCTCGTAGGCCAGATGCCGGGGTACGGTCAGGAGTACAACAGTCACGGCTCCCGGCCCATCATGACATCCAGTGTCCTGCTTCCTTCCCCGCTGTCATATGCATTCTCACTACACGACAACAGTGCAGCGTTTTGGGAGAGGGGAATGTGCTGGCGTAAGTTGGCACCAGCACACCATGTGACATAAAGTTTACGAGAAGATCGATCGAGGCCAACGACATACTCACTGGGAACACGCCGCCAACGCCCTCTCAGCTGCCAATATTTATGATCGCCGCCGTGGATTGGAGGGCCAGTTAGTTCGAGTTAGTTCGAGTCTACACCGTGTGAGTTCCAGCATGTCACCAAGATGGAGCTGCAATCACAGCCTCTAGCTCAGAACCAGAATAGTAAACATACTGAACTTTGTATTTCACCAGCAGGGAGGCTAACGTGAAATAACGGAAGAGCTTGTACCACAAGTTAAGTAGATTTCTTATTCTTGTGAATAAAGAACCCAGTTAATAACTGCGTACAGTTTGTGTTTTAGAACGAAGATGCCTGCCGCCAACCAACATCCTCTCCTTGCTTCCCATGGTACAGCTCTACAGAGACAACGAGATGACAAAAAAGATAGCGACAACGAGCATTCAACATAAACACTTCTGCTGGCCACCGGCCTCCCCAGACACAAACATTTTGAACATATCTGGGATGCCTTGCAACGTGCTGTTCAGAAGAGATCTCCACCCCCTCATACTCTTACGGATTTATGGACAGCCCTGCAGGAGTCGTGGGGTCCTCCAGCACTGCTTCAGACATTATTCGCGTCCACGCCATGTCGTATTGCGGCACTTTTCCGTGCTGGCGGGGGCCCTAAATGATATTAGGCAGGCGTACCAGTTTATTTGGCTCTTCAGTGTATGATGGTCCCCTAGTCATTACAAAAGGAGTGACATGTTCCTTAACAAGGTGTATGATCACCATGGACGGCAGTGCATGCTCTGCAACGTGCTCCCATGTTGTCCACAAGGTTGGTAAGGAGTTCTTGTGCCAGGGCATTCCATTCCTCCACGAGAACGACTGAAAACCGCTGGATGGTCATTGGCGTATGTGTAGGGACCCGCCAGGTTAGCCGAGAGCGCTAATGCGCTGCTTCCTGTACTCGGGTAGGCGCGCCGGCCCCGGATCGAATCCGCCCTGTGGCTTAATGACGGAGGCCGGTGCGCCGGCAGCCTGGATGTGGTTTTTCGGCGGTTTCCCACATCCCACTAGGTGAATACCGGGCTGGTCCCCATGTCCCGCCTCAGTTACATGGCTCGCAGACATCTGCACACATTCACACTATTCCATGGATTACACTAGACACAGACAGTTGGGGTACACTAATTCCGTCCCGGTGGGTACGGGGTGGCGGCAGGAAGGGCATCTGGCCACCCCTTAAGTTAACCTTGCCCAATCCAAGTAACCATGCCGACCCTGCATCATTGCAGGAACAAGGCACAAGCAAAAGAAAGAAAGGTCATTGGAGCATGTGAACGTGGGGCAGAATATCACTGGCCAAATTCCCTCTCGTTTGAGCTCCTCCATCTGTGCAGTTCGATGTGATCGCGCATTGTCATCCATGAAAATGAAGTGAGGGCAAGCTTATACTTTAGAGATATCGACTTTGTCTTGTTTGTCCCATCTTCTTTGGAGTTATTTCAACTGTGTCATTGCCTTTGGTTGTGATATGTATCCAAACAAAAGATTAGTTCTCGTTTGTATTACGGAAAAATATCCACTTTACTTGTTACAGCGCAATAAAATCAAGAAACGTTCTTCCTTTCTTCCTGATACAGTATTTGCTCAGCCTGTTTGTCTTTTGGTTATGTATTGCATGTTTGTGAGTGTGTTTTCACATCACATAATTGTGACAGCTGTTGGTGTTACTTAACACTTAGTTATAGGAAATACAGTATATAAACTTTTAGAGAGCCCTGACACCAAAGATGAGATTCGTAAGTACTGCATCCGTCGTCGGAAGTTGTTACTGTACATAATAGCCAGTAGACCTGAATCATTTGTAATGAAAGCTATAACTGTCAGTCAATATCTTCGAGTATCTGCTTCTAGTATATAACGTGATGCATTACCTTTGTTCTTCCCAAAATGGGGCTTCAGTACAAATTAGATGTGAACATATTTAATTTGAGGTCATATTTTGACTTACACCAAGAGCAGATCTAATCGGTTACATACTTGCAGTAAACCAGACTGCCTATTTGTTTGGGTGCTTTATGTACTCCTTCTGGTAATATGTATTCCTTGCAGCTATAAGTGTGGTTGGGTTAGTTTTACGACATCAAACTTTTCTGCTTAACCTCTAATGTCAATTGATAGTTTGGACTGATATTTTTAACTACACCGAGGTGAGAAAAGTGGTATGATAGCGGTAGGCCCTGTGTCCGCAACTCGTGGTCGTGTGGTAGCGATCGATTCCCGGCGGGGTCAGGGATTTTCTCTGCCTCGTGATGACTGGGTGTTGTGTGCTGTACTTAGGTTAGTGAGGTTTAAGTAGTTCTAAGTTCTAGGGGACTGATGGCCATAGATGTTAAGTCCCATAGTGCTCAGAGCCATTTGAACCATTTAGCGGTAGGCCATATACTGATCAGCTATAAAATTATGACCACCGACCTACTATCGATATAAACCCATGCAGGGGACAGCAGCAACATGGGGTGAGAGAGACTGCTAGTCAGAAACGCGTGTGGTGCATCATGTAGTATCAGTGAGCTGCTGTCCGTGTGTACAATGTGGAAGGCACGCAATCTATCTGAGTTTGACCAAGGGTAGATTGTGATGGGATGGAGACTTGGAACGAGCATTTCAGAAACAGTGCGACTTCTCGGGTGTTCAAGGAGTGCAATGGTGAGTGTTTTCAACAAGTGGTGAAACCAAGATGAAACCACATCCACACTTCATGGGTTTGTGTGACCACACCTCATCACAGATGTCAGACATCAGAGGCTGGGTAGACTGATAAAACAGGACAGACTGCAAACTGTGGCACAACTAACATCAGGCTTTAATGCTCGCAGAGTACAAGTGTGTCTGAACGCACAGTGCATTGGACACTCCTAATGGTTGGCTTTCGCAGCCCACCACGGCATCGACAACTACAGCTGAAATGGGCACGTGATGAGTGGCGCTGGACACTGGCGCTATGGCAGAGTGTTGCATGGTCTGATGAAGTCCGATACCTTCCTCACCATGCCGATTGGAGGTCTCGAATCCCTCATCTTCTAGGGAAACAGCACCTTGACAACTGTACTGCGGGATGGAGACAAACTGGTGGTGGCTCCGTTCTGCTCTGGGGAACATTCAAGTGCACATCAGTAGATCCAGTTGAGCTCATGCAAGGCACCATGATGGCCAAGGACTATCGTAGACTGGTTGCAAACACGCACATCCCTTTATGACGATCATGTTTACTGACAATAGTATAATTCTTCAACAAGATAATGCGCGGTGTCACAAGGCCAGGAGTGTGATGGAGTGGTGTGAAGAACACAGTGTCGAGTCCCAGTTCATTTGCTGGCCGCCATACTAGACAGATCTGAACCCAGTCGAACACATCAGGGACGTTTTTGAACGTGGCGTCAGAGCTCATCGTCCATCGTCCCCTACCCTTGAACTTACGGGAACTAGGTGACTTGTGCGTTCAGGTGTGGCGCCAGCTCCCTCCAGCGACCTACTAAGGCCTCACTGCTTCTATTCCACGATGCGTCGCTGCTGTTATTCGTGCCAAAGGTGGATATACTGGCTATTACGCAGGAGGTCATAATGCTTTGCGTGATCAGGATATAAACAGACGGCTTTATATCGCGTATACAGGGTATAAAATGGCAATGCATGGGTGAAGTTGTCATTTATACTCAGGTGATTCACTTGAAGTAGTTTCCGACGTGATTATGTCGCCGGCCGGTGTGGCCGTGCGGTTCTAGGCGCGTCAGTCTGGAACCGCGAGACCGCTACGGTCGCAGGTTCGAATCCTGCCTCGGGCATGGATGTGTGTGATGTCCTTAGGTTAGTTAGGTTTAAGTAGTTCTAAGTTCTAGGGGACTGATGACCATAGATGTTAAGTCCTAAAATGCTCAGAGCCATTTGAACCTTTTTTTTTATTATGGCAGCATGAAGGGAATTAACAGACTTCGAAAGTGGAATAGTAGTGGGAAGCCGCATGGGACGCTCCATTTCAGAAATTGCTAGGAAATTCAGTATTCCGGGATCCACAGTGTTCCGAGAATACCATATTTAAGGGGTTACCTCTCACCACGAACGACAGGGTGTCTGGTGGCCTTCACTTAACGACCGAGATCAGTGGTTCGTGAAATACCCACAGATATCAATGTGGGACGTAAGATGAACGTATCAGTTAAGACAATGCTGCGAAATTTAGCGTTAATGGGCTATGACAGCATACGATCAAAGCCTTTGATAACAGCACAACATCGCCTGCAGTCCCTCTACTGGGCTCAGGACCATATCAGTTGGTACACAGACGACTGAAAAACCATGGCTTGGTCAGATAAGTCCAGATTTCAGCTGGTGAGAGCTTATGGTAGGGTTCGAGTGTGGTGTAGACTCCACGAAGCTTGGACCGAAGTTGTCAACAAGCCACTGTTCAAGCTGGTTATGGCTTCATAAAGGTATGGGCTCTGTATATATGGAATGGACTAGATCCTCTAGTCAATTTGAACCGATAATTCACTGCAAATCGTTATGTTTGGCTGCTTGGGGAACATTTGCTGCCATTCATGGACTTCATGTTCCCAAAAAACAATGGAACGTTTATGGATGACAATGCGCCATATTACAAGGCCATATCTGTTAGCGACGTCTTTGAAGAGCATTTTGGAAAATTCGAGCAAATGATTTGGCCATCCAGATCGACCGACAAGAATCCCATGGATAATTTATTTGACGTAATCGAGAGGCCAGTTCGTACACACGAACCTGCAGCGGCAGCACTTTAGCTATTAAGGACGGATGTAGAGACAGCATGGATCGACATTTCTGCAGGGCACTTACAACGATTTTCACAGTCCATTCCAAGTTGAGCTGCTGTATTACACCGGGCAAAAGGATGCCCGAAAGATATGCGAGGTACACCATCACTTTTGTTACCTCAGTTTATTTACACATGGATATAACATTAGATTAATTACTTTAGAGATCACAGTCACGTTTTAGGCAGTAATCTGGCGGTTATTTCTGTATGTGGAAAGTAAAATAGTAAAATCTAACGAAAACATAGTACTTTTTGTTTTCGTTACGTATTTACACTACTGGCCATTAGAATTGCTACACCATGAAGATGACGTGCTACAGACCCGAAATTTAACCGACAGGACGAAGATTCTGTGATATGCAAATGATTAGCTTTTCAGAGCATTCACACAAGGTTGGCGCCGGTGGCGACACGTACAACGTGCTGACGTGAGGAAAGTTTCCAACCGATTTCTCATACACAAACAGCAGTTGACCAGCATTGCCTGGTGAAACGTTGTTGTGATGCCTCGTGTAAGGAGGAGAAATGCGTACCATCATGTTTCCGACTTTGATAAAGGTCGGATTGTAGCCTATCGCGATTACGGTTTATGGTATCACGACATTGCTGCTCGCGTTGGTCGAGATCCATTGACTGTTAGCAGAATGTGGAATCGGTGGGTTCAGGAGGGTAATACGAAACGCCGTGCTGCATCCCAACGGCCTCTTATCACTATCAGTCGAGATGACAGGCACCTTATCGGCATGGCTGTAACGGATCGTGCAGCCACGTCTCGATCCCTCAGTCAACAGATGGGGACGTTTGCAAGACAACAACCATCTGCAAGAACGAGTTCGACGACGTTTGAAGCACCATGGACTATCAGCTCGGAGACCATGGCTGCGGTTACCCTTGACGCTGCATCACAGACACGAGCGCCTGCGATGGTGTACAACGAACCTGGGTGCACGAATGGCAAAACGTCATTTTTTCGGATGAATCCAGGTTCTGTTTACAGCATTATGATGGTCACATCCGTGTTTGGCGACATCGCGGTGAACGCATATTGGAAGCGTGTACTCGTCATCGCCATACTGGCGTATCACCCGGCGTGATGGTATGGGGTGCCATTGGTTACATGTGTCGATCACCTCTTGTTCGCATTGCCGGCACTTTGAACAGTGGACGTTACATTTCAGATGTGTGGCTCTACCCTTCATTCGATCCCTGCGAAACCCTACTTTTCAGCAAGATAATGCACGACCGCATGTTGCAGGACCTGTATGGGCCTTTCTGGATACAGAAAATGTTCGACTGCTGCCCTGGCGAGCACATTCTCCAGATCTATCACCAATTGAAAACTTCTGGTCAATGGTGGCCGAGCAACTATCTCGTCATAACACGCCAGTCACTACTGTTGATGAACTGTGGTATCGTGTTGAAGCTGCATGGGCAGCAGTACCTGTACACGCCATCCAAGCTCTGTTTGACTCAATGACCAGGCGTATCAAGGCCGTTATTACGGCCACATGTGGTTGTTCTGGGTTATGATTTCTCAGGATGTATTCATCCAAGTTGCGTGAAAATGTAGTCACATGTCAGTTCTAGTATAATATATTTGTCCAATGAATACCTGTTTATCATCTGTATTTGTCCTCGGTGTAGCAATTTTAATGGCCAGTAATGTATGAAGACATTTTAGGCTTGGAAAGAACATTGTGACACATAACAAGCATCATAGATCTAATATGAAGCTCTGTTTTGGTTTAAACCAACTGTCAGGTCGAAAAATCCCAAGGCCAAGAAGGAGGGTGCGACATAAACGAAAGTTGGTAGGCGTGTTTCTACGTCTGAAAGAAGATGTCTATTCAGATTTCAGGCCAGAAGCATAAGAGTGGCGCCAGTGGCGTCACTATGAGGATGAAAATTAGGTTTGCCCTAAGTTCACACTGTAACGGTAATGACCGTTAGTTACAGCTGAGACTGGACGTAGTGGGTTAGTGTTACTCAAGAATGCCTTAAAGGCGACGCAGACGCCATTGTCAGCACCTCACTGAACTTGAACGAGGGCGTGTGAAAGTGCTATGAGAAGCTGGGTGTTCCTGCTGCGATATTGCAGAAAGACTTGGCAGAAATGTATCCATCGTACGTGATTGCTGACAGCGGGGCGCTGGACGGCCACATGGCACTACCGAAAGGGAAGACTATCGTGTTCGGCGTATGGCTCCAGTGCGTCGTATTGCACCTGCAGCAGCAATCCTACGAGGGTCACTCCAAAAGAAATGCACACTATTTTTTTTAAATCCATCTTTTATTCTACATGTTTCAAATTTTTAGTGTGTAGATACATCCTTTAAGAACAATATTTTCATTTCTCCACATAATTTCCATCCCTCTCAACTGCCTTACGCCATTTTGGAACCAGCGCCTGTATACCCGCACGGTAAAATTCTGGAACAACCTGTTGGAGCCACTGTTTGGCAGCGTGCACAAGGGAGTCATCATCTTCAAACCTTGATCCATGAAGAGAGTCTTTCAGTTTCCCAAAGAGATGATAGTCACATGGAGCCAGCTCAGGACTGTAAGGTGGGTGTTTCAGTGCTGTCCATCCGAGTTTTCTCATCGTTTCCATGGTTTTTTGATTGACATATGGCAGTGCATTGTCGTGCAACAGCACATAGCTTTTGCCAATTTGGTCGAACACGACTCAGTCGAGCTTGAAGCTTCTTGTGTCATCACATATGCATCAGAATTTATTGTGGTTCCACTTGGCATGATGTCCACAAACAAGAGTCCTTCGGAATCGTAAAACACCATACCCGTAACTTTTCCAGCAGAAGGTGTGGTTTTGATTTTTTTTCTTTGGTAAATTTGCATGATACCACGCTATTGATTGCCTCTTCGTCCCTGGTGAAAAATATTCGAGCCATGTTTCATCACCTGTCACAATTCTTCCAAGAAATTCATCTCCACCAGTTTCATACTGTTCCAAAAGTTCTCTGCATACCGTTTTTCTTGTTTCTTTGTGAGCCACTGTCAACATCTTAGGAACCCACCTGGCACAAACCTTTTTTAACGCCAGCATTTTCAGTATTCTTCAAACAGTTTCTTCCCCTATCCCAACGTAGCGTGACAATTCGTTCACTATGAAGCGTCTGTCAGCAGTCACTAATTCGTTAACTCTCCGCACATTGTCTGGAGTGTGTGCAGTACGAGGCCTGCCGCTGCGAGGACAATCCTCAATACTGCCGTGCCCACTTTCATCACGTAAGCTGCTTGCCCACCGACCAACTGTACTGCGATCGACAGCAGCATCTCCACACACCTTTTTCAACCTCTTGTGGATGTTTCCCACTGTCTCGTTTTCACAGCACAGGAATTCTAAGACAGCACGTTGCTTCTGATGAACGTCAAGTGTAGCAGCCATCTTGAAAACATGCTGTGACGGCGCTACTCACGGGAACATTGTTTTTCACAATATATACAAATGACCTAGTAGATAGTGTCGGAAGTTCCATGCGGCTTTTCGCGGATGATGCTGTAGTATACAGAGAAGTTGCAGCATTAGAAAATTGCAGCGAAATGCAGGAAGATCTGCAGCGGATAGGCACTTGGTGCAGGGAATGGCAACTGACCTTTAACATAGACATATGTAATGTATTGCGAATACATAGAAAGAAGGATCCTTTATTGTATGATTATATAATAGCGGAACAAACACTGGTAGCAGTTACTTCTGTAAAATATCTGAGAGTATGCGTATGGAACGATTTGAAGAGGAATGATCATATAAAATTAATTGTTGGTAAGGCGGGTGCCAGGTTGAGTTTCATTGGGAGAGTCCTTAGAAAAAGTAGTCCATCAACAAAGGAAGTGGCTTACAAAACACTCGTTCGACCTATACTTGAGTATTGATCATCAGTGTGGGATCCGTACCAGGTCGGGTTGATAGAGGAGATAGAGAAGATCCAAAGAAGAGGGGCGCGTTTCGTCACAAGGTTATTTGGTAAGCGTGATAGCGTTACGGAGATGTTTAGCAAAATGAAGTGGCAGACTCTGCAAGAGAGGCGCTCTGCATCGCGGTGTAGCTTGTTGTCCAGGTTTCGAGAGGGTGCGTTTGTGGATGAGGTATAGAATACATTGCTTCCCCCTACTTATACCTCTCTAGGAGATCACGAATGTAAAATTAAAGAGATTAGAGCGCGCACGGAGGCTTTCCGGCAGTCGTTCTTACCGCGAAGGCTTTCCGGCAGTCGCTCTTCCCGCGAACCATACGCGACTGGAACAGGAAAGGGAGATAATGACAGTGGCACGTAAAGTGCCCTCCGCCACACACCGTTGGGTGGCTTGCGGAGTATAAGTGAAGATGTAGATAGATGTAGAACAGGTTGAACTAAGTTTGAAAACAAGCGGGAAGGATGTATCTACACACTGTAAAACTTTCACACATGCAGGATGAAAACTTTATTTTCAAAAAATTGTGTGCAATCCTTTTGGAGTGACTCTCGCAGCTGCATTGGCACAACAGTGACACAACGAACTGTTAAAATTCGGTTACTTTAAGGACAGCTCGCAGCCAGACGCCCTGTAGCGTGGATTCTGCTGTCCCCAAACCACTTTCATTTGCAACTTCCGTGGTGGCAGTGGCATGGTGGAGGTATGTTGTGTTGTCTGATAAAATCTGTTTCTGATTCGTTGCCAGTGATGGCTGTGTGTTGGTTAGAAGGAGGCCAGTTAAGGGCCTGCATCCAACCTGTCTGCATGCGTAGTGGACCTGCACCTGAAGTTGTCTGGCGTGCGATTTCATGTGAATGCACGCGCACTGTCGTGGTCATCCCACGCACCCTGACTGTAAATTTACACATCACTCTGGTTATTCGACCTATTGTGCTGCGATTCATTTACAGAGATCGATGGTTGCTTGCCAACAGGATAATGCTCGTTCATACATCACTGTTGTAACTGAACATGCTCTGCAGAGTATCGACATGTAGTATTGGCCCGCTAGATCACCAGATTTGTTTCCAATCGAGCACATATGGGACTTCGTCGGACGACAACTTCTTCAGCATCATTCACAAACAGCATTAATCGTCCCTGTATCACCCGACCAAGTGCTAGAGGCACTGCATGTCACTAAATGATATCCGGCATCTGTACAACAAAATACATGGTCTTTTGCATGATTGCATTATATATTCTGGCTGTTACACCGGTTACTAATGCACCAGAATTTCACATTTGCAATGTCTTAAGTATTTACATCTAAATTTATACTCCGCAAGCCACCCAACGGTGTGTGGCGGAGGGCACTTTACGTGCCACTGTCATTACCTCCCTTTCCTGTTGCAGTCGCGTATGGTTCGTGGGAAGAACGACTGCCGGAAATCCTCCGTGCGCGTTCGAATCTCTCTAATTTTACATTCGTGATCACCTAGGGAGGTATAAGTAGAGGGAAGCAATATATTCGATACCTCATCCAGAAACGCACCCTCTTGAAACCTGGACAGCAAGCTACACCGCGATGCAGAGCGCCTATCTTGCAGAATCTGCCACTTGAGTTTGCTAAACATCTCCCTAACGCTATCACGCTTACCAAATAACCCTGTGACAAAACGCGCCCCTCTTCTTTGGATCTTCTCTGTCTCCTCCGTCAGCCCGACCTGGTACGGATCCCACACTGATGAGCAATACTCAAGTATAGGTCGAACGAGTGTTTTGTAAGCCACCTCCTTTGTTGATGGACTACATTTTCTAAGGACTCTCCCAATGAATCTCAACCTGGCACCCGCCTTACCAACAACTAATTTTATATGATCATTCCTCTTCAAATCGTTCCATACGCATACTCCCAGACATTTTACAGAAGTAACTGCTACCAGTGTTTGTTCCGCTATCATACAATAAAGGATCCTTCTTTCTATGTATTGGCGATACATTACATTTGTCTATGTTAAGGGTCAGTTGCCACTCCCTGCACCAAGTGCCTATGCGCTTCAGATATTCCTGCATTTCGCTGCAATTTTCTAATGCTGCAACTTCTCTGTATACTACAGAATCATCCGCGAAAAGCCGCATGGATCTTCCGACCTAGAGAAATCTATTGTCGAAATACCATTACTTTACATTAATTATTTTTTGGTACTGTGATTTTTTTCCGTCTGCGTATGAACATTACCACCTTTTGGTGATGACAAGCAACAGGAACTTAAACCAGTAGTCGATTTTATTTTGCGTTATTGAAGTTTTGTAGAACAGTACTTAAAGTAAAAGTCCTCCTCGATACGTGCATATTAATAATTCGTTAATTACATTGCATAAGGCAACGTTAATTTATAACTAATTATCGACAGTATGTTTTATGCTTATTCTCATGTTCCATAAGTTGTTTACCTATCTGTTTAGCAGTCCACTTTGTTTTCGTTTATTGTTATTTCATTTCCCCTAGTCCCATGTATGCGGGAGGTGAACTGGAAGCGGTTCAAAGGACCCTCTTTTCAACCAGTAGAATGTAACACTAACTTAGATGCTAAAAATAAGGGGACACAACTGCTATTAATTTTAAAAAAAAAAGGTAACATGAACAGGAAGAATATAAGTATTAAAACGCTGTCTTCACGAATTGTTTTAAAATAGTGATAAAAAGGTGGACAGACAGCACAGTTAAAAACAATTGAGAAATACTTGAACACTAAACACTTGAAAAACCACCGACAAAGTACTGAACGCAAGAGAAGATACATTGCCCATTAAAAACGGAGCACCATGCGCTTTCCCTGTAACTGGAAAAGGACTTATCCTGGAATGGTCGATTATAGATGAAAAGAATGGTGAGTATGGATGGAGATAGGAGAGTGGTGATGATGAGGACAGCAAACTGTGAAGAGGTAGCGACAAGGCAGGGGCTGCTATGGGGGCAAGTAGAGAGCGGTTGTAGGTTAGAGAGTAAAAGGGGGTAGGGAAGGGAGACATGGTGAGGTGCGGCAGTGGATAGAGGAGGAGAAGGGAGCTCTGCGGGGAGTGGATAGTGTGGGATTGATTTAGAGCTGGTAGGATTGGTATATGTAGGAGCAGAGTTCGTGAGAAAGGAGAGGGAGACGGTTTTCTGGAGGACGATATGCAGGTGAAAGGCTGGTGGAATGTGTAGGAAGAGGCGTGGCAGCACACTACGATTGAAACTTAGAGGTGTCACAACACGATAGTGGGAGTCTAGTTTGCAGATGGTGTAAGTTATTCGTAGGTGATCAATGTGAGCCAGGGAAGGTGGGAATTTGGTGAGTAGGTAAAGGATCCCTGTGGAGGAAGGTAAGCGGATGTAGAAAGCGAGGTGGAGAGAATGGCGTTAGACGATCTTAAGAAACTGATAGAACTTACGAGGGGCAAAGATTCATGCAAAATTTGCATAGCAAACGATGGGGCAGATCAGGGATTTTTACGTGTGAAGAACAGTGGAGGGGTGCAGTCCCGATGTTCAGGCGATTAGTAGTTTTAGAAGTTTTAGTCTATTGTAGGCTACCTGTTGGATGGTTAGTAGGTGAGGTTTAAAAGATAGTTGTCGTGCCAAGGTTAGCGCAAGGTATTTTAGTGTGTTAGTTAGCTGGATGGGATAGTCGTAAATGGAGATGGAAGGTACGGATAGTGCGCCTGTAATTATTGTCGTGGTTTTCAGTGGGTTAATCTTAAGGAGCCATTGGTTACACTAGGAGGTAAACTTAGCAACCTACATTTTTTTAGACGTGAAAGTAGCAATGGGGCTCTTACTTTACAGTTCGGAATCAAATTTTTGATACCGATTATAAATAAAAATTGCACTTTTTGCGTTGCTGGTGTTTCTTTTGCAGACTTGGAAGGAAATTCGAGAGATTGGACGAGCATCGTAGATGTGTTGAATAGTTAATTTGGGGCTCTGTTGTGTAGACAGTAGTACACTTACGGAGCTTCGAACATTTGTCGATGAAGATCATTAACATCAACATAGAAGCAGCATTTCACGTTTTTGAAGTTTTGGGCAATAGATTTTAAATTAAAACTTATATTCAAAAGCTATGTGTTACGAATTTGTTAGTTACCTAAGATACGCAAATTTAGGTTTTCAACTCTTTATCGATAGTATGATATAAAATGGATCAAATGGCTCTGAGCACTATGGGACTTAACATCTCTGGTCATTAGTCCCCTAGAACTTAGAACTACTTAAACCTAACGACATCACACAACACCCAGTCATCACGAGGCAGAAAAAATCCATGACCCGCCGGTAATCGAACCCGTGCGTGGGAAGCGAGAACGCTACCGCACGACCACGAGCTGCGGACAGTATGACATACATTCGTTTTAATATTTCATACCGAATGATACATAGCTTTCGTTGAATTTTACTGCTGCAGCTGGTGAGCCTGTCCATAAACGATGTTTCTAAGTCAGTAATGAAACAACGATTGGCAATATTTTCCTCATTTTTCGCAATTAAGATACATTTTTAAGTGTGTGACATACTTTTCGATGAATAACTCAGATCGTTTCGTTCCGTTGTTGTGATGCCTCATGTAAGGAGGAGAAATGCGTACCATCACTGCCTACTTGATAAAGGTCGGATTGTAGCCTACCGCGATTGCGATTTATCGTATCGCGGCATTGCTACTCGCTTTGGTCGAGATCCAATCACTGTTAGCAGAATATGGAATCGATGGGTTCAGGAGGGTAATGCGGAACGCCGTGCTGGATTCCAACGGCCTCGTATCACTAGCAGTCGAGGTGACAGGCATCTTAACCGCATGGCTGTAACGGATCGTGCAGCCACGTCTCGATCCCTGAGTCAACAGATGGGGACGTTTGCAAGACAACAACCATCTGCACAAACAGTTCGACGACGTTTGCAGCAGCATGGACTATCAGCTCTGAGACCATGGCTGCAGTTACCCTTGACGCTGCATCACAGACAGGAGCGCCTCCGATGGTGTACTCAACGACGAACCTGGGTGCACGAATGGCAATACGTCATTTTTTCAGATGAATCCAGGTTCTGTTTACAGCATCATGATGGTCGCATCCGTGTTTGGCGACATCGCGGTGAACGCACATTCGAAGCGTGTATTCGTCATCGCCATACTGGCGTATCGCTGGGTGTGATGGTATGGGGTGCCACTGGTTACACGTCTCGGTCACCTCTTGTTCGCATTGACGGCACTTTGAACAGTGGACGTTATATTTCAGATGTGTTAAGACCCGTGGCTCATACCCTTCATTCGATCCCTGCGAAACCCTACATTTCAGCAGCATAATGCACGACCGCATGTTGCAGGTCCCATACGAGCCTTTCTGGATACGGAAAGTGTTCGACTGCTGCCCTGGCCAGCACGTTCTCCAGATCTCTCACCAACTGAAAACGTCTGGTCAATGGTGGCCGTGTAACTGGCTCGTCACAATACGCCAGTCACTACTCTTGATGAACTGTGGTATCATGCTGAAGCTGCATGGGCAGCTGTACCTGTACACGCCATCCAAGCTCTGTTTGAGTCAATGCCCAGGCGTATCAAGGCCGTTATAACGGCCAGAGGTGGTTGTTCTGGGTACTGATTTCCCAGGATCTATGCACTCAAATTGCGTGAAAATGTAATCACATGTCAGTTCTAGTATAATATATTTGTACAATGAATACCCGTTTATCATCTGCATTTCTTCTTAGTGTAGCAATTTTAATGGCCAGTAGTGCACTATGTCCACACAAGCAATGGATATTGATCACTAATAACTGCAGTCCTCGTGCCCTCCTAGTGCCGGTCTAGTAATGTGTGGCCGAGGCTGGCAGGAGAGGCGCATATATCCTCTTCCTGTAGAGGCAGTTGTGCGGTCCTAGTCAGCGGGCTATTGTTGGGTGGAAAGGTTAGGGAGGAAAGGAAGGTGGCTCTTTTTTTTTTTTTTTTTTTAATTTTCCAATCAGCACAGTTGAGTCAGGTGCATCATCTTGGAATTGTACTTGTTTGTTTCATTTTAATGCTATACTGTAACTGCCTGGAGAGGGGCAGGTGAGGAATAAGATGAGCAGACGTGGAGGGGATAGGGAGCAGCTTCATGACGTAATGCATTCAACGCCATTGCCCCTGCCGCGCAGAGTAGCCGGCGGTTTGAGGCGCCATGTCACGGATTGCGCTGCCCCTCCCGCTGGAGGTTCAAGTACTCCCTCGAGCATGGGTATCTGTTGTTCTTAGCATAAGTTAGTTTAAGTAGTATGTAGGTCTAGGGACCGATGACCTCAGTAGTTTGATCCCTTAGGAATTCACACACATTTGAACATATGCCATTTCCCAGCCCCTGCATTTATGCAGCTCACATTAAACCTAGCACTTTTAAAGGTCGAGTGAACACCATCTTGGATTATATGTCACTGGTTTGGTACAGTTCAATGCCGTTATGAACTGCAAAGAGTTCCTCAAGCCATATGACTACCTCCTCTGTAGTAACCGATTGCAGTCACACCGCATTTCGATTGCATGTTTCTCAGATTCTTCCGCGAAAACTTCAACGTTATCGACGTATTACTGTACTCGTCTTTTCTAGAAATTTGGAATGCGGCTGAAAAAGTGAACGTTTTCATTTTAAGAAAACATTTTTGGTGCAGTATTTCAGTTGTTAGAAAGGTTAAGAGCATTAGCCAGGCAGCACAATTCTGGACCCCTCTGCCTACTACTGTTTGCCATAAACCTTGATTGGTTATCTTGAAATGTTCGCGAAATAAAAGGAGTGCAAGATTTACGCATATACTGGCTTGAAAACGTTAAGAAGGAGAGAAACTATCCCATGGCATGTCACTGTCAAGTAACATAGCTCGATGTAATTTGACCATAAAGAGAAAAAGAACTGCTCCAATGTAGTACACAAGGTAACTGAAAGATACACAATATGATGAATAGAAATGACTCTTTTATTCAAGGAATATAATTACACTGAAGTTACCTCGATTTATGATGGTCCAATAGCCATTAGAAAAGGCGTGACATAGCCCTTAAAAATGTGTGTGATAGCCACAGACGGCAGCTCATGCTCTGCAATCTGTTCTCTTGTTGCCACAATGGTGATGAGGAGTTCTTGTGGTGGGATGTTCTATTCCTCCACTAGCACAATCGACAACTTGTGGCTGGTCGTTGATGCATGTGAATGCGCTACAATGCATCTCCCTAACGCATCCCATATGTGCTCGACGGGATTTAAGTCGCGGGTTTGGACAGGCCAGTCCAGTCACCAAATCTCCTCTAATTCCAAGAGCTCCTCCACATACACAGTTCAATGTAGTCACGTACATTCATCTATAAAAATGCAGTCAGGCCCATCTGCACCCTTGAAAAGAATCAATTAATTATCCACTTCCACTTCTCCACCCCTCACCGCTTCCCTTCCCTGCCCGGAAACATGGTGGGAGAAATCGCTCAGTCTATAATGAGCTGCTGATGTGGAAGGACATTGCGTGTTTATTTCTTTCTTCGGGGTGCTCTCCTGTTGGAAAATGGCAGGAAAAACTCAGCCACTCACGTCCCCTCGTCTCCCACGCCTGGAAATAAGGCGGGAAATGCTCAGTCTGTGCAGAGATGAATGTGTGCAAGGACTTAGGCTCGCCCCCCACCAGAGGGCACTTGAAATTGTGACATCGTCGGTAAAAAAATTGGAGATAACCAACGACAATGTAGAATCTGGTCACATGATCGTGACATCAGGTATATAAGGCGAGTGAGTTAGCCTACCAGTCTCCATCAGTGGAAGGATCATGAGGTGTCAACAGCATCAGCAGCAGCTGAGATCGTCCAGTGCCTGTCAGTAGAATAGGAAGGAGTGTAAGAGCAAATACTGAATACATGCCTTTGCTATTGCTTTTGCTTCTTCTTTGTCTAGCTACATTTCTTTATCCCACACGTAAATGTTCTTCTTCAACAGCCGAAGTGACCTCCAGCATGTCGATACCTGGAGCTGCAGGTAACAGTCTCCAACTTGTCAGGACCTGCACTAGTGGCAGAGGCCTCCACGTGTCGCGACCCGCAGCAGAGGCAGTGACCTCCAGGACGTGGGATCCAGTAGTGCACCTGGTAGGCATGTCGAAACAGGGTAAGAAGCAGCTGTTGTCTTGTTTGGATTAAGGATGGTGATGTCTCTTGCGTTAGAGAGACTGGAGCAATGGCTCACACATATTCAAGCCGCAATGACACCGTGAATTTCTCCATGTGTGTAGTGTACATGTAGATCATTTAGATCAGTTCTTCAGTTCATGTATCACTGCAGTGCCAACAACAGCTTTGATAACTATGGGGTTCCTCCATGTTAAATTTATAGGTGGAATACCGGAGTTTTGTTGATTCTCTCATCAGCTTGAGGGAAATATGTGCAAAAAGGAAAAAGTTATTCGGAAAGTATATATACACTCCTGGAAATGGAAAAAAGAACACATTGACACCGGTGTGTCAGACCCACCATACTTGCTCCGGACACTGCGAGAGGGCTGTACAAGCAATGATCACACGCACGGCACAGCGGACACACCAGGAACCGCGGTGTTGGCCGTCGAATGGCGCTAGCTGCGCAGCATTTGTGCACCGCCGCCGTCAGTGTCAGCCAGTTTGCCGTGGCATACGGAGCTCCATCGCAGTCTTTAACACTGGTAGCATGCCGCGACAGCGTGGACGTGAACCGTATGTGCAGTTGACGGACTTTGAGCGAGGGCGTATAGTGGGCATGCGGGAGGCCGGGTGGACGTACCGCCGAATTGCTCAACACGTGGGGCGTGAGGTCTCCACACTACATCGATGTTGTCGCCAGTGGTCGGCGGAAGGTGCACGTGCCCGTCGACCTGGGACCGGACCGCAGCGACGCACGGATGCACGCCAAGACCGTAGGATCCTACGCAGTGCCGTAGGGGACCGCACCGCCACTTCCCAGCAAATTAGAGACACTGTTGCTCCTGGGGTATCGGCGAGGACCATTCGCAACCGTCTCCATGAAGCTGGGCTACGGTCCCGCACACCGTTAGGCCGTCTTCCGCTCACGTCCCAACATCGTGCAGCCCGCCTCCAGTGGTGTCGCGACAGGCGTGAATGGAGGGACGAATGGAGACGTGTCGTCTTCAGCGATGAGAGTCGCTTCTGCCTTGGTGCCAATGATGGTCGTATGCGTGTTTGGCGCCGTGCAGGTGAGCGCCACAATCAGGACTGCATACAGCCGAGGCACACAGGGCCAACACCCGGCATCATGGTGTGGGGAGCGATCTCCTACACTGGCCGTACACCACTGGTGATCGTCGAGGGGACACTGAATAGTGCACGGTACATCCAAACCGTCATCGAACCCATCGTTCTACCATTCCTAGACCGGCAAGGGAACTTGCTGTTCCAACAGGACAATGGACGTCCGCATGTATCCCGTGCCACCCAACGTACTCTAGAAGGTGTAAGTCAACTACCCTGGCCAGCAAGATCTCCGGATCTGTCCCCCATTGAGCATGTTTGGGACTGGATGAAGCGTCGTCTCACGCGGTCTGCACGTCCAGCACGAACGCTGATCCAACTGAGGCGCCAGGTGGAAATGGCATGGCAAGCCGTTCCACAGGACTACATCCAGCATCTCTACGATCGTCTCCATGGGAGAATAGCAGCCTGCATTGCTGCGAAAGGTGGATATACACTGTACTAGTGCCGACATTGTGCATGCTCTGTTGCCTGTGTCTATGTGCCTGTGGTTCTGTCAGTGTGATCATGTGATGTATCTGACCCCAGGAATGTGTCAATAAAGTTTCCCCTTCCTGGGACAATGAATTCACGGTGTTCTTATTTCAATTTCCAGGAGTGTATATACAGGGTGGTCCATTGATAGTGACCAGGCCAAATATCTCATGAAGTAAGTGTCAAACGAAAGAACTAAAAAGGACGAAACTTGTCTAGCTTGAAGGGGGAAACCAGATGGCACTATGGTTGGCACGCTATATGGTGCTGCCATGCGTCAAACGGATATCAACTGCGTTTTTTAAAATAGGAATCCCCATTTTTTATTACATATTCGTGTAGTACGTAAAGAAATATGAATGTTTTAGTAGGACCATTTTTTTCACTTTGTGATAGATGGTCCTGTAATAGTCACAAACATATGGCTCACAATTTTAGTGGTAACAGGTAGGTTTTTTAAATTAAAATACAGAACGTAGGTACGTCTGAACATTTTATTTCAGTTGTTCCAATGTGATACATGTACCTTTGTGAACTTATCATTTCTAAGAACGCATGCTGTTACACCGTGATTTCCTCTCAACAGCGAGTAGTTCGCCTTCCATAATGTTCGCACATGCATTGAAAATGCGCTGACGCATGTTGTCAGGTGTTGTCGGTGGATCACGATAGCAAATATCCTTCAACTTTCCCCACAGAAAGAAATCCGGGGACGTCAGATCTGGTGAATGAAAAATGGGGGTTCCTGTTTAGAAAAACGCAGTTGATATGCGTTTGACCTATGGCAGCGCCATCTAGCGGGCCAATCATAGCGCCATCTGGTTTCCCCTTTCAAGCTAGACAAGTTTCGTTCTTTGTAGTTTTTCGTTTGACGCTTATTTCGTGAGATATTTGGCGCGGTCACGATCAATGGGCCACCCTGTATATATACACCAGCATGATATCATGTAGGGCCCCCTAGAGCACACAAATGTGGCGCAACACGACATGGCGTGGACTCGACTAATGTCTGAAGTAGTGTTTCAGGGAACTGACACCATGAATCCTGCAGGGTTGTCCATAAATCCGTAAGAGTAAGAGAGGGTGGTGATTCCTTCTGAACAGCATGTTGCAAGGCATCCCAGATATGCTCAATAGTGGTCATGCCTGGAGAGATTGGTGGCTATCAGAAGTGTATAAACTCAGGAGAGTGATCTTGGAGCCAATCTGAAGCAATTCTGAACGTGTTGGGTGTCGCATTGTCCTGCTGGAAATGTCCAAGTCCGTCGGAATGGACAATGGGCGTGAATGGATGCAGGTGATGTATACGTACATGTAACTTGTCAGAGGCGTGTCTAGACGTATCACGGGCCCCATAAAATTCCAACTGAACACGCCCCACACCATCACAGAGCCTCCACTAGCTAGAACAGCCCCCTACTGACATGCAGGATCCTCACGTCCATCTACGCTATACAATTGGGAACGAGACTCGTCCGACCAGGCAACACGTTCCCCGTCATCAACAGTCCAATGTCGGTGTTGACAGGCCTAGGCGAAGCGTGAAGCTTTGCGTCGTGCAGTCATCGAGCGTACACGAGTGAGCCTTCGGCTCCAAAAGCCCATTCCATGATGATTCGTTGAATGGTTCGCACGCTGACATATGTTGATGGCCCAGCATTGAAATCTGCAGCTATTTTGGGAGGGGTTGCACTTGTGTCACGTTGAACGATACTGTTCAGTCGTCGTTAGTCCTGTTCTTTCAGGATGCTTTTCCGGCCGCAGCGATGACGGAAATTTGATGTTTCACCAGATTCCTGATATTCATGGTACACGCAGGAAATGATCGTACGGTAAAATCCCCACTTCATCGCTACCTCGTTGATGCTGTGTCCCACCGCGTGAGCACCGACTATAATACCACCACACCTTGTTGCAACTCAGTTAAATCTTGATAACCTACTATTGTAGCAGCAGTAACCGATTCAACAACTGCGCCAGACACTTGTTGTCTTATATAGCCGTTGACGACCGCAGCGCCGTATTTTGCCTGTTAATGTATCTCTGTATTTGAATTTTGAATACGCATGCCTGTACCAGTTTCTTTGGTACTTCAGAGAATTTCATCAAAAATATCCGGACACATGGCTCAAAATGACTTACAAGTTCGTGGCGCCCTCCATCAGTAATGCTGTAATTTATTGGCTTGGTTCAAATAGCTCTGAGCACTATGGGACTCAACTGCTGAGGTCATTAGTCCCCTAGAACTTAGAACTAGTTAAACCTAACTAACCTAAGGACATCACACACATCCATGCCCGAGGCAGAATTCGAACCTGCGACTGTAGCGGTCTCGCGGTTCCAGACTGCAGCGCCAGAACCGCGCGGCCACTTCGGCCGGCTGTAATTTATTATGGTGTTGGCGCACCCTTAGCCTTGATGAAGCTTTCTTGGGAAATAGCCTATTCTTCACGGATTGCTGCGCTCAACAGACGTATCGATGTCGGTTGGTGAGGCCTGGCACGAAGTCGGCGTTCCAAAACGTCCCAAAGGTGTTCTATAGGATTCAGATCAGGAGTCTGTGCAGGACAGTCCATTACAGGGAGTTACTGTCGTGTAACCGCTCCGCCACACTCAGTGCATTATGAACAGGTGCTCGATCGTGTTGAAAGATGCAATCGCCATCCCCGAATCGCTCTTCAACAATTGGAAGCAAGAACGTGCTTAAAAAATCTGTGTAGGCCTGTGCTGTGATACTGCCACGCAAAACAACAAGAGGTTCAAGTCCCCTCCATGTAATACAAGACCACACCATATCACCACCGCCTCTGAATTTTACTGTTGGCACTACACACGTTGCCGGCCGAAGTGGCCGAGCGGTTAAAGGCGTTACAGTCTGGAACCGCACGACCGCTACGGTCGCAGGTTCGAATCCTGCCTCGGGCATGGATGTGTGTGATGTCCTTAGGTTAGTTAGGTTTAAGTAGTTCTAAGTTCTAGGGGACTTATGACCACAGCAGTTGAGTCCCATAGTGCTCAGAGCCACTACACACGTTGGCAGATGACGTTCACCGGGCAGTCGCCATACCCACAATCTGCCATCGTATCGCTACATTGTGTACCGTGATTCGTCACTCCACACAACGTCTTTCCACTGTTAAATCGTCCAATGTTTACGCTCCTTATACCAAACGAGACGTCGTTTGGCATTTACCGGTGTTCAAATGGCTCTGAGCACTATGGGACTTAACATCTATGGTCATCAGTCCCCTAGAACTTAGAACTACTTAAACCTAACTAACCTAAGGACAGCACACAACACCCAGCCATCACGAGGCAGAGAAAATCCCTGACCCCGCCGGGAATCGAACCCGGGAACCCGGACGTGGGAATTTACCGGTGTGATGTGTGGCTTATCAGAAGCCGCTCGACCAAGAAACCCAAGTTTTCTCACCTCCTGCGTAACTCTCATAGCACTTGCAGTGGATACTGATTCAGTTTTTATCCCTGTGTGATGGTCTGGATAGATGTCTGCCTATTACACATTACCACACTCTT
Organism: Schistocerca serialis cubense; assembly: GCF_023864345.2. NCBI lineage: Eukaryota > Metazoa > Arthropoda > Insecta > Orthoptera > Acrididae > Schistocerca > Schistocerca serialis. Next base: position 842,458,141 of record NC_064640.1, on the reverse strand, counting down.
CACTGTCGGCGGTCTCTGTCAGTCAACAGACGAGGTCAGCCTGTACGTTTTTGTGTTGCACGCGCCCCTTCACGTTTCTATTTCACTATCACATCGGAAACAGTGGACCTACGGATGTTTAGCAGTGTTGAAATCTCGCGTACAGATGTGTGACACAAGTGACACCTAATCACCTGACCCCCTTCGAAGTCCGTGAGTTCCACGGAGAGCCCCATTCAGCTCCGTCATAATGTCTAATGACTACCGAGGTCGCTGATATGGAGTACCTGGCAGCAGATGGCAGCACATTGCACCTAATATGAAAAACGTATGTTTTTGGAAGTGTCCGGATACTTTTGATCATATATATGTGTGTGTGTGGGTTTGTGTGTATTTTCGCAAATCGTGTGTTATTCTTTATTTCATAATCCTCTCATTATAATGTAGCCACTGTAGCTCATTCGGTAAGGTAATTGTACTATAGCGCCTGCATATGTTGCCATTATTAAAAGTGTTTCTTTCTATAAAAACCCACTGCGCGACAATACCTGATGTAGTTGGTCCATGGCAGGATGGATGAAGCATCCTCGCCGCAGTTATATCCCCCAACGAGAAAATGTAAAGCAAAACACTGTGCCCACATTTGACGATGTTGCTGTGGAATACTAGGATCAAATTCGAAGATATTTCTGGTTTGGTTGTTATATGAGTGTTGACACATTTTATTTGAGTCAGACATATTCCAGACTCACAAAAAAATTCTTGAGGGATAATGAAAGCCTCATTATAGCGTTCAGACAAGACAATTTGAATTTAAAGCACATTTACCAAGTATATGTAGGAACTGATATGTGATTCAGTGAATCTGTAAAGATATGTGGAGATTGCTGGAATCAACAGTAATATGAGTTTATTGTTAGTGATAAAACAAGAAAACTGAATAATGGTAGGTATAGACGAATTCTTCGTGAATTTCTAGGTATATAGCTATGAAAAGAGGTAACTATATCCGTAAACATCAGACCATGAACAAGTACGCATGCATGTTGATCACTCAACCGGAGAGGATGGATATACATAGACAAAACATTCAGGCTCTCAACCATAAAGTTGTAAGTGTAAGCAAGGAACTACCAACATATTGTCAGACCCTTATGAGATCGATAAGTATATTAAATGATAGGGTTAATGCAACTGAAAAGAAAGTAACCGACTTAACTGTAAAAGCTAATGCAATTCAAAAGAATTTACGTAAGGTGTACCCAACACAGAACTCTGCTTACTATACGACAAGTTGTCGACCAAGCATAAAGTCAACGAGGCACGGAAGGTTGTTCGAGAGAAATTATGGGTCTTAAGTTTAGGACATTGGAGTGGGATAAAACACTAAGAGAAACCTTTAAGCCAGTTACTGAATCTCTTAGGCAGCTCTCGGTAAAATTACGTGATTATGACGATGATGCCATTGCCGATTTAATTAACCGTCACAGTGATGTTAGGATAGACAGACTATTCGGTGTCACCGGCGTAAAGCCATACACGCTGGGCACACAGGTAATAAATTTAGTTAAAAACCCAATACAGGTGGGTGATAGGGAATTTCAAAGAACACCATGTCTACTTAACCTTATTTTCCTAACACCCTCGAAAACCTTAGATTATTCAGTTAAAGCTCTGGAAACATATGGTGAAATATTCAATTTGACTGATCTACAGCCGGCCGCTGTGGCCGAGTGGTTCAAGGTGCTTCAGTCCGGAACCACGCTACTGCTACGCTCGCAGGTTTGAATCCTGCCTCGGGCATGGATGTGTGTGGTGTCCTTAGGTTAGTTAGGTTTCAGTAGTTCTAAGTTCTAGGGGACTGATGACCTCAGATGTTAATTCCCATAGTGCTTAGAGCCATCTGAACCATTTGAACTTATCTACATTATGAAACGAATGGAGTACCAAAATGCCAAAGCAGTGTGAAATACAAAACCATCATAAAACCTATATTAGATGGTGAAAATCGCAGCGGCGATGGTATTCTCATTCAAAACAAAAGAACGAACATTCGATTCCCGTAGTATATGTATTATGATGATCCCAAAGACCTAACAGATTCGCTACGATTGCTCATGGCATCAGCTGCCACTGGTAATACAGATCATTTGAATAAGCCTGTTTCAGTAATTTCAGAGCTTATACAGAGCTATCACGGAATAACTATGGAGACAGTAGTCCAAGAACTAACCAAATCAGCAGACAAGTTATGATTATAGGTTTGAATGAACTATGGCAGGATGATGTTTCAGATATAATGGTGTATTTACCAGTGAATTATGGTTTCAAGTATATTTTAATGGTCCTTAATACAGACTCTAAATTTGTCTGCGTATTACCTGTGGAAACAAAAGCGAGAAGAGATGCCGCGGAGGTGTTTGAACACATATTGTGGAAGATCACGGAGGGGAGTTTTACAACAGGTACTTCAAGAATGCAAAGGGCCAGTATAGAATACACCGCTGCTCCACATGTACCCACCAGAAGGCGAGTTTTGTGGAATGTCTGATCAGAACAATAAAAGGTAAAACGTGGATATGTTTTAATCTTCACGGTTCATACAATGTTCAGATATCCTCCCACAAATTATTATACAGTGTAATCGAACCAAACATAGCACAATAAACATGAAACCAACCTATGTTCATGAAAATGACCTCCTAGATAAAGTATACAGTCGCATTATAATGCTGGATCCATGCAAACAAAAGTTTAATCTGGATGATTTAGTACGTATTTGAAAACACAAGACAGAATTTGAGACGTCATACCTACCAAACTGGTCAACTGAGATATTTACGGTATCCATGGTGCAAAGAACGAGTCTTAGAACTTATATCTCAATTGATAGCACTGGTACTGAATTGAAGCATGCTTTTACAAAAAGAAATGCAGAAATGTGTCCACAATCGGCTGTATTTCTCGTAGGGAGGATCATAATACATTTAGGAAACAGAGCGCTAGTTAAATGGTTTGATTTTTCTGCAACACAAAACAGTTGGACTGACATTGACGATTTATATAATAGGGTGCGCAAACCACAACCACCACAGCAGTACAACACACTTGATGGGAAAGGCATTACACAAGGTGGTGATATTCCCGACAAGCTGCTGCTTGAGTTACACGTTCCTGGATATAACTACTGTCGACCAGGAACAAGGTTTCAAAAATGTTTGGCATGCGATGATAGGGGGTTTAATATATCTGACGTGGTGTGTATGGAACATGACACTGCATACGCAGCAAATGTAGATCTACCAGGACTAAAACTGTAGATCTTGTTTTAGTTTATAAAGCCAAGGCAACATGTTCAAGAAGGGATACTGGCATAGGTCAATGCATTGCGGCATTTGCAGCTGAAGAAACCATGCGTGGTAAAATTAAGTTGAGGTTGGGGATGAATTTCTAGAGAGTTATTATCACAGCACGTCGCGCACTAAAAAACAAGAAGATGATGATGAGAATGAAGCAGACGACGCAAGGTTATTTAGGAAACAGTATCCTGGCAGCGATGCATTTAGTTAAAAGGGCTCTGAAGCATAAAGGAGCGCTTAAAGAACTCAGGATTGTGCCAATGACCAGACGTAATTATTCCCTTCCTCATTCTTGCCGTCGAAGGTCTCTCAACAGTGGGTTCTCTGGCTGCTGGTGCTGTGGTGCTGCAGCTATTGCCAGGACAGTCAAGAATTCACAAAACTCCCAGGGGCAACTAGAGAGAGCAAGAAGACATGTGATGGAAGCAGCTGCCATCGGAAAAGGACTACATCTGAAACCATACAAGAAAGGGCTAGATCACTTCATAAATACAAAAAAACCCTTAGCCTCCTACCAGATAGAGCACTTACAAATACAAACCTGCTTAAGTTCATTACAAAAAATCACCATTCCTAGATATGTGTTTATGCGGGATACATTACCAATGACTGGAAATCCACGGAATGTGGAATTGTGAATTTAGATGTTGCTTCAGGACCTCGAACCCAATGGGTGGCGTATGTTAAAAGAAAGAAAGGTATAACGGCTACTGGCTCGACTCATTTGGTGACCTGCGACCTACAGAAGAATTACAGCTCAACTTCACCAGCAAAAGACAAGTGTTTCACAATTTCCAATGCTACCAAGACTTTAATACTTACCTGTGTGGTCACCTATGCGTTATGTTCCTCCTTACGTTTATAAGGAGGTGCGTTAAGCATCCATTCACCAGCTGAGCTTCAGGTGCAGTGTCGTGTACTTTGACTTTAAAGAACGATCGTCGTCATTACGTGCAAATTACTTCACACCAATTGATTTAAGCATTGGAGAATGGAGTGTTGCACTCACTGGGCTTGAGACAAACGACAGCATTCTGAATATCACAAAAGCCAACAATAAACTACATCCAGAAATTAGTGGTAGAAAAGAAATTGTGGAAATGAAACCTGATGTATGCAGTATTGATGATGTAAACCAAGTTTTAAAACTGTCTGTAAAAGGGATACAGCTACCTGGAAACATCAATACAATTAAATTTAAAATAAGGACGGGGAATGCAACAATTGACTATAGATAGACAGTTTCAGTAGGACGGCTGCTGCGTTTCACATAAGGACGTGTTTTGCTGAAGGATTCCAATAAATTTTACAGATCTGATCAGATTGTGGATATACTCCCATACGTTCAATCTGTGTCGTGTGTAACACTGTTACAAACTCCTATCTCAATGATAGACTGAATCTTACAGTTTATGGATTCTTGCTGTCAGTTGTATTGGGGTATAACATTGCTGAGGCCCCCACCGAACGCTATATACCTCCAAGTGACAGTTCACACATTGAACTATCTGGAACTGCATAGTGTGGACCAGAATAAGGTGTTGAGGAAATCATTGTGTGACTACATCTAAGATATGATGGGTATAAGGTATAAAACCAGAGCACACGTCTCACAGCACAGCACTTCACAGGAAAACCGCAAGATGATAACATTTGCAAACTATGAGTTTTTTAAATCTGTGGGTCTGAAACCCCGTAAAGACGTTGCTCGTTATAAGGGTCCCAGTAGAATACGAAGAGCGCATTGTACATCACGAACACTTCTTACGTAAGACTTATTCTTCAACCTCATTTAACAAGAACGACGAAATTATGATTGGCATCCAGCACCGAGATGCTTTAACCATCCTAGGCAAGAGTTTCATATACTACAATAGGATATTTAGGAAAAAAAGGTGGTTCTCCCACTGTGAGGTCAAAACTTACACTTAATGCTTTGGCATTCCTGTTTCATGAGACATGAAAGGAAATTAATGGGTTTGAAATGGACTGTACATGTAATGTAGGTATAGCGCAAACAGATAAGACATATGTCTCTGCCTCTCCCCGAGCTTTAGGAGGTTTAGAAAATGCAGGATGATTCATGGACGAGCCAGTGCGTAAGCCAGCTGAAGAATACGAGACACTTAGTGTCTGCATGTCTCTAGAACTGCTTGTGGGGTACTTAGACAGCATGGGATGAGTTATTAGTAATGCTAAAGAGGAACTTATTCTGGTACAGTGTGCAACGAATAACAACTCACACATTCAGGGACACCAAGAGGAGAACTAGATCATCATACTGTCTTATTACTGTCACAGACAAGGAGCGTTTGAAGCTTTTAAGAGTTCTGAATGCTGATGCATATCTACCATTAAGTTTCTGTTAATGAGAGCTTTTTGAATACCCAGTGCTACCGATGGCAACTAGACAAATGTGGGCTATTAAAACCTCTGTGCAACTGGAGACAGCCAGAATTCACCATACATGCATTTCATACCAACAGAAGAGGGACTATAGAAAATGATTCTGCTCCATTTGAAAATTGGAAGTTAACTAACGCCAAAGTCTATGTTGAATTCATAACTCTATAAATACGACTATTTTCTGCTACAATAGGATGAAAATGTATACAGTCTAGCATTTTACATGTGTGGAACGCTGTCTTTTTCTTACCATGAAGGTGTTGAAGAGAAGAGTTGTCCACTCAGACGAAGCAAATTCAACGAGCTACAACCAATCATCTTACTAGACTGCTCAAAAGAGAATGAGGTAATTAAATCAGGACTGATAGATGTAGGAACTGAATTTGAAGCTGCAGCAAATTTCCCACAGCTCACTGTGGCTTAGGCTCTGGTTCTATAGGACTGTTTGATTAAGTATTGCCTTCTCACTGGTGTTGTGCACTGAGCTGTATAAACGAATAAGTAAGTGTTGCACCATACTCAAGGAATTTCACAATGGCCTCTCAAATTGTGAACATCACTGCAGACATTCAAGGTTTCTGTGTGATAATGAATGTATATGGTTCATATTTAAAGATATTGCATTCATAGCATTCACAGCACATTCTGATGTAATAGAGACATTCTCAGTAAGCACTGCATCGCCGAGGTCTTTCATCGATATGAAGTGCGCTAAAACATTAACGTTTCGTCCATGGAACTCAGTGGGACGATCGCGGTATACTGTATAAAGATATGGCGACATTGTTACGACTAGTTGACTACCAATACATGTATTTTGTTATTCTCCATCTTAAACTTCACCTCCTTAATAGCACTCATTCTGAGAACTAATATGATATGTGTTTTGCACGCCCTCAATATATGCAGTGCAGTGGTGGAAAGGTTGTCTGTAAATAGCAACAACAAAGACATATGGTAACAAAATTCATTTATTCAATTTTCACATATATACAAATACAATTTAATTCTCTAGATACAATATCATTCTTTTTTACACAACACTGACACAGTTTGGTTCTTGAGATACAATTTTGTTGTACAGATACAATTTGGTTCTTTTTCACAACAATGACACAGTTTGAATCTTTTTTACATAATATTTTTCCATACAAATATACTTTTTTATTTATACACTATCACTATTACTATTACTAATAACTATGGCTCGACAAATTCTCCCACAGTCCAGCAAACAGCAGCACTGGTTGAGCATTTACACTTTTCAGGACACACTAACACAGGATGAAAATATTCACAATTTTTTCAATGGTCTGACGATTAAGTATATCTGTGCTAAAAGCTAATCACACTTGGTTAATTATCAGAAAGTTAAATTTTAACTCTTTTCTATATCTATATGACATACAGCGATTATTTATAAGTGTACACATTTTAATGGGCTATTTACAAGTATGCATTCTGTTGGCACACATGGTTGGCATGTATTTTACACAATGTTTGGTCTATTTACACTATCACTGCACATACGGTGTGCATATTCTTACAAGTGCACAAGTATGTTGACACACATGGTGTGCATATATTTTACACAATTTTTGGTCTTTTTACATTATCACTGCACTCATTGTGTGCTCATATTTACAAGAGCACAACTATGGCAACACGCATGGTATGCATATGCAGGGAGTTCGAAAAGATGTGTCGAAAACTTTGAGAGGTGGTAGTTCTCATCGACACAAGAAAATTAATTCTACAAAACATGGGTCCAGACATGCATAGTTTCTGAGGTAAGTCCAATAAACATTGGTCCAGAAATGCATACTTTCTGCGACAAACACATGTTACAAGAGGTGCTCCACATGGCATCCTTTCATGACAACGTACCCCATCTGACCTTTGGCATATGGAACGAAGTATACCTGTGAATTATACCCAGTTGCTGTTGTACCTGCTGGCACACATTGAAGACGTGACCCTGTACTGTCCACACATCATTGATTGGCGTGGTGCAGACCAATTCGTTCAAGTGTCCCCATAACCAAAAGTCTAGGGGATTGAGGTCAGGGGAATGGGAAGGCCAAAATGTGGGGTCCCCTGACAACTCCAACGGTCCTGAAATGTCTGCATTGGATGTTGGTGCACATTGTGATGAATGTGTGCTAGTGGGCCATCGTGCATTAACGTCATTTGTATTCACTGCTGCGACGGCACAGCCTCCATTAACATTAATGAGAATGTACAGATAACGCACCCCCATTAACCTCTGTGGTATCACACATCGCCCTATTAGTCTACTATAAGTGCACCTGCCCATACATTAATTGAGAATCGGTGTTGATGCCCTCTTTCCTGAACAACTTGGGGATTCACATCTGCCCATACATGCTCGTTATGGAAATTCACAGCACCATCTTTTGCGAACACTAGCTCATCAGTAAACAAGATTTTGGATGTGAACAGTGGATCTGCAGCACAATTCTACAACAGTCATTGACCGAACAACCCTCTGCCATGATTAGCATGTGCCCTTAGGGCCTGAACGTGCTGTAGATGGTATGGGTGCGACAATTGTTCGTGAAGTACCCCCCCCCCCCCCCCCCAAGTATGAGTCTGAGAAACACTCTGTAATGCTGCTAATCATCTCATACTGGTCCCAGGTGTTTCTTCAACCAAACATAGCACACGCTTCTCCTTATCAGGCATGTGAATTGTGTGGAGCCATCCACTGTCAGTCTTTGGAGGTGAAAGGGTACCTGAGGCTGGAAAAGTCAGCTGAACAGCTTATCACATGGCATTCCGCGTTGTGGACAATTTTCAGCCGAGAGGCCACAGGCTTCCATGCTAGTCCATTTGCTAAACCATAGCAGGTTATCATATCCACCATTTCACTTCTAGAGGGCAGACTTCCATTATTGACAAGTGGTGGAAGAGAGAAAATGTAAATGTACTACACCATTTTTATGTACAGACAGCGCAATAACATTAATGACATACGTGATTCCGTGATAGGAAGAAGGTAAAACATCATGATACATACCCAGGTTTGACGGTACTGTTCAATAAGGCACACAAACATGGCGAAACCCAACGTAGCCTACAATGCGACTTGAACCACACCTGACTGGAGACCACCTAATAGTAGGTGGAGTACAGTGAGTAAGACATCATAATATCGTGCCAACACATGTGATGGAGCACCAATGCAACGACTGTGCTAATGGCCACACCAAAGTGTCACGCAGTCCTTATCTTAAACATATGTTTATTTTGGTAAGTCTTCATTTCTGGATCCATGTTTACTCGATTTATTTTTCTTTTTTCTATGAGTACTACCGCCTCTCAAAGTATTCGACACTTTTTTGTGCCCCATGTATATTTACACTAAAAGGTATTTACACTACGATAAACAGATCTTATCATTCCACACACAACCACTATTCACACACACTCTTCCTCTCTATCATTCACATCACTCTCATCAAGTGAATAGAGTGAGTATGGGCGAGTTTCGATCTCATTCTCACAGGTGATCCATTTATCGTTTTGAGCGACAGACCGATTTTAGAGTGCAGCACAGTGTACACATCGTGTCATCACGATTGAATACTAGTTTGCTGTACCGTATGCTGCAGGTGCGGTGGAACACCATGTACACTGCTGTACAACACTACAAGTAATCTTCAATCATGAGGGAACTTGATGCCACACAATCTGCACCATTTTCCAGCCTCTGGGTGGCAATGTGAGACACGCTTACGTTTTCTATCTAAGACCCACAAACTCAACAATTGGCAACCCTTTCGCCTTGTCTTTTATAAAAACAATAACCTTTTTGTTCTGTGGTACAATACCATAACGATTATTGGACATGTAGGAATACATATCAAATGCATTGGCGTTGCACGTTATTAATTCGTACGCATTGCAGCACTTCACCCAATTGATGAACTGTCTGTACCACATAAAGTAACTTTGATTCAGCTAAATATATTTTTGCAAATTCGTAATGGACTTGGTACATGTGGACTTTGGGCAAGTCTAATATGCACAGCCCCACGTACATAGGTTTCATTAACAACACTGCAGTCTTCACAGCAACAAAGTTGTTATTGAAGATAGTGACCAACTTAAAATTTGTTCTGGCGACACATTTCGTTACGCTCCAACGCCCATCCGTTAGTGTTGTGATATGATTTTCGCAGTGTTTTCTCAAATTTTCAATTGTCTAGTCGAAAACTGCGTTATTCATTAATTTAAAAAAATCTTTTTCAAAATCATCACAAGCCATCTTCTCGGTATTTAAATCAACATAATTCTTCAACAAGGGTGAATACTTGAAGGAGCTAGCATGGGTGATTCTATCCAGCTCCATCCCTAAGTTGAGACACTGCTGGAGGTTTCTGTAATGAATGTCGTATCTCTGCTTGTTCCCCAACTTTGTCATCGGTTTTCTGAGCACAAAGCAACAAATCGCTGCGCACATCATGCAAACTAATAGGGTATCTGAGATCTGCATCCACATTATACCCTACACCAGAGTCAACCACCCCACTATGGGCCCGGCCGGAGTGGTCGAGCGGTTCTAGGCGCTACAGTCTGGAACCGCGCGACTGCTGCGGTCGCAGGTTCGAATCCTGCCTTGGGCATGGATGTGTGTGATGTCCTTAGGTTAGTTAGGTTTAAGTAGTTCTAAGTTCTAGGGGACTGATGACCTCAGAAGTTAAGTCCCATAATGCTCAGAGCCATTTGAACCCACTATGGGTATTTCCACCTAATCCCTTCCATACATCTTCAAACAGCCATCGAAACTTGCCAATCGGCAGCATTTGGTCGTGGTATGCGTGTAGAAGTTATTTATATCCAAGTATATGCTGTAGCTCGAATAAATGGATGCGTTGAACCTCTCGTCCATCCATGGGTTATATGCCTTAGCGTGCCTATGGATACATTGGCAAAATCCCCACAGGCGCCGCGCTCAAAGAATAGAATCTTGTCAACATCAGTCAATAGCTCGATGTCGACTTTTGTTTTCTTAATCATTGCGTCACAAGACAACCAAGATGCTGTATAATCTCGAAAACATCAGTAAGCAAATACACACCTGTGTCCATATAAAGTTTCGCGTACTCTCCTAAAGTGGAGAAGTTACACTCTTGCTAAATATTCACAGCATGCTCATACTCTGCATCCGATACGGTATAGCCTAATAAGATTACTTGTGAATGCAGACATGTTGGGTAGTGTGGTTTTGTCGAGTTTTACAATACAATCTAGACGCTTGCATGGGAAAGCTCCCTTCCATGTCACTAGTTGAAACTCTTTGTTATCGTAATATGCACCTCGAGTGCTGTACATATCCACTGATGCAGAGTTTCAACAAGTTTCTGGAGTGGTGCCTGCACAAAATGTAACGAGCCCAGGAAGAGGAACATAATTGTTGGCACACTTCTTTTGCAGAATGAAACATATTTCTCAACGCTGTCAGGCTGGACCATGACCTATTCATTCTCCATACTGAAATCACCCAAGTGCTTAAGAAGAAAGTGAGCGTCACACGCGTTCAAACTGTGGAAAAACTCGGGATGTACCTGGTAATTTACACTTCAGGTTCGATGTTTTATGGGTGGCACCATGGAACTTTGCTGTTAGATGAAAATGGTACCTACAAGGAGTTTCCACTTACCAATCTAATGGCTACCCGCAGATATGAAATTCAACCGGTACATATCATCATTCTCCTTTTACTCAGTCATGGGAATGTTGTTGGTGTAAAGCTTATCATCCTATCATGAAACATTTTCCAGCTGAGTGAGCAACAAAATCGCAGGATTATCTCCAACACATGCTTTGTGACGGCTTCAAACTCTAATAATGTGAACATACAGCCTGGTAAATTCCCACATTTCGAACGTATTTTTCTGTGAAGGTGTAATATGAGGCTGCAGGGTCACCTTCACAGTATCTCACAGGAGCGAGGAGAAACACGAAGCCAAAACACACTACAAAAGGGCAACACTCTCATCGAGGCCGTTCTTAGACTTTAAGAATTTGTTATCCTCAGTGAGCATTACAACCAATACCCGTTCCTGGAGACATTCAGCCTTAAGCAAATATGCTTTTTATACACTACTCGCCATTAAAATTGCTACACCACGAAGATGACGTGTTACAGATGTGCAATTTAACCAACAGGAAGAAGATGCTCTGATATGCAAATGATTAGCTTTTCAGAGCATTCACACAAGGTCGGCGCCGGTGGCGACACCTAAAACGTGCTCACATGAGGAAAGTTTCCAATCGATTTCTCATACACAAACAGCAGCAGACCGACGTTGCCTCGTGAAACGTTGTTGTGATGCCTCGTGTAAGGAGGAGAAATGCGTACCATCACGCTTCCGACTTTGATAAAGGTCGGATTGTAGCTTATCGTGATTGCTGTATATCGTATCGCGACATTGCTGCCCGTGTTGGTCGAGATCCAATGACTGTTAGCAGAATATGGAATCGGTGGATTCAGGAGGGTAATACGGAACGCCGTGCTGCATCCCAACGGCCTCGTATCACTAGCAGTCGAGATGACAGGCATCTTATCCGCACGGCTGTAACGGATCGTGCAGTCACGTCTCGATCCATGAGTCAACAGATGGGGACGTTTGCAAGACAACAACAATATGGACGAACAGTTCGACGACGTTTGCAGCAGCATGGACTATCAGCTCGGAGACCATGGCTGCGGTTACCCTTGACGTTGCATCACAGACAGGAGCGCCTGTGATGATATACTCAACAACGAACCTGGGCGCACGAATGGCAAAACGTAATTTTTTCGGATGAATCCAGGTTCTGTTTATACAGCATCATGATGGTCGCATACGTGTTTGGCGACTTCGCAGTGAATGCACATTGGAAGCGTGTACTCGTCATTGCCATACTGGCGTATCGCCCGTCGTGATGGTATGGGTTGCCATTGGTTACACGTCGCGGTCACCTCTTGTTGGCATTGACGGCACTTCGAGCAGTGGACGTTACATTTCAGATGTGTTACAACACGTGGCTCTACCCTTCATTCGATCCCTGCGAAACCCTACATTTCAGCAGGATAATGCACGACCGCATGTTGCAGGTCCTGCACGGGCCTTTCTGGACACAGAAAATGTTCGACTGCTGCCCTGGCCAGCACATTCTCCAGATCTCACACCAACTGAAAACGTCTGGTCAATGGTGGCCGAGCAACTGTCTCGTCACAATACGCCAGTCACTACTCTTGATGAACTGTGGTATCGTGTTGAAGCTGCATGGGCAGCTGTATCTGTACACGCCATCCAAGCTCTGTTTGACTCAATGCCCAGGCGTATCATGGCCGTTATTACGGCCAGAGGTGGTTGTTCTGGGCACTGATTTCTCAGGATCTATGCATCCAAATCTCGTGAAAATCTAATGACATGTCAGTTCTAGTATAATATATTTGTCCAATGAATACCCGTTTGTCATCTGCATTTCTTCTTGGTGTAGCCATTTTAATGACCAGTAGTGTAATAAATAAAGACAGCGTTTTCCAGTTAAGCAAAGCCTGGGATCCAGCTTTGAGTATGATTAAAACACGTCAGTCTACACAGAAATCCGCTCCTGTCCGGGCACCTGAAGCAGAAGAAGAAGAAGCATTGTCACCACGACGGGAGAGTTCTGCAAGCGGCCGTAGCCTCGGAAGGACTGCGGCCCATCATCTGTCTCGAGGCGCCGCCCTTCCCCCACCACCGGCCGCGGACCGCTCGGAAGCGCCCAGACGGAGGCTGCGGGAGAATGGTGGAGGTTATGTAAAGTCGGAATCCATCACAGATCAATCAGACACCAAAACGCCTGAAGATGGCAAGAAGTCGGCTTGCCGAAATATCCCGCCTTTTGGAGGACGCTACCCGGCTGAATACCCGAGAAATTTTCAAGATTTCTGTACGCCGGGAAAACCTCAGATCACACGTCCTGGTGTTTGCCATAAAGATATTCTGGATTCCTTTGAAACAAGGGTTTGCGAGTGTGTGTGTGTGTGTGTGTGTGTGTGTGTGTGTGTGTGTGTCTGTGTGTGCAGAGAGGAAATGCACCATCCTTCCAGGAACCACTTCGTGCTTTCTTCAGCATGTTTACAGTGTGCAAGTGGTCACTGTCCTTAGAACAACAACAGGATAGGTTAAGGAATCTCCAAAAGTACCTGTCTGTGTGTGATGACAGAAAATGCACTGTTCTTTGTCAGTCTTTCAAGGTAGGCCTTTGAGCTGCTGCTACAGGTCTGCCGGCTCAAACACATTTGGGATGGAAGTCCCAGAGGCAATTACGTACGCAGATAGCCCAGTGCATGTGCAGGCAGCTCCAGGACCCCCAGAGGCGTTACAGGATAGAAGACACAGCGAATCGATTACTCGAAGGTCCTTGCGCCAGGCCACAACTTGCTGCACGAACAAAACATTGGCAGTTGCCAGCCAGCCAGCGCTTACAGCCAGGCCAGGAACCACCAGACAGCAGGCGCTGTCAGGGTGGCTCTCACGACTCAGCAGGCTGCTGGCTGCTGCGGCGCGTGAATATGCTCGCAGTGCTCAGCGCCACAGTGTTTTTTCACACTACGTATCATTTCCCACCAATTTCTACCCATGTGAGGGGTGGAAAGTGGTGTCAGTTCAGTTTCCTGTGATTATTTTTATCCGTGATGAAGGTTGTAACTACCGTTTTTCACTATATGTGTGAGTTGGCTGCTTTTTTTGTTTGTTTTTTATTTTATGAGGGAGGAGACCAGACAGCGAGGTCATCGGTCTCGTCGGATTAGGGAAGGACGGAAAAGGAAGTCGGCCATGCCCTTTCAAAGGAACCATCGCAGCATTTGCCTGGAGCGATTTAGGGAAACCACGCAAAACCTAAACCAGGATGGCCAGACGTGGAATTGAACCGTCGTCCTCCCGAATGCGATACGTGTGATTCATGGTTAAGTTCTACGAGCATAATCAGTATAATCAGTTTACCGTGGTTTTCCATGATTTTTTTTATCTGTGACGATGTTTTTAACTAGTGTCTTTCGCGATATGTATGATTTACCGTCAAAAAGACCTCTGCTTTTCCAGATATCTCTGGATTGACTATATTTAGTGCTAAGATTGCGATCTGTAGCACTGTAATTATGTGGGGAGAGGGTTTATGCTGATGTTGACGCCAATTTCGCGGTGGTATTGAACACAGGGTCGGAAAAAAGATCTATTTGAGTATTTAATTAGTTTTTGAGTGGTCGACAGGCTTTTCGAAGTATTTTACAACAGTTGCAACTTCCAAAGTAAAGTAAACAGCAGAAAATGGTGAGTATGTCCTCCAAAAAACGAGATCCAATCCCAGAAAATTGAATTTTGTAACTAAACAATATACTAATGTATCCTTGGCAATATAATTGGCACTGATTACAATTTAATGTCGTGAGATATTCCAAGCCGACAGCTAATCACAGGCTGAGCATTTCCCGCCATTTTTCCAGGTGTGGGAGGGGAGGTGTACAGGTGGTAGGGGGCAAGAGGGTGTATAACTGACCATTTTAATTAATTAGTCAATTTATTTTATACAAAAAGTTCAACATTTTCACTTCTACATGAGGGGGCAAGGGGAGGCTAAGGGATGGTCCGCCATCTTGAATAAATTAAAACTTTGCCAGAATCACCCTTATCCCACCACACATGTTTGAAAATGTTCCTGGGTGCTGCTCTCTGGACAGGGATGGCGTCGGATTTTTCTTGTCGTACTGTATGGATTTCCATTGCATTGAGATTAATTGCTCAGTGAAGAGAGCTGGTGGGGTCTGTAGACCAGTAACAGACAGCTAAAAGAGAAGCAAGCATATTCTCGATTCTCGAAAACACATGGAAGTGAGAGAGTCTCGATACAGATGGAAGGTAACTAGCCATTCTACAATTTCAGAGTACACAGGCTATCCGCAGGCTTGCTGTGAGCCAGGCCACAAGTACATGAAAAGACGAAAATACGAGCCGGCCGGAGTGGCCGTGCAGTTCTAGGCGCTACAAACCTGGAACCGAGCGACCGCTACGGTCGCAGGTTCGAATCCTGCCTCGGGCATGGATGTGTGTGATGTCCTTAGGTTAGTTAGGTTTAACTAGTTCTAAGTTCTAGGCGACTGATGACCTCAGAAGTTAAGTCGCATAGTGCTCAGAGCCATTTGAACGAAAATACGAATAAATATAACGGTAACTATTCGTGTCTGTAGAGGGAGTTTTTATACACCTTAATAAAGACAAACACCTGGCCTCGAGTCACTAATACAGGTATAGAGCTGTAACTAGAAACTGATAGGTGCAGCATGACAAATATTACCGATATCACATAGATAAAATCATGATGCTGATCTCTCGTGGTGCAAACCGGATATTTTCATCTTAAGCACAGGCGACTTTGCTACGAGCGTTGTAACTGAGTGAAATCGTACATGGTTGCTTCCGAGGTGGTGAAAATGAACACATGAATCGTGAAATGCAGGTTACTACCACAAAACTGCAGGTCGCAAAGTAAAGCTTACCATGTAGTACCACGGACTGTTTGCTTCCTCTGCGAGCAAAAGTTGCCACCTACCAACATGAGTGGCAAGGGGAATGCCGACTG
The DNA here is from genome assembly GCF_023864345.2 of Schistocerca serialis cubense. Taxonomy (NCBI): domain Eukaryota; kingdom Metazoa; phylum Arthropoda; class Insecta; order Orthoptera; family Acrididae; genus Schistocerca; species Schistocerca serialis. The sequence goes on along the minus strand of NC_064640.1, from coordinate 842,441,756 downwards.
TTGCTTACTCTTTTAGCCGAGGACCTGTCAGGCGCATCCATGCGCATGGCGCCGGCCGGAGTGGCCGTGCGGTTCTAGGCGCTACAGTCTGGAACCGGGCAACCGCTACGGTCGCAGGTTCGAATCCTGCCTCGGGCATGGATGTGTGTGATGTCCTTAGGTTAGTTAGCTTTAAGTAGTTCTAAGTTTTAGGCGACTGATGACCTCAGAAGTTAAGTCGCATAGTGCTCAGAGCCATTTGAGCCATGCACATGGCGCCTGGGGAGGCAAGTGTCCATCTGTGCAACATCGCCTTGGCTTAGATTTTTTGAAGCAACAGCTGCTGAAACTTCGACAGGTTTACGCCATTTCGAGTACTTTATGAATTAACTGACTGGTTATCCCAGAAATTTATCTGTTCCCACTGTAGCGGCACTACTGTTTAGGATAGGGAAAGTTAGTTTTGTGCAATATTCTGAGCACAAGCTACAACCAGGTGCAGGCCGCATTGCAGTGAGTTACGCATACCAACAGTTGCGAAGTAGAATAGACGCCACAGGGTAGTCAAATTGCTGAAAGAGTTCATGTACCAGTTTTGCATGTCGCAAATCACAGGCAGAAGGGTCCCACTGGCCAACCTAGTATGTTATGAGTACGTGAATCGAAGCGCCGCTTATGGCAAAAAGAAGCGCACAGCCACTTATAAATAGGTATCGCTAATGAGATTCATTCAAGTGTGGCAGCTCTCCTGGACGGTGGAGCGGGTCACACCACCAGCTACACGCAGCAGCAGATAGGGTGCCATTGACATGGAATTTAGACGGAACCCAAGAACTTGTGCATTTGATGGCTGTTTTTAAGGAAAATGGATACTCTGAGAAGCAGATTCGTCGGGCTATGGAGTTTGGACCATCTCTGGAGGTGCATGAAGAGGAACATAGATCAGTGGCATTTCTTCCTTATGCTGGAGGCATAAATGATTTGGCGGAGAAAAAAATGGTTCAAATGGCTCTGAGCACTATGGGACTTAACTGCTGTGGTCATCAGTCCCATAGAACTTAGAACTACTTAAACCTAACTAACCTAAAGACATCACACACATCCATGCCCGAGGCAGGATTCGAACCTGCGACCGTAACGGTCACGCGGTTTCAGACTGTAGCGCCTAGAAGCGCACGGCCACTCCGGCCGGCGATTTGGCGAAGAGGATAGGCAGCAGTTTGCGGTTGTTTGCTGATGATGCTGTGGTGTACGGTAAGATATCGAAGTTAAGTGACAGTAGGAGGACACAAGATGACTTGGACAAAATTTCTAGTTGGTTTGATGAATGGCAGTTAGCTCTAAACCTAGAAAAATGTAAGTTAATGCGGATGAATAGGTAAAACAAAACCGTAATGTTCGGATACAGCCTTACTACTGACCTGGTTGATTGACACAGTCACGTCGTTTAAATATCTGGGCGCTACTTTGCAAAGCAATATGAAACGGAACGGGCATGTGAGGATTGTGGTAGAGGAGGCAAATGGTCGGGTCATCTGTAAAGGAGACCACATATAGGACGCTAGTGCGACCTATTGTTGAGTACTGCTGGATTGTTTGGGATCCGTACCTAGTCAGCTTAAAGCAATTCAGAGGCGGGCTGTTAGATTTGTTACTGGTAGGTTCGAACAACACGCACGTGTTATGGACATGATTCGGGAACTCAAATGGGGGTCGCTGAAGGGAAGGCGATATTTTTTCGAGGAACACTATTGAGAAGATTTAGAGAACCAGCATTTGAAGTTGACTGCAGACCGATTCTACTGTCTGCAGCATACATTCTGCATAAGGACCATGATGATAAGATACGAGAAATTGCAGAAGGCATATACACAGTCATTTATCCCTCATTGTATTTGCGAGTGGTGAAAGGTGGCTACACTGAGCCACTGCGCCAGAGATTGCGCCAAAGAGTATTATTAAGCCGCCTCCACAGTGCTTGTCGAGAGCTCGTAGCAGTCAGTGCCTGTCGAGGACTCGGGGTAGTCTGTGCTGAGATGTTGTAGCAGAGAGTGTTTGTTGAGATGTGCTAGTAGGCAGTGCTTGCTGAGATGTGATATTGGAGAGTTCTGGTTGAGATGTGATAGTAGAGAGTCGGTGTGAGATATATTGTAAGGATTAGAGTGATTTTCATCAATATAAATGAGGTAACAAACTCCGTTTCCTTTTTTTTCATTATTTCAGTGTCCTAAATAATGCGTCATTACAGGTTCAGTCAACAAAGCATCTGGCGTGTGTTCTTGTATTAGAGTGTAATTGGTCTGGAGCTGCCACCGGAGAGTCCTCCACCCCACTGTGAATTCTACGATGATCCTTGACGATGCATTAGCGATGAACCTGGTGTCGGTAGTCATGTAGTCGGGTGATCTCTTCCCCACCGGCCTGGCAAGTCTCAGCACCCAGCATGAAGGAAAAACGTTTCAGATCGATGTAAGCTGTTTTTGAATCAGGTTTCCTCCCATCGGAATATTCTTTGACGTGTATGCCATCTCAGAATCACGAGAATCATTATCCACTCTGCTTCCGCTTCAATTACTTCTTTGGAGATGTACAGATGTACTTCAAGTGAATACTTGTCTAGGAGTAAGCTGCAGGTGTTCCGACGACAACGAAGTCTGGTTGCAACATTACTTCCGCCAGTAAATATTGTTACAACATTGAGTAACATGGCTTAAAGGAACCAGTATACTCCATTATTGCTAACTACTTGCTGCGGAAAGGGTGCTGAGACATCAGAGAGTAATCTTATTGCATTGGCCGACTTTTGCTGCAACTGTAAGAATGCATATATCGTGTGATTCATATCCTTGTGATTTAGAGTGTTCATACACACAGCAGTAGTTGACTTTTTTTTAAACTTGGTTCAAGGGTTGATGCAAAAGGTCAACGTTATGCCATTATCAAATCAAACACAATTTTGAATTTTTTTCATACATCGAGTTTTGAAAAAACGATCCTCAACTATAACTCGCACATAAAAAGTTTGGTACTCGTTTTTCTCGAGTTTCGTACATGACTGGAACGGTCGAAAAATTGAAGAGATTCAGTGAACCCTTTACGGAATTCTTAACGGTGAATTACAGAGTAATCGTGTATCACTGCGATGTAAATGAAGTGCCTCAGCAAAACGTTTTTTTTTTTTACTTTATTGTAATATTTATACCTATACATAGGTAGGCTGGCAGCAGCATTCTACGCTGCTCTTCAGCCTTCGAGTCGACAATGAGAAAAACATGAAGAAGATGCATAATACACTCCTGGAAATTGAAATAAGAACACCGTGAATTCATTGTCCCAGGAAGGGGAAACTTTATTGACACATTCCTGGGGTCAGATACATCACATGATCACACTGACAGAACCACAGGCACATAGACACAGGCAACAGAGCATGCACAATGTCGGCACTAGTACAGTGTATATCCACCTTTCGCAGCAATGCAGGCTGCTATTCTCCCATGGAGACGATCGTAGAGATGCTGGATGTAGTCCTGTGGAACGGCTTGCCATGCCATTTCCACCTGGCGCCTCAGTTGGACCAGCGTTCGTGCTGGACGTGCAGACCGCGTGAGACGACGCTTCATCCAGTCCCAAACATGCTCAATGGGGGACAGATCCGGAGATCTTGCAGGCCAGGGTAGTTGACTTACACCTTCTAGAGCACGTTGGGTGGCACGGGATACATGCGGACGTGCATTGTCCTGTTGGAACAGCAAGTTCCCTTGCCGGTCTAGGAATGGTAGAACGATGGGTTCGATGACGGTTTGGATGTACCGTGCACTATTCAGTGTCCCCTCGACGATCACCAGTGGTGTACGGCCAGTGTAGGAGATCGCTCCCCACACCATGATGCCGGGTGTTGGCCCTGTGTGCCTCGGTCGTATGCAGTCCTGATTGTGGAGCTCACCTGCACGGCGTCAAACACGCATACGGCCATCATTGGCACCAAGGCAGAAGCGACTCTCATCGCTGAAGACGACACGTCTCCATTCGTCCCTCCATTCACGCCTGTCGCGACACCACTGGAGGCGGGCTGCACGATGTTGGGGCGTGAGCGGAAGACGGCCTAACGGTGTGCGGGACCGTAGCCCAGCTTCATGGAGACGGTTGCGAATGGTCCTCGCCGATACCCCAGGAGCAATAGTGTCCCTAATTTGCTGGGAAGTGGCGGTGCGGTCCCCTACGGCACTGCGTGGGATCCTACGGTCTTGGCGTGCATCCGTGCGTCGCTGCGGTCCGGTCCCAGGTCAACGGGCACGTGCACCTTCCGCCGACCACTGGCGACAACATCGATGTACTGTGGAGACCTCACGCCCCACGTGTTGAGCAATTCGGCGGTACGTCCACCCGGCCTCCCGCATGCCCACTATACGCCCTCGCTCAAAGTCCGTCAACTGCACATACGGTTCACGTCCACGCTGTCGCGGCATGCTACTAGTGTTAAAGACTGCGATGGAGCTCCGTATGCCACGGCAAACTGGCTGACACTGACGGCGGCGGTGCACAAATGCTGCGCAGCTAGCGCCATTCGACGGCCAACACCGCGGTTCCTGGTGTGTCCGCTGTGCCGTGCGTGTGATCATTGCTTGTACAGCCCTCTCGCAGTGTCCGGAGCAAGTATGGTGGGTCTGACACACCGGTGTCAATGTGTTCTTTTTTCCATTTCCAGGAGTGTAGATACAGTGACGGGCAAAAAACAGTAGACATAGAAATACAAAACACGGAGCTGTTCACACTCGACGAAAAATTATACTGAAACACGATGCTAGCGATGGTTCACTGACAAATTACGCTCTCATTTGCCGAGACGATAGTTAGCATAGCCTTCAGCTACGTCATTTGCTACGACCTAGCAAGGCGCCATTATCAATTGCTATTTATCTTGTGATGCCTGTACCGTCAGACCGATGTTCACCAATTATGGATTAAAGTTAAGTATTCCAACAGCTACGTACTTTATTTGCTAGACTCAAATCCTTTACCTGTTCCAGACCTCACGCCAGTCTGCGTGAGCTTAAACGCGTGCCTTTCGGCTATCTCCTAGTGGCTTGGCTGTCTTGCCAAGTCACAACAGGAGATGCGGGAGAGGATGTCAGTATGGAGGGTGGGGCTGGGGGAGGAGATGAGAACTGAGTCTCTTCTGGGAGTGAGGCGGGAGATGGGGGCTCCAGGAAAGTGTTGGCAGAGAAGGAGGAAGAGGTTCCAGGCCTCAAGGAGGTAAGGATTGGGACGAGAGAGGAGGTATTTGTAGGAAGAGGGAGGGAAGGAGGAGGAGGAGGCGGAGGGAGCAGGGTCAGGCGGGGAGACATCCATGGCATCCTGGGGGGGGGGGGGGGGAAGGAGGACGGGGCGGGGCCTTTCTGGGAGCGGAGGAGGTGGTAGTGTCACTAGGGCGTTTAAGGGCTGCGGAAGGGTGAGTTGTGACATGAGGGATGGGAGCTACAGGGAGGTGGCGGGAAGTGGCAGGTCCCAGCGTGGACGCAGTACTTGGCGCCGGAGATGGCGATGGTGAAGGCGACGGCGACGGCGATGGCGGTGATGGCAAAGGCGATGGGGAGAGCTGGGCATGGGCAGTGGCCCGTCAGGCCACCACCCTAGCTGGAGCTGCAGTGACGGGCTGGGGGAGTGGGGGGAAAGGATCAGAGGTGGAGGAGTGGGAGGAAGATGCTGGGGAGGGGGCGACGAAGAGCGAGGGCGAAGGGAGAGTTAGAAGAGGAGGGATGGAAAGAGGGGGGGGGGGCGACTGGCCACACCATGTAATGGTGGTGGTGGCGGCGGAGGGGGAAGTATAAACTATGTGGTGGTAGTAGTGGTAGTGGTGGTGGGGGGGGGGGGGGGGCGACATGATGACAGGTAGGAACTAATACAGTACAGGACGAAAAATGAGGGTGGAAAAACGGGGACGGACGAAGACGAGGACCAGAGTCCCACGCTGCTGTCTCCGGCGACGGCTGGCAGGAACGCCGCAGCTGCTGCTGCCGCAGACGGGGCCGGGGCCGCTGCTGCTGCTGGCTGGACCGCTGCTGCTGGCTGGCTGGACCGCTGCTGGCTGGCTGGACCGCTGTGGCTGGCTAGCTGGCTGGCACCTGCAACTCTGACACTTCGATTAGTGACAGGCACGAATCGAAGGGCGGTTCGCATTGCGAGGTACCGCCGGATATACAAAACGTAATTTTCGTAGTGGAGCACTTATTGTTTCAGAGACACTGAGTACACTTCGTAAGTGCTCAATATGTGAATAATACACTACGTATACATAATTGTTTGACAAGGTTGTCCCGGAACTGTTTTCTTTTACAATGCTGTTAGTTATCTTGGTAGAATATACATAATGGTCCATTGATAGTGACCGGGCCAAATATCTCACGAAATAAGCATCAAAAGAAAAAACTACGAAGAACGAATCCCGTCTAGCTTGAATGGGGAAACCATATCGTGCTATGGTTGGCCCGCTAGATGGCGCTGCCATGGGTCAAACGGATATCAACTGCGTTTTTTTAAATAGGAACCCCACTTTCTATTACATATTCGTATAGTACGTAAAGAAATATGAATGTTTTAGTTGGATCACTTTTTTCGCTTTGTGATAGATGGCGCTGTTATAGTCACAAACGTATAAGTACGTGGTATCACTTAACATTCCACCAGTACGGACGGTATTTGCTTTGTGATACATTAAACGTGTTAAAATGGGCAGTTTACCAATTGCGGAAAAGGTCGATATCGTGTTGATGTGTGGCTATTGTGATCAAAATGCCCAACGGGCATTAATTTGCCAGGAAGTTTCATATCAGCGCACACTCCGCTGCAGAGTGAAAATCTCATTCTGGAAACATCCCCCAGGCTGTGGCTAAGCCATGTCTCCGCAATATCCTTTCTTTCAGGAGTGCTAGTTCTGCTAGGTTCGCAGGAGAGCTTCTGTAAAGTTTGGAAGGTAGGAGACGAGGTACTGGCAGAAGTAAAGCTGTGAGTATCGGGCGTGAGTCGTGCTTCGGTAGCTCAGTTGGTAGAGCACTTGCCCGCGAAAGACAAAGGTCCTGAGTTCGAGTATCGGTCGGGCACACAGTTTTAATCTGCCAGGAAGTTTCATATCAGCGCACACTCCGCTGCAGAGTGAAAATCTCATTCTGAACACAGTAAGCAGTTTAGATGGACGTTTTAAAAGTATTGTAATATTTCAAATACATCTCTCTTTTCCCCTCCATCAATTGATACATACCAAAAATTATGCAAATGATTTCGTCTTTATTCACTGTAAATTTCTCCTTCAGTCTCTCTCTCGCCTCTCTCACATTGTCACCTCAGTTGCCTATCTATTACCTTCTCCCAAAACGTTAGAAACAAATCTAGTGTTTACATTGAAACTATACGTTCTCGCTTATTTTCTGATTTCATTTCTGTACTCTACCATTCCATTCAAAAACAATGAAATAGTATTCTTTTATATCCTCTTACCTTCTGAAAACATTCCTTCCTTTTCTCTCTGTACTAAGATAAAAGAAACAGTGGAATAGGTCTAACCAAAGAATACTTTGCAAGCTTTACACTCTTTTATTGTGCACTTCTGCACTCCTTTCCATTCCTAGAGCCATCCCTCCTTCCTGCTATCTCTCCCTTGACATCTACATCCACATTTATAAGTATACTCTGCAAGTCACACAAGCTTTACACTCTTTTATTGTGCACTTCTGCACTCCTTTCCATTCCTAGAGCCATCCCTCCTTCCTGCTATCTCTCCCTTGACATCTACATCCACATTTATAAGTATACTCTGCAAGTCACAATTAAGTGCTTGGTAGTGGGTTCTTTGAACAATTGTCACAATATTTCTCTACCGTTCCACTCAAAGAAAGCTAGAGAAAATAATGAACAACTAAACCTTACCGTGAAAGCACTGATGTCTCTTATAACAATGACCCTATCTCATAAGAATATCGGGGTAAACTATCGTGGCATTCAGCGGACGAAATTGGGGATTCGAATTTCGTGAGAACACCTCACCGCAATGTAAAACGCATACGTTTCAATGATTTCCATCCTACTCGTCTACCATATCCGTGACACAATCTCCCATGCTTCGTGATAATACAAAATGAACTGCCCTTCTTTAAACATCTTCGATGTCTTCCATCAGTCCTACCTCGTAGGAATCCCATACCATGCAGGAATATTCAGGAAGAGGACGGCAAAGTGATCTGTAGGTGGTCACTTTAATTGATTTGTCACATGTTCTAAGTATTCTGCCAATAAAACGCGGTCTTTGCGTTTCCCTTCCCAAAAAAATTTTCCATAATATGTTTCCAGTTTAAGTTGTTCGTCATTGTAGCTCTTAGATATTTAATTGAATCAACAACCTTTAACTGTGACTCATTTATGGTGCAAGAGAATTTTAAAGGAATTGTGTCGATATTCATGTGAAGAACCTCACACATTTCATCATTTAGGGTCAAATGTCACTTTTTGCATCGTGAAGATATATCTGCAACATCGTTTTGCAATTCGCTTTGCTCTTCTGTGGACTTTACTAGACTACAGCATAACCTGCCACAAGTCTAAGAGAAATGTTATCGTTGTCTGCTAAATAGTTTACATATATTAGAAATACCAGAATGGCTACATTACATTACTTGCATTACATTACAACAAGGTCATACTGATATTACATAGTCTTTTCGTAAGTGCTGTGGTCATCCTGTGGAAGAAGAGAAAACTTAGTAAGAGGCGATGTCACTTTGGAAACTGGACTGGTGTTTGCACGAAAATGTTTTGGATGGTCTGCTAAAGTTCGTGCAAACATCAATCCAGCTTCCAAAGTGACATCGCCTCTTACTAAGTTTTCTCTTCTTCTACAGTATGATAACAGCATTTACGAAAAGACTATGTAATATCAGTATGACCTTGTTGTATAGTTGTTTTTGTAAAGCCATTTAGCCTGAAGATGAGGTATTCCCTCGAAACATTTCGCTAAATAAATAAGTAATACAATAGTTGACAAAGTTTGTGACTGGTAGCGGTAATTTAAAAAAACCTTACAAAAAAAACTTTCCTTTAAAGGAGTCGGACAGGTGGAGGAGCAGGAGGGTATTATGCGCATTTTTCATTTTTGGATGGTGTACGAAAATTTTTCAAGCTAGGAATAAAACTCGAGATTTCTCATCTTTCTAACAATAGACAACAGAGTGATTCGGACTGCTAGGGATATCGGTGCGCAGTGCTGGCAATTTCGATGGCCCGCTACAGTTACGTCTCGTGCTGCCATTGCCTCATTGTCGAGTTTTCTGCCTGGCATCTGAGAAATACACTATCTGATCAAAAGTATCGGGACACCTATTAGTGGATATTAATATGGAGTATGCCTACTTTTCACCTTTATGACTGCTTGCACTCTCCTGGGGACACTTTCAGGGAAGTGTCTGAATATCTCCAGAGGAATGGCAGCCCAATCTTCCTCAAGTACCGAGTCCATTTCAGGAATGTTATTAGCTAAAAAACATCGCCACAAAGATGCTGCTTTATGACAGGGTGCACGATCATGTTGACTGAAAGAATTATCGTCTCCAAACTGTTCCTCTAACGTATGCAGTACAGAAAGTTGTACAGTGTGTTCATATCCTTACGCATTTAGCATTTTCTTAAGCGCAATAACGGAACCACACCCTAATCACGAAGGACACAGCCATCCGTAACACCACCTCCTCCGTTCTGTTACTACTACACACGATGGCAGGTAATGTTCTTCAGGTATTTGGCAAACCCAAACCCATCCATCAGACTGCCACAGGGTACAGCGTGACTCATCAGTCGAAATCACTCGTTTAGTTCAAAAATGGTTCAAATGGCTCTGAGCACTATGGGACTTAACTTCTGAGGTCATCAGTCCCCTACAACTTAGAACTACTTAAACCTAACTATCCTAAGGACATCACACACTTCCATACCCGAGGCAGGATTCGAATCTGCGACTGTAGCGGTCGCACGGTTCCAGACTGGAGCGCCTAGAACCGCTCGGCCACCCCGGCCGGCACTCGTTTCGTCATCTGCTGTCTACTGCGTGGCTTCTCACACAACCTCAAGCGTCGCTTAGCAGTGGCTATGGGATTGTAACTGCCCGACCATTGTACCCTATCCTTTTTAGCCAAGATGCATCGTCTTTGTGCAAGGTCAGGGCGGGCCACGGGAGTGCAAACCTTCACATGGGCAGAGTGTGCGGGCCGCGTACCGGCCAAGGATCCGCCCGTCTCGGTTTTGCTCGTTCCTTCCCGGAAATACTTGGTACAGCGAGATGTTGCATACACTACAGCGGTGTAGCATTTTGCGATCGGCACGACTCTCTTCAGTTCGTCAGAATTGTGGTGCCTGTGCTGTTTACCTTTTACTACTTGTTCTTTTATGAAGAAATTCGGAGTGCACAATGGGCATGGATGGATGCAGGTGATCAGACAGGATGCTAACGTACGTGTTACCTGTCAGAGGTAGACGTATCAGGGGTCCCGTAATCACCCCAACTGCACACGCCCCACAACCATTACACAGCCTCCACCAACTTGAGCAGTCCCCTGTTGAGATGCAGGGTCCATGCATTTATCAGTTTATCTCCCTACCCATACACGTCCATGCGTTCGGTACAATATGAAACGAGACTCGTCCGATCAGGCAAATGTTTCCTTTCCAGTCATCAACATTCTAGTGTCAGTGGTGACAGGCCCAGGCGAGGCGTAAAACTTTGTGTCGTGCAGTCATTAACGATACACGAGTGGGCCTCCGGCTCCAAAAGCCCATATCGATGATGTTTCGCTGAATGGTTCGCACACTGACACTTGTTGATGGCCCAGCATTGAAAACTGCAGCCATTTGCGAAAGGTTGCACTTCTGTCACGTTGAACGATTCTCTTCAGACGTCTTTGTTCCCATTCTTGCAGGGTCTTTTTCCAGCCGCAGCGATGTCGGAGATGTGATGTTTTCCTGGATTCCTAATACACTCCTGGAAATTGAAATAAGAACACCGTGAATTCATTGTCCCAGGAAGGGGAAACTTTATTGACACATTCCTGGGGTCAGATACATCACATGATCACACTGACAGAACCACAGGCACATAGACACAGGCAACAGAGCATGCACAATGTCGGCACTAGTACAGTGTATATCCACCTTTCGCAGCAATGCAGGCTGCTATTCTCCCAAGGAGACGATCGTAGAGATGCTGGATGTAGTCCTGTGGAACGGCTTGCCATGCCATTTCCACCTGGCGCCTCAGTTGGACCAGCGTTCGTGCTGGACGTGCAGACCGTGTGAGACGACGCTTCATCCAGTCCCAAACATGCTCAATGGGGGACAGATCCGGAGATCTTGCTGGCCAGGGTAGTTGACTTACACCTTCTAGAGCACGTTGGGTGGCACGGGATACATGCGGAAGTGCATTGCCCTGTTGGAACAGCAAGTTCCCTTGCCGGTCTAGGAATGGTAGAACGATGGGTTCGATGACGGTTTGGATGTACCGTGCACTATTCAGTGTCCCCTCGACGATCACCAGTGGTGTACGGCCAGTGTAGGAGATCGCTCCCCACACCATGATGCCGGGTGTTGGCCCTGTGTGCCTCGGTCGTATGCAGTCCTGATTGTGGCGCTCACTTGCACGGCGCCAAACACGCATACGACCATCATTGGCACCAAGGCAGAAGCGACTCTCATCGCTGAAGACGACACGTCTCCATTCGTCCCTCCATTTACGCCTGTCGCGACACCACTGGAGGCGGGCTGCACGATGTTGGGGCGTGAGCGGAAGACGGCCTAACGGTGTGCGGGACCGTAGCCCAGCTTCATGGAGACGGTTGCGAATGGTCCTCGCCGATACCCCAGGAGCAACAGTGTCCCTAATTTGCTGGGAAGTGGCGGTGCGGTCCCCTACGGCACTGCGTAGGATCCTACGGTCTTGGCGTGCATCCGTGCGTTGCTGCGGTCCGGTCCCAGGTCGACAGGCACGTGCACCTTCCGCCGACCACTGGCGACAACATCGATGTACTGTGGAGACCTCACGCCCCACGTGTTGAGCAATTCGGCGGTACGTCCACCCGGCCTCCCGCATGCCCACTATACGCCCTCGCTCAAAGTCCGTCAACTGCACATACGGTTCACGTCCACGCTGTCGCGGCATGCTACCAGTGTTAAAGACTGCGATGGAGCTCCGTATGCCACGGCAAACTGGCTGACACTGACGGCGGCGGTGCACAAATGCTGCGCAGCTAGCGCCATTCGACGGCCAACACCGCGGTTCCTGGTGTGTCCGCTGTGCCGTGCGTGTGATCATTGCTTGTACAGCCCTCTCGCAGTGTCCGGAGCAAGTATGGTGGGTCTGACACACCGGTGTCAATGTGTTCTTTTTTCCATTTCCAGGAGTGTATATACAGAACACTTGTGAAATAGTTGTACGGGAAAACCCCCACTTCATCGGTATCTCGGAGATGCGGTGCCCTATCGCTCGTACGCCGACTGTAACACCACGTTCAGACTCTCTCAAATCTTAATAACGTGCCATTGTAGCACCAGAAACCGATCTAACAACAACACCAGACACTTCTTGTCTTGTATAGGCGTTGCGATCGCAGCGCCGTATTCTGGCTTATCTCCGTGTTTGAATACGCATGCCTATACCAAATTCTTTAACGCTTCAGTGTATGTTCTGTCCTAGGACAACCCCCAGAGCCATAATTCATGGATCAAAAAACAGAATAAACTTTTTTCAAAATCGTGGAATATCAAAACAGGATCCGATGCCAGTGTTCGCTTTAAAGTATCGAACGCCATCGGACATTCGGTAGACCATTCCAATTTCGTACCTTTTCGTTCTAAACAGTTCAAATATCCGGCAATTTCGGCAAAGTCTTTTACAAATCGACTACAATAATTGCAGAGACTGATGAGACTTTGCAACTGTTTGATTGTCTTTAGTGGCGAAAAATTGTGAACTCCTGAGACCAAGCATTGATCTGTTCTCATATCTTCCTTACTAATTATATTCCCAAGGCCATTTACTTTCGTTGCTACAAAATGACATTTATCGATACTTCGCGTTAGTCATGCTGTTCTCAGTCTTTTGTAAATTTACTTCAACCATCGTATATGCTTTTCCGTGTCCTCCGAAAACACTATGTTATCCATATACACTAATGGCCATTAAAATTGCTACACCACGAAGATGACGGGCTACAGGCGCGAAATTTAACCAACAGGAAGAAGATGCTGTGATATGCAAACGATTAGGCTTTCAGAGCATTCACACAAGGTTGGCGTCGGTGCCGACGCTTACAACGTGCTGACACGAGGAAAGTTTCCAACCGATTTCTCTTACACAAACAGCAGTTGACCGGCGTTGCCTGGTGAAACGTTGTTGTGATGCCTCGTGTAAGGAGGAGGAATGCGTATCATCACGTTTCCGACTTTGATAAAGGTCGGATTGTAGTCTATCACGATTGCGGTTTATCGTATCGCGACATTGCTGCTCTCCTTGGTCGACATCCAATGACTGTTAGCAGAATATGGAATCGGTGGGTTCAGGAGGGTAATAATACGGAACGCCGTGCTGCATACAAATGGCCTCGTATCACTAGCAGTCGAGATGACAGGCATCTTATCTGCATGGCTGTAACGGATCGTGCAGCCACGGCTCGATCCTGAGTCAACAGATGGGGACATTTGCAAGACAACAACCATCTGCACGAACAGTTCGACGACGTTTGCAGTAGCATGGACTATCTGCTCGGAGACCATGGCTGCGGTTACTCTTGACGCTGCATCACAGGCAGGAGCGCCTGCGATGGTGTACTCAACTACGAACCTGGGTGCACGAATGGCAAAACGTCATTTTTTCGGATGAATCCAGGTTCTGTTTACAGCATTATGATGGTCGCATCCGTGTTTGGCGACATCGCGGTGAACGCACATTGGAAGCGTGTATTCGTCATCGCCAACTGGCGTATCTCCCGGCGTGATGGTATGGGGTGCCATTGGTTACACGTCTCGGTCACCTCTTGTTCACATTGACGGCATTTTGAACAGTGGACGTTACATTTCAGATGTGTTACGACCCGTGGCTCTACCCTTCATTCGATCCCTGCGAAACCCTATATTTGAGCAGGATAATGCACGACCGCGTGTTGCAGGTCCTGTACGGGCCTTTCTGGATACAGAAAATGTTCGACTGCTGCTCTGGCCAGCACATTCTCCAGATCTCTCACCAACTGAAAACATCTGGTCAATGGTGGCCGAGCAACTGGCTGGTCGCAATACGCCAGTCACTACTCTTGATGAACTGTGGTATCGTGTTGAAGCAGCATGGGCGGCTGTACCTGTACACGCCATCCAAGCTCTGTTTGATTCAATGCCTAGGCGTATCAGGTTGCTTATTACGGCCAGAGGTGGTTGTTCTGGGTACTGATTTCTCATTATCTATGCACCCAAACTGCGTAAAAATGTAATCACATGTCAGTTCTAGTATAATAAATTTGTCCAATGAATACCCGTTTGTCATCTGCATTTCTTCTTTGTGTAGCAATTTTAATGGCCAGTAGCGTAGATCAAACGTTGTTTTGTCTTCAATCCCCTAAGTACACCATCTAATACCTGAATGGTGGCTGATGGATTTTTGAGCTCCAACGGCATTTGACAATATTGGAAATGACTCCCCATAACGGAAAAATGCTGTCTTTGGTCAATCCTAGGGCTCTGCCTCTATTTTATGATATACGCTCATTAAATCCATTGTGGAGAAGTAGTTACACTGACCCAAACTGTCGTAAGGCTCTGTATTGTTTGGTATCAGATATGCACTGGCAATAATTTTTGCGTTGTCGTATTGGTACTCATAGCAAAATCTGTATTTTTTGGTACTGTCTGGTGACTCTTTCGGGACGGAAATTACGGGTGCCCCCCAGTAGTATCACTATACACCGTAATACCGTCAGCTAGCTGCTGGTCGATAAATTCGTCCATTATTGGTTGTATACGCTTCACAGCTCTGTATGGGTTCCTGTACACAGGAACATCATTCCGTGCTGGTATTCTGTGTTGTGTGAGTGGCGTTTCTGATAATGGACCATTCGCATTAAACAAATCTGTGAACTGCAGTAACATAGCTTCCACTTCTTCTCTATCCTTTCCCTGTAAATATTTCACTTTCTCACATAATGCAGATGCATTGACAGTTTGCTTGCTGTAGAGGTCCTCATTTCACCTATTCTTCTCATCTTCCATGTCACTGACGCATACTATACTTCCGTGTAAAAAAGAGTGCGACTTATACTATTACTCGTTAGTTCTCAATGGCTCTGCAAGATATAGTTAATCCTCAGGTAGGTTCATATCGGCGATTACTGAGATTAGCTTCCCAGAACCTTGCGGTATCCTATAACATGAATTGATCATTAGCACTTCTGTCTGCACCTTATTTGGTACAACCTGCTTGATCGGTGAAACTTTGCAGCGGTTAACATTTTCAGCGGAAACAATGCCCCACCAAGTCCAACTGAAACTCGAGGTGCAGGAACGTACAATACCCCTCACTAACACGCAGCAATACTTCCTCAGGCTGTCGAAAACACTTATTTACCACGTAAAGACTGAACAGTATTGTCCCCAATGGCTTCACGGCACTATCATCTACTCCGCTTAACATATACCATGGCTCATGTAGTCTCTTTCTAGCCAAGAGATCCAGACTGACTTGACACGTGAGCTCCAGTGTTCACCAAAAATTTATATTCTCTAACATTTACTTTGCCCCTGCATACGTTACTGTGGTCTCGTGTTCTACTGGTAATGCCGACCAACGGATGAGGCACTCCAGGTCCCGTTTAACGACCGATTTTTAGGAACTTGCTTTGTCTCGTGCTTTCTTCGACAGATACGCGCCTTACGGCCCACCTCACCACATTCACAACAATCGGGCTGACGACAGTTTCCTTGTGTGGGCCGTGCGCCCACATTTAAAACACTTCACTTTAGAAGAAAAAAAGAAACTACGTGATCACTCCGTCTTCATGTAGCGATATGCATCTCCTCCAGTTGCGTAGCAATCTTTATGGCAGCAGATAAGTCACTTGAATTCTCCATTTTATTTATTTATTTATTTAGTGTTCCGTGGGACCAAATTAAGGAGAAGTCTCCATGGTCATGGAACGAGTCAATACATGAAATTATAACACGATAGTAGAAACAGATAAAATGAAATACAATAAACGTATTCAGCCGACAATTGGTAAGTTTAAATAAAGAAAATCAACAATGTAAAACTGGAATTTGCTTAATTTTTCACCTATTCCAGGAGCTCCTCGATAGAATAGAAGGAGTGAGCCATGAGGAAACTCTTCAGTTTATACTTAAAAGCGTTTGGGCTACTGCTAGGATTTTTGAGTTCTTGTGGTAGCTTATTGAAAATGGATGCAGTAGAATAGTACACTCCTTTCTGCACAAGAGTCAAGGAAGTGCATTCCACATGCAGATTTGATTTCTGCCTAGTATTAACTGAGTGAAAGCTGCTAACTCTAGGGAATAAGCTAATATTGCTAACAACAAACGACATTAAAGAAAATATATACTGTGAGGGCACTGTCAAAATTCCCAGACTATTGAATAGGGGTCGACAAGAGGTTTTCGAACTTACACCACACATAGCTCGAACAGCCCGTTTTTGAGCCAAAAATACCCTTTTTGAATCAGAAGAATTACCTCAAAAAATAATACCATATGACATAAGTGTATGAAAATATGCGAAGTAGACTACTTTTCGTGTTGAACTAACACTTATTTCAGATACTGTTCTAATGGTAAATAAAGCAGCATTTAGTTTCTGAACAAGATCCTGAACATGGGCTTTCCACAACAGCTTACTATCTATCAGAACGCCTAGGAACTTGAACTGTTCTGTCTCGCTTATAATATGCCCATTCTGTCTGATCAAAATATCAGTTCTTGTTGAATCGTGAGTTAGAAACTGTAAAAACTGAGTCTTACTGTGATTTAGCTTAAAATTATTTTCCACAAGCCACGAACTTATTTCATGAACTACATTATTTGATAATTTTCAATATTACACGCAAGATCCTTCACTACCAAGTTGGTGTCATCAGCAAACAGAAATATTTTTGAATCACCTGTAATACTAGAAGGCATATCCTTTATACACTCCTGGAAATTGAAATAAGAACACCGTGAATTCATTGTCCCAGGAAGGGGAAACTTTATTGACACATTCCTGGGATCAGATACATCACATGATCACACTGACAGAACCACAGGCACATAGACACAGGCAACAGAGCATGCACAATGTCGGCACTAGTACAGTGTATATCCACCTTTCGCAGCAATGCAGGCTGCTATTCTCCTATGGAGACGATCGTAGAGATGCTGGATGTAGTCCTGTGGAACGGCTTGCCATGCCATTTCCACCTGGCGCCTCAGTTGGACCAGCGTTCGTGCTGGACGTGCAGACCGCGTGAGACGACGCTTCATCCAGTCCCAAACATGCTCAATGGGGGACAGATCCGGAGATCTTGCTGGCCAGGGTAGTTGACTTACACCTTCTAGAGCACGTTGGGTGGCACGGGATACATGCGGACGTGCATTGTCCTGTTGGAACAGCAAGTTCCCTTGCCGGTCTAGGAATGGTAGAACGATGGGTTCGATGACGGTTTGGATGTACCGTGCACTATTCAGTGTCCCCTCGACGATCACCAGTGGTGTACGGCCAGTGTAGGAGATCGCTCCCCACACCATGATGCCGGGTGTTGGCCCTGTGTGCCTCGGTCGTATGCAGTCCTGATTGTGGCGCTCACCTGCACGGCGCCAAACACGCATACGACCATCATTGGCACCAAGGCAGAAGCGACTCTCATCGCTGAAGACGACACGTCTCCATTCGTCCCTCCATTCACACCTGTCGCGACACCACTGGAGGCGGGCTGCATGATGTTGGGGCGTGAGCGGAAGACGGCCTAACGGTGTGCGGGACCGTAGCCCAGCTTCATGGAGACGGTTGCGAATGGTCCTCGCCGATACCCCAGGAGCAACAGTGTCCCTAATTTGCTGGGAAGTGGCGGTGCGGTCCCCTACGGCACTGCGTAGGATCCTACGGTCTTGGCGTGCATCCGTGCGTCGCTGCAGTCCGGTCCCAGGTCGACGGGCACGTGCACCTTCCGCCGACCACTGGCGACAACATCGATGTACTGTGGAGACCTCACGCCCCACGTGTTGAGCAATTCGGCGGTACATCCACCCGGCCTCCCGCATGCCCACTATACGCCCTCACTCAAAGTCCGTCAACTGCACATACGGTTCACGTCCACGCTGTCGCGGCATGCTACCAATGTTAAAGACTGCGATGGAGCTCCGTATGCCACGGCAAACTGGCTGACACTGACGACGGCGGTGCACAAATGCTGCGCAGCTAGCGCCATTCGACGGCCAACACCGCGGTTCCTGGTGTGTCCGCTGTGCCGTGCGTGTGATCATTGCTTGTACAGCCCTCTCGCAGTGTCCGGAGCAAGTATGGTGGGTCTGACGCACCGGTGTCAATGTGTTCTTTTTTCCATTTCCAGGAGTGTATAAATAAGCAACAGCAGCGGCCCCAGCACCGACCCTTGGGGAACGCCCAACTTAACAGTGCCCCATTGGGACTGGACATCACTGCCACTCTCAATATTGCGGTGAATTACCTTCTGCTTTTTGTTCTTAAAGTAAGATGCGAACCAATTGTAAGCTATTGAGTTCACCTGCTATATTCAGAAAGTGATTATTAAATACTGTACATAAATGCGACTTATCAGTAACATGGACATTCCCACTACCCACTGATTCTATATCCTCGACCTGTCTCTGCAGACCAGCCACTTCCTTTACGACTGACCATACGGTTTTAATTTTATCCTGAGACTTAGCTATTCTATCAGCATACCACATACTTTTTGCCTTCCTAATAACTTTTTAAGCACCTTACAATACTGTTTGTAAAGGGCTGCTGCATTTAGATTTTGACTGTTTCTAATGTCTTGATATAATTGCCACTTTGTTCTACAGCCACCCAGGCTGCCTGTTTGTGATAGTACCCTGTTTTGAACGTTCTAACGGAAAGCAACTTTCAAAGAGCACGAGAAAATTCTTGAGGAAAGCATTATATCTATCGTCTACTGTATCAGCACTATAAGCATCTTGCCACTCTTGTTCCTTGATAAGGTTTACAAAGGTCTCTACAGCAACTGGATCAGCTTTCCTAAAAAGTTGATAACTATATTTAACATGTGTTGCAACACAAAAATCTTTTAGAGTTAAAACTTGTGCATCATGATCTGAATGGCCATTCACTTTTTTGCTAACAGAATGCCCTTCTAGTAATGAGGAATGAACGAAAATGTTGTCTATGGTTGTTCTTCTGTTCCCTTGCACTCTCGTAGGAAAGAATACGGTTTGCATAAGATTATATGAATTAAGGAGGTCTACCAGCATCCTTTTCCTTGCAAAATCACTTACACAATTAATATTGAAGTCACCACATATAACAAACTTTTTGTATTTCCTATAAAGTGAACCAAGAACCTCCTCTAGCTTTAGCAAAAATGTTGTGACATCAGAGTCTGGGGATCTATAAATAACAACAGCTAGAAGTTTAACTCCACTAAATTTAACCACACCTGCACAACATTCAAACACCTTTTCAGTGCAGTACTTTGAAACATCAATTGACTCAAATGGGATACCGTTTTTCACATACATGGCTACTCCCCCACACCGCAAAGAGCTCCTAGAAAACCTGCCAGCCAACCTGTATCCTGGTAAAAGAAGCCTCTGAATTATCTCCTTATTTAAGAAGTGTTCAGATATACCAATAATTTCAGAGTCAACATCTATAAGCAGTTCACTAACTTTATCTCTAATACCTTGCATATTTTGATGAAATATACTAATTCCCTCGTTTCTCGGATACCTAAGCTTTGACGAAAGTGGTTTCTTTGTTAGAGAGACTTCCCTTAAGCAGGAATACCTATCATCTGACTTCAATCTAAAAAATGTGCAGCTCTAACACCCACTAGTACAGGAATTTTCCCATGAGTAATCCCACGACCTCCACCTATGCTTTCACCTATGAGCTTTGCCAACCTCCCCTTTCCATACCTGTTGAGGTGCAGGCCATGTCTAGTGAAACCCGTCCTGCTGATAGACTCCACTGATACCACTGAAATGTGACTCATGCCTTCTGTCATCAGCGCACCCCCAAGTCTCATGTTATTACGCTTGACAGCTGTATTAAGATGAGGCCGATTGTGACGCTGAAACAGTTCCACGAAATGCACATTCGTGTTGCCAGTCTGAGTGGCTATCTTTTCCAGGTTACCATCTATGTCATACTCCCCATCCCTATCAATACTATTACCAGCCCCACCCACAATCACTACCTGATCCTCTTTAGTAAAATCCCTACATAACCCCCCTATGTTAACAGTCACTTGAGCCAATCCTGCTGGCCGTGCGGTTAAAGGCGCTGCAGTCTAGAACCGCAAGACCGCTACGGTCGCAGGTTCGAATCCTGCCTCGGGCATGGATGTTTGTGATGTCCTTAGGTTAGTTAGGTTTAACTAGTTCTAAGTTCTAGGGGACTAATGACCTCAGCAGTTGAGTCCCATAGTGCTCAGAGCCATTTGAACCATTTGAGCCAATCCTGCATTAGGCTTCACAATGCTGGTGACCTGGTACTCACTCCCCAACACTTCCTGCAACTGCTGGCCTACACATCTATCATGAGAACTACCTAATAGCAGAACCTTCTTCTTTCTCTTAGACTTTGCAACTGCCCGAGCCACCGTAACTGCTGAGGTCTGCTGCATACTTCCTACACCTACAGCTACTAGAGATTCCTCTCCACTAGACTCTGACAGTTGGTCATATCTATTACAAACACCAATAGTAAAACAATCTGAAAATCTCCTTCTCCTAGCAGATCTCTTGCCAACAGTCAGCTCCCATTCCCCAACCCCCTTCTCCCTCCTCATCATATCTAGCTCCTCCTGTGCGTTTTTCAGCTGCACCTGAAGGGCACAGATCTTACGCTCCTGCTCCTCTATCAACTTACTCTTGCTACATAACCTGCAGTTCCAGGAGAGAATCTCACCAGAATGCCCACTGGCTTACCTACTGCACTCCCCCCAGTGAAAATACTTCGAACAAGTCTCACACCGCCATCCACTACTCACGAAGCTACGGCAAAGCCCACACTTCTCACTCATGATAAAATTTTACAGTTATTGAAACAAGAAAACTACTTATCTAAGTTCCGCTAGTAAAATAAGAATATGTTAAAAAACTGACTACAATAATCACAAACTTACTCTACAAGGGAAGTAACTACTATTATTTACGGTATTAATCAACAGCAAATGAGAATATAACAAAAGACTAGCACAGTAAGAAAATCAAACGTCTAATGACACAGTAACGAAACTGAAAACAGTTCCCAAAAGTTTCTTCTGAAATTATTTCACCAGAAAACACCAAGAACACTGGTTGAAGACTATTAAAGTTCCTAAATAAAACACTATACACAAACAATTAATTAGTACTTAGCTTACGATGCGCCGCTACAGCTGCAACTGGTCAGCGCGCAATGTAAACACAGGTAAGAGGTTAAGTTGCTCGATACGAAACACTCACAAATATCTGGTCACAACACAAGAAAGGCGGAGTTGAATGAAGAAACCTGTAATAAGTCACTTATATAGTAAATATTATCGCAAAAACCGTTAAAATATGTATCTGAAACCTAAAAAAAAATGAAAACTTAGAGAGCGATCTCACACGCAGTCACGCGCTTATGACGTCACACCCTCCTTAACACATCAGCAGAAATACCTCTTAGAAATATATCCAGAGTCCTTTTCTTTGTCTCATGCAGAATTACTCTACCGGCCTCCGCATTCTGCCGTAGTTTATACGTTTGCGAGTTCGTTTTCCTAATCCTGTCAGAGAAAGATTCCATTGATTCGTCGTACTTCTTCAATAGTCCATTAAGCTTTTCCCCAAAAAACCTCGCACTGTTCTGTTTCCGATAGCCAGTTAGCCAGTTCCTCAAATCCTTGGGCCTTACTGAGGATCTCATGGTACTTAACCATCCAATAAGTGCGCGTGTGTGTCAGATACGAAGCGACAATGTTCGCTACCGTTTCTTGGAGGGAAATTCCTCCTTTGTTCTATCCCCCTCTTTCGACTTCACCCTACTTCAGCCCTGGTCGCTACTCGCTAGAGTAAACAGGAAGCTAGAAACGCATGTTTCGTATCTGAGGAATGTGAGTTTTTAGCTTTTTATTTTCTAAGATTTTTTGTTAAATCTTTAATGCTGATTAGTAATTTAATGTAGTATACATGATGAAGTAACATGTGTCTCGAATCGACAATGGAATTAAACGAAATTGTGTATGTCAATATTTTGGAAATTAGAGGTAAGGTCTTACGGGACCAAACTGCTGAGGTCACCGGTGCCTAAGCTTACGCACTACTTACTCTAACTCAAACTAACTTACACTATGGACAACACACACACCCATGCCCGAGGGAGGACTCGAACCTCTGACGGGGAAGCCGCGCGGCCGTGACAAGGCGCCTGAGACCGCGCGGCGACCCTGCGCGGCGTTTGTGTCAAATACGCGTGACCTCCAATGCTTGCATTATGTTATTTGTTCAGTTTCGTTTCATATTTATTTCTTAGGTACTATTTGGTACAAAGAGATGTATAATTTAAACAATCCTTTGGATGTTGAAGCTATGGTAAATGCTATTCTGCGTGATATCGATGATGATATAGATCAAGGCAATAGTTTTATAGAGGACAGTGATACAGATGGAGAAGAGCACGTATCGGAAACAGATGGAGATTCTGATACTGAACTGAGCGCTCAGTTCAGCTCATAACACGACGAAGATGAGAGCACCCAACTGACAGTTCAAACTGTTTAAAGGAAAAACACAACAATAATCAAGATTTGGCCATGACAGGAAAACCCGAGGAAAAGGTAAAGACGAGCTAAGCAAAACACTTTATTTCACCTGCCCGGAGTAATCGCGCCTGCGGAAAACGAGGCTAATATTCTTGTTCAAATGGCTCTGAGCACTATGGGACTTAACATCTGAGGTCATCAGTCCCCTAGAACTTAGAAGTACTTAAACCTAACTGACCTAAGGACATCACACACATCCATGCCCGAGGCAGGATTCGAACCTGCGACCGTAGAGGTCGCGCGGTTCCAGACTGAAACGCCTAGAACCGCTCGGCCACATCGGCTGGCTAATATTCTTGATTGATGGAAATCCCTCATCTCTCGCAGAATGATTCAACGTATTGTAGAATATTATTTATTCTTACAATACGAGATAACCGTCCTCATTCAAGGGACGCTCAACAGACAGACAGGGTGGGAATGAAACCCTTATTCGGGCTACGGTATACCACTGTGTTGTATCACCAGAAATGCTATTCACTTGGTGAAAATTTCACAATCGATGAAAAACTCGAGGCTTTTCGAAGGAGATGCGGTTTCACACACTACATTAAAAAAGAAAAAGAAAAAAAAACCAGAAGGCCCATTCAGTGTAAGCACTAAACAATATGACATTGTGAAAAGGTTTTCAGCACCCATTTTCTACCATGTGAGAAATATTACGGCCGATAGTAGGTTTATGGCCCTTTATTTTTTTGAGTCGTCAGTTTCCTGCTGGTTTGATCCATCTTGTTACGAATTTCTCCCCTGTGCCACAGTCTTCATATCACAGTATCACTTGCAACCCACGTCGACTATTATTTGCTGCATGTATTCCAGCCTCTGTCTTCCTCTACAGTTTTTACACTCTACACCTGCCTCTAGTACTATGTAAATTATTCCCTGATGTCTTAACAGTTGTCCTGTCCTCCTGTCTCTTCTCCTTGTCAGAGTTTTCCACACATTCCTTTCCTCTCCGATTCTCAGCAGAACCTCCTCATTTCTCACCTTATCAGTCCACCTAAATTTCAACATTCGCCTGTAGTACCACATACCAAATGCTTCATTTCTCTTCTGTTAGGGTGTTCCCACTGTCCATGTTTCACTACCATAAGCGCTGCGCTCCAATCGTACATTCTCAGAATTTTCTTCCTCAAATTGAGGTCTGTGTTTGACACTAGTAGACTTCTCTTGGCCAGGAATACCCTTTTTGCTAGTGCTAGTTTGCTTTTGATGCCCTTCTTGCTCCGTCCGTCATTGGTTATTTTGCTGCCTAGGTAGCAGAATTCCTTAACTTCATCTGCTTCGTGATGATCAATCGTGATGTTAAGTTTCTCGCTACTCTCATTTCTGCTACTACCCATTACTTTCATCGTTCTTCGATTTACTCTGAAGCCACATTCTGTACTCATTCGACAGTTCATCCCATTTAGGAAATCGTGTAATTCTTCTTCACTTTCACAGTCGATAGCAATGTCATCAGTCATTCGTAACATTGATATCCTTTCACCTAGGATTTGTTTTATTCCCATCATTGCTTCTCCGATGTACAAATTGAGCAGTAGGGGCGAAAACTACATCCATGTCGCACACCCTTTTTAGTCCGAGCACTTCGTTCTTGGTCTTCACTCTTATTCTTCCCTCATGGCTCTTGTACACGTCGTATATTACCGATCTTCCCCTACATCTTAACCCTATTTTCTTCAGAATTTCGAACATCTTGCACCATTCTACATTGTCGAACGCTTCTCCCATGTCGACAAATCCTATGAACGTGTCTTGATTTTTCTTTAGTCTTGCTTCCACTATCAACCGCAACGTCAGAATTGCCTCTCTTGTGCCTTTACCTCTCATAAAGCCAAACTGATCGTCATGTAAGATATCCTCAATTTTCGTTCCCATTCTTTTGTATATTATTCTTGTCAGAAAATTGGATGCATGAGCTGTTAAGATGATTGTGTGATAATTCTGTCACTTGTCAGCTCTTGCAGTCTTCGGAATTGTGTGGACGATATTTTTCCGAAAGTCAGATAGTTTGTTGTCAGACTTATACATCCAACGCAAATAGTCGTTTTGTTGTCTCTTCCTGCCGGCCGCGGTGGTCTCGCGGTTCTAGGCGCGCAGTCAGGAACCGTGCGACTGCTACGGTCGCAGGTTCGAATCCTGCCTCGGGCATGGATGTGTGTGATGTCCTTAGGTTAGTTAGGTTTAAGTAGTTCTAAGTTCTAGGGGACTGATGACCACAGCAGTTGAGTCCCATAGTGCTGAGAGCCATTTTTTTGTTGTCTCTTCCACCAATGACTGTGGAAATTCTGATGGAATTTTATCTTTCCCCACAGCCTTATTTGATCTTAAGCCTTCCACAGCTCTTTTAAATTATGATTGTAATACTGAATAACCATTCTCTTCTAAATCTAGCCCTGTCACTTCTTGTACCACATTAACCAAATTATCCCCTCATATAGGCTTTCATGGTATTCTTTCCATCTATCCGTTCTCTCCTTTTCATTTAACATCCCCATTGCACTCTTAATGTTACCACCCTTGCTTTTAATTTTGCCGAAGATTATTTGGACTTTTCAGTGTTATGTTGAGTCAGTGCTACCGACAATCATTTCTTTTTCAATTTCTTCACGTTTTTCATGTAACCATTTCATCTTGGCTTCCCTGCACTTCCTGTTTATTTCATTCTTCAGCGACTTGTGTTTCTGAATTCCATAAATTCCGTGAACATTTTTGTATTTGCTTCTATCATCTATAAACTGAAGTTTTTACTCTGTTATCCATAGTTTATTCGCAGTTACTTTCTTTCTACCTACGTTTCCTGCCCAGCATCTGTGACTGATCTTTTGAGACCTGTCCATTCCTCTTCAACTGAACTACCTACTGGACCATTCATTATCGCCGTATCTATAGCCTCAGATAACTTCAAGAGTATCTCTTCACTTCTTCGTACTTCCATATCCCACTTCTTTGTGTATTGACTAGTCTCTTAAACTTCAGCCAACTCTGCATGACTACTACATTGTGAACTGGGTCTGTATCTTTTCCTGGTTACGTCATACAATCCAGTATCAAATTTCGGAATCTCTGTCTAACCATGATGTTATCTAACAGAAATCTTGAGAGATTGCAGGACACACTCACTTCTGATTCGGTGTAGGGAATACAATCTACTGCGATTTGACTTCATACATTGTGATGAAATGGTGCGTAGCAGTTTATGGTCTAGGGAAAGAAATACGGTAAGCATTACCTGCATTCAAAGGAACAGGGTGCCGACTTAAACGACTTCAGTAAAAGCACGGCGTTGGTGGGCCGACAAAGAGCGTTTTCTCTGGGAAGCAATGAGGAGATATTTCCAGACAGCTGCGTGCAGAGGTCGCATTGTGCAAAACACATTAGCTTGGCGCCAGACAGGGGGCCGACGCCCAGGTATACGGCCTAGCGCCGAAAAGTCGCCGACAGCGCATTGTAGGTTGCGAATAAAGCAGAGGATGGACCCTTGTTAGCGAGGAAGCCACCAAAAGAAATGTAAACGTTATGCAAATGTCCGTGGGACAAGGAAACTGGCGCCCAGACGTCCAGACTCTGTTTCGAAACATGTTTTGTCAATGCACAAAGCTGTTTGCATGTTTATGGCCGTTCTTTCCAAACTTTGTAATGGACCCAAAAGGGGAGATATCAAGCTGTTTATGGAGGGCTGTGCTTCCACCCTGTATTGTGTTAGCAAAAGACATGGCATACGTGTGGGAAAGAGGCCGCAAAACTGATTTTTTTTCCGTTTTCTGCCAATTAACTTTAAAGCCTCTGATTGGTCAAATCAGTTCACAGTGCAAAGACCACTCTCCGAGCTTAGAATGCCGGGCTCCAGCTCGTGATTGGCTTGTGTGAAAGTGGGGGAAGTCAAAAAAAAGAAATGTGCTTTTGGAACCGAAGTGAGGAGGAAACGGGGAGAAAGGAAGAAAGATCAGTCTTGTATAAGTCTCTTGTACTGGCACTTCACTAGAAAAGAGCTGCAGGTCTCTATCTAAACGGTGATACTTGTGTCCTTCGCTAGTGTGCAAGTTAGAGCCTGTGGCAGTCACCTTCTGAACCGTCAGAGGTACTGCTTATATCATCACGGTCACAACGAGTGATGCGTGTGTGTACTTATTTGTCTTGAGTCAGTTGTCTAAACAGTTGATATATTCTGAGACGTACAGTCGTGGCACGGAGTCAAATTGGTTTGGCAGACCAGCAAACGGGTCCACCTGCACACTGATATCAATCAGGGTTTCAGAGGCTCTTAGGGAAGTACCTGCATTCTGAATTAACTGAACGCGACATCACGTACTTGCATTTTTCGGGAACGTGCATTTAATAACAGCTTGCCGCCGTCCATGACTTCGGTCACCGAATGCATCGTGGTGTGCCGCCTTGACGAGTAGGATGGTAAAGTATTCGCTGCTGAGACGTAGGGCTATAATATCTATTTCTCAGCACCCTGTTCTCTTGGACCATATTTTTCCTTTTTTTTGTGTGGTAGAATACAGATGCTTGGTGGTGGCATAGTTTGATGCCATAACCTGGATTCACGTGTATGAAGTGAGATAGAGCAAGTAGTGTTCTGGTTAGTGTCTTGTGTCAATCCCCAGCAGATCACTTTATCCACCATAGATCCCATTTTAGTAAGGCTTTTGTTAAATATTTTTTTGTATGATGTTTCTTTAATAATTTTGTTTTCTTGTCATGTTTAAGATCAATAAATCGATTGTGATCTAGACTACAACTTCTCCCTGAGTTCTGATTAACAGTTGCTTCGCATTTTTATGGCAGTCTATATCAGAAACATAAGGAGTAGCTTTTTCACTTGGTGTCCACTGCATGGATCTTTACTTCATTAGCAATAATCTTCTTTCAATCTTTCCATATTTCCTAGACTTTTCCAAGTATACCTCCGCTTCTTGCAATTCTTGAACAAAGTATTCGCTAATGTTACTAGCTGAAATTTATTACAGAACTCAATTAGTCTTCTGCCTCTCTTGTTCTTAGTACCAGGCTCATATTCTCTCGTAACCCTTTTCTTCTACTCCTTCCCCTACAACCTCATTCCAGCTCCCACCTCTATTACATTTTTATCTCCCTTTACGTACTGAATTACCCGTTCAATATCCACATATACTTTCTCTATCTCTTCGTCTTCACCTTGCGAAGTTGGCTTGAATACCTGATGTATCGTTGTCGGTGTTGGTTTTCTGTCGACTCTGACGAGAAAAACATTATCACTGAACTGTTCACAGTAACACACTCTCTCTACCCTACCTTCCTGTTCATAAAGGTTCTTACTCCAGATATTCCATTTTCCGCTGCTGTTGATAGTACCTTATACTCATCTGACCTGAAATCCTTATCTTTCTTCGATTTCACTTCACTGACCCCCACTATATCTTAATTGAGCCTTTGCATTTTCCTTTTCAGATTTTGTGGCCTCCCCACCACGTTCAAGCTTCTGACATTCCATGCCCCGCTCTGACACGTAGAACGATATCCTTTCATTGGTTATTCAATCTGTTTCTCATGGTCACCTCCAGGGGATCCGAATGGGGGAGTATTCCGGAATCTTTTGCCAGTGGAGAGATCATCATGACGTTTTTTCACTTGCGGGTCACATGCGCTGTGGATACACATTATGTGTCTTTAATGCAGTGGTTTCCACTGCCTTCTGCACTTTCGCTTCATGGATAACTGCTGATTCTTTGGCCTATAGGGACAGTTTCCCACCCTAAGGTCAAGAGTGTGGCCTGAACCTCTGCCAGCTCCTTCGCCCCCTTTCAAAATGTCATTGGCAGAATGAGGGTGATTTCTTATGCTGGAAGTCTTCAGCCACCAATGCTGATTTTCATTCAAAATTTAAAGGGCAGAGGGGACTGAAACCGTAACCGAGGACATCTTCATTAGTAATCAAGTATGTATCAGTACCTCGACAAGCTGTGGGAAGAAAATTTGTGATTTCGTTTTCTTCTTTAATGTTCGTCGCATTTGTTCGGAGCGAACGTCCCATGATACTCATTTAAGTTCATCGATGATCCATTTACTCAGTTTTTTTATCACTGAGAGCAGATAACCCTCCAACAGAACACGCTGAGCTACCGTTTCGGCTTTCCTAGACCGCCTGCTTATGGATTACGATTTGGCAAAGGAACTGTCATCAAAAAACATTTCATATGTTGGCACTTTATGGAAAAATAAGCCTGAGATTCCTCCTGAATTCACAGCAACCACAAAGCGAGAGCACCACTCAAGTCTCTTTGGTTTCCGTAAAGAGGCAACATTTGATTCATACGTGCCAAAAAAGTACAAGAATGTTTTGCTGTTATCCAGCCTCCACAACGATTGAAAAATCGATGAGGCAACGGGTGATCTCGAGAAACCAGAAATTATAGCCCTTTATAATCACACAAAAGGAGGAGAGGACACTGTCGACAAATATTGTGGGTCCTTCAGTGTTGTGAGAAGGATGGAGCGATGGCCTCTGGTGGTGTTTTTTTTCGGTGATGAAAGTTTCTGCCATAAATCCAAAAAAATGCCTCTGAGCACTATTGGACTTAACTGCTGAGGTCATCAGTCCCCTAGAACTACTTAAACCTAAATAACCTAAGGACATCACACACATCCATGTCCGAGGCAGGATTCGAACCTGTGAACGTAACGGTCGCGCGATTCCAAACTGTAGCGCCTAGAACCGCTCGGCCACCCGGGCCAGCCATAAATTCATTTATAATCTCCAGAGGAAACACCAACAATAATCTCAAGAGAAGAAAATATCTTAGAAATCTTTCGAACAACTTTGCGCAGGAGAATGTAGAAAGGAGAAGTAACAGGAGAACTACTTACAGAAGTTTTAAATGTGTCGCGCACAGAAGATGAGCAACAACAGCAACAAGGAAGAGGAGAACATCAACCTCAGGAGCCTCCATAGAAAAGAAGCAGGCCATGTGTATTTATTTAGAGAACAAGAATAACCCGTTTCAGATGCGAAATATGTAGACAGGTTATTTCTTTATGACATTCAAGAAATGTTTGCAATAATTCAATTTCAGCTTTTAATTAATCACTTGTTTCAAATGTGAGATAATGGATGGTCTCTTTCGTTTACATCATTCAAGAAATGTTTGCATTGATTTATTTCAGCTTCTAAATAACTTTTGTATATTTAAAAACTAAAATTTGAAGCACAATCTTATATAAATTTGACATTCATATACGGCAAGTATGTATCAATACCTCGACAAGCTGTGGGGAGAAAATATGTGTTACGAAAAGTTTTAAATGAATTATTTACTTGGCTTCTGTATGTGTAACTTTAGAGGCAATTTACCACCCGACGATCAAGAATTTTCCCTGAACCTAATATTACTTTTATGATGAAAATTTAACGTTGAAGAAGACATAAGTTTTATTAACAACAAGTGTTATATGCGAGATACGCGCGACCGCTCTTGGCCGACTAGAAGGCGAGCCTGTACGAAAGTAAATGTAGCCATATTCAAGGACATTTCTTCCCACCATTCTCCAAATGTTGAGGCAACCTTCACATAACTATTAAAAATAAATATATCTTGGGTTGCGTTCCCCCAAAATGGCGCCATGAGGTTGCCTGCTGACGGATCGATGGAATGGGCGCGTACGCTTTCTCCTGAATGAAGGAGTCCTTGCCCTCCAGCAAGGCTCCCCATTGCTCAATTCTCCTACGGAGTGCTTCCTTTTCTTTCCCCTGTTTCGTTGAAGTTTGTAACGGAGTAGGTATTTGGACACTCAAAGCCTCTACCGTTTTTTTTTTCCCCCCCAGAGTCACCGCTTCTGTGTCTGGCATTTCTGTAAACTCCATCTGCATTTATACAAGAAAAGCAGGAAACTGCACACACGATAGGCAAAAAAAGGATTTCAGTTGATCGTTACATCATACCATAGCCCAACGAGACTCTGTGTACTGGTGTGCTTCGTGACCAATCCTTCTACACTTACTGCAAGCAGCTGAGACAGCTTGAACACATGGTAAGTCATGTACAAATACACTACTGGCCATTAAAATTGCTACACCACGAAGATGTCGTGCTACAGACACGAAATTTAATTGACAGGAAGAAGATGCTGTGATACGCAAATGATTAGCTTTTCAGAGCATTCACACAAGGTTGGCGCCGGTGGCGACACCTACAACGTGCTGACATGAGGAAAGTTTCCAACCGATTTCTCGTACACAAAAAGCAGGCTGTAATGGATCGTGCAGCAACGTCTCAATCCCTGAGTCAACAGATGGGGACGTTTGCAAGACAACAACCATCTCCACCAACAGTTCGACGACGTTTGCAGTAGCATGGACTATCAGCTCAGAGACCATGGCTGCGGTTACCCTTGACGCTGCATCACAGACAGGAGCGCCTGCGATGGTGTACTCAACGACGAACCTGGGTGCACGAATGGCAAAACGTCATTTTTTCGGATGAATCCAGGTTCTGTTTACAGCATCATCATGGTCGCATCCGTGTTTGGCGAAATCGCGGTGAACACTCATTGGAAGCGTGTATTCGTCATCGCCATACTGGCCTATCACCCGGCGTGATGGTATGGGGTGCCATTGGTTACACGTCAGCATGATAATGCACGACCGCATGTTGCAGGTCCTGTACTGGCCTTTCTGGATACAGAAAATGTTCGACTGCTGCCCTGGCCAGCAAATTCTCCAGATCTCTCACCAATTGAAAAAGTCTGGTCAATGGGGCCGAGCAATTGGTTCGTCACAATACGCCAGTCACTACTCTTGATGAACTGTGGTATCGTGTTGAAGCTGAATGGGCAGCTGTACCTGTACACGCCATCCAAGCTCTGTTTGACTCATTGCCCAGACGTATCCAGGCTGTTATTACGACCAGAGGTGGTTGTTCTGGGTACTGATTTCTCAGGATCTATGCACCCAAACTGCGTGAAAATGTAATCACATGTCAGTTCTAGTGTAATACATTTGTCCAAAGAATACCCGTTTATCATCTGCATTTCGTCTTGGTGGGGAAATTTGAATGGCCAGTAGTGTAACTTCTCAATTTTCACGGCTGTTTGAAGAATTTCTTTGTTACATATTTGACCAGCCACTGTCCCACGTCCTCAGTGGATCAGCAAAGATATCTATAGCTTTTTTCCTCCTAAAACTAAGGAAGGGGTGGCGCGGTTCATCGGGATGACCAACTATTTCCGGAAATTCGTACCCAGCTCCGCCGAATTAGCGACTCATCTGAATGCTATGCGCAAGAAAGGAGAGCCCGTTCTGTGGACGGACAGTTAGCAAGCTGCTTCTGTCTCCCTTAATGTTGCTTAAATAACGCTTCCGTTTTGGCTATAAGTGATTTTAACTTGCCCTTCGTCATTCATTTGGCGCCTCGTACTTTGGAGTGGCTGCCGTTGTTCTTCAGGAGCAGAAAGGTGAGCCAAGGTCATT
The DNA here is from genome assembly GCF_023864345.2 of Schistocerca serialis cubense. NCBI lineage: Eukaryota > Metazoa > Arthropoda > Insecta > Orthoptera > Acrididae > Schistocerca > Schistocerca serialis. The sequence continues at coordinate 842,409,248 of NC_064640.1, read as the reverse complement.
GGCCTACGTTTCTTGATGTTTTTTGGCATCTGAGAGAAAATATTCTACTTGCGAATTGAAGGCGCTTGTTGTTCTTTTCGCCCTCAAGAGGTTTAAATGTTATTTGGAATATCTAGAGTTTACGCTAGAGACCGATAATCGGGCTCTCGGTTGGGTTCTGGCCCATCCTTTTCAAACTGGACGCATTGTGCGATGGGCAGTCATGAATTGCACTTCTCGGTTCAACATGTAAAAGGGTGAGATAACGTTGTAGCCGACGTCCTAAGTCACATGTTTGAGGAGCAAGAAGCAGAAGAGTGCTCTCTAGGTATCGCTGAGGCGGTGGAGCAGGAGGTTAATTTTGTGGAAGCTGCTGGGCCCATAACCCAGAGGTCCGTGAATCGCAACCACTTTCTGCTACCAAAACGGTACACAGCTAGTGTGTGGGGTTGTCTAGGAGAGAGACGATTAGCCCCAAGTTGTTGTCTTTCTTGTTGTTGTGGTCTTCAGTCCTGAGACTGGTTTGATGCAGCTCTCCATGCTTCTCTATCCTGCGTAAGCTTCTTCATCTCCCAGTACGTACTGCAACCTACGTCCTTCTGAACCTGCTTAGTGTATTCATCTCTTGGTCTCCCTCTACGATTTTTACCCTCCACGCTGCCCTCTAATACTAAATTTGTGATTCCTTGATGCCTCAAAACATGTCCAACCAACCGATCCCTTCTTCTAGTCAAGTTGTGCCGCAAACTCCTCTTCTCCCCAACCTTATTCAATACCTCCCCATTAGTTATGTGATCTACCCATCTAATCTTCAGCATTCTTCTGTAGCACCACATTTCGAAAGCTTCTATTCTCTTCTTGTCCAAACTATTTATCGTCCACGTTTCACTTCTATACATGGCTGCACTCCATACAAATACTTTCAGAAGCAACTTCCTGACACTTAAATGTCTACTCGATGTTAACAAATTCATCTTCTTCAGAAACGCTTTCCTTGCCATTGCCAGTCTACATTTTATATCCTCTCTACTTCAACCATCATCAGTTATTTTGCTCCCCAAATAGCAAAACTCCTTTACTACTTTAAGTGTCCCATTTCCTAATCTAATTCCCTCAGCTTCACCAGTCTTAATTCGACTACATTCCATTATCCTCGTTTTGCTTTTGTTGATGTTCATCTTATACCCTCCTTTCAAGACACTGTCCATACCGTTCAACTGCTCTTCCAGGTCCTTTGCTGTCTCTGACAGAATTGCAATGTCATCGGCGAACCTCAAAGTTTTTATTTCTTCTCCATGGATTTTAATACCTACTCCGAATTTTTCTTTTGTTTCCTTTACTGCTTGCTCAATATACAGATTCAATAACATCGGGGAGAGTCTACAACCCTGTCTCACTCCCTTACCAACCACTGCTTCCCTTTCATGCCCCTCGAATCTTATAACTGCCATCTGGTTTCTGTACAAATTGTAAATAGCCTTTCGCTCCCTGTATTTTACCCCTGCCCCAAGTAAGGGCTGAATATCATTCGTGACCAAAATATTTAGTGAACTACGTGTGCTTAAGGAACAGTCAAACCAGTTAAGAAATATTTACTTGTAAACTTTCAACAATTAGTTAAAAAGACATGTTAAGGACAACAGCAACCAGTCTCAAAAGTCATAAAATTTCATAAATGAGCACATCCCAGAACATGTGCTGCAGTGGTTACTTTTCATTCAAGTAACACTTTAATACACTGTCTCAGCGACCCACATTGTACTGTTAAAACATAGGAAACCTAAAATGTTGTATATGGTTATGAAAATATCTATGTTCAAAGACAACAAATGAGTTTTGCACTTGCCTATCACAGTTATGGAAGCAAATACTTTCAACAACCTACATCACAGAGGTAAAGGAAATTTTTGCAGTTCCTTGAGAATTAATCACTAATCACTATAAGTTTCAATTTCTGTAACGAGACACCATGTAATTAATAGGACACAAAATAATTTTTAGTACAAGCGGAAGTGACTGAAGAACGATGCAAAAATTTAATACAGTATCTGTGTTTCAAAACATCTACAACAAGAAGAATTTGTGTAACAAACGATTTAACATTTCTCCGTATGTTATTTTCTGATAGCTTGTTTGCTGATTTACAATTCCTTGGTATCACAGAATGTTCCACAACACTACTGGCCAAAGACATAAAAACTTACTAAAACAATGACCTTAAAATCTATATTCAGTTTCCCAAAAGCACATACATACACACACAAACATTTGAAAAATAAATAATTTTTAAAAGAAAACAAAGACTGGTAGAATGTTGCGTCAAGCAATTTTTGTTGTTGGACCACACGAGTACTGTTGATCAAGAGGCAGCGCATCCCGCGATCTCAGAGTCCAACCTGCTACACCCAGGTAGTCACTCAGCGTAAATCAGTTATAGACATCTCCCGCATAATCGAGACAATTCTGTGCATGGCGCTAGTAACTGCTAGTATTACCTGGCAAGAAAAATGATCTTTAAGTTCAACTAATAACCAAATCACAAATTATCTTTTACCCAGCAATCAGAGAACTGAACACAAAATGACTATGAGAGTAGTTACACACTCACATACTAATAAAGGGGCAGAAACCAGGTCCTCTAGTATTAATAACAAAAAAAAATCAGGGTCTTATTACTGAACACACATCAAAATCTCAACAAGAAGATAAGAAGATTCACTCTCGAACCATAAGACAGTTTCAAAATAACGCCCAACGGCACAACGGTAGAAGTGGCGCCACACGGGACGGTAAATCAACAAGATTTGAATGGATACACACGGTTGGCAAACGTGCTTCGATTACGTTACCACATAGTACCTTAAACACCAAGAATTTACTACAAATGCTTTTCTCCCAGAATTAACAAGTTAACTAGCAAGCATGGAAGCCATTCACAGCAATAAATCAAGTAACTTAAACAAAAGTCCAGACAAAAAAAATTAAACTCCGTCCGAACAGGCCATGAAGGACTAACGGAACCGACCGGCCGCCACGTCATCCTCGTCCCACTGGGGCCACTGGAGTCCACACATCTATTATATGTAGGAAGGTAAGAACACACAATGTCTTAATTACAGAAAATCACAAATTTACACTGGTATAATAAGCAGTTGGCACAAACACGTGCACGCCTCTTGAACCAGCACTCTATGTAGCCAGTGATGGAGCCTTTCGTGACCAGTGGGAACTATAGTTCCCATTTTTTTTTTTTGTTTTTACACTACTGGCCATTAAAATTGCTACACCAAGAAGAAATGCAGATGATAAATGGCTATTCATTGGACAAATATATTATACTAGAATTGACATGTGATTACATTTTCACGCAATTTGGGTGCATAGATCCTGAGAAATCAGTACCCCGCACAAACACATCTGGCAGTAATAACGGCCTTGATAGGCCTGGGAATTGAGTCAAACAGAGTTTGGACGGTGTGTACAGGTACAGCTGCCCATGCAGCTTCAACACGATACCACAATTCATCAAGAGTAGTGACTGACGTATTGTGACGAGCCAGTTGCTCGGCCACCATTGACCAGACGTTTTCAACTGGTGAGAGATCTGTAGGATGTGTGGCCAGGGCAGCAGTCGAACATTTTCTTTATCCAGAAACGCCCGTACAGGACCTGCAACATGCGGTCGTGCATTATCCTGCTGAAATGTAGGGTTTCGCAGGAATCGAATGAAGGGTAGAGCCACGGGTCGTAACACATCTGAAATGTAACATCCACTGTTCAAAGTGCCGTCAGTACAAACAAGAAGTGACCGAGACGTGTAACCAATGGCACCCCATACCATGACGCTGGGTGATACACGCTTCCAATGGGCGTTCACCGCGATGTCGCCAAACACGGATGCGACCATCATGGTGCTGTAAACAGAACCTAGATTCATCCAAAAAAATGACGTTTTACCATTCGTGCACCCAGGTTCGTCGTTGAGTACACCATCACAGGCGCTCCTGTCTGTGATGCAGCGTCAAGGGTAACCGCAGCCATGGTCTCCGAGCTGATAGTCAATGCTGCTGCAAACGTCGTCGAACTGTTCGAGCAGATGGTTGTTGTCTTGCTAACGTCCCCGTCTGTTGACTCAGGGATCGAGACGTGGCTGCACGATCCGTTACAGCCATGCGGATAAGATGCCTGTCATATCGACTGCTAGTGATACGAGTCCGTTGGGATCCAGCACGGCGTTCCGTATTACCCTCCTGAACCTACCGATTCCATATCCTGCTGTCAGTCATTGGATCTCGATCAACGCGAGCAGCAATGTCGCGAGGCGATAAACTGCAATCGCGATAGGCTACAATCCGACCTTTATCAAAGTCGGAAACGTGATGGTACGCATTCCTCCTCCTTACACGAGGCATCAAAACAACGTTTCACCAGGCAACGCCGGTCAACTGCTGTTTGTGTATGAGAAATCGGTTGGAAACTTTCCTGATGTCAGCACGTTGTAGGTGTCGCCACCGGCGCCAACCTTGTGTGAATGCTCTGAAAGGCTAATCGTTTGCATATCACAGCATCTTCTTCCTGTCGGTTAAATTTCGCGTCTGTAGCACGTCATCTTCGTGGTGTAGCAATTTTAATGGCCAGTAGTGTACGTATAAGTTCAGTGGTAATCAGTGCCCCCACTTCGAGCTTGTGCTGCAATCTCTGCTGTAGTGTGCTGCCAGTGTGTTGTTTGTCAAGTGGCGCACATAAGCTGTTGTATGTTTACATTTCTAGTCAGTCAATGCAGAGACGCCGTTTTGTGTGAAATCAGGCATTATTTTGACCACGACAGCTTCTTTTGTATTCTGTGGATTCCTTTTCTGTGTGGAGTCACTTGTGTTATATTTTTCTGCTCTTGTATTTACAATGGTGACTGTATACGTCTGTATTTGGCAACTTTAACTGAAAATCACATAAATATTGCGAGATAGTTTAGTCGGAACCATTTATCCCACTGAAATGTGTGTGATGTGCAAGTTGTGTAGCTGTGAAATTGACATCGTGTTTATTGTATTTATATCGTGTAGAATGCCCCTACTGACACCAGAAAAGATTCTAAGAACTCTGCACGACTTACCAGAAGATATAAAGGATGCAGATTTCGATGCGGACTCCGATTCTGATGAAGGCATCCATTCACCGAATACTTCAAAGATTTCGAACGAAATTAGTGGTAACATTATTGTACCAAGTGGTAATAATTATTTCGATTTGACTATAGAACTGTGTGAAATTGGAAAGATGTTTCATTGTCACTCCAGTGTATCTGACTCCAATAAGAGCTACTTCAAGGGGGGATGTAATGGATTTTGATCCAAAAAATCTGTGTGTGAACTTTATCGTGATAGCAGCTTTAGAAAGGGCTTTAAATTGTTAAACTGATTAACTCTGTACTGGCGGCCACTCCCACCTTTTCCGACATTTGGGAAACTGCTTGCTTCAGCGGAGCTTTTGTCAGTGTCAAGGCTATTTTCTTTCGATATCTTTGGCTGACATCTATATCTCTGTTTGATGTCTATATCTTTGCCTGAAAACGTACTTGCATGTGGTTTATTTACGTTTCGACAATACTAGCACATATTAGTATGTGGCAGTCTGAATTCTCAAACCTTTACGTGGAAGTCAAGATTTATGCATAATGGGTGGTGGAAAAACTGTGTTTAGGAAACGGAGGTTTCATGGTAATCGGTTTACCGACAAAAATGAGGAAGCAGCTCGAAATGAAGAACATAAGCTATCAGCTTCAGCATCGAAACTTGGGACAGGAGAATTGTACAGGTGCGTGAATGATGTTGATATGGATTCCACTGGATTCAGAATTATTGATTTAGAGCTTCTCTGCCAGGCTTCAAAATTTTCATGTTCATTCGTTAGCTGTAAAAATAAAGAATGCATGATTGTTGTTGAAGAAAGAAGAGTGGGAATAGCTTGTGATTTTAAATTAATTAGTAATTCATGTAGCTATGAATTTTCATTTTCCTCCTCCAAAAAAACGGATACTGGTACCTATGAAAGCATTTTTGGGTTAGCACATGCTCTGAGATGCCTTGGACAGGGCAGGGAAGGAGGTAATTTATTGTGTGGTTTTTTTGAACATGCCTCCACCTTGTGCAAGGTTTGAAAAAATAAATAAAGAAATGTCTGATGCTGTATGCGATATGCCAAAGTTTCTATGAAGAAAGCAGTGGAGGATTGATGGAAATAAACCAAAAATAAATAGATCATGGGGTAGATATTCATGACAGTGAATCTCCTACAAATGCTACTGACCTGTGTGTGTCTGTAGATGGGACCTGGATGAAAAGGAGTCACACCTTTCTGTATGGAGTTGCATCTGTTACTGGTATTGACTCAGGTAAAGTTTCAGGTGTAGAAATTATGTCTAAATACTTCCACCCGTGTGGAACAAGGAAAATGTCCAGCAATGAAGACAGTGAAAAACTGTAGCAAGAAAAGCAAGCAGTAGCATGCTCTAAAAATTATAATTGGTCAAGTGGGGGCATGGAGGCTGCTGCAGTTGTGAGGATGTTCTCCAGATCTGATGACCAGTACGGTGTTAGATATACTAAATATCTTGGTGATGGGGACTCCTCTTCATTCAAAGCTGCAACAGATAAAATTCCGTACAACACAACAATTGAAAAGTTGGAATGTGTTGGCCACATCCAAAAGAGGTTTGGTGGCAGGCTTCGTCGCTTGCTGAAAGAGAAGTAAGGTGAAGCACTTGAGGATCGAAAACCATTAGGAGGAAAAGGCAGGCTTACTCTGAAAGAAATTGATTCTCTTCTGTTATTTTATGGGAGAACTATCAGAGAAAACACACATAATTTAGAGACAATGAGGCGTGCTGCGTGGACAGTTTTTTTCAACAACTGTCCACTGACCAAACACCAGTGCACAATGTGTGTCCGAGACACGATTGGTGTAATATCAACAACAGAAATGAAACATAAACACTCATTACCAGAAACCGCTATGAATGCAACTAAGCCCATATTCAGGTTTCTTGCAAACCCTGTTTTATTGAGGAAGCGTCGTCACGGAAAATCACAAAATGTAAATAAAAGCCTCAATGATTTAATTTGGATTAGATGCTCAAAAAGGACATTCTGTGGACTTGAAGTACTCAAAATAGGTGTCAATGATGCAGTTTCATGTTACCTTAACCGAAATAATGGCAGAATTGAAGTGCTGAAGAGAGCGGGTATAGATCCTGGTGTGTTTACAACAAAAGCATTTTACACCATCGACGAGGGCAGGGTCAAGAAAACTAACAGATCAGTGTCTTACCAGCAAATACAGGTCAGGCAGATTCGAAGAGGAGAGAACAGAAACCTGGAGGATGCGGAGTATCAGTATGGAGGATTTTAAAACTAAGGTAAGCTTATTACATGTAGAAGTATGAGAAGAAAATCTTTGAACCACATTTTTTCTGTTTTACATTTTTTACGTTACTAGAAGCCTTTTCTCAAAAAGTATATGGGCTAATGCTATGAAATTTTCAAGAACTGTTCGCAACATGTTGCTGTCTCCCTGGAATGAAAAAATACGAGATCCTGCAGTTATATTCTAATTTTTAGATGATTGTATGTATAAAAAATGTTAATTTTCGATGTGCAAAATTAAAAACTGTGTTAATGAAACAATTGTACCATAAATTAATTACTGTAGTTCAGTGATCTTGTAACATTCTCAGGATACTACAATAAAATTTTCAGATTAATTGCATGATTATAATTTGAGTTACGGCTTTTTATAAAAAAAACAATAAAATAATTAATTTCAAATTTCTGGCAAAATGTTAATCCTGCATATTTTATTGTATTTTTCCGTTAAGACACAGCGCTTTTACTTTACACATGCAAAATTTTAGATTTGTACATTAATAAATATGGCTGTAATGATTATTTAAATAAATGTTTACATTGTCCGTTACATCCCCCTTTAACACCTTCGCCCAATGCTAATACAAGGAGTGAGCATGTTTCCTATTCTGAAAATCTTCCAGTGAAATTATCAGAAAGTCCAGAAATTCTGGCTAATTTCTCAAAGTCTAATAATAAAATAATATATTTCTGTTCTATATTTACACATTTGCAATCAAACAAACTTATATACAAAACAGGAAAGATGTGTAGTGAAGTAAGGGAAGCAAACAAGTAAAGTAACTGGCAGGACATAACTATTCTTGTGCTAAAAACGTTTTTGGAAATGCTTATTTTGATGGATATACATCAACTTCCACAACTCGGGAATTATTGGAGTAGCGACCCTATTCTTGGTGCGCCTGCTGTCTTGTCAGTGATGACAAAGTATCGATACAAAAAAATTGTTGAGAATCTCCACTGCAATGACAACAGCATTTGTGTAAAAAAGGGACAACAGGAATGTAAAGAAGGGTCAACAGGGATATGAGAAGCTGCGCAAATTCCGACCTGTCATCAGTGCTGTATCAAAGAAGCTGTGTGAAGTATACAATTCTTTTTCTGTTTTGGCAGCTGGTGTATGGTGTCATTCAAAGGACGTTGACCACTAAAACAATATATGCTCATGAAGCCAGTCAAGCGTGGGTATAAATTGTGGAGCTTAGTTGATGCAAAGACTGGGTACATTATGAACTTTGACATCTGCACTGAAAAAAAAGACAAAGATACTCAGTGGATGAAGACGTTGTGCTTACCCCTAAGAAGTTCAATGGTTGTAAGTAAAAGGATGGTGGCATTTGATAATTAATTTACAAAATTCCGAATAATGGAACAGCTAAAGACTCATGCAGTTTATGGGACTGGTACTGTTCGCTCAAAGAGGAAGGATCTGCCAGACATGCTGAAAGAAATTCAAAACATAGCAGAGGAGACTTTGAATTTGCTGTCAGATCATGCTTTGCAGCAGGTATGTGGCAGTATAGTAAACCTGTGTGTATACTATCAAATCATCACAATTCCAAAAACACAACAACTGTTTTAAGAAAAAATAAATATGGTGGCAGAAGTGAAGTATTCTGCCATTTAGCTGTGGCAGAGCACAATAAAATAATGGGAGGGATTGAGTGATTCGATCAGCTGCGAGAACGGTACGCTGTAGGTCATCGTTGATTGAAGTGGTAGCGCAGACTGTTTTTCTTTTGGGTAGCTTTGACAGTTGTCAATCCCTACATTATACGTAAGGATCAAAAGACAGAAGCAGGTCAACTAACTTTTCGGTTACACCTGGCAAGGTAGCTCATCTGTGGCTTCTCAAGATGTAAATGAAGAGGAAGACCTGTGAATTTCCAAACACTGAAAAGAGGCGTGTCTGGACTTCCATACTAAGTTCGCCTGCAGAAAGTTGGGTCTCATTTGCCCACAAAAGGTGCGAAAAACAGAATATGCCGCTAATGTAGCATGAAGAACAAAGAAAAGATAACAAAAGTAATGTGTAGCAGCTATCGTGTGGCTTTGTGTAGCACGATGCTTCTCTTAGTTCCATGGCACACCACCTTACTGTCTGCCCCCGGTAGCTGAGTGATGCCGGCACGGTAGCTGAGCGTGTTCGGTCAGGGGGTTGTGTGCTCTCTGTAATAAAAAAAAAAAAACTGAGTCAAGGAATCAACGATCATCTTGAACGGATGTCATTTGACGTCCGCAACGAACTATATCGAACAAAATATAAAAAAACAGAATGTCAATCCTTAGGGTCCAGGTTCAATTCCGGCTGTGTCAGAGATTTTCTCCGCTCAGGAGCTGGGTGTTGTTTTGTTCTAATAATTATCACTTCAACCCCATCGACGAGCAAGTCGCCGAAGTGGCGTCAAATCGAAAGATTCGCACCCGGCGAACAGTCTACCCGACGGGAGGCGCTAGTCACGCGACATTTACATTTACCCTCTTAGTGAACTCAAACAGCGCCGGCTTTAGGGTGGGGCGACTCGGGCGGTCGCCCAGGCCGCCGGGGCCCAAGGGGCGCCACGTACTAAACGCATGTAAAAAAAAAAAATACAATTTACTATCACCCATTTCGCGAAACTAAAATATTATTCAGTCTCATTCAACATACGTCGCTAATCTCACGAATGCGCGATGAATTCGGGGTAGCAGAAGAGAAATCATGCTGAATGCAATCTTCGTATTGTCTGCAACCATCCATGTTTGACGCGGGCTAGCACGGGCTCTACCAAAGCGCCTCTCTTATTTGATTCAAGAACTGCAACAAGGAAGAGCCCATGCAGCCGCACCACAACTCGTTTACAACAAAAACTACCGGTCGCTCCAAATAAAAGAAAATACAGACTGTGAAATATACATTACATTATGATTTAATTAATACGAATGTATTTATATCGAATATTTGTGACTTAATGACTCATGTACATTAATTAATAGATCTTGCAATGCGTGCACTGCATTCATAGAGAATTCTCCCCTAACTTACTGAAATAATACAGCGCCACACAATGTTTGTTAGACTGCATATGTTGGCAGCGCTACGATTTGCACCCGCATGTCAGTAATTGTCAGTAAGAGTCGGAGGCAGCGGTCATGTTTTCGTGGCTGAATAATTGTGAGTGAAACGAGTGTCGTGACTGTGTCAACATTTTAATTTTCTGGTAGGTGCGAAAAACATTTTTATCCTTCAGTTCAGGTTTTTTTCTAGTTACGTCTACTGATAGGTGAATTTCTTTATTTGTTATAGATCGAATATTGTGGTCGCGAAATAGAGCAGTGTCCAAGCAATAATTTGTCAAATTATTAAATCATGCCAGAAGAGAAGGAAATGATTAAAAAAAAGCTTTCTGGTTCAGAAAATCGGAAAAGAAAAGCTGAAAAAGAAAAAATTCTTGAAGAAACTAAAAAGCACATGAATATTTATAAATACCTTAAAGGAAATTCTAAGGCAAATACTTCAGATATTGAATCAAAAGTCCATGTATCACCAAATATTTCTTCAGACTGTGAACAATTATACACAAAAAATATACAATCACCTATTGAAGGTGATCAAATTGACCACCGCAGTACATCTTTGCAAGAATCCTCCGATATTTCTCCAAGTCAAAATCAACACATGACATATGTGGTCGATGAAAGTATCAACGTTCTTGCAATAAAAGAATACAATGTTTCTGATGTAGGTACGTGGCCAAAAGTACTTAATGCTAGAGATATAGATCGCATTATAATATGTGGACCCTCACAAGTATGTCTAAATAACTTTCCAAAAGATGAAAATGGGCGTCATTTCTCTTCAACTCATTACACAAGAAAACTATCAAACGAAGAAACTATCAGACGACAGTGGCTAGTTTATTCTGTATCAAACGACAGTGCCTTTTGCTTTTGTTGTCGACTGTTTGATTTAAAGTCAACTACTAATTTGACTACCACTGTGGGTTTCAGAAATTGGAAACATTTAAGTGAAGCTCTGAAACTGCATGAAAATAGTCCTAACCACAAAAAAGCATTTACTCAATGGACTGAAGCTGAAATCAGGTTTAAAGCTGGATTAACTATTGACAAGGAAGAACAAAAGCTAATTTCTAAAGAAAGTTTACGATGGAGCAATGTGCTTCAAAGATTGATGCACATTACTTTGTATTTGGCTGAAAATAATATGGCATTCAGAGGGTTATCAGATAAATTATTTACCCCAAATAATGGAAAATTCTTAGGTCTTGTACAGTTATTGGCAAAGTTTGATCCAATCATGGAAGAGCACGTCAGACTGGCATTGAATGGTGATTTGGCTGACCATTATTGCGGCAAAAATATACAAAATGAATTAATAGAACTCATGGCATCACACGTTATGTCTACAATCGAATCCCGCATAAAGGGTTCAAAGTATTATGCAATCATAGCTGACTGTACTCCAGATATAAGACACAAAGAACAACTTTCGATAACTTTAAGATGCGCCGACATAACAGAGGATGACGTAAGTGTAAAAGAACATCTCATCTCATTTCTGCAGATAGATGATACAACCGGTGAAGGCCTCACAGAAAGCATTTTAAAAACATTGAGTGATCTTGACCTTAACATTAATGACTACAGAGGACAGGGCTACGATAACGGCGCGAACATGAAGGGGAAAAATAAAGGCGTCCAGAACAGAATTAAGAAGTTAAATCCACTAGCTTTTTTTGTGCCATGTGGATGCCATAGTTATAATTTGGTATTGTGTGATGCGGCAAAATCATCAGTAAAATCGGTGACACTGTTCGGAATGCTACAAAAAATGTTTAATCTATTTGCTGGATCGGTAAATAGATGGAAAATTTTGACCGACCATTTGAAGATATACACTCTGAAAAATGTAAGTGACACACGCTGGGAAGCTCGAATTGATAGCGTCAAAGCGGTTCGTTATCAATTATGCGAAATGCATGACGCTTTGGTTTCCTTGGCCGATGCTACTGAACAAAGCGATGCTGCGGTGTCACACGAAGCGACAACACTAGGAGGACAATTAAAAGACTTCAGCTTCATTGTTTCTCTCGTGACATGTTATGATGTTCTGTTATAAATTAACGTTGTGAGTAAAGCAAGTCAGTCACCCACAATCAACTTTGTCGAGTTTATGGGAATCCTTGACAAATGTTGCTCTTATTTGGAAACATATAGACAAACAGGTTTCGAACAAGCTATTGTAACAGCAACTGAACTGGCTTCGGATCTTGATACGCAGCCATTATTTAAACCACAAATGCGATTAAGACGTATTAAACGCAGGCCGGGTGAAGAGGCTGTTGATGATCAAATAACTGACCCAAAAAAGAAGTTTAAAGTAGAGTTTTTCAGTGCACTGTTGGACACCGTGCACATATCCATGAAAGAAAGATTTGAACAGATGCAAGAATTTTCTGCGACGTGGAGTTTCTTGTTTGACATTTAAAAAAAATCAAAATAAAGAAGAACTAATACAATGCTGTTCTAAATTACAAGAAAAGTTAACTGTCAACATGAAGTCAGATATTGATGGAAATTTGCTGTGCGACGAAATTTTAGGCCTGCAACACTATCTCGAAGACAGCCAGGCAACGCCTATTGAAGCCTTAAACTTCATAAAAAAGCATAATCTTCAAGAGTTATATCCCAACATCTGGATAACGTTACGTATTTTGCTAACAATACCAGTGACTGTCGCAAGCGGCGAATGCAGTTTTTCCAAACTGAAGTTGATAAAAACGTACTTGCGGTCTACAATGTCTCAAACAAGACTAACCAGTTTGGCCTCACTGTCCATTGAAAATGAAGTTGCAGAAAACCTGGACTTTGCTAATCTGATCAGAGACTTTGCCGACAGAAAAGCGAGAAAAGAAAAATTTTAGTCGTTTATAATTTTTTTCATTAGGCGTAATATGTTTTGTGTTCGGATGACTGACAGAAAATATAGGTTTATGGCTTACAGTTATATTAAATTCAATAAAAATATGGTACCCAATTCAAAATTAGTGTTTTTTCGTTATACATATTACCTCCTATATATAAAAATCAATTGTTGTGTTTTAGCCTCACCAAAACAAAGAAATGGCTTGACCAATTTGAATAATTTTTGTTTTGTTTTGTTCGCTTTAGTACAGGGGTGCTTCAGAAAAGAAAAGAAATATTTGGGATATACGAGCCTGTTTCAACCACATTTTAGGCATCTTTTCTTTGTTTGGAACATGCAAAAACAATTTTCTGGAGTTGTTGTAGATGTACAGTGCAGTACTACGCAATATTTTTAGACAATTTCCCAAAACGTGAATGCCCAAACAATATATCACTGCTATACTGACTGTTACGGCAGCGACAGCAGCATGCTGGACTGACGTCACAGGCTACACAAGACTCACATGGAGCGTCTTAGCGGGCTTTCAGATTATTTGGATTTCATTTCCATTTAAAAAAATAAAATACTCAAATTTACGATGGAAAAAACCATGTTATGATCATAAGATGACGCCATTAACCACTTAAGACGATTTCTAGAAAACAGTCAAATACCGTGATGCAAAGCACTGCCAGGTTCGCTATTTATACAATAAAGGGCGCCAATTGGACGACTCGCCCGGGGCACCTGGATGGCTACGGCCGGCCCTGCTCAAACAGAACGTAATACATGAAAAATGTAATATTTAAGATGTTTTTTGTATGTATAAATAAACATTTTTTTTTCAAATTCTCAGGTGGAGTCACTCCCGAGTTCATTGGGAACAACAGATCCCACAATTTTTTTTTTAATTCTTACAGGCTAATCTCTGACTTTCAAGATTTAAGCTGTGATTTTATGTGTGCTTTCTTAGCCCAATAAAGAGCTCATATAAAGTCCACAACTTCTGTAAAACTTTGGTCACGAGAGCATTAAGCAAGCAGGAAGATCGAGCCAGTATTTTCATAGTTCTATTAGCCGTGATGGCGGGTAAGGAGCATTAGCAGATGGTGACACACTGGGGTAAAAAAATGGTTCAAATGGCTCGGAGCACCATGGGACTTAACATCTAAGGTCATCAGTCCCCTACAACTTAGAACTACTTAAACCTAACTAACCTAAGGACATCACACTCATCCATGCCCGAGGCAGGATTCGAACCTGCGACCGTAGCGGTCGCGCGGTTCCAGACAGAAGCGCCTAGAGCCGTTCGGCCACCGCGGCCGGCTATATTGGGAAACACAATACAAAAGAGCATTTTTCGAACGTCAAAAAAGAATTTAAAAAATGCTTCAAATGGCTCTGAGCACTATGGGACGTAACTCCTGAGGTCATCAGTCCCCTAGAACTTAGAACTACTTTAACCTAACTAACGTAAGAACATCACACACATCCATGCCCGAGGCAGGATTCGAACCTGCTACCGTAGCGGTCGCGTGGATCCAGGCTGTAGCTCCTAGAACCGCTCGGCCACACCGGCCGGCTTGCGAACCTCACACTCTCCCCAAATTCTCTCAACAGAAGTAAGGTACCTCACCATAATTCTAAAACGGCAGGCTTCCCTCTTAACCAAGGTCACAGCCACGGACTTCCACAGTAGGAATAGCTTCTGCCGCCTCGTGTAGTCCGAAGAAACCAGGAGCGAAACTTATTCTCAGACATGCGACACCAAGTGGGATATCGAAGTCCAGTCGTGTGGCTGAGTATTTACACAGCTCAAATCACAAGCTCCACAGCCTGCCGCCGTCCGACGCATTCCTCACACTGCCAGTTGCTTACATCAAAACAGTATGCCCTCCGGTAGAGGCAAAGATGGTATGTGGAAGGCGTAACGCAACCTATCGACAAGGTATGGCTCAACAACATACATTGTACCCACTTAAGTGTCGTCATACCTGTAATCTTACTTGGTAGCCGAAATGTTGTGCCCGCTAAGTTACAAGTTGTACCTTTTGTTATTATTCCGCTATCCCGTAATTCCATTCTAATCGTACCGGTTCATTATCCATGTTTGTGACAGTTTGCTATGACTACTTCTAGTGAAAAAACTGAGTAGACCCAGTGGGTACCTATTGTCTCTAATGTGGATACAGCATTCACACTTCGCTTTAACATTCATTTGCTTCGGCTTTTCCCAGGAGTAACTTGATCACATATGCCTGTACGCCAGTCTGTATCATACTACTTGAACAGATCTGAACACTTTCCATCTGGCATGTCTATAGGTCTTCCAATGAGATTACAACGTAGCCATCTCTTTACTCTGAAATTATTAATACATCTTTGGTCTGTACCTGTACCCATTATGGTATGAGAGCTGAGAGAAAGGAACATTTATCACTATCTCCCCTCCCCTGAGAGGGCGAGATTAGACAAAACTATAACCCCATATATAAAAACAACATTTTATCGAACCCTCGATACTGGATGACTTCCTAATCATCTGTATAGGAAGAAACGAAGTGCAGCATAGGCAAACAAAAATCTCACATGTTGTTTATCGATATGGCCTAAGGGCACAGCTGCTTTATACACACTTCGTCCAAAATATCAAACGTGAGCGACCAATTACACTACTGGCGATTAAAATTGCTACACCAAGAAGAAATGCAGATGATAAACGGGTATTCATTGGACAAATATATTATACTAGAACTGACATGCGATTACATTTACAAGCAGTTTGGGTGCATAGATCCTGAGAAAGCAGTACCCAGAACAACCACCTCTGGCCGTAATAACGTCCTTCATACACCTGGGCATTGAGTCAAACAGAGCTTGGATGGCGTGTACAGGTACAGCTGCCCATGCAGCTTCAACACGATACCACAGTTTATCAAGAGTTGTGACTGGCGTATTGTGACGAGCCAGTTGCTCGGCCACCATTGACCAGACGTTTTCAATTGGTGGAAGATCTGAAGAATGTGCTGGCCAGGGCAGCAGTCGAACATTTTCTGTATCCAGAAAGGCCCGTACAGTACCTGCAACATGCGGTCGTGCATTATCCTGTTGAAATGTAGGGTATCGCAGGGATCGAATGAAGGGTAGAGCCACGAGTCGTAACACATCTGAAATGTAACGTCCACTATTCAAAATGCGAACAAGAGACGTGTAACCAATGGCACCCCATACCATCACGCCAGGTGATACGCCAGTATGGCAATGACGAATACACGCTTCCAAAGTGCGTTCACCGCGATGTCGCCAAACACGGATGCGACCATCATGATGCTGTAAACAGAACCTGGATTCACCCGAAAAAATGACGTTTTGCCATTCGTGCACCCAGGTCTGTCGTTGAGTATACCATCGCAGGCGCTCCTGTCTGTGATGCAGCGTCAAGGGTAACCGCAACCATGGTCTCCGAGCTAATAGTCCATGCTGCTGCAGACGTCGTCGAACTGTTCGTGCGGATGGTTGTTGTCTTGCAAACGTCCCCATCTGTTGACTCAGGGATCCAGACGTGGCTGCACGATCCGCTACAGCCAGGCGAATAAGATGTCTGTTATCTCGACTGCTAGTGATACGAGGCCGTTGGGGTCCAGCACGGCGTTCCGTATTACCCTCCTGAACCCACCGATTCCATATTCTGTTAACAGTCATTGGATGTCGACCAACGCGAGCAGCAATGTCGCGATACGATAAACCGCAATCGCGATAGGCTACAATCCGACCTTTATCAAAGTCGGAAACGTGATGGTACGCATTTCTCCTCCTTACACGAGGCATCACAACAACGTTTCGCCAGGCAACGCCGGTCAGCTGCTGTTTGCGTATGAGAAATCGGTTGTAAACGTTCAAAAATGTTCAAATGTGTGTGAAATCTTATGGGACTTAACTGCTAAGGTCATCAGTCCCTAAGCTTACACACTACTTAACCTAAATTATCCTAAGAACAAACACACACACCCATGCCCGAGGGAGGACTCGAACCTCCGCCGGGACCAGCCGCACAGTCCATGACTGCAGCGCGTAAGACCGCTCGTGGAAACGTTCCTCATGTCAGCACGTTGTAGGTGTCGCCACCGGCGCCAACCTTGTGTGAATGCTCTGAAAAGCTAATCATTTGCATATCACAGCATTTTCTTCCTGTCGGTTAAATTTCGCGTCTGTAGCGCGACATTCGTGTTGTAGCAATTTTAGTGGCCAGTAGTGTATTTACTAACTCTTGAGCAACTGTACTCGATTTTTGGTATGGAACTGCCACCATTACTAGGTAACGTGAGAAATGGCCAGTTATTGTCAATATGTGTTTATTTCTTAACTACATTTTATTAAATGTGACGAAAATGTCCAAAGCATTTCAAATGGTTTAGATGCTTCTAGTAGACATTGAAACAGAATTAGACAGTTGTTAAGGTCACCCACCATGGTCTGACAACATATGGTCATGTTCTTGTGCCAAGACCTCATTCTGGAAACCTGCAGGTACCAACAATTGTAAACTGCTGTTTGTTGCTCTACACAGCAAGTTATTGTGTGTCACAAACTTAGGTAGTGATTTGAAACGTTGACAGCAGAACTGCAATTTTTCTACTCAAACTGTTTGCGTTAGCATGCCTTTTCCCCGATTTGTGTGTTACCTTATTATCAAATTCATGCAAATGGAGAAACCACCTAGTTAATAAGCTGCAAGGGCCCATCAGTCCAAATAAGAATTTGATCGCAAAGTGATCCGTCACTATCTTAAACTTTTTGCCATATAAATAACAGTGGAAGTACGTCATTCCATAGATTCCTGCTAGCATCTCGTTATTAGCTGTGAAATAATTTTGCTCTGTTTTCGTCAACTGTCAGGATATGTACGCTACGGGACACTCTTTACCATCTATATTCTGTTCTAGAACAACTCCGATGTCATTGCACGCGTTAAAGTATCGGACATTTGGTAGACCATTGAAATTTTGCTCCTTTCCGTAATAAATGGATCAGAAGTCCAGCAATTTTGGCAAAGTCCTTTACGAATCGAAAACAATAATTACAGAGACTGATGACTGTTTACTTGTCTTCGGTGGCGAAAAATTGTGAATCGCTGAGACCAAGCATGGATCTGTTCTCACGTCTTCCTGACTAATTTCATGTCCAAGGTAATTTACATTCATTGCTGCAAAATAGCATTTACCGATACTTCGCAATAGTCATGCTATTCTTAGTCTTTTGTATACCTCCTGCACACAGCATATATGCTCTTTCATATCCTTTGAAAACACTAGTATGCCGTCCATACAGATCAAACATTGTTTTGATTTTAGTGCCTTAAGTACACCATCCAATAATCTTTGAAAGGTGGCGGGTGCGTTCTTGAGCTCCAGTGGCATTTGACAATATTGGAAATAATGCCGCAGAAGGGAAGAAAGCTGCCTTTGGTCTATCCTAGGGCTATGCCTCTATTTTATGATATCTGCTAATTAAATCCATTGTGGAGAAGTAGTTACACAGACCCAAGTTGTCGCAAGGCTCTGTTATGTTTGGTATGAGATATGCATTGGTGATAATTTTTGCGTTGTGGCATTGGTACTCATAGCAAAATCTGTATTTTTTGGTACTGTCTGGTGAGTCTTTCGGGACCGTAACTAGGGGTGACCGCCCCCCCCCCCCCCCCCAGGAGAGTCACTATACTCAGTAATACCGTCAGCTAGTTGCTGGTCGATAAATTCGTCCATTATCGGTTGCACGCTCTTCACAGTTCTGTATGGGTTCTTGTACAAAATGGTTCAAATGGCTCTGAGTACTATGGTACTTAACATCTGAGGTCGACCGTAGCGATCGCGTGGTTCCAGACTGTAGCGCCTAGAAACCGCTCGGCCACTCCGGCCGGCGTTCTTGTACACACGAACATCATTCCCTCCTGGTATTTCGTGTTGTGTGAGTGGCGTTACTGGTAATGAACCATTCGCAATAAACATATCTATGAACTGCAGTACCATAGCTTCCACTGCTTCTCTGTCCTTTCCTCGTAAATATTTCACTTTCTCACATAATGCAGATGCATTGACAGTTGGCTTGCAGGAGAGATCCACACTTTCAAAACATCCAGATTAGCAGTTAGTAAACCCTTTGATAGACTCACTCCATCGCTGTCAAAATTTTCGAGATTGATCCGAACTATAAAATCTCTGTCCACGTCACTGGCGCGTACTATACTCCTGTGTACAAAACAGTATGACTTATCCAATTATTCGTTATTTCCCAATAGCTCTGCAACATACAATTAATCCTTAGGTAGGTCCATAAGAAGGCTTACTCAAATCAACCTCCCTATACCTTCTAGTATCCTAGCACATGAGTTGATCGTTAGTGCTTCTGTCTGCAGCTTAGTTGGTACAACCTTCATTATTAGTGAACCTGACAGCAGTGTAACATTTCTAGCGGAAGCAATGTCCCACCAAGTTCAGTTGTACGCTGCAAAAAGTCAATTTTTGCGAGATGTTTAGCGAGAAACTCGAGTTCCAGGATCGTTCAATACCCCTCACCAACACGTGGCAGTACTTCTACATGCATTCGAAAACACTTATTTCCCACGTTAAAACTGAACAGCGCTGTCCCCAAGGATTTCACATCATTATTGTGGTGTCACCGCCAGACACCACACTTGCTAGGTGGTAGCCTTTAAATCGGCCGCGGTCCGTTAGTATACGTCGGACCCGCGTGTCGCCACTATCAGTGATTGCAGACCGAGCGCCGCCCCACGGCAGGTCTAGAGAGACTTCCTAGCACTCGCCCCAGTTGTACAGCCGACTTTGCTAGCGATGGTTCACTGACAAATTACGTTCTTATTTGCCGAGACGATAGTTAGCATAGCCTTCAGCTACGTCATTTGCTACGACCTAGCAAGGCGCCATTACCAGTTACTATTGATGCTGTAAAACATGTACCGTCAAGAGCGATGTTCACCAATTATGGATTAAAGTTAAGTATTCCACAGCTACGTCCTGTTTTTGCTAGTTCATTTCCGTGTCCTGTTCCAGACCTCACGCCAGCCTGCGTGAGCTTAAACGCGTGTCTTTCGGCTACCCGTCATTGTGGATTGGCTATCTTGCCAGTCCACAACAATTATCACCTATCTAGACTGACTATTCACACGTAAGCCCCTGTGTGAGTGGCCCAGCGGTTCTAGGCGCCACAGTCTGGAACTGCGCGACCGCTATGGTCGCAGGTCCGAATCCTGCCTCGGGCATGGATGTGTGTGATGTCTTTAGGTTACTTAGGTTTAAGTAGTTAGGTTTAAGTAGTTAAGTTCTAGGGGACTGATGACCTGAGAAGTTAAGTCCCATAGTGCTCAGAGCCATTTGAACCATTTTTAAGCCCCTGTGTCCACCAGAAGTTTATGTTCCCTGCTATTTACTTTGCCTAGCAAACAATACTCTGCGCCTGCATACGTTACTGCGATGTCGTGTTCTACTGCGAATTCCGTCCGACGGATGAGGTACCCCGCTTCCCATTAAAAAATGGTTCAAATGGCTCTGAGCACTATGGGACTTAACATCTGAGGTCATTAGTCCCCTAGGACCTAGAACTACTTAAACCTAACTAACTTAAGGACATCAAACACATCCATGCCCGAGGCAGGATTCGAACCTGCGACCATAGCGGTCGCGCGGTGCAAGACTGAAGCACCTAGAATCGCTCGGCCACACCGGCCGGCGTGTTTCCCATTTAACGACCGTCCCATTTAACGACCGATTATTGGAACGTTCGCTGCCCCACTTTTCCTTCCGACAGTCACGCACTTTATGACCCACGTTCCACATTCATAACATTTGGGCAGACGACGTTGGTTCCTGACGTGACCCGTGCGCCCAGCTCCCACATCTAATGCACGTCACTTCAGAAGAAAGTTATCGTGATCACTCAGTCTTCATGTACCAATATCGATCTCCTCCAGTTGTGTAGCAATCCTAATGGCAGCAGGTAAGTCATTTGGGTTGTCAATTCTCACCCTCCTTGACATATCAGCAGAAATACCTCTTAGAAACACATCCAGAGTACTTTTCTCTGCTGCATGCAGAATCACTCAATCGGCCTCTGAATTCTGCGTAATGTCATACTGCGGCAGGCGAGATGATCTCTCACTATCCATTAAACGAAAAGTCTACCAACCTGGATAGGTTTCAGGCTGTCTGCCCTTTCACTCTGTGATGGTACATACTGGTTTAACCGACAAAAGCAGCGTTGACGAAAATTCGACTTAATAACTACCACGCAAAGGCCAAGTAAGTCCAGTCCATAAGTAGAAGCTGAAAGTTTCTTAAACTATCGAGCGATTGGGATTCTTGCATGACACATTTGAAAAAATGTCTAAAAATTTCCTTTAAATTGGTTTATAGTCTTTAAAACGCAGAAAATGGCTATGTAATCCGTATTTAATATACCGAGATCAATTATACAAAAGTTAACGATTGTCTGTGCTACAAGTTCACATTCGAAAGCGGCCAGATTATATTTAGTCCGATCCGACATGTTGAACGCCCTAAACAGCCACTGACACACAGCCACTTGAGAGTTAACACATCCAGTCGTTCATCAGGCTTCTAGTGAATAAGTCCTCGCCATAATGTCTCGTTATCTGCATGAAAGACGCCACGCGAATATCTTCTGAAATAAATCACTCACAGAGCTCAAATTTTCACAAAATATTCAACACTGTCGTCGCTTTTCGTCAACGACACGAATACCGATTAACGCGCGAATTACTTCATTTTGGTACAAATTTGTTCAGCACCGTTTAATGTAGATGTTTTCCAGAAGACGGCTCTCGAGAGACTATCTCAGCTGACACATCTGAGGAGCAAAGCCCTTATAAATCTGACGGGACATGCTGAATTCCTATTGGCTAGTATGTTAAGTAGCCAATCAGATCGTATCGAGCACTTCTATACTCGTGGTATTTCTGAAGTCAGCCAATCACATTACCACATGTACACTACTGGCCATTAAAATTGCTATACCACTAAGATCACGTGCTACAGACGCGAAATTTCACCGACAGGAAGAAGATGCTGTGATATGCAAATGATTAGCTTTTCAGAGCATTCACACAAGGTTGGCGCCGGCGACGACACCTACAACGTGCTCACATGAGGAAAGTTTCCAAACGATTTCTCATACACAAACAGCAGTTGCCCTGCGTTACCTGGTGAAACGTTGTTATGATGCCTCGTGTAAGGAGGAGAAATGCGTACCATCACGTTTCCGACTTTGATAAAGGTCGGATTGTAGCCTCTCGCGATCGCGGTTTATCGTATCGCGGCGTTGCTGCTCGCGTTGGTCGAGATCCAATGACTGTTAGCAGAATATGGAATCGGCGGGCTCAGGAGGGTAATACGGAACGCCGTGCTGGATCCCAACAGCCTCGTAACACTGGCAGTCGAGTTGACAGGCACCTTCTCCGCATGGCTGTAACGGATCGTGCAGCCATGTCTCGAGTCAAAAGATGGGGACGTTTGCAAAACAACAACCATCTACATGAACAGTTCGACGACGTTTGCATCAGTATGGATTATCAACTAGGAGACCACGGCTGCGGTTACCCTTGATGCTGAATCACAGACAGGAGCGCCTGCTATAGTGTACTCAACGGCGAATCTGGGTGAACGAATGGCAAAACGTCATTTTTTCGGATGAATCCAGATTCTGTTTACAGCATCATAATGGTCGTATCCGTGTTTGGCCACATCGCGGTGAACGCACATTGAAAGCGTGTAGCCGGCGGGAGTGGCCGTGCGGTTCTAGGCGCTACTGTCTCGAGCCGAGCGACAGCTACGGTCGCAGGTTCGAATCCTGCCTCGGGCATGGATGTGTGTGATGTCCTTAGGGTAGTTAGGTTTAATTAGTTCTAAGTTCTTGGCGACTGATGACCTCAGAAGTTAAGTCGCATAGTGCTCAGAGCCATTTGAACTTTTTTTTTGGAAGCGTGTATTCGTGATCGGCATCCTGGCGTATCATCCGGCGTGATGGTATGGGGTGCCATTGGCTACACGTCTCGGTCAGCTCTTGTTCGCATTGACGGCACTCTGAACAGTGGACGTTACATTTCAAATGTGTTACGACACGTGGCTGTACCCTTCATTCGATCCCTGCGAAATCCTACATTTCAGCAGGATAATGCACGACCACATGTTGCAGGTCCTGTACGGGCGTTTCTGGATACAGAAAATGTTCGACCGCTGTCCTGACCAGCACATTCTCCAGATCTCTCACCAACTGAAAACGTCTAGTCAATGGTGGCCGAGCAGCTGGCTCGTCACAATACTCTTGATGAACTGCGGTATCGAGTTGAAGCTGCATGGGCAGCTGTAGGTGTACACGCCATCCAAGCTCTGTTTGACTCAATGCCCATGTGTATCAAGGCCGTTATTACGGCCAGAGGTGGTTGTTCTGGGCACTGATTTCTCAGTATGTATGTACCCAAATTGCGTGAAAATGTAATCACATGTCAGTTCTGGTATAATATATTTGTCCAATGAATTACGATTCCCTTCCATAAAATAAATTATCAATAAATTTAATATAGTATCCCGCTTCAGGAGGCGTTTTACAAAATCAGTCTCACTAATATACACTCCTGGAAATGGAAAAAAGAACACATTGACACCGGTGTGTCAGACCCACCATACTTACTCCGGACACTGCGAGAGGGCTGTACAAGCAATGATCACACGCACGGCACAGCGGACACACCAGGAACCACGGTGTTGGCCGTCGAATGGCGCCAGCTGCGCAGCATTTGTGCACCGCCGCCGTCAGTGTCAGCCAGTTTGCCGTGGCATACGGAGCTCCATCGCAGTCTTTAACACTGGTAGCATGCCGCGACAGCGTGGACGTGAACCGTATGTGCAGTTGACGGACTTTGAGCGAGGGTGTATAGTGGGCATGCGGGAGGCCGGGTGGACGTACCGCCGAATTGCTCAACACGTGGGGCGTGAGGTCTCCACAGTACATCGATGTTGTCGCCAGTAGTCGGCGGAAGGTGCACGTGCCCGTCGACCTGGGACCGGACCGCACCGACGCACGGATGCACGCCAAGACCGTAGGATCCTACGCAGTGCCGTAGGGGACCGCACCGCCACTTCCCAGCAAATTAGGGACACTGTTGCTCCTCGGGTATCGGCGAGGACCATTCGCAACCGTCTCCATGAAGCTGGGCTACGGTCCCGCACACCGTTAGGCCGTCTTCCGCTCACGCCCCAACATCGTGCAGCCCGCCTCCAGTGGTGTCGCGACAGGCGTGAATGGAGGGACGAATGGAGACGTGTCGTCTTCAGCGATGAGAGTCGCTTCTGCCTTGGTGCCAATGATGGTCGTATGCGTGTTTGGCGCCGTGCAGGTGAGCGCCACAATCAGGACTGCATACGACCGGGGCACAAAGGGCCAACACCCGGCATCATGGTGTGGGGAGCGATCTCCTACACTGGCCGTACACCACTGGTGATCGTCGAGGGGACACTGAATAGTGCACGGTACATCCAAACCGTCATCGAACCCATCGTTCTACCATTCCTAGACCGGCAAGGGAACTTGCTGTTCCAACAGGACAATGCACGTCCGCATGTATCCCGTGCCACCCAACGTGCTCTAGAAGGTGTAAGTCAACTACCCTGGCCAGCAAGATCTCCGGATCTGTCCCCCATTGAGCATGTTTGGAACTGGATGAAGCGTCGTCTCACGCGGTCTGCACGTCCAGCACGAACGCTGGTCCAACTGAGGCGCCAGGTGGAAATGGCATGGCAAGCCGTTCCACAGGACTACATCCAGCATCTCTACGATCGTCTCCATGGGAGAATAGCAGCCTGCATTGTTGCGAAAGGTGGATATACACTGTACTAGTTCCGACATTGTGCATGCTCTGTTGCCTGTGTCTATGTGCCTGTGGTTCTGTCAGTGTGATCGTGTGATGTATCTTACCCCAGGAATGTGTCAATAAAGTTTCCCCTTCCTGGGACAATGAATTCACGGTGTTCTTATTTCAATTTCCAGGAGTGTAGGTCACAATTTTCCCAACTGCACAACAAATTCCTCACGCTCAAATTTACACAGTTTCAAGAATAATATCACATTTTTACTCTCCGTATGTTCTCCATTCACTCACTCGGTTTTTTCAAAACACTCACACAACGAAAACACGATTCAATAATAATTTTCTAATGTATTTTTAATTACGTCACGAATATAAATAAAGAAAATTCCAGAAAATTAGATTATGTGAACCTATCGTATTAGTTGTAGTTTCAATTGATACTATAGACGAATAAATTATAGTCCCTAACTCTGATTCACAATGCCACCACGGTCATAATGTGTTTTGGGTAAAAATTTATATCTTCAAAAATATCGAAGTTATTGATTTGAAATTTTAACAGTATGGTTGTGTCATGCATAGAATTTGATGTACTAATTATGAAAAGAATCGATTGATATTTAACAGTACTTCTCAGATTCATAGAGAGTATGTGTAATGTATTGAAAGCAGCGTGAGGCAAGTACACTGCTCGCTCGGGCCAGTAGCCAGCGTCAGCTGCGCCAGCGTGAGAACCAAAATCTGCTCTCCTCTCTGCTCAACGGCAAGCTACGCTTTCCATTTAAGATGACAACTCGTAATAATTTGCTATGTTACAATACGTTGGTGAATTCGGTCTCCTTATCCTGTTGAAGAGGGATTCCACACATGCGCCAGTTTTCTGCGACAGCCCATTGAATTTTTCTCCAAAGAACCTCACACTGTTCTGCTTCCTACAGCGCTATATTTGATCGTTAGCCATTTCACCTACTGTTTCGGTCCTAATGAGGATCTCATGGTACGCAATTCCATAGACGGCTCAAGACAGCGAGGCTTGCTGAGGGTCGATCTCCATAGCCTCCCCTCCCACTGGATGACTGCAACTGACACAAGGGTTCAGACTATGCCCTGGGCAGTCGGCAATCAGCACTCAGCAATCAGGTATTTGTTGAGAAAAGTGGGGTATTAATATTGGTGCTTCTCGGGTCTCTGAAGCGATTGGGGTGGCTATGACATCGTGAGCCCTGGTTTTCCTTCGCTGTCCGCTCTCCTAGGTACTTCAGACTTTGGCAACTTAGCCATTCAGAGGATCTTTTCTGTCTATCTGGAACCTGAACACTTACTGTTGCGCCGGCCGGGGTGGCCGTGCGGTTCTAGGCTCTACAGTCTGCTACGGTCGCAGGTTCGAATCCTGCCTCATGCATGGATATGTGTGATGTCCTTAGATTAGTTAGGTTGAAGTAGTTCTAAGTTCTATGGGACTGATGACCTCAGCAGTCAAGTCCCATAGTACTCAGAGCCATTTGAACCATTTTGAACTTATTGTTGCGTTGTACCTGGCTTTGCTTACGAAACTCTGTTTTACCACTAATATGAAGGAACCTCTCGGCTCCTGTGATGTCATTACGCTTCGCTTGCAGACTTGGGCACACGGTCGTTTCCCCATGCTGTGGCAGATTCCGTGTTTGCCGCAACTCGCTCAGCATTTCCCTCTAACTGGCAGCTTCCTGGTCATTGACACAGGCGATTCGGTTTCCAGGAGCTGCCTAGGCAGAACTTGGACGAATTTTTAGTGTCCGCCATGAGCACGATGCTGAGCACTATGACACTCGTAGCTGGGCATGGTTCACGAGCTGAGTTCTTGGCTGCCCCTATGCTAGATGGACTACAGGTAGCAATTTTGACCTCAAGAGTGATCCCTTCCGCTGATTTCGCGGGGTTTTGTGCAACGACCCTCCACAATGGAATCTCTCCGTCAGTACATGATGTGTGCCTGATTTTGATTTAGTTGTGGTTCTTACTTCCCGTTTCCACTTCACAGTCACATCAAGCAACTGGCGACTTAGGCAGCTTTAGAATGGGTAGTTGTTCCTGACGGATACGCTACTCAGTGGCTAGGCCACCAACGAAGTCCTGAGCGATCCATTCTGCTTTTTCCAATTCTCTACTGAATACACTTATAACGGGTGATCAAAAAGTCAGTATAAATTTGAAAACTGAATAAATCACGGAATAATGTAGATAGAGAGGTACAAATTGACACACATGCTTGGAATGACATGGGGTTTTATTAGAACCAAAAAAATACAAAATTTCAAACAATGTCCGACAGATGGCACTTCATCTGATCAGAACAGCAATAATTAGCATAATAAAGTAAGACAAAGCAAAGATGATGTTCTTTACAGGAAATGCTCAATATGTCCACCATCTTTCCTCAACAATAACTGTAGTCGACGAACAATGTTTTGATCAGCACTGTAAAGCATGTCCGGAGTTATGGTGAGGTATTGGCGTCGGGTGTTGTCTTTCAGCATCCCTAGAGATCACGACACACTTGCACGGACTGAGGTCCGAGGACCTGGGAGGCCAAGCATGACGAAAGTGGCGGCTGAGCACACGATCTTCACCAAACGACGCGCGCAACAGATCTTTCACGCGTCTGATAATACAGCTTCACTAAAATCGCCTTTTCGGGTAACGTCAACAGGCTGCGACTGTTGGCGCATCTGATTCTCCCTCTCATTACAGCTCCTTTTATACATGATTGTCATGCGCAGTCACTGACGTTTTGCTGTCCAGCGCCATCCGTCGGACATTTGGTTAACTTTGGTTTTTTTGCTCTAATAAAACCCCATGTCATTCCAAGCATGTGTGTCAATTTTTACCTCTCTATCTACATTATTCCGTGGTTTATTAAGTTTTCAAATTTATACTGACTTTTTGATCACCCGGTACATTGGCAGGTCCACCTCTCGTCACGTCTAATGGCCAATTCCGCACTATACAGGGTGTCCATTTATCTTGACCACCCTAAAAACTGTTTGTCCATATGCAAATTACAAAATGTTTCAAGCAAATGTTCTTTAGCCGCCAGGGCGACATCAATAAGTATGATTGCCTTCGTTGTGGCTTTTTACAAAGATATGAACAGCGGTATGACTTTTTTAAATGGCACCCTGTATTTTTTTCGGTAATTCATTTCCTCTCCTAAAGACCTATTCAAAAATGTATCACAGTGTACCATTCACAGAAAAATAACGTTAATAATTACATAACACAACACTGACTCTGAGACGGGGATCACAAACTCTTCGACTTGCTGGAGTTGTCAGAAAACTTGAAAACCAAGTAAAAACATAACATAAAATTCAATTTGACTCTCCTGTACTATTACACAGGATTAGAACATTCAAAGGTGTTCAGAGCGGTGATCCTGGACACCGATACACTGGTTCACTCGTTCAATGAAAGAATTATTTACTGCTTGCAGTGGTGCATGCTGAAGAGAATTACAAGCAAGCACGATACGCTCCTGCATGTCCTCTGGAGTTGTTGCAATATCGCGATAGACATCGTCTTTAATGCATCCCCAAAGAAAAAAGTCCAGAGGATTTAAGGCAGGAGATCTAGGACGCCAAGTAACTGTTCCTCCTCGACCAATCCATATGGTAGGATACCTTCGGTTCAGAACACGACGTGCACGCAAGGCATTATGTGCTGGACATCCATCGTGTTGATACCACATAAGCATTCTGGTTCTTAGCGGCACTTCATCCAGAAGAGGAGGAAGAATTCGTCCGAGGAAGTTGGCTTACACTGTGCCGTTTAGACTACCACTGAGGAAATAAGGGCCAATAATTGTAGTACCAAGCATCCCACACCAGAAGTTAACTCTCCATTGACGTTGATGTTCCACCAGTCTAAGCCATCGTGGGTTGTCGCTGGAGCAGTAATGCATGTTCCTTGTATTTACTTGTCGTTTCTTTGAGAAGGAACATTCATCGGTAAATGGAGAAGAAGTTCGGGTTGGCGAAGATTTGCTGCTGTGCCCACTGACAGAATTGTGCACGACTCTGGAAATCATTCCCATGCAATTCTTGATGTACAGGGTGGTCCAAAAGTCCGGAAACACCTCGATAAAATCCAAATGGAGTAGCAAACAAGGAAACAGAGTCCCTACACACGAGGAACTGGAAGGGGGAAACTTTACAGGTGATGCCACCAACATGACGGCCATCTTGAAAGCCGCCATCTTGGATTCAACTCCAAAATTTCAAATGGGAATGTGGTCATATGACATATCAAACAGATAGAGAATTTCACCAGAAAAACAATGCCGTTGTTATTTTAAACATAGCTTTATTCATTCTCGGGTTATAGCCAATTACTTGCGGCAGCAGTGGGACGCTCGGCAGCCTGAGTATTACGTACTGAGAAGTCATAAAATGGAGTCTGAAACGGTGCAAAGTGCCTATCCCATGCCTGATATGTTACATGTGTTTAACTGTTCCCTTACTTACAGGTTGCAAAATGTCCTTAACACATGAAGAACATATTGAAATCATCTTGATATCAGGAGAAAGAAGCACACGGGTCACTGCTAAGGATTTGAACAGTCATCACCCAACCAGACAGCCCATCACTCACAGCGCATTTGCCAAGCTTTTGGCCAAATTCCGAGCAGCAGGTTCTGTCGCAGATAAACGTAAGGCTGGAAGACTAAAATCCGCCACCGATGAAGCAACAATAGTGAGCATGTTGGCATCATTTAGCAAGAGTCCACAACAGAGTGCTCGTCGCCTGTCACAAGAATGTGGGGTTAGCCGTACCTCCCCATACTGCGAATTTTATCGCAGCACAAATTGTATCCATACAAAATTCAGCTGCTCCAACACCTGAACGAGGATGACCCAGACCGTCGGGGACAGTTCGCAGAACGGGTGACACAGCAGCTGCAGATAAACCCACATTTCCCCTATCAGGTGCTGTTCACTGATGAAGCCGATTCCTTTATCAATGGTGAAGTAAACAAGCAGAATCACAGATACTGGTCCGACACAAATCCGCACTGCATTGATGCTTTCAAAACGGTTGACTCACAAAAAGTGATGGTCTGGTGTGGTGTGTGGGGTACCAAAGTCGTTGGACCTTTTTTTTATTGATGGTACGATAACAGCCAACGGTTATCTGAGGTTATTGGATGACGAAGTGTTTCCCTCGTTGTTAACGGAGGATGGGACATTTCCGGAATTCTTCCAGCATGATGGAGCCCCACCACATTATGCTCACAATGTGCGAGCATACCTGGATGTGTAGTTCCCTCAAAAGTGGATTGATCCTAGGGGTGCTGTGGAGTGGCCACCACGTTCACCAGATTTGACTCCTTTGGTTTTTTATCTTTGGGGTCATGACAGAGCACTGGTTTATTCTGTGAAAATATGGGATTTGCATCATCTAAAGCAGCGCATTGTTGATGCGTGTGGTCAAATTCAGCCAGATGTGTTGGTCAAAGTTCATCAGGACTGGTTCAAATCAAATGGCTCTGAGCACTATGGGACTCAACTGCTGAGGTCATTAGTCCCCTAGAACTTAGAACTAGTTAAACCTAACTAACCTAAGGACATCACAAACATCCATGCCCGAGGCAGGATTCGAACCTGCGACCGTAGTGGTCTTGCGGTTCCAGACTGCAGCGCCTTTAACCGCACGGCCACTTCGGCCGGCTCATCAGGACTGGATTCGGAGGATAGCATTAACAGTTCAACATAATGGACAACATATCGAGCCATTCCTATGACTGTTGGTGGTCTCTCGGGACTGTGTAACATTGGCGTAATGTCTCTTCGGCACATAACACACATGCTGCCGAGCGTCCCACCGCTGCCATATGTAACTTGCTATAACCCGAGAATGAATAAAGCTATGTTTAAAATAACAATGGCATTGTTTTTCTGGTGAAATTCTCTATCTGTTTGATATGTCACATGACCGCATTCCCATTTGAAATTTTGGAGTTGAATCCAAGATGGTTGCTTTCAAGATGGCCGCCATGTTTGTGGCATAGCCTATAAAATTTCCCCCTTCCCGTTCCTCGTGTGTAGGGACTCTGTTTCCTTGTTTGCTACTCCATTTGAATTTTATGAGGGTGTTTCCGGACTTTTGGACCACCCTATAGGTGTACATGGTAAGGAGGGAACCGGTGACGTGTAAGAATACGACGTACACTGGTTTTAGGAATACCAATCTCGTGTTCAAGCTTTCGTGTGCTCACATGTTGATTCATAGCAACGGAAGCGAGAACAGTAACTTTGGCAGCTTCGTCTGTGCGAGTGCTACGACGATTGCGTTGTCGTGGGCTGAAACTTCCCGTTTCCTGAAGCGTCGCAACAAGACGAGAAAACATCCGTCGGGAAGATGGGTTCTTGTCAGGATATCGCTACCTGTACAGTTCCTCTGCCTGCGAAGCATTTCGCCTACCTTCAGCAACAGCAATAAAAGAAATGTTATGTCGATGGAGTTTGCAGGAAGGACAGCCTTAGTGTGTACCTACTCTACACAACAGTATTTAGAAGGACTAAACTACTGTACTAAATGTACCCGTACACAAGAAAACAGTATTGCAATTACTGTTCTGCTAACTTACATTCGCCATAGATGAATAGCATTTCTACCTTCTCTTCATTGGTGTACATTCTACTCCCACAACTCTTCAACTGACGATGGTTGACGGAATGACGGGTGTGCATTCTACTTATGTTCACATTTATCCTCTGTCGACATCAGCACGTGTAAGTGTTCCATCACCCCGAGTATCTTGCACTAAGCGCTGGGAGCGTCAACGACGATGTTGTTTTATGTAATTAATAACTTTATGTTTCAGTGAATGGTACACCGTAATACATTTTTGAATAGGTCTTTAGGAGAGGAAATGAATTACTGGATTAAAAATACAGGGTGCCATTCAAAAAAGTCATACTGCCGTTCTTATCTTTGTAAAAAACAAAGCTACAACGAAGCAATCATACTTATTGATGGTCCCCTGGCGGCTAAAGAACATTTGCTTGAAACATTTTGTAATTTGCATCTGGACAAACATTTATTTAGGGTGGTCAAGATAACCGGGACAGCCCGTATAGGATGCTTTTCATCAGATAGTTTATAACATTATTTACACACGTTGACTCTTACAGAGAAGACAACAGCAACGAGCCACTCTTTACAATGCTATTTGTTTATCTAAATTGCGCCGTTACCGGTTTCGAAAGGAAGGGTTCGTGTTGACACGACTAGTTCACGTTATGCTACGTTACGTGAACTAGTTATCAGAAGATGAACCTTTCAGTTCGAAACCGGTAACGGCGCTATTTAAATAAATAGACAACATTGTAAAAAGTGGTTTGTCGCTGCTGTCTTCTCTGTAAGAGTCAACCTGTATTTTGTACACAGCCACGGACTCAGAATGTCAGTTTTCGGCAAAATAACATAAAATTATTTGCTTTCGGTGTGTCATTCACACCGATTAACCAAATTAGTAAGTGGAAGCCACGGTTATTTATTACTAGCTGACCCGGCGAACTCTGTTCCGCCTTAAAGCCAATAAATAATCAGATTTTGGATGTTAAGTTCAATTTTTTATTAGGACAAATAAAAATTAAGTATTTTAATGATTCTTTATGTTTTTTGGTGCATAGCTTCCACTCTTCAATTCAGTACCTTGTGATACACGACATTTTTTGTTTTATTATCAGGCGCAAGAACAAACAACGCATATGGTCTTCCGACCCGTGAACATGCCACATATAATTGACCATTTGAAAAATATGGATATTCCAGATTTAAACCACAAACTTTCAAGGATTGGCCTTGTGATTTGTTAATGGTCATGGCGAATGCAAGACGGATCGGAAATTGAAGTCTTTTAAACTCAAACGGCACATCGGTTGGGACCATCGGGATCCTCTGAATGAGAACTTCCTCACCCTCGAATTTTCCTTTGAGTATCGTCGCGTAAATAACATTGGTCATCAATTTACTTACCTCAAAACGTTTACCGTTGCACAGTTTTGGTTGGTTTATGTTTCGAAGCATGATTACTACGGAGCCAACTTTTAGGCGTAAATTGTGCGGTGGTATGTCAGGCACATCCTAAGAGTTTAAAAATTCAATTGGATAGTTGGTGGCTTCATCTTCATTTGTTACACAGTCAATAGATTTGAATGAATGCATTTTACCAATGATCTCATTCTGAATTATGTAGTTTAGGTCATCTACATCTTTATTCTTAGCCGCTAAAATTGCTCGCTCACTCAACCATTCATTACTTTTGTAGTTAGTAATGATGTTTGGGAATGCTTTGTTGATAAGTTCGTCTTTCGATAAGACAAAGTTACAGAAATTATGAGGAAATGAAATCAATCCGCTCGATTCTTCGACAGGTACTCGACCATTACCGATAGTCAGCAATTGCTCAAAGAAATCTTCAGCAGATGTATCATTAAGCAATGCAACTCTCATGTTTGTTGTCAGTTAAAGTTTCTTCACAAAGCGCCATAGATTCGATGATTTGAGGTAAGCATTTATTTCATCTGCAGCCATTGATCTTGGAACTACTGGCAGTGTTTGGCGGAATTCGCCAGACTGTAAAATCATTGCTCCTCCAAAACATCTCGAGTCATTGCGTAGATCTTTCAATGTTCGGTTAAGTGCCTCTAATGCACGTTTATGAGCCGTTGTGCATTCGTCCCAGATCTTGGATGCTGATAAAACTTCGGCCACTGCTGAGTTTTTTGTAATATTACATGTTGGTTATTCAATAGCTTGAAGATTTAACGGTAATTTTAATGCTGACTGAGCCGTACGACATCTTTCTAACAATGTGTCTGCTATTCCGGAAGAACCAACTGCAACCGCAATGTTGGATCTCGCACGAACAGTGGCTAAAACTACTGACATGAGGAATGTCTTGCCAGTTCCACCAGGGGCATCCAGGAAATATAAACCACTATTTCCATCATCAAAAATGGTTCAAATGGCTCTGAGCACTATGGGACTCAACTGCTGAGGTCATTAGTCCCCTAGAACTTAGAACTAGTTCAACCTAACTAACCTAAGGACATCACAAACATCCATGCCCGAGGCAGGAGTCGAACCTGCGACCGTAGCGTTCTTGCGGTTCCAGACTGCAGCGCCTTTAACCGCACGGCCACTTCGGCCAGCTTTCCATCATCAATTGCCTTCATTAATGTATCATAAACTTCCTTTTGTTGGGGGTTCAACAGGGGTACATTCGTTTGAACTACTAAATCTAATTTGCGTTTTGTTATTCCACGCCAGATGCGTTTCTGTTATACTACGTTTTATAGCGGTCGAACGGGATAAAAAGTATCCTATGCCCGTCTCCTGGTTCTAAGCTACCTCTCCACCAATTTTCAGCCAAATCGGTCCAGCCGTTCTTCAGTTATAAATAGTGTAACTAACACGACTTTCTTTTATATATATAGATTAAGTATTCATTACACATTTCTGAACGCACGCGTAATATTTTTCAATCTTTTTTTAAAAAAATACACATAATAGTTTATTCATCCATTTTAAATAGTTTATGAACGCATGCATAAATGTCAATCATTACTTACAGATTTTGACAAAAAAATTTGACAGCTCCGAAACTAAAGAACTTTTAGGGAAAATAACGCATTTTTCAAGTATTCGTCAATTTTTCATTATTTTTAAGATGTATTCTGCTATTCGGGGCGGAGACAAATCCAACAAATCAAAAACCATGAAAATTTTTATTCGTCAATTTTTCAATATTTTTAAGATGTATTCTGCTATTCGGGGCGGAGACAAATCCAACAAATCAAAAACCATGAAAATTTTTATTCGTCAATTTTTCAATATTTTTAAGATGTATTCTGCTATTCGGGGCGGAGACAAATCCAACAAATCAAAAACCATGAAAATTGGTCCAGCAGATCTCGAGTTATAAGTGTTGTAACAAACCCGACTTTGTTTTATATATATAGATTCTGCTTTTTAGTTTTGTAGGGGTGATACTTTTTATTATTATTTCAAGTGACTTTCTTGAATATCATAAGAAAAGTCACATTAGTTCGGGAGAACTCTGTGTGGTCTCCAACAAACGCCAGGGCTCTGCAGAACATAGGTTAGGAAACGCTACTCTAACCTATTATGAACAGCAGACATTCCGAACAGTAGTTAAAATGACTGGGATGTTTCAGAGAACAAAATGGCGCATTTCTTTTAATATCCCCCAGAACAATACACTATCGTGCTTTACAGACCTTCTTACAGATCCTAACATGTCGAGCTTTTCACTGGTCTGCCTTTTGCCTAGCAATCTCTGTTTAGAAACATGCTCAGTAATGGTTCAAATGGCCCTGAGCACTATGGGACTTAACTTCTGAGGTCATCAGTCCCCTAGAACTTAGAACCACTTAAACCTAACTAACCTAAGGGCATCACACACACCCATGCCCGAGGCAGGATTCGAAGCTGCGACCGTAATGGTCACGCGGTTCCAGACTGTGGCGCCTAGAACCGCTCGGCCATCCCGGCCGGCATGCTCAGTAAGATTGCAGCGTAAGGAGATGTACAGGATTATTACAAATGATTGAAGCGATTTCACAGCTCTACAATAACTTTATTATTTGAGATATTTTCACAATGCTTTGCACACACATACAAAAACTCAAAAAGTTTTTTTAGGCATTCACAAATGTTCGATATGTGCCCATTTAGTGAATCGGCAGACATCAAGCCGATAATCAAGTTCCTCCCACACTCGGCGCAGCATGTCCCCATCAATGAATTCGAAAGCATCGTTGAAGCGAGCTCGCAGTTCTGGCACGTTTCTTGGTAGAGGAGGTTTAAACACTGAATCTTTCACATAACCCCACAGAAAGAAATCGCATGGGGTTGAGCCGGGAGAACGTGGAGGCCATGACATGAATTGCTGATCATGATCTCCACCTCGACCGATCCATCGGTTTTCCCCTTACAGAGGCATCCAGAAGCTTTAAACTGCGCATACCATCGCCGAATGGAGTTAGCAGTTGGTGGATCTTTGTTGAACTTCGTCCTGAAGTGTCGTTGCACCGTTATGACTGACTGATGTGAGTGCATTTCAAGCACGACATACGCTTTCTCGGTTCCTGTCGCCATTTTCTCTCACTGCGCTCTCGAGAGCTCTGGCGGCAGAAACCTGAAGTGCGGCTTCAGCCGAACAAAACTTTATGAGTTTTTCTACGTATCTGTAGTGTGTCGTGACCATATGTCAATGAATGGAGCTACAGTGAATTTATGAAATCGCTTCAATCATTTGTAATAGCCCTATACAAATGACTAGCAAAAATCAATAGCAGCTCACCCAAAAATGGCCTGGTTGCAAAAAATTACAGGAACACTTCAAAGTCTCACTCGTACCACGCCTTGTATCGATGTATCCTATAGTAGCGCACGAAACGCTTTCTTATCAACAGGACTCTAGTTGTATTAGTATCATATTGCGTTATCTGTTTCACTATTAGCCACATGCAGCATAAATTTTATACCACCCTCATTATTCTATGATGTTTTTGATTCTTTGTGCTGCAGTGTAGACAGCAGAAGAATGATTACCTAAGATTAACTCTTCATATGACACATTATTGTGTGCCGAACTGTGAAACAGAATATCACCGCGTTTTGGTAATGAATCAGTCGTTAGTATAAAGTATCAGTACTTTATGTGCGGTCTGCCTATCATTGTGAGGCTGCACAATTACTATATGTGAAAATTCGTGCATGGCAACATTGCCACTGTCATGACGTGTAAGGTGACTGAGATGGAAAACGAGGAAGTTTTTTCATACAGCTACTGTAGTAGTTTACGTATCTTTGAAATCTGATTTTGAACTTAGCAAGACCGGTTGAAAGAAACTGTTCAGTATACGAGAAACTTCTTTGTTGTAAAATCACATTTTTAATTATAGGCGAGAGCACTGAAATACAAAGTTGCAGTGGTTCACTGAAAAAAACATTAAACAACGGAAATATTCTGAAACACTTTCCTGGACATTATTTTCGAGTACAAACACTTTTTTTTTCAGACATTGCTAATTGTAAGCTTTCTACATAGGACTACAACTGCAATGAAAACTCTCGTTGTATAAACAATTATCGGAATACATAAGAAAAAAATCTTCCTTCGTGTATTTAAGTATCAATACTTTGATCCGTTTTGTATAACGATAGTAGCAATATGCAAAATAAATTCTCGGTAATTACAGCCAAATTTGTTTGCCTTCATAATTTTTCACTGTGTCTGTTGTATAACTGTGCCTGTGGAAGTTAAGACACCTTCTTGTCAGGGTAAACAGCATGATCTTTTATTTCCTATTTCTTATGGCGACTAAAACAACAAAGAGAGCCTGTGATGATTAATATAATTTCGAATTACGTTAAATATAAAGATAATGAAACTGGCACGAATATGCCTTAAATGCACGTTACATCCGCAACCACATGGCTTTTAGCACGTACGTAATCTGTCATATGAAAGTAACAAGACTAATTTCTTTTCTCAAATAAACACAACGTCGAATATTTGTGTTATTATTCTTGTTCATTTCTTTGGAGGGTGTGGAAAGAAACCTTCCAGTGATCCAGAAATGCTAACACAACAGTGCTTTCATTAACAAAAAAGCATGTGCCCCTTCAGTGAACTGCCACAGTAGCACTCGGACACACTGTTACGTAAGACTGCGGATAGGTGACGTCATCACTGCACCCGAGAATCTACTCGTTGCCATGGCAACGAGCGCTTCGTTTATTGGCTGCGGGACAAGTATGGTACGGCATGCCGTAGCATTCCGCAGTCTAAATTTACGATAAATGTAGCACGCTATGCCCCACAGGTACAAGGAAATATATAATCGATTCAATGCAGAACACAAGACAAAGTATTGCGGTTTATTTAATTCTTATTGGCAATGCACTTAAGTTCACTACAGTTCTATTTTGTTTCGAAAATGTGTGAAGTTAAAAGTCCCCGACCTTACATTTTATGTCAGCTGATCGTAATTCTTTCCGTACATCTGGATTATTACAGCATATGAATTTACGCAGTGACTGATCTTCACATTCACTGAAATATTTGCATTTCTATGCCTTTCATAAGCTCCGGAATTTTCAAGTACGTAACATTATCAGAGTTAAATATGTTGCTCTGGTTATTGTTTGTACATGAATTGATGGAAGTATCAGGTTATTCTTCTCTTATTAATCTTAACAGAGGTGTAGCAGTTCGTACCTACGTAATGAATCCTTCACCATGCAACGAATGAAAAACACTCACTCTGACAGCTAGTTTTGATTTTCATTTTTAAATCTTTCATTCGCCTGCTTCTCTTCCAACTAATCCTTAACCGAACAGTTTACACCCAATACTGTATATATCTGTTAACGGCATTGTTCGCTTGTGCTATGGCAAAACTGAATAGACAGTACGCTTTCAAGATGTAATTTCAGGAACTAAGAGCATAAATTCTGGAGAACTTCTCCATATTTAGGGGTTGCGTGATTCCACAACAAAGAGAAATATCTATGATTAGTCGGAAAATTCGCATTAAGCACTTCGAAGCACAGTTCTACTGTGCTATCTTGTTACTTCTCTCGGTGCAGGGACTTTACTCTGTTGTAGCAAGTTCTTGTCCGTAACTACATCACGACAGCGAAAAGATGACAGATTTCACTGTACAGTGATTATCTTACACAAGACCGAAGCAATCAGCTGGAATATTACAGCAAGGAAAGCTACGAGTATGGTTTTTCAATGAAACGTTTCAGTCCCATAAATATTTAGTTTCCATTCGAGATTCTTCCACGTTTCTCGAGTGCCTACAGCATCACTCGCTACTAGCCGTTATAGCTGTATAATGTAAAAGCACATTCTCTCGCTATTGTCACGTGGCTATCATTTCATTCATTCGCAGGTGGAGCATAACTGCTATATGCGAACGCAAGAGACATAACCTTATGCTACACGCCTCGACTTATAGTTACAAAAAGATGGTGCAAATGCCTCTGAGCACTATGGGACTTAACATCTGACGTCATCAGTCCCTTAGAACATAGAACTACACTACTGGCCATTAAAGTTGCTACACGAAGAAGAAATGCAGATGATAAACGGCTATTCATTGGACAAATATATTATACTAGAACTGACATGTGATTACATTTTCACGCAATTTGGGTGCACAGATCCTGAGAAATCAGTACCCAGAACAACCACCTCTGGCCGTAATAACGGCTTCGATACGCCTGGGCATTGAGTCTGATGTGGATTGGCAAGAGAGCCAACCCACTATGAGAGGAAGCCGAAAGGCACGCGTTTTAGCTCACGCAGGCTGGCGTGAGGTCTGGAACAGGTCAAGGAAATGAGACTAACAAAAAACCTACGTAGCTGCTGGAATACTTAACTTTAATCCATAACTGGTGAACATCGCTCTTGACGGTACATGTTTTACAGCATCAAGAGTAACTGGTAATGGCGCCTTGCTAGGTCGTAGCAAATGACGTAGCTGAAGGCTATGCTAACTATCGTCTCGGCAAATGAGAGCGTATTTTGTCAGTGAACCATCGCTAGCAAAGTCAGCTGTAGAACTGGGGCGAGTGCTAGGAAGTCTCTCTAGACCTGCCGTGTGGCGGCGCTCGATCTGCAATCACTGATAGTGGCGACACGCGGGTCCGACGTATACTAACGGACCGCGGCCGATTTAAAGGCTACCACCTAGCAAGTGTAGTGTCTGTCGGTGACACCACAGAGTCAAACAGAGCTTGGATGGCGTGTACAGGTACAGCTGCCCATGCAGCTTCAACACGATACCACTGCCCATCAAGAGTAGTGACTGGCGTATTGTGACGAGGCAGTTGCTCAGCCACCATTGACCAGACGTTTTCAGTTGGTGAGAGATCTGGAGAATGTGCTGGCAAGGGCAGCAGTCGAACATTTTCTGAATCCAGAGAGGGCCGAACAGGACAATATCGACCTATAAGAATCCTGTCTCGTGCTATCATACACTCAACCGGCGTTATTTAACACAAACTGGGTAACTTTACACTCTTCGCACGAAGTTCTATCGAGAGCCGCAAGTGGCCAGTGTTGTAAGATCTGAGTCAAATGGCTGCTTAGAGAAGACATAGTGAACTTTACTGGCAGGAAAATCGTTATTGTGTTGTTCATACACCAAGCTACTGGATGATAAATACAGTTAACTGGATCTCGTCCGCAGCTCGTGGTCTAGTGGCTAGCGTTGCTGTCTGTGGATCATGGGGTCACGGGTTCGATTCCCGGCCGGGTTGGGGATTTTCTCTGCTTGGGGCCTAGATGTTTGTGTTGTCATCATCATCATTCGTGATAGTGACTAGATTGGACTGCGTAAAACATTGGAGTGTGCAAAAATCGGGACTTTGTACGGGCGCTGATGAGCGCGCAGTTGAGAGACCCACAAACCATATGTCATCTCCAGTTACCTGGATCTCGATGTAAGTATATATTTTACATTGCCTAGAAACTTCCATTGCTATGTCACAGCTATATTCTAGTTGTTATTCTTGTTTGTATGAAATGATCTTCAATAAGGCCTCAAGAGCCTGGAATTGTAGGAGAACGTCTATTTTTGTTGAGGCATTTCACTAGCAAGACGGAAACAACCTGTGGTGTACGACTCCAGCTTGGGTGGAGGTAACTTTTAAAACGCTCGTAGATGTTAATAAAAACCAACTGGCACTAGTGCACGTTGGACGTCCAGTGTATTTCAGAGTTGTGGACGGCAAAAGGGCCTAAGCATAATTTCTTTTTTTTTTTTTTCTTTCGAATAACCCATTTGGAGGGTACGATGAATCAAATTTGGCTACTCTTCATTGTGTTAGATTTCTTCAGTTTCCAAATTTCCTTCATCCTTTTAGAGTGTTGT
This sequence comes from Schistocerca serialis cubense, assembly GCF_023864345.2. Taxonomy (NCBI): domain Eukaryota; kingdom Metazoa; phylum Arthropoda; class Insecta; order Orthoptera; family Acrididae; genus Schistocerca; species Schistocerca serialis. Next base: position 842,368,082 of record NC_064640.1, on the reverse strand, counting down.
TCCCTTTCTTCTTGAGTCCACTTTCGTCTAGTTATTTTCTTTCTCTCCTGAAATTCTGCCTTTTGAACTGCCTTTCTGAAATGTGTTCTGTTTTCTATTGTGTCTATTGTAACTCCAGCATTTTCAATGTCCTTTTCAGTCTCTATGAACCATGCTGGCTCGGATTTGTAGCTATTGAGTAATGTGAACATCCGCTTGGTTAGTCTGTTGTTATCCATTCTGACTATATGTCCAAAAAACTGTAGTCTCCTCTTCCTCATTACATCAGTTAGTTTCTCCGTTTCCAGATATAGCTCTCTGTTTGGTCTTAACCTGTATTCAGCATTATCGTTTCTTTTAGCTCCCAGTATTTTCCTTAAAATTCTTCTTTCGACCTTCTCTAGTTTCTCAAGATCTCCATTTCTTGTTAGTTTAAGTGTTTCTGCCGCATAGAGAGCTTCAGGTCTGGCCACTGTTTAGTAGTGTCTTAATTTCGTGTTCCAGGACAAGGATTTTTTATTATAAACGTTTTTGGTCATATGAAACACTCTTTCCATTTTGTGCACTCTAGTTTCTATAGCTATCTTTTCTTTGGCATTGTATGTAATCCACTCTCCTAGGTATTTAAAGGAATCTGTTTTGTGTATTGTGTTGTTGTCAACTGCAATATTTTGAGGAGCATCACAGATGTTTGTCATAAACTTTGTTTTTTCATAGGATATTTGTAGTCCTACTTTGGCTGCTTGTTTTTGTAGTTCTCTTATTTGCTCTTGGGCATTGTCTAGTGAATCTGTAATCAATGCCATGTCATCTGCGAAGGCTAAACAGTCGACAGTGATCTTGTTTGGATTTCTCCCTAGTTGAATCCCTTTAGTATTGATGGCCTTCCTCCATTCTCGAACTACCTTCTCCAAGACACAATTGCAAAGCAGAGATGACAGACCATCTCCCTGTCGAACACCTGACTTTATTTCAAACGATTTTGAGAGCTCTCCCCTAAATTTTACTTTCGATTTTGTATTTGTCAAAGTGCCTTTAATTATTGCAGTTGTTTTAGCATCGAGTCCCAATTCTTTTAAGATATCAAGCAGTGTATTTCTTATATTATTTATATTTACACGGACACTCATGCGGGTGTGTTTCAGGTTCAGATTCACAAGGAGAGGCCACGACTTTGGGATCACGGATTTACTTCAAAATGTGTACACCTTTAGTAGGCCATTAAAACAACATAATGTGAAAGTAGTAAGATGCACTACTCTGGATATTCCGAGAAAATCACAAGAGAAGTTTTACGCGTTTGATTTTCGCACAGATGACAAAATGGTAGACATCGAAATAGATGACAGATGGATAGAAAAACAATTAAAATCGCTCAAAAGAGGAAAGGCCGCTAGACCTGATGGGATACCAGTTCGATTTTACACAGAGTACGCGAAGGAACTTGCCCCCTTCTTGCAGCGGTCTACCGTAGGTCTCTAGATGAGCGTAGCTTTCCAAAAGATTTGAAAAGGGCACAGGTCATCCCCGTTTTCAAGAAGGGACGTCGAACAGATGTGCAGAACTATAGACCTATATCTCTAACGTCTATCAGTTGTAGAATTTTGGAACACGTATTATGTTCGAGTATAATGACTTTTCTGGAGACTAGAAATCTACTCTGTAGGAATCAGCATGGGTTTCGAAAAAGACGATCGTGTAAAACGCAGCTCGGGCGCTATTCGTCCACGAGACTCAGAGGGCCATAGACACGGGTTCCCAGGTAGATGCCGTATTTCTTGACTTCCGTAAAGTGTTTGATACAGTTCCCCACAGTCGTTTAATGAACAAAGTAAGAGCATATGGACTATCAGACCAATTGTGTGATTGGATTGAAGAGTTCCTAGATAACAGAACGCAGCATGTCATTCTCAATGGACAGAAGTCTTCCGAAGCAAGAGTGATTTCAGGTGTGCCGCAGGGGACTGTCGTAGGACCGTTGCCATTCACAAAATATTGTACTGAAATGCAGGAGGGTCTGCAACGAATTGACGCACGGTGCACGGAATGGCAATTGAATCTCAATGTAGACAAGTGTAATGTGCTGCGAATACATAGAAAGAAAGATCCTTTATCATTTAGCTACAATATAGCAGGTCAGCAACTGGAAGCAGTTAATTCAATAAATTATCTGGGAGTAGGCAATAGGAGTGATTTAAAATGGAATGACCATATAAAATCAATCGTCGGTAAAGCAGATGCCAGACTGAGATTCATTGGAAGAATCCTAAGGAAATACAGTCCGAAAACAAAGGAAGTAAGTTACGGTACACTTGTTCGCCCACTGCCTGAATACTGCTCACAGGTGTGAGATCCGTACCAGATAGGTTTAATAGAAGAGATAGAGAAGATCCAACGGAGAGCAGCGCGCTTCGTTACAGAATCATTTAGTAAACGCGAAAGCGTTACGGAGATGATAGATAAACTCCAGTGGAAGAGAGACGCTCAGTAGGTTGGTACGGGCTTTTGTTGAAGTTTCGAGAACATACCTTCACCGAGGAGTCAAATAGTATATTGCTCCCTCCTACGGATATCTCGCGAAGAGACCATGAGGATAAAATCAGAGAGATTAGATCCCACACAGAGGCATACCGAGAATCTTTCTTTCCACGAACAATACGAGACTGGAATAGAAAAGAGAACCGATAGAGGTACTCAAGGTACCCTCCGCTACACACAGTCAGGTGGCTTGCGGAGCATGGATGTAGATGTAGATGTAGATGTTTGTCATGTAACTGATGTATCTGTGCGTAGAGGCCAGACGTTAGAGTTCAGTGCTAGACGGCACGGTAGCTCAGCGTGTTCGGTCAGAGGGTTAACTCCCATTTACAATAAGAAAAAATGTGAGGCTGGGTCAACGATGAAGTTTATGGGTGTCATGGGACGTCCACGGTAAATAAATGCAACGAACGTTAACGAAAAAAATTAGATTAAAAAAAAGCAGTTAGGGTTGAAATTTGTGAGGCGACGGTTCGACTCCTCTCAAACTTAATTTTTAATCTATGTTTCTTTCATTAATGGTCATATTATTTAATTTATATGACATTTGAGCCGTAATATAATTTAAAATTTCCATGTAGTTTTAGCGAATTTCTTGTTATTTGACTACTTACTATTTTTAATTAAATATAATTATTAGAACAAACATATTTATAATTATCGACAAGTAAATGACGAAACGCTCAGTTTTCCTGAAAATTTTTATGTGTCGTAACTTGCGAAGTCTCTTAAATACTGAAGAGCCAAAGGAACTGGTACACGTGCCTAATATCGTGTAGCGCCCGCGCGAGCACGCAGAAGTACTAATGTCTGAAGTACTGCTATAGGGAATCGACGGCATGAATCCTACAGAGCTGCCCGTAAATTCGCAAGAGTACGAAGGGATGGAGATCTCTTCTGAACAGCACAGTACACGGTATCCTAGATATGCTCAATAGTGTTCACATCTGGGGAGTTTCGTGGCCAGCGGAAGTTTTTAAACTAAGAAGAGTGTTCCTGGAGCCACTCTGTAGCGATTCTGAATGTGTGGGGGGATGTCGCATTATGCTGCTGGAATTACCCAAGTCGGCCGGAATGGACAATAGACATAAATGGATGCAGGTGACCAGACAGGATGCTTACGTACGTGTCACCTCTCAGAGTCCTATCTAGACGTATCAGGGGTCTCATATCACTCCACCTGCACGCACCCCACACCATTACAGAGCCTCCACCAGCTTTAACAGTCCCTTGCTGACATGCAGGGTCCATGGATTTATGAGGTTGTCTCCATACCCGTACACGTCCATCCGCTCGATACAATTTGAAATGTGACTCGTCCGACCAAGTAACACGTTTTCGGTCATCAACAGTCCAATGTCGGTGATGACGGGCCGAGGCGAGGTGTAAAGCTTTGTGTCGTACAGTCATCAAGGGTACACGAGTGGGCCTTCGGCTCCGATAGCCCATATCGATGATATTTCGTTGAATGGTTCGCACGCTCACACTTGTTGATGGCCCAGCATTGAAATCTGCAGCAATTTGCGGAAGTGTTGGCACTTCTGCCACATTGAAGGATTCTCTTCAGGCTTTATTGGTCCCGATCTTGCAGGATCTTTTTCCGGCCGCAGCGATGTCGGAGATTTAATGTTCTACCGGATTCCTGATATTCACGGAACACTAGTGAAATGATCGTACGAGAAAATTCCCACTTCATCGCTGTGTCCCAACGTTGAAACTCAAACTCACTTAAATCTTGATAAACTGTCATTGTAGCCGCAGTAACCGATCTAACAACTGCGCCAGGCACTTGTCTTATACAGCGTGGAGATAAATTGTATCACGAAATTTTAACCATGGATAGCTGATGCCAGTAGGAACCCAAATTACTAAAGTTGTGAAGGTCGACAACACACCATTTTTAAACTACGGAATCTTGGAGCCACGCGCTCCGATTGGTCGTGGGATTGCCCTGCCCGTCAACCGACGAACGGCAAAAGGGCAATCCCGCGGCCAATCGGATCGCGTGGCGCCAAGTTTCAGTAGTTTTGTATCGCAATTTACTATCAGCTCTAAACACACTATCCGATCAAAAGCAACTGCAAAACGTGCAAATGACCGTGAACTCTCAAGTGACGTCTACAGGCCGCTGTGTCGTCCTCCGCCGTCCGGCGTCAAGTGAATGCGGTATAGAGAGGTACGTGCTCAGCACACCACACTTCTGACCGATTTCCAGACTTTTCAGACCGTGGAGCCGTACTGCTCGCTCAAATAGCTCCTCAGTTGGCATCACGAGGCTGAGTGCACCCCGTACCACACCCCCTACCGAGGAAAAAATCCTCGACAGTTGTGGGAAACGAACCCGGGTCCTCGGCATTGTGGCCATCTGCGCTGAGCAGTCAGGTACAGAGGCGGACTCGGAAAGTTATTAGCGGACATTAATACACTACTAGCCATTAAAATTGCTACACCATGAAGGTGACGTGCTACAGACGCGCAATTTCACCGACAGGAAGAAGATGCTATAATGTGCAAATGATTACCTTTCCAGAGCAATCACACAAGTTTGGCGCCGGTGGCGACACCTACAACGTCCTGACATGACGAAAGTTTCCAACCGATTTCTCATACACAAACAGCAGTTGACCGGCACCAGTCACTGCTCGTGATGAACTGTAGTATAGTGTATTGTGACGAGGCAGTTACTCGGCCTACATTGACCAGATGTTTTCAATTGGTGAGAGATCTGGAGAATGTGCTGGCCAGGACAACAGTCGAACATTTTCTGTATACAGAAAGGCCCGTACAGGACCTGCAACGTGCGGTCGTGCATTATCCTGCTGAAATGTAGGGTTTCGCAGGGATCGAATGAAGGGTAGAGCCACGGGTCGTAACGCATCTGATATGTAACGTCCACTGTTCAAAGTGCAGACAATGCGAACAAGAGGTAACAGAGACGTGTAACCAATGGCACCCCATACTATCACGCCAGGTGATACGCCATTATGGCGATGACTAATACACGCTTCCAATGTGCGTTCACCGCGATGTCGCCAAACACGGATGCGACCATCATGATGCTGTAAACAGAACCTGGATTCATCCGAAAAAATGACGTTTTGCCATTCGTGCACCCAGGTTCGTCGTCGTGTACACCATCGCAGGAGCTCCTGTCTGTGACGCAGCGTCAAGGGTAACCGCAGCCATGGTCTCCGAGCTGATAGTCCATGCTGTTGCAAACGTCGTCGAACTGTTCGTGCAGATGGTTGTTGTCTTGCAAACGTCCCCATCTGTTGACTCAAGGATCGAGACGTGGCTGCACGATCTTTTACAGCCATGCGGATAAGATGCCTGTCATCTCGACTGCTAGTGAGACGAGGCCGTTGGGATCCAGCACGGCGTTCAGTATTACCCTCTTGAACCCACCGATTCCATATTCTGCTAACAGACATTGGCTCTCGCCCATCGCGAGCAGCAATGTCGCGATACGATAAACCGAAATCGCGATGGGCTACAATCCGACCTTTACCAAAGTCGGAAACGTGATAGTACGCATTTCTCCTCCTTACACGAGGCATCACAACAACGATTCACCAGGCAACGCCGATCAACAGCTGTTTGTGTATGATAAATGGGTTGGAAACTTTCCTCATGTCAGCACGTTGTAGGTGTCGCCACCGGCACCGACCTTGTGTGAATGCTCTGAAAAGGTAATCATTTTGATATCACATCATCGTCTTCCTGTCGGTTAAATTTCGCGTCTGTAGCACCTCATCTTCGTGGTGTAGCCATTTTAATGGCTAGTAGTGTATCTTTCCCTGCCTAGCGTTTTCTTAAGAGCTGCAAGCTGACGACACCTTCACCAAGAAAAACACGCCCTATCAGTAACACCACCTGCTCTATACTTCACTGTTAGCGCTACACGAGATGGCAATAACGTTCTTCAGGTATTCGTGATATTCAAACCCGTCCATTGGATTGCCACAAGGTGTTAGCGTGATTCACCGCTCTTAATCACTCGTTTCCAGTCATTCACTGTCCAGCGGTGTCACTCGTTACGCATCCACATGCGACACTCAACAATGACTGCCCAAATGTGTGGCTTATGAGGAGCTGCTCAACCCTTTCGCTACGAACATTAGTTGAACTACTAGCAGCAGTCTGGAACCCCCGATTAATAGTCCCCTTGATTTCATTTGATTTTTTACAACCAGCCTTCCCAATGATCGACGGTCCCTGTTCTTCAATCCACGCGGTGTGCCTGGTCTCGGTTTAGCTGTAGTTGTTCCTTCGCGTTTCTGCTTCACAGTCACGTCACCAGACATCGACTTCAGCAGATTAACAGGGGTTGAAATGTCCCCGATGTATTTGTTACTCGTATGACTAGTAGTCACTGACCTCTCCTGACCGATCCAATCCGCTGTTACCGCTTCTCTACTGACGATACTCCTCCCCTCTCCTGCCACCTACTGATCGATTCTGCATTGCAAAGTGGTGTCAGCACATGTTTGATCACATAGTGTACTTGAATTCTGAGACATTCTTCAGATGTTCATTACTGATACTGTAATTGGATAGTACCGGATTCTTCCTTTTTGTTGTGGACATTTCTAGCAGCTGTACTCATTAGTCCGTCTTCAGGCCACGAGTGACCTACCGGGACCATCCGACCGCCGTGTCATCCTCAGTGGAGGATGCGGATAGGAGGGGCGTGGGGTCAGCACACCGCTCTCCCGGTTGTTATGATGGTATTCTTGACCGAAGCCGCTACTTTTCGGTCGAGTAGCTCCTCAATTGGCATCACGAGGCTCAGTGCACCCCGAAAAATGGCAACAGCGCATGGCGGCCTGAATGGTCACCCATCCAAGTGCCGACCACGCCCGACAGCGCTTAACTTCGGTGATCTCACGGGAACCGGTGTATCCACTGCGGCAAGACCTTTGCCCTGTACTCATTACACCAAGTGGAAACTTTTTCCATGTCTTCCTTCATTTCTTTATGGTCGTCCAGAGATGTTCCTGTAACAACATTATGTGATAGTGCTCCTGACCACATCTGGGGAACAATCTACGTATACTAAGGACATCACAGGCTGCTTTGGAGCCCATTCGATGTTACTCTCGTTTCTGTTGAATATTTAGCGTCTACTGTAACGTTGATGGTTCTAACTCACAAAAATCCACCGACTCAGTCGAACATCTGTGAAGATGTTGCATACATTCTTATTCTCGTTATTACTATTACATAACGTAGTTGGTTCTGTTTGACAAAAATCTTCGAGTCAGTCGAATATACAGGGTGGTCCATCGATCGTAACCGGGCCATATATCTCACGAAATAAGCTTCAAACGAAAAAACTACAAAGAACGAAACTCCTCTAGCTTGAAGGGGGAAACCAGATGGCGCTATGGTTGGCCCGCTAGATGGCGCTGCCATAGGTCAAAAGGATATCAACTGCGGTTTTTTGAATACGAATCCCTATTTTATTACATACTCGTGCAGCACGTAAAGAAATATGAATATTTTAGTTGGACCACTTTTTTTGCTTTGTGATGGCGCTGTAACAGTCACAAACATATGCCTCACAATTTTAGACGAACAGTTGGTAACAGGTAGGTTTTTTAAATTAAAATACAGAACGTAGGTACGTTTGATCATTTTATTTCCGTTGTTCCAATGGGATACATGTACCTTTGTGAACTTATCATTTCTGAGAACGCATGCTGCTTCAGCGTGATTACCTGTCAATACATCGTTAATGCAATAAATGCTCAAAATGATGTCCGTCAACCTCAATGCATTTGGCAATAGGTGTAACGACATTCCTCGCAACAGCGAGTAGTTCGCCTTCTGTAATGCTCGCATATGCATTGACAATGCGCTGACGCATGTTGTCAGGCGTTTTCGTTGGATCATGATAGGAAGTATCCTTCAAATTTCCCCACGAAAAGAAATTCGGGAGCGTCAGATCCAGTGAATGTGCGGGCCATGGTATGGTGCTTCGATGACCAATCCACCTGTCGTGAAATATGCTATTCAATACCGCTTCAACCGCACGTGAGCTGTGTGCCGGACATGCATCATGTTGGAAGTATATAGCCATTCTGTCATGCAGTGAAATATCTTATAGTAATATCGGTAGAACATTACCTAGGAAATCAGCATACATTGCATCATTTAGACTGCCATCGATAAAATGGGGGCCAATTATCCTACCTCCCATAATGCCGCATCATACATTAACCCGCCAAGGTCGCTGATGTTCCACTTGTCGCAGCCGTCGTGGATTTTCCGTTGCCCAATAGTGCATATTATGCCGGTTTACGTTACTGCTGTTGGTGAATGACGCTTCGTCGCTACATAGAACGCGTGCAAAATATCTGTCATCGCCCCGTAATTTCTCTGTACACGACGTTCATTGTCGTCGCCGTATAATTCCTAGTGCACAGAAGTATGGTGCGGGTGCAATCGATGTAGCATTCTTAACACCGACGTTTTTGAGATTCCCGGTTCTCGCGCAATTTGTCTGCTACTGATGTGCGGATTAGCCGTGACAGCAGCTAAAACGCGTACTTGGGCATCATCATTTGCTGCAGGTCGTGGTTGACGTTTCACAAGTGGCTGAACACTTTCTGTCTCCTTAAATTACGTAACTATCCGGCGAACGGTCCGGACACTCGGGTGATGTCGTCCAGGATACCGAGCAGCATACTTAGCACACGCCCGTTGGACATTTTGATCACAATAGCCATACACCAACAAGATATATACCTTTTCCGCAATTGGTAAACGGTCCATTTTAACACGGGTAATGTATCACGAAGCAAATACCGTCCGCACTGGCGGAATGTTACGTGATACCACGTACTTATACGTTTGTGACTATTACAGTGCCATCTATCACAAAGCGAAAAAAGTGGTCCAACTAAAATATTCATATTTCCTCACGTACTACACGAATATGTAATAAAAAATGGGGGTTCCTATTTATAAATAACGCAGTTGATATCCGTTTGACCATGGCAGCGCCATCTAGCGGGCCAACCATAGCGCCATCTGGTTTCCCCCTTCAAGCTAGACGAGTTTCGTTCTTTGTAGTTTTTTTCGTTTGACACATATTTCGTGAGATATTTGGCCCGGTCACTATCAATGGACTGCCCAGTATATCTCATATGATCTTATATTCGTTTTCAGTCGACGATTATCAACATCTGCATCTACATACATACTCCACAATCCACGGTATGGTGCGTCGCGGAGGGTACTCTGCACCACCAATAGTCGTTACTTCTCCTGTTACACTCGCAAATAGGGCGAGGGGAAAACGACTGTCTCAATGCCTCAGTATGGGCCCCAATTTTTGGTATCTTATATTTATAGTCCTTACGCGCAATGTATGTTGGAGGTAATAGAATCGTTCTGCAGTCAGCTTGAAATGCCGGTTCTCTAAATTTTCTAAATAGTGTCCCTCGAAGACAAGGTCGTCTTCCCTCCAGCAACTCCTGTTTGAGTTCTCTAAGCATATCCGTAACACTTACCGGTAACGAACCTAGAAGCATGCCTCTGAATTATTTCGATGTGTTTTTTTAACCTGGAGGGATCCCAAACACTCCAGCAGTACTAAAGAATAGGTCGCTCCAGCGCCTTATATGCGGTCTCCTTTACAGATGACCACACTTTCTTAAAAGTCTCCCAAGAAACCGAAGTCGACCATTAGCCTTCCCTATCACAGTCCTCACATGTTCTTTATACTTTTTATCGCTTTACAAAGCTACACACAGCTATTTCAACGATGTGACTGTGTCAAGCAGGACACTACTAATGCTGTATCCAAACATTACGTGTTTATTTTTCTTACTCATCTGCATTAACTTACATTTTTTCTATATTTTGAGTTAGCTGCCGGCCGCTTATCACACCAACTATAAATGTTTTGTGAGTCATCTTGTATCCTCGTACAGCTGCTAGGCTTCGACACCTTCCCGTACACCAGAGCATTATCAGCAAACGACCGCAGATTGCTTCCCACCCTGTCCACCAGATCACTTATGTATACAGAAAATGACAGTGGTCCTATCACACTTCCCTGGGGCACTCCTGACGATACACTTGTCTCTGATGAACACTCGCAGCCATACTGGGTTCCATTACTGAAGTCTTCTAGCCTCTCACATATCTGGGAACGCATTCCGTATGCTCGTGCCTTCGTTAGCGGTCTGCAGTGGGGCACAATGTCAAATGGCGAAGACAGAAACTGCCCATTCAGTTTCAGCTATCATGCATCATCATGTTTCACAAGAGAGGTCTGAATTCAGTTTCAGCTGTCATGCATGAATAAAAGAAGCTATGTTTCACAAGAGAGGTCTGAATTAATCTGTGATGATTCTTTCATAGAAGTTTCTTTTTCCTGTGAATGTTAACTTAGGCTATCCTCTAGCTTCCTGCAACAGATGGATGTTTGCGATATTCTTTGTATCCTATCTTCTACCCTTTTTTTAACAGGTAATAACTGCATTCTTTTCCAGCTGTTTGTAGAAAGGATTCTCATTATCTATGAGAACATGTATATTACTGACTGATCCTACATGAAACAGGTGAAACACTAACGAAATGAACTGTCGGAAAAAACTGAGACACCCTTTTAAAAGTTTTCAATTCACTCAACATTTATTGTTACAACAGTGCATATGGAGTACATGAAATGATTACATTTGCAGATCAATGGCATAAGCGGTTCTGAGGTACCACGCTGAAACACACATATCACGAGGGTCACTCGAAAAGAAATGCACACTATTTAAAAATAAAAAATCCATCTTTTATTCTACATGTTTGAAAGTTTTACAGTGTGCAGATACATCCTTTAGGAACAATATTTTCATTTCTCCACATAATTTCTATCCCTCCCAACTGCCTTACGCCATCTTGGAACCAGCGCCTGTGTACCCGCACGGTAAAATTCTGGACCAACCTGTTGGAGCCACTGTTTGGCAGCGTGCACAAGGGAGTCATCATCTTCAAACCTTGTTCCACGAAGAGAATTTTTTAGTTTCACAAAGAGATGACAGTGACATGGAGCCAGGTCAGGACTGTAAGGCTGGTGTTTCAGTGTTGTCCATCCGAGTTTTGTAATCGCTTCCATGGTTTTTTGACTGACATGTGGCATAGTTACATGCTTGCTTCTCACGTTTGCACCACAATGAGACTTCTAGCTGTGACCATTCCTACGAGATTCACTCCAAAATAAATGCTCACTATTTTTGTAAAAATACAGTTTTCATTCTGCATGTGTGAAAGTCTTACACTGTGTAGATATATCCTTCCCGCTTGTTTTCAAACTTAGTTCAACCTGTTCCCGTCAATGGCGCCGTCACAGCATGTCTTCAAGATGGCTGCTACACTTGACGTTCGCCAGAAGCAACGTGCTGTCATAGAATTCCTGTGCTGTGAACACGAGGCAGTGGGAAACATCCACAAGAGGTTGAAAAAGGTGTATGGAGATCCTCCTGTCGATTGCAGTACAGTTAGTCGGTGGGCAAGCCGGTTACGTGATGAAAGCGGGCACGGCAATATTGAGGATTGTCATCGCAGCGGCAGGCCTCGTACTGCACACACTCCAGACAATCTGCAGAGAGTTGGTGACTGCTGACAGACGCATCACAGTGAACGAACTGTCACGCTCCGTTGGGATAGGGTAAGGAAGTGTTTGCAGAATACTGAAAGTGTTGGCCTTAAAAAGGTTTGTGCCAGATGGGTTCCCAGCATGTTGACCATAGCTCACAAAGAAACAAGAAAAACGGAATGCAGCGAACTTTTGGAACAGTATGAGAATGGTGGAGATGAATCTTTTGGAAGAACAGTGACAGGTGATGAAACACGGCTCCATCATTTTTCACCAGAGACGAAGAGGCAATCAGTGGAGTGGCATCATGCAAATTCACCCAAGAAAAAAAAATTCAAAACCACACCTCCTGCTGGAAAAGTTATGGCTATGTTGTTTTTCGATTCCGAAGGACTCTTGCTTGTGGACATCGTGCCCAGTGGAACCACCATAAATTCTGATGCATATGTGATGCCACTGAAGAAACTTCAAAGCTCGACTGAGTCGTGTTCGACCACATCGGCAAAAGCAGGATGTTTTGCTGTTGCACGACAATGCACGGCCACATGTCAGTCAAAAAACCATGGAAGCGATCACAAAACTCAGATGGACAACACTGAAACACCCGCCTTACAGTCCTGTCATCTCTTTGGGAAACTGAAAGACTCTCTTCGTGGAACAAGGTTTGAAGATGATGGCTCCCTTGTGCACACTGCCAAACAGTGGCTCCAACAGGTTGGTCCAGAATTTTACCATGCGGGTATACAGTCACTGGTTCCAAGATGGCGTAAGGCAGTTGAGAGAGATGGAAATTATGTGGATAAATGAAAATATTGTTCCTAAAGGATGTATCTACACACTGTAAAACTTTCAAACATGTAGAATAAAAGATGGATTTAAAAAAAAATAGTGTGCATTTCTTCTGGAGTGACCCTGGTATTTAAAGGAAGACACAGATGGAGCACTGATAGTTACAGCCCTACGCTAACTGTTAACGGTTCACACTGAAACAATTACCAGTACATCTGCTATCACTCAGGTGGCATATGCCTTCATCGGATCCAATTCGACGCCGTCTTCCCAGGTACACTTTTTTTCAGCTCTGTAGTTGTCGCACTGACAGTGTCGTAGCATTATTCGTAATATGAGTAATCTGGGCAGCATCAGCCGACCACCTATCCTGAGAAACATTTTAAGTCCATAGCAATGCATTCAGTGCCACTGCGTTGCTCTTCCGAGATGAAGCGTTAATATACGAGGGTGTGCTAAAAAGTAATGCCTTCGAATTTTTAATACGAAAATCCTGAAATATTTTTAAATAAAATAAACTTTATTAATATTCTGTGCCTTTATTCTTCAACTCTACATATTTGCAGCCCTCTGCCCGTAGAGAGCTTTTGAATTGTGGCGTGTAACATGGCAGAGTGCAACTTAAGTGTGTCGGTGCGTGAGAAAGGGATGTTTTAATCGAGTTTCGAAGGGTTCGTCCTTGGAACACCCTCTCCATAACCATACCAATGCAAGACCACACACACAAGCGCTGCGACATCTGCAACATTCTGAGGCCTTGGTTTCATAGTCATTGATTATCCTCCTTGCACTCCCGACTTAGTCCCATCCGATTTCCATCTGTTTCCAAACCTCAAAGAACACCTTCGAGAATTTTACTCTGACAGTGTTGGAGCGATACAGTAAGGTCGAGATAGTGGCCAAGTCATCAAAGTGAAACGTTCTGTAGCGATCTTATCACCCAATTTGTCTCTGTTTAGGTGAAATGTGTTCGTCATCAGAGTGACTATGCTGAGAAGTACACTACTGGCCATTAAAATTGCTACACCAAGAAGAAATGCAGATGATAAACGGGTATTCATTGGACAAATATATTATACTAGAACTGACATGTGATTACATTTTCACGCAATTTGGGTGCATAGATCCTGAGAAATCAGTACCCAGAACAACCACCTCTGGCCGTAATAACGGACGCCTGAGCATTGAGTCAAACCGAGCTTGGATGCCGTCTACAGGTACAGCTGCCCATGCAGCTTCAACACGATACCACAGTTCATCAAGAGTAGTGACTGGCGTATTGTGGCGAGCCAGTTGCTCGGCCACCACTGACCAGAAGTTTTCAATCAGTGAGAGTTCTGGAGAATGTGCTGGCCAGGGCAGCAATCGAACATTTTCTGTATCCAGAAAGGCCCGTAAAGTACCTGCAACATGCGGTCGTGCATTATCCTGCTGAAATGTAGGGTTTCGCAGGGATCGAATGAAGGGTAGAGCCACGGGACGTAACACATCTGAAATGTAACGTCCACTGTTCAAAGTGCCGTCAATGCGAACAAGAGGTGACCGAGACGTGTAACCAATGGCACCCCACACCATCACGACGGGTGATACGCCAGTATGGCGATGACGAATACACGCTTCCAGTGTGTGTTCACCGCGATGTCGTCAAACACGGATGCGACCATCATAATGTTGTAAACAGAACCTGGGTTCATCCGAAAAAATAACGTTTTGCCATTCGTGCACCCAGATTCGTCGTTGAGTACACCATCGTAGGCGCTCCTGTCTATGATGCAGCGTCAGGGGTAACCGCAGCCATGGTCTCCGAGCTGATAGTCCATGCTGCTGCAAACGTCGTCGAACTGTGCGTGCAGATGGTTGTTGTCTTGCAAACGTCCCCATCTGTTGACTCAGGGATCGAGACGTGGCTGCACGATCTTTTACAGCCATGCGGATAAGATGCCTGTCATCTCGACTGCTAGTGATACGAGGCCGTTGGTATCCAGCGCGATGTTCTGTATTACTCTCCTGAACCTACCGATCCCATATTCTGCTAACAGTCATTGGACCTCGACCAACGCGAACAGCAATTTCGCGATACGATAAACCGCAATCGCGATAGGCTACAATCCGACCTTTATCAAAGTCGGAAACTTGATGGTACGCATTTCTTCTCCTTACACGAGGCATCACAACAAAGTTTCACCAGGCAACGCCGGTCAACTGCTGTTTGTGTATGAGAAATCGGTTGGAAACTTCCCTCATGTCAGCACGTTGTAGGTGTCGCCACCGACGCCAACCTTGTGTGAATGATCTGAAAAGCTAATCGTTTGCATATCGCAGCATCTTCTTCCTGTCGGTTAAATTTCGCGTCTGTAGCACGTCATCTTCGTGGTGTAGCAAATTTAATGGTCTGTAGTGTAAATATGTAGACATGAAGTACAAAGATGGAGAATCTTAATAGCGTTTGTTTTATTTGATAAGCTTTAAGACTTTTCACCTAAAATTTTCGGTGGCATTATTTCTCAGCATGCCCTCATATCTGGCTCACATTTTGTGTCCTATATAGCAGAATCGGCCCATCAGTTCCAGTGCTCCTACGTCTTCCTTTCTTCGGGGTAAACACTGCAATCGCTGTTCCACACAGGGCGATCGTCAAAAGAATTAACATACGGGGGCCGTTCAGAAAGTAACCTCCGGTTGATTTAAAAAAATACACCAAGTTAAATAAAAATATTTTAATATATACATCTTACAACTACATCTTTGCACTATTTTTCTACATAGTCTCCATAGCGATTGAGGCACTTATCGTATCTCTTCACAAGCTTTGAAATTCCTTCTGCATAAAAATCACCCGCTTGTGCCTGGAGCCAGCCTGTGACCGCATCTTTGAGCTCTTCGTCGTCATCAAACCGCTGTGACCCGAGCCATTTCTTCAAATGCATGAAGAGGTGATAATCACTTGGCGCCAGGTCTGGGCTGTAAGGTGGATGGTTGATAACGTCCCACTTGAAGGACTCAAGAAGGGCCGTTGTTCTGCGAGCAGAGTGAGGACGGGCGTTATCGTGCAAAAAAACGATACCGGAAGTCAGCATACCACGGCGTTTGTTCTGTATAGCCCGTCGTAACTTTTTTATTATTTCACAGTACACGTCTTGATTAATGGTCGTACCACGTTCCATGAATTCAACCAACAACACCCCTTTGGCATCCCAAAACACCGTTGCCATCAGTTTTCTGGCAGAAAAATCTTGCGAGGGTTTTCTTGGTTTGGTAGGCGAATTTGAATGTGCCCACATCTTTGATTGTTCTTTTGTCTCAGGGTTCACGTACTTAATCCAGGTTTCGTCACCGGTCACGATTCTGTTTAACAATGGTTCTCCTTCGTCCTCATAACGTGACAGAAAGTCTAATGCAGAGGCCATTCTTTGAGTTTTGTGGTGGTCAGTAAGAATTTTGGGCACCCATCGTGCACAGAACTTACGGTAACCCAATCTTGCTGTCACTATCTCGTACAAGAGAGTCTTAGAAATCTGTGGAAAACCAGTAGACAACTCCGACATTGAGAAACGTCGATTTTCACGAACTTTTGCATCAACTGTCTGAACGAGTTCGTCAGTCACCAATGATGGTCTACCACTCCTGTCTTCATCATGAACGTTTTCTCGTCCACTTTTAAATAAACGTACCCATTCACGGACAACTCCTTCACTCATAACTCTTGGTCCGTACACGGCACAAAGCTCACGATGAATATCTGCTGCAGAATATCCTTTGGCTGTAAAAAACCTTATGACAGCACGCACTTCACATTTGGCGGGGTTTTCTATTGCAGCACACATTTCAAACTGCCACAAAAACTAAACTAGCGCAGGTACGACGTTCACTCGACCACGGCTTGATGCCGACTGACCTGTTGAGTGCGTGAACGCACAGATGGCGTCGCTACTCCCCCCACAACCCGCACTGTGACCAATCGGAGGTTACTTTCTGAACCGCCCTCGTACTTCCAAGGAAATGAACAATTGACACCTTAGTGGGTGTATCTTCACTACGTTTGCCACAAATCGCTTCTCCTTTACACGACAGAGGTCTCGCGCCAACGATGGTTCCGCCTCAGCAGCTATGCGGCTGATCGGCACCCAGCACACTTTGAAATTGATGGTTTCTTGTACAATCTTTTATCATCCTCACGACGCAGGTGGTTGAGGCAAGATCCACGTTGCCTTAGACACACAACATTCCATCACTGCACCGCACGGTGGTCGCTGAAACGTGTCCAGAACTGACACCAATGAGCCGTTACTTGATCGAGAGGACTTTCCTGAGTGTTTTCAGTCAGCTGGGTCTCTTCGTCCAGGAGCTTTTTGTCAGAGACCTCTGGCGACGTCGAGTTCTCGTCTGACGACCCACATCGTTCTCCTGGCAGGGCATCGTCGTCGTCAGATTCGCTGCGGCGATACCGTGTACGACTCGTATTCCTCGCCTCCCGACGAAGGGCGGCTCGATATCAGATATTTCGAATAAGTTAGTCTTCCGGTGGTAACTCGCCGATGTGCATCCGACTAGGTGGCGGCACAGCTGACGCCACACACGCGACCGATGCAACCTTCTCTCGTCTTCTGATCTGATGCCTGCCATGATCTTTGGTTACACGACGCGTTCGGCACCTGCGGCGGCAGAGGCCCTGCACTTGAAAAATCCCTACGGTAAAGATCACTAATGCGCCCTACTTTTCTGCACTCGCAGTGAATACACCGTGAGAATGTGCTCAACGACAAGTTGATTTGCATCGATAGCGCGCGATGTGACAGTTGTCACGGCTCCAACCTTAGAGGATTCCTCATTCCGTTTTTTCAAAAAATGGTTCAAATGGTTCAAATTGTTCTGAGCACTATGGGACTTAACATCTGAGGTCATCAGTCCCCTAGACTAAGAACTACTTAAAACTAACTAACCTAAGGACAGCACACACATCCATGCCCGAGGCAGGATTCGAACCTGCGACTGTAGCACCAGCGCGGTTCCGGACTGAAGTGCCTAGAACCGCTCGGCCACAAAGGCCGGCTCCATTTTCTCCCTTGATTGTTATTTCATTCCCTCTCGCCCCATGTGAACAGACAGCACACTTGAATACACTGGAAGAAGAAGGACAGTAAACACTTGAAAAAATCACTCGAAAGACACTGAACACCGGAGAAGAGACAATGACCATCACAAGCGGAGCACTCTACACTTTCACTAAAACTGGAAAAAGACCTGCTCTGGGATGGTAGACTGCGGATAAAAGTAAATATGGGTGTGGAGGGAGAGAGGAGAGCGATGGTGATGAGAACTGAGAACTGGTAGGAGGTGGTGATGAGATCGAGGTGGCTGTGGGGAACAGGGATCCATAAATGTGAAAAGGAAAGGGGCTAGGGAGCGACAGAGAAGGGGAAAAGGAAGAGGTACGGCATGGAGTGAGGACGAGGAGGAATCCCTTGGGAGGATAGGGTGGGCTGGATTCAGTGTTGGCAGGATGGGTATATGTTGGGGCGGGGAGTTCGTAATCCGGGAGAGGGAGAGACTCTCCATTTATGTCTGCTTTGCTTATCTCCTTTCCTTAGCGCGTCACGTACCTTCAGTGCTACCAGGTGGCAGTCAGTCTCACAGTGGCCAGTGGTCATAATGTTTTGGCTCAGTATATTTTTATGGATGATCCATCGCGTTACGAATATTTAAGGTACCTAGGAAATAAAATTAATGCCAGAAGTACAACTTTTGATACATACAATTCCAACGTTAAAATCTGCAGAGAATATTACAGGCGGATGAATCATACTTAACAGAAGTTATTCAGCTGAATGAAATAAACTACTACGTATCTGTGTTTGAACAATCATCGTTTCTGAGTTAATAGGATATCTGCAATAATCTTAAATATAACCATTACATCCTTCTATACACATCAAAAAGAGTTTTACATCCCTTCAGTTCCAAGAATCCCGGAACGTGTACAGAAAATTAGAATAGAGTTCCACAGAAACATAATTTCCGCCCTTGTTACTGCTCATGAAAACCACACATTGCATGTTGTACCACCATATAGCGAGACATTCAGACGTGGTGGTCCAGACTGCTGTTGACACCGGTACCTCTAATACCCAGTAGCACTCCCTCTTACATTCATGCATGCCTGTATTCGTCGTTGCATACTATCCACAAGTTCAGCAAGGCACTGTTAGTCCAGATTGTCCCACTCCTCAACGGCGATTCGGCGTAGATCCCTCAGAGTGGTTGGTGGGTCACGTCGTCCATAAACAGCCGTTTTAAATCTATCCCAGGCATGTTCGATAGGCTTCACGTCTGGAGAACACGGTGGCCAGTCTAGTCGAGTGATGTCGTTATCCTGAAGGAAGTCATTCACAAGATGTGCTCGATGGGGGCGCGAATTGTCGTCCATGAAGACCAATGCCTCGCCAGTATGCTGCCGATATGGTTGCACCATCGATCGGAGTATGGCATTCGCGTATCGTACAGCCGTTACGGCGCCTTCCATGACCACCAGCGGCGTACGACGGCTCCACATAATGCCACCCCAAAACAGCAGGAAACCTCCACCTTGCTGCACTCACTGGGCGGTGTGTCTAAGGCGTTTAATCTGACCGGGTTGCCTCCGCCGAACATGTCTCAGACGATTGTCTGGTTGAAGGCATATGCGACACTCATCGGTGAAGAGAACGTGATACTAATCCTGAACGGTCCATTCGGCATGTTACTGGGCCCATCTCTAATGCGCTGCATGGTGTCGTGGTTGCAAAGATAGACCTCGCCATGGACGTCGGACATCATGCAGCCTATTGCGCAAAGTCTGAGTCGTAACACGACGACCTGTGGCTGCACGAAACGCATCGTTCAACATGGTGGCGTTGCTGTCAGGGTTCCTCCGAGCCATAATCCGTAGGTAGCGGTGATGCAGTAGTAGCCATTGGGCGACCTGAGCGAAGCATATCATCGGCAGTTCCTGTCCCTCTGTATCTCCTCCATGTCCGAACAACATCGCTTTGGTTCACTCCTAGACGCCTGGACACTTCCCTTGTTGAGAGCCCTTCCTGGCACAAAGTAACAATGCGGACGCGACGAACTGCGCTACTGACCGTCCAGGCACGGTTGAACTGCAGACGACACGAGCCGTGTACCTCGTTCCAGGTGGAATGACTGGAACTGATCGTCTGTCGGAGCCCTTCCGTCTAATAGGCGCTGCTCATGCATGGTTGTTTACATCTTTGGCCGGGTTTAGTGACGCCTCTGAACAATCGAAGGGACTGTGTCTGTGATGCAATACCCACAGTCAACGTCTATACTCAGGAGTTCTGGAAACTGGCGTGATGCAAAACATTTTTTGACGTGTGTATTTTCTTCTATATACATCTTCCACATCTCTCACTGCCACTACCAAACTACTCCTGCACCTTCATTTCTTCCTTCTTACCCTCAATTAATTCATTACACCCATTACGACAGCACCCTCACTCTCCCCCACCCCCCGCCACACGCACACAT
Organism: Schistocerca serialis cubense; assembly: GCF_023864345.2. Lineage (NCBI taxonomy): Eukaryota > Metazoa > Arthropoda > Insecta > Orthoptera > Acrididae > Schistocerca > Schistocerca serialis. Next base: position 842,347,651 of record NC_064640.1, on the reverse strand, counting down.
AAATCCAAGAAACTAAACAGTGTGCATAAACTGACGGAAGATGAATCACAACACCACGAAGGAGTCGTGCGACATAAGCGAAAGTTGGTAGTCGTGTTTCTACATCTGAAAGACAATGTACACTACTGGCCTTTAAAATTGCTACACCAAGAAAAACTGCAGATGATAAACGGGTATTCATTGGACAAATATATTATACTAGAACTGACATGTGATTACATTTTCACGCAATTTGGTTGCATACATCCTGAGAAATCAGTACCCAGAACAACCACCTCTTTCCGAAATAACGGCCTTGATACGCCTGGGAATTGAGACAAACAGAGCATGGATGGCGTGTACAGGTACAGCTGCCCATGCAGCTTCAACACGATACCACAGTTCATCAAGAGTAGTGACTGGCCAGTTGCTCGGCCACCATTGACCAGACGTTTTCAATTGGTGAGAGATCTGGAGAATGTGCTGGGCAGGGCAGCAGTCGAACATTTTCTGTATCCAGAAAGGCCCGTACAGGACCTGCAACATGCGGTCGTGCATTATCCTGCTGAAATGTAGGGTTTCGTAGGGATCGAATGAAGGGTAGAGCCACGGGTCATAACACATTTGAAATGTAACGTCCACTGTTCAAAGTTCTGTCAATACGAACAAGAGGCGACCGAGACGTGTAACCAATGGCACCCCATACCATCACAGCGTGTGATACGCCAGTACGGCGATGACTAATACACGCTTCCAATGTGCGTTCACTGCTATGTCGCCAAACACGAATGCGACCATCATGATGCTGTAAACAGAACCTGGATTCATCCGAAAAAATTACGTTTTGCCATTCGTGCACCCAGGTTCGTCGTTGAGTACACCATCGCTGGCGCTCCTGTCTGTGATGCAGCGTCAAGGGTAACCGCAGCCTCGGTCTCCGAGCTGATAGTCCATGCTGTTACAAACGTCGTCGAACTGTTCGTGCAGATTGTTGTTGTCTTGCAAACGTCCCCATCTGTTGACTCAGGGATCGAGACGTGGCTGCACGATCCGTTACAGCCATGCGGATAAGATGCCTGTCATCTCGACTGCTAGTGATACGAGGCTGTTGGGATCCAGGACGGCGTTCCGCATTGCCCTCCTGAACCCACCGATTTCATATTCTGCTAACAGTCATTGGATCTTGACCAACGTGAGCAGCAATGTCGCGATACGATAAACCGCAATCGCGATAGGCTACAATCCGACCTTTATCAAAGTCGGAAACGTGATGGTACACATTTCTCCTCCTTACACGAGGCATCACAACAACGTTTCACCAGGCAGCGTCGGTCAACTGTTGTTTTTGTATGAGAAATCGGTTGGAAACTTTCCTCATGTCAGCACGTTGTAGGTGTCGCCACCGGCGCCAACCTTGTGTGAATGCTCTGAAAAGCTAATCATTTGCATATCACAGCATCTTCTTCCTGTCGCTTAAATTTCGCGTCTGTAGCACGTCATCTTCGTTGTGTAGCAATTTTAATGGCCAGTAGTGTAATAAAATGTTCACAATCATTAAATGAACATACAATAAATAAATCGGCAGGTCAAGCTCAGGAACATACAAAAAGTTCTATAACAACAGCTAATCATTTAAATGAGTTCGTCTTTTTCAGATGAACCATTTTTGTCTGCATCATCATCATCGTCGGTTTCAGATTAATACGGTTCCTTGGTACCGATTTGTTTTACAACGTTTATCTGAATTTCATATTCGTTGCAGCACTTTCCTTCCGACCTTAAACCACAGCCTATTCTTAATAAAGCAGTTAAAAGATTTAACTTCATTCTATTCCTCTGCTTGTATTTTATTACATTCATACTGCTAAAAAGTCTCTCAACATCGGCAGTATTAGGAGAGTAATGGCAGAAGTCGCTAATTCCTCAAATTTGGATTCCCCTTGAGCATCTTTTAAATGTAATACTTCATTTCAAATTTTTTTTGTGTCTTTGGTCTCGTTCCAGTTCAACAAATGAATTTTTCGCCACTGATCAGACACTTTTTGTATAAATTGTACACTTTTATTGAACTGACAAGGGGAGGCCGCCAATTGTGAAATTCAGATTCGATTCATACTGCGCATAATAAAAGCTCATGGCCAGAGGTGTAATGTGGCAAAGCACCAAGATGCACTTCTCAGCCGTTGTCGAGAAAATCGACAGTTAAAATAAACCGTTGCGGTGAAATGCCCTCTACGGTTTATAATTTTATACATCGTCGTGGCGCAGCGGTAAGCGGTCGGGTTTGTAATCGGAGGGTCGCCGGATCGAAGCTCGCGCCGTGCAACATTTTTTTTTATTATTAGTTTTTTGTAATTCAAATATATATATATATATATATATATATATATATATATATATATATATATAAACTATTAATGAATTGCTTATGCATGTTGGTGAAGGCGGATCGCTCTCCAATTGTACCGCCTCCATTTTTCGGTTTGTTTAAACAGGTGTACCAAAGCTCTCACGTCCACACTGTTTTTCGACAATGTTATAAGTTGCGCTAGGGACCGCATCTACCTTCTTTCAAAGTTAGCAGGCAACTACGCTGTTATGCGGCGGCTCGTTTCGGCCCATTCAACATCTGTCCTTCAAGTGTAACGAGCGAGTAACGGAGTTTATATTTCATACCTGCCACAGCAAATTTGTCTTCGTGGGGTTTATATTCTAATTCGAACGTTTGATTTACGCTATACGTATTCGTTTCGGAATATCGTTTCTACGTCTTCCGTTAACTATACGTGGTTAACATTATGAAGACAATTAATAACATTTGTGAAATACAACTTTGTTTGCGGAAAACATAATGATGTTCGAAGTCGCCAGTTTTTCCACGACAAACGACCTTCAACAACTTATTATATGCATAATTGTTGCAACTGATTGCCGGGAATTATTTATATATATATATATATATATATATATATATATATATATATTATTAATCGTTGAGAGTATTTCACCGCAACGGTTTATTTTAACTGTCGATTTTCTCGACAACGGCTGAGAAGTGCATCTTGGTGCTTTGTCACATTACACCTCTGGCCATGAGCTTTTATCATGCGCAGTATGAATTGAATCTGAATTTCACAATTGGCGGCCTCCCATTGTGAGCCATTATATCAATTAGATTTTCATTGTTGTGATTAAGTGCTTGTTCAATATTTAATCTGGAAATTTTTTTCATCAGTGTCAAATTTTCTGGTAAATTGTTTTTTATTTCTTCAATCAGACTTACTAAAAATGTTATACACCGATTAAGCAACATTTCTTCGTCTTCCCGTGATAGTCCTTTTCCTCTCATTTCTAGCAACTGCTTTTGAAAGCGGATGCCCACATAGCACCTTCCATCGAAGAAATCACGAATATTTTGAGTAAAAATATTAACTTTATTTGCAGGTAAAGTAACTTTGCTGACAAGCGTATCTATCAGGTTGGTCAACTTATCAAAGAGTTTAGTGTGATCTGTATCTTTCGACTCAAACATTTTATGGACTCTATTTCAATTAATATTGGATACACAGATGAAATATACAGGGTGAAAAGTATTTAAACCGACAAACTCTGGGAGGTTGTAGGGGACATCAAAACAAATATTTTCCCCTAATGTCATTTTTTCCTATGAGGATTATTTAAACCGGTGGAGGCTGTATTACGCTCTCCGGTTGTTAGAGGCCATATTACGATCTTCAGTTGATAGAGGGCATATTACGATCTTCAGTTGTAGGCAACTGCTGTCCACCAGTGTAGTAGTGCATTGTCTCTGTTTACTAATGGAGCGATACACCTGGAGTGAGTACACTGATATGGTTGGTGCGTACTACGTAGCGCACCACAACGGACGAGCTGCACAGCGGGTTTATCAACAACAATATCCTAATCGCCGTATCCCGCATCATACGACCTTTGCTGCTGTGTACCAACGTCTGCGTGAGACCGGGTCATTTAGCAGATTACCTGGACAGGGACGCCTTCGCACGGTAAGAACGCTGCAATTTGAGGAAGCTGTCTTGCAGCATGTGGAGCGGGATCCTTCAATCAGCACTCGTGCAATTGCACGTAACATGGGGACGAATCAGAAGAATGTAAGAACATTCCTTCGAGATCAATTGTTACGTCCATTTCACTTACAACGTGTCCACAACCTGGAACCAGTTGATTATCCACCTAGAGCACAGTTTTCGCAGTGGTACCTGGAACAGTGTGAAATGCATCCTACATTTCCATCTTCCGTGTTGTTTACCAATAAAGCAAAGTTATGGCGTGATAGAGTCTTCAACATGCACAATTCGCATGTTTGGAGTGAGGATAACTCACATGTCACAGTTACTGGCGCTCATCAAGTGCGGTTCTTCGTTAATGTGTGGGTCGGTGTTGTTGGGGACTGTTTAATTGGGTCGTATCTGCTACCTCGGTCATTAAATGGCAGGTATTATTACAATTTTCCCTGCCAAAATTGCTGGAAGACGTCCCGCTCCCTACAAGACAACTCATGTGGTTCGAACATGACGGGACGCCGGCACATTTCAGTCGTAGTGTGCGTCGATTCCTGGACCGACGGTTTCCAGAAACGTGTACTGGCAGAGGTGGTCCTGTACCATGGCCTGCTCGATCCCCAGATAAGTCTCCTCTGGACTTTTTTGTGTGGGGAGAGAAACGCAATCTTGTTTACGCAAATCCTGTTGCATCCGAAGAGGATCTGGTTGCCCGGATAGTAGCAGCAGCAGCAACAATTCAGGATACTCCTGGGGTTTTTACCCGTGTCAGACAGAACATGATCCGACGGTGTAACCTTTGTTTACGTGTCAATGGAGGCATTTTCGAAACTCTACTGTAATTGAAATTGGGTTGTGTTAATGTGTTGTCTCTTCGTCATAAAAAAATTGAAAAGTGTTTGTTGGTTTAATTAATTTGCCGCCAGAGAAATCTTCCTCTACCGGTTTAAATACAGCTCATAGGAAAAAATGACATTAGGGAAAAATATTTCTTTTGATGTCCCCTATAGCCTCCCAGAGTTTGTCGGTTTAAATAATTTTCACCCTGTATGCGTAATTAATCTCGTTCGCATACATAGCGTGCAATAACTCTGTCATGTGACACCTTTCGCGCACTTCAGCTATGGAAAAATGGTTTTTTAGCTCTGACCAATGCGTGTATATTCTTGATACAGTGGATTCTATTGGTAACCACCTTGTCTGGCACGCTTGAACTATTTTTAACGGTTTCTGTCCGTCGTTGATGGTTCTGTATAGCTCCTTGTAAAGAGATTGTCTGGAAGAGGAGCGACTAAACCAGTCATATGGTTCTTTAATTAAAAACTCCAAATTTCTCGGTAAAAATTCTTTTGCAACAGCTGAAACAGCCAGCTGCAAGGAATGGCACAAGCAACGTACTAAAATCAGACGTTGTACTGCTTCTTTCAGTTTCGTAAATACTCCGTTATTTACTCCATACATGACAGAGGCATTATCTGTACCAATGCCCACTAAATTTTCAAGTAGCAAATCGAATCGTTAAAGTGTCTTCTTTATAGCAGAGACAATAGCTTCAGCATTACACTCGTGCAGTTCGTCAAGGTATTTAGATACTATTTTTTGGTGTAATTTGCTGCAATAAACTATAATCAATCCCAAGTATTAATGTACAGCAATATCAGTAGATTCATCTAAATGGTTGATCTTTACAGTCTTGTTTCAGAACGTCAGTTAAATGCGGTGCAAACACGTTTTTTATAACTGAGGTGCACTTAGTCTCGGTGCAGCTGCACTTTTTCGATATCTTTTTTATGACTGTGATTAATTACCTGTGCCAAATGGTCCACATGCTAGTATGCGTGGCTGTGAATAATACAAGTATTGCTTCTTCCTTTTTTTTATTCCCAATGGGCCCTGACTTAAAAGCAATTTAAGGCTGCATAGTTACAAACTGCAACAATTTACTTAGTCAAAGAGTCGTCAAAGATGTAAAACCGATCAATGAAAGACTAATCAGTTTTTAAAAAAAGTTGCTTACCTTTTCATTTTGTAGATTCTTCTTTGAAATCCCGTGAGACTTCAAATCTCCATATTGACTCCTTAAAACTGTACCACAAAATTTGCACTTCACTATCTGACCCGTAATACCTTCAGTAACTTGCAGCCAGTCTTTTAAATGTGGGCCTTGAAGCCAAGAATCCCGAAACTTTTTCGGCATTGTTATACAGTTATGACGTCGTGAAATGATACCATTCACTGAGAATTACAATTGTATAGTGAACACCACGAACGACGACCGTCGAGTTGCCGGCTCGTGGCCGAGCGGTTCTAGGCGCTTCAGTCGTGAACCGCGCGACCGCTACGGTCGCAGGTTCGAATCCTGCCTCGGGCATGGATGTGTGTGATGTCCTTAGGTTAGTTAGGTTTAAGTAATTCTAAGTTCTAGGGGACTGATGACCTAAGATGTTAAGTCCCATAGTGCTCAGAGCCACTTGAACCATTTTTTTGACAGTCGAGTTACTTTTTCTGCTCGTCTGACATGACGCATCCTGCGTGAGCCACAAGCGCTCAATGGTTATTCGAAGCGACAATGATTAAGTGAGCACCCATTTCGCCTGTGAAATGAACTATAGCTAGGTGCCACTAAATACTGTTCATTCTACAGGGAACCCCGCATGTAGTCTATCGAGTCTGATGGTTCGTTTGATGTCACATTGTAATGCATCATTGTTGTCTTCGCAGTAAAAGTTGAATACTCCTGAAATAAATAACATATTTAGAAACATTGCAAGGGGGTTAATTAAAAAGAAAAAACTAATATTAGTGAATAAATGCAATAATTTTACTAGCTGTGTGACCGGTTACGAAGTCTCGTAACCGGTTGGCCCTGACTAGTATTAGCACGCAATCTGACTGCATAACATAAAAATAAAAAATGACAAGGAATTTCCATTAACACAATTGATTAATTAAGTCCCCTGCAACTATAAAAGCTACGAAACAACAAAGCACAAGTGTAACTGTTCTGTGTGTGGTAGTGTGACTCAGCGTACATGCATCTGGCTCGGTTCTTTCTCAATACGACAAATATTTTGAACACCATTTACAATGAACTAATTGAAAAACCAGAAATACTATAATTGCACATAGCAACCAGAATTACAAGTCTAATAAATGAACACGAACCAGATGCTTTGTTGACTGTACCTGTGAGCAAGAGGGATTGTTATTAAATAAAACTGTAATACCATTTTACCTCATTAAATATTGACGAAAATATTCCATTACACCAGCATCATAAATCAAAAGCCCATCTCCTTTCTCAAATATATTCTGACAATTGCATCTTCTTCCGTCTATACATTACACCAACCGAACCGTACAACATTTCAGTCAACTCTCAGATCGTCTACTCTCTCGCCCAACAGGACAACGACAGCTCTCGACATCCTCTGTACTACTACTGCACCCAGTGAAGGCGGTGGAATAATAATCTTTGGCGCAATCTCTGGCGCTGTGATTCAGTGTAGCCACCTTTCAAAATATAAATAGCTTAGTGGTTGAGAAGTCGCATTTTCAGTAACTAAGACTGAATTCTATAAAATCCACTAGCCACTAGAAGCAATATTTCGCCACTAAAAGGAGAGTAGAAACCACCAGTTTTAGTGGAAAATCCACTAACAAGGAGACGGCACGACCGTGGGGTCGGGGATTTGTCAGAAATTTTGTGTGGTGAAAGAGGACCCCTAACACCTCACGTGGTTAAAATATTAGGACGCACTACTCGGAAAATTCCGAGAAAAAATCGATCCAAAGTTTCTTAGGTGCCGTATGAGTATAAAATGTTTGTCCATTCTCGAGCCGCCGTTTGGCGTACATGGTTAGCGCTCGGACCATTACGCCAAAGGTCCCGTGTTCGATTTCTCCTCCGGTATTTTTTTTCTTTTCTTTTCTTCTGTTGCTTGCAAAATTGCAGCGCATTGTTACAGGAAAATGGTGAAATTAATTCCCGGGAAGATTGTATAAAAATTCATTCTATAATTCACCATCAATTATTGTCACCAATATTCCGAGACATAATTCAATATTCCTGGTTTGCCTCAAAATTATCAGAAACTCAAAACATTTTCGTAAATGTTAATGGGGCATGTTTTTGTACAGATTTATTGCAAACGCCCTGTGATTGTAAAAAATCCGTTTTTATATGTTGCGCAAGATGTCGCAAAAATTATTGCTTTGTTTGTTTTTACGATAATTACCACTGCGGTTCTTGTTTATAATTATTATATGTATAAAAATTGAATGTTTCCCAATCGACTTTGATATTCTGATTAAAAACCCAATGTTTTTTCCTCATATACTTTACAATGAAAAATGGAAAACCCACCGCCATGAATTGTGTTGTTGGACAAAAAGAAAATAATTTTTATTCAATAATGTAACTAATTTGTTAAAGATAATGTAGGTTTGGGAAACATTCTGAATAATTGGTGGAATAACAAAAGAAAATGAAACAGAAGAAAAAAATATGTGCCGGTGGAGGAATCGAACACGAGACCTCTGGCATAGAAGTACGAGCCCTAAACATCTAGGACAGACGGCGGCTCGGCAATGCACTAACATTTTGTACTTATATGGCACCTAAGAAACTTTGGATCAATTTTTCCCGGGATTTTCGGGGTAGTGCGTCCTAATATTTTGACCACGTGAAGTGTTAAGGGTCCTCTTTCACCACACAAAATTTCGGACAAATCCCCGACCCCACGGTCGTGCCGTCTCCTTGTAAGATGGCAACACTAGCTGACCCACTCATCCAGCAGTTGGGGTACTCAAAGGTGTGTACCCACTGGGTCCTTGGCCGTCTAACAGAAGACCATAAACAGTAACGCTACGAGGCTGATCGTGACAATTTTGGTCGAACATCGTCACACGTGATGAAACGTGGTTTCATCATTCCATACCGGACACAAAGGGGCAAATTGTGAAGTGGCGTCACACCAGCTCTCCTCCGAAAAAAGTTCTACACCCTCAGCCGTCATGGAAGACTGTTTTCTGGGGCTCTGAAGAGATGATGATGACGAGTTGGGTTGATGGGGCGCTCGACATCACAGTCATCAGCGCCCTGACGATAAATTAACAGGAAATCACATGGGTGGGGACGAAGGCTGTCCCCACATGCAGAGCATTTTATAACGTACTAAAGTCTGAAATTACAATGAAATGAACACCCTTAGCTGCTTACAGGCGTTGACATACGTCAACGGGGACAGATGAAAATGAGTGCCCCGCCCGGGAGTCGAACGCGGGATCTCCTGCTTACATGGCAGACGCTCTATCCATCCGAACCACCGAGGACACAGAGGATAGCGCGACTGCAGGGATTTATCTCTGGCACGCTTCCCGCGAAACCCACATTCTCAATGTATTGTCCCGCACTACATTCATAGTGCCCCCGCCCATTATACTCATTACTCGCTGCGCGTTGCCAACATGTCCGAAAGAACAGATACCATCTTAGTAAATATATAGTTAAGGCTCACCGGCCACTTGACCGTCTTCTTCTTCTGGTCGAATGCATAAAACAGTGCCCGAACTCTTACGGGAATCGGCAACGCGTCGCGAGTAATGAGTATAATGGGCGGGGGCACTACTAATGTAGTGAGGGACAATACGTTGAGAATGTGGGTTTCGTGGGAGGCGCGCCAGAGATAAATCCCCGCAGTCGCGCTATCCTCTGTGTCCTCGGTTGCTCAGATGAATAGAGCGTCTGCCACGTAAGCAGGAGATCCCGGGTTCGAATCCCGGTCGGGGCACACATTTTCATTTTTCCCTTTGACGTATGTCAACGCCTGTAAGCAGCTAAAGGTGTTCATTTCATTGTAATTTCATTCTAACGAGCTATCCGAAAGAACAGATACCATCTTAGTAAATGTGTACTAAAGTCTGCCGCCATTCCCCACCAGCTGAGGGATGAGGCCTGACAGTTCACAAAATTTCACCACACTGTTAACACTGGTATCGGTATCTGCGAGGACGGTGGGCAGATCTCCAGCGAGAGCAAGGACTGCCCTATTATCAGTATACAGGACACAAAAATGGTTCAAATGGCTCTGAGCACTATGGGACTTAACTTCTAACGTCATCAGTCCCCTAGAACTTAGAACTACTTAAACCTAACTAACCTAAGGACATCACACATATCCATGCCCGAGGTAGGATTCGAACCTGCGACCTTACGGTCATACAGGACACAAGTAGCCACAATATGCTGAACTGAAAGCGGCACGCCACAAACTTCACAGAAAGGTGGATCCTCCCCCGGAGGAGGAAGCTATGTGTGAAAGGGCTACGCCCGATACCCAGTCTGGTAAGCAAAACCTCCTTCCAGCGGCGAGGCTGACACGAAGTCCGCCAAGCTTTTGTGGTCGGTTTGAGTGACCGCAGTTTGTTGTCCGACACCTGCAACCATTCAGTCTCCCACTGACGCATGATGCATTTGTCAGAAAATGAGATATTGGCATGCAACGAGACGGGACATTGATGGACAGCACCATTCCAACACGCTTCCTTGACAGCTTTATCAGTCATGTCGTTACCCTGTATCCCAACGAGGCCAGGTACCCAGCAGAAGACCACCTCCTTGCCACGGCGTTGGACCCGCTGTAAGCAGTCTGGGATTAGAGAGCCTGTATAGGGAGAGAGTGGCCAACCGGACGATACGGCGGCCATTTTTCTGCCAAACTGCGGGCGGGACTTTTGAATGTGGAGTAGTGGAGTACACACTCACCGAATCAAAAGCACAACACAATTTGGCGAAATCATTCGTTAAATACCTTTGTTTATAAGAATAATGTGTTATAATAATTTTCACACAGCCAACTTACAGGTCTGTTTTCAAATTTAACTATGTATATTGCAAGTTGTTTTGTATGTAGTAAAAAGCAAAAACGACTTACTTCGCATAGATAAGAGTACTTGGTTGGTTTCCACGAGGCTCCTGTTTGATTTATGTCATCCCTGTTGACTGCTACTGCCCACTGCTTTCGTCTTTCTTCATTGCGTGCAAATGATAACATGCGAAATCCACCTTCGCCTCTATTGGAACAACCAAATGCAGCACAACCTGGCATCGTTTACGAACGTCTGCAGAACGAATTACAGATGTCAAAAACAATACTGTACAATTACTAACGTGTTTACTTCAAACATGTAGGCCTACCGACTTCATCACAAAACGCTTTATTATTTCAACTCGTATTTGAGATCCCAAACGCTAATTACGTACTAAAAACGATATACAACTAAATCGAACATGCATGCACAACGCATAACAAGTCTCTCAATAATTCAAATACCTTTTAATCGTTTCCAAAATTCCTCTGAACTTCAACTCAAAAGCACGGCGAACATAGGAAGCACGAGAGACGTTACGCGCTATTTTTTTTCTGCCAAAACTAATCAACCAATCACGGGCAACTTCACCTATGGCAACTCTCTCTGTATACAGGCTCTCTATCAGGGATGAGCTGAATCAGCGGGTCTACCGGATACATTTTGTGAAGCGCTTGCAGTGCACTAAGAGAGTCGGAACAGACAAGAAAATTCGTACGTTGATGTCTGTGAACCCTCTCCAGTGCCATTAGAATGCCATATAACTCCGCATCATAATTTGTAAATTGTTCTGGAAGACGCGCTGGGATCCATCTGTATAAATAACGATAAAACGATGGTACATACTTAAATTAGACGAAAACAAAGTTGTAAAAACCATATCTGGAGTACAATTTTTCGGGTACTGCGTCAAGCTGCAAATCACTTTGGGCCTCCGAAGACACCAAGGCGACAGTGCGTTCCACCCCTGGGTGTGTATTTTCATGCCCGAGAGATCCAGATCCTTGAGGCAGGCCGTAGCACGTATACCAAATGGCTGGGTCGCGTGGGGCCGATTCCTGAATAGTCGTTCGAAGGCAGTTTGCATCACAGAACTAAATGCCAACGACTGAGATGACGCTGAGATTTTCAGCGCCTGTCGAGCCAAAAGGATACGTTGCCGAATCCAGAGTGGTGGGGCTCTGAAGAGGTTATTCCGTTTGATGTCCTCCCTCATGGTGCAGCGATTAACTTATAAGTGTATTGTGCTACCCTCAGCAAACTGAAGAAACGACTTCAGCGTGTTCGTTGCCACTATAATGCAAACGAACTTCCCCATCTCCAAGATAACCAAGGCCTCACATAAGTCTGCGCACCCGAGAGGAACTCACAAAACTTCATTGGACTGTTCTTCCTCATTCACCCTCCATCCCGGATGTCACACCTTCCTACTTCCACCTGTTTGATCCAATGAAGGATCCACTCCTCGGAAAGCAGGAAAACAGTACGTGGATGATAGGGAGGTTTTTGATGCACCAACACGTTGGCTCCAGCGTCGCCCAGTAGAGTGGTATTATGTGGGCATACAGATCCTCCAACTAACGTGGCGTAAGGCCGTCGGGTTGAACTGCGACTATGTTGAAAAACAGGATTTTGTAGCCAAAAGAGTGTGGACTAATATTATGTTTCTTTTTTTTTTGTGTTACGGCAGGTCTTGTCCTGGAGGAAGCCTCGTCAGAGAGGTCCACCGCATGAGCGTCTAGGGAAGTGATTCCAGCGGTGGATTCCCGTTGCCTTCCACTGATGATGATGAAATGATGATGAAAACAACACAACGCGCAGTCTCTGAGCGGAGAAAATGTCTGACCCAGCCGGGAATTGAACCCGAGTCCCTTGGCGTGACAGACCGTCGCGCTGACCACTTTTTTTTTCATTTTTTTTATTATTAGTATTATTAAGAGTCCACCCTTCTACCAACTTTTCTTTTTACTTTTTTATTTTATGTACTTTTTTATGTTTTTGATGCCAAATCCTCATTTTTCTTACTTTTTGCGAGTGCTCGGCCACTTTTTCTTTTTTGTATCTTTTTACTTTATTTTATTTATTTTTTTATTTCGGCTTCTTATTTTTTTTCTGTAAGCTGGATGCCTAAATTACCTTAGCTAACATAAATGAGAATAAATATTTCTTCTTAATATTAATTAAAGGTAATGAATCTTCCTCTTGCTAATGGAAAGACAAGTATATTAAAATAAACTGAAACGTGAAGTCTCTCATCTACATAAGTAAAACATAAAATCTTGCATCCCCTTGAAAAACGTTTTTTAGAACTTAAAACTTCTCTGCGTTTGGCGTAAGATGATTAAAAAAAATAAAATACATAAAATTTGATGTCTAATTTCTTCATGAGGATGTAGTCCGGTGCGTCTTGCCGCGGACTTGATTTCCTTTCTGTAGTGTCTCGTGAAAGGATCGAAGACATTCCGGTTCCAGTCATCTGTAATCGTGCAAGGCTGACATCTCTGAATTCCGTACCAATCTTAATCTGTTATTGTTCTCTGTATAATTTTATTCCATGATTCTATTTAGGAAGCACGCGAAATTTTTTTTTTTAGTCTTTTGTCCGCATGAGATGATGGTGCTGAGTCGTTAGATACACTCAGTAATCTTCTTTGCTTTTTTTTCTGCCTTCAAGATATAGTGCACTGTGTGCCCTTTTAGCCAGTTAACAGCATTTCTTTTAGTATTAAGATAGGGCACTGCGTCCTTAGTCAGAAAATCTGCGGCGGTGAAAACGGTTGGAGATGTTCTGTAAACGGTCGCTACTTTCTGCTTAACTATATGCCATATGTCTCTTACTCTTTCACACACGAATCGGTGTTCTTCAGTGTCAAGAAGGTTGCATGACGCGCACAAGGGCGAATTTGTGAGATGTATAGCATGCAATTTGGAATTAGCTGATATTTTCCTGTTGACTGCATTACACCAAGTTGCTTTCACCTTAGAGGGTAAGTTCCGATCGCGGATATTTTTCCAAATTGCAGACCAGTCGTTGTTGGGGTATTTTCTTTCAATAATATTTCCTTCCTTAGCTTCCATCAAATATGAACAGATGTCCTTTACTCTCTTCAACTGCTGTTCTGAGAGCCTCGAGCAGATATAGCTGTACTCAACGAGAAAAGTTTTTAGGTGACAAAGACCAGCTGGTATATGCTTCACATCTACTGGTGGCTGCATGCTTGCTGGGGCAATTTCATTGAGCAAGTGGGCCGTTAAGCTGTCGGGCATCTGTTTCCATTGCTTGCACATTCGACACACATATAACGCTCGTGACCTGTAACTGACATACACGAGGTTTAAACCTCCTTTCCTTGTTGGGAGTGTTAGTGTATTGAACTTCACTTTGAAAATGTTGCCTTGGCATACAAAGCTTCCTATCGCGGATAAAATTCTTCTGGCTGTTTCTAATGGCATCGGAAAAGCTTGGACAACATAGTTAAGTTTGGATGTTATATACACATTTACTAGTTTGGTTTTCTGTATCTCGTCCAGTTGCCTCATACTGTTTCCTTGTACAGATGCTCGTATGCTTGCAAGTAGTTTTTTATAATTGACGGCAATAGTGTGTTGGATGTTGCTCCTAAATTCAATACCCAAACATTTCAAAGTGGATACTTCCGTCAATTGCCCCGATTTTGCATGCATATTCCTCTGCCGAGGTTCATGGTGCCTGACTTCCTTTTATTTAGTTTGGCGCCAGAAACAAGTTCATATGTGTGTACAATCTGAAGAGCTTTCGCCACTTCATCTTCATTTATAACCAGGACGCCCACATCATCTGCGTAGGCGTTGCACACTATTTTCTTGCCGTTTATACACAACCCTTGCAGGTGATGCGTGAGTGTCGCGAGGAGAGGTTCTATTGCTATTGCGAAAAGGGCCATTGACATTGGGCAACCTTGACGTACGGATCCAGTCAATTCAATCTCTCTACTTAGTTGTCCGTTTATCATTATTCGTGCTACACTGTTTTTCAGAATTTATTGAATAACCCTCACGAATCGTGGTGGGAATCCCATTACTTCCATGATGCCAAGGAGATACTTATGATCTACTCTGTCAAACGCCTTCTCGAAGTCTAATGACACTAAAGCACATTTTATTCGGCATACATTTGCGGTTGATAGTATATCCCTATATTCGCATATATTCTGATAGATGTTTCTGTCTTTGCCTACACATGTTTGGTATGTGCCAGTTACAGAGTTAATAACCATTTTTATTCTTCTTGCTAATACGCGGGCCATAATTTTGTAATCACTGTTGAGTAATGTTACAGGGCGAAGGTTTTCAATTCCTTTGCTAAGTGAGTTTTTAGGAATTAGAACTATCATCCCTTCAGGAAATTCTTTGGGAGCGGCAACAGTGCCATTCAGGATTTCGTTGTACATACATAGCAACTTGCTTTTCATTTGTGGCCAGAACACTTGGAAGAATTCCACAGGGATACCATCAGGTCCTGGAGACTTATTTTTAGGACTCTGTGCTATTGCGTCTTTCAATTCGTCCTCTTCTATTTCAGCCGTGAGATTTTCTACTTGCTCTGTACTAATTCGTCCTGATACGTTTCTAACAAGATCACGCCGCGCCTCATCGACGGTAGGTTTGGTGGACATCATATCTGAGATATATTTATGAACAGCGTTTCGAATTTCATGCTGTTTTGTGTGCCTGGTCCCATCAGGTAACTTAACTTCTGTCAGTATTTTTCTGTTTCCTCTCTTATTCTCACGCATTACATGGTACATAGCTGTTTCTTCCCCTTCTACAATGTTGTGTATTCTCTCTCTGACTTTAAAACCTTCTGACTGTCGCCGCTTCAGTGCTAAAAGTTTTGCTTTAACTTTCTGAATCCGGCTAAAGTTCTCCATTAGTCGTGTGTCCAAGGTGTACAGGTCTCTAAGGCAGCTAAAATAAAATTCAGTCGTCTTTTTAATCCAAAACTTTTCTGTCGTGAGTAATCGATCAGCATTCTTCTTATTTTAGGCTTCGCACATTGTAACCACCAAGCTATGGCAGAACTGTATAGCGGGAATCGTTTCTCGCATTCTTGCCACACATTAGTAAATGCTACGCGACATTCCTCATCTTGTAGATGTGTAATGTTGAGTTTCCATATGCCCCTCGCTCGGTAAGTCTCTTGTTTTTCCAAATTTACTGTGGTGATGTACGCGGCATGGTCAGAAAACATAGTGGGCCAGACCTCAGACTGGAGTACATGGTTCTTAAGGTTGGACGAGACGTAAATTCTGTCTAACCCGCTTGCTGAGTGACTGGTTAAATATGTGAAACCGGCCTGTGCGCCATGGGTATGTTCCCAGGTATCGGTTAACTGCATTTGGTGGACTATTCTTTCCAGTTGTAAGGACTTGTTGAAATTCGGTGTCTGGTCTTTCGGGCTAAGTACAGAATTAAAATCGCCGGCTAGGATTATATAATCATGACGTGTACCGAAGAGATGAACGATTTCACTTTAAAAAAAATCCGCTCTAGCACGCCTGTTATTGTTGCCTGACGGTACATAAACGTTGATGATGCGGACATTGTTAACAGTCACTGCAACCCCTCTGCTGTTTTCAAGTTTTGCTATTTGTGTGACACGGATGCCTTCTTTCGTGAGAATTGCGGTTCCCAGCTCTGCACCGATACCGGGGTTTATTACGGCGTTGTATCCACGTATCTTTCCTAATTTAATATCTGTTACTTCCTGTAACAGTAGTATATCAACGTCAGCTGCGTATAGAAAGTCTTTCAGATGTTGTAAATGCAGGGAGGAACGTATCTTATTAATGTTCAACGTAGCGATTTTGTAGGCTTGTGCTGCGTTCATATTGTCCTATTCATTACCGAAGTCAATATTCGTCATACGAAGTGCTGTCGGAGAAAATCCTTTTTCACATGTATGTTCCGGCAATGATGTATCCATCGTGTTCAGTTGATCTCTTGGGGCAGGAGTCTGTTCCGTTCCTCCAGTTTCATTCAATTCTTCATCTTGATTCATTTCATCCGATTCATCAGCCCCGGTTTTGTGTTGATTAGCTTTCGATGTCTCTTTTCCTGCATTTATAGTATCAGGGAAAACCTTGTCTGCATCGAAATTTGCTAGCAGCTTCAACCTCTCGTGTGACGAATGGTCCGTTGACATGGGGCATGGTGTATTTGATTTGGCTTGCAAGGGGTCAGGTGCCTGCATACTCAGAACCGGATTACTATGTTGTTCTTCATGCAGTTTGTTGCTAATCTGCTTTGCTCTTTCTCGCAAAGGCGGTGCCAGTTGTTCAGCGCCCTTATGACCTAGTCTCCTCTTTTTATGTTTCCTTGGAGGACTGACTCTTGGGGAGGTTTCATCGTTTTCCATTACCTCTTGGGTTTCTTGCGCTCGGTCCTGTTCGCTGGCAAGTGATGGGTTGGTTTCCTTGTGGTTTTCTGGAGACTGCTCATTCTGAAGGACTATAACCGGTTCAGGAGTTTGTTCTATTTGAACAGAGATATTTGGTTCTTTTTCTTGACTCTTTGGCTGTGTTGTCACCTTCGAGTCGCTAACTTCCATTATCACTTCCTTGTCGCGAGCTGCATCATCCTGAGTAGCGTCCCGAGTGGCGTCAGGAGCGTCACGCGTGTGGAGTTGTCCAGCGGCTGCCGCTACGTAAGTTAAAGGCAACGTTGACATGGCTGGGGGTCTCACTGCTTCGCCCGCAGGTAGCTGGACCACTCGGCGTTGTATACACTGCGAGCGGACATGGCCTGTACCGCCGCAAGACGCGCAGGTTCTTGGCTGCCCATCATATATTACTATAGCCCGATATCCACAAACATTTATATACGAGGGTATGTGCTTGTGTGAATCAACTCGCAGTTACCTGATACCATTCAAGACGGGGAACTTGTGAGCAGAAGACCACTTTTCGGCAAAATTGCTAATTATTCTCCCATAAGGAGCTATCACGGAATTGGTCTGCTCAGCGGTGATTTCAAATGGTAGCTCAAAGATACGGACAGTCCTTAATCCAAAGCCAGCATGCGTAACACGAACTTCACTAACATTGCCATCGTGATGTTTGAACTTAAATGTTCCGCCACTAGATTCAACAATTTTGTCACACAATTCCGTGTTCTTAAGCTTGACATACACAATGCTATTCGCAATTGAAAGGTAAATACGAGGTGCATTCAAGTTCTAAGGCCTCCGATTTTTTTTCTCCGGACTGGAAAGAGATAGAAACATGCACATTGTTTTAAAATGAGGCCGCGTTCATTGTCAATACGTCCCAGAGATGGCAGCACTGTACGGCAGATAGAATTTTACCGCCAGCGGCGAGAATGAGAACTGTTTTAAATACTTAAAATGGCGACGTTTTCCTTACTTGAACAGCGTGCAATCATTCGTTTTCTGGATTTGCGTGGTGTGAAACCAATTGAAATTCATCGACAGTTGAAGGAGACGTGTGGTGATGGAGATATGGATGTGTCGAAAGTGCGTTCGTGGGTGCGACAGTTTAATGAAGGCAGAACATCGTGTGACAACAAACCGAAACAACCTCGGGCTCGCACAAGCCAGTCTGACGATATGATCGAGAAAGTGGAGACAATTGTTTTGGGGGATCGCCGAATTACTGTTGAACAGATCACCTCCAGAGTTGGCATTTCTGTTGGTTCTGTGCACACAATCCTGCATGACGACCTGAAAATGCGAAAAGTGTCATCCAGGTGGGTGCCACGAATGCTAACGGACGACCACATGGCTGCCCGTGTGGCATGTTGCCGAGCAATGTTGACGCGCAACGACAGCATGAATGGGACTTTCTTTTCGTCGGTTGTGACAATGGATGAGACATGGATGCCATTTTTCAATCCAGAAACAAAGCGCCAATAGATAAACTCCAGTGGAACAGAGACGCTCAGTAGGTTGGTACGGGCTTTTGTTGAAGTTTCGAGAACATACCCTCACCGAGGAGTCAAGCAGTATATTGCTCCCGCCTACGTATATCTCGCGAAGAGACCATGAGGATAAAATCAGAGAGATTAGAGACCACGCAGAGGCATACCGACAATCCTTCTTTCCACGAACAGTAAGAGACTGGAATAGAAGGGAGAACCGATACAGGTACTCAAGGTACCGTCCGCCACACACCGTCAGGTGACTTGCGGAGTATACATGTAGATGTAAATGCTTCCAGAAAAAAAAGTGTTGCATTACTTATTGAACGCCTTCCGTATTTTGACTAATAAATCGAAACCCATCTGCAGAAAATCGTCCACAATTTTCAGTAAGCTTAGGATGGCTTATAGCGAATAATTAAACCACAATTTAATACAACATATTACCTCCAACCGTTAGCTTGACACTTTAAGTATTCCTAACATTAAAAAAAATTCGGAGATGAATCAAATACAACCAAATTTGAAATGCGACTGGTGAAAATATTCCTCAACTGCATATGTGAGAACACATTCACGTAAACTGTACGCTGACGTAGCCGTTTCTCATTCTGACGGCGCAATAAAAATCATTGCCGTATTAAAATGGTAAGATAGGAGGGGTAACTTCGGTAGGATCACATTCCGCACACTGTGCGTCAATGATGTGGATGTCAGCGTAATATCAGCGAATACGACACCGTCCGTCCGGCGCGAAAGTCCAGCCCGGCAGTGCCCTTCATTTGATTTCATTCCATAGGAGTGGGTTATATATTGTTACTAGAATGAGATTTTCACTCTGCAGCGGAGTGTGCGCTGATATGAAACTTCCTGGCAGATTAAAACTGTGTGCCGAACCGAGACTCGAACTCGGGACCTTTGCCTTTCGCGGACAAGTGCTCTACCATCGGCACACCGTTTTAATCTGCCAGGAAGTTTCATATCAGCGCACACTCCACTGCAGAGTGAAAATCTCATTCTGGAAACATCCCCCAGGCTGTGGCTAAGCCATGTCTCCGCAATATCCTTTCTTCCAGGAGTGCTAGTTCTGCAAGGTTCGCAGGAGAGCTTCTGTGAAGTTTGGAAAGTAGGAGACGAGGTAGTAGCGGAAGTAAAGCTGTGAGAAGGGGGCGTGAGTGGTGCTCGGGTAGCTCAGATGGTAGGGCACTTGCCCGCGAAAGGCAAAGGTCCCGAGTTCGAGTCTCGGTCTGGCGCACTGTTTTAATCTACCAGGAAGTTTCATATATTGTTGCTGTTTTCGCCCTCTCCCTTCCTTGTTTTCACAGAAGAAACACCAGTCACAAACGTGCAAATAACACAGGAAATTGCGGGACATCGCACGAACACGTGGAAATTATAATTAACTGTAGAGACAGGCACATCTGTGTATGGAATCTGAGGAACCAGAAACAAGATAGTTTTTCGGCCATTTACAATGTGGCTCTATAAGAAATAAGGCGAAAGTATAGTGTACAGTTGAAAAATAGGTGTGACACAAAAGGAGCAGGAGGAATCATCAGGAAATTAGACAGCAAGATGGGAAGACGCAGTATGTCGTTAGATAGCAGAGAAAGACTGGCTGATTTTGTTTTTTAGCGTCACTACAATGTAAATATTACCAACGACAGAGAGAGAGAGAGAGAGAGAGAGAGAGAGAGAGAGGGGGGGGGGGGGAGAGAAGAGAGCACTGTAAATCTGTTTCCATAGGAGCTCCTGTAACACACCTCAGCGACATTGGAGAAACAGAGTACAATTCGAAAGTATCGTCAAAAAATGATGGAACTCATGCCACACTAGACCAATGATGATACAAATAAATGATTACAATGTGTTAGGGATGTAAAGCAAATTTTTCGAAAAAGGAAGGTGGTGTGACTATACGCATAGTTCTATTAAGACTGTATCTGATGTCAAGAAATAAAATAAGAGATGCATTTAGCGTATTTCTGAAGTTGATTTAGAGATGACTCTACAGTTTATTAGCACTGACATCTGGCTGGCGGGTATGCCTTGCTGAGAGCAAAACGGTATTGTGTGCAATATTTCATGTATTTTGCATGCAGTGGTAATACAGTATATTCCGCCCAAGGAATGTGTTAATGCTCTACCCAAGCATCCTCACAACTATAATGTTATAAATAAACCTGTACCAAACCGCTCAAGTCTTTTATTTTTGAAGCTTCCTGGCAGACTAAAACTGTGTGTCGGACCGAGACTCGAACTCGGGACCTTTGCCTTTCACGGGCAAGTGCTCTGCCAAAGGCAAAGGTCCCGAGTTCGAGTCTCGGTCCGGCACACAGTTTTAGTCTTCCAGGAAGTTTCATATCAGCGCACACTCCGCTGCAGAATGAAAATCTCATTTTCTTTCATTTTAAATTTTATTCGTTCGAAAGTAATGCACTGACAGCTTCAACGTATCTAAGAGTCGTAGCTGCATCCCCGAACACATCAACTTACTTGACATTTCGCCCGCAGTTGGTTTTCTGGCGCCAACACTAAAACTGCGCTATCGATAATTTAGCAGTGGCACTAACTACAGAGCCCGAGGTATTCTCATTCTGCTCGCCGTGCAGATAGCGCAGCCACGGAACTTGCCTGCAGCACGCACGTGCTTGGCTGCGGTTTACGGCGCTCAATAACGCCAGCTACACGGCATTAGTTCAATAGCTGAGGCAAACCAAAACCCACAGAGTAGACGCGTCCTCTCCCCACCAGTACTGTTGTAATTTCTGCGATAGTATGTATTTACTTCTTATAACATTATTCGGATGCTGTCGAGAGGATTAGGTCAGTAAACGACTTTTGCTGTTTGGGTAGCAAAATATTTGATGATGGCTGAAGTATATTATAAAATGCAGACCAGCACCACGAAGAAAAACATTACTGAAAAAGAGCAACCTGCCCCGCGAGGGGCCTCCCGGCCAATGACGCCAAACGCTCGTCATCATCATCTAAGCAGTGTGAAGGAGTACATCAATAGTAAGATGACGAACGAGTAGAACCTATTTTATGCTCCTATCGACATCCATATTTATGGCAGGAAGATGTGCATCATTGACATGTACGGAGACGCAACACTGAAGTTAGCGTTTGGTGTCTCTTGCATTTATCTGCGTCTTTCAAGTGATGTGAAATTGCGCGACCTATACAGTACATTATTTACTTCATCAGACAGGCTCACTCTCTGGCGACTATTCTCTGATTTTGTAAGTTGTCTGCGTCAGCATAGTGTACATACGAGTATGTTAGAACAGTGTATAAGTTCCTGTGTTCATGCAGTAGCAAAGTAGAATACTATTGTCCTCATAAGCATCGAATCCATAGAAGCAGATTTGCATACGGAATACCTAAGTATTTTCTTGCTCCTGTTGGTTTGAACGCATTACAAGGTGAATTTAAGGTATGCGAAACATAGTTATATGTGAAATATACTGTAATTTACCGTCTAGTAAGGTCGTCCGAAGACCAGTATCAGTTGCAAAACGATTTAGAAAAGATTGCTGTATGGTGTGGCAGGTGGCAGTTGACGCTAAATAACGAAAAGTGTGAGGTGATCCACATGAGTTCCAAAAGAAATCCGTTGGAATTCGATTACTCGATAAATGGTACAATTCTCAAGGCTGTCAATTCAACTAAGTACCTAGGTGTTAAAATTACGAACAACTTCAGTTGGAAAGACCACATAGATAATATTGTGGGGAAGGCGAGCCAAAGGTTGCGTTTCATTGGCAGGACACTTAGAAGATGTAACAAGTCCACTAAAGAGACAGCTTACACTACACTCGTTCGTCCTCTGTTAGAATATTGCTGCGCGGTGTGGGATCCTTACCAGGTGGTATTGACGGAGGACATCGAAAGGGTGCAAAAAAGGGCAGCTCGTTTTGTATTATCACGTAATAGGGGAGAGAGTGTGGCAGATATGATACGCGAGTTGGGATGGAAGTCATTAAAGCAAAGACGTTTTTCGTCGCGGCGAGATGTATTTACGAAATTTCAGTCACCAACTTTCTCTTCCGAATGCGAAAATATTTTGTTGAGCCCAACCTACATAGGTAGGAATGATCATCAAAATGAAATAAGAGAAATCAGAGCTCGAACAGAAAGGTTTAGGTGTTCGTTTTTCCCGCGCGCTGTTCGGGAGTGGAATGGTAGAGAGATAGTATGATTGTGGTTCGATGAACCCTCTGCCAAGCACTTAAATGTGAATTGCAGAGTATACATGTAGATGTAGATATTGAAAATAAGAACGACTGTATCTTTTAAACTACTGTGATTGCCAATGTATGTAAATATATACATAATAAAATAATATTTCTTATGTTGTCATCATCATTTGAGTACCCTACGGATGTCGCCGCTTCTCCTTTCCCGTTTTCCGCTTCTTCCTCTCATGCCATTTCCTTCTTGCAGTCCTCTGGCATCCGTCGCTTCCCGTACATTCAGCTCCTCCTAGGTCATTCGTGCTTTGTTCTTTCCGCTGCAGTCCCTGCCACACTTTCTTTGGCCATTTTCCACCTGAATGGCAGAGATGTTATGCTCCTCTGTTAGCTTATTTCTGCTACATATCCTGCAGTTGCAGGTGAGGGTCTCCACAAAAGGCCGACAGGCCTCCCCACCGCATTCCCCCCAATGAAAATGCTTTCCACAAATCTCACACTTCAACCCCATACCCACGAAACTACAACAGAGTCTACACTTTTCACTCATTTTAAGGGGTTAGGACGTGAAACGGGCCGACTTGGAGCAGGAGTGTCACCACAGGACATTTTAATTTGCACTGTCTATACTTTTACCAATAAATTCATAAAACTTTGTTAGCATGACCAGGAAGGATTCAGGATTCACACTCATAGCAGAGGAAGTTCAAAAACATAACAAAACAATTTTTTTTTCCTTGTGAAATTTCATCATTTTTTGACTTGGTATTGGCTGCATTTGTTGCTGTAGGTACACTTTTCTTCATAAGTAAGAGACATTCTTCCATGAATTTTGCCCAGCATACAAACCATACTTACGGGTGTATGAATCTTTAGAATTTCCCAAATCTGTTAAAAACTGTGGTAAAAATTGAGATAATTAACTATAAAATTCGAGTTTTCTCTAAACACGAAGTTTAAAACGTAACACCACATTCATTTTTCCATACATTAAATAAATTATAGAGTTTCATACACTTGTAAGTATGGTTTGTAAGCTGCGCAAAATTCATCGAAGTATCTCTCTTACTTATGAAAAAAAGTGTTCCTATAGCAACAAATGCAGCCAACAGAAAGCGAAAAAAATCTTGAAATTTCATATTTAAAAAATTTTATTTTTTCGTGTTTTTGAACTTCCACTGCTATGAGTGTGAATCCTGAGTCCGTCCTGGACATGCTGACAAAGTTTTAAGAATTTATTTGTAAAAGTATACACAGTGCAAAATTAAAATGTCCTGTGGTGCCTCTCCTTCTCGAAGTCGGCCGGTTTGACGACCTACCCCCCTTAAAACTTTTACAAGTACTACAAAAACTATACTTCTACGTTACCTAAGTTATTCTACTATAAATGGTTTATAAATTAACAAAAGTTATGTCAAATTTTACTCTCTAAAATAGTGTAAGTACTACGAAGCCGCGCTGAACACTAATGCCTCCGAATTTTCTATATAAAAGCTCTTAAAGGTTTTTAAATAAAACAAACTTCATTAACATTCTGCGTATTTATTCGTCATGTCTACATGTTTATTTCTCAACATAGTCATCCTTATGACGAACACATTTCTCCCAACGAGAGACCAGTTGGTTGGTAGCGCCACTGCCGAATGTTTAACTTTGTTGACCTCACGTGTGCTTGCACTGCTTTATCACTATCAAAGTAAAGTTCTCGAAGGTGTTCTTTAAGTACTGGAAACAGATGAAAATCGGATGGGGCCAAGTCGGGACTGTATGGAGGATGGTCGACGACAGTGAAATCGAGGCATCGCATTTTTACAGATGTCGCTGCGCTCGTGTACTATCTGGCGTTCTCATGCTGAAGGAAGGGCGCTACATGTTTGGAAAAATTGTTTAAATGTGTGCTCTCATCAATCTGATTACAGCACGCTATTTCTCACGAACCGACGTAGTTACGTTACACACCGCCATGTTACGCGCTACAATTTAAGAACCCCGGAAAATGGTTGCAAATAGGGAGACACGAAGGATAAAGATGTAGAATGTTAGTAACGTTTATCTCATTTAAGGGGGGGTAGGACGTCAAACGGGCCGACTTGGAGCAGGAGAGGCACCACAGGACATTTTAATTTCCACTGTCTATACTTTCACAAATAAATTCATAAAACTCTGCCAGCATGACCAGAAATGATTCGTGCTCATAGCAGTGGAAGTTCAAAAACATAACAAAATAAATTTTTTTAACATGTGAAATTTCATCATTTTTTCTCTTAAATGTGTGCTCTCATCAATCTGATTACAGCATTTGTTGCTGTACACTTTTCTTCATAAGTAAGACAGATTCTTCGATGAATTTTGCACAGCGTACAAACCATACCTACAAATGTATCACACTATAGAATTTTCCAAAGCTCTTAAAAACTGTGGTAAAAATTGAGATTATTAACTATAAAATTTGAGTTTTTTCTAAACATGAAGTTTAAAATGTAGCAGCTCATTCAGTTTTTCGTAAATTAAATAAAATCTAGAGTTTCATATACCCTTATGTATGGTTTGCCTGCTGTTCAAATTTCATCTTACTTATGAAGAAAGGTGTACCTATAGCAACAAATGTAGCCAATAGTAAGTGAAAAAATGATGAAATTTCATATGTTAAAAAAATGTATTTTGTTATTTTTCAAACATTCTGCGTGGTGTCTGTTTGTTCTATATCGTGTCTCCCTACCAATTTCGTGCAACGACGCTCTGAGCGTGTTTTTTACGGAATTGATTAGTTTGAACCTGGGACCCGCTTCTGGTAACGATACGCCAGACCACACATGACATGTAGAATTCAGAAGAGTTCAGTGAGACTAGCGGTGATATAACCAAATACTTAATGATTTCAGCGTCAGCTCCACTGCACCCCCTGTAAAAGAATCTTAATACTAACTAAATTTAGTGGAAGGGGTTCAAGGCTTTCCTATTTTTAGTTAGCTGGTAAAATAACGTCGAAAAGGCAGTTAAGTTTACCATTGGAAATTTTATTCTACTCACAAAACATCGTTTATAAATTGCACTATTGATAAAAGGAAATGTTTTAATACAGGATGGTAAAAACCAACTGTGTTCAACAAAAATGTGAACGAATATTCCCTGAATGGGTTTCCAAGTTCTACAATGGATCGAAGGATGACCTATGCCATATCACATCTATAATCTAGGTTTAAATTAAGTTTCACAAAAAAGAAAACTATCAAAATGGTCTACAGCGACCCTCAATTATCTTTAATTACTTATCATACTTGTCGTAAATTACAGTGGCTGATGTGGTTTCTCAATAACTATATAACAGAAAAATCATCGCGTTTCAGATTTTTACTTCAAGTGGCAAATGTGAACACCATGAGTTTTAATTGACGATCGACACTAGTATTACGCAAAAAGGGGGTGTAACAGATGAGACTTCTGCAGTTCTGAGTGAAGCTTTATACGCTGTTATGTGACATCACGTGCATTCATTACCTTGTTGGTGTTCGTCAGGGGGCGGCGGACAGCACAGCTCCGCTCACCTCGCCGTCTCGGAAGCAACTCTCTCCTAACTTCTCCTTACTACAATTTACCAAAGTTGGTTTAAAAAACTATCTGGCTATGTTTTCATCTGACAGTCAGGGTCTCAATGTTAACCTTAAGCTCCGCCTACAAAAATTCTGTCCATCCAATGAGAAACGTTATACTTTTCGTGGTGGGGCAATGTTTTTAAAGTTTGCAACGTAACAGAGACACGAAAAAGTCTCACACTAAAACTTGCAGCTGATGTGGTCCTTTTAGTGTTATCGTAAGATCTATACTGTTCTTCTGGAGGGCTCTATCTTTTAACATGGGCTGGGGTGGTCCTGACGTAACAGAGACGCGAAAAAGTCTCACGCTAAAACTTGCAGGTGGGGTGGCCCTTTTTGTGTTATCGTAAGATCTATACTGTTCTTCTGGAGGGCTCTAGCTTTTAACATGGGCTGGGGGTGGTCCTGACGTAACAGAGACCTGAAAAAGTCTCACGCTAAAACTTGCGGCTGGGGTGTGGTCCTAGCGGTTAGCTGGCGACGTGGGTGTTTGTCACTTATCGTAGGGCCTTCCATCTTAACACGGTTCTGCTCTCGGCT
Organism: Schistocerca serialis cubense; assembly: GCF_023864345.2. NCBI lineage: Eukaryota > Metazoa > Arthropoda > Insecta > Orthoptera > Acrididae > Schistocerca > Schistocerca serialis. The sequence goes on along the minus strand of NC_064640.1, from coordinate 842,320,516 downwards.
TCTGTTCTCATTTCTCCCATCGGAACTGTGTCTGTCTCACGGTGGGTATGACATGCATTTAGGCATTCTTGTGTTAGTATGTGGTATTCCATTTGCTCACTCGTTACTCGTATTACTTTGGTTAATTTAATTTAACTTATTTAGTTTTTCACATGTTTCTTTTGCACAATTCCTACATCACATAATTTGATTTCACACATTCACACAATCCTATGAATGTTTTAGCGTGAGGTTGGCGAATGTTTTTGCATGAAGGTGATGGACTTGAGCGAGATGGATGTGGGTAAGTGATTGATGTACAGCTTCGTTCGTCATTCCTTGTTGGCTTTGCAAGTGTGTGTTGCTGTTGTGGAGGTCCCATAATGGAATGGAGCTTTGTATGCGTAAAAGTCATCGTTATGTGTCGCTGAAAGCGGTCGTTTTTCGTTGTAATACTTCGCAGATGACTAGTTTACAGTAGGATAGGGACTTGGGAAGATATGTCGTCTTTTCTTCACCCATCTTCTTTCTTGGTCTCAATCTTGTGAATCTTCAACTTCTCTTCTTCCTGCTTTTTCTCTGCTTCTTACTTGCTTCTTGGTTCTTCTCTGCACAGGATATGGAAATATTTATTTATACTAGTTGCTTTGAAGTTCTCCTCTTAGTAACAGTTTGATAAATTGTTTGGGCGTGTCATTTTTACTTTGTGGAAGTTTTCTTCAGTTTCGTGCATCAGCGTACTGTTTAATAGCAGTAGTGTGACTTTTACACATTTTTTTTTTTTTCAATGGTGGCTTGCCTAAGCAGTATTCTCCTCGGGCCGTTTTTTGCTCGCTCCGCTGAGTCGGGGCGTTCGGAGTTTACGAGCGGTGAAAATCTGGTATTTGCTTGTCAGTCCTTGCACGGGTCCCTTCTGGCGTTTGGTTTCCTGTCGTGTCTCTGCAGGGTTCCATGTTCTGTCCCAGCACGGTTCCGCTTAGCGGGCAGATTTACAGCCCACTTCCAATACAAGGGCCTTCTGTTGGTCTCCCTGTCCTTTCCTTTCTCTTGACGCTTCTGCCTTGTAGGAATCGTGTCTTGCTAATTACGACCTTTTCTTTCTTGATACTTCTCTCGTTGCAACTTGTGGGTCGTTGCATCTCGTCCTTGCTGGAGTTTTTACAATGGTTCTTACAAAAAGTTTTACTTATAATCATCTAACATATGTCTAGTACCTACATTGTTTTACGCCTTCTTAGAAAGCTTTACAAATTTCGGCGCCCTTTCCATGTTACAATTCTAAGATATTTTGAGTCTTAACTTCTACAAAAATCCTCAAATTCGTTTTTTTTATTTTTTTTGTAGTGTCGTGGTGTATAGCATTTTAGTATTTCATGCTGTTAGACTATCTACGCTTTATCCCTTCACCTTAATCTATGGTACTATTTGTGTTGTTTTTGTTTTTATTGAAACTACTTTCTTTTTCCCACCTTCCTCTCTCTTCAATCTTCTTTCTCCTGGCGATCTTATCCACAACATAATCTTGAAATATTGTGCTGATTATTTACCAGTAATAAAATTAATCTTCAAACTTGTACTGAAAGCGTTTAATACTGCCAGTCTTAGATAAAATACTCTCTAATTCTCTTTTACTGTGTTCCGAAATACCTTGAACTTCTTGCAATTTTTCGTCGATTTCTTTATGAACTTCTAACATGAGTTGAGGCGTTCCCTCTTTTGTGCATACCATTCTAATTCTTCATCCTCTTTATCTCGCGTCATTCTTAATTGTTTGTTTATAACTGGTATTTCTTCTAATTTGAGCTTTTGCTCAAAGAGAAGTGTGACATTCCCGAATGTTACACTACCTTTCCCCATATCTATTATCGCTTATCTCTCATTTAAAAAATCTGCACCTATAATCAAATCTACAGTTAGTTTAGGTATAATTACGAAGTTGGCTTCGATATTTTGACCTTGACACGAAAGAGTTAACCTTGTTTGTCTCGTAACTTTCGCAGCATTGTTTCTAATAGGACCTCTTACTTTAATCATACGTGTTTTCAGAATTGGCAATTTCTCATTGGCATTACACTGCATGAATAAATTTTCTGAGGTCGTAGTCAGTTCACTTCCGCTATCAATTACAATATTGACTGGGATATGCTTTACGATGGCCTTCACAACTGGTTGAATTTGAAAAGGTTGGTTCTGTTCTTCTTCTTCTTGCATCAATGAATCCTCCACTGAATTATACATGAGTCTTTTTAGGAATTTCCCTTGTGAATTCGAACTTTCTGTAGGATAAGCTTCGACTGCTACTGCTCTCTCTTTTATTTCCTCTTCTCTGTTTCTTCCTTCATTTACACTTTCTTCAACATCCTCTACTTTTTCCTCATCCTCGTCTATCTTCTCCTTCTTCGTCGCTACTTCCATATAATCGCATCTAAATGCTCTAATTATCGCTTCATAACTTCCTTCATTATATACGTTGGGTTGTGTGCCCACTCGTAACTTATTTTCAACTTCTGTCGACTGCGTATTATCCTCATTGAATTCGCTTTCCCTAGTTTCCATCTCAAATAGCTCTGCAATACTCATTACTTCGTCCTTTCCTCCTACATTCGTTGTGCATGCCTCTGGTAATTCATCTTCCTTGTCAGTATTCTCCCAATTAATTTCGTCCCAACACAATATTGTTATTTTCCTGTCTTCGTTTTCATCTGGTCCCTGCGGTTTTGTTTCTTCCTTCTTCTCTTCTCGTGATAAGGTATTTACTTCTCTGTTCAAGGTGCTGCAATTGTCCTGGGTCGGTGCGTCATTCTCTTTGGCATGGGCACTTAGCTGTCAATTCGAACGTTTATCAGGGTTTGGTGGTCTTACCTCCACCTCTTCTATCTGTATTCTCTTTTCTTGTTCAGCTTGTTGATAGTGGTTTCTTAGTTGATAATTTGTCGGTCTATTGGTTCTCCAGTACCCGTTCCGGTTGTCGTTATTCCCTCTGTAATAGTTGTTGCCGTTCCTGGGTGAATTATAGTTATTGCCATATTCTCTTCTAAATCCATAACCGGTTCTTTGTTGAAATCCATTGTCGTTTCTTGGTGCGAAGTTATCACGTGGTTCGTAATTATTGTTTCTTCGTACTGTGTCTTGTGGATTCCACTGCTTTTTGCTTTCATTTTCACGTGCGCTTCGTCTTTTTCTTGCGTCATCTTCAGAAAATATGAACTCTAGTTCCCTTAAAATACCTTTAAATGCTTCGACGTCATTGCCTCCGCGACCTACTAATGATTGCTGGTATTTCAATGGTAGCTTCATCGCGCATAATTTAATCAACTCTCCGTCACTGTATGGTACATCTAAGCATTGATTTTTCTTTGCCATTAATTCGAAAAATTTCACGGGACTTTTCTCTCCTGAATTTTCAAAATATGGGTTCTGTAATAATTCGTACTTCACTCTGTTCTGTGCTTCGCTGGACAAATATCGTGAGAGAAACTTCTCTCTGAAATTTCCGTACGATCGGCATGTCGCTGCAACATTCTGCATGGTTTCTGCGACTGTTCCTGACATGTGTGCACATATAAAGTCTAATTTGTGTGCTAGCGTCCAGTGTTCTGGTAATCCTACTCGGAATTGATCAATAAAAGTTCGCGGATGTAATGAGTTTCCTTCTCGAAAGTGTTGAAATTTTCTGACTGTGAGGAAATGATGGTTGTCGTACTTCGTCATAGTTCCATATGAAATTCGCGATTCTTCGCCACTTTTGTTTCTGATCATTTCTCCCGTCGTTCTTTCCGGTTGTGGTAGATCCATTGGATATTGTCCACTGTAACTTTCGCCTACCCTTGCGTAGTATCGTTGGAGTGGTACGCAATAATTTTCTTCCATCGGTTGTGAACGTGTAGCTGAATGCATTGCACTGTACTCTTCGCGACCTGGCTTTCCATTGTCAGGTATTGGTTCGGTATCTTGTCTGGCTAACCTTGCTGCTTCATTGCACGATCCAAACTGTCTTGAAACATACATTTGTGATTCCACATGTGTTTGTGATGACGTTTGTTCATCAAGAATTTCGAAACGTGTTTGTTGCTGTGCAGGCTGTCTGATTTCACGTATGTTACTTTCCACCTGTGATTGGAATCGCAAATGCGTAATATCTTCGTTAATTGCTTGTTTTTCCGGTGCTGTTACAGATACGGATGTGGTTGCAGACTCTGTGCTTGTTCGATCCTGTTCACTACGCTCTTCAATGGTTTGCAACAATTCTGTTCGCAATTTCTGAAACTGTCGCTTCGTTTGCGCTTCTATTTTGACTATGCGGTTATCATATCTTTTCAGCGCTGCTTTTGTGATACGTTTGTTTAACACACTGTTTTCAACAACTTCACGCGCTGTACCTGCTGCTTGTCTAGTAATTTCGTTTATCTGTTTCTCTAGTTTCTTGACTTCTCTCTGGGTATTGCTACGTAATGTTTTGATCTCGTCCTGAATGTCATTATTCAACGTTGTTAAGTCCGCTTGTACCTTGTCAATGTCTGTTCTCAATTGATTGTGACCTGTTATTAAGTTTCCTATCAGTTCTCGAGATTCTTTTGCCTCGTCTTCAATATGACTTGGGTGTAACTGAATTTTTTTGTTTTGTTCTTTAATCTCACGCATTTGTCTCGTGGTTTCTGCATTCTGAATTTTAATTTGGTTGGCTACGTCTTTATTTTGCCTTCTCATGATTTTCGTAATTTGTTGTAATAATTCTGCCAGATTGGTGGGTCCTATTGCGTTTTCTTCCGACGTCCTACGCTCTGTGTTTTCGCCCAAGTGTTGGTTCGCAACCGATTGCATTTAACTGTGCTGTGACACGTTTCTGCTCGCATTCCTTGTACTCTGGGGTGAGGGAGCTCTGATTACTTGTACTATGGGTTCTACGTATTCAGGACGCAAGTTAGAATCCTCATCGACTGTCTCTCTACTTTCCTGCTCCTCTGTCGTATGCTGACTTAACGTTTTCTATGCCTTGACGTACATTATCCTCGTTATGGTGCGTTATCTGTCCTATTTCTCGCGATACTGCATCGTCTGTTGTACTGTCTTCTATTCTCTGTCCATTTTCAAGCTGGGTATCTACCTCAATTCGGTCAAGGTCTCGATCTGCCATTGCTAATCTTTCCGAATCCCTTATTTTCTGTTTTTAAGGCAATTCACGCGCCCTACTTCGCGTCAACATGCGCTCATACGATCTCACTCGTTTCATAAACTTTTTGTTCACACGACTTGACAATCAATTCACTTACCTGTTGGGTCAGAACCGACTTCTCAACGATGTATCCGCCACCTGTGCGCTTGCATTGGAGAGAAAACTTAATTCTAACAATATTAAAATTCATAACTTAATTATGCTATTGTCTCTGCCAGAATGTCTCATTTTTATTCAATACTTTCTTGCTATCTATCGCTGCAGCTACTGTTTTCGACTATGTATGCCTTTCAAAAAAAAAAAAAATTTTTTATTACGAAAATTTTTTAACAGGATATTTTTCTGACCTAGTTAGGCATGTGGTCGACCTTCAATCATGGTATTTTACCATCCTGGCACGGTCGCCATTTTCTAACATTCTGCGTAGTCTCTGTTTGTTCTATATCGTGTCTCCCTACCAATTTCGTGCAACGACGCTCTGAGCGTGTTTTTTAGGGAATTGACTAGTTTGAACCTGGGACCTGTTGATGGTAACGAGACGCCAGACCACACATGACATGTAGAATTCAGAAGATTTCAGTGAGACTAGCGATGATATAACCAAATACTTAATGATTTCAGCGTCAGCTCCACTGCACTCCCTGTAAAAGAATCTTAATACTAACTAAATTTAGTGGAAGGGGTTCAAGGCTTTCCTATTTTTAGTTAGCTGATAAAATAACGTCGAAAAAGCAGTTAAGTTTACCATTGGAAATTTTATTCTACTCACAAAACATCGTTTATAAATTGCACTATTGATAAAAGGAAATGTTTTAATACAGGATGGTAAAAACCAACTGCGTTCAACAAAAATGTGAACGAATATTCCCTGAATGGGTTTCCAAGTTCCACAATGGATCGAAGGATGACCTATGCCATATCACATCTATAATCTAGGTTTAAATTAAGTTCACAAAAGAGAAAACTATCAAAATGGTCTACAGCGACCCTCAATTATCTTTAATTACTTATCATACTTGTCGTAAATTACAGTGGCTGATGTGGCTTCTCAATAACTATATAACAGAAAAATCATCGCGTTTCAGATTTTTACTTCAAGTGGTAAATGTGAACACCATGAGTTTTAATTGACGATCGACACTAGTATTGCGCAAAAAAGGGGTGTAACAGGTGAGACTTCTGCAGTTCTGAGTGAAGCTTTATACGCTGTTATGTGACATCACGTGCGTTCATTACCTTGTCGGTGTTCGTCAGGGGGCGGCAGACAGCACAGCTCCGCTCACCTCGCCGTCTCGGAAGCAACTCTCTCCTATCTTCTCCTTACTACAATTTACCGAAGTTGGCTTAAAAAAAAAACTATCTGGCTGTGTTTTCATCTGACCAATCAGGGTCTCAATGTTAACCTTAAGCTCCACCTACAAAAATTCTGTCTATCCAATGAGAAACGTTATACTTTTCGTGGTGAGGCAATGTTTTTAAAGTTTGCAACGTAACAGAGACGCGAAAAAGTCTCACACTAAAACTTGCAGCTGATGTGGTCCTTTTAGTGTTATCGTAAGATCTATACTGTTCTTCTGGAGGGCTCTATCTTTTAACATGGGCTGAGGATGGTCCTGACGTAACAGAGACGCGAAAAAGTCTCACGCTAAAACTTGCAGCTGGGGTGGCCCTTTTTGTGTTATCGTAAGATCTATACTGTTCTTCTGGAGGGCTCTAGCTTTTAACATAGGCTGGGGGTGGTCCTGACGTAACAGAGACGCGAAAAAGTCTCACGCTAAAACTTGCGGCTGGGGTGTGGTCCTAGCCGTTAGCTGGCGACGTGGGTGTTCGTCCCTTATCGTAGGGCCTTCCATCTTAACACGGTTCTGCTCTCGGCTTCTGTTCTCGTTTCTCCCCTCGGAACTGCGTCTGTCTCACAGTGGGAAGGTATGACATGCATTTAGGCATTCTTGTGTTAGTCTGTGGTACTCCATTTGCTCACTCGTTACTCGTATTACTTTGGTTACTTTATTGTGACGATTTATTCGGAGCTATGTGACGTACTACTGTATTTGCTTATCATGTCAGGATTTTCATGGAAGGTGTTGGTTTTTCCTGACACCTTACATGTTTTTGAACGTCCACTGCTATGAGTGTGAATCCTGAATCCTTCCTGGTCATGCTGACAAAATTTTATGAATTTATTTTTAAAAGTGGTGCCTCTCCTGCCCCTATTCTGCCGTTTGACGTCCTACCCACCTTAAAAAGCCTTAAGAATTTTCACATAGAAAATTCGGAGACATTGGTTTTCAGCACGCCCTCGTACATTCTTTTGGAACTATATCAGGAAAGATTCCCATTCAGAAATCGCATTTGAATGTTGACTGCTTTTAAGAAGATCCTGACGTGTTCGAGCGCGTGTGGGAATTCTACTGCGGCCCCATCGTGGGCTCTCGAGACTGCGGGCATTATTCCACGATGTTGGTGCTCGCGTTGGTCGGAAACTCAGCACCAGGCTTGAAGATATGACGGGCCATCGGATACACAACACCATCATTTGTGGTTCACATAGCAGGTTATTTGGTAACGTATCTGTCCGCTGTTTGGGACTTATCTCGGACATCGCCGTGAAGGTCTTTTCCAACAATTTAAGCGAAGACGCTATGCTGCCCGTGCTGGTTTGCCCTACCTAGATACGTATCTACACGCGTACTCTCCAATTCACAAATGAGTGCCTGTCACAGGGTTCTTTCAATCGCCTTCTGACTATCTCTGTACAGTTCCAATCTCTGAGAGCTCGCGGGAAAACGAACACTTAAACCTTTGCATGCGAGCTCTGATTTCCCTAATTCTATTACGAAGATCATTTCTTCATGTGGTTCTGATGGCCAAAAAAATATTTTCACCTTTGGAAGAGATAGCTGTGATTGAAATTTCGTACAAAGATCCTGCCACACTGAGAAATGCATATGGTTTGATGACTGCCACCCCAGCTCGTGCGTCACATAAGTGACACACTCTACCCTATTTCGCTATAATACAAAACGAACTGCCGTACTTCGTTTTTGAAGTCCTCCATCAGTCCTGTCTGATGCGGTCCCATACTGGGCAGCAGTACTCAAGAAGAGGATCGACAAGCATAGTGAAGACAGTCTCTTCAGTAGACCTTCTGCATCTTCTAAGTGTTTTGCCAATAAAACGCAGATTTTTGTGTGCTTTCCTCACGAAATTATCTTCATGACGGTTGCACTTTAAGTTATTCGTAATTGTAATCCCTAAGGATTTAGTTTAATTGAAAGCCATCAGATTTGTGCGGCATATAGTGTAGTCTAAATTTAGCGGATTGCTTTCAGTACAGATGGAGTTTCCCTGTAACGTTGGCCAGAGCTTCCTCCTGATCTGTTAGCCTATGATATGGCTTGATGCGTGCACGCCACCACTCACTACCCTGCAGCATGTACACTGTATACTGTCTACATACAATTTTCTGTGCTTCCTGAGCTAAGAGTATTAATGACGAGCAGTGTAGAATACAAATGTAACATAAGGAAATGAACTGCTATTAGTAAATGCAATGTTTGTGACGAATTTTTCTGAAAATATGACGGATATTTGAATACCTGTGTGTCGGTGCTATTACCAGAAAGCAGAGACAAATTTAAAAACATTAAAAAATAAAATAATCATCTCTAGCATCACAAAACCAGCGCTATACTGCACAAAGCTTGTCCAAGGCATCGACAAGACACAATTATTGACTTGACATGTCACGCCGAGAACACAAAAGCCATCTCAACTCCTTATTTCAGTAAGTCCTATGGATATACATGGAAACATTCGGAGTCAAACTAACGACCCGGCAAAAACAGCAGCTTAAAGTGAGAAAATGCGTGGAACACGAAGGAAAAAATACTTAGGTTTCACTTCCTTCGACAGCTAGTTCCCTAGAGACCAGGCACAATCGTGAATTGGGGAAGAAAATCGCCCATTCGCCCATCCAGACATCTACCTTAAGCGATGACGGGAAACCACGGAAAATCTAAATGTGGGCCACCCGACGGTCTGGGCCGCCATTCTCCCGGCTTGTAGCACTGAGCCACCTAGCGCGTGAGACTTGGCGGAGCAGATCACTTCCACAAGGGAGAGGGACCCATGGAATGGCTGAAACGCCAAACCTAAAATTTGTCTCAAATAACATCAGCGAAGCCCCGAAAATCCAAATTAGGATGCTTAACTGAAGGTTTGACTCCTACTCCTACCTGTCATAACCATTGCGCCATCTTGTTTCATACAAATCCTTCAGTTCTCGACAAACTCTAATTTATTGCTGTTTGATATTTTCTTTTTCCTTTTCCAACACAACGAAATGCTGGTAGCAAGACTATAGGGACACAAAATATAGCATAGCTAATATTAATCGTGACTTCCTCGACCCCCAAATTACGAGTGAGTGGCAGAAGGGTTAAAAAACTGGACTAGTATCCAGGAGCACTTGGATTCGCTATCCCGTCCGAGCACCCACATTTTAGTTGTCCGTGGTGTCCCTAAACGGCCTTGCCGCAGTAGTAAAACCGGTTCCCGTCAGATCACCGAACTTATGCTGTATCGGGCTGGGCTAACACTTGGATGGGTGACCATCCGGTCTGCCGAGAGCTGTTGACGAGCGGGGTGCACTCAGCCCTTGTGAGGCAAACTGTGGAGGTACTTGATTGAGAAGTAGCGGCTCCGGTCTCGGAAACTGGCATACGGCAGGGAGAGCGGTGTGCTGACCACATGACCTTCCATATCCGCATCCGGCATCCGGTGACGCCTGTGGGCTGAGGATGACACGGCAGCCGGTCGGTACCGTTGGGCCTTCATGGCCTGTTTGGGAGGAGTTTAGTTTTTTGTGGTTTCCCTAAACCACTAAAGGTAAATACCTGGATTTAAAAAGAACCAGTCCAATATTCTTAAGCATCCTTTCCCAAGTAAACCACAATCTTAAGTCAGTAATCCCAAATTCTGGATAGTGGACAACCCTCCTGGATTCCCGAGACACAGAACAAGTCTACATTACTGAGAGAGAATACAATCATCTCCAAGCAGTAATCGATCATTGATTTTAAATACGGCACCAGACTGATATCCGATTCCCTGTATGTAAAGTTTAGAAAATTTATAACGTTCATTAAGCTTCTTTCTCATTTCAGAGTAGATCAAAAAAGAGCAGTGACATGGTTGATGTATTTATGAGTTGCTATTGCCGTGAAGATGTGGCTACATTCCATAAGAGAGTCTCTTCTATTAATCCAACCTGGTAAGGGTCCCATACTGATGAGCAATACTCAAGAATCGGACGAACAAGCGTTTTGTAAGCTACTTCTTTCGTCGATGAGTCACATTTTCTTAGAATTCTTCCTATGAATCTCAACCTGGCGCCTGCTTTTCCCACTATTTGTTTTATGTGATCATTCCACTTCAGATCGCTCCGGATAGTAACTCCTAAGTATTTTACGGTCGTTACCGCTTCCAATGATTTACCACCTATGGCATAATCGTACTGGAATGGATTTCTGCCCCTATGTAAGGTTGTGAACTCCACTCAGAACTGCTGTAGTGGTAGATGTCATGAGAAAATGAAATGAATGGAAATGGAAGTCATTACCTACCGTTTGAAGGACGGAAGATTTTGTTTAACGTCCAATCGAAGACGAGGTTATGGGAGACACATGCTCGGAATGTATAAAAGTTGAGGAGAGAATCGACTGTGACCCTTTCAAAGAATCTGTTGAGGTATTCAGCTTTGTCGAATTACGGAAACCACAGAAAACGTAAATCTCAATGGTTGGACGTAGACTGGAACCCTTGTTTGAATCCAATGCACCACGTTACCGACCTGCATCGGTGTAAGTCCGTACACATCTACATACATACAACGCAATCCATGGTACGGTGCGTAGCAGAGAGTACCCTGTACCACTAGTAGTCATTTCCTCTCCTGTTCCATTCGCAAACAGAGCGAGAGAAAAACGACTACCTGTACTCCTCCGTATGAGTCCTAATTTCTCGTATCTTCATGGTCCTTAAGCAAAATGTATGTTGGCGGCAGTAGAATCGTCCAGCAGTCAGCTTCAAATGCCGGTTCTCTAAATTTCCTCAATACTATTCCCCGAAAAGAACGTCGCCGTCCCTCCAGGGGTTGCTATTTGATTTACTAATCGTTTCTGTAATACACTACTGGCCATTAAAATTGCTACACCACGAAGATGACGCGCTACGGACGCGAAATTATACCGGCAGGAAGACGATGCTGTGATATGCAAATGATTAGCTTCCCAGAGCATTCACACAAGGTTGGCGTCGGTGGCGACACCTACAAGGTGCTGACATGAGGAAAGTTTCCAACCGATTTCTCATACACAAACAGCAGTTGACCGGCGTTCCCTGGTGAAACGTTGTTGTGATGCCTCGTGTAAGGAGGAGAAATGCGTACCATCATGTTTCCGACTTTGATAAAGGTCGGATTGTAGCCTATCGCGATTGAGATTTATCGTATCGCGACATTGCTGCTCGCGTTGGTCTAGATCCAATGACTGTTAGCAGAATATGGAACCGCTGGGTTCAGGAGAGAAATACGGAACGCCGTACTGGATCCCAACGGCCTCATATCACAGGCAGTCGAGATGACAGGCATCTTATCCGCATGGCTGTAACGGATCGTGCAGCCACGTCTCAATTTCTAAGTCAACAGATGGGGACGTTTGCAAGACAACCACCAGCTGCACGAACAGTTTGACGACGTTTGCAGCAGCATGGACTATCAGCTCGGAGACTGTGGCTGCGGTTACCCTTGACGCTGCATCACAGACAGGAGCGCGTCATCGCGGTGAACGCTCATTGGAAGCGTGTATTCGTCATCGCCATACTGGCGTATCACCCGGCGTGATGGTATGGGGTGCCATTGGTTACACGTCTCGGTCACCTATTGTTCGCATAGACGGCACTTTGAACAGAGGACTTTACATTTCAGATGTGTTACGACCCGTGGCTCTATCCCTGCGATACCCTACATTTCAGCACGACCGCATGTTGCAGGTCCTATACGGGCCTTTCTGGATACAGGAAATGTTCGACTGCTGCCCTGGCGAGCACATTCTCCAGATCTCTCACCAATTGAAAACGTCTGGTCAATGGTGGCCGAGCAACTGGCTCGTCACAATACGCCAGTCACTACTCTTGATGACCTGTGGTATCGTGTTGAAGCTGCATGGGCGGCTGTACCTGTACACGCCATCCATGCTCTGTTTGACTCAATGCCCAGGCGTATCAAGGCCGTTATTACGGCCAGAGGTGGTTGTTCTGGGTACTGATATCTCAGGATGTATGCACTCAAATTCCGTGAAAATGTTCTAGTATAATATATTTGTCCAATGAATACCCGTTTATCATCTGCATTTCTTCTTGGTGTAGCAATTTTAATGGCCTGTAGTGTACTTGCGTGTTGTTCGAACCTACCGGTAACAAATCTAGCCGCCCGCCTCCAAACTGATACGATGTCTTCCTTTACTCCGATCTGGTACGGATCTCAAATACTAGAGCAGCACTCAAGAATAGGTCGCACTAGCCTCCTATATGCGGCCTCCTTTACAGATGAACCATACTTCCTCTAAATTCTCCCAATAATCCGAAGTCGGTCATTCACCCTCCCTACCACAGTCGTCACATTCTCTTTCCACTTCATACTACTTTGCAACGTTGCGCAAAGATACTTAAACAACATGAGTGTATCAAGCAAGATACTACTAACGCTGTATCGGAACACTACGTGTTTGCTTTTCCTACTCAGCCGCATTAATTTACATTTTTCTACATTTAGAGCTAGCTACCATTCATTGCACCAACTAGAAATTCCACCTAAATCATCTTGTATCCTCGTACAGTCACTCAACTTCGCTCCCTTCGCGTCCACCGCGGCATCATCAGCAAACAACCCCCTATTGCTGCCCACCCTGTCCGCCGGATCATTTGGAAAATGATAAATAAAGAGGTCAACAGACTATAGAATGAGCTAAAATATTCTCTTACATCCAAGCGAGACTATTACATTTCGGGCAGCCAAGATTCCGTTTACAGTACATTTATTTGAAATAAATAGTTGAAATTCAGCCGGCCGGAGTGGCCGAGCGGTTCTAGGCGCTACTGTCTCGAACCGCGCGACCGCTACGGTCGCAGGTTCGAATCCTGACTCGGGCATGGATGTGTGTGATGTCCTTAGGTTAGTTAGGTTTAAGTAGTTCTAAGTTCTAGGGGACTGATGACCTCAGAAGTTAAGTCCCATAGTGCTCAGAGCCATTTGAACCATTTTTTAGTTGAAATTCCGTCGTAAGTTGCATTTAGCAGTATCCTTTATTTATTGCTGGTGACTAGTTTCGGACATTGTGTCCATTCTCAAACCATAAGTGGTTGAAATACAGTTAAGTATGCATGTTTGGAACAGCCGCGGCAGACAATCCGTGCAGATAGTTTAACAGACACTGTAGGTTCCCCATTTTATGTTAAACTGTCTTCATTGCCTTTTGGGTTGTCGTTCGTGGCTGCCCCAAACATGCTTACTTGAATGTATTCCAATCGCATACGAAGACGGATGGTCTGCGAATGGACACAGTGTCCGAACCAATAAATAAAGGCTACTGCTTAATGCAACTTACAACAGAATCCAACCATTTATTTCAATAAAGAGAAATTTGCAGTTCTATTTCACCATCAGCATGCTGGAGATTCGTTTCATTGAAGTATTGGGAATCTATGATTCGTCATTTTTCGATACTGATCTCCACTGATGGTGATCTAATCTCTCACGTATCCGATGTTATGGAATTAGAAGTTGATTTGCCTCAGCGTGGGGTATCGAATGCTCCTGACTATAATTTCACACCTATAGATCTGGATTCGAACTATCGGACAGAGCAGAGAACGGTATTCCAGGCCAGCTGCTGGCTGAGGCACACAGCAGACTTACATGTGTACGCAGCTTTCCAAATTTTATTTTACTACCTTAAGGGGAACAGACACACTGTTCTGCCGTACAATGCAGCCCCACACAACCGGTGGAACATTTGTGATACTGAAGGTCACACCCTGCATGCTCACCGGAATTGAATCGCAGGAGACATGTTTTCGCTTGAAAGACTAAATGCAGCTATTCCAGCGACGATGGATGGAAAATACTCCCCAGTTATCCCATAAAATTCATGCCAGTTGACTGTTCATTTTCACTTCAGACAGCAGAAAACTTTGCATTTCTTGTGCGGATTCAATGTTCTGTCACCTAAAGTAGATGTTGATATTTTTTATAAACTCGCAGCTGTTATAAGTAAGTGCTTCCTGGTTTTTAAAGGCTCATAGTTACCGGACTTTAATAAAATCACTCGATTCTGAGACTCATAATCAGAAACTATTAAAAGTAAAATTCTCAAATTAAATTCGAAAAGAAGATAATGTTGTGGAGTTTGAGATGGTATACGAGCACCACTTATAGAACTTAGATTTGTGTTGTTGTGGTCTTCAGTCCTGAGACTGGTTTGATGCAGCTCTCCATGCTACTCTCTCCTGTGCAAGCTTCTTCATCTCCCGGTACCTACTGCAACCTACATCCTTCTGAATCTGTTTGGTGTATTTATATCTTGGTCTCCCTCTACGGCTTTTACCCTCCACGCTGCCCTCCAATACCAAATTGGTGATTCCTTGATGCCTCAGAATATGCCCTACCAACCGATCCCTTCTTCTAGTCAAGTTGTGCCACAAATTTCTGTTCTCTCCAATTCTATTCAATACCTCCGCATTAGTTACGTGATCTACCCATTTAATCTTCAGCATTCTTCTGTAGCACCACATTTCGAAAGCTTCTTTTCTCTTCTTGTCTAAACTATTTATCGTCCACGTTTCACTTCCATAAGTGGCTACACTCTATACAAATACTTTCAGAAACGACTTCCTGACACTTAAATCTATACTCAATGTTAACAAATTTCTCATCTTCAGAAACGCTTTCCTTGCCATTGCCAGTCTACATTTTATATCCTCTCTACTTCGACCATCATCAGTTATTTTGCTCCCCAAATAGCAAAGCTAATTTACTACTTTAAGCGTCTCATTCCCTTATCTAATTCCCACAGCATCACCCGATTTAATTCGACTAATTCCATTATCCTCGTTTTGCTTTTGTTGATGTTAATCTTATATCCTCCTTTCAAGATACTGTCCATTCCGTTCAACTGCTCTTCCAGGTCCTTTGCTGCCTCTGACAGAACTACAATGTCATCGGGAACCTCAAAGTTTTTATTTCGTCTCCATGGATTTTAATTCCTACTCCGAATTTTTGTTTTGTTTCCTTTACTGCTTGCTCAGTATACAGATTGAATAACATCGGGGATAGCCTTTCGCTCCCTGTATTATACTCCTGCCACCTTCAGAATTTGAAAGAGAGTATTCCCGTCAACATTGTCAAAAGCTTTCTGTAAGTCTACAAACGATAGAAACGTAGGTTTGCCTTCCCTTAATCTATTTTCTAAGATAAATCGTAGGGTCAGTATTGCCTCACGTGTTTCTACGGAATCCAAACTGATCTTGTTTTTGTTAACATTGAGTATAGATTTAAGTGTCAGGAAGTCGTTTCTGAAAGTATTTGTATACAGTGTAGCCACTTATGGAAGTGAAACGTGGACGATAAATAGTTTAGACAAGAAGAGAAAAGAAGCTTTCGAAATGTGGTGCTACAGAAGAATGCTGAAGATGAGAAATTTGTTAACATTGAGTATAGATTTAAGTGTCAGGAAGTCGTTTCTGAAAGTATTTGTATAGAGTGTAGCCACTTATGGAAGTGAAACGTGGACGATAAATAGTTTAGACAACCACTGCTTCCCTTTCATGCCCCTCGACTCTTATAACTGCCATCTGGTTTCTGTACAAATTGTAAATAGCCTTTCGCTCCCTGTATTATACTCCTGCCACCTTCAGAATTTGAAAGAGAGTATTCCCGTCAACATTGTCAAAAGCTTTCTGTAAGTCTACAAACGATAGAAACGTAGGTTTGCCTTCCCTTAATCTATTTTCTAAGATAAATCGTAGGGTCAGTATTGCCTCACGTGTTTCTACGGAATCCAAACTGATCTTCCCCGAGGTCGGCTTCTACCAGATTTTCCATTTGTCTGTAAAGAATTCATGTTAGTATTTTGCAGCCGTGGCTTATTAAACTGATAGTTCGGTAATTTTCACATCTGCAACGCCTGCTTTCTTTGGGATTGGAATTATTATATTCTTCTTGAAGTCTGATGGTATATCGCCTGTCTCATACATGTTGCTCACTAGATGGTAGAGTTTTATTAGGCCTGGCTCTCCCAAGGCTTTCAGTAGCTCTAATGGAATGTTGTCTACTCCCGGGGTCTTGTTTCTACTTAAATGTAACTTTAATCGTGTTTCGTGTTTTTTCTGAACAAACACAATTTTAAATGCAACAGAAATTATGCCATATTGTTCAGCATTATATTTTTAAAAAATATTAGTTAAATTCTTATGGTATCTTCAATAGAGAGCTGTTGAAAAAATAAGAGGTAGACAGAAACAGTGGCAACACCCGTGACAAAGACGAGGCCGCTGTCGATCGCCTGCTACGTATGTTTCACGGAAGTCCGTCGCAACCTAAGTACAGTGTGAGCTCAAATATTTATTATGAAATTATTTTATCCTCGTTTCAGACAAGGGGCTCCATAGAACTTAAAATGGAAATCACTGTGTAATAAAAAGTGTTTCAAGCCTATGTAAGTTAACGAAAATTGTGGTTATGCTTAATACATGAATAAAAGGTATTTAAAAATTGTATTAATTATTCTTATATTATAGACTTCCATCAACAACTTCATTCAGGTTCAAAATGAATCGTAGTTCACTGAAATCTGCTATAAGATTCTTGAGTTACATGGAAGACAAATTTTTACGTTCTGAAAAGAACGCAAACTTTACCGAATTTTAACTCGAGAACAAGTATATATTTAAGAGGTACTTTATGAAAGTTGTTTTCTTTTACAGTAACTGACACATTCAAAAATTTTTAATTATTTTTAAAAAAATATAATGTCAATTTTAACATTTTTGTCCGATTTGAAACTGAATATTCCATATAGGAATCAGTGTGGGCCGTTCTCAGCGACCAAATAGAGTATTAGGAGGTAATGCTTCAGTTGTTTCTGAACTCTTCACAACGTCGAGAAAAAGGTTCTCTCGCACCTTTTCTCATATATATATAAGAACGGAATCAGTATCGTCCGGTATATTCGACTGTAACTGCCTACGTTCTCCTGTGTGTTACAAAAACTGAATTATTGTTACTAGTGTATAGATTTTGTAACTAGTGTACAATATGCTACCATCTATGGCGGCAAAATGCAATATTATTCCTGCGAATGACTGTGCTAACTATAAAATGATGCGTAATTTTTTTCTTAATTCCAGAAACAAGAAGAATAATTCCAGAACCCAAGTTTAACTTGTCTTGGCAGGATTGTTAGAAGGATTCCTATTTTATATGCTCGGCTAATCGGATAACGCTTAATTACTGTGTATCGTTGTCAATAATCTGTGTCTGTAAAGCCGTTCTAAATTCGTTTTACGACTTCTGCTGTTATACGCATTGTGGAACGTTGGGTGCATTTAAGTACATTTAGAGAGCTGCATCATGTTCCGCGGAACCTCAAACAGAATTTTTATTACTTAATTCGGCTACAAAAATAAATTTTTCAGCTTCTGCAGTTGCACTAGCATAACTAGATCAAGTATTATTTGATGAGGTGCCCCTCTTAATAACAAGTTAACAAGTTTCGTTTTCAGTGTGTCCAACCCGTAAAAAAAAAGAAAAAATAATAAAACCTCATCTCTTCGGCCACATCACTAGTAACCGTAGCTTCCTTAGCAGAGACGTAAATGTTTATTTTCACGTTTCACCGTGGAAAGAAAAATGTAAGTCAGTGTCGTTTATGTAAAATAAATGCGTTGCCTTTTTATCTAAAAGAGAGACAATTTCTGATTTGGCGGTCGTATGTAAGGGCGTAGACTAAAAAGCAGAAGAGCATAGTTCATTTCGTAAAAAGGAAGAATTTTTTCCGGTACCATTAACGTTAGCACTACGAATTAGTGCGATTAAACAACTTCAAATTCTATCTTCTGAAGAGACTGCACGGAGAAAATTATTTCTCAGAATGAAGCGTCAAAATCATTAAGCCCGTTCAACTGCGATCATAGTAAGCGGCAGATACGACGCGAGGGGTGCGCCAGGATGACTAAGTTAAAAGATGGTGCACTCTTTTGGCACGTCGCTGAAATGATGCAGTTGACAAAATAACAACAATAAAAAGAGCGGTTCGTCCCTTGGAACGGTGACCTTGTTCCAAGGTGAATTGATCCCGCAGTGGCGCCGGGAGGGGAGTACGTCCAACCAATGAAATAGCTGGAGGGCGTGGCTGCGCCTTATAAAGCCAGCACCCGCGGCAGGGGCTCTGCATTGCAGAGTCGTTTTCGGTAAAGTAGCGTTCACCATTTACTGCTAGGCGCTTACCTCTGTTTCAGTTACTCGTTTATAGTTGTTACATGTTAAGTCCGAAATTCTAAAATATATTTCATTGTTAACCTCACGGCAGCCGCGAAAATATTTTCTGACCTTCACAATATTTTTTTATAAATTATAGATTTCGGCGTTTTTGTATTCAGCAATATCATGAGTGATTCTACGGCATTTTCAGCGTAGTTCAACATATTTTAGCTAACATCTAGGCTGCATATTTTGAAGTTAGACGTAAAGATCTTTTAAAAGAGTTTCGTTTTCTTTGCTTCATTTTCAGATACCGTGTTCAGTGTCGTGCAGTTATGCATGTTACTCAGGAGCAGTGACAACCATGACGAATAAAGACACTCTAGATTCCGGCCGGAAGAAAAACGGCTCTGAAATTTCAGAGTTGTGAGCTGCCAGTCTCACAGCGCCAACATGAGTGACACGCTGAGCCCCAACATCGTAAGTACCGGTCTACTGCTTATTTTCTCCTGTGGTGCTTCTTTGGAATCACTTACTCCTGCTGTAGTTTTCGCTTTTCTCGTAACGTGTCCAGTTCCACGTGATTTGCTAGTGTCTCGGACCATAATGAAGGTTTGAAACACTGGAACTTGTTTGTTTATTTTGTTTTGTGTGCATAACAGTTAACTTATATTTTGCTTGCAAAAGTACGCTTATAACTTTGAGCAGCCAACATTAGAACTGCTTTTTAATATCCGATTATTTCGCAATGCTAACATTCAGGAAGCCTTTGTGAAAAGTGCAGAGCTGCATACTTAAATAACGACACTGATGCTTATCTTACGAGCTGCCGTTAAATCTGAGCAATGGTTTTACCATTGACAAATTGACATATCTGTAGGGCACGGTACTAAAAACCAGTAAAACAATATAATTCTCGATGTTAGTTTTGTTCCCTTGTTATTTTTCTAACAAAAACGTTTACTAAAATAGTAATTTTTGTGTTATGTTGAACCGTAATTCTAATTTAAGAAACGTATAAGTAAACAGAACTCGAATCATTATACGCCGGCCAAATATTCATGAGCTTCTAGACTACCCTATACCCTGAACAGTAAGCTTATTTCATGTGAGATTCTTGAGAATGACAACTAAGTTAAGATATGCACCAAGTACAATGTATCTAACCTTAAGCAGTCACGTTGTCTTTGGTGCATTGCCGTCAAGCTAGCTGTTCCTTTCCTGATTTGATAACAAATTAGCTGTTACGATCTCTTTGTTATTGAAAATGTGGCATATTTTCAACTGAGTACGACGATTTCGAACCGACGGATCAGTAATTCAGTTATTTTAATTACTATATATGTTTAAATGAATACACTTGCGGTGTGTAAGATACGCAGGATTTTATGCTCTAGATTTTTGTAACAGGAGTATGTCGGCGTTTGTATTTTGGCTGACAGTAGAACGCGAAGGACATTATGAAAACTTTTTAGTGTAAAGAAAGCTTTTTTTGGTAGCAGTACTGTAGAAAAAAATTTCATTGTCCATCAAAATCATTCCGTTTGCTGATACTTCCTCTAGATCAAAATATTTACCATTATTGTTCATCGTAATTTGTATATTTGCGCCAAAAAAAATTGCCGGCTAGCTATCGTAGCGCCTTCTGGTGAGCGAATTATCAACGATCGTGCTGTGAATAGTCCCGAGATCTTCAGCGTAACACAGCTAGATGGCAGCTCATGAAGCCTCGTCAAGCGCCCATCGATTACATGCAGAAACGGGCGCGCACGATATTTTTGTAAGAGGCAACAGGGTCGACCAGGCTTGGGCGATCTGTAAACAAAGCGATTACAATCTACCTATAGCATGCTCTAAACACCTGGACACATCAGTTCGTATTCTTTCCCATAACAGCCACATTCAAGGAGTCAGGCACCGAAAACTTAGCACTGAAAAGTGCAGACCAAATATCACGAAAATTTTAAAGCAAGTTGATGTTCGCTTGACATTTCCATTCGTTAGTGAAACTATGCCAAAGCAGCGTTATGCATGGAAGTGGAAAATATGCAAATTTTTAATCATTTGAACATCCGTGCATATGGGCGTCCAGAAAAATATTACCAAAAGGGGGCAAGATTCTAAAACTTTCAGGTTTGACAAAACTGATTCGGTAAAGTGCCGTGACCCAAGAACTAAATTTTGAGAAGTGGTAAAACTTACTGTATCTCAAACGATTAATATCCATAAGCGTACTTCAACAGTAAATACAAAGTAAATCTGTTTATGTTATTAATGTGAATATAGATATAATATTTTTCGTTTAACGATCAGAAATTAATTTTCATTTAAGTAAACACACGGTGTCTCAGTTGCGAAATGAACGTAGTAAACAGTTATAAAAAATTATTTGTATTCCGATAACGTTACGTTGAAACTGAAAGCAGAAAATAAAGTCAGAACTATCGCGAAAGTCGTATCGGACGGCAATAAAAAATTTGCAGCAGAAGCTATTCCTCGAACGTGGTACTCAAAGGTTAATCTTTAGCAAAGACTTTCCAACTTTAATGCCACTCGCACTACACTGTTTGCATACAGAACTTAACGTGTGACCATATTACTGGATTTATCGCATTGTTTTAATGGCTTTTGCTGGGAATCCGCAGGCCGGTCGCTTCTTGCAGCTCGATAAGAGCCTTACGTGGAATTACCACACAAAAGGTTTACGGCGGTATTTCGGCAGTATTCTGTAAAGGTACACATCCACCTAGACTGCTCGACAGCGCCAAAATCATTTCCAGACCATTAAATCATTATAACTTCTCTTGTAAAGCTTCACAACCAAATAAATACAGGACTTATGGTGTCTATTTCATGCCTTACTCGGTAATGTAAAATATATGGTTCAGTAACGTGGAAGACTAGATGTTAGCGAGAATTCTGTAAGGAATAAAAATTTTGTGACGCAATTCGAAATATTCACTTTGAATGGCAAGTATCGACATATGGCTTTGCTTGCACTACTCCCTTTATTATTTATTAAAATGGATTTTAAAAAGAGACTTCCATTACCTACAGTCTGTCACGAATCTTGATTAGTTGTTAGTGTCAAGAAAAAGAATTTATTTTACGATTCGTTTCCTAGGTTTGGTCACTATTTGTAAATCTATGTACTACAAAAAGCACTATGGCAGAGCGCATTTGCTATGTAACATGTTCTAGGCTTTTTTGCTTCCATTTTTGCATGGAGCGCGAGAGCAATAGCAATAGCGTATTAAGTAGCCTAATCTTGTCTTCATGGTCTATACGTAGGATGTCGCAGTGTATTCCTAGATTCCTTAAGTAATACTGTTTCTTGAAACTTTGTTTGTAGGCTTTCGCGTAATGTTTGGCGTCTATCTTGAAGCGCCTGTAAGTTGACACTTTCAGCTTTTCTCGTGGCTCACACTAACGGTTCGTTCTGCCCCTTGGCGTACGTTCAGTACCCCCTGTTAGACCTCTCTGATATGGATCTCACACACTAGAGCAATATTCTAGGATGAACTGCACAACTGGTTTGTATCGAAACTCCCTATGTAGCGTGACTACATTCTCAAGTATCCTACCAATGATTCACCTTCATCCGCATCTTAGTTTATGTGTCGTTCCATTTCATATACCTGTATATTTTTAAAACCAGGTACTTGTACGAACTGACTGACTCCAGTTGTCACTGATTGGTATTGTAATCATGGGACACAACGTTCTTGCGTGTTGTGAAAACTAGCCCAAAACTTTTAAGTCACAATAGATGTCACTTTCCACAATGAATGTTGCATTCAGTATTTCCAGGTTCAGGGCCTTACTTACACACCAATATCTCTTTCAAAAGTATGTTGCATTTCTTAAATTTTTTTGTTGCGGTCGTAAATTCGGTAGTACACGTTATTTAAAGTGCATTGATATTGCTAAGTGTGTGCTAGAAACTATTTTTAGGTTTTGGGCCGTGGACCCTGCGTGCACATCGGTACCTCCTTAAAAAGCATGTTAAAGTGTGTTGTTAATATGATTCGACAAGAAGTAACGAATTTTGTGGTACAGCCTCCACTCACCCTCCCCCCTCTCCCCCCTTCACCTACACTGGTAATGCTCGCCAACTTCGCACCACTTTGAAATTCAGTCGAGATGTGGCTAAACATTTGTGCAGTTTTCACAGGTTGTGTTTCACTATAGATAACTGCATAATCTGCAAAAGTCTGAGGTTACCTTCACAATTGTATGCAGGTAATTAATATACAACATGAAGATCGAACAGAGTTTCCACGGCCACGCGTGAAATTTCCTCCATACCTGTCGACGACCGTCTGTCCAAGATCACATGCTGCGTCGTCCCTCACCCCAAATTCTTATTTCATTCGTCAGTTTCGTTTTATATACCCTATTGTCTTGTTTTAGTTAATAAGTATTGGTGTGATACTAAATCAAATGTTTTTCGATAGTAGAGATATACTGCATCAATGTGACTACCATTTTTTGCTTCTTCTATAGCAGTGCTCGTCAAACTGCAACCCGAGTTATGTATTCGTGCCGCCCGTGGCCCTCGGCCGTATCTTATTAAAGTATGCATTTAGAATCTAACAGCCGGATCCAAAATACACTTTCTGATCAAAAGTATCCGGACACCCCCAAAAACATACGTTTCTCATATTAGGTGCAATGTGCTGCCACGTACTGCTAGGTACTCCATATCAGCGATCTCAGTAGTCATTAGACATCGTGAGAGAGCAGAATGGGGCGATCCGCGGACCTCATGGACTTCGAACGTGGTCAGGTGATTAGGCGTCACTCGTGTCATACGTCTGTACGCGTGATTTCCACGCTTCTAAACATCCACTGTTTCCGATGTGATAGTGAAGTGGAAACGTGAAGGGACATGTACAGCACAAAAGAGTACAATCCGACCCCGTCTGTTGAGTGACAGAGACCGCCGACAGTTGAAGAGGGTCGTAATGTGTAATAGGCAGACATCTGTCGAGACCAACACACAGGAATTGCAAACTGCATCAGGATCCACTGCAAGTACTATGACAGTTAGGCGGGAGGTGAGAAAACTTGGATTTCATGGTCGAGCGGCTGCTCATAAGCCACGCATCACGCCGGTAAATGCCAAACGAGGCCACGCTTGCTGTAAGGAGTGTAAACATTGGACTACTGAACAGTGGAAAAACGTTGTGTGGAGTGACGAATCACGGTACACAATGTGGCGATCCGATGGCGTGTGGGTATGGCGAATGCCTGGTGAACGTCGTCTGCCAGTGTGTGTAGTGCCAACAGTAAAATTTGGAGGCGGTGATGTTATGGCGTGGTCGTGTTTTTCATGGTGGGGGCTTGCACCCCTCGTTGTTTTGCGTGACACTATCACAGAACAGGCCTACATTGAAGTTTTAAGCACCTTCTTGCTTCCCACTGTTGAGCAATTCGGGGATGGCGATTGCATCTTTCAACACGATCGAGCAGCTGTTCATAATACATGGCCTGTCGTGGAGTAGTTACACGCCAATAACATCCTTGTAATGGACTGGGCTTCATAGAGTCCTGACCTGAATCCTATAGAACACCTTTGGGATGTTTTGGAAAGCCGACTTCGTGCCAGGCCTCACCGACCTACATCGATACCTCTCCTCAGTGCAGCACTCCGTGAAGAATGGGCTGCCATTCCCCAAGAAACCTTCCAGCACCTGATTGAACGTATGCCTGCAAGAGTGGAAGCTGTCATCAAGGCTAATGGTGGGCCAATACCATATTGAATTCCAGCATTGCCGATGGAGGGCGCCACGAACTTGTAAGTCATTTTCAGCCAGGTGTCCGGATACTTTTGATCACATAGTGTATGTCATGTAACGTTAAGAGCTTCGCGAGAGTGTTTTTTCCTGTTCAGAAACAAACAGAAGTACTTACAGAGACATTAATATTTTAAGATGATCTTAATTGTAATTGAAGCTAGTGATTTCGGCCGTGAACTAAGAAAAAATTGCCCATCTGCCTCAGGGACAGACGATTAACTGGCACAGGATGTGAGAGAGGGAAAGCTGTATTGGTAGTCCTCCATTACTGACAACTCAAAGGCGTGCGGGACTCGTACCTAGCAGCTACTGATGTACAAATTTTAACACAGACGTAACATGTATTCGTATACCAGGTGTAGAAGTATGAAACCGTAATTTCCCTAGAGATGGTGCTAGCCGTCAGTGTAGGGCCCGTGAGACCGCGACTCCAGCGCCATCTGCTTCCTGTAACGCCTGACACACAGTAACCCAAGTTCAATAGCTTGGTATCTGTTTCAAACCCATAAACATGTCGTGTTGTGTGCCTACGAACTACGATTTGCAGACAGCATTGGTTTTCTGTTATCATTTGAAGAAATTTGCTGCAGATTCGCATCGAATGCTTGTCCATGCTTTCGGTGAACATGCTCTCGGGAGAACACAGTGCTTCGAGTGGTTAAAAAAATTCAAAATGGTGATTTTGTCGTCAGAAACGACGAGCGTGGGAAACTACCGAAAAAGTTCGAAGACAACGAATTGCAGGCCTTATTGGATAAAAATGATTCTGAAACTCAACAGGAACTCGCGGAACAATTGAATGTGACGAAAAACAGCCATTTCTCTTCGGTTTCTCTTCGGTGGGAAAGGTGCAGGATGTGGGAAAATGGGTACCACATGAACTGAATGAGAGATAAGAAAATCGAAGGGCCATTTATTAAATGCTGCTCGCCAGATGCAAAAGAAAGTCGTTTCTCTATCAAATGGTGACAGGTGATGAAAAATGGATATACTTTGAGAATTTTAAGCGTCGTAAATCATGGGTGAATCCAGGCAAACCATCGACATCCACTGCAAGACCAAATCGCTCTGGTGGGATCAGAAGGGTGTCATCTATTATGAGCTGCTAAAGCCTGGTGAAGCCATTGACACTGATCGCTGCAAACAGCAAATGATCGATTTAAATCGAACATTAAGTGAAAACCGAGCGGAATATGTAAAAAGGCAACACAAAGTCATATTGCTCCATGATAACGCCCCATCACACACAGCAAAACGGGTCAGGGAAACGATCGAGGCGTTCACTTGTTACATACTAGGGCATGCGGCTCATTCTCCAGACTTGGCTCCTTCCGATTATCATCTACTTGCATCACTGGTACACGCTCTCGCTGAAAAACGCTTCAATTCGTATGAAAATGGCTCGCTGACTGGTTCGCTTCAAAAGAACTGTTTTTTTGGCGTGGTAGTCATAACCTGCCGGAGAGGGGGGGGGGGGAGGTATAAAAATCAATGGACATAAATTTGAATTAAACATTGTTTATCAGTTTCAAACCACAGACATATAAGTATTGCAACCAAATTCCGGCTTTCATACTTCTACATCTGGTGTAACGATCACCTCAGGGGCAGATGGATTTGTCGTTGCAGAGTGAGAGGGTTTGATGGGGGGGGGGGG
Source organism: Schistocerca serialis cubense (assembly GCF_023864345.2). NCBI lineage: Eukaryota > Metazoa > Arthropoda > Insecta > Orthoptera > Acrididae > Schistocerca > Schistocerca serialis. The sequence goes on along the minus strand of NC_064640.1, from coordinate 842,294,369 downwards.
GAGGCTTTTTTGTATGTGTGCCTCGTCCTCTTTAGCTGCTATGGTATGAATTCCAAACAGTAATAACATCATCGACTCGTGGATGCGTATTGTAGAGGCGGTCATCTTCAAACGCTATACCTATCTGTAACGATGAATATGAAATTAAATTAAGGCTGTTGTAATACAACATGGGAAATGGCACATCTTGCTGCCGATGTGTGATGTCAAACGCACCAATACGGTCCGAGATGCATTAAGTCAAGCAGAGCCTGTACTACAGCCTCCAACATTCCCTGACCTCAATAGACAGAATTTTCTAATATCTCCAACTTTTGTAGTCCTGTCGTCCTCATATGCACGTAATATTACGGTAAGTTGATAATTTTTACTTTTGGACTGTCTGATTATAACTGAATGGAACACGATTTTTATGCCACACACGGTTCGCCTTTATTTTTTGCAAGGCATCTTCAGTGGCCTGGAATATCTAGATATTTTTGTTTGCAAGGCATCTTCAGTGGTCTGGAGTATCTACATATTTTTGTTTGTACATATAAGTAGACGGTCCGAAAATAAAAATTATCAACATACCGTAATAAAAATAAGTAACCTGCTGACAGACCGTACATAGGAGTTACGTCCTCCCAGCATCTTGTACAACTATAAGAGACTTATCCGATCCATCCTTTGCCAAGAAGATTAAAACAGTGCACACTCCGCTGCAGAATGAAAATACACTCCTGGAAATGGAAAAAAGAACACATTGACACCGGTGTGTCAGACCCACCATACTTGCTCCGGACACTGCGAGAGGGCTGTACAAGCAATGATCACACGCACGGCACAGCGGACACACCAGGAACCGCGGTGTTGGCCGTCGAATGGCGCTAGCTGCGCAGCATTTGTGCACCGCCGCCGTCAGTGTCAGCCAGTTTGCCGTGGCATACGGAGCTCCATCGCAGTCTTTAACACTGGTAGCATGCCGCGACAGCGTGGACGTGAACCGTATGTGCAGTTGACGGACTTTGAGCGAGGGCGTATAGTGGGCATGCGGGAGGCCGGGTGGACGTACCGCCGAATTGCTCAACACGTGGGGCGTGAGGTCTCCACAGTACATCGATGTTGTCGCCAGTGGTCGGCGGAAGGTGCACGTGCCCGTCGACCTGGGACCGGACCGCAGCGACGCACGGATGCACGCCAAGACCGTAGGATCCTACGCAGTGCCGTAGGGGACCGCACCGCCACTTCCCAGTAAATTAGGGACACTGTTGCTCCTGGGGTATCGGCCAGGACCATTCGCAACCGTCTCCATGAAGCTGGGCTACGGTCCCGCACACCGTTAGGCCGTCTTCCGCTCACGCCCCAACATCATGCAGCCCACCTCCAGTGGTGTCGCGACAGGCGTGAATGGAGGGACGAATGGAGACGTGTCGTCTTCAGCGATGAGAGTCGCTTCTGCCTTGGTGCCAATGATGGTCGTATGCGTGTTTGGCGCCGTGCAGGTGAGCGCCACAATCAGGACTTCATACGACCGAGGCACACAGGGCCAACACCCGGCATCATGGTGTGGGGAGCGACCTCCTACACTGGCCGTACACCACTGGTGATCGTCGAGGGGACACTGAATAGTGCACGGTACATCCAAACCGTCATCGATCCCATCGTTCTACCATTCCTAGACCGGCAAGGGAACATGCTGTTCCAACAGGACAATGCACGTCCGCATATATCCCGTGCCACCCAACGTGCTCTAGAAGGTGTAAGTCAACTACCCTGGCCAGCAAGATCTCCGGATCAGTCACCCATTGAGCATGTTTGGGACTGGATGAAGCGTCGTCTCACGCGGTCTGCACGTCCAGCACGAACGCTGGTCCAACTGAGGCGCCAGGTGGAAATGGCATGGCAAGCCGTTCCACAGGACTACATCCAGCATCTCTACGATCGTCTCCATGGGAGAATAGCAGCCTGCATTGCTGCGAAAGGTGGATATACACTGTACTAGTGCCGACATTGTGCATGCTCTGTTGCCTGTGTCTATGTGCCTGTGGTTCTGTCAGTGTGATCATGTGATGTATCTGACCCCAGGAATGTGTCAATAAAGTTTCCCCTTCCTGGGACAATGAATTCACGGTGTTCTTATTTCAATTTCCAGGAGTGTACATTCTGCTAACGATCAATATAAGAAAACCACAGTTGCAGTATGTCCTATTGTTCATTCTGAAAGATGGCTCGACGATTCGCGACCAAAATATCACAAGAGGAGAATAACTAGTTTCGTTACGTTGCCAGAATTTCATGGATCAAACTGCATTTTAAGAAAAAGTTTTCGAATAAGCTCAAAACAGGTATACCGCATTCCATGAGTATCGTTAGGTGCTCAATGACTGAGTCGAGCATGGAAAGACTGTATTGCATGTGGTGAAACAAATCAGCAATTCCTGCAAGCACTTAAGGTCTGGTAGCAACAGGGGTAATATGAACGGCAAAAGGTTTGCGATTAGGTTTAACGTGTTATCGCACACAAATTCAACACTCGCGGCCTTTTCAACAACGTGATGCTTTACCGCCAAGACCTGCTCATAATTACTCTTCACTAGACAACTAGTTCCTGTCCAAGAACTGTCATCATGTTCAGAAAACATTTACATCATACTAAGCAACATAAAATCGGTGGCGTCAAATACTGAAATCCACGAATTCGCCTATGTTGTCAAATAGTAATATAAATTACATCGTTACACATAAAAATGTGCCAAACAGTGGACTCATTCATATTACGTAAACAGTCAGCACTACCGTTGCGAACGGGGTTATTCTATATACTGCAATATTGACAAATTCACGAACTTTTTTATTTGACGCAGCTGATCATTAGGATGAACAAGCGTCACGAGTTTTGCATAGCTTCCAACAGGAAGTTGTAACAGCATATACGTTTATTATTGAAGAGGAGCCAGGTGGAGGACAAACAAAGTGATTTGATGGTTCAGTGTGAATAAAATTCAACAAATAACCGTATATTCATTTTCCCTGGCAACTCTTCGCACTAATGGTTTTATCACTCACGCAATGAAGTACAGATTCATGTTGGACCGTTTACTTTAAAAGTGGTGTAAGTCAGTTTTTAGTCTACAGGGTAGTCCATTGATAGTGGCCGGGCCAAATATCTCACGAAATAAGCATCAAACGAAAAAACTACAAAGAACGAAACTCGTCTAGGTTGAAAGGGGAAACCAGACGGCGCTGTGGTTGGCCTGCTAGATGGCGCTGCTATAGGTCAAACGGATATCAACTGCGTTTTTTAAAATAGGAACCCCCATTTTTTATTACATATTCGTATAGTACGTAAAGAAATACGAATGTTTTAGTTGGACCACTTTTTTCGATTTGTGATAGATGGCGCTGTAATAGTCACAAACGTATAAGTACGTGGTACCACGTAACATTCCGCCAGTGCGGACGGTATTTGCTTCGTGATACATTACCCGTGTTAAAATGGACCGTTTAACAATTGCGGAAAAGGTCGATATCGTGTTGATGTATGGCTATTGTGATCAAAATGCCCAACGGGTGTGTACTATGTATGCTGCTCGGTATCCTGGACGACATCTTCCAAGTGTCCGTACCGTTCGCCGGATAGTTACGTTATTTAAGGAAACAGGAAGTGTCCAGCCACATGTGAAACGTCAACCACCACTTGCAAACAAATGATGATGCCCAAGTAGGTGTTTCAGCTGCTGTCGCGGCTAATCCGCACATCAGTAGCAGACAAATTGCGCGAGAATCGGGAATCTCAAAAACGTCGGTGTTGAGAATGCTACATCAACATAGATTGCACCCGTACCATATTTCTATGCACCAGGATAGCATGGCGACGACTCTGAACGTCGTGTACAGTTGTGCCACTGGGCACAAGAGAAATTACGGGACGATGACAGATTTTTGCACGCGTTCTATTTAGCGACGAAGCGTCATTCACCAACAGCGGTAACGTAAACCGACATAATATGCACTATTGGGCAACGGAAAATCCACGATGGCTGCGACAAGTGGAACATCAGCGACCTTGGCGGGTTAATGTATGGTGCGGCATTATGGGAGGAAGGATAACTGGCCCCCATTTTATCGATGGCAATCTAAATGGTGCAACGTATGCTGATTTCCTACGTAATGTTCTACCGATGATACTAACAGATGTTTCATTGCATGACAGAATGGCGATGTACTTCCAACATGATGGATGTCCGGCACATAGCTCGCGTGCGGTTGAAGCGGTATTGAATAGCATATTTCATGACAGCTGGATTGGTCGTCGAAGCACCATACCATGGCGCGCACGTTCACTGGATCTCACGTCCCCGGATTTCGTTCTGTGGGGAATGTTGAAGTATATTTGCTATCGTGATACACCGACAACGCCTGACAAGATGCGTCAGCGCATTGTCAATTCATGTGCGAACATTACGGAAGGCGAACTACTCGCTGTTGAGAGGAATGTCGTTACACGTATTTTCAAATGCATTGAGGTTGACGGACACCATTTTGAGCATTTATTGCATTAACGTGGTATTTACAGGTAATCACGCTGTAACAGCATGCGTTCTCAGAAATGGTAAGTTCACAAAGGTACATGTATCACATTGGAACAACCGAAATAAAATGTACCTAAGTTCTGTATTTCAGTTTAAAAAACCTACCTGTTACCAATTGTTCGTCTAAAATTGTGCGCCATATGTTTGTGACTATTACAGCGCCATCTATCACAAAGCGAAAAAAGTGGTCCAACTAAAACATTCATATTTCTTAACGTACTACACAAATATGTAATAAAACATGGGGGTTCCTATTTAAAAAAAATGCAGTTGATATCCGTTTGACCTATGGCAGCGCCATCTAGCGGGCCAACCATAGCGCCATCTGGTTTTCCCCTTCAAGCTAGACAAGTTTCGTTCTTTGTAGTTTTTTCGTTTGACGCTTATTTCGTGAGATATTTGGCCCGGTCACGATCAATGGACCATCCTGTATATATCTATTCCGCCCCTAAAACGATTCTCCGCGAACGGCAAATGAGATTGAGCGACAGTTCGTGCACTCCTATTGCCTCCCAGTTATGCTACCAGCAAAACAGTAACTAACAATGTATTACCAAGCTAAACGAACAGCTGAAAATACAATTATGTTGTGTGACCCTTCAAAGAGAGAGCTTTCTGGAAAATTAGGGATCACATAAATTATGGTTAATTTAGTAAAGGTCAGAGTCTGAAAATAGTAGCCTCGGGCGTTTGCTTGCGACCTCTGCCCCATGACGAGAAACGCGATAAGCAGCGCCGCCAAATGAAGTAAGGTGTGATTACATGCACCGTCCAACGGCGAGAAAAACGTTTATCAGTGTCGGTATGAATGTGTTATTAATAAATTGATCATCTGCTCACACATATAACACGACAACATTTCGTCAGGCAATTACAGTGTAATAACTTTGGGTCGCTGAGTATGGCAGCGAACTGAAACCGAAAACAGTTGACACTAAGAGTTTCGAATGGTGCCGACTTTTAACGATCAGTACTTGGGGGCCAGGGGCCAATATATTGCAATCTTACTATAGCTAATCTATTGGGAACTTTTAACATACTAATATATGTAGGTTACCAGTTAATAACAAGGTCGTTACAAACGCGGCCCGAGGTGCCTTCGGCAAAGAAGTTTGACGGCCACTGTTCTATAGCGTTGAGCTCTGTTGTTCTGAATCGGTCCACTGCCGCCCTTAGCGAACAAATGTGTAGCTTCGCAGCAATGTAGTTGACAACGTAGAATAAAAAAATGGTTCAAATGGCTCTGAGCACTATGGGACTTAACTGCTGAGGTCATCAGTCCCCTAGATATTAGAACTACTTAAACCTAACTAACCTAAGGACATCACACACATCCATGCCCGAGGCAGGATTCAAACCTGTGACCGTAGCTGTCGCGCGGTTCCAGACTGTAGCGCCTAGAACCGCTCGATCACTCCGGCCGGCCAACGTAGAATACCACTTATCTCTCGCTCTGAGCTGTTGTGCTAGAACGAGTGGTGTAGCAGTTCTTGGGCACTGCTTACGTTACCTTTACAGGAAAGAAAGCGCACTGAAGTATAAAGAGTGTGTTGCACCGTGCCAATGAACTTGCTGACCAGAGCTACCTAAATGCACTTCTCCCATTATCAAGAAAGACTGCTAGTACTTGCTGTTACCGCTATGAGTTTTTTATTAGGCATCGGGTAGCAGGTATTTTTTGTACTTCATATTCTCACCATTTCAGGAAGCTATCTTCAGCCACGAAAAGCCAGCGGACTAGCGTACTGCTTGTCATGTTCTGTTGATCTCAGTTTTAATTAAGAACGAGGATTGTGGAACATCAGTTCACTTCCTTAGACGTACTGAAATCTTACAGCTATTTTAAACATATCTGTCCTTTTTTACACTACTGGCCATTAAAAATGCTACTCCACGAAGATGACGTGCTACAGGGCAGTAGACCGGCGTTGCCTGGTGAAACGATATTGTGATGCCTCGTGTAATGAGGAGAACTGCGTACCATCACATTTCCGACTTTGATAAAGGTCGGATGGTAGCCTATCGCGATTGCGGTTCATCCCATCGCGACATTGCTGCTCCCATTGGTCGACATCCAATGACTGTTAGCAGAATATGGAATCGGTGGCTTCAGGAGGGTAATACGGAACGCCGTGCTGGATCCCAACGGCCGCGTATCACTAGCAGTCGAGATGACAGGCATCTTATCCGCATGGCTGTAACGGATCGTGCAGCCACGTCTCTATCCCTGAGTCAGCAGATGGGGACGTTTGCAAGACAACAACCATCTGCACGAACAGTTCGACAAAGTTTGCAGCAGCATCGACTATCAGCTCGGAGACCATGGCTGCGGTTACCCTTGACGCTGCATCACAGACAGGAGCGCCTGCGATGGTGTACTCAACGACGAACCTGGATTCACGAATGGCAAAACGTCATTTTTTCGGATGAATCCAGGTTCTGTTTGCAGCATCATGATGGTCCCATCCGTGTTTGGCGGCATCGCGGTGAACTCACATTGAAAGCGTATATTCGTCATCGCCATACTGGCGTATCACCCGGCGTGATGGTATGGGGTTCCATTGGTTACACATCTCGGTCACCTCTTGTTCGCATTGACGACACTTTGAACAGCGGACGCTACATTTCAGATGTGTTACGACCCGTGGCTCTACCCTTCATTCGATCCCTGCGATCCCTATATTTCAGCAGGATAATGCACTACCGCATGTTGTAGGTCCTGTATGGGCCTTTCTGGATACAGGAAATGTTCGACTGCTGCCCTGGCCAGCACATTCTCCTGATCTCTCACCAACTGAAAACGTCTGGTCAATGGTGGCCGAGCAACTGGCTCGTCACAATACGCCAGTCACTACTCTTGATGAACTGTGGTATCGTGTTGAAGCTGCATGGGCAGCTGTACCTGTACACGCCATCCGAGCTCTGTTTGACTCAATGCCAAGGCGTATCAAGGCCGTTATTACGGCCAGAAGTGGTTGTTCTGGGAACTGATTTCTCAGGACCTATGCACCCAAATTGCGTGAAAATGTAATTACACGTCAGTTCTAGCATAATATATTTGCCCAATGAATACCCGGTTATCTTATGCATTTCCTCTTGGTGTAACAATTTTAATGGCCAGTATTGTACGTTCCTAGACGGATTGGAAAACGGTACTTACTTTAATTCTGCTACAGCACTGAATAATAAAATAAAGTTTTCATCATTCAGAATGTCGATTTGAACACCATAATGCATTAATAGGTGTGGAACTATTAAGGTCGTGCCTATAGGGGCACCCACAGTTTTAACGTGCAGTCCAACGACGGTGCAACTGCGAATTTTTTCACATTAACAAATCATTGCTAGAGTGGATAAAATTGCGCCTCCTAGTAAGAACAACTAATATTGCAAAAAATAGTTTTCAGTCCGGCCTTACGATCTATTTTGAATCTTCACCACGTTGCTGAACCATACGTGCATGGTTCAGTATGCCGCAAATTAAATATCACAAGCACTCTATGAAAAAGAATACTTATTGATCAGCTATCAAAATCATGTTAGTCTGCTAAGCACACCGAACAAAAAATTAGTCACTCACGGGAGACATGATACACCGCGAGGAAGAGAGTCCACACCCTCCTTCAGATATGCCGTATGTAGCTGAAGCAGGGTCACAAAATTGTGGGAATGTCGACTGCTGCGTTCCATTCTCTCTCCCAAATTGTTCTAGACTTTTCTGTCGGGTTAAGATAGGGTGCTTCAGCGCGCCATTCTAGGCGCGATAGGTGACAAGAGTGTTCGTTAAACCGAGAACGTGTGCATTCGAGACTGTTGTCATCTTAGAAGACGGAAGTGTCCACAGCATTCACGTCTCATTCGGCCGTCGGTGCACTTGGCCCCTTGCGTAATGTGAGAAAGAGGCAGAACTGCGATTCGTTAGGACCACACTACACACCCTCAGCCAGCTACTGTGTTGTTTTGCTCTTGGAAGACGGTGTTTGCTCGGAATGTGGATGAAATAGACCTGCATTCTCTGACAGATTCCGCTTTTGTCGAATTTAACACCGGCTTTCATTGACAAGACGTTACAGTCCCTGTCGTTTAGGGCAAATTTTCGATCACTGTTCTTACGCTTCGTTACACGGCTGCGATTAGTACGGTGTACGGTCCGCATTGATATACCTACAAATCGTGGAAACTCATTCATAGGCACACGTCCAAACACTATCTGCCATTCTGCCCCATTTTACTGCGCTGATTCCGTGCAAGGGGTCGACAAGTACACACCACCTGACTGTCATTACTTACGTCAGCGGTGGAGAGGTCCATATGACCATCTGATAGCGATGTGACATCACCAACAGTGTGTTTCTTCTAAAGTTGTGATTAATATTTTAGGCCGGCCGAAGTGGCCGTGCGGTTAAAGGCGCTGCAGTCTGGAACCGCAAGACCGCTACGGTCGCAGGCTCGAATCCTGCCTCGGGCATGGATGTTTGTGATGTCCTTAGGTTAGTTAGGTTTAACTAGTTCTAAGTTCTAGGGGACTAATGATCTCAGCAGTTGAGTCCCATAGTGCTCAGAGCCATTTGAACCATTTGATTAATATTTTGCTCGGTGAGCGTACCTACACTTGATGATATACAGTTCTGTGTGCTGTTTACACCATTACGGATTGAAGGCAATATCTTTGTTCCGTTCACTGGGAAGGTATGATATAAACATCGTGGTAGGCCCGTCTGTAACAGTAGGTGCATCCGACGACCAGCAGTAACCCTTACAAGCCCCATTATAATCGTCATAATACTGTGGTTTGACAGTATTAAAAATGAAGTCAACAATATTGATTACTAAAATTTAGACGAGAGGCTTGCAGAACTCTAATAAAATATAAGGAAGGCTAGATACTCTATTCGTTTGCATTTTTACGTTAAAGAGTACTTTTATGAGAAGATGTCAAGCTCTTACCGCAGGAAAGAGGGCGCAGCTGTAAAGCTGAATACGTAGGCTATTCTTAACTTTCCTGATGAGCTGTCCATGGTGTGTATTAAGTGTAGATGCATAGAGAAGAAAACTCTGACGATAGCAGCAAATTCGTTTACGTTGCTGGCGGCGGAAACCAGACATGCCGAAGAGGAAAATATGGAGCCGGAGTGTATTCCTCTTTATGACGACAATGGGTCCGGATCCTCGCTCCACGACACTGCGCAACGGCCTCATATTCCTCAGAAGCCTCGGAAACAGATTCCGATCATTTAAAATGATTGATTGCTACTTCTTCACACTTGTAAATCAGATTTAGATTATGGAAATTCCTTGGTCTTAAAACTCGAGTGAGATAAATCTGGATTGTGTGTGAAGGTGATTTATTTATTTCGACCATGAAAAGAAGGAATAAAATTGACACAACATCTCTGATGTCACGATTCTCGGTGCCACAAAGTGGGGCGTTATTCAGGACGTGGGTTGTAGTTGAAAAATGTCGAAATGTATGGTCATAAGAAGGATATACGTACGAAACCAATCTTTAGATTTTAAACATTGGACTAGCAGAGTGGTAGCCGTAGTTAGTATCTATTACAATATACAAACAAAAACTGCACTTTGAAAGTGGACGTAGAAGAAACTGTGAGCTGAGGATGAAGGAAGACAAAGAAGTAACTATCTCTGCCTGCTCCCACTAAAACTGAAAACGGAATAGCAACATAACTGTGTGCTTAAACTTCATGATTTATTTATTTCGTAGAAAGTATTCAGTTGTCGAAATCAACCACACTTCCATATGAACATAATTCCAAGCGTTAATATCATAAAAATATTCCAATCAAATTTTCTTTTTAAGTAAGTGGCATCATGCGACAGACAGAAATCTGATTCGAGTAGAGAAATAATTAAACATAGTGCACGCATTGGCCTTAAAATAGTTGCGAATGTACGTGGTGGTTATCATTAAACTTCCGCTATATGAACCAGTATAGACGGAAAACTATTTATCGTATGTGTGCGCAACTTAAAAATATGTTCCCACTGTAAGCGGCGCGATTTGTGTTATTAATAGGGTTAGTATGATGGCTTGCCGCTAGGCGCCGGCACTAGTGCGGCAATGTAGGATTGAATCACAGTCATCCGTTATACACTCCTGGAAATTGAAATAAGAACACCGTGAATTCATTGTCCCAGGAAGGGGAAACTTTAGTGACACATTCCTGGGGTCAGATACATCACATGATCACACTGACAGAACCACAGGCACATAGACACAGGCAACAGAGCATGCACAATGTCGGCACTAGTACAGTGTATATCCACCTTTCGCAGCAATGCAGGCTGCTATTCTCCCATGGAGACGATCGTAGAGATGCTGGATGTAGTCCTGTGGAACGGCTTGCCATGCCATTTCCACCTGGCGTCTGAGTTGGACCAGCGTTCGTGCTGGACGTGCAGACCGCGTGAGACGACGCTTCATCCAGTCCCAAACATGCTCAATGGGGGACAGATCCGGAGATCTTGCTGGCCAGGATAGTTGACTTACACCTTCTAGAGCACGTTGGGTGGCACGGGATACATGCGGACGTACATTGTCCTGTTGGAACAGCAAGTTCCCTTGCCGGTCTAGGAATGGTAGAACGATGGGTTCGATGACGGTTTGGATGTACCGTGCACTATTCAGTGTCCCCTCGACGATCACCAGTGGTGTGCGGCCAGTGTAGGAGATCGCTCCCCACACCATGATGCCGGGTGTTGGCCCTGTGTGCCTCGGTCGTATGCAGTCCTGATTGTGGCGCTCACCTGCACGGCGCCAAACACGCATACAACCATCATTGGCACCAAGGCAGAAGCGACTCTCATCGCTGAAGACGACACGTCTCAATTCGTCCCTCCATTCACGCCTGTCGCGACACCACTGGAGGCGGGCTGCACGATGTTGGGGCGTGAGCGGAAGACGGCCTAACGGTGTGCAGGACCGTAGCCCAGCTTCATGGAGACGGTTGCGAATGGTCCTCGTCGATACCCCAGGAGCAACAGTGTCCCTAATTTGCTGGGAAGTGGCGGTGCGGTCCCCTACGGCACTGCGTAGGATCCTACGGTCTTGGCGTGCATCCGTGCGTCACTGCGGTCCGGTCCCAGGTCGACGGGCACGTGCACCTTCCGCCGACCACTGGCGACAACATCGACGTACTGTGGAGACCTCACGCCCTACGTGTTGAGCAATTCGGCGGTACGTCCACCCGGCCTCCCGCATGCCCACTATACGCCCTCGCTCAAAGTCCGTCAACTGCACATACGGTTCACGTCCACGCTGTCGCGGCATGCTACCAGTGTTAAAGACTGCGATGGAGCTCCGTATGCCACGGCAAACTGGCTGACACTGACGGCGGCGGTGCACAAATGCTGCGCAGCTAGCGTCATTCGACGGCCAACACCGCGGTTCCTGGTGTGTCCGCTGTGCCGTGCGTGTGATCATTGCTTGTACAGCCCTCTCGCAGTGTCCGGAGCAAGTATGGTGGGTCTGACACACCGGTGTCAATGTGTTCTTTTTTCCATTTCCAGGAGTGTAGTTGCAGACAGTCGACATGGGTCTGGACAATGCGAGCAGGGCCTTCGTAAAGCCGCTTAATCAAAATAACAGTAAAAGTGCTGCTGGTTATCGCAAGAACTGACACACGAAAGGAACATCTTTCCGTAGCGAGGTTTCAGAACATGACTGGGAAGTTAGAAGTAAGTGGCGATTTGGGAATTGCTCCTGCTAGAGGCCGATGACCATTTGCGCCGCAAATTGTTGAAGCAGTTACTGTTGCCGTGGTTGAGAACCCTGTACCCATGTGCGGTGTTCAAGCTGTGCATTAGCTGTGTCACGATAGCTGAACATTCATGGTCCACTGTTCAAAAAGTACTGCGAACAATTGTGAAATGGTGTCTCTAGTGCGGTTCCAGGCTGCCGTGGATGCAAAAAATGGTTCAAATGGCTCTAAGCTCTATTGGACTTAACATCTGAGGCCATCAGTCCCCTAGACTGAGAACTACTTAAACCTAACTAACCTAAGGACATCACACACATCCATGTCAGAGGTAGGATTCGAACCTGCGACCGTAGCAGCAGCGCGGTTCCGGACCGAAGCGCCTAGAACCGCTCGGCCGCAACGCCCGGCGCCGTGGATGCAGATGGTCGTCAAATTGAGCAACGTTTGTAACCTGGAAGGTAAACGTGGTATGCATTTAAGAAATGTTACCCTCTCATGTGAAAATTAAAATATGTTTCTTTCAATGGTTTATTTCTCTTTCCCAAGTCCTTAAGAATGCGTCTATAAAAGTTCACTGCCGTACCATCATTCTTTTTTCCGTGGGGGCCCTCTCAAGTAGGGAAAGTTTAATTATAATGATTTTGCATATTACTAAACCGTTATCACGGAACGTGTAACTCTGCACTAGTTACTGCGCAGGGCCAAAAAAATTTCAATTTTCAATATTTCGCGTAATTATTGACCTCTCATTGAAAGGTATCATCTTATGTTAAAAGTTTAACACAGTAAGACAGTTATTACAGGCAGAAACTGTGTGTTTGTTTCGAGACAGCGTAAGTGGCGGCGCACAAATAAACGGATTTCATTCATCCAGTGTTTCGTAATGAGAGCATTTAGCGACTACCAACAAACTTTAAGTATAATTTCAAACCTTTCCTAAACTTTATCTCGCTTAGTGCGTAAAGGCAAATATTTAACACATTAACTCATTTGTAAAGTAACCAGACTTTTGAAGTGGTTTTGTTCTTCTGAGTTCAATTCTTTCAAGAATCGGGAGTTTACTGGTTAAAATGGCTCTGAGCACTATGCGACTTAACTTCTGAGGTCATCAGTCGCCTAGAACTTAGAATTAATTAAACCTAACTAACCTAAAGACACCACACACATCCATGCCCGAGGCAAGATTCGAACCTGCGACCGTAGCGGTCGCTCGGCTCCAGACTGTAGCGCCTAGAAACGCACGGCCACTCCGGCCGGCTTTACTGGTTAAAGAGAAACGCTTTGCTGCATGTCGATTGTCCTATACCTATGCACTGCCATTATGCCACAAACGGTTGCAGTTGCACACGTTCGCATTGTCTCAGATCGGGGACACTCCGTTTTTCTCGTTTAGAAACTCAATAGTTTCGGCCGTTATCCGTGCTTAGTTATTCCCATACACCAATGGCGCTGCTGGCAAACATTAATAGTGATGCTTACATTTCAAAAACAGCCGTTTCCCTTCCATTATTTGACGTGCTAGAACGCGCCAAAGGCCATTGTTGCAGAAGGCAAGTAATGAAACGGTGCCATACATCCACGTGGAATATTTTTTGCATGGTTTGGATCCTTTAATAAAATCCAACCTTTGATTTTTCAAAATAGTATCGCACCCTGGCACAAGTCTAAAATCGCTAGCGTTCGATTTTACGAATATTTAAACAGTTTCAATAAATGTTGGATCATTTAGGCAGTCAGGTATAATCTAAATCGAATACCTTTGAGGTATGATCGAACTAGTGCTCAAAATATCCAGCTGGAAGACCCGTGCAATTATGGGCTATTATCGGGACGTCATTGTTGGCTGCATTCGTTGTGGGTGGGGGAGACATGAAAATAACTGCTGAAATACCGTTGTGTCCACGAGGGCTATTCGGAAAGTAAGGTCCGATAGGTCGCGAAATGGAAACGACAGTGAAAATCCCATGAAACTTTGCACAGATGTGTTCGGCAGTATTTCTAGAATTCCTGTCGATTGCGTCACGGCGCTCCTTTCAGTTCTGAGCGCACAGTGAGCAGGTAAAGATACCTTCAACAGTGGTATCTTCTGCCAAGTATGGGTCCCCTCTGCGAGGTTTCGCCTGATTTCATGGAAACCCACATAACATGCCTGTCATGCATATTCTTCTTCCGGACAATTCTCAGGCGCACTCTGCAAGGGCAATTAGGAAGACGTTAAAGTAACCTCTGGCGTGCCACAGGGGAGTGTTATTGGACCATTGCTTTTCACAGTATATATAAATGACCTAGTAGATAGTGTCGGAAGTTCCATGCGGCTTTTCGCGGATGATGCTGTAGTATACAGAGAAGTTGCAGCATTAGAAAATTGCAGCGAAATGCAGGAAGATCTGCAGCGGATAGGCACTTGGTGCAGGGAGTGGCAACTGACCCTTAACATAGACAAATGTAATGTATTGCGAATACATAGAAACAAGGATCCTTTCTTGTGTGATTATATGATAACGGAACAAACACTGGTAGCAGTTAGTTCTGTAAAATATCTGGGAGTATGCGTACGGAACGATTTGAATGAACATATAAAATTAATTGTTGGTAAGGCGGGTGCCAGGTTGAGATTCATTGGGAGAGTCCGTAGAAAATGTAGTCCATCAACAAAGGAGGTGGCTTACAAAACACTCGTTCGACCTATACTTGAGTATTACTCATCAGTGTGGGATACGTACCAGGTCGGGTTGACAGAGGAGATAGAGAAGATCCAAAGAAGAGCGGCAGGTTTCGTCACAGGGTTATTTGGTAAGCGTGATAGTGTTACGGAGATGTTTAGGAAACTCAAGTGGCAGACTCTGCAAGAGAGGCGCTCTGCATCGCGGTGTAGCTTGCTATCCAGGTTTCGGGAGGGTGCGTTTCTGGATG
Organism: Schistocerca serialis cubense; assembly: GCF_023864345.2. Classification (NCBI taxonomy): domain Eukaryota; kingdom Metazoa; phylum Arthropoda; class Insecta; order Orthoptera; family Acrididae; genus Schistocerca; species Schistocerca serialis. Next base: position 842,279,161 of record NC_064640.1, on the reverse strand, counting down.
TGGTATCGAATATATTGCTTCCCCCTACTTATACCTCCCGAGGAGATCACGAATGTAAAATCAGAGAGATTCGAACGCGCACGGAGTCTTTCCGGCAGTCGTTCTTCCCGCAAACCATACGCGACTGGAATAGGAAAGGGAGGTAATACCGTGGCACTAAAGTGCCCTCCGCCACACACCGTTGGGTGGCTTGCGGAGTATAAACGTAGATGTACATGTAGAAGCCTCTGCAGCGTTTCCGATTTGGAGCGTTTGCTCACCCTCCATACAGCCTGGGCTTGGTTTTCTCTGATGTTCATCTCTGCTCACATGAGAGACTACTATGGAGACAACATTTTGGCACAGACAACGAACTGCAGATCAATTTAGCGAAGTGGTGGAAAGCACAGGCGGCTGTCTTCTATGAAGAGGGTATTGGAAAGTTGGTACAACGCTACGATAAATGTTTAAGACGGAGAGGTAGCCGGAACGTGTAACAAACTGCTGCAAAAGAAACATTTTTGATTTTCACTGTGGCTTCGTGAGAAACATGTTGCTCCAGACAGCTCTGGGGAGTGAAGGACTATCGCTACGTAGGCCTACATCGAGGACGATACATCTGACCCTCGAGTTACGTCACGGCCAGCGCTCGGCATATTATAGTACCGGGTCCCACTGACCAGCGGATCGGGTGGCGCCCTGTGAAAGACGATCCATCACTTCCCACGCAAAGCTGATCCGCACAGGGAGGTGCAATATCTGTGCTCCGTTCTCAGAATGGTCATCTTAGTCGAGTCACTTGTACTATCGCGCAGTAAACTACGAAAGTTCTGGGGCCTACGGTGTTCGACTAATGCTGAACAGCAGTTATATAAAATTTAATTTGTAGAGACACCGAAGATAAATACTCATTTCCTCTCTCGCATAAGATACCTTCAGCATAATACGTGGTGGCATACACAAATAGTCTCAACAGTGTTACAAGGTAAGTAGAAGGCACTAGGTGACCATAAATGTCCGTACGCTCCGGAAACGTTTCATTAGAAGTCTGGTCGTGACTATCACCTGTGTGAGAATGAGATTTTCACTCTGCAGCGGAGTGTGCGCTGATATGAAAATTCCTGGTAGATTGAAACTGTGTGCCGGAACGAGGCTCGAACTCGGGACCGTTGCCTTTCGCGGGCAAGTGCTCTACCAACTGAGCTACCCAAGCACGACTCACGCTCCGTCCTCAGAGCTTTACTTCTGCCAGTACCTTCCAAACTTCAGGTACTGCTTGGGTAGCTCAGTTGGTAGAGCACTTGCCCGCGAAAGGCAAAGGTCCCGAGTTCAGGTGTCGGTCAGGCACACAGTTTTAATCTGCCAGGAAGTTTCATCGCTTGTGTGGTTTACTTGGGATCAGACTGCAAGTTATTCATGGAAACCTGGAAAGAGGACAGCTATCAGCGTGGATCATTGTGAACTGATAGAAAGTAGACATTCCAAATCTTTCCGTAAATGTTCACTTTTGAGTATTGTTCGTGAGTCTAAACCCCTTAGTATCTTGGACTAACGAAAGAAATAGAGATAATGCAAAGAAGAGCGGCACGTGTTTCCTTAGCCAGCCCGTGAGAACCGCAACAGGAAAGTTGTGTGCAACTTAAAGGCTTTCGAGAGCGTACGATCCAAAAGGAAGAAACAAATTTACTTCCGTCTTTATGCATTCTATGTAATGAACATAAATATGTCTCTCTAGAAATTAATGCTTACACGGAGACTTCTCGAGTGCCGTTATTGCCGCAAACCGTCCACTTATGGCCTAGAAAAGTTTTAAAATGCTGTTGGTCAACTCATCAACAAAAGCAAAACGAGGATAATGCAATGTAGTCGAATTAAATCGGGTGATGATGAGGGAATTAGATTAGGAAATGAGACGCTTAAAGTAGTAAATGAGTTTTGCTATTTGGGGAGAAAAATAACTCATGATTGTCGAAGTACAGAGAGTATAAGATGTAGACTAGCAATGGGAAGGAAAGCGTTTCTGAAGAAGAGAAATTTGTTAACATCGAGTATAAATTTAAGTATCAGGAAGTCGTTTCTGAAAGTATTCGTATGGAGTGTAGCCATGTATGGAAGTGAAACGTGGACGATAAATAGTTTGGACAAGAAGAGAATAGAAGCTTTCGAAATGTGGTGCTACAAAAGAATGCTGAAGAGTATGTGGATAGATCACATAACTAATGAGGAGGTGTTGAATAGAGTTGGGGAGAAGAGGAGTTTGTGGCACTACTTGACTATAAGAAGGGACCGGTTGGTAGGACATGTTCTGAGGCATCAAGAGATCACCAATTTAGTATTGGAGGGCAGCGTGGAGGGTAAAAATCGTAGAGGGAGACCAAGAGATGAATACGCTAAACAGATTCAGAAGGATGTAGGTTGCAGTAGGTACTGAGAGATGAAGAAGCTCGCACAGGATAGAGTAGAATGGAGAGCTCCATCAAACCAGTCTCTGGACTGAAGACCACAACAACAACAATTGGTCAACTACGTCCCCTTCACCACAGACGAGGCGGTGGACTGCTGACAGCAAGTGTAAAAGCAGTTGTAAATTCTAAGGGGTCTAAGTGGTAAGTTTCTTTCTTACACCTCTGTTGTACGAGTATCTGCTCTGTGATGGTGATACACAAAATGCTGGTTTCCGAAGTGTTACTGAGCAGTCGTAAGACGGATGACCGCCGATTCCAATCACCGTTTGCCGCTCCAGATCTGGGTTTATTGTGATTTGCCTAACTCGGTTAAGACAGACGAATGTCCTATGAAAAAACACGCCCATGCCCTTCCCTAGCCCCAGCTTGTGCTGTGTCCGAATGACCTCGTCAGCTACAAGGTGTTAAAGTCTAATGTTCTTTCCGAACTGCTCTACGATGGTTAGAGCAACTACATGTGTGCACTATCTTTGTAAAGCTGTTCCACGACGCCGACGCAACAAAACATGGAAGTAATATTAGGGTTCAAAACTCGCACACAGACCTTTCGTCACTGATTCTAGTCTCTGTGACACTTGTGCACGCTGTGTCGTGATTCTTTACAGCAGGAAGCGTCTCATCACACTTCCCAGACCTGTGCTAAGGCTTCATGTGCTATTTAATGATTTTAGCTTATTCAATTTGTGTAGCTTCTTGAATACAGGAATTAAGTGTAATCCCAGCACCAAACAATTATGGCGCTAAAACATGTACTTGTACAATTTTTAGTTTATTGACTAGTTTACTGATAATGAGACGATATACACTACTGTCCATTAAAACTGCTACACCAAGAAGAAATGGAGATGATAAACGGGTATTCATTCGACAAATATATTATACTACAACTGACATGTGATTACAATTTCACGCAATTTGGGTGCACAGATCATGAGAAATCAGTACCCAGAACAACTACCTCTGGCCGTAATAGCGGCCTTGATACGCCTGGGCATTGAGTCAAACACAGCTTGGATGGCGTGTACAGGTACAGCTGCCCATGAAGCTTCAACACGATACCACAGTTCATCAAGAGTAGTGACGTATTGTGATGAGCCAGTTACTCGGCCACCATTGACCAGACGTTTTCAGTTGGTGACAGATCTGGAGAATGTGCTGGCCAGGGCAGCAGTCGAACATTTTCTGTATCCATAAAGGCCCGTACAGGACCTGCAACATGCGGTCGTGCATTATCCTGCTGAAATGTAGGGTTTCGCAGGGATCGAATGAAGGGTAGAGCCGCGGGTCGTAACACATCTGAAATGTGAAGTCCAATGTTCAAAGTGCCGTCAATGCGAACAAGAGGTGACCGAGACGCGTAACCAATGGCAGCCCATACCATCAAGCTGGGTGATACGCCAGTATGGCGATGACGAATACACGCTTCCAATGTGCGTTCACCGCGATGTCGCCAAACACGGATGCGACCATCATGATGCTGTAAACAGAACCTGGATTCATTCGAAAAAATGAAGTTTTGCTATTCGTGCACCCAGATTCGTCGTTGAGTACACCATCGCAGGCGCTCCTGTCTGTGACGCAGCGTCAAGGGTAACCGCAGCCATGGTCTCCGAGCTGATAGTCCATGCTGTTACAAACGTCGTCGAACTGTTCGTGCAGATGGTTGTTGTCTTGCAAACGTCCCCATCTGTTGACTCAGGGATCGAGACGTGGCTGCACGATCCGTTACAGCCATGCGGATAAGATGCCTGTCATCTCGACTGCTAGTGATACGAGGCTGTTGGGATCCAGCACGGCGTTCCGTATTACCCATCTGAACCCACCGATTCCATTTTCTGCTAACAGTCATTGTATCGCGACCAACGCGAGCAGCAATGTCGCGATACGATAAACCGCAATCGCGATAGGCTGCAACCCGACCTTTATCTAAGTAGGAAACGTGATGGTACGTATTTCTCCTCCTTACACGAGGCATCCCAACAATGTTTCACCGGGCAACGCCGGTCAACTGCTGTTTGTGTATCGGTTGGAAACTTTCCTCATGTGAGCTCGTTGTAGGTGTCGCCACCGGCGCCAACCTTGTGTGAATGCTCTGAAAAGCTAATCATTTGCATATCACAGCATCTTCTTCTGTCGGTTAAATTTCGCGTCTGTAACACGTCATATTCGTGGTGTAGCAATTTTAATGGCTAGTAGTGTATATCGATACTCAGACCCTGGAAATACACGAGTTCGAACGGATTAGTTGAGAGAAAGTGTACTAGCAACAGACACCCACCTCCTCGTGCTAGTACGCATTGTAATTGCGGAACTGCGGTCATGCGGCTTCCGCAATAAACGAATTAATTGCAAACTTTTGTGAGGTCGCTGGTGATGAGGGAGCGAGGCGCGAGTTCTGGCCGCCCCATTTGTTCAATCAGCCAGTGGCTAAAATTGTCCGCTGGCCCAGAGTCGGGCGTTTTAATTTTAGCGGCGTGGCGGCGTGTTGCCGTGTGTGTACTGTGTCCAGTCTCCGCCGTGCCAGCTCACAGCCCGCGACAGTCACTCCCGGTACGAGAACTTGTGTTGCATGCTATGCCTCACCCCACGTGCACGCACGCGATATAACGACGACCGCTGCTGATACGTGCTTACAGTGCCGAGTGGTATCGCGCGATCCCGATGACATTTCGGAGTCGGTTAGCTAACGGTGTCCCTCGCATTCAACCGACAGACCTGAGCTCTTCCCATAGTTTTCGATTTTTCTTGTGTGTTCCAAGAAACTTCTGCAGAGCAATTGGTTCTTTCGAAAGCCTTACGTAGCACTATTTACACTACGTTGAAAACTCTTGACTTCGGAAATTAATGTGTAATAAAACAAAATTTGCTGTTCCGCTGATACATGCGTCGTCACATGTAAAGTAAAAGGATAGGCATATTCAAATTTTAAGGAGTAAATTAACGATTATTTGTTGGTTATGAGTCAATAAACAAGTTAATGAAAGAGTGTTACTTATGCTGTTGTAGTTAGCAGGCGGCTCCGGCATTATTTCTGACCCGCTGCGACAGTTGAATACTTTAGCAGTTATTCCTCTACGGGTGTGCAAGTGTAAATAAGTATTATATGTTTGTTTGCATGGCTATCTTCCACAGTAGCTGCTAAAATCAGTTATTATCGATTTCTTCATGTTCAGCTTCCTGCAATTAATTCGAGAGAATTTTAAGCCGGAATTATTTCGCTTTTATTTACAAAGCATCTTCTGTGGTCATTCTGCAAACTGGATACATATGTTTGTACATTTTTGGTTGTTTTAGATTAAAAACAGCATTTTGTTTATAAAGTTGGCGTGCGATTTACTTACGGTATTTTTGCCTCTTGTTTACATATTCACCAAACCATTGCTTCATCTCTCGTTGCTATCAGAGTCTGATGTCGAAAGAAACTTCGTTACACATATACACTTGGCAATCATCGCCTTTTTGCCCTGCTTCTTACGCGAGTTTGCGTTATTTACACTTCACCTCACTTTCGGAAATAGAACACACACGTAACTTCAGTTCTATTTCCAAAAGTGAACTGAAGTGTAAGAAAAAATACAGAAAGGCGAAAACGGACAAGCGTGTATGTGTAACAAAGTTTCTTTCGACATCAAACTCTGACAACAACGAGAGGAGAAGCAATAGTTTGGAGAAAATGTAAACAAGAGGCAGAAAAACCGTAAGTAAACTGCACACGAACTTCGTAAACAAAATGCTGTTTTTAATCTAAAACAACCAAAAATGCACAAACATATGTATAAAATTTGCAGAATGACCACAGAAGATGCTTAGAAAATAAAAGCGAAACGTGTCTGGTGTAAAATTCTGTTTAATTAATTTCAGTAAGCTTAAGACGGAGAAACCAATAATAATTTAGGCAACTAAGTATTTTTTACAATTAATATTCTTTCGAAGACATGATTTGTGATGCATTTTAGACGAAACACACGATCTGAAAGCAAGTCATAGATAGAGTTTTACTGAACCTATTTAATTTTAACTAAAAGACATGAGATATAATTCCATGACAGTGCGTAGAGTGTAGAAGCCCCTAAGGGGAGACTTTTGCTTGGCATGTTTATTACATGCTGCATTCTCCGATCTTATCTCTCTTCCCGCCCATGGTGCATCATTATGATAGAGTTTCTTCAGTTGTGAAGTAGGACAGACGTTTAATGCTCCATTAATGACATAATCAGCACAGATGAAAGACTATTAATTTCGTGTGACATGTTTGGTATCGGATTTAGCGTGTTGTTTATTAGACAGCCCTTCCACTACTATTGTGGTACGTGAAAGAACACCTACGTAATCTAAAATCGAATTCTGGTCGAGTCTGTAAAAGAATATAATCTCAGAACCTTAGCGCTCCTTCGCTTCGCTATTTCTCAACTGACGGAAGCAACAATAGCATAATGCAGTGTAGTGAACATATATATAAGAACATAACGTTAAGTGTTTAATGTGATATACGATAAAATACTGTCGCAGTTGGCGCCCTGTGCAGATTCTCGTAGGGATGCAGGTGTTGATTTTTGATGATGCAAACGCTGGATTTGTTTTTGAGTGAGCCGGCCGGAGTGGCCGAGTGGTTCTAGGCGCTACAGTCTGGAACCGCGAGACCGCTGCGGTCGCAGGTTCCAATCCTGCTTCGGGCATGGATGTGTGTGATGTCCTTAGGTTAGTTAGATTTAAGTTGTTCGAAGTTCTAGGGGACTGATGACCTCAGAAGTTAAGTCCCATAGTGCTCAAAGCCATTTGAATAATTTTTAGTTTTTGAGTGACATTGTTCAAAATGTGAGTGAAATCTTATGGGACTTAACTGCTAAGGTCATCAGTCCCTAAGCTTACACACTACTTAACCTAAATTATCCTAAGGACAAACACACACCCATGCCCGAGGGAGGACTCGAACCTCCGCCGGGACCAGCCGCACAGTCCATGACAGCAGCGCCTCACACCGCTCGGCTAATCCCGCGTGGCTTGAGTGACATTCTTGCCCGCTTCAACTTAGTGTACCTTTTCGACGTCTCTTAAGGTGAATTGCAGGTTGTTTCTTCAGTCACCAACAGTACATAATTTTTTCCAACGTTTCTAAAATTCCAATGACTTAGTTTTCAAAGGGACGCTTTCGTATTATCATTTCGAAGTACGATAACACGCTCAACGAAAAAATTAGGGTGAAAAATTTGGGTAATCACAAATTTTTGTGCAGTGGTAGGGAGAAGTGTCACGAACACATACTAAAACTCTTGATTGGTTGGGTGGAAGCTTGGTGGGCGGGGAGTGGGCGAGGGGGAGGGGGGTGTAGGTAAATATCTGAACATCGTTCCACAATGCTAGAGGGAAACCTATGCATTCTCATCCAGTATGGCAGCTGCAGCCCTCTTCTGGGAGCTTTTCAGTTTACAGACAGCCTGTGCATCTCCAGTGTTTCCTGTCCAGTTCTCTCACGTGAGCAGACAAAATAATTTCACTGAGCTCCTATTTACATAGTAGAGGTAATATCCAGTTTATTGAGTGAGTATTTATTTGCTACTGTTAAATTAGCTATTACATAAAAAAGCTCAACAGCTCGAGCTGTCAACTGTCTACCACACTGTACAGCCTGCCCCAAGTGCAGCATGCTGTCGGTATATATTAGACAAAGTAGATTTCATTCTCTCAGTGGCTGGAATACTTTTCGCACCTTGAGGGTACCATATGCGTCACCCTACCCTCAGCTCTAGCAACATCTGAAGAGACCCAGAAGCTTAAGTTGGTTCGCTCTGTAACAGAAGTAATAACACAATTTGAAGAAAAATGGTTCAAATGGCTCTGAGCACTATGGGACTTAACTGCTGCGGTCATTAGTATCCTAGAACTTAGAACTACTTAAACCTAAGTAACCTAAGGACATCACACACAGCCATGCCCGAGGCAGGATTCGAACCCGCGACCGTAGCAGTCGCGCGGTTCCGGACTGAAGCGCCTAGAACCGTTCGGCCACCGCGGCTGGCACAATTCATGGTGAGTGAAGTGCAGCAACGTTCTGGTCATTCGTTAATTCACCGCCAAGTGACTACAACACAGTTACACAGCTTTACAGTATGCTGTCAACAACAGACAGTAGCAAGAGTGCACTTTCACCAATTCAGTTCAAATGGGTCGAAGGACTATGAGACTTAACATCTGGGGTCGTCAGTCCCCGAGACTTAGAACTACTTAAACCTAACTAACCTAAGGACATCACACACATCCATGCTCGAGGCAGGATTCGAACCTGCGACCGTAGCAGTAGCGCGGTTCCGGACGGAAGCGCCTAGAACCGCTCGGCCACCGCGGCCGGCACCAATTCAGTTTCTTGCCCAGCAGCACTACACTGGTCACCGACAACATCACATTTAGAAATTGAGCACATCTCAGCCACTGTTTATGTGAACGTGCCGGCCGGAGTGGCCGAGCGGTTCTAGGCGCTACAGTCTAGAACCGCGCGACCGCTACGGTCGCAGGTTCGAATCCTGCCTCGGGAATGGATGTGTGTGAAGTCCTTAGGTTAGTTAGGTTTAAGTAGTTCTAAGTTCTAGGGGACTGATGACCACTGCAGTTAAGTCCCATAGTGCTCAGAGCCATTTGAACCATTTGAACCATATGTGAACGTAAATGCTCACTAAACAACTAAAATTAAGTACTAACTGAAAATAATTTCACTATACCGGACGTCTTCCCTATGGGCCGTTGGGCGCATTTTCTTTGGTGTTCCTGCAGATACTTCCAATTTAGTTTTTTCAGTGTGTAGCTCGAGTCAGCCCAGACAAATCCTGCTCATTACGTTTTTCATAGGACGCTCAGCTTCGACGGAAACTTTCGGTTTGTTTCCCATTACAAACAAAATAATTTTTGAAACATCCTGGCAGATAAAACTGTGTGCCGGACCGAGACTCGAACTCGGGACCTTTGCCTTTCGCGGGCAAGTGCTCTACCATAGATACACCAACGAATGCTATTCCTTTGTCTGCCTCCCTTGTTTTTCTTCGTAGACCGAACCAGCCTAACTAACCATCACACAAGTACGCTACGCACAGAGCGAGCGAGACAAAGTGGAATGTGTCGAATCAAACGATGCCAACCCGCCCCGTCCCGCCATGATAGCGCCGACACACAAGTTAGTTAGGAAGATGACAGAGCAGTTTAGTAGATTGAACACTTAGCTGCTATCATAACTGCCAAATTAGAGAGTTTTTTTAGTTTAAACACTTTTAAGGTTGATCTAAGAAAATAACGGTAATTTATTATTAATAAACTACTAAGAATATCGAATTAACTCTGTTTCTATTTAAAATAGATATTCCAGCTTCTGGGACAAAATGTGCGCCTAAGTACAACGCCGAGACCGGCTTTTCTGTTTTTGGACCTGGCAACAATATGTATGTGAGAATGTTTCTTGATAGACGATCTTGGTAATAAAGATATCGTTTGGTTTCTCCAGACTGGCAATTTTACCACATATCAAATGTCTGTAGTAAGCTGGCTAGATGTTCTGTGGAGTCTTTATTTGCTTGCGATAGACATCTTGGTAGAACATCTTATCGAAAATTGCAAGGGATACTGATTGTCAGACTATTTATTTTTCTTTTGTGGTCACTTCTTGTTTGAATCATCTTATTGGTTGTTGTTTATGCTATCTGAAATCAGTATTCAGGTACATTTGAAACAACGACAATGACAACAAAGAAAATTAATTGATATAGAATTTAGACCGAATAACATTTTTCGACATAAGGTCCTTACTTAAAAGCAAAGTAAATACCCTCTCGCTAACTGGTTTTCAGAAACACTCTACCTATTTCGGCTTAAATTAAGTCACTACTTATAACTGGATGGTGTCTCAAGTTTTTCAGGCTGATATTGAGCAACAGGATTTGAGCATCTGAATGTTTTTCACTGAAGACACTTCCTAATCTCTGTATACATAATCAATTTCCGAAGTAATGCGTGTTTGCAAAAGGTGGCGGTCATTACATACTTTCGGAGACCAGCAGGAAAAACCATTTAGTAATAAAGAACTGTGGGTATAAGACAGTTATCAGCTGGCTTGGAGTGGAGGAGTAGATTGCAAATCAAGCCACGCAGCTATAAGAAACTGGCCTCAACATCATGACAAATTGCATTCAGCTTTTGTTCCCCATTGCTTCCCTCAAACAACGTAGGAATTGACAAAATGGTTCCTTGAACAAAACTGCGATAGTTTCATTCTTCTTCCATTGTTTGACCAGCAATAAGAAAAGATGCCATTACACTGATTCTGAAGCATGTGTACTGTGTACATAGAGACGATAAAACATTATTAGAAAACTTAGTGTAACCATTTGTAGCCCAACGTGGAAATATTTGTTTGCAGCATATCTCAACGGTGGTTTCGTGTGTTGGCAAGCAACCCGTTTCACACGCATTGAAAGAGTGGCTATTTCAAACATGGGTTATCTGAAATCTAATATACAAAATAATAGCTTAAAACTGCAGTTAACGTAACGTGCTAGTTCACTGCATTAGACGATATAATGGCAGTTATTGCTGAAGAGGTGCGCTGTAATGAATAACATATAGGTATGCGTTACGCAAGTCTTCATTCCGATATACAGGGTGTTACAAAAAGGTACGGCCAAACTTTCAGGAAACATTCCTCACACACAAAGAAAGAAAAGATGTTATGTGGACATGTGTCCGGAAACGCGTACTTTCCATGTTAGAGCTCATTTTATTACTTCTCTTCAAATCACATTAATCATGGAATGGAAACACACAGCAACAGAACGTACCAGCGTGACTTCAAACACTTTGTTACAGGAAATGTTCAAAATGTCCTCCGTTAGTGAGGATACATGCATCCACCCTCCGTCGCATGGAATCCCTGATGCGCTGATGCAGCCCTGGAGAATGGCGTATTGTATCACAGCCGTCCACAACACGAGCACGAAGACTCTCTACATTTGGTACCGGGGTTGCGTAGACAAGAGCTTTCAAATGCCCCTATAAATGAAAGTCAAGAGGGTTGAAGTCAGGAGAGCGTGGAGGCAATGGAATTGGTCCGCCTCTACCAATCCATCGGTCGCCGAATCTGTTGTTGAGAAGCGTACGAACACTTCGACTGAAATGTGCAGGAGCTCCATCGTGCATGAACCACATGTTGTGTCGTACTTGGAAAGGCACATGTTCTAGCAGCATAGGTAGAGTATCCCGTATGAAATCATGATAAAGTGCTCCATTGAGCGTAGGTAGAAGAAACTAAAATGAGCTCTAACATGGAAATTAAGCGTTTTCGGACACATGTCCACATAACATCTTTTCTTTATTTGTGTGTGAGGAATGTTTCCTGAAAGTTTGGCCGTACCTTTTTGTAACACCCTGTTCAAAATGTTCAAATGTGTGTGAAATCTTATGGGACTTAACTGCTAAGGTCATCAGTCCCTAAGCTTACACACTACTTAATCCAAATTATCCTAAGGACAAACACACACACCCATGCCCGAGGGAGGACTCGAACCTCCGCCGGGACCAGCCGCACAGTCCATGACTGCAGCGCCTTAGAGCGCGCGGCTAATCCCGCGCGGCTGTAACACCCTGTATTTTACACTTGTAAAGTGAAAACAGTGGAGGTTGTGGTATCCACATCTCCATTGACTGATAATTTCAAGTGTCGTTGCCCCCTGGAATACCCACTGGTGCCACTCGCAAACATAAAACATTATGCAGTTAGTACACAATATTCACCGCAACTATACACTTTTTTTGAGGACTTACTACAAATGGCTCTGAGCACTATGGGACTCAACTTCTGCATCTCAACCTATCAGGGATACACATATACAGTCTATGACGCACGGGATATCAACAGAGGGTGTCCCCGAGAGAGATTCGAATATTTAGGTTTCCTGTGTTGACCACATTCGGCCATGTATGGGGACATTTAGTTCTGTCATATAGGGCGTGGAGAGGTATGATTACGCGACATATCTCAGTATTGACGTCTTTCTTGGCTATTACACAGGTGTTTTCAACATCAGCTGCTGTGTCTGAAAGCAGTAGAAAAAAAAATGGCACACCTTCCTCCACCGTCTGTATGGTAACACTTCATCTTGGAATAGACTATCGAAGCCGTTTCTTACTGCCTTCGCCTTCACGTTCGCCAAATAAAACAGTCTGCAGATGAGGTCACTTAGCAGGAGGATATGCAGAGTCCCCCGAAAACCAGCACCAATGCTAATATCTCAGATATACATCGGACCTCTCCTTGTGATTTCATATCTTGGCGTAAGGAAAGTCTGTATGCAGCTCCGGCATTTTTAGAGGCTAGTTCTGCGGGCCAGCCGAATGACTCTAATTCGATCTTTTGTTCTGACGAGGTATGGGTACGAGATCGTACAGCACGCAGCCTCGTGAGGGTAACTGAGTAGCTGTATGAACGAAAAGTATCAACTTCAATTCCGCAAGTCGGCATAAAAACCTGAGAACAGTTTTGTTAACCATTTGACCTTCCACAAGCTGTGCAATGGCGGATTAGGCAGAGGATGAAACAATGTGTCATCTCTCGGTCCTGACCGTGTAGTTAGTTTGAATGTCGACTTGTACGGCATCAGTTTTACGTATTTCTCCGGAGCGAGTGTCCGTTCCTTTTAACACGAGCGCCTTTCTGGTGTGGATGCACGAGTCGTGTCAGCCACCAACCTCGTCGTTGACGTCCACGGTCAACTGACAGTTCTAAAATCATGAGCATGCTGAAGACCACGCTTGCGGGCTGTGGTGTCGTCTGTTAAAATGGGGAAGTATCCGATTCTCGCCCCGTTCACCCACGTTTTAATAATACATTTTGTGTCTTCTTAACCTCGATTTCATTGTTTACTAAGTTTTGGTGACATACTGCAACGCTTGCGTGAGGACACGATATTTTTCCTGCTAGTGTTCTTTTAGAGAGACCGAATATCTGAAAGCAAAAAGAAACTTAGATTTTACAATACATCGGCAAAGAAAAACCCGCCCTACACATAAATATGAATGCAAAATATGAAAAATGTGTTTACTGACGATTACGTCAACAGTGAAAAATTCAGCTCTATTCAGCATGAAAAATACAGGTCTTTGATGATATTTGGTAAGAAAACGAGACAACACCAAGGATAAAGCTAAAAGGCGCTATGTGTTGCCTTGTAAATATTGTTTGGTGCGCTATTATGTATGTATTTCCTCAAGAAAATAAATTTGATGTTTCGAAATGTTTGGACGACACTTTCTCTAACATTTCCGTTCTCAGCAATGTCGAGTATTTAACATAAGCCTTTCTTTCGAATATCCACTACGAATTTTGTCATTGTAGTATTTATATTCTATCATAACAGTCACTGAAATGAGTCCTCATAACGTCACTTTCACCGTTCAGTTGCCAACTCGCAACATACTCAATTATACACGATTTTGGAATAATATTGTTGATTAATTTTTAAAATGACATCACTTCTCGCCATCGTTTGTACTTACTATTTATTATACTTTTCACAACTGTAATTTCGAATTTTAAGTCATTTTTAAGTGGTTAAGGTGCTGAAAACACATCAGTCGTCAACTTGTGTAAAATAAATAAAAACGATGCGAGCCGATACGACTTAACTCAGCATTCGTCACATAAAATATCTAACCACGTAAACTGTCTAACCACGAACTCTTTCCTCTGCGAGAGATGACAGACAGTACAGTGGAGATATCACATACACTACTGGCCATTAAAATTGCTACACGACGAAGGTGACGTGCTACGGACGCGAAATTTAACCGACAGGAAGAAGATGCTGTGATATGCAGATGATTAGCTTTTCAGAGCATTCACACAAGGATGGCGTCGTTGGCGACACCTACAACGTACTGACATGAGGAAAGTTTCTAACCGATTTCTCATACACAAACAGCAGTTGACCGGCGTTGCCTGGTGAAACGTTGTTGTGATGCCTCGTGTAAGGAGGAGAAATGCGTACCGTCACGTTTCTGACTTTGATAAAGGTCGGACTGTAGCCTATCGCGCTTGCGATTTTTCGTATCGCGACATTGCTGCTCGCGTTGGTCGCGATCCAATGACTGTTAGCAGAATATGGAATCGGTGGGTTCAGGAGGGTAATACGGAACACAGTGCTAGTCCCCAGTGCATTTCTTCTTGGTGTAGCAATTTTAATGACCAGTAGTGTATTAATACGGAACACTCCCCGGATGCGATGTCATCTTCACTGTACTGTAAAACAGCGTAGTAAATTCTGGATTTGGGTGGTGTATGTGTCGAATCCTGAGACGAGTCGTGTAAGGTCGTAAGCTTTTTATTTATTTAACTAAAATTGACAACTACAGTGTTTTCAACACCTTAGCCTTAAATTTCGGAATCGCAGTTTTGGAAATTATAATAAATGGTACAGTAGATGGCGAATACGACACCATTTAAAAATGTGCAATGTTGGCACCGCGTGTGTAAACAGAAAGAATCACACGTGACAGGCGAATCGTGGTACAAGTAAAATACGCCAAGGCCGCTGCGGTAGACTCACTTGTCACAAGTAGTCGATCGAGACGAGAAAGTCACTCGCGTGAAAGGCGCACTAAAGGGAACCGCGAGGTCGCCTCCATTCGAACATTTTACGAAAGAAATGCTCGTATGTAATAGGATTGGGACTGCTTTTGTAGAGTCCAGTGAGCGACAGAAGTGCGAGCGATTGACGAGACGGAAGCAGTAAAGTTGTTTGGGGTGAGGGCGGCTACGCGTGTATTTTTGCGACGTCGCTCGCGCTGGAAGTAGTGGAGGGGGGAGTTAGGAGGCCTCGCGCGCCTACCGCTTGCCGCCGAGCGCCGACCGCTGGGACGTGCACACTCTCTGCTCCTCCTCTCCCCGTAATGCAATTCATCGAGTGCAGCTCTAACGTGTGTACTTGATCTCTCATTCCTGTTGCTCCTGCGCTTCTGCGGCCAAGGTGGCAACGAACGCCCGCGCACGCGACGTCGAAGACGCTCCGATGTTCAAGAAGAAGTTCCCGTCGCTGTCCAGCCTGGGGGTAAGCTCGCCGCATCATGCATACTAACCATAAGAATGTCATTTCCATCGTAGAGTAATTTACGCTTTTGACACTTTTTCAAAAATTTAAATTAGCGTCCAGTATAGTGACAGCTCTTACTGTCATTACCGCGAAATTTTTCAGTTGAGAGTGCTGTGCCAACTCTTTTTCTTATACAAACGGTCTTTATTTGAGAAGAGTTCTAACGGTATCGTTGCGCTCGTTTATAGCTACTCAGTTATCCACCACAGTTAATCTCTAAATTCTCGACTTCGTAGCCTAATTTACCTGAGCCCATACAGAAGGATATCCGTGTAGCTGTCATTAAAATCGTTCTGGGTGTACTGTAAAGCATTCTTCTAAATGCTAAAATTACTATAATAAGCGACGATTCTGCAGTGTTGCGTGGCATTCCCCAGGGACGGGGAACTTCAGTATATTGCACGCACCTGTGACAGTGGTACAAACACAAGGCGTTCGAACACCCACAAATTACTCTGAATAAGATGACGCAGCAGTATACCTAGAAGAATTTTAATGAGAGTGACAACGGCCACAAATGCCTACGTATTTAGATTCGTGTAAATGGTTTCACGATTTCCTTCGTATCGAAGGGAAGGGGGATTGCTCCGTACTGTTCTGTACAGTGGATTGTTAAACGGGAACTTTCACAAACTCTGCAGTTTAGACTTCGGAGCACCATAACTCCAGAACGGATGGCTAGCAATGACCCAGATTGCAAACATGTGTCTTCGCCAGGAGGACGAAAATAGAGGTTATGCCAACATCCGGAAATATCGTAGCGGGCGTGCTTCAGGACTTCATCGTCCATGTTTCGCCGCACGCTCACAGAGCGTTAGCAAAAAGTACCAGGACGCCGGCAGGCGAGCTTTTGCTACTCTTCGTGACAACGACAAATCTACAACGCATTTCTCATCGTATGTCGTACACCTCCGAATTGCGTTTATCTTTCCCTACTTCTTCACTCTTTTCTTCCTCCACACCTTACGGTATCGCGTGACAAACAGTGTTCCCAAGTTTTTTTTTCTAACGAAGGACTGCAGTTTTTCTACGTGAAGCTAGTGGAGAATCGAAACTATTCGCAAGAATTATGAGTACCTTATCTATGAAAGAGGGCCTTTAACTACTTGCTTCACCACATTCTCGGATACAGTTCATCCGTCTGAAGTACAGACCAAACACTTGAAGGAATATGGGCGATGTTGTTGAAAGGAAAGCTGAAGGGTTCGTCATAGCACTGTTTAATCAGCGCACTAACATTTCAGAGCTACTCCATACATCGCAATGAATGACAATGTACGAACGCCGTTTTGAACCAAATGAAGAAAAACCCTGAAATTCGAAACCTTTGCTTTAGGAATTAGGGTTAGAGTGTGATTGTTCCCTCTTACACTATCTTGGTTGGGGACATTTCTACCTTGGCTGTGAGTTGGGAAATGCAACGATTGTGGACACGAATAAAGATTACGGTAATAGATTCATCCGTTGCGTAGCTCGAGGCCTCCATTCGCGCTACATGTAACGCAGCATCACACACCTGATGTCTACCGCAACACATCGTACTGTGGTTTTCGAAACACTGAACGATGTTGCATTCGAGGACAGGGCAGCTACTGCTCTGAGTCTACAGCGTGAATATTTCCCTCCGTCTAGCTCACTTGTTCACTCTTACCCTAGTCTCGAATACGTAATAAAGATTGTGGCAGTTGTTTTTCAATGCATAATAACAGAATGATACCCCCTGATGTTCTTGTTGATGCTTCTATTTTGTAGAGCTTCATTTTTGTAGAGCTTTTGGATTAAAGTGACGAGAATGCACGTATTGTTTGTGATATACCCGAATGACATGGGAGAGTTAGAAATTTTCACTGTATAACCTCAGTAGAAGTATAATTAAATGTTTGCCGTTCTCTCATTTTACGCTACAACGGTTAGGTTGAGACGCCATCCACCACACTGCCATACAGGGTTCGAATGGACGTTCGTGTCTTTCGCTGTAAATGCTTCTCTGTGTTACAGCGAGTCAGACGTCTCCGTCAATTGATCTCATATGTAATGGAACACAGAGGGACTCTTTAGATACCAACTATTTATATGTGAAGACTCTTTGGCAGTAACTGGTTGATTAATTTGATCGAATATCAATTTAAACTGAACTCTGTAACTTTGGAATACAATTCTAGGTATGAGTGTGACTGCCGCAGTCAGTCTATTTCCTTTTTTGCTGTTTTTTTATTTAAAAGTCGTAACTGGTTTGAGACGAACTGTCACTCATGTTCAGATGGCTCAATCACACATTTTTGCAGAGGTGTCTCGTACAGCTTGTACTAACACTGGCCCACTGTGTGAAAACATGTTGTAAATATTATCCTCCTCGAATATTATAAGAAAAAACAGCATTAAAATACACATACCTCACGTCGATGTAAAGCGTAACTATGAGGGGCAAAAGGCGGCAATCGAAGAATTATTGCCTCGAGTCTACTGGAAACATTTTACAATTACAGCACGAAACTTTTTCCAATTGATAAATGTACTGGAAAATGTTTTCTCTGCAATGTGTTGAGCAAACACGCGTATGGCAACATATGACTGTCAGTACAAGATTTATGTGCTCAGAAGTAAATTGTATAAAATTTGTTAGTAACGAAGCTACAAGCTAGAGGAATAATTTGGTATACAAACAAGAAAGAAACAGTGTTTCCGCGTTGGCAACAAAAAATACGTTTTTGCTTTAAAATAAGTCTACCAATATGACATTCAGATCCCACAACTATGGAAGGTGTATAAAATTATTGCAGTTACTTCGATGGTTATATACGGAGGTTGCAGTGAAATAATCAATGTGCATGAGAATTCAGGTGGTACTGGAGTGTAGCAAAGACGGAGGTGTTGCGACTTGATAGACGAATTAAGGCGGACAGAAGGGAGCAGCACAACTTGACATCATCCCAAAGTTCAGAAGTTTAATATAACAAATTAAAAAGCTAAACATTAAAGATGGAGGCATCCATTGCCAGATATTGACAGTTTCAATTCCTCGTCATCGTGGAAGTGCGTGTGTTGTCATAGTAAAATGTCTCTTCTCTCAAATCACAGCGATGACAGAGATAGCACAGTGGATGAGACCCGGACCCGTATTCGAGAGTAGTCAGGCTTAAATATAGTATGACCATATTTATTTAGATTCTCTGTCACACTCCGGTATGGTGGGAATGGCACGCTTATCCATCTGGGAAAAAAACGGATATATCTTCTCCATTCGTTCTCCAGTTGAGCTAGTTCACCATCTCTGATGACCTTAATGACTCTACAATGGGTTCTTCTCGTGCTTCTGTGTCCGAACAGTCTTATGTCTAACATATACATTCGCATTCACTTGTAGAACAGTAATCCACTCATCACTTCATTCCCATGAACCTTAAAATTTGACGTTGAATGTCAACTGGTTTGCATGTCACGCATTTATGAAACAAATCGTTGGCTGAACCTCTCAAGATTTTGACGTTACTATTCAGTTTCCATGTAAAAATTTCGGCCGCCATCCGTTTACAAGTAACAACTAAATGTAAATAGCGAATATTCCAGGTAAATTACTTGACACTGCAGCCGAATCATAGCGTTGTCAGTGATCATCAAGAAAACCAACTTTCAGGTGACCTTGGATATATACTGGTGTCCAAAATTAAAGCAACAAATGTAATTATGGCAAGGTTGCGTTTATTTTGCCATGAACCAGCATAAACAGGTGATAGTACACTAGAAACAATGCAAAGAATACAGAACGTAAACAGCTGGAGCAATCATAATGGTAGACAAAAATGTTCTTCCTTTTTTTTCAACTTAACGGATTTGCACACACATTCCGGCAACTGGTTAATGTGCCCAGTATGGAGTGGACCACCTCTGGCAGCTATACGGGCGTGACAATGTCGGGGAATGCTGCGAATGATATGTCAGACCCACGTTGAGGCAATATGGCCCATTCTTCCTGCAGAGCTGCTCGCAAGTCTTGGAGAGTGGCTGGTGGATGCTGACGTCACGCAACCCGTCTCCCAAGTGTATTCCAGACATGCTCTATGTTCTATGGGATTCAAATCGGAAGAGCGAGCAAGCCATGCCGTGCGTGCAATCTCTTCTGTTTCCAAGAAAACATCGACAACACGTACTCTATGAGGTCGAACATTATCCTAAGTCTGCGCCCACGGTATCTCGCAACAACCGCACACGAGGTCTCAAGATCTTGTCACGATAACTGACACCAGTTAAACCTTGCCCATTCACCTGTACAATTTCCCGAAGAGCTGTTCGAGTGGTCAATGTAATCCTTGCCCACACTATTGGATATCCTCCTCGATTTGGCCTACTGTTCAACCGTCCAGTTGGCTAGTTGACGACTCGACTCTAGACGTTCTCTTCTGTGAAGACGCATCAGAGGTACACATACAGAAGATATCCGACAATAAAGGCCACTCCACTGAAGTCTTTTGTACACCGTTTCTCCTCGATACAACACGTCCAGCGGATGCTGCAAGGTCAGATGCCAGTTACCGTGCATTATTGGGCCACCCTTAGCATTGATGACACCTTCCACACTCGTAGGAATACATTCAATAGGGTGCTGGAAGATTTCTTGGGGAATGGCAGCCCATTCTTCACGGAGTCATGCCCTGAGGAGAAGTATCGATGTCGGTCGGTGAGGCCTGATACGAAGCCGGCGTACCAAAACATCCCAAAGGTGTTCTGTAGGATTCACGTCAGGACTCTGTGCAGGCCAGTCCATTACAGGGATGTTATTGTCATGTAACCATTCCGCCACAGGCCGTCCATTATGACCAGGTGCTCGATCGTGTTGAAAGATGCAGTCGCCATCCCCGAATTGCTCTTCAACAATGGGAAGTGAGAAGGTGCTTAAAACATCAATGTAGGCCTGTACTGTGATAGTGCCACGCAAACGAGCAAGGGGTGCAAGCACTCTCCATGAAAAACGCGACCACACCAAAACACCACTGCCTCCGAATTTTACTTTTGGTACTACACACGCTGGCAGATGACGTTCACCGGGCATACGCCATACCCACACCGTGCCATCGGATCGCCAGATTGTATACTGTGATCCGTCACTCCACACAAAGTTTTCTCACTGTTCAATCGTCAAATGTTTACACTCCCTACACCAAGCGAGGCGTCGTTTGGCATTTACCGCGTGATGTGTAGCTTATGAGCAGCCGCTCGACCGTGAAATCCACGTTTTCTCACCTACTGCCTAACTGTCATGGTACTTGTAATGGTTCCTGATGCAGTTTGGAATTCCTGTGTGATGGTCTGGCTAGATGTCTGCCTATTACACATTACGGCCCTCTTCAACTGTCGGGGGTCTTGTCAGTCAACAGACGAGGTCGGCCTGTACGCTTTTGTGCTGTACTTGTCCCATTACGTTTCCACTTCACTGTTACATCGGAAACAGTGGATCTAGGGATGTTTATGAGTGTGGTGTTTATGAGTGTGGAAATCTCGAATACAGACGTGTGACACAAGTGACACCCAAGCACCTGACCACGTTCGAAGTACGTGAGTTCCGCGGAGCGCCCTATTCTGCTCTCTCACGATGTCTACTGACTGCTGAAGCCGCTTATATGGACTGCCTGGCATTAGGTGGCGGCACAATGCACCTAACATGAAAAATGTATGTTTTTGGGGGTGTCCGGATACTTTTGATCACACAGTGTATGTGTAGTGCTGTGGAATGTTTTTGTGTTGCCATTGTAGCCGGAAGATGAAGTTTATATCTTGCAACTTGTTGCTTCCTTAAATAATTTAAGTAGTGAACAAAATTTTGTGACTGGTACCCGACTCCGAAAAACTTTTTCCTATTTTTAGAACAGCACGGTCGATTAACAGTCAGAATGGCGTAAAGAAACATTTACTGGCTGGCCAAAATAGTGAAGTATACAAAATGGAAGGAGGAAACAAACTTCATGGTTTCAGAAAGCGTGTGTCATGTTATTTGATTGATTTTCAAAATAAAGTCAAATTAACAGAGAACTTGGTGGAACGAGCCTCCTTATGAATAGATAATTACACACGTTCTGGCCTAGACGTGTGCGCTGACTGTGTTTGGAACGGAGATGACGTCCGAGCTGGTCCCACACGTTCTATCAGGAACAGTTCTGGGAGTCTTGGTGGTCACGGAAGTACCTAACTATTACGCAGATTGTCTGTATTGACAGGTGCCACGTGTAGACGATCGCTGTACAGTTGAACAACGGCACCACGGTACTGTCTCATAAGATGACGCAGGACGCTGTCTGTATCAACAGGTGCCACATCTACATCTACATCTACATCCGTACTCCGCAAACCACCTGACGGTGTGTGGCGGAGGGTACTTTTAGTACCTCTATCGGTTCTCCCTTCTGTTCGATTCTCGTATTGCTCGTGGAAAGAAAGATTGTCGGTGTGCCTCTGTGTGGGCTCTAATCTCTCTGATTTTATCCTCATGGTCTCTTCGCGAGATGTACGTAGGAGGGAGCAATATACTACTTGACTCTTCGGTGAAGGTATGTTCTCGAAACTTCAATAGAAGCCCGTACCGAGCTATTGAGCGTCTCTCTTGCAGAGTCTTCCACTGGAGTTTATCATCTCCGTAACGCTTTCGCGGCTACTAAATGATCCTGTAACAAAGCGCGCTGCTCTCCGTTGGATCTTCTCTATCTCTTCTGTCAACCCTATCTGGTACGAATCCCACACCGGTGAGCAGTATTCAAGCAGTGGGCGAACAAGTGAACTGTAACCTACTTTTCGGACTGCATTTCCTTAGGATTCTTCCAATGAATCTCAGTCTGATATCTGCAGTACCGCCGATCAACTTTATATGATCATTCCATTTTAAATCACTCCTAATGCCTACTCCCAGATAATTTATGGAATTAACTGCTTCCAGTTGCTGACCTGCTATATTGTAGCTATATGATAAATGATCTTTCTTTCTATGTATTCGTAGCACATTACACTTGTCTACATTGAGATTCAATTGCCATTCCCTGCACCATGCGTCAGTTCGTTGCAGATCCTCCCGCATTTCAGTACAATTTTCCATTGTTAGAACCTCTCTATATACTACAGCATCATCCGCAAAAAGCCTCATTGAACTTCCGATGTCATCCACAAGTTCATTTATGTATATTGTGAATAGCAACGGTCCTACGACACTCCCCTGCGGCACAGCTGAAATCACTCTTACTTCGGAAGACTTCTCTCCATTGTAAACCATCGCTGTAGTGTTGAACAACGGCACTCCGATGTTGCTACATAAGATGACGCAGGATGCCTGTGACGTAACGGGGTATTGACAGAGTTCCCTCAGTCAATAACAGCTTTGAGATGAAGTCATACTGGAAGACTGCCGACAGCAAGACGCCAGTAGTAACACAGCTGTGTCTTCCAAAATATTGGAAGACTGGGGAGGTTCCTCAGATCGTCGCAGTATTCGCCGACGAGGTTATCCGGAGTGGTGCAGAACCTCATTTCACTGCTAAACGCAATGCGACGCCATTAATCTGCTGTCCAGGGTTCCCGGTCATGGTCCTAGTCGAAAAGCAACCGTTTGTGTTGCAGTCTTAACGGCTGCCTGTATATGGTACGACAATTCTCTAGTCTGGCCGCTGCTGTTCTCCGACCAATGGTGCAGAATGACACAGCATCTTTCTGGCAATCCATTACTTGTTCTCAGATTCCAGGTGAACATGTGAAGAGGTTACGATATTCTTGGTGCGCAATACGGCAACCCTCCTTTGTGTTTGTGAGACGTGGTCGAGCGGACCATTGACGACGTATATGCCAGCCCCCACGTTCCCATGCAGTCACTGACACAGCAGAATGCCCTACAAATCAGGATATTACACGATTCGACCAGCCTCACTGTGAGATCCCTCTCAAACTCTACAGGCGTTCATAACGTTGTCTCACAAGAGTACACAGCATCGCCTTGTCCTTCACGGTGATCACTTAACATCTGAAACTGGTGCCTTCATTATATACACTACTGACCATTAAAACTGCTACACCAAGAAGATGAAGTGCTACAGACGCGAAATTTATCCAACAGGAAGAAGATGCTGTGATATGCAAATGATTAGCTTTTCGGAGCATTCACACAAGGTTGGCGCCGGTGGCGACACCTACAACGTGCTGACATGAGGAAAGTTTCCAACCGATTTCTCATACACAAACAGCAGTTGAACGGCGTTGCCTGGTGAAACGTTGTTGTGATGCCTCGTGTAAGGAGGAGAAAAGCGTACCATCGCGTTTCCGACTTTGATAAAGGTCGGATTGTAGCCTATCGCGAATGCGGTTTATCGTATCGCGACATTGCTGCTTGTGTTGGTCGAGATCCAATGACTGTTAGCAGAATATGGAATCCGTGGGTTCAGGAGGGTAATACGGAACGCCGTGCTGTTTCCCAACGGCCTAATATCACTAACAGTCGAGATGACAGGCATTTTATCTGCATGGCTGTAACGGATCGTGCAGCCACATCTCGATCCCTGAGTCAACAGATGAGGACGTTTACAAGACAACAACCTTCTGCACGAACAGTTCGACGACGTTTGCAGCAGCATGGACTATCAGCTAGGAGACCATGGCTGCGTTTACCCTTGACGCTGCATCACAGACAGGAGCGCCTGCGATAGTGTACTCTACAACGAACCTGGGTGCACGAATGGCAAAACGTCATTTTTTCGGATGAATCCAGGTTCTGTTTACAGCATCATGGTGCTCGCATCCGTGTTTGGCGACATAGCGGTGAACGGACATTGGGAGCGTGTATTCGTCATCGCCATACTGGCTATCACCCGGCGTGATGGTATGGGGAGCCATTGATTACACGTCTCGGTCACCTCTTGTTCACATTGACGGAACTTTGAACAGTGGACGTTACATTTCAGATGTGTTACGACCCGTGGCTCTACCCTTCATTCGATCCCTGCGAAACCGTACATTTCAGCAGGATAATGCACGACCGCATGTTGCAGGTACTTTACGGGCCTTTCTGGATACAGAAAATGTTCGACTGCTGCCCTGGCCGGCACATTCTCCAGAACTCTCACTGATTGAAAACTTCTGGTCAGTGGTGGCCGAGCAACTGGCTCGTCACAATACGCCAGTCACTATTCTCGATGAACTGTGGTATCGTGTTGAAGCTGCATGGGCAGCTGTACCTGTAGACGGCATCCAAGCTCTGTTTGGCTCAATGCCCAGGTGTATCAAGACCGTTATTACGGCCAGAGGTGGTTGTTCTGAGTACTGATTTCTCAGGCTCCATGCACCCAAATTGCGTGAAAATGTAATCACATGATAGTTCTAGCATAATATATTTGTCCAATGAATACCCGTTTATCATCTGCATTTCTTCTTGGTGTAGCAATTTTAATGGCTAGTAGTGTATATTATCCACGCCATTGTCGGTAGTATTTTTCTCCAAGTAGCGAAAGCTTCTCACTCAGAATTTTTCATGTAAAAACTCTTAAAGCTATCAAACCTTATAATCATTCTACGTATTTATTCCGCATGTCTACAGCTATATTTTTCCACGTAGTCAACCTGGTGATGAATACAAGTCTCCAACCGAGAGACCAGTTGGTTGATACCGTCACTGTAGAATGTCTCACTTTGTTCGTGGTGCCACAGTCTCACCTCTGCTTGCACCACTTCGTCACTATCGAAGTGAAGTCCTCGCAGGTGTCCTTTAAGATTTGGAAACAGATGAAATTGGAATGGGATGGCTCTGAGCACTATGGGACTTAACATCTGAGGTCATCAATCCCCTATAACTAACTAGTTAAACTTAACTAACCTAAGGACATCACACACATCCACGCCCGAGGCAGGATGCGAACCTGCAACCGTAGCGGTCGCGCGGTTCCAGACTGAAGCGCCTAGAACCGCTTGGCCACCACGACCGGCGAAATTGGAATTCGGCCAAGTCTGGACTGTATGGAGGTGATCGATGACAGTGAACTAGAGGTGTCAGATTGTTGCAAATGTCGCAGTGCTCGTGTGTGGTCCTGCATTGTCATGATGAAGACGCTTCTCCATGTATGGACAAAGTCTTCGTATACGAAACTCGACTACAGTACGCTGTTTCTCATGCACCGTCATAGTTACGTTACACACCGCCAAGTTACACACTACAATTCCGAGCCCTCTAAAG
Organism: Schistocerca serialis cubense; assembly: GCF_023864345.2. Lineage (NCBI taxonomy): Eukaryota > Metazoa > Arthropoda > Insecta > Orthoptera > Acrididae > Schistocerca > Schistocerca serialis. Next base: position 842,253,404 of record NC_064640.1, on the reverse strand, counting down.
GTACCTTCAAATACACTGCCGGAAAGAATCACTCCTCTTGGAAAGACTACCTCGATTCTGATCCGATGATGACATAGGCTACCTGGGGGATAGTAGTTGTGCTGAGAATGGTTTCAACATCGTCGCCAACAGATATCGTAGTGGCATAGCTATCAGAACGTCATCTGTGTCTACCCTTTAATACGGAATGCTCACAGCGAAAAGGCTCAGTGTAGTGCAAGTGTGTGAAGCAAGTGGGCAACCATGCCGCGGAGGCTCACTCGTGCTTCCTACAGCCACTGATTGAGTTAGGAAGGAGCCAAATAGTGGCCTTCCGTCTGGCGGGATGGTCCTTTCGGGGAATTTCCACACCAGTTGGACAGGCTGCGTCAGTTGTGCGACGATGCTGGTATCAGTGGGCACGTGAACATTCTCACACCCATAGAGAAGTTTCTGGATGTCTCCGCAGCACAGACTGTCGTCAGGATCGTCGCGTTGTAACGGCAGCAGTGTTAATCGTACAGCCATCACAGCACAGGGGGGGTGGGGGGGGGGGTTGTTTGGGGGGAACAGACCAAACAGCGAGGTCATCGGTATCATCGGATGAGGGAAGGATGGCGAAGGAAGTCGGCCGTGCCCTTTCAAAGGAACCATCCCGGCATTTGCCTAGAGCGATTTACGGAAATCACGGAAAACCTAAATCAGGATGGCCGGACGCGGGATTGAACCGTCCTTCTCCGGAATGCGAGTCCAGTGAGCTAACCACTGCGCCACCTCGCTCGGTACCACAGCACAGGCAAGAGGGCTCGTGAGTCCAGATGTGTCAGCACGAGCTGTTTCGAACAGGCTATTAGCAGTGGGACTATGGGTACGCAAACCTCTAGCCCTTCTTCTACTGACGCCACAGCAGTAATTATTCAAGGATAGTTGAGCAAAGGAAAGAGGTTGCTGATATCATCATGAAATAAAAGGATGCTTCAGACGTATTCTTTTTCAAAACAATGGTTCAAAAGGCTCTGAGCACTATGGGACTTAACAGTTATGGTCATCAGTCCCCTAGAACTTAGAACCACTTAAACCTAACTAACCTAAGGACATCACACAACACCCAGTCATCACGAGGCAGAGAAAATCCCTGACCCCGCCGGGAATCGAACCCGGGAACCCGGGCGTGGGAAGCGAGAACTCTACCGCACGACCACGATCTGGGGACTATTCGTTTTCCTACTACTTAATCAGATAACAAAACAGCCTCTGTGAGACATTTTAAGAAGCTAGCTCGGCATGATAATGGAATGAAATATGAAAGGGGGTCATCAGACCCATTTCAAGGTCATTACAACTACGACTTTTTTCCAGAATATTAGAGAGGAAACACAGTAACTCCCCAACTGCTTCAGATTCACAATGTCCTCTCTTCAATTGGTGACAATCCCTATGTTATCGTGATCTTCATAACTTACCTATAGTAATTATTTGCACCTTACTCCCTCCATCAAAGAACAGCAAACCGGTGCTGATGAACGTGTTTTCAAAAATACTCTCTCTTGATTTTTTTGAACCGCTTAATGCCTCTAATGCATTTTTTAAAACTGAGGCGTTTCTTCATGGCTAACACAAATCGTACATTTCTTCTAGTTGCCATGTACACAGGATAATCTTCCAATTCCTGATATACAGGGTGAAAAGTATTTAAACCGACAAACTCTGCGAGGTTGTAGGGGACACCAAAACAAATATTTTTCCCTGATGTCTTTTTTTCCTATGAGGATTATTTAAACCGGTGGAGGCCATATTACGCTCTTCAATTGTTAGAGGCCGTATTACGATCTTCAGTTGTAGGCAACTGCTGTCCACCAGTGTAGTAGTGCATTGTCTCTGTTTACTAATGGAGCGATACACCTGGAGTGAGTACACTGATATGGTTGGTGCGTACTACGTAGCGCACCACAACGGACGAGCTGCACAGCGGGTTTATCAACAATAATATCCTAATCGCCGTATCCCGCATCATACGACCTTTGCTGCTGTGTACCAACGTCTGCGTGAGACCGGGTCATTTAGCAGATTGCCTGGACAGGGACGCCGTCGCACGGTAAGAACGCTGCAATTTGAGGAAGCTGTCTTGCAGTATGTGGAGCGGGATCCTTCAATCAGCACTCGTGCAATTGCACGTAACATGGGGACGAATCAGACGAATATAAGAACAGTCCTTCGAGAGCAATTGTTACGTCCATTTCACTTACAGCGTGTCCACAACCTGGAACCAGTTGATTATCCACCCAGAGCACAGTTTTCGCAGTGGTACCTGGAACTGTGTGAAATGCATGCTACATTTCCATCCACCGTGTTGTTTACCAATAAAGAAAAGTTATGGCGTGATAGAGTCTTCAACATGCACAGTTGGCATGTTTCGAGTGAGGATAACCCGCATGCCACAGTTACTAGCGCTCATCAAATGCGGTTCTTCGTTAATGTGTGGGTCGGTGTTGTTGAGGACTGTTTAATTGGGCCGTATCTGCTACCTAGGCCATTAAATGGCAGGCAGTATTACAATTTTCTCGCCAGAGCATTGCCAGAATTCCTGGAAGACGTCCCGCTCCCTACAAGACAACACATGTGGTTCCAACATGACGGGGCGCTGGCACATTTCAGTCGTCGTGTGCGTCGATGGAGGACAGTGGAGGCATTTTTGAAAATCTATTGTAACTGAAATTAGGTTGTGTTAATGTGTTGTCTCTTGGTCATAAAAAATGGAAAATTGTTTGTTGGTTTAATTAATTTGCCGCCAGAGAAATCTTCCTCTACCGGTTTAAATACTTCTCATAGGAAAAAATGACATTAGGGAAAAATATTTGTTTTGATGTCCCCTGCAACCTCCCAGAGTTTGTCGGTTTAAATACTTTTCACCCTGTACATAATAGACACTAATATTGGCTGATTGATCATCTCCACATATTGTCCCGTTAAGAACATACCCCTGTGCACTTAGCATACATCGGCCTCGACAGCTAGTAGAGCTGCGGCCGTTTATTGCTAGGTGCCATTCTGATCAAAGTTGACCCGTTCCCGAGTGAAAGGAGACTCTCCCTTGAAGCGCTCCTCTTCAGGATGTATATTTCCGTCGCTCGGAATCCCCTATTGCGTCATCGCGCGTTTTATTGTGCAGAGCACGATCAAAAATAGCGCCACTTCCTCACCGACTAGCGAGCCCCCGTGTCAGTCCAGATAAAACATGGCGAGCTGTTCCTACTGAGAAAAGGCGCTATGGTCGTCGTAATCCATATTCTATACTCATTTGTAACTTTCCATGTTGTGGGGTTTTCATGGTGTCTGTGGCAAATGTTTTGCCCCATTATGGCCATGTTCTAACAGGTATATGACCCGTTATGTAGCTGGGCGTAACGACCCTCGGATCGGAACCCTACACAATAAATAAATGAACATACAAAATTCGGTTAATATCTGTTGCGTGTGAAATTCAAACAGGAGTGCAATTAATCTGCAGTTGATTCGGTACTTCAGGTCTCACTGAAAGTGTCACAGAAGCGTTTCACGAAATCTACCCACGATAGGAGATTTCTTTCTAACAACTCTTTCGTACCGATATGATTCCTTAAGTAACCACGTTTTCAGCCCATTCTCTCACTTTTGGTAAGCTTACCGATCCTGACGACAGTTTTCCTTTCGGGATATGAGAAAAATGATTACATGAAACTGTAGTCGACTGCAAGTTTACTGGAAATGGATCACACTGTACAAGCATTCGCATTAAGCTATCTGTGGAAATCTTGCAGCTCTTAAGCCAGCGTAGTTGTAAGGGAATTTGAATCCCGCTCCTTCTGAATACCATTTTAAAGAGTTAATCACTGCGCAGACTCATTAAGTAGAAACCATTGACAGGTGGAAGAGTATGTCTTGTTCCCTTCCAAACTCTCCACTGGGACTAACAAAAATCAGAAGCATATGACTACGGACGGAACTAGTAATAAAAGAAATGTTCAGCCTCTGCCAGTGTGAATTAATGTTTTCGGCACACTGCATGTTTCAGAAGGCTTGTCAGGTGTGGTAACGTGAATGATTAAACTATTGCCATAAATGCACAACAATGGTACGTCGCTGGACCACTTTGCAACCTCTCAACCAAACGCAAAAAGAAACCGCATAACGCGTATACGGACAGGCCACATTTTACTCACTCCACGTAGGCATCAAAAACATTATAGTACGTAAAATAGGTTCATTCTATTGGCTTATCATAGCGTTGAGAGAAAAATGGAGAACTTAATCTGCACAAAAAGTTCTACCACACAAAACATGTTAGTGCATTAAATACACTACAGGCCATTAAAATTGCTACACCAAGAAGAAATGCAGATGATAAACGGGTATTCATTGGACAAATATATTATACTAGAACTGACGTGTGATTACATTTTCAAGCAATTTGGGTGCATAGATCCTGAGAAATCAGTACCCAGAACAACCACCTCTGGCCATAATAACGCTCTTGATACGCCTGGGCATTGAGTCAAACCACAGTTCATCAAGAGTAGTGATTGGCATATTGTGACGAGCCAGTTGCTCGGCCACCATTGACCAGACGTTTTCAATTGGTGAGAGATCTGGAGAATGTGCTGGCCAGGGCAGCAGTCCAACATTTTCTGTATCCATAAAGGCCCGTAGAGGACCCGCAGCATGTGGTCGTGCATTATCCTGCTGAAATGTAGGGTTTTACAGGTATCGAATGAGGGGTAGAGCCACGGGTCGTAACACATCTGAAATGTAACGTCCACTGTTCAAAGTGCCGTCAATGCGAACAAGAGGTGACCGAGACGTGTAACCAATGGCACCCCATACCATCATGTCGGGTGATACGCCAGTATGGCGATGACGAATACATGCTTCCAATATGCGTTCACCGTGATGTCGCCAAACACGAATGCGACCATCGTGATGCTGTAAACAGAACCTGGATTCATCCGAAAAAATGACGTTTTGCCATTCGTGCACCCAGGTTCGTCGTTGAGTACACCATCGCAGGCGTTCCTGTCTGTGATGCAGTGTCAAGGGTAACCGCAGCCATGCTCTCCGAGCTGATAGTCCATGCTGCTGCAAACGTCGTCGATCTGTTCGTGCAGATGGTTGCTGTCTTGCAAACATCCCCATCTATCGACTCAGGGATCGAGACGTGGCTGCACGATCCGTTACAGCCATGCGGATAAGATTCCTGTCATCTCGACTGCTAGTGATACGAGACCGTTGGGATCCAGCACGGCGTTCCGTATTACCCTCCTGAACCCACCGATTCCATATTCTGCTAACAGTCATTGGATCTCGACCAACGCGAGCAGCAATGTCGCGATACAATAAACCGCAATCGCAATAGCCTACAGTCCGACCTTTATCAAAGTCGGAAACGTGATGGTTCGCATTTCTCCTCCTTACACGAACCATCACAACAACGTTTCACCAGGCAACGCCGGTCAACTGCTGTTTGTGTATGAGAAATCGGTTGGAAACTTTCCTCATGTCAGCACGTTGTAGGTCTCACCACCGGCGCCAACGTTGAGTAAATGCTCTGAAAAGCTAATCATTTACATATCACAGCATCTTCTTACTGTCGGTTAAATTTCGCGTCTGTAGCACGTCATCTTCGTGGTGTAACAATTTCAATTGCCAGTAGTGTATGTTAATGCAGATGACCTGTCATAGTGTTAGCTGCGCATCAAACGTGACCTTTTTAAGTGACATCGTATGAGACACATGAGTGAAAAAGAAGCATCATTGAAGGTAGCACATAAAACGCTAAAAACTTTCTGGTTAAATGAAAAATAAAAATACTGTGCCTTGCATAAGTCAGAAATTATCTCCAATTTCCTTTACAAGCATGGAACGTTCTTGCGCTACAATAGCCAAAAGTTGATTTCCTTTATCATCCTTGATCTAAAATTCCCGCGACTGTCCTCGATTAATATCGTATGTTTTCAATAACCTTCGTTAGAATTATCTAAGGGAGATAGTTTTTAAAACAATTAGTTGTATGATTATTAAAAAATGATTGTTTTAAAAATGAAATATGCCGGTAAACCCCATTCCGGAGAGATGCACATGAATTTTATCACATGGCTTTCACGATGTGCGTCACGCATTTCCCTGCCTACTCCTAACAGCAGCTAGATGTGCAACTCGGCCTTACCACCTGTCGCAGTTGTTATGCAGCATAAGCGGCAAACGTCGCGTGGCGCTTGTACACAGCAACAACGCCATAGCAACTTAATTGTAGTTGAAGTATCAATGCTGGAAAAATTTCGCCAGTGAAATGAAAGAAAAGAGAAAAAAGACAACCGAGGCTAGCCGCTGTCAGCACCTGTCACTATGTTTAAATAACACATGGGCTCAAATCTCAACTACTACAGAAAATTCAGGACTCTACTTCTTTCCCTGCAACCTTTTTTTTGTCAGTAAGTAGTTGCATTCGGAGGATATGAAAGATACATTTTCGTTTACCACACACAGTAGCTAGATTCGACCGCGTACACCAGCGGCCAGTAAAATGATGTAAGTAGGGGAATGGTGAGGAGACTGTTACGGGAACACAAACTGAGAAACCCGAATCGAAGGTTTATGTTCTTCAACAAACAAATAGATTGAAATTGTAACAGAAGGAAACTCGCAGTTTTACCCCAAAGTGATAGGAATAAATACCCGTCCCAATATGGCCATTAGGGATGCAATACAAGCTCGTATCAGAAAGAAAATCCGTGCTGTTCGTTTCAAAGTAACCTTTTCGTCATTTGCATTAAATAATTTAGAAAAACCATTGGAAACCTTAATATGGACGACCGGTCGAAAATTTGAACCCCAACCTCCAGAATGTAAGTCCGGTGCAGAGCACCGGCTCGGACTTAATTTAGTTTTTAAGTGGTTACAAAATACCGGTTTCCCATGATTTCAGAGTGCTCTCCGATTACACGACTGTTGCTTTAAGTTATAAATGAACACTTATATCAAGTTAGCACTTTTGCGAGAAACTATTGTCACGTTTGTTAGAAGAGTGCTGCAATATTCTGGAAGAGGTTTTTTTTTCTAAATTTAGGGAGCCTCATGGGCTGCATTTCCATTTTTTATCTTTTTGAAAAATACTGTAAAAACACGAACTGAAATATGAATCTGTGTGAATTACTGACTAACAGACAGCGTCCTTTCCCTCACTTTTGTTTTTTCTTTTTTTTCCTTTTTTGGATTTCGATTCCCCCGAAGGGGGCGAGCTGGCAGCAGCTTAGTACGCCGCTCTTCAGCCTACAGAATTTTGAAAACATAAGAAGATAAGAAACAACAAAAGCAGGCGATAAAACGGCGGAAAATTGTGGAAAGTTAATACATAAAACAAAAGGTGGGCAATGATAATAAAATACACAGGTAGCAGACAGTGAAAATAGTAGACAGACAATTAAAAAACACGGCGACAGTCTGGATTCTGTTCGCAAGAGATATAAAAGAATCACGCCCTGCAACAGTATGATTTCCGTTCGCAACACTTCGGAAAAGACGCACAACACTTAACAATCACTGGAAAACACTGCACTGGAAAGTCGGCACGAAGATGACACACCACAGGCAAGAGCAGTTGGGGGGAGGGGGGAACTGGACACATGAGGGGGAAAAAGGGAGGAGGAGAAGAAAAACGAAAGGCGGGAGGGACCCGACGAAGGTGGAGGACTCAGAAGGGGGGGGAGAGAGGGGGGGGTCCTTTCCCTCAATCTGTTGCGGTAAATATAGTGGGCAAGGACACATTTCCTCTACTTGTGATGTTGGTTCGTGGTTGCTCTATACTTTAGGAGTGCTCCACGTCTGTGTAAATGAGTAAAAATCAAGTAAAGGTGTGTTCATTTCTTAGTGCTGTACAACCGAAATTTGGTATGGCAGTAAGCAGAAAAAGAATAGCTATTAATCGGTGAAAGAACACGCGTAGAGCGCCATCTACAAAATTTACCACAGAAGCTGACTTGCAAATAACATAGGTTGAGCCGGCCGAAGTGGCCGTGCGGTTAAAGGCGCTGCAGTCTGGAACCGCAAGACCGCTACGGTCGCAGGTTCGAATCCTGCCTCGGGCATGGATGTGTGTGATGTCCTTAGGTTAGTTAGGTTTAACTAGTTCTAAGTTCTAGGGGACTGATGACCTCAGCAGTTGAGTCCCATAGTGCTCAGAGCCATTTGAACCAGCCAACAAAGGTTGAAACGCGGATGGCACGAAAAAAACTTTTTAGTCAGTTGTGATCAGACAAATCCAAAGTAATAATTATTAACGTAACTATATAGGCAATATTTTATCATTTAAATAACTGTCCGTAAATATGTGGTGCATAATAATCCTGGTAAAACCTTCTCGCATAAATGTAGGTAGTATGAGGGGCGATCAAAACGTTTCCGTTTGATGGCGTTGCTGTAGCGTATATGCAATTTAGCACGTCTTCGATGCGGGTATTTAAGCACTAATATTTAAAAAAGGGATTAGTGTGACACTTGTGTCTTTCCGACGTACGTGTGGTAAATGTATAAACGAGTACTATAGCGACGTTAGTACCAAATGCGTCAAATGGTTCAAATGGCTCTGAGCACTATGGGACTCAACTGCTGTGGTCATCAGTCCCCTAGAACTTAGAACTACTTAAACCTAACTAACCTAAGGACATCACACACACCCATGCCCGAGGCAGGATTCGAACCTGCGACCGTAGCAGCACCGCGGCTCCGGACTGGAGCGCCTAGAACCGCACGGCCACCCTGACCGGTCACCAAATGCGTCCAAAAAGGACCAATGTGCTGTTATTCTTTTCTTATCTGCCGAAAGACACACACTGGTAGACATTCATCGGAGAATGAAGAATGTGTGTGGGGCAGCATATCTGTATATCTGTTGACAGCCACCGTTGTACAATGATGCTCCAAGTTCATGATAACGCACGTCCCCATATCTCAAAGGACTTAACATAGAATTTATGCCACCTCAAGTGGCAAACACTCGAGCATCCGCCTTAGAATCCTGATCTCTCCCCTTCGGTCCCTTAATGTTGTAATTTTTATCAGCAGATAGGTAAGCTTCGTGGAAATATGAAGCGTATTATATGCTTCCTGAATGAAATTTCCACTCTGCATCGGTGTGTGCGCTGATAAGAAATATCAGTGCCTGTAAGCAGCTAAAGGTCTGGATTTCACTGTAATTTCATTCTTCGAGAGCTGCAAGATCACCAATGGTATCTGTTCTTTCGGACATGGTATCTGTTCTTTCGGACATGCATTTCAGTTTATCAGTACAATTGGCTCAGCCAAGCACATGCGAGATTGTAACACGACTTACATGTTGCCTCAGTCAAACTGGCCAACTGAATGGCCGGCTAGTGTATAGCAACCTAACTTCCATAAGTATATTTAGAAACTCCCATTTCAGTGTACAGACGGCCATTATAAACATACCATAGAGAAGTTATTTTACGTAGTGCTTGTTTCCATTATTTCGCTAAATATCTTCGTCTCCTCTATTTTCCCTTCCTAGCCTACAAAAAAATGCCCGAGTTTAAGTAATTACAGACTAGACAGTGAACTACGCATCGTTCGTCGACGAATAATTGCTTAAAAGGACCTGGAGAGGAATGAGAAGCTACGATGCTACTTGCTAAATTACCTCCGTGACCTTCGACTGGAAGGCACGCACAACCTTTAGTGAAATGTCACGGCTGGGAATTCACAGGGTATACCTCCTGCTCGGCGTCGCGTCATCGCTTCTATCTTATTTAGCACACGTGCCAACTGAACCTGCGACCTAAACACGGGAACAATGTTTTAAGTTTCAGGATAGAGTACTGCAGAATCTATTGCCTACGTCAAATAAAGTCGCTATTATTCATACATTCTGTCTATTGGCTCTGAGCACTATGGGACTTAACTTCTGAGGTCATGAGTCCCCTAGAACTTAGAACTACTTAAGCCTAACTAACCTAAGGACATCACACACATCCATGCCCGAGGCAGGATTCGAACCTGCGACCGTAGCGGTCGCGCGGTTCCAGACTGTAACGCCTAGAACCGCTCGGCCACTTTGGCCGGCTCTGTCCATTGGGCAGGACGTAAAGAAAAATATTTTTTGTGAAGTGACGTTTCTGAAAAACATCTTACACTACTCAGAATGAAATTTTTACTCTGCAGCGGAGTGTGTACTGATATGAAACTGCCGGGGAGATTAAAACTGTTTGCCGGAGCGAGACTCGAACTCGGGAGCTTTACCTTTCGCAGGAGAACTTCTGTGAGGTTGGGAAGGTAGGAGACGAGAAACTGGCGGAAGTAAAACTGTGAGGAGGGTCGCTGAGTCGTGCTTGGGTAGCTCACTCGCAAGAGCACTTGCCCGCGAAAGCCGAAGGTCGCGAGATGAACATCGACTGACGGGCGGATCTTCTGCACAGCTGTGGCAGCTGATTCAGAAAATGCTTGCCTTTCTTCTACGTACGGCTCGCGATGCCATTACACCGAAGACACTTCTGTTCCTAGATGAGACTTATTTCCCACGTACGAAGACCAACGCGGTGAACTGGATAAAAGACCTCTCGATCTCTTATTTGTTCCATGAAGGCGATAACAGAGATCTTGATTTTTGGACATTCCTGCAAGATCACTTTACTTTTCTCAAGCATTATCTTCGATACCGTCAATACCATGACAATTTTTTGGGTAGGGCCTTCTTCGATCCCCCCCTGCAGCTGAGGTGTCCCGGGTATGAGAAGATGATTTCAGTGTGATTATGTAATACCAAGACTCGGTCAGGTGAAGGATTGTTTGTTCTTCTGCTCCACAGTCGCATCATGGGTCATCAGTGAGTTTCCATTTGTGGAGAATGGCCTTACACCGGCCGTGGTTAGTCCTCACACGATTAAGTCTGCACCAAGTTCTTCTCGGCATTGGCATTCCTTCCACCGGTATCGAAGGATCCAAATCAGTGATGAGAGTGTGGTTTGAAGTAGAATGGAGGGATATCATGAATGCTACTCCACGTGCTGTTCAGTGAGTCACCTGCTTAGATGTAGACTTGTAATAGCTGCAGTGACTGTCTCCCTAATCTTTCGCATATTGTTGTTTGCAATCAATCATTTTATAATAATCGTTTATTATATTAATTAATAGTATGTGTGCAGTTTTACTCTGTAGATGCCATACGCTAAATAAATAAATAAATAACCAAGACTCGGTCCAATGTACCGGCAAAATGGAATATTCTTCGCGAAGACGTGCCCGGAACATGCCTGACTGCCTTGGGATTCTGACTGTGTCTATCCACAAGTGGGCGTGGCCCGGATGCCATTTCGTTTGTTCTGCCAGGAGGGCTTTTAATTCTATTTAAGTTTTGTTTATTATTGATGCTAATTGCACATCACAATTTTTCGCCTGCATGACGTCCTATGTGGTCTAAACAAATAAAGAAAAACGAAAGAAAAACAAAAAAGGGGTATGATTCATGTTCTGAAAAAAGTTATATTGAAAAAGTATACTTATAAAAAAAAGTCGCTAGAGCACTTGTCCGTGAAAGTCAAAGGTCCCGAGTTCGAGACTCGGTCCAGCACACAGTTTTAACCTAGCAGGAATTTTTTTTTATCTTACACTATTAGTGAAAGCTAAGCCAAAAGGTTTTACTGTAGTCAGTCTCTTATTCTTCTCAGGCAAGTCTATACAGAAAGTTAAGTTATTCGTTCCCAGTTCGTTCCGCGTCGGAGTGCAATGTGGTATTCGTCTCCCCTCCTGTAATTACCGCTGCCGCGTAATTCTGTCATTCATGCGAATTATTTATGAAGATTTTATATGTGTCCGCATTGCCTGCGCAACATTACACAGGGGTGTGCAAATTAGTCGCAACACACATAAACGTAGATTCTGTGTCCACTTCTCCACTCACAAGCTGTGTTATTCGACAAAATCGACATTCACGTAACCTAATTTCAATTTTATTGAAGCTTTTACTTCGTACAATTAAGTGGAACGAGCTAATATCCACTTACCATGTGACGTTTCGAAATAAATCATGTTTGTAATACAATGGTGAAAGCTTCGTCAGGAGACTTGCTAGCAGACAGAACTCATATGGAGTTCGCAGTTGGGAGGCATCGTCAGAAACAAGTTAATATTCGGCGAAAGTGTAGTAGATCCACTGCTGAATGATGTCTGGCTGTTCGCAGGTGATGCGTTTGTGTACACGGAGGTGACTTGTTACGAAATGCAGAGGGACTTGCAGACAATTAGCACCTGCACGAAGATGGCCAGCTGACTGTAAACATAAATAAATGTAACGTAACGTGTGTAAATAGAGAAAAATAATCGATGTCGGTTGTTAGTCACCGGTATCACATACAAACTTGTAGCACGTATGAGGAAAAAGGGAGGCAGGAAGATTGGGTTTAACGTCACGTCGACATCGAGGTCATTAGAGACGGAGCACAAGCTCGGATCGTGTCAAGGGTGTGGAAAGAAATCAGGCGTGCCCTTTCAAAGGAAACATTCCAGCATTTCCCTGGAGCGGTTTATGGATATCACTGAAAACGATAAGAGTTACTAGGTCGGAGAGTAAAACAAATAAACGAATCAGGCAACAGACTAGAGTGGAAAATTTAATTATGGCTATAATGAAATGGAGGTGGATGGAAGATGGAGGTAGGCGACAAGATGGTGGATAAAGCAGCGCGTTCTTTGCTGCATTCCTGGATATGAGAAAAGAAGGAGACGGTCACCTAAAGGAACGTGGGCGTGTAGAGCGAAAGACTATAATAAACGGAAAAGTCTACAAGAGACCTACGTTGCCTGACAGAAAAGTGAAGCACCCAGAACATATAGTCGGACGTCAATGTATCTTCTTTCACGTACACACCATCTGTGGATATGTAAATTCTGCTTGACAGCTACAGTGGCCGATTGATTGCATTCATATTGTTCGTCTTTAGTGTTGTTACGATCTTCGTAGAGTATAAAGTGGCGTTAACAGATGTTGACTGACGACAATGAAGGACACGGGGATTCCGAATAGTCGTGTGAGACAATCCACAATGAGATTTTCACTCTGCAGCGGAGTGTGCGTCTCATTCTGGAAACGCCCCCAGGCTGTGGCTAAGCCATATCTCCGCAATATCCTTTCTTTCAGGAGTGCTAGTTCTGCAAGTTTCACAGGAGAGCTTCTGTAAAGTTTGGAAAGCAGGAGACGAGGTACTGGCAGAAGTAAAGCTGTGAGGACGGGGCGCGAGTCGTGCTTTGGTAGCTCAGTTGGCAGAGCACTTGCCCGCGAAAGGCAATGATCCCCAGTTCGATTCTCTGTCCGTTTTGAGCTGCCAGGAAGTTTCGTGTGAGACAATGTCATCAGCAACTGACAGAATTTGAAACGGGTCTTATTTTGGGTCTCCATTTGGCCGGTTGGCTGCATCGTGCAATATCTAGAGCTTTGGGGTATTCGGATATGACAATGGTCCGATGTTGAACTGGATGGTATTTAAGGACAGCCATACTTGTCGTCAACATTTCGACAGACCTCGACTCAGCCCCACGAGGTGTGATCGCCGTACTGTGCACCAAGCACATCGTAATCTCGTCACATATGTGCATGCCACCCGAGAACGAGTAATAGACTCGGTGCAACATTCTGTCATTCCGCACCATTGGTCGGAGGTTTGCAGCAGCCAGACGACGGAATTTACGTCGTATGAGTTGGCTGCCACTAACACGACAACACAGATGTCTGCGTTTGGACTGGTGACATGACCGGGGAGCATGGAATGCTGATTAATGCCGTCGCATTTTGTTCAGACACGAATCGAGATTCTGTTGTACCCTAGATGGCCATTTTGGGCGAGTATGGCGGCGATCTGTTTAAAGGTTCCATTCTTCCGATGACTGGGAGAGGCATAGCGACGTTACTCCTGACCTCATGGTGTGTAGGGGGGGGGGGGGGGGCATCGGGCATGACTTCAAATGGCTCTGAGCACTAAACATCTGAGGTCATCAGTCCCCTGCAACGGCCTTGCCGCAGTGGATACACCGGTTCCCGTCAGATCACCGAAGTTCTACATCTACATTTATACTCCGCAAGCCACCCAACGCTGTGTGGCGGAGGGCACTTTACGTGCCACTGTCATTACCTCCCTTTCCTGTTCCAGTCGCGTATGGTCCGCGGGAAGAACGACTGCCGGAAAGCCTCAGTGCGCGCTCGAATCTCTCTAATTTTACATTCGTGATCTCCTCGGGAGGTATAAATTGGGGGAAGCAATATATTCGATACCTCATCCAGAAACGCACCCTCTCGAAACCTGGACAGCAAGCTACACTGCGATGCAGAGCGCCTCTGCCACTTGAGTTTGCTAAACATTTCCGTAACGCTATCACGCTTACCAAATAACCCTGCGACGAAACGCGCCGCTCTTCTTTGGACCTTCTCTGCCTCCTGCGTCAACCCGACCTCGTACGGATCCCACACTGATGAGCAATACTCAACTGTAGGTTGAACGAGTGTTTTGTAAGCCACCTCTTTTGTTGATGGACTACATTTTCTAAGGACTCTCCCAATGAATCTCAACCTGACACCCTCCTTACCAACAATTAATTTTATATGATCATTCCACTTCAAATCGGTCCGTACGCATACTCCCAGATATTTTACAGAAGTAACTGCTACCACTGTTTTTTCCGCTATCATATAATCATACAATAAAGGATCCTTCTTTCTGTGTATTCGCAATACATGACATTTGTCTATGTTAAGGGTCAGTTGCCACTCCCTGCACTAAGTGCCTATCAGCTGCAGATCCTCCTGCACTTTGCTGCAATTTTCTAATGCTGCAACTTCTCTGTATACTACAGCATCATACGCGAAAAGCCGCATGGAACTTCCGACACTATCTACTAGGTCATTTATATATATTGTGAAAAGCAATGGTCCCATAACACTCTCCTGTGGCACGCCAGAGGTTACTTTAACGTCTGTAGACGTCTCTCCATGAAGAACAACATGCTGTGTTCTGTATGCTAAAATCTCTTCAATCCAGCCACACAGCTGGTCTGATATTCCGTAGGTTCTAACTTTGTTTATCAGGCGACAGTGCGGAACTGTATCGAACGCCTTCCGGAAGTCAAGGAAAATAGCATCTACCTGGGAGCCTGTATCTAATATTTTCTGGGTCTCATGAACAAGTAAAGGGAGTTGGGTCTCACATGATCGCTGTTTCCGGAATCCATGTTGATTCCTACAGAGTATATTCTGAGTTTCCAGAAATGACATGATACGCGAGCAAAAAACAATTCTAAAATTCTACACAGATCGATGTTTTGCGCATCTGCTCGACGACCCTTCTTGAAAACTGGGACTACCTGTGCTCTTTTCACAATTATTTGGAACCTTCCGTTCCTCTAGAGACTTGCGGTACACGGCTGTTAGAAGGGGGGCAAGTTCTTTTGCGTACTCTGTGTAGAATCGAATTGATATCCCATCAGGTCCAGTGGACTTTCCTTAAGCGCTGTTCGGCCTGGCTGGCACTTGGATGGGTGACAATCCGGGCTGCCATGTGCTGTTGCCATTTTCCGGGGTGCACTCAGTCTTGTGATGCCAATTGAGGAGCTACTCGACCGAGTAGTAGCGGCTCCGGTCACAAAAAACCATCGTAACAACCGGGAGAGCGGTGTGCTGACCACGCGTGCCTCCTATCCGCAACCTCATCTGAGGATGACACGGCGGTCGGATGGTCCCGATGGACCACTTGTGGCCTGAAGACGGAGTGCTGACCTTGCTTTTCATCAGTTCCCTAGAACTTAGAACTACATGAACTTAACTAACCTAACGACATCACACACATCCATGCCCGAGGCAGGATTCGAACCTGCGACCGCAGCAGTCGCGCGGTTCCGGACTGAAGCGCCTAGAAACGCTCGGCCACAGCGCCCGGCGGGCATGACTTGAGGCAGGGCTGGTTGCGACTCGGGAAACTGTGAGAGCACAACGGTAGACACAGATATAGTGCATCCTCATGTGTTATTCCTCAAGCGACAGTACCATGGTGCCAATTTTCGGTAGGACAATGCTCGTCCACACACGGTACGTGTCTGTGTGAACTCTGAGCACGATGTTGATGTACTCCCGTGGCCAGAAATATCCCCAGATCTGCCCCCAGTAGTGCGTATACGACCAGCTCGGACGTAAACTCTATTCCGCTGTCAGTATCCGGGATATAAGGGACCAGTTGTGTGCCAACATGCCTCAGGTGAGGATACAATGACCTCATGACATCGCTCCCAACTGAATCAGCGTATGCATCCAGACCAGAAGAGGTGCTATGTGTCATACACATAAGTGGGCTCATACTGAAAATTCTTTTGTAAATTTGACACGATTTTGTCATCACTGAAATAGCATCACATAACCTCTCCTCCCTTGAAGTTTCATTTCGTTTCCTCCACCCTTCCCGGATGTTTCACTTCTTTTGTCAGGCGGTGTGTTTCTTGCAATTTCTACCAAACGGTCGACGTTCATGACGATGCTGAGATAATAAATTTTAGAGTCTAGGAAAATAGTGAGGATACAGATAATTTTTAACAATTTATAGTAACGACTAGACAATAACGAACACAATTTGCCGGCCGCGGTGGTCTCGCGGTTCTAGGCGCGCAGTCCGGAACTGTGCGACTGCTACGGTCGCAGGTTCGAATCCTGCCTCGGGCATGGATGTGTGTGATGTCCTTAGGTTAGTTAGGTTTAAGTAGTTCTAAGTTCTAGGGGACTGATGACCACGGATGTTAAGTCCCATAGTGCTCAGAGCCATTTGAACCATTTGAAAACAATTTGACTTTTACCGCTCAGGTCTGTTACCATTGTTATAGATCATTGAAGTAGCAGGTGTGTGTGTTTGTATCGTGTGGATGGGTGCGGAGTGTAAAGGTACGTTGCGTCTGCATTGTTCCGGATGAGCATGACGTGAAAGGGAGGGCTACACGCCTCGAACAGTGACAAAGGCGCCGCCGGGCTTCACTTGCCCATCCTACTGGCTGCTCACGATCGGCAAGTAACGCTGTATCTGGCAACGTTTAACGTTTTTTCCATATCAGATTGTGCATAACAGGTGCATGTATCACTCATATTGTTGGGAATAGAGTAAACAACATTGTTATTGGAAACCTGTTTTAACCAAAGCATTCGAATGTACAAAGTCAGTTGTCTAACTGATTCAGTTTGCTAATAATAAACTGTATTCTTAGGTTGTGTAACAGAAACAACCCAGCGCACCCTTTCATGGGCGCAGTTATTATGTTCACTTCTCTCTCGGGATGACACATAATTGGACGTGAAGAGGACATGGCACTTTTGCTGAATTACACTTCAGCGTCGCGTTGAGCGCGAGGTAATTGTAAAAACAGCACTAGCTATGCCTGGGGAGGGAAATCGACCGTGCCTTTTTCAAAGAAACCGTTCCAGCATTTCCCTTAATCGTTTAGGAAAATCCTGAAAAAAATCAGGGTGGCTGGAGTCGAACCGCAGATTTTCCGAAGCGAGTCCAGCGTCATCCCGTTCGGTGGCTCATTTTCATAGACGAAATTGAATTTAGAACATTTTGTAATATAACAGTTTTTTTATTCAAAATATGTAGTTAAATGTTTGTAATTACCGTTCAAATGGTTCAAAGGGCTCTGAGCACTATGCGACTTAATTTCTGAGGTCATCAGTCGCCTAGAACTTAGAACTAATTAAACCTACCTAACCTAAGGACATCACACACATCCATGCCCGAGGCAGGATTCGAACCTGCGACCGTAGCGGTCACGCTGTTCTAGACTGAAGCACCTAGAACCGCACGGCCACACCGTAATTACTGTATTTGTGTTTTTTGTTTAAGGATATCAGTGACTATGTGTGTCTGTAATAGTGTACAAGAGTTTAGTCCTATTTCTCTGTGTATATGGCCAATAGCAAATAAAGACGAAATGTACGCCTTGCCTCTCGTCGCTCAATAGCGGTAAGTAAAAGGATTGACCAGCCAGCGCTGTTAGCCATTAGTCTGGACTTTTCAGTGATTTACGCAATAATGGACTGGTTGTGAGTTCGAATCCAGCAGTGAATATGTGCGCTATTTTCATCTTCTAAGTTTCCGTTGTATGCTGTTGTACAAAATGGTGTTTTTCGTAGCGCTACATAACGATACGTGCCGATTTTTGTGGGTGTCCTGGAGGTAAGGAGCAGAGCACTGTTTATTTAGACTCTATAAGCCAGACGAAAATCCGTACAAAAATAGGAATTTTGTCGTAGTGCAGTGGGCAGGCAGTAGGTCATGGGGCGTATGAGTCAGCGCGGCTTGGCGGGGTGGGGTGTCTGGGAGGGGCTGACGCGGAGTGCAGGTTGCTCTATTGATCGCTGCTGTACTGCGTCACACGGCGTCTGTGAGCAGCGCTGCAGCACTATCCAGGCTGGCCAACTTCCGCAGCCGCCGCCGTACCATTCATCCACGACGATTGGCTGTACTTGCGTACGTGTCGCCGCTCGCGAACAATAGCCGCACGCGTCCAGCCTCCGCGTAGCGCGTATTACAGTTTCACGTCTGGGGAGCGTTGGTCTACACTGGCGTCGCAAAGCTTCTTATGTAGCCAAATTTTTTTACTATTTTTGTTTCAAATCGTGTATAATTCCCCACTACAGTTGATTCGTATATATAGTACGTGCAGCTTAGCTTCCGAACAGTTTTAACAATTTTTCATTACGAACATCACAGTCACAGTGTTTCGTAGCTTCATTCCATCGATAGAACTGTCATGTTTGGCATGTTTCCCTTCATTTTTTTTAACACTGGGGGACTCACCGGGCAATAAAAAAAATGGTTCAAATGGCTCTGAGCACTATGGGACTCAACTGCTGTGGTCATAAGTCCCCTAGAACTTAGAACTACTTAAACCTAACTAACCTAAGGACAGCACACAACACCCAGCCATCACGAGGCAGAGAAAATCCCTGACCCCGCCGGGAATCGAACCTGGGAACCCGGGCGTGGGAAGCGAGAACGCTACCGCACGACCACGAGATGCGGGCCCACTGGGCAATAATATTGCCATGTGCTTGACAGTAAAATATTTATCCTTTCTTTGACTATACTTAAAAATTGAGGATTTTTGATTAATCAACACTGTTCGTGCAACTGTGGCAGTATTATGTTCGTAAGTCAACCGTTTCTGCCATTCCAGTAGTGCCATTTTTTTCTAACCGATAGGGCCATTTTTTTTCTAACCGAGAGCAGCCAAGAGATCCCTCAGAACATACCAAAAACAATCGATATCGCAAGGCTACCAGTTGATCTGCGACATTGTTTCGTTGTATCCAGACGTTTAGATCTACATCTACATGATTACTCTGCAATTCACATTTAAGTGCTAGGCAGAGGGTTTATCGAACCACAATCATACTATCTCCCTACCATTCCACTCCCGAACAGCGCGCGGGAAAAACGAACACACATCCATGCCCGAGGCAGGATTCGAACCAGCGACCGCAGCAGTCGCGCGTTCCGGACTGAAGCGCCTAGAAACGCTCGGCCACAGCGGCTGGCGGGCAGGGATGGTTGCATCAAAAGAGAGAAAGTCATACGGAAAGAAAATTGAGCTTGCCTAAGAGCGGCAGGAAGGTTGTTGACATATACTTGCACACTCTCTGCAAATGCAACGTGAAAAACACTCTCCGTCGTAGAGATTTTGGAAACGCGAAGTGTTTTGTGAGGTATACAAGAATTCTCCTACAACCAATTAATCATTTCTGCATCTGAATAATTTTGGGCTCTTGTGAACCAGAAAGCGAAATGTTTTGTGCCAAGCGATATGAAGTGGAATGATCACGTCAGCTTGGTAGTAGGGAAGGAGAATGCTTGACGTCGTTTTATTGAGAGAATTTTGGCAAAAGTAGCTCATTTATGAAGGAGATTGCGAACAGAACGCTAGTGCAACCTGCTTTTTAAGTACCGCTAGAGAATTTGGGATCCCCACCAGGTCGGGTTAAAGGGAGACATCGAAGCAGTTAAGAGGCGTGCTGCTAGATTTGTTACTGGAAGGTTCGATCAGCACGTAAGCATTGTGGCGAAGTTTCCTGAACTCAAATGGGAATCTTTGGAGGGAAGACGACTCCCTTTTTGAGAGTCACTATTGCGTAAAATTAGAGAACCAGCATTCGAGGCCGACTGCATATGGATTCTACTGCCGCAAACATACACTTGGCGAAAGGACCACGAAGATGCCGTTGTGGCCGAGCGGTTCTAGGCGCTAAAGTCTGGAACCGCGCGACCGTTACGGTCGCAGGTTCAAATCCTGCCTCAGGCATGGATGTGTGTGATGTCCTTAGGTTAGTTAGGTTTAAGTAATTCTAAGTTCTAGGGGACTGATGACCTCAGAAGTTAAGACCCATAGTGGTCAGAGCCATTTGAACCATTTTTTCAACCACGAAGATAAGATGAGAAAACTTATGGGTGGTAAGAAGGCTTTTAAACAGGAGTTTTTTCCTCGCTTTATTTGCGAGTGGAAAACGGAAGGAAACGACTAACAGTGCTATCCTCCGCCATGAACCTTACGGTGGCTTGCGAAGTATGCATGTAGACGCAGAATTAAATTTGCAGCAGAATATGTTCTGGAGAGATCTGCTGCTCTGATTATAGAAAAACAAAATGTAGAAACATGTATTTGAGTTTTCTAGGAAGATATTCTCGCTAATTTTCCCTATTAACACATGGATATCTTCAGATGTCACAGGTCCGTCTCAGAATTATACACGAGTAGCGTAATTTCATCTAGCAACAGTTCTTTCTAGAGACGCATATGCCGCAAGAATAAATGGCAGGTGGATTTTTTTTTTCAGCTCTACGAATATGAGTTTCTACGGCTGGTGATCTGAGCATCTTCCATGTAAATAGAAAAATGGCATTTTCTCTTAGAACTAAATTTCAGTAAATTTCTTACTCTAACCATAAGCAAAGTGATGTTGCGAGAGTAAAACTACACTGTGAATGGTCGGCTGCTAGAGAGTGCAACGAAAGTATATGTCACATACGCTTGCAAGGTACGAAAAAGTGACGATCGAATTACGGTTCGCTGGCTTGACTTGACTTGACTTGGTTTTGTGCTGCTCTGATCTATCAATAGAAATACATAATGTTTTGTTTTGGAAACTTCTAAACCAATTTATTTCCGACAAGAATTTCGTTATAGCAGATAAGATACGAAAACTGTTCCTTGATGTAAAAGTGTCATTGAAATAATGTTTCATCCTAAATGTATGATTAGGAAAAATATAGAATGTCTAATTTTGCTAACAAAATTAATTTGTTGTTGCCACACTGTATCCGTTTGGGTGAGACCTTTGAAAGCCGAACGCTTCCAAGGTTTCAGTGGATTGATATTCTTGTGGAATGGCTCGTACCCGATTATGCATTATGAGCATATAATACAGACAGCGAGTAGCACTGATAAATCGTTTCCATCTATAGGAGAAAATTTCGACCTTTGTATCTGGTCTCCTAGTGTAATCCAACCGAGGTTTGTTCCTTGTTCGGATGCATTTATCAAAAAAATAGTTCAAATGGTTCTGAGCACTATGGGACTTAACCTCTGAGGTCATTAGTCCCCTAGAACTTAGAACTACTTAAACCTAACTAACCTAAGGACATCATACACATACATGCCCACTGCAGTATTCGAACCTGCGACCGTAGCGGTCGCGCGGTTCCAGACTGTAGCGCCTAGAACCGCTCGACCACTCCGGCCGGCGATGCGTTTATCAGACAGCCTGTAGGTTTTTTACATCATTAAATATATTTATAGAACCTAAATTAAGTTTTAGTTGACAATCAAAAATATTTATCATTAGACTAACGTTCGAATCTTAACCATAATCCTATGCTCTTATCTTCTTTACTTAATTTCATTTATTTATATAACCAGAACTAACTTTTGGTGCGCTTTCAACCATAATTATTCTTATACTAACCTACTGATCATATCCATATTCCGTAATCTTGGCTCACTATTACATTTACTTACATACTTGAAATCAGTTTGGTGCGCAGTCAAGAAAAAATTATATGTACAGTCGCGTATCGCCCATTCCCATTTGGTAACTTCAAAACTTTATCAAAAGAACACAGAAATGTTAGACGACTATTTTCCAGCATAGATAACAAGTTATGTGTCCTAATACTTGTTTCGAAATGCGCAGATGACCAGTAGTCAGTCAGTAGTAGCACTTTCCAACGAAATTTAAAAGTGTTAATGGTCGATTTACCGTAAAAAGCAGATTTGCAACCATTTAGAGGAAAATAAGAGTCATCGTCTGGATACTCAAAAAATGGTTCAAATGGTTCTGAGCACTATGGGACTTAACATCTTAGGTCATCACTCAGCTAGAACTTAGAACTACTTAAACCTAACTAACCTAAGGACATCACGCACATCCATGCCCGAGGCAGGATTCGAACCTGAGACCGTAGCAGTCCCGCGGTTCCGGACTGCAGCGCCTAGAACCGCACGGCCACCGCGGCCAGCTCGGAATACTCAGTTTCCTAAGATTATGGTGCTATCTTAAGTTTCTGTCTGCATCGATAAAACTGATGCACAGAAGCTCGTTCCCCGTAGACCCCAATGAAGTCCACTCTCGTCATTCCATCAAAAAGCAGTAATACTAAAAAAAATTAAGAATTATCTGAACCTTTATTAAAATGAAATAATGGGCTCAAGCTGAAAATTTCAGTAGAATTCCGTTTTCCTCTGAACAGGAACAGTTTGACGGAAGTATGAAGAGGATAATACGCTTGCGATCAGCAGCAAGGATAAGAAGCGGTGTGGCTTAAAACATAATGCAAGACTTTTTCCCACTGAAGGGATGACAACTATCATTATAGTGTAGTTCTTGGAGAATAAACTCGCTTGTTAATGAGACTTGACGCTTACTACCAAGTTCCTGGTCCGGAGGTAGGGGTAGGGGCCGCGGGTGTGGGAAGGTTGGCAGCAGCGGGCCCGCCTGGCGCACGGTGGGTCTGCATTAGCACTCTCGCACCAGGAGGGCTGAGTGCAGGGCATAAGGCAGGAAGGAACAACACTTCGCCATGGTCACCGACGCCGCTCCACAGGTAATTACTCACCATTTCCTGTATTCACGCAATTTTATTCCTGGATTTTAGGACTGTCATTCTCTCCGGATAATATGAATTGACTTTTAAAGAGGAATACCGGTTATTGTTGGTCTACGTTAGAAGCAAGTGGTGCTTTTGAATATACCGTGAACCTAGCAAATGCGCATAAATTCTTATTTGATCGTGCAGTACTCAAACTGTACTCAGCATAAAAATTTGCTTCTTAGTTCTCTTTTAGTCTTGCAGTCGTCTGTATCTATTTATAGGGGAATGAAGCGCCTTACTGATAATGCAGTTTGACAAGACTGTAATTGAATTCGCTTTAAGATTCCTACGTATACGGAAGACAGTGCATCGTTTCGGACGATAGTATGGCAATTTTTCGTGAATCACATCATTTTCAGTTTGAGTTCCGCTCAAACTGAAAAAAAAATTGTTTTGAGATAGGTGATGTCATTGACTGTACATGCATTCTTACGGTTTCCGCATTATTTGTGACAGTTTCCATGATAAGCATTAGTCATATTTTAGCAAGTACTGTTTCTCAGGCAGTACATTACTGTGTCGGTATTTCGTATATTACGTTCTTAAATTTTCTATGTTATAGATGATCGTAAACGAGTTTGCACTATTTCCACTGTGTTATATAACAGTTAAACGTTCCCGCATATAATTTTCTCCCGCACATTACAACTGAAGGGAATATATGCAGTGCTACCAACTGTACTGGATTATTGGAATAACCATTGCAGTCTTTAATGTGGCGCACAGGCTCAGCTGAAGAGAATTCGAAGTATTAGTTTAATTTAGATGGTTCAGAGGCTCTTTGAACGTCGGAACGGCAAGAAAATTAAATTTACAGCGTGACGTTTTCATGCACTATTTAACCGATGCATTTATTGAAATTTACACCATCTTAGTAAATGACTGAGCGTGTCAATGCCTGTCTCAAACGTTAAGTAAGATTATTGTAATGTACGAGATACTACTTTGTAATTTACGAATTGTGCGCCAATACAGTGTGGATGAAAACGTTTCGCTAAGCGTACCGAGTTCCCCAGCATTTTTATTTTAATTACGTACGTTACGACGTCCATTTTTATGTCACGTGAAATAGTGCAGTAACAAAAACCATATTTCTTGATTGGTTAGTTGTTATGCTTTGTCATATGTACTATGTAATAAAATGTTCCGTGAAAATATTCAGCCGCGAGTGCAGTTAAAAGCTGTCGTAGTTACTTTTTGATTTAAGCAAATGATGACAAAGTATTGATTAGAAAACACTTAAGATAGACTGCATACAGGAAAATAACTTGAGTGTCTATGAAGTGGTCCGCCTTTATCAGATTTTGCCAACGGCCACTATATAATTACAAATGAATTATTACCATAATATTAATTTGATGGAAACTATATGTTGGTGTTGCTATGTGGCCAGCATCAATTCTGGCATGTTCATTAGTAATGGAATTTGAATTCATTTCGTAATAATAATGCATCTTATGCGTAAAACGTATTTCTGTATGTTTTGATGCATTGCATCACCCCGAGACAAAATATAAGCTATTAATGTATACATCGCCAAGTAAATGTGTTTCTCGAGCGCTTGAATTAATTCATTATAGCTTCGTGGCTATGGACTGAAAATACAGCAGCCAGCCACTTTGTGTATAGCCGAACTTTCTCCCATCTTCAGTTGGATAAAAAATATCATACATCCGGCAGCCGTAGCATACGGCATACAGAAAAGGTTATAAAGAGGGAAATTTAATTTTATTACACATATCGAAGACAGGTGACACCCCAAAAGACCTATTTATTGGCGTAACTGGAGCTCCACACGAAGTGACAGTGTGCTGTATTTCTTCGAGTAAATAATTTCTTCCTTTTGGATTTTCTACATGCGCCAGGCGACACTTGAATGCGGTAAAATAAAATTGTGATTTTTGTCGTGAAATTGCTCACTGTGTGGGAGGGTTGTACGAAATGTTTTTTTCGTGACACGTGACCCAAGAATGGCGTAGATTCCAGCGGCAGTACCGAACCCGATCACACTTTAAACCTAGCAGAAAGATTCATCCTGTACAGCCACGTAAGATACGTACAGTGGTAGGTAATCAGGAATTTCATCCTCAGTAGAATTAATTAATGTGTGGCAAGTTCCTATGGGACCAAACTGCTAAGGTCATTGGTCCCTAGGCTTACACACTACTTAATCTAACTTATGCTAAGGACAACACACACACACACATGCTGGAGGGAGGACTCGAACCTCCGACGGGGGAAGCCGCGAGAACCGTGGCAAGGCGCATCGGACCGTACGGCTAACCCGCGCGGCTCATCCTCAGTAGAATTTCATATAATACGAAGAGCACTATGTCACAATCTTGTTCCCCCTGTATCAGTTTATGGAACATCTGAGTATTAACGTGTCTAATGTAATCACAGTTTCTTCCGCACGCTTAAAAATTATTTTCGGTTGTTACATATGAGAACGGCAGCAAAACCCGAGCGAGATCAGGGAAGAGAGTGACCAACTTCTTTGTGTCACGAGCATACAAGCACTCCTTTCGGTTGATTCATTTATTTTTATTTATTTGCTTATTGACAACACTGAAACTGTAAGACAAGACTCACATAATAATATTGCTGATTAAAAGTACGGTATTGTAGTGCACTGCTACGTCTGTTCCAAGTCGAAATAGAAAATAATTTAGGTATTTGTAATTTTCCGCCTTTATTGATTTACTATCTGAGTACTCGACATTGCCAGGGTACGTATTTATTCCAGTCTTCTATTAGTCCATCTCCTCCTGCCCCCTGTCTCTGTCCATCTCCTTGTCCCCCTTTCCCCATTCATCTCATCCTATTTCCTTTCGCTGTGCATCTCCTCCTCTTCCCTTCTTCTGTCTGTTTCCCCCCTCCCCTTGTTCATCTGATCCCTCCCCCTTTCACTGCCTGTCTTCCACCCCCTGTTTCTGTCCATCTCCTCCTCTTTCCTTTGTCTGTCATCTCCCCCCCCCCCCCGAATGTTTGTCTGTCATCTCCCCCCCCCCCCCCCCGAATGTCTGTTCATCTCTTCCGCCTCCCTTCTGTCTCCTCGTTATCATCCCAATACAAGGCTGGTGCTCCTTACCCTCCACCACCTCCCGCTCACAGTATTTCTTACCAGGTCGTAACTAATATGTGTACCAAATTTAGTTGAAATCGTTCAGTGGGTTTAAGATGTGCTATTTACATATGGCTTTGCCGGCATACCCACATGTCAGATAAATTTCACATACATTTAACATATTTAACACCTTTTTGTAGCCGGCTGAGGTGGCCGAGCGGTTCTAGGCGCTATAGTGTGGAACCGCGCGACCGCTACGGTCGCAGGTTCGAATCCTGCCTCGGGCATGGATGTGTGTGATGTCCTTAGGTTAGTTAGGTTTAAGTAGTTCTAAGTTCTAGGGGGCTGATGACCTCATAAGTTAAGTCCCATAGTGCTCAGAGCCATTTGAACCATTTTGAACCTATTTGTATACATATTTTATCTGTAGCTATAGCGAATTTCGCCCTGCCATTTAATTTTCACGCAGCTCAGTGTTTATGAAGTCGTATCTCCTGAACTATGTGCTGCGCAATGATATAATTTTGCAGGTACATTTCGTGGTATATCTGGCTAGAGTTTCCGAAACGTGTTGCGAATAGAGTTAGTACCAAACGAATAGGTTGGTTGGTTGATTCGGGGCAGGGGAGCAAACAGCGAGGTCATCGGTCCCATCAGATCAGGGAAGGAATTAGTTCTGTGCCCTTTTACAGGAACCATCCCGGCATTTACCTGAAGAGATTTAGGGAAATCACGGAAAAGCTGAATCAGGATGGCCGGATGCGGGTTTGAATCGACGTCGTCCCGAACGCGAGTGCAGTGTGCTAACCACTGCGCCACCTCGCTCGGTGCAAGCGAATGAGAGTTAGTAGCAAAGAAGTAATAAATTGAAACGTCATAGATGATGCCGCAGTTTTTCTCGCATCTCACTGTTTATGACGTCGTATATCCTGACCTCTGTGTCGTATAGTGATTTGATTTTGCTGGTGCATTGAGTGGTATATGTGAATGCCGTCTGCAAAACGGAATAGCGAAAATGTAGTATGCGATAAACTTTTGTCCTTTCATCATTTTGTGGGGGTTGCCGGAGAGAGAAACATTTTTAGAAGTTTGAATTTACATATAAAATTTGTTGCAAGTCACTAAGTGCTCACATTCTCAAATACTAGATGACTAAAGTGTGAGTATTCGGGTGTCGTGAGCTACACTGTTTCTTCACCTGCAACATCCCCTTTGATAGATAAGTGGTTCTTATCCCTACAACGATGCTTTCCAGTCAGTTAAACCAGTCAGTTAAGTGATACGTTCACCGAGACTACTTGAAATCGGTCCTGTGGTTTAGGATGAGATGCAGAACATGCTTACATACACTACTGGCCATTAAAATTGCTACACCACGAAGATGACGTACTACAGACGGGAAATTTAACCGACAAGAAGAAGATGCTGTGATATGCAAATGATTAGCTTTTCAGAGCATTCACACAAGGTTGGTGCCGGTGGCGACACCTACAACGTGCTGGCATGAGAAAAGTTTCCAACCGATTTCTCATACACAAACAACAGTTGATCGGCGTTGCCTGGTGAAACGTTGTTGTGATGCCTCGTGTAAGGAGGAGAAATGCGTACTATCACGTTTCCGACTTTGATAAAGGTCGGATTGTAGGCTATCGCGATTGCGGTTTATCGTATCGCGACATTGCTGCTCGCGTTGGTCGTGATCCAATGACTGTTAGCAGAATATGGAATCGGTGGGTTCAGGAGGGTAATACTGAACGCCTTTCTGGATCGCAACGGCCTCGTATCACTAGCCGTCGAGATGACAGGCATCTCATTCGCATGGCTGTAACGGATCGTGCAGCCACGTCTCGATTCCTGAGTCAACAGATGGCGATGTTTGCAAGACAACAACCATATGCACGAAAACTTCGACGACGTTTGCAGCAGCATGGACTATCAGCTCGGAGACCATAGCTGCGGTTACCCTTGACGCTTCATCACAGACAGGAGCGCCTGAGATGGTGTACTCAACGGCGAACCTGGGTGCACGAATGGCAAAACGTCATTTTTTCGGATAAATCCAGGTTCTGTTTACAGCATCATGATGGTTGTATCCGTGTTTGGCTGCATCGCGCTGAACGCATATTGGAAGCGGGAATTCGTCATCGCCATACTTGTGTATTACCTGGCGTGATGATATGAGGTGCCATTGGTTACACGTCTCTGTTACCTCTTGTTCGCATTGACGGCACTTTGAACAGTTGACGTATTTCAGCAGGATAATGCACGACCGCATGCTGCAGGCCCAGTACGGGCCTTTCTGGATACAGAAAATGTTCGATTGATGTCCTGGCCAGCACATTTTCCAGATCCCTCACCAATTGAAAACGTCTGGTCAATGGTGGCCGAGCAACTGGCTCGTCACAATACTCCAGTCACTACTCTTGATGAACTGTGGTATCGTGTTGAACCTGCATGGGCAGCTGTACCTGTACACGTCATCCAAGCTCTGTTTCACTCAATGCCCAGGCGTATCAAGGCCGTTATTACGGCCAGAGTTGATTGTTCTTGGTACTGATTTCTCAGGATCTATGCAACTAAATTGCGTGAAAATGTAATCAGATGTCAGTTATAGTATAATATATTCGTCCTATGAATACCGGTTTATCATCTGTATTTCTTCTTGGTGTAGCAATTTTAATGGCCAGTAGTGTACATGACAAGCTGCTACGGTCGCAGGTTCGAATCCTGCCTCGGGCATGGATGTGTGTGATGTCCTTAGGTTAGTTAGGTTTAAGTAGTTCTAAGTTCTAGGGGACTGATGACTTCAGATGTTAAGTTCTAATGGTTCTGAGCACTATAGGACTTATCTTCTAAGGTCATCAGTCCCCTAGAACTTAGAACTACTTAAACCTAACTAACTTAAGGACATCACACACATCTATTCCTGAGGCAGGATTCGAACCTGCGACCGTAGCGGTCGCGCGGTTCCCGACTGTAGCGCCTAGAACCACTTGGCCATCCCGGCCGGCCAGATGTTAAGTCCCATAGTGCTTAGATCCATTTTAACTAAGTAAATACCTATGTTTTGATAATGTTTCAGGTTTCTCTGTAAGCGAACACAGGCCCAGAATTTTATCGTTGAGTTACATCTCTGTAAAACTCCTTGAAGTGTGCCCCTTAACACTGGTCTTCATTTTTTTCGTGAGCCGTGTACAAGTTTTTCCTTGATAGCACTCTTCGATTTTTCTTGAGTATCGCTGATGCCTACCAGAATGGTTCCCCGATTGATTTATTGCAGATTTTTTCTGAAATCAAATACAGTTTGAGAAAAATAGTGCTGTAATTGAGTTGTACTAAACACGCATCTGTCCCCTTATCCACTTTATCTGAATAAGCACTTGAAATGTATGCACGTAATAACGTCCGAATTTATGTTTTTCTCCAACAGTGGATATCACGTTTCGATTCCGAGTCTTACATTGATTAAGATTTAGATTTCCGTGAGCCAATACCGACAGTGTTCCTTTGAAAGATACACGTTCCATTTCCCTGCGTAGCCTTCCCTAAACCGCACTTGTTCTTCATCTCTAATAATGTCGTTTTCTATGTGACATTACACGTCAGTCCTTCATTTTTCCTTCTGACTGTTTACGAACGCTGATGTCAGGCTCTAATTCTCTGTCAGCTGTCGTGTATCTTCATACAGCAGGACGCGTACTTTAATGAGTGGTCATGATAAATACGTGTTCTGCTTGTTTCAGAAGTTAGGTTAGGTTAGTGTTGTTTAACGTCCCATCGACAACGAGGTCATTAGAGACGGAGCGCAAGCTCGGGTTAGGGAAGGATAGGGAAGGAAATCGGCCGTGCCCTTTCAAAGGAACCATCCCGGCATTTGCCTGAAACGATTTAGGGAATTCACGGAAAACCTAAATCAGGATGGCTGGAGACGGGATTGAACCGTCGTCCTCCCGAATGCGAGTCCAGTGTGCTCAGAAGTGCTTGCTCAGAGTGAAAGTCCCCGGAACACAAAGTCGATTATATCTTACGCAGCAGCCGTAACTGAACTCTCAGGCAGCGCCGCGTGCAACATATCACCAATACAGCGGGGGAAATTTGTGAGGCATTTTATTTAGGCAAGAACCGTCGAGCTTATCTTTATGATCAGTCTCATGTCTGGTGCCAAATACGATAAATACCGTTGCACAATTTTGACTAACCCCGAAATGTCTGCGCAGTAGAACTTCGTCTATAACCGCCGTTCCACAGGCATCTAGGTGAACGCTCGAGTCAAAAATATTCTGTAACTGGATGGTACTCAACCGAGACGATGAATCAGGCCATTGAGCTTACAGTCATTTTTGAAATGAAATGGATTTATACAGTTCTCAGTACACGTTGCGTTACAGTGCTATAATATACTGAAATAGTGTTGCGAGTATCAGCGTCACGATCAAACATCACTCAGCGCAGTGGTGTGCTCGTGGATAGTTGCATTTCACGTACACCGATGAGTAAAAGCATTCACCACTGCCTACGGCGAGTTTTAAACCGACGTGGCGTTGCGGTGAAAATATACAAGATGCTACACAATGTTACACACCTCTAGAGGTTGTTTAGAGGACTTACTAAATCAAGTTTTACATAGGAACCCTTGTCCAGAAACGTCATCCAATGACACTATGTAGCGTCCAAGTTATAGGCTCCGGCCCCTGTAAATGTATGTATACACAGGATGATTCCGTGATGATGTTACAAACTTTCTAGGATAATGGAGAAGGTTAAATGTATCAGTTTGAGGTAAGGGTCACTGCACTGGAACGAACGATTCAAAAGTTACAAGCGAAAACCGTTGTGATGCGCCTCAGCGTGGAATACATGTACTGGTAGTGTTGTTGCTACGTTTTTAGCGTAGACAACTTTTACGGTTTGTAGGTAGTATGAACCAAAGCAAGGAAAAGTGTGCAGTAAACATGGGCTCTAAAATGCGTACCTGAGGAGCCATGAACTTGTTCATCTTCGCTACTGTGAAAGACACGTCCTCTACTGAACATGTGCTCATAGCTCATAAGGTATGGATTATAGAGCCCATCTTTACTGTACATTTTTCCTTGTTTTGGTCCATCCTACCACCTCTGGAAGTTGCCTACTCTATAATCTTAGCAACAACAGTACGAGGGCATGTATTCTACTGTCAGAAGTACCAGAACGGTTTTCGCTTACAGGTTCCGACTCGTTCGTTTCAGGTACAAGAACCCTTACCTCAATTGATTATCCTTCTCTATGATGCTAGAAAGTTCGTGAAGTCATCGCCTTCCATAATGTTCGCACATGCATTGACTATGCGCTGAAGCATGTTGTCAGGCGTTGTCGGTGGATCACGATGGCAAATATCCTTCAACTTTCCCCACAGAAAGAAATCCGGGGACGTCAAATCCGGTAAACGCGCGGTTCATGGTATGGTGCTTCGACAACCAATCCACCTGTCATGAAATATGCTATTCAATACCGCTTCAACCGCTATGTGCCGGACATCCATCGAGTTGGGAGTACATCGCCATACTGTCATGCAGTGAAAAATCTTGTAGTAACATCGGTAGGAAATCAGCATACATTGCACCATTGAGACTGTTATCGATAAAATGGGGGCCAATTATCCTTCCTCCCATAATGCCGCACCATACATTAACCCACCAAGGTCGCTGATGTTCCACTTGTCGCAGCCATCGTGGATTTTCCGTTGCCCAATAGTGCATATTATGCCGGTTTACGTTACCGCTGTTGTTGAATGACGCTTCGTCGCTAAATAGAACGCGTGCAAAAAATCTGTCATCGTCCCGTAATTGCTCTTGTGCCCAGTGGCAGAACTATACACGACGTTCAAAGTCATCTCCATACAAGTCCTGGTACATGGAAATATGGTACGGGTGCAATCGATGTTGATGTAGCATTTTCAACACAGACGTTTTCGAGATTCCCGATTCTCTCGCAATTTGTCTGCTACTGATGTGCGGATGAGCCACGACAGCAGCTAAAACACCTACTTGGGCATCATCATCTGTTGCAGGTCGTGGTTGACGTTTCACATGTGGCTGAACACTTTCTGTTTCCTTAAATAACGTAACTATCCGGCGAACGGTCCGGACACGTGGATGATGTCGTCCAGGATACCGAGCAGCATACTTAGCACACACCCGTTGGGCATTTTGATCACAATAGCCATAAATCAACACGATATCGACCTTTTGCGCAATTGGTAAACGGTCCGTTTTAACACGGGTAATGTATCACGAAGCAAATACCGTCCGCACTGGTAGAATGTTACGTGATACCACGTACTCATACGTTTGTGACTTACAGCGCCATCTATCACAAAGCGAAAAAAGTGGTCCAACTAAAACATTCATATACCTTTACGTACTTCACGAATATGTAATAAAAAGGGGGGTTCCTATTTTAAAAGAACGCAGTTGATATCCGTTTGACCTATGGCAGCGCCATCTAGCGGGCCAACGATAGCGCCATCTGGTTTCCCCCTTCAAGCTAGACGAGTTTCGTTCTTTGTGGTTTTTTCGTTTGACGCTTATTTCGTGAGATATTTGGCCCGGTCACGATCAATGGACCACCCTGTATTTACAGGAGCCGGCGCTTTGAGGCTCTGTTGTGTCGTTGGATGACGTTTCCGGACGTGGGTTCCAATGTAAAACTTGATGTACTAACAAGGGGAGGCCGCCAATTGTGAAATTCAGATTCGATTCATACTGCGCATAATAAAAGCTCATGGCCATAGGTGTAATGTGGCAAAGCACCAAGATGCACTTCTCAGCCGTTGTCGAGAAACTCGACAGTTAAAAGAAACCGTTGCGGTGAAATACTCTCTACGATTAATAGTTTTCTACAGCGTCGTGGCGCAGCGGTAAGCGCTCGGGTTCGTAATCCGAAGGCCGCCGGATCGAATATCGCGCCATGGACCCTCTTTTTTTCTTTTTAGTATTTGTTTTTTGTAATTGAAATGTGTGTATGCACACACACACACACACACACACACACACACACACACACACGCGCGCACGCACACACACACGCACACACACACACACACACACACACACACACACACACACACACACACATATATATATATATATATATATATATATATATATATATAAAATTCCCGGCAATCAGTTGCAACAATTATGCATATAATAAGTTGTTGAAGGTCGTTTGTCGCGGAAAAACTGGCGACTTCGAACATCATTATGTTTTCCGCAAACAAAGTTGTATTTCGCAAATGTTATTAATTGTCTTCATAATGTTAACCACGTATAGTTAACGGAAGACGTAGAAACGATATTCCGAAACGAATACGTACAGCGTAAATCAAACGTTCGAATTAGAATAGAAACCCCACGAACACAAATTTGCTGTGGCAGGTATGAAATATAAACTCCGTTACTCGCTCGTTACACTTGAAGGACAGATGTTGAATGGGCCGAAACGAGCCGCCGCATAACAGCGCAGTTGCCTGCTAACTTCGAAAGAAGGTAGATGCGGTCCCTAGCGCAACTTATAACATTGTCGAAAATCAGTGCGGACGTGAGAGCTTTGGTACACCTGTTTAAACAAACCGAAAAATGGAGGCGGTACAATTGGAGAGCGATCCGCCTTCACCAACATGCATAAGCAATTCATTAATAGTTTATATATATATATATATATATATATATATATATATATATATATATATATATTTGAATTACAAAAAACTAATAATAAAAAAATGTTGCATGGCGCGAGATTCGATCCGGCGACTTACCGCTGCGCCACGACGCTGTAGAAAACTATTAATCGTAGAGAGTATTTCACCGCAACGGTTTCTTTTAACTGTCGATTTTCTCGACAACGGCTGAGAAGTGCATCTTGGTGCTTTGCCACATTACACCTCTGGCCATGAGCTTTTATTATGCGCAGTATGAATCGAATCTGAATTTCACAATTGGCGGCCTCCCCTTGTAAGACCGCTCTGAAACCTCTAGAAGTGTGTAAAATGAATTGTGAAACAAGCTGTATAAGCGGCGCAAGGGCAAATGGGGAATCATTCTAGCGACGGTACGGGCCGCAATCTGGAAATCCACTGACATAAGCGACTTTGACAATGGGCAGATTGTCACTGCCTGGTTCCAGGGAACGAACGTCTTGGAGCCGGCTGGCTGTTAGCGTGTTACTGTCGTGAGCATCTGTGGAAAGCTGTTGAAGGATACCGAAACCACGAGCAGGCGCGATGCGCTGTAAAACTCTATAGTCGGCGATCTGACGACGCATTACAATGCTGCTGTAGGCACATAAACGTAAGACTCCACAGCGTGTTACAATGTTAACCCAACGACGTCGTCAGTTTCGATTTCAGTGGGCACAAGATCATCGAGACTGGACCGTCGATCAATTTAAATGTGTCGCTTGGCCAGATGGCTCACGAGGGGACTTTCTGGGAGGTGTATCGAGTTATGAGCTCCCATTTTCGCCTGCTTATAGTGTGGGTAGGCACCTATCACACCCTAAAATTGTAGGTGCCAATGCGACCTCGTTTTTGAAATATTGCCTGTTTCGGCAGCTCGTTATATACAGAAAAGTTTCACTATTGTGGCACGTGAGCGAGTAGCCGAGTGACAAGCGAGCGATACCAGTCTCTTTGTTTTTTTTTTTCAAATGCTTGTTTTAATTTATAATTACTCATGAAAATTTTGCAGGGAACTGATTAAAAAGAATTACAAGCCTCTATAAATCAAAATTACAAATTGAATGTCACATTTTGTTTCAATCTTTTGCATTTATTTTTATTTTAACAGGAAATTAACCGTAGTCAGAACGTTGGCATACATAAATTTGCCTATTTACCTGAAAATTGAGAGAAGTTGTTAAAATATTTCTTCGAAAATAGTCATAAACCCGTCATACAAATGTTGAGAGAGGGTCCTAGAAAATTTTATACCTGTCAGATCGTTGACGCTTCATCGCGCCTAAATCCTGTTTATGGTCTGTGACCGTTGGCGTTCCCCTATTTGTACCTGCCGTTCAACGAATAAAGGGATTCTACTGTCTGTGTACATGAGTAGCGACGGTTATAACTGCCGTCGGTTTCTCGTTAGTTGAAAGCTTGGCTTTGAAGTGTGCAGACGCTTATCCTTTTAAATGGAGCAAAAAGTGCAAATTTTTCTCGAGTGTCAGTCAGTGTAATTTTGACAATATTGAACGTTTGGTGGAAGATCAAGGAGGTCTTTTGTGGGCTCCACCTAACAATGAAGAACGGCAGGAGATAAATCTTGACAAAATTTGACATTCAATGTGTAATTTTGATTTGCAGAGGCTTGTAATTCTTTTTAATCAATTCCTTGCGGAATTTTGATGATTAATTATAAATTAAAAAAAGCATTTGGAAAAAAAGGAAACAAAAGTAGCGCAGACGTGTCTCGAAGCAGGGTCGCCTGGACGGGAGTCTCGCTCCCTTGTCACTTTTTTTTTTTTTTTCGCGGGCAAGTGCTCTACCATCTTTTTTTTTATATAAGTGCTCCACTAAGTGTTTTTTTTAAGAAAACAAATAAAAACCTCTTGTTAGGTATGAAAATAAAAGACGACGTTCTTCATAAATAACACAATATCCTGTGAAAACGTAAAACATAAAAGGTAGCTATATTTCCGCAACGGCCTTCTTTTGTATTTGTATGTTTTTTGTTAACATAAATGAGTATACAGTCTTCTCACCATCACCACTTTTTTTTTTTTTCTTTTTTTGGGAGCACAAGAGAAAGAAAACAAATAGGGTGCAGATAGAGAGCTATGTGTGAGAAGGATAAACATGTGTAAGGAGAAAAAATAACTTAGAAGAGGAGGAGAAAAGAGAACTGAAATAAAATAGGAATACTTTCCGCGCCATGCTCCACTTTGGCGCGCCAGCAGAACAAAATGCATTCTGTCATTGACCATTGAAGGGGAACGTGGGATTGTCCAGCCTTGGCTGGCACGGTTCGTTGAGATTCCAGCTTTGAGGCGGGTTGGTGAAAATGCTCTGTAAATAGTTCGCGAAAGTGGCCCGATAGTGTCGATGCCGGCGAAGGGTGTGGTGATGTACTTGGAGGCGTGTCCAAAAGTCCGCCGGATCGACGATGTCGTCCCGGAAGAGGTAGTTGACAGCCATGCCACTGATCCATGTGATGGCGTGCCACTTAGCCGATGGAAAGTAGGTTGTGTCGGGATGTATCATCATAGTGGGAGAAACGTGATGTGGTGGTACTCGGAGGTAGAAAGCCACAATCTTCTGTACGAGGGTCCAGACAGCTGCTGCTGGCCCACACTCAAAATGATGTAAATCTGTATCTTCGACATTGCACTTGAGGCACAGGGGTGAGTCCACCAGTGCGATGCGATGCAGTTTCTGTCTTGTAGTATACTTGCCGTTGACGAGAAGGTACCACATAGAGGTGGTGTCAGTGGTGTGATACGGTTGATGGATCGTTTTCCAAACTGTAGGCCATGAAACCTGGGGGTGACGTGTTTCGACGGGGTTGCTGGGTGGAGACTTTCGGAGAAGGCGGTAGATGTCGCGGGTGGTCGTCTTCCTGGTCCTGGGGAGCTCGGTGCATATGTAGCTGTACTCCAAAAAGAAACGGCCGATATGTGACATCGGAGGTGGGATGTGTGCCAAAGACGTCGGTGGGCGTCTCGAAACAGGCGCGAGCTCGGTGGTCAACATTCCAGTAAAACTAGCATTTTGGTTTTTCCATAACCGGAGCATAGTATTGGTGTAAAGTGCCGTTTTCCTGGCTCTCACATTAACCATATCGAGGCCACCATCCCGCTTCGGTAAGGTGAGAGCTTCATACTGGACTTTGAAGATGTGTCCAGAACAAATGAAATATCCGAATGCCGCCTGTAACCTGGCCGCCATTGTCGCAGTGATGGGCAGAATCTGCGCTATGTGGGGTATCCGAGCTGCCAGATGGGTATTGACGAAGGTGACTCTCTGGCACATATTCAGCGGGCGTAGTATGTGATTTTGTATGTTGGCCCGGATGCGTTGCAGCAGCGCCCGAAAATTGATCGCCGAGGTGCGGCGAATGTCTCGCGTGTACACCAATCCGAGACAGCGAATGGTGTCCACCAGTTGAAATGGAACTACGCTATCTGTGAGAAGGCCGCGGCCGATCTTCATGGCGCATGATTTTGCCACGTTCATAGCGCTCCCTGCCCCTGCACTGTAACGGGTAATCCACTGCATCGCTGCTTGTACGTCAGCCGCTGAACGTACGACGAGGGCCAAGTCGTCCGCGTAAGCTCGGCAGCGGAACATATGATCCCGGAGTGGAATACCTGTCAAACGTCGCCGTAATCCGCAAATGAGTGGTTCCATCGCAATGGCATAAAGTACCGTCGACAAAGGGCAACCCTGCCGTACTGAGCGTTCAATCCGTATAGGTTCTGTAAGTCTGCCGTTGACGAGAAGTCTGGACGTTGCTCCACGAAGGAGCCGCATAATCACTTGCGTGAACGTCGGGGGAATTGCCATTCGGTCCATCACTGCGTCGAGGAATGCATGATTGACGCGGTCAAACGCTTGTTTGAAGTCGATGGAGATTAAAGCGCCTGGCAGTCGCGAGTGTGTTGCCACAGCGATCACATCTCGATATTCACTGAGGGCCGTCTGTATATTACGATCGCCGCCTAAGGATGTTTGTTCGTGGGAAACAATGTCCCGTAAGACATGTCTGAGTCGCACTGCTAGAAGGCGTGTGAAAATCTTGAAGTCCGAATTGAGTAACGTGATCGGCCGATAACTGTCGAGTCGTGTTCCTCCTGCGGGTTTCGGGACTGGTACAAGTAAGCCTTCCATGAACATTGGTGGCGGGTTCGCCGCGCCGGACAAAAGTTCCCAGTACATTTCCCTCCATCGTGGCATCATCAAATCTTGGAAGGTTCTGTAAAATTCGAGAGGTAAACCATCGGGCCGGGAGATCGATTCAGAGACCCCTTGGCCACAGCGCCTTGGACGTCGTCGGTGGTCACTTCAGCAGTCAGGAGGGTTGCAGCTGCTGCGTTTAGAGTACCAAGTGTCTCTTGGGCAACCTCAGCAATGGCCTCTGCATCGGCAGGTACTTCTTGATAGAAAAGTCTATAGTGCGTTGTGAATGCATCCGCAATGGTAGCTTGCGAAGTCAGCCGTCGTCCATCAGGTAAGTCTAAAGTTGTCATTAAAGCCTGTCGGCGTCGACGAACATTTTGAACAATATGATGCATAGAAGGTTCTTCATCATTAATCCTGTCTTGGCTGCGGGCTCGTACAATGGCTCCCTCTAGACGGCATCTGGTCAAGGATAAAATCTTTGCCTTGATGCGTTGAGCTTCTTTGAGGCGATCCGGGGATGGAGGATGATACATGAGTTCACGTAGAGCGCTATAGTAGAAATCAGTTGTATGGTGATTCCACCTGGCTTTGGCTCTGCCATAGTGTGTCAATGTGCGTCGGATGGCCGGTTTGGCGCACAGCAACCACCACTGCAGTGTGGTCTCGTAACGCATAATGCGTTGAACACAGGTGTGCCACGTGTCGGTGACCTGTTGTCAACATTCAGGGTCCCGCAGTAGCGCGACATTGAGTTTCCAAGGTCCTGCACTGCGCCATATAGATTGTCGACGTAGGTTCATGGTACAGATATAGATGTCATGATCCGAAAAGGCAGATGGCCAACGTTCCGCGTCGAGGAGAACTGATTTTAGAGCGTTAGAGATGTATATTCTATCAAGTCGGCTGGCGGAGTGGCTCGTGATGTGTGTATACCCCGGGCGGTCGCCGTGTACCACTCGCCAAGTGTCGAGGAGACGAAGGCGGCGGACGAGGAAGCGAAGTTCGGGACATGTGGTGAAATGGGGGTATTGGTCTGTGCGCTCGAGAACACAGTTGAAATCTCCACCTACGATGAGATGATCGTATCGACCGAGGAATAAAGGCGTGATATCTTCTGCGTAAAACTGGGAGCGATCCCTCCGTTTGTCAGTGCCCGATGGGGCGTAGAGATTTATGATTTTGAGTCCTTCAACTGTTATGGCCACCCCTCGCGCTGTTGGGAGGTATGCGACATCGGAAACTGCAATTCCTTCTCGGAGGAGAATGGCTGCGCCTGTGTGTTCCATAGCTGCAGGGGCGGCGTACGTCTCATATCCATAACACCCAGTCCAAGTCGCTGTCCTCAGTTCTTGTAACAGGGCGATGTCGATGTCCGCTGCTCTGAGCGTGTCACGGAGCAGTTGAAGTTTAGCATGGGAGCCGATATTGTTAGTATTGATAGTAGCTATTCGGTACGCCTGATGGGAGATCCGTGCTGTTGATAGGTTCGTAGCTGGTGAAGATTGTTGTGGTGGATGCTGGAAGTCCATAGAAGTCGCAGGATTCACCGTAGAAACTTCCCCCATTTTAGTTTTGGTCTAACGGAGAAACAGATCTCATTTCCGCATCAGATGGAGGCGGGAAATCCGTGTCATCCGCCCATGAAAGGTGTCCGACAGGTTTGACATCGGCGAGAGGTGGCAGCGCTGGCCGCGTCGGCTCAATGACGTCGGTGACAACAGGCGTGCTATGTTCCATGGCTTCTGGGCGCGGGGCTTGCGCACGATCTCTGTCGGACGGTTCACCGTCTTGTGGATGACGCGTCTCCGTGGCAGAGGAGAAAGTGTTATCTTGTTCTCCGTCGGAGTGATGAGGCATCTCTTCGTCCTGCGGAGGGGGCTCAATGGTCGAGTCTGATGTCTTGCGGCGTTTTTTTCGTCGTTCGGGCGACTTCTGCTTTCGGCAATGAGTTTCGGTGTCTGAGGAAGGAAGAGATTCACGTCGTTCCGGTACAAAAGCCGCGGGTGCTATGATGCGGTCTTCATTCTCCAGAACACTCTCATTGGTATCCTTGTGATCTTCTATCGTGGGTGTGTCCGGCTGTTGGACATGTTCACGGGCGGCATCGCCGGTGTCAAGGTGCTGGGACGCCTCCGGGTGTAACGGACCAGAGAGACGTTCATGAACGGCGCCTTGTGAGGGCTGGACGTGCAGTGTCGCCGCATAGGTGACTGGAAGGGTGGTCGTGGTTCTGTCGGTGTTCGTATCGTCGGGCCTTAGTTGTGTGATGCGGCGTTGCAGGCATTCATTACGGACGTGGCCTTCTTTGCCTCAACCGGAACACGTTCGAGGTTGTCCGTCGTAAATGACCATCGCACGGCAGCCGCCGATAGAAATGTACGATGGAACGTGCCGTTTGAGATCGATTCGAACTTGTCTCACACCATTAAGCACCGGATACGTCGTAAACTGTGCCCATGTCTCGGCTACGTGGCTCTGGACTTTTCCGAACGGGCTTAGCGCCGCGATGACTTCATCTTCAGTCACCTCGAAAGGCAGTTCGAATACACGGATCGTCCGAAGGCCAAGTCCTGCATGGTCGACATCCACAGGCCCGACGTTTCCGTCGGAGTGGCGAAATTTTAGTCCATGTCGCGTCCTTTGAATGATCTCGTTGCAGGCAGCGTCGGAAGTCATCTTAACATAAACGACGCTGCTAATGATTGATAGGTGTATGCCGATGAGTTCGTCACGCGGGATCTTCACGTCTTCGCGTAGGAAACGTTCGACGGCCAGTGCTTTGGGTCGTGCGTATTCGTTAGAGAAGGTGAACTTAAGAGTGTTCTTCCTGTAAGAGTTGGCCATTACAGCTTGTTCGACTGAGAAGCGCTGTGAAGAGGAAGTAAACAAAACACTCCGCGCGCGCAGCGGCGTGGACGGCCGAGCGCGGTGCGCACTGCTGCCCTGCCGAACGCAGACTATAACTCGGCTACTCGCTCACTTGCCACAATGGTTAAACTTTTCTCTATATAAAGATCTGCCGAAACTTTTAACAGACAATATTTCAAGAACGAGGCCGCATTGGCACCTACAATTTTAGAGTGTAATAGGTGCCTATCCACACTATCGCAGGCGAAGTGGGAGCTCATAACGCAATGCACCTCCCAGAAGGTCCCCTCATCATGTTCCTTGTTACATCAGGTCGATGGCCGTCTCCTGATACGTCATCGTCCAGACAAACAATGCTTCGCACCATGTATTCAGCCGGCCGCGGTGGTCTAGCGGTTCTAGGCGCTCAGTCCGGAACCGCGGGACTGCTACGGTCGCAGGTTCGAATCCTGCCTCGGGCATGGATGTGTGTGATGTCCTTAGGTTAGTTAGGTTTAAGTAGTTCTAAGTTCTAGGGGACTGATGACCGCAGATGTTAAGTCCCATAGTGCTCAGAGCCATTTGAACCATTTTTGAACCATGTATTCAGACCGGTGGGGGCAGTATTACGTTGTCGTGGCCGTTAACCTAGGCTTCCGTGGGACCTGTGCTAGTAATCGACGCTGAAGTCTACGAGTATATTATTCCGGACCATCTGCATTCCGTCGTGCTTGATGTCTCCCTCGACGCGATGACATCTTCCAGCAGGGTAGCTGTCTGTGTCACAAGGCCGGAATTGGGCTACAGGGACTTGAAAAGCCTGACAGCGAACTCTTGTTGATGTGCTGGTCACCACGTTTGCCTGACTCTGATCGCAAATGGCCATAATGTGTAATATGTAAACTAAAAGTGGAGGGGGGAGGAAGGAAAGGAAAGGAACTGACTATATTGGCTGCACCGA
Organism: Schistocerca serialis cubense; assembly: GCF_023864345.2. NCBI lineage: Eukaryota > Metazoa > Arthropoda > Insecta > Orthoptera > Acrididae > Schistocerca > Schistocerca serialis. The sequence continues at coordinate 842,211,465 of NC_064640.1, read as the reverse complement.
GACTTCGTGCAGAACCAACAGTGGCAAGACAAAATGTGTTAATCGCGAATGCAGGCAATATCTCGGCATGCTCCTCGGCTAACTCACATTCCTACCTAGCGTCACTACTCGTCCACAGTCCCAGTCCGTGTCCTGTGTTCAAAAATGGCTCTGAGCACTATGGGACTTAACTTCTGAAGTCATCAGTCCCCTAGAACTTAGAACTACTTAAACCTAACTAACCTAAGGACATCACACACATCCATGCCCGAGGCAGGATTCGAACCTGCGACCGTAGCGGTCGCGCGGATCCACACTATAGCGCCTAGAACCGCTCGGCCACCACGGCCGGACGTGTCCTGTATGCTCGCTTAATTTTAGATTTCCTCTCGAGGTCGAACGCAAATGTGCATCTGCTCTGATGGATGTCAATTCGTAGCCATTTGGGACGTATCAGTTATACGAATGTTTGGTGTCCGTTCTATCAGACATGTTCACAACAAAAGTAACCACACATTCACATAATGTGTAGGTTGCCGCGCTAGTTCTCGTGGGGCCCACTGCATTGTCACACTGGCCGTTCTGTGTACTGCATCAGACCTACACTACTGGCCATTAAAATTGCTACACCAAGAAGAAATGCAGGTGATAAACGGGTATTCATTGGACAAATATATTATACTAGGACTGACATGCGATTACATTTTCACGCAATTTGGGTGCATAGATCCTGAGAAATCAGTACCCAGAACAACCACCTCTGACCGTAATAACGGCCTGGGCATTGCGTCAAACAGAGCTTGGATGGCATGTACAGGTACAGCTGCCCATGCAACTTCAACACGATACCACAGTTCATCAAGAGTAGTGACTGGCGTATTGTGACGAGCCAGTTGCTCGGCCACCATTGATCAGACGTTTTAAGTTGGTGACAGATCTGGAGAATGTGCTGGCCACGGCAGCGGCCAAACATTTTCTGTATCCAGAAAGGCCCGTACAGGACCAGCAACATGCGGTCGTGCATTATCCTGCTGAAATGTAGGGTATCGCAAGGATCGAATGAAGGGTAGAGCCACGGGTCGTAACGCATCTGAAATATAAAGTCCACTGTTCAAAGTGCCGTCAATTCGCACAAGAGGTGACCGAGACGTGTAACCAATCGCACCCCATACCATCACGCCGGGTGATGTGCCAGTATGGCGATGACGAATACACGCTTCCAATGTGCGTTCACCGCGATGTCGCCAAATACGGATGCGACCATCATGTTGCTGTAAACAGAACCTGGATTCATTCGAAAAAATGACGTTTTGCCATTCGTGCACCAAGGTTCGTCGTTGAGTACACCATCGTAGGCGCTCCTGTCTGTGATGCAGCGTCAAGGGTAACCGCAGCCATGGTCTCCGAGCTGATAATTCATGCTGCTGCAAACGTCGTCGATCTGTTCGTGCAGATGGTTGCTGTCTTGCAAACGTCCCCATCTGTTGACTCAGGGATCGAGACGTGGCTGCACGATCCGTTACAGCTATGCGGATAAGATGCCGGCCATCTTGACTGCTAATAATACGAGGCCGTTGGGATCCAGCACGGCGTTCCATTTTACCCTCCTGACCCCACCGATTCCATATTCTGCTAATAGTCATTGGATCTCGACCAACGCGAGCAGCAATGTCGCGATACGACGAACCGCAATCGTGATAGGCTACAGTCCGACCTTTATCAAAGTCGGAAACGTGACGGTACGCATTTCTCCTCCTTATATGAGGCGTCACAAGAACGTTTCACCAGGCAACGCCGGTCAACTGCTGTTTGTGTATGAGAAATCGGTTGGAAACTTTCCTCATGTAAGCACGTTGTAGGTGTCGTCAACGGCGCCAACCGTGTGTGAATGCTCTGAAAAGCTAATCATTTGCATATCACAGCATCTTCTTCCTGTCAGTTAAATTTCGCGTCTGTTGCACGTCATCTTCGTGGTGTAGCAATTTTAATGGCCAGGAGTGTATTTCCACGTTCCAGAACCGAGGGAAGAACGCGACACACATTGGACTGAAATCCATTCGTATTTCGTCAATGTGGAGTAACTTTCAGCTAAATCGGTATCGGTACAGATGCCAGAATGTTATGAACTGAATGGCAATGTCTGTAATGGAATGTCTTATACTGTTTAAAGGAGCAAGTGAATTGTACCACTATAGTATTTTGATTTCCGGATTGAAAGGCACAGCAGTTCCGCCAGGGAGAACGCATGAATCAATAACTCGACTTGGTATGAATTATTGATTCCTCGTGGAAACACATCAACAGTACTCCTTAATTACGTACAGCTGCATTAGTGCCTGAGACATCGCTGTGTTGATCGCTTGGCTCCAGAAGCGTCACTACCCAGAAATCATAGAGTGATGTGTAACAGATCGTCCATTGCAGTCTACTGATACGCATCCGTAAGGGAAGATGGGCAAGAGTGGGCTCTTGACGCTCCTGGAATCCGGAGTACAGAATTTTTCTTCATTACAAAATTCTCATAAACCGTGTATAACCATAAATCCTCTGGGAGATAATAAGTTTATTGTGTTACCTATAAGCATTGCATTTCGACTGCTTGAGAAAAAAGTGAAACGCTTAGAAGAGGAGGTTGAAATGGTTCTAATGGCTCTGAGCAATATGAGACTTAACATCTGAGGTCATCAGTCCCCTAGAACTTAGAACTACTTAAACCTAACTAACCAAAGACTCCACACACATCCATGCCCGAGGCAGGATTCGAACCTGCGACCATAGTGGTCGCGCGGTTCCAGACTCAAGCGCCTAGAAGATGAGGAATAAACTGTATGAAACGTAACAGGTCGAGACGGTATGTGATGTTAGTGCAGTGATTTCAAAATCGAGTCTAATTTACAATTAACTTGGCAGTATAAACCCTCTTATCGGTGGCACATTCTGGCGTGTGTGCACACACTCATTCACTTGGGAAGTGTGTCATAAAGTCGTTGTATTCTCTCCTGAGGGAAGTCGGCCACAATCGTTCTCCCACTCATATTCTATAGGCGACTGATCTGGGGATATTCCTGGTCACAGGAGTAACTCAACATCACGCAGACAGCTCATAGAGACACGTGCCATGTGTGGGCGAGCGTTGTCCTGGCACCGTACTACTGTTGCATGAGAGATCTGTAACTCGAGAGGACGCAGGATCTCGGAGCTTCTGCCGGTAGTTTCTTTAGTCACTGCCAGCCACGATCTGAAGTCGGACTTGATGGCTCCCCACACAGTGACGACAGGAATAACACCGCTGTGCCTCTGCAAAACAGTGCATTAATGGGACCTCTCCCCAGGTCGCCCCCAGTCGCTGACGATGCTCATCTGGGGTAGATGAACACCACGCAATGGCATAATCTTACCTGTCACATCGTTTTTGTTCTGTCAACGACAGCCTAAGCGTAGGACAGTAATTCTGTAGCCCGGCTCCACTGGTCTCCGACAACTCGTGCTGGATGACACAGAATATTACAGGGAGTCCACTAGTTGCTCCGGGATGGCCGTGCAGATGCGAAGGGGTTACGATGTACTTGTTTCACGGGACGGCGATCCTCCATTGGGGTAGTCAGACGTGATTGACCGGAATCTTGACGACGAATATGCCTGCCCCAACTTTGCAATCCAACATCGGGCCGCTGTCACATACCGTACAAATCTCAATATACGATTTAACTAGCCACCAAAATGTAGACCCGCGATGAAGCCCCATTCAAACTGACAGGTGCTGATAACGCTATCACACACGATTACGCCGCATCTGTGTGTCGTACACAGTGATCTCTCAAAATAGAACGATGTTCACGCTCCTTACAATACTTTATATGAATAACACTTATTCTCACTGGTGGCCGGCCAGTGTGGCCGAGTGGTTCTAGGCGCATCAGTCTGGAACCGCGTGACGGCTACGGTCGCAGGTTCGAATCCTGCCTCGGTCATAGATGTGTGTGATGTCCTTAGGTTAGTTAGGTTCAAGTAGTTCTAAGTTCTAGGGAACTGTTGACCTCAGATGTTGAGTCCCATAGTGCTCAGAGCCATTTGAACCATTTTTTTCTCACTGGTGGCCGTTCTATCTGTCACAGAAAATTGTTGCTCTTTATCATTTACAACTTACATACCCGCCGACTGCGTGTACATGTAAGAAGTTACACTGACATTCGACCGCGTCTTATGGGTACTTCGCTTCTTGTGTCAGGCAGTGTATATCAAACCAGGCAATTTTAGTGTCTAACCCCTCCCCCCCACCCCCACACACCCCCCTCCCCCCTCCGCGGATAAATTTCTCATGACCTTCATGAGTGCGTTGCTCTTCTGCATGGAAAAATGATACAAAGAGCAAAACAGGGACCTGTGAGTTTAGAATCTGCATCCGAGAACAATCCAAAGAAAGATAAATTCCTAACTGACAAGGGAACCTCCCCATCGCACCCCCCTAAGATTTAGTTATAAGTTGGCACAGTGGATAGACCTTGAAAAACTGAACACAGATCAATCGAGAAAACAGGAAGAAGTTGAGTGGAACTATGAAAAAATAAGCAAAATATACAAACTGAGTAGTCCATGCCAAGATATGCAACATCAAGGATATTCTAAGTTCAGGAGCGTCGTGGTCCCGTGGTTAGCGTGAACAGCTGTGGAGCGAGAGGCCCTTGGTTCGAGTCCTCCCTGCTGTGAAAATTTTAATTTCTTTATTTTCGCAAAGTTATGATCTGTCCATTCGTTCATTGACGTCTCTGTTCACTGTAATAAGTTTAGTGTCTGCGTTTTGCGACCGCACCGCAAAACCGTGCGATTAGTAGACGAAAGGACGTGCCTCTCCAATGGGAACCGAAAACATTTGATCGCAAGGTCATAGGTCAACCGATTCCTCCACAGGAAAACACGTCTGATATATTCTATACGACACTGGTGACGGCATGTGCGTCACATGACAGGAATATGTTGTCGACCCACCTAACTTGTGCACTTGGCGAATGGGTAAAAAGATTCTTCTACGTTGCCCAATTTAGGTTTTCTTGTGGATGTGATAATTACTCCCAAAAAAGAGATGAAAACATGAGAGTTTGTCACATAAACTGCAACAAATGAATCCAACAGTTTCACAGTCGCACACTTTTCCCTGTGCTCTGTCAAAACATATGTTTCTAACGTTTTCAAATTTTTCCATGTGTAGACCGTCAAATCCTGCATATGTCCAAGCAAATCTGAACATGTCCTGGAATTTTGGAGAGCGAAGTTGATTATGTGTGAGTGCCTGAACTTTGATAATTGACTGAAAATAAAAATTAAACTTTTCGCTCGAAGAAAGACTTGAACCAAGGACCTCTCATGCCGCATCTGCTCACGGTAACCACGGGACCACGGCGCTCCTGAGTTCAGTCTCCCCTTGATGTTGCCTATCTTGCGCATGGACTACTCAGTTTGCATATTTTGCTTATTTTTTCATAGTTCCACACAACTTCTTCCTGTTTTCGCGATTGATCTGTGTTGAGTTTTTCAAGGCCTATCCACTGTGCAACTTGTAACTAAATCTGAGGGGGGTGCGATGGGGAGGTTCCCTTGTGAGTACGAGAAGACATGGCCGTCGAGTGTGTCAGACAAAGCAGGCTGTTTCTATGCATGTTCTCACGATGGTTTGCAACTTACCCCTGAAGCCACTCAGAATGGTGAACATTTGAAAGATAGTTTTCGCTAAATCATTAGCAAGCATTCATCTGAACCGCTTGCAACATTTATCATCAACGTGGTCATTCGCTCACGTACATGCTCTTAGGCATACAATACTATGTATAATGAATTGTTTTTGACGTATCTTGTGCAAATTTTCACACACACAGGTTATCATATTGATCAGTTGTTAGAGATTTGATATCATACTTCAGTGGCCACAAGGTGCAAGGTTCAAATGGCTCTGAGCACTATGGGACTCAACTGCTGTGGTCATAAGTCCCCTAATGTGCAAGGAATACTACACTCTTTTTCTTTGTGGCCAACACTGGTAAGTGTTGGAATTTGTCCCCTTTCGTAGTAACCATATTTACTTGACGACTCAAGCACACTGGAGCACCGCTCAAGTAACAAGAAACTGCTCAATTCGTACTGAATGATAGGAAGGGGCCTCTCTGCGTGTTATATGAGTTCAACATTGTCTGAATTCACTCTTTCCTACTCGCAGACAATGATGAGTGTAAATATCGAATAACAATTGCTATTGTCTTTGATGTGCTACGTGCTACAAGTGATGGAAACTTTGATAAGAAATGTAATGCACCATAAAATAGTTGTATGTTGTCTGGAAGTGATTAGTACTTTTTCCCGGATGAAAATGGTTCATTACTGCACACTGGATCATCATAGAATTATGACCAGCAAGACCCCCGCAAACGCAACTGCAACTCATCCATTGCCATCTTGTTTTGTAAGACAAGAGCACGTAACTTAACGCTCTGCTATTCAACGGGGAAGAAGTTCATTACTAACGGACCATTAATACATATCTTCAGGCTTACATTTTTTTCATAATACCCTACACAATTTCTTGGCGTGAACCTCGGTTACTATGCTTTGGTTTATAAATTACAGCGTATGTTTACCTCAACGGTGGGGCCATGTTCGGAGAGTAATTAGCAATGTGTATTTCCCTTCCACGCGGCAACGACAGTAGATTATAAAGAAATCGGAAAACGTGAGTCGGCGTTAAAATTAAATACTTTGTTGGCGTTTAGTTTACCCAAGAAACACTTAAATGCAACTAAAACGCGTCATATACTTTGCGCAATTTGTGCTATCTCCGAACATAACTCACTGTTTTCTGAAAAATGAATGACACCAGAGTTTTACATTGTAATAGATCCTAGTAGGATATCAGTGCCGATTCAGTAACAAAATTCAGATCAGGATGTAACCTGACACACCTATTTACGCCTCTCGGGGAACTGCGTCCAGTACATCCAAGGTCATCAAGTAGCCTGATACATTTCGCGCGTCCACCCACACCTCTTGAGCAATTGTGTGACATAGAAAAGAATGGCACTGTGCCGGTACTATAACCAAAATCATGGCCAACCTTACACCTCTCCCCTCTCCGTAGAGCCATAGGATAACTTAAATGAAGTCCCGCCATCCCTCTACCCCCTTCTACCTTTCATTACTATTCAAATTGTGTGAGTTTCGTCAGTCGAGGTCTGTACGCTGTAGCGAAAGGATGGTGAAGTACCATCAGCAGAGATTAGCCATTGCCTCTGGACAGAAAAAACTTTTACATTTTAAGGTAAGTATTAGTCCATCCATCTCTCTCCCTCAATATTATTAAATTATTAATATTCTATGTGTTTTTACATACGATTTTTCTTTTTCAATAGCAAAACAGGCCACTGATGTTAGCTGAGTAGTTGGACCAGAACACAGCAGCAGATACCTGTAATACTCGATCAGGAAACGCAGCCAACATATGCGTACTAACAGGAGCGGCATACCGTAGGGATATCTGATGTAGTACAACAACTCTTCTCGGACACCAATTTCCTGTTAATACAACAGCACTCGTCAGACAGTCGTCATGGCATCCCCATTAAAGTGAAATTATTCTGTATACGTACAATCTAAATACGAGTGGTAGTAAACGTTTGGTTGTAGGTTTATCTTCATATCATGTGATCAACGTAGTAGTAATGACAGAAAATTCCCAATATATTTGTGCGAATGAAATTCTTTCACAGTACGAATGGCGTGTATTACGGCAGAATTTGTCAGAGATATCTGTAATGTTCAGTGGTCAAATAACTCCTGTATTACTAGATTACCACACAGTATGTGTTGGCAACTACCCGAGAACAGTTGAAACATGTATCATGTGGTATACTTAGGAGTGTACTGACTTTTAGGAATCAACGTTCAGTAACTTGCTGTGTGTGAACTCGCCCATTCAGTATGCTGTAAATGAGTCTCTCGGGTGGAGTTGAGTATATGTATGGATTTTTTGGGAAGTGTATGGTATGCTCTTACAGAGATTACCCATCAGAACACCTCAGAAGGCGTTTAAGCAAAGAATTTCATTGACTGTGCTTACGTATGAAATACGTAGGTGCATTGTTACTACCCGAAATTCCAAATGAGTTTATATATATGCCCTATAATGTTGTTCAATCTGTATATTGAGCAAGCAGTAAAGGAAACAAAAGAAAAATTCGGGGTAGGTATTAAAATTCATGGAGAAGAAATAAAAACTTTGAGGTTCGCCGATGACATTGTAATTCTGTCAGAGACAGCAAAGGACTTGGAAGAGCAGTTGAATGGAATGGACAGTGTCTTGAAAGGAAGATATAAGATGAACATCAACAAAAGCAAAACAAGGATAATGGAATGTAGTCTAATTAAGTCGGGTGATGCTGAGGGAATTAGATTAGGAAATGAGGCACTTAAAGTAGTAAAGGAGTTTTGCTATTTGGGGAGCAAAATAACTGATGATGGTCGAAGTAGAGAGGATGTAAAGTGTAGGCTGGCAGTGGCAAGGAAGGCGTTTCTGAAGAAGAGAAATTCGTTAACATCCAGTATTGATTTAAGTGTCAGGAAGTCATTTCTGAAAGTATTTGTATGGAGTGTAGCCATGTATGGAAGTGAAACATGGACGATAAATAATTTGGACAAGAAGAGAATAGAAGCTTTCGAAATGTGGTGCTACAGAAGAATGCTGAAGATTAGATGGGTAGATCACATAACTAATGAGGAAGTATTGAATAGGATTGGGGAGAAGAGAAGTTTGTGGCACAACTTGACCAGAAGAAGGGATCGGTTGGTAGGACATGTTCTGAGGCATCAAGGGATCACCAATTTAGTGTTGGAGGGCAGCGTGGAGGGTAAAAATCGTAGAGGGAGACCAAGAGATGAATACACTAAGCAGATTCAGAAGGATGTAGGTTGCAATAGGTACTGGGAGATGAAAAAGCTTGCACAAGATAGAGTAGCATGGAGAGCTGCATCAAACCAGTCTCAGGACTGAAGACCACAACAACAACAACAACAATGTTAGCTGAAATTATAAAAAAAGTGAATGTCTCCAATGTGCAGTGCATTATTTAAACTTTTCCTACATACTAAGACTACAAGGAACTTGTCCCTGGATTATTAATGTGTGACTTCATACTGTGTTAAAAATAGCATAAGTATGCCAGCATATGAGCACCTCCCATTGTTATTTACATTTTGTAACATTTTTTAACTATCCAGTGCCAGTGGTTGCAGTTACAGCACAAGTGAGGGAAATTTTTTACACTGAAATTTAGCGTGTTTTGTAATGTAAAATACCAGTCTGTTAAGGCGGTATTATAATGACGACTGTTTTTTTATCCACTAATAATGCAGTGATATGTTCCTCATAGACTTGGACGTAGCAAGAACGTATTTTTTGCAGTGTGTTAATTGTTCTAATGCGGAATATGGGTATATTTGTTAAACTATCTCACTGTGCTAACTGCTTAACATAGGAGATCGGTGTATTTGTTAAAATATCGAACTTCGATAATTGTTTAAAGTGGGGTATTGGTGTATTTGTGAAAAATATGACACTGTGGTAGTTGTTAAACAATTAAAGCCTAGTATTTATGGAATACTGATAGAAAATCACTCAAAAAATATAACAAAATATCAATGAGATGCCCTTACACTGGGGCTCTTACGCCATTTTTAACATACTATGACATCACACATTAATAATGCAGGGACAAGTTCCTCGCAGACTTGGTACTTAGCAAAAGTTTAAATAATGCACTTCAGATTGAAGACTTATATATAACAGTCCTTAGCAGTATATTCTTTAGCGATTCCAGGTAGTGACAATGAACCATACAAACTGCGTATATAAGCACAACAGTCATCGAAATTCTTTGCAAAAACGTCCTCTGAGGTGTTCTAATGGAGAAGACCTATAAGCGCGTATCATATGTTTCCTAAAAATCCGTACATATACTCACACCACCCGAGACACTCATTCTCAGCACACTGAGTAGTCGAGCTAACATTTATGTTCTCCAGTAGTCGCCAGTACATACGGCGTGGTAATTTGGTAACACAAGAGGTGTTTGAACATTGAACATTACAGATATATCTGATAAATTCTGACATAATACAAGCCATTCGTAATACGAAAGCAATTACATTCATACCACTACACTGAGGTGATAAAAGTCATGGGATAGAGAGATGAATCGTTCGCGAACTAACAGGTCCACAGGAATGGTTCACCAAGATGAGCGGAACGAGCGAGGACGAATTCTAAGGAACTGTCTTTCATAGTTCACTTCGGTCGCGGCTTCCTACTTACAGTTCCCAGGAACGGGAAACAGTCGGTCTCGTTCCTGGAACGGCACGTCGGCCGGTCTCGTTCTAGCCTCGGTCCCGTTCCCGCCTGTCTCGCTCGGCCGGACTCGTCCTCCTTCCCGTGGCCATTCGTCGCAGTTCCACTGCCGACTGCTCATAGTTATTTCAGTATCGAGTTGTTCGTTTCGTTCGCTGCGCACGCCCAGTCTAGATCTGTCTCAAACTTTTTTTTGTGAACTTCTGGTTCTTTTCGCACTCTATTCAGCGTCCACGATCGGTAATTATAATGTATTTTATAATTACGTAAATTACATAATAATTACGTGGTATGTAATAGATACATTTTTTCAGGAAACAAAACGGCGTATCAGCTTACTTCACTATTTCGATAAACAGCAAAAGAAATAGTTGTAAAAACTCAAGATTTTTTTGTTATTACACATGCAAAGGTTGGTTCAAATGGTTCTGAGCACTATGGGACTTAACATCTGTGGTCATCAGTCCCCTAGAACTTATAACTACTTAAACTTAACTAACCTAAGGACATCACACACATCCATGCCCGAGGCAGGATTCGAACCTGCGACCGTAGCAGTCGCGCGGTTCCGGACTGCGCGCCTAGAACCGCTAGACCACCGAGGCCGGCCATGCAAAGGAAGTCGGCACAACATACACAAGTTGTACGTTGTTATAGAGAATAAATTCACTTTTAATAGGCGAGGCATGCCATGGCAGCAGTCTGACGAGCGATATTCATGATAGAGATAACAAGAACTCAGTGTCTGGGAACAGTTTTTGTGCTATATCAGATAGCCCTTCGGTCTGCCACTCCTGCTGGTGCGTATATGCTGGCTGCGTTTCCTGATCCAGTATTATACACTCCTGGAAATGGAAAAAAGAACACATTGACACCGGTGTGTTAGACCCACCATACTTGCTCCGGACACTGCGAGAGGGCTGTACAAGCAATGATCACACGCACGGCACAGCGGACACACCAGGAACCGCGGTGTTGGCCGTCGAATGGCGCTAGCTGCGCAGCATTTGTGCACCGCCGCCGTGAGTGTCAGCCAGTTTGCCGTGGCATACGGAGCTCCATCGCAGTCTTTAACACTGGTAGCATGCCGCGACAGCGTGGACGTGAACCGTATGTGCAGTTGACGGACTTTGAGCGAGGGCGTATAGTGGGCATGCGGGAGGCCGGGTGGACGTACCGCCGAATTGCTCAACACGTGGGGCGTGAGGTCTCCACAGTACATCGATGTTGTCGCCAGTGGTCGGCGGAAGGTGCACGTGCCCGTCGACCTGGGACCGGACCGCAGCGACGCACGGATGCACGCCAAGACCGTAGGATCCTACGCAGTGCCGTAGGGGACCGCACCGCCACTTCCCAGCAAATTAGGGACGCTGTTGCTCCTGGGGTATCGGCGAGGACCATTCGCAACCGTCTCCATGAAGCTGGGCTACGGTCCCGCACACCGTTAGGCCGTCTTCCGCTCACGCCCCAACATCGTGCAGCCCGCCTCCAGTGGTGTCGCGACAGGCGTGAATGGAGGGACGAATGGAGACGTGTCGTCTTCAGCGATGAGAGTCGCTTCTGCTTTGGTGCCAATGATGGTCGTATGCGTGTTTGGCGCCGTGCAGGTGAGCGCCACAATCAGGACTGCATACGACCGAGACACACAGGGCCAACACCCGGCATCATGGTGTGGGGAGCGATCTCCTACACTGGCCGTACACCACTGGTGATCGTCGAGGGGACACTGAATAGTGTACGGTACATCCAAACCGTCGTCAAACCCATCGTTCTACCATTCCTAGACCTGCAAGGGAACTTGCTGTTCCAACAGGACAATGCACGTCCGCATGTACCCCGTGCCACCCAACGTGCTCTAGAAAGTGTAAGTCAACTACCCTGGCGAGCAAGATCTCCGGACCTGTCCCCCATTGAGTATGTTTGGGACTGGATGAAGCGTCGTCTCACACGGTCTGCACATCCAGCACGAACGCTGGTCCAACTGAGGCGCCAGGTGGAAATGGCATGGCAAGCCGTTCCACAGGACTACATCCAGCATCTCTACGATCGTCTCCATGGGAGAATAGCAGCCTGCATTGCTGCGAAAGGTGGATATACACTGTACTAGTGCCGACATTGTGCATGCTCTGTTGCCTGTGTCTATGTGCCTGTGGTTCTGCCAGTGTGATCATGTGATGTATCTGACCCCAGGAATGTGTCAATAAAGTTTCCCCTTCCTGGGACAATGAATTCACGGTGTTCTTATTTCAATTTCCAGGAGTGTAGGTATCTGCAGCTGGTACTGTGGTGGTGCAGGATACTCGAACGGAAGATCCTATAAATCTGGTAAGCCGACTCTGGGATGCTGCTGCTGCTATAGCGCTGCAGGCAATAGAAGTTCGAACATTTGAGTGTTCTTTTCCAACTATTCAGCTTGCACCAGGGGCCCGTTTTGTTGCCGGTAAAAGAAAACTCGTAAGTAAAAACAAAAAACACACATAGGCTATTAATAACCGAATAGTAATAAGAGAGAGATATCGATGACTGATACTTACTTTAGAATGTGCTGGTTTTATTTTTCTTTTTATTCTGTCCAGAGGCGATTGGTGATCTCTGCTGCTAGCGCTTCGTGACTCTTCACTACGGTGTGCAGACACCGTATTGCGGAACTCACACAACGGGAACAGTACTGAAAGGGGGAAAAAGGTAGGGGAGGTTGGTACTTGATTTAAGTCATCCTATTGGTCTAGAGAGGGGGCGACGGGAGGGGGAAGGTGCCCTTGAATTTGGCTGTGGAACCTCGACAGTGGACGGGTTGCCTACATTTGTATGTCACACAATTGCCCGAGAAGCGTGGGCGGTATGTCAGGTTACACCGGAATATGGTTCCCGAATCCGCTCTGATATCCTAATGACCCTTAGTAATGTGTGAAATACAGGGTGTTCTGAGACTCCCATTGTAAACTTCAAGGCTTGTAGAGGGGACTGAGTACATATCATTTTGAATAGGACCCATGTCCGGAAACTCACCATTTCCGTTCTACGACGGTTTCAATTCAGATGTTTGACTCATCCACTTTTGCTTGAGGAATTGAATTAGGCGTGACGCAGTACAATTATTAGATAAATATTCGAAAGGAGTCATAAAGAGACATCCATTCATCACTTACGCACATTTGTTTGCATTATCACTGAAAGATTGCGTGTTTACATGAATCCAAAACAAAGAACAACTCAGCAAACAACGTATGGAACAGTGCTGATGCGTTACTACAGCGACTCGATGTGGCGACCATCAATGTTGTTACAGACATTGTACCTACGAAACATGTTCTGGTACACACTCTCCATCACACCTGCTGTCTCTTCAGTTTCTAGTGCAGCGGCCAGAACTCGTGCCAGCACATTTTCCTCCGTCTCTACAGGAGCCACGTAAACTGAACTTTGGAAGGCAGACGTTAAGTGACATCAGGTGACCGTCTGGCGTAGTACACGTCATTCTGCCTACCCTATTACATACCAGGACAAGCAAGTCAGAGACTTTTCTCTTTCCTTCAGCAGACGTGGACGCATTACACATCTGAACTGAAACTGTCGCTGGAAATTTGGTCCTAATCAAAATATTGTGTACTCACTCCCCTCTACAAGTCCTAGAAGTTTGTAAAGAGGTGTCCGAACACCCTGTATAATTGACTGAAAGAAATATGAAATAACCACAAAGGGTTGAAACTAATAGGAAGGATTAATACGTGATATATCTTAGCAGCATTTATTAGGAACAACACATCATCGCGACTAGCAAAAACACATGAAAGCAGGCTGTTATTTTTGTATAAGACATACTGTCAAAAGTAATAATAGGGATGGGTTCTTTTGTTGTATCAAAGACCACACTTCATTTGCTGACCATATAAAAAGTACAGAACCCAAGCAAATGTATCGTCAATTAATCAAATGCAATAAATTTCAACAGGATATAAGTAGTACATATTACAATAGTTGACACTAATTATCATAAGCTCATCTTTTAAGCACACATTTCACGCTCTCTACTTTCCCTAACTTGATCTACGTGAGAATTCAGTATCGTACCAAAAACATGTATTGTTTGAGTACGTAATGTTTTCGAAATTTGGCAATATATATCACATTATTTATCAGAACCGCAAAACATCTCCCTGCTGTATCGCAGCCTGTGCTATTTCGTTACGTCTGTTAACATCTTACTTCTGGAACGACCGTGTGAACATTAGTTCACAGTTAATTTGTTATAATTTATATTGAATCAGCTATTAAAGAAATTTAATATCTTCTTTGATTTTCATAGGCCAGAATGATAAGCGTGTTCATCGTGTCACCAGAAAATAGTCGTGGCAGCACTGGGTGCAGAGGAGACGATGCTACAAGTTTAAAAGATATAACATGGAATTATAGTCCGGATTTATGCGTGAATCCTCCAGGTTACCCGAGAGCGCTAATGCCCCGCTACCTGGACTCGGGCAGCCGCGCCGGCCACGGATCGAATCCGCCCAGCGGATTACCGACGAAGGCCAATGTGCCGGACAGCCTGGATGTGGTTTTTAGGCGGTTTTCCACATCCCACTAGGTGAATACTGGGCTGGTCCCCACGTCCCGCCTCAGTTACACGACTCGCAGACATCTGAACACGTTCGCACTGTGCCAGCAATTACAGTAGACGCAGACAGCTGGGGTGCACTCATTCCGTACTGGGGGGGTGGGGGGGGGTGTTGCGTGGTGGCGACAGGAAGGGCATCCGGCCACTCCTTAAATTAACCTCGCTAAATCCGTCCCTAACCATGCCGACCCTGCGAAACAGTGGGACAACGGCACAAGCAAAAGAAAGAAGAAAGAAAGATTTATGCGAGAACCCTGTGATATGTTGACGGTAGTCTAACTATGCAGCAAAGCGGGCCGTCTTTGTAAGTGACGTCTCGGCCTCGATGTTTCCATGCGCGATGCCATGTATTATTTCATTTCAGTTGCAGTCCACAGCCACGGCAATTAGGAAATTTTACCGCCAGATTTATATTCTCTCATTAATGACGAAAGCTTCCTAGTTGTTACCAGTTTTGTGGCTGGTTGATATGGGGGAGGGGACCAAACAGCGAAGTCATCGTTCCCACCAGTTTTGTGGCAGAGGGGTATGTAGTGTTTAGCAGTTACGGGCTTCACAAAACCCATGCATATCACACGAGTTCAAAGTCCGTAATCGATAGACAAAATGTGTCGATCATCCTTTACACAACGAAATAGCTCTTTCGTTGATGACCGAAATAAGAGGGCAAAATGAAAATTATCGGTTTGGTACGGGAACGGAATTTGTTTTTGAAGCGCGCCTCGTGTGAAAAATGGAAATTTGTGGTAAGTTCTATGGGACCAAACTGCTGAGGTTATCGGTCCCTAGGCTTACACACTACTTAATCTAACTTAAATTAACTTACACTAAGGACAACACTCACACCCCCTCGTGTGAAGCTCTGTTGCTTTCCTATATTTTATAATTTTCATACAGCAAATATACAGGATTTTACAAAAAGGTACGGCCAAACTTTCAGGAGACGTTGCTCACACACAAATAAAGAAAAGATGTTATGTGGACATGTGTCCGGAAACGCTTAATTTCCATGTTAGAGCTCATTTTAGTTTCGTCAGTATGTACTGTACTTCCTCGATTCACCGACAGTTGGCCCAATTGAAGGAAGGTAATGTTGACTTCGGTGCTTGTGTTGACATGCGACTCATTGCTCTACAGTACTAGCATCAAGCACGTCAGTACGTAGCAACAACAGGTTAGTGTTCATCACGAACGTGGTTTCGCAGTCAGTGCAATGTTTACAAAAGCGGAATTGGCAGATGCCCATTTGATGTATGGATTAGCAGGGGCAATAGCCGTGGCGCGGTACGTTTGTATCGAGACAGATTTCCAGAACGAAGGTGTCCCAACAGGAAGACGTTCGAAGCAATTGATCGGCGTCTTAGGGAGCACGGAACATTCCAGCCTATGACTCGCGACTGGGGAAGACCTAGAACGACGAGGACACCTGCAATGGACGAGGCAATTCTTCGTGCAATTGACGATAACCCTAATGTCAGCGTCAGAGAAGTTGCTGCTGTACAAGGTAACGTTGACCACGTCACTGTATGGAGAGTGCTACGGGAGAACCAGTTGTTTCCGTACCATGTACAGCGTGTGCAGGCACTATCAGCAGCTGATTGGCCTCCACGGGTACACTTCTGCGAATTGTTGGTTCAAATGGTTCAAATGGCTCTGAGCACTATGGGACTTAATATCTTAGGTCATCAGTCCCATAGAACTTAGAACTACTTAAACCTAAGTAACCTAAGGACATCACACACATCCATGCCCGAGGCAGGATTCGAACCTGCGACCGTAGCAGTCCCGCGGTTCCGGACTGCAGCGCCTAGAACCGCACGGCCACCGCGGCCGGCTCTGCGAATGGTTCATCCAACAATGTGTCAATCCTCATTTCAGTGCAAATGTTCTCTTTACAGATGAGGCTTCATTCCAAAATGATCCAATTGTAAATTTTCACAATCAACATGCGTGGGCTGACGAGAATCCGCACGCAGTTGTGGAATCACGTCATCAACAAAGATTTTCTGTGAACGTTTGGGCAAGCATTGTTGGTGATGTCTTGATTGGGCCCCATGTTCTTCCACCTACGCTCAATGGAGCACGTTATCATGATTTCATGCGTGATACTCTACTTGTGCTGCTAGAACATGTGCCTTTACAAGTACGACACACCATGTGGTTAATGCACGATGGAGCTCCTGCACATTTCAGGCGAAGTGTTCGTACGCTTCTCAACAACAGATTCGGTGACCGATGGATTGGTAGAGGCGGACCAATTCCATGGCCTCCACGCTCTCCTGACCTCAACCCTCTTGATCTTCATTTATGGTGGCTTTTGAAAGCTCTTGTCTACGCAACCCCGGTACCAAATGTAGAGACTCTTCGTGCTCGTATTGTGGACGGCGTGATACAATACGCCATTCTCCAGGGCTGCATCAGCGCATCAGGGATTCCATGCGACGGAGGGTGGATGCATGTATCCTCGCTAACGGAGGACATTTTGAACATTTCCTGTAACAAAGTGTTTGAAGTCACGCTGGTACGTTCTGTTGCTGTGTGTTTCCATTCCATGATTAATGTGATTTGAAGAGAAGTAATAAAATGAGCTCTAACATGGAAAGTAAGCGTTTCCGGACACATGTCCACATAACATATTTTCTTTCTTTGTGTGTGAGGAATGTTTCCTGAAAGTTTGACCTTTTTGTAACACCCTGTATAACCATGGTTTCGATACAGATCATATTTGCAGCATTTCGTTCTTAATGCTAGAGGTAATGTTTCAATAAAGAAGTAACTTACAGCTACTGTGGCAAATAGCGATTTTTTAGATAAATCCTTTGACAAGCCTTACAACCAAGGTCGGTGAAAACACGTGTACAAAACTGAAGAGCTATATATAATATGCCAGTTCGTTGCATTTTAAATCACAACACTATCTTTTATCAACTGGTATTTTGGGAAAACTAAAAATATAGCTAATTACACCATATTTCTCGGATAGAGGATTATTACTACAATTTTCTGAGAGAGAATTACTCTGACGTCGACTGTGGCTGTATTAAAATGAATAAATTTAACTTGATAAAGTACAAAGATTGTGTCGCTTTGTCATAAATCTTGTTTTCTTATGCATTGCCTAGTTTGCTTCTGTGGGCCATATAAAAAACATAGCCGGTACTTTTACGTCCTTTCTTTTAGAGAATCCCACTTTATACGAACTATCCCTAGATGGTTTCCATAGAGTGCAACAAAGAAATAAAGTTGCAGTAGTTTCACATTAAGAACATGCATACTAAAGGTAAGAGTGCAGTTAAATTCTTGAGATGAGCGGTAATCATTTAAACGTCTCGAACACAAGTAACTAGTATAGCTAAATGATCATAAGAGTCCGCAGCTCGTGGTCGTGCGGTAGCGTTCTCGCTTCCCGCGCCCGGGTTCCCGGGTTCGATTCCCGGCGGGGTCAGGTATTTTCTCTGCCTCGTGATGACTGGGTGTTGTGTGATGTCCTTAGGTTAGTTAGGTTTAAGTAGTTCTAAGTTCTATGGGACTGATGACCATGGCTGTTAAGTCCCATAGTGCTCAGAGCCATTTGAACCATTTGATCATGAGATATCCTTCTGTGTAATCTACATATGTTAGCTCTGTATATGGAAAAGAAACTCTAGCGAGAAGCGAATTCAATATATTTCTGCGTACTTTTCTGCTTTAGTCCGACTAATCCTTCAGCACTTCATCTTGTTTTGGTGCTCATGTAGCATTTGTAAGAGCGAACTGTCTTCGCAGTTATTAGCTGCATCTGACGAATAATCTAAAATAAAGGCTATTCCACGTCCCAACTTACTCTTTACATTTCGGCAATAGAGAAATGACTCGAACTTTACGTTATTATTTAGACGCAAAACATAATTAAAAGGTTATTTCTGTCTCCCGCTTTTTTCCTAACATTTCTTGATTATATTTTTTAGTTTGTGAACCTACTTTAGTGCTACTTGTGAGGTAATAGGTTATCATTAAGTGTAAACTGTGATATTGCTAGGCTGCTGTGACGGAACGGATATACAGTCAGTCCAAAGAATTTCGAGAATGGATAAATAAAAAAAAAGCAGAAAAAAGTTTATATTGTGCTTTTAACGCATCAGGTGATCTACATTGTCTTCCACCGCTTGAATACAACGCGCAGATGCTCATAGAACCATATGAAACTAGGTTTTCTTCAGTATGTTCTATTTGCGAGTCACGTTGACTTGAATACTGGTTATGTCGTGAAAGTGTTGACCCTCCATGTGCTTTCTGCACTTCGCAGTTTTGTTGGTTTTGTTGTAGGTTCGTACTGACAATAGTCTCGTCAGCTGTATGTTTGATGTATTTTCCAGAAAAGAATATATATATATATATATATATATATATATATATATATATATATATATATATATATATATATATCAAAAAGTGAGTATAAATTTGAAAACTGAATAAATCACGGAATAATGTAGATAGAGAGATACAAATTGACACACATGCTTGGAATGACATGGAGTTTTATTAGAACAAAAAAAAAAAAAAAAAAAATACAAAATTTCACAAAATGTCCGACAGATGGCGCTTCATCTGATCAGAATAGCAATAATTAGCATAATAAAGTAAGACAAAGCAAAGATGATGTTCTTTACAGGAAAAGCTCAATATGTCCACCATCATTCCTCAACAATAGCTGTAGTCGAGGAATAATGTTGTGAACAGCACTGTAAAGCATGTCCGGAGTTATGGTGAGGCATTGGCGTCGATGTTGTCTTTCAATATCCCTAGAGATGTCGGTCGATCACGATACATTTCGACTTCAGGTAACCCCAAAGCCAATAATCGCACGGACTGAGGTCTGGGGCCTGGGAGGCCAAGCATGACAAAAGTGGCGGCTGAGCACACGATCATCACCAAACGAAACGCGCAGGAGATCTTTCACGCGTGCAGCAATTTTTTTTTTTGTTCTAATAAAACCCCATGTAATTCCAAGCATGTGTGCCAATTTTTACCTCTCTATCTACATTATTCCGTGGTTTATTAAGTTTTCAAATTTATACGGACTTTTTGATCACCCGGTATATATACAGGGTGAGTCACCTAACATTACCGCTGGATATATTTCGTAAACCACATCAAATACTAACGAATCGATTCCACAGACCGAACGTGAGGAGAGGGGCTAGTGTAATTGGTTGATACAAACCATAAAAAAATGCACGGAAGTATGTTTTTTAGCACAAACCTACGTTTTTTTAAATGGAACCCCGTTAGTTTTGTTAGCACATCTGGACATATAAAC
The DNA here is from genome assembly GCF_023864345.2 of Schistocerca serialis cubense. NCBI lineage: Eukaryota > Metazoa > Arthropoda > Insecta > Orthoptera > Acrididae > Schistocerca > Schistocerca serialis. The sequence goes on along the minus strand of NC_064640.1, from coordinate 842,191,185 downwards.
AAATGCGTAATCAGTGCCGTTTGTTGCATTGTAAAATGTTAATTACATCCGGAGATATTGTAACCTAAAGTTGACGCTTGAGTACCACTCCTCCGCTGTACGATCGTGTGTATCGGAGAGCACCGAATTACGTTGGGATCCAAAGGGAACGGTGATGGACCTTAGGTACAGAAGAGACTGGAACAGCACATTACGTCCACATGCTAACACCTTTTTATTGGTCTTTCTCACTGACGCACATGTACATTACCATGAGGGGTGAGGTATACGTTCGACGGGCGTTTCATAGGACGTGGAGGACGCATAAATTTGCCAGCCCGTTCTCCTGATCTTACACCTCTGGACTTCTTTCTGTGCGGTACGTTAAAGGAGAATGTGTACCGTGATGTGCCTAGAACCCCAGAGGATATGAAACAACGTATTGTGGCAGCCTGCGGCGACATTACACAGATGTACTGCGGCGTGTACGACATTCATTACGCCAGAGATTGCAATTGTGTGCAGCAAATGATGGTCACCACATTGAACATCTATTGGCCTGACATGTCGGGATACACTCTATTCCACTCCGTGTACCTCACCCCTCATGGTAATGTACATGTACGTCAGTGAAAAAGACCAATAAAAAGGTGTTAGCATGTGGACGTAATGTGCTGTTCCAGTCTCTTCTGTACCTAAGGTCCATCACCGTTCCCTTTGGATCCCTACGTAATTCGGTGCTCTCCGGTACACACGATCGAACAGCGGAGGAGTGGTACTCAAGCGTCAACTTTAGGTTACAATATCTTCGGATGTAATTAATATTTTACAATGCAACAAACGGTACTGAATACGTATTTGTTTATATGTTCAGATGTGCTAACAAAACTAACGGGGTTCCATTTAAAAAAACGTAGGTTTGTGCTAAAAAACATACTTCCGCGCATTTTTTTATGGTTTGTATCAACCAATTACACTAGCACCTCTCCTCACGTTCGGTCTGTGGAATCGATTCGTCAGTATTTGATGTGGTTTACGAAATATATCCGGCGGTAACGTTAGGTGACTCACCCTGTATATATATATATATATATATATATATATATATATATATATATATATATATATATATATATGTGTGTGTGTGTGTGTGTGTGTGTGTGTGTGTGTGTGTGTGTGTGTGTGTGTGTGTCGGGAGTCGAGGTCTGCGAGACAAACTTTTTCATACTTTTCTCTTCCAAACCATTCTTTAGAATGTGTCGAACATTTGATTTATACACGTTGCTCCATTGCGTTTTGTGAGACATCAGCGATGACACACTACAGCCGTACGTCCACTACAGCCAGCTCACAACTGACTAGTCGAAAGCTACCACCGCAGATACTTCTCAGGCGTCGTTTATACGCAAGGAGTACAATCAATCTCGGAACTCGGAACTTTCTGGACGGACGGTGTACGGTGAAACAAGTGTGTACGGGTATGTACTCCCACTAGAGAATAAATTTATCACATTGGTCATAGAGTTCGGCGCATCCACGAGCCTCTATAATATCTGGTATTGATATGTCAGTGGCCAGACAAGATTCTAAACATAGGAGATATCAGCGCCGTACTTGCACGATATTTCGGTCACGTAGCTCGAGACCTTCATCAGGTGCGACCTGAGACTGCTCCTCGAGTGGACCTGGTCCAGTATTTATGCCTATGGCCTTCCCCCTCCACCAACGGCTGCAGGCGCTTCCTCTGTGTTCCGCGCCCACGGAAAACGGAGCAGCAACGCTCCAGCAGGTCACAGGGAATGGGCGCGGACCACAGAGGAAGCGCCTGCAGCCGTTGGTGGAGGGGGAAGGCCATAGGCATAAATACTGGACCAGGTCCACTCGAGGAGCAGTCTCAGGTCGCCCCTGATGAAGGTTCGAGCTACGTGACCGAAATATCGTGCAAGTACGACGCTGATATCCGGCAGAACACCCGACAACCCAAGATGTCATTAGATCGCCGGGAAAGCCTGAAGAGTTACATAGGAGATATCAGTTTGCAGACCTCTTGTCGCAGTAAATCGCCAACATTGCACGGATACTACCACTGACGAATATTATCCTGTTCCAGATGCCAGCTGAATTCAAATTCAACTATTTTCTGCATCAGCTTTGATCTATGATGGCTCAGTGACACTCATCGCACGGTGGGCACGGAACTGCCAACTCAGAAGAAAAAACTGATAATGTTGCCCCACAGTCCGACTGTGTAGCAGCTCTGCGTTATCGTTCCGAATTAAAGCATATGTCATTTCAACAAAAGTTCCCAATTAAAATAGCCCTAGACCATCACTCTGCCTCCTCTCTAGCTTTGTAGCGACTCCAGTATTCGGGTATCATCACTGAAGTCTACTATGGACGCAATGTCTTAGGCCAGTGATACATAAGCAGTATGTACGATCGGATAACATGTTTCAAAACTATCAGAGTTCATTGTTGCCGTGCCTTCGCTCTACTTTCTCAGCGGTGGTGATCGAGACTCTCTTATGGGTAAGTCTAAAAAAATGGTTCAAATGGCTCTGAGCACTATGGGACTTAACATCTGTGGTCATCAGTCCCCTAGAACTTAGAACTACTTAAACCTAACTAACCTAAGGACATCACACAAATCCATGCCCGAGGCAGGATTCGAGCCTGCGACCGTAGCAGTCGCGCGGTTCCGGACTGAGGGCCTAGAACCGCTAGACCACCGCGGCTGGCGGGTAATTCTACTCCGAAGTTCATGTTATGCATTCACTTCGCAAATTTCGTTATGATAAAGGTCAGGTGGGAATTTAAGGAGATGGGACCTGGATAAACTAAAAGAACCAGAGGTTGTACAGAGATTCAGGGAGAGCATAAGGGAGCAATTGACAGGAATGGGGGAAATAAATACAGTAGAAGAAGAATGGGTAGCTTTGAGGGATGAAGTAGTGAAGGCAGCAGAGGATCAAGTAGGTAAAAAGACAAGGGCTAGTAGAAATCCTTGGGTAACAGAAGAAATATTGAATTTAATTGATGAAAGGAGAAAATATAAAAATGCAGTAAGTGAAACAGGCAAAAAGGAATACAAACGTCTCAAAAATGAGATCGACAGGAAGTGCAAAATGGCTAAGCAGGGATGGCTAGAGGACAAATGTAAGGATGTAGAGGCCTATCTCACTAGGGGTAAGATAGGTACCGCCTACAGGAAAATTAGAGAGACCTTTGGAGATAAGAGAACGACTTGTATGAATATCAAGAGCTCAGATGGAAACCCAGTTCTAAGCAAAGAAGGGAAAGCAGAAAGGTGGAAGGAGTATATAGAGGGTCTATACAAGGGCGATGTACTTGAGGACAATATTATGGAAATGGAAGAGGATGTAGATGAAGATGAAATGGGAGATATGATACTGCGTGAAGAGTTTGACAGAGCACTGAAAGACCTGAGTCGAAACAAGGCCCCCGGAGTAGACAATATTCCATTGGAACTACTGACGGCTGTGGGAGAGCCAGTCCTGACAAAACTCTACCATCTGGTGAGCAAGGTGTATGAAACAGGCGAAATACCCTCAGACTTCAAGAAGAATATAATAATTCCAATCCCAAAGAAAGCAGGTGTTGACAGATGTGAAAATTACCGAACTATCAGCTTAATAAGTCACAGCTGCAAAATACTAACACGAATTCTTTACAGACGAATGGAAAAACTAGTAGAAGCCAACCTCGGGGAAGATCAGTTTGGATTCCGTAGAAACACTGGAACACGTGAGGCAATACTGACCTTACGACTTATCTTAGAAGAAAGATTAAGGAAAGGCAAACCTACGTTTCTAGCATTTGTAGACTTAGAGAAAGCTTTTGACAATGTTGACTGGAATACTCTCTTTCAAATTCTAAAGGTGGCAGGGGTAAAATACAGGGAGCGAAAGGCTATTTACAATTTGTACAGAAACGAGATGGCAGTTATAAGAGTCGAGGGACATGAAAGGGAAGCAGTGGTTGGGAAGGGAGTAAGACAGGGTTGTAGCCTCTCCCCGATGTTGTTCAATCTGTATATTGAGCAAGCAGTAAAGGAAACAAAAGAAAAATTCGGAGTAGGTATTAAAATTCATGGAGAAGAAATAAAAACTTTGAGGTTCGCCGATGACATTGTAATTCTGTCAGAGACAGCAAAGGACTTGGAAGAGCAGTTGAATGGAATGGACAGTGTCTTGAAAGGAGGATATAAGATGAACATCAACAAAAGCAAAACAAGGATAATGGAATGTAGTCTAATTAAGTCGGGTGATGCTGAGGGAATTAGATTAGGAAATGAGGCACTTAAAGTAGTAAAGGAGTTTTGCTATTTGGGGAGCAAAATAACTGATGATGGTCGAAGTAGAGAGGATATAAAATGTAGGCTGGCAATGGCAAGGAAAGCGTTTCTGAAGAAGAGAAATTTGTTAACATCCAGTATAGATTTAAGTGTCAGGAAGTCATTTCTGAAAGTATTCGTATGGAGTGTAGCCATGTATGGAAGTGAAACATGGACGATAAATAGTTTGGACAAAAAGAGAATAGAAGCTTTCGAAATGTGGTGCTACAGAAGAATGCTGAAGATTAGATGGGTAGATCACATAACTAATGAGGAAGTATTGAATAGGATTGGGGAGAAGAGAAGTTTGTGGCACAACTTGACCAGAAGAAGGGATCGGTTGGTAGGACATGTTCTGAGGCATCAAGGGATCACCAATTTAGTATTGGAGGGCAGCGTGGAGGGTAAAAATCGTAGAGGGAGACCAAGAGATGAATACACTAAGCAGATTCAGAAGGATGTAGGTTGCAGTAGGTACTGGGAGATGAAAAAGCTTGCACAGGATAGAGTAGCATGGAGAGCTGCATCAAACCAGTCTCAGGACTGAAGACCACAACAACAACAACAACAACAAAGGTCAGGTGGGACTACAGATGAGGTCCTTCTTCAGTGTTTCGTTACCACAGCGAAATCCACTCTTTTCTTTCAAAGGGTGACCTTTATTACAGCTGCTTTTTTTGCGCCTGGTCACATCGGCGTTGCGCTATGCCTCCTCCACCTTCTGGTAGTTTGTGTAGCACTATCTTATCCTGTTCCAGTCGTGGGTGGTGCGCGATAAGAATGATTGCTGCTAAGTCTCCCTGCCAGCTCGAATCTTTTTAATCTTACTTTCACGGTCCTTTCTCAAAATATTTGAGCGGTAACCCACATTTCCCGAGCAGATACATTCCGATCCAACTGTTCCGAGGCTTCCGCAGTCGCCTGAACTTTGTATTAACTGCAGTATGGCACTCAACTACTTGTTTTTGTTCGGTGAGGCTAGAACGCAAAGAAGTACAAAATGATAGAGACAACATTTCCACATAATGTGGTAAATGGTAAACAATTTAGAATCACTTTCCGGAACTGATTCAAATGGCTCTGAGCACTATGGGACTCAACTGCTGAGATCATTAGTCCCCTAGAACTTAGAACTAGTTAAACCTAACTAACCTAAGGACATCACAAACATCCATGCCCGAGGCAGGAATCGAACCTGCGACCGTAGCGGTCTTGCGGTTCCAGACTGCAGCGCCTTTAACCGCACGGCCACTTCGGCCGGCTATTTCCGGAACTTTTGTGCGACCTATTCTTATGATCCATATTAAGTTGATTACGAGAACAGAGGTTAAAGGAATTTAGATAAGTTAGACGGACAGCGTATTCACTATGAATGTTACGTTGTTCTCCAGAGAGGATAAACAGGAGTCGTCCTCTCGGTAATGATGGTGGGGAAAAAGTAAGCGGATCAGTATCACGTATAAGTTGTAAAAACGTTCTGCCGCAGCATCTTAAATTTCGCATGAGTTTGACAGGAGCCAGAGAAGTGACTTGAAGAGTGCCTTTGAAGACACGCCGACAGAAATCTTTCCGCACGAGCTGAAGAGCATGGGCGTGCCAAATAAAGCTACGAGGGACTCTGCACCATGCTTGCTGATGACACTGTACATCAGTCACTGATCAGACTTTTAATAAATGTTTCCTTCGTGTCTAATACGAGAGTAAATATTTGCGCATCGAAATATCTAGATACCATCAGTTTACAATAGTTGAATGCTAACCATAATCACAATTGCTTCGGCGCAAAGACAGCAAAACAAAGGAAACGTTAAACAACAAAATTTTAAAATTAATACTATCAACAATAAATTGTTCTAAAATGGGAATAATCTGATTCCCTTCTTTCATAATACGATAAGCGTTTCTGGTTTAGTATAAACTGGTGTTAATCACTAGTACGGCTGCATGACGCGAAAAAGAAAAGCAGTTTTCACGGAAGTTGAATGTGTTTTTATTGCAGCGGTGGTGCACATACTTCCACGTGCAAACCATCGGTGCTAGAATTCTTTTGCGTTATCTGTACACAGCAGATTTGCCTGAGGGACTGCAATTCCTACTGCATAAGAGAAAACACATGCGAGACTACCAATATCATCGAACGATGTCGAAACAACATTTACGAGACGAGCTACAACTGACGGTCTTTTCAGAGATAGGATACAGGCTAAACTAAGGCAGAGGTAACCATGTGATTACATGTGTTGCCATAATAGGCTATAACAATTTTCGCGGCATCCAGAAAGTTCGGCCAAAAGCGATAAGAAAGACGGATATAAGATGGCGGATGTATCTCAAAAACAAAAATGGTTCAAATGGCTCTGAGCACTATGGGACTTAACATCTGTGGTCATCAGTCCCCTAGTACTTAGAACTACTTAAACCTAACTAACCTATGGACATCACACACATCCATGCCCGAGGCAGGATTCGAACCTGCGACCGTAGCAGTCGCGCATCTCAAATACAAACCGCGACTTCCTCCAGCCAACCACAGAGTGGCTTTTAGGGAGTTTCTAGCTATCGAGTTTCCTCACCTACCGACAACTAGCTCATCTCAAACAAACTAACATAACTAGTTTCTGAAAGTGCATTTGAGAACAGTGAAAATAACATGTATTATCAGTGCACGGTGTTGGAACCATAGGTGTTGATATTTAAAAAATTTCTTACACGTATGGCGGACGGCATCACGGCAACTATTTCAATAACACATCCACATTTTTTGTATACATACGACAGTTGCGGGATTACCTTTCTTCATCAGGACATTTGTGTTGATGTATTTGATTTATCGGCACTTTTAAATAATTTTCCACTTTGATAATGTCCAGGTAAATAATCGGTTACAATCAGTGCGAAAAAACCGACTGAAATTATCTGATATGCGTATCAAATCTACATCTACATGACTGCTCTGCAATTCACATTTAAGTGCTTGGCAGAGGGTTCATCGAACCACAATCATACTATCTCTCTACCATTCCACTCCCGAACAGCGCGCGGGAAAAACGAACACCTAAACCTTTCTGTTCGAGCTCTGATTTCTCTTATTGTATTTTGATGATCATTCCTACCTATGTAGGTTGGGCTCAACAAAATATTTTCGCATTCGGAAGAGAAAGTTGGTGACTGAAATTTTTTTGCACCCTTTCGATGTCCTCCGTCAATCCCACCTGGTAAGGATCTCACACCGCGCAGCAGTATTCTAACAGAGGACGAACGAGTGTAGTGTAAGCTGTCTCTTTAGTGGACTTGTTGCATCTTCTAAGTGTCCTGCCAATGAAACGCAACCTTTGGCTCGCCTTCCCCACAATATTATCTATGTGGTCTTTCCAACTGAAGTTGTTCGTAATTTTAACATCCAGGTACTTAGTTGAATTGACAGCCTTGAGAATTGTACTATTTATCGAGTAATCGAATTCTAACGGATTTCTTTTGAAACTCATGTGGATCACCTCACACTTTTCGTTATTTAGCGTCAACTGCCACCTGCCACACCATACAGCAATCTTTTCTAAATCGCTTTGCAACTGATACTGGTCTTCGGATGACCTTACTAGACGGTAAATTACAGCATCATCTGCGAACAACCTAAGAGAACTGCTCAGATTGTCACCCAGGTCATTTATATAGATCAGGAACAGCAGAGGTCCCAGGACGTTTCCCTGAGGAACACCTGATATCACTTCAGTTTTACTCGATGATTTGCCGTCTATTACTACGAACTGCGACCTTCCTGACAGGAAATCACGAATCCAGTCGCACAACTGAGACGATACCCCATAGGCTCGCAGCTTGATTAGAAGTCACTTGTGAGGAACGGTGTCAAAAGCTTTCCGGAAATCTAGAAATAAGGAATCAACTTGAGATCCCCTGTCGATAGCGGCCATTACTTCGTGCGAATAAAGAGCTAGCTGCGTTGCACAAGAACGATGTTTTCTGAAACCGTGCTGATTACGTATCAATAGATCGTTCCCTTCGAGGTGATTCATAATGTTTGAATACAGTATATGCTCCAAAACCCTACTGCAAACCGACGTCAATGATATAGGTCTGTAGTTAGATGGATTACTCCTACTACCCTTCTTAAACACTGGTGCGACCTGCGCAATTTTCCAATCTGTAGGTACAGATCTATCGGTGAGCGAGCGGTTGTATATGAGTGCTAAGAAGGGAGCTATTGTATCAGCGTAATCTGAAAGGAACCTAATCGATATACAATCTGGACCTGAAGACTTGCCCGTATCAAGCGATTTGAGATGCTTCGCAACCACTAAGGTATCTACTTCTAAGAAACTCATGCTAGCAACTGTTCGTGTTTCAAATTCTGGAATATTCCATTCGTCTTCCCTGGTGAAGGAATTTCGGAAAACTGCGTTCAATAACTCCGCTTTAGCGGCACAGTCGTCGGTCAGAGTACCATCGGCACTGCGCAGCGAAGGTATTGTCTGCGTCTTGACGCTTGTGTACTTTACATACGACCAGAATTTCTTCGGATTTTCTACCAAATTTCCAGACAATGTTTCGTTGTGGAACCTATTAAAGGCATCTCGCATTGAAGTCCGTGCCAAATTTCGCGTGTCTGTAAATTTTAGCCAATCTTCGGGATATCGCGTTCTTCTGAACTTCGAATGCTTTTTCCGTTGCCTCTGCAACAGCGTTCGGACCTGTTTTGTATACCACGGGGGATCAGTTCCATCTCTTACCAATTTATGAGGTATGAATCTCTCAATTGCTGTTGCTACTATATCTTTGAATTTGAGCCACATCTCGTCTACATTTGCATAGTCAGTTCGGAAGGAATGGAGATTGTCTCTTAGGAAGGCTTCTAGTGACACTTTATCCGCTTTTTTAAATAAAATTATTTTGCGTTTGTTTCTGGTGGATTTGGAAGAAACGGTATTGAGCCTAGCTACAACGACCTTGTGATCACTAATCCCTGTATCAGTCATGATGCTCTCTATCAGCTCTGGATTGTTTGTGGCTAAGAGGTCAAGTGTGTTTTCGCAACCATTTACAATTCGCGTGGGTTCGTGGACTAATTGCTCGAAATAATTTTCGGAGAAAGCATTGAGGACAATCTCGGAAGATGTTTTCTGCATACCACCGGTTTTGAACAAGTGTTTTTGCCAACATATCGAACATATCGAGGGAAGGTTGAAGTCCCCAGCCCCAAGAACAACAAAAGCAGAAAAAAACTCAGCAACTCGCGAATCTGCAAAGAGGAAAGTTTTAAAACTTATTTAGCACTCATCGAGTTAATCAGTATCCTGTAGTTTGTAAGAGAAGATGAACTAATGTAAAAAGCATACACTGTGTTTAGAAGGGTAGCATTGTGCAGCTAGGAAACAACCAAAAACTGGGTAAATTATTAATTACTAAGGAGGATGAAGCCTCATAAATATTGTATCTTAGTGTTCTATAGAAACTATTTAGCAAACACGTGAGAAACTGAGATCAAAATTGTTTGATCGCGACTCGAACCACGGTCGTGTTTACAAGGAGTCTTGATTCCTGACACATCCAGTACATTTTTTTAATACGTATTCAAGATTTCGTAATAAGATGTTTGTCATACATGCACTACTGGCCATTAAAATTGCTACACCACGAAGATGACGTGCTACAGACGCGAAGTTTAACCGACAGGAAGAAGATGCTGTGATATGCAAATGATTAGCTTTTCAGAGCATTCACACAAGGTTGGCGCCGGTGGCGACACCTGCAACGTGCTGAAACGCGGAAAGTTTCCAACCGATTTCTCATTCACAAACAGCAGTTGACCGGCGTTGCCTGGCGAAACGTTGTTGTGATGCCTCGTGTAAGGAGGAGAAATGCGTACCAACACGTTTCCAACTTTGATAAAGGTCGGATTGTAGCCTATCGCGATTGCGGTTTATCGTATCGCGACATAATTGCTCGCCTTCGTCGAGATCAAAAATGTTCAAACGTGTGTGAAATCTTATGGGACTGAACTGCTAAGGTCATCAGTCTCTAAGCTCACACACTACCTAAAATAAATTAGCCTAAGGTCAAACACACACACCCATGCCCGAGGGAAGACTCCAACCTCCGCCAGGAGCAGCCGCACAGTCCATTACTGCAGCGCCTCAGACCGCTCGGCTAATTCCGCGCAGCTGGTCGAGATCCAGTGACTGTTAGCAGAATATGGAATCGGTGGTTTTAGGAGGGCAATACGGAACGCCGTGCCGGATCCCAACGGTCTCGTATCACTAACAGTCGAGATGACAGGCGTCTTATCCGCATGGCTGTAACGGATCGTGCAGCTACGTCTCGATCCCTGAGTCAACAGATGGGGACGTTTGCAAGACAACAACCATCTGCACGAACAGTTCGACGACGTTTGCAGCAGCATGGACTATCAGCTCGGAGACCATGACTGTGGTTACCCTTGACGCTGCATCACAGACAGGAGCGCCTGCGATGGTGTACTCAACGACGAACCTGGGTGCACGAATGGCAAAACGTCATTTTTTCGGGTGAATCCAGGTTCTGTTTACAGAATCATTATGGTCGCATCCGTGTTTGGCGACATCGCGGTGAACATACATTGGATGCGTATATTCGTCATCGGCATACTGGCGTATCACCCGGCGTGATGGTATGGGGTGCCATTGGTTACACGTGTCGGTCACCCATTGTTCGCATTGACGGCACTTTGAACAGTGGACGTTACATTTCAGATGTGTTACGACCCGTGGCTCTACCCTTCATTTGATCCCTGCGAAACCCTATATTTCAGCAGGATAATGCACGACCGCATGTTGCATGTCCTGTACGGACCTTTCTGGATACAGAAAATGTTCGACTGCTGCCCTGGCCAGCACATTCTCCAGATCTCTCACCAACTGAAAACGTCTGGTCAATGGTGGCCGAACAACTGGCTCGTCACAATACGCCAGTCACTACTCTTGATTAACTGTGGTACCGTGTTGAAGCTGCATGGGCAGCTGTACTTGTACACGCCATCCAGGCTCTGTTTGATTCAATGCCCAGGCGTATCAAGGCCGTTATTACGGCCAGAGGTGGTTGTTCTGGGTACTATGTACCCAAATTGCGTGAAAACGTAATCACATGTCAGTTCTAGTATAATATATTTGTCCAATGAATGCCCGTTTATCTTCTGCATTTCTTCTTGGTGTAGCAATTTCAATGGCCTGTAGTGTATAAGCTCATGCGGATGGGTAGGAGAAACGTTCTTGTAATGTTAATGGTATGCTGCTGGGAAGACGCAGTTATTTAAATGAAAATGTCTACACGTAACGTTACTAAACGACATGAAGTGGAACAAGAGAAGATGTAGCACATTTATGTACGAGATTCTTGTGCGTCCGATTCTGATACTTCTCGAGTGTTTGAAGTCTCCACCAGGTCGGATTAAAAGAGGACATGGAAGTAATTCAGAGATACACTGCTAGATATTTTGCCGGTTCCGGAGGACGAGATTGTTATAGATATTCTCCGTGAAATTACGTAGTAATCGGCTGAGGGAAGAAGACGATCTTCTAGTGAAACGCTATTGAGGAAGTTCACAAAACTATCATTTGCGCCAGTTCGCAAACCATTGTACTGGCTGTAAATTTCATTTCGCGTAACTATCGTAAGAACAAAGTAACGAATTTTACGGGTCGTACAGAGACATAAGGAAGCAAGCAGTTACTTCTTCCTCGCTCAATTTGTGAGAGAAACAGGAAAAGTTATTGAGTAAAAAGTCAGCAGCAGAAAGGATAAATAAGAACAAGAATAGAATTGGAAGACCAAAAACGAAAAGTTCAAAGTGACAGGAAAGAGAAAGGGTGGATAGCAGACAGTCTTTGAGGATTTTACAGGAATTCAGTGACGCTGTTGGACAGCGTGGAGACAACTTAGTTACTCCGAAAAGGAAACTACACAATGACAGAATCTATTCCCCGACCGCTGTTGTGCAACAATTAATGATGAACTACGTAGATGAGCTTTCAGTATTGCGTAGTATATGTACACCACATTTATTACGAGGGTAAGTCAATTATTATCCGCAATTTAATTATATTTTTGTTTATTTTGGTAGTACTGTCCGGCGCTTTGCGTTGATGACGCATGCTTTGTTTATTTGTTGTAATATCTTTGCAATTTTCAAGCTGCTAGGTTAGTTTCGTTATCGCTGCCGTGCTGTTAATCATGGCTTCTCCGCTGTCTATTTGTACCAAAGAAGAGCAACGTTCAGTGAATCGTTTTTGTGGTCGGAAGGCGTATCAGGGGCCGAAATTCATCGAAGACTTTCGGTACAGTACGGGAACAGTGTTTTGCCACAACGGAGTGTGTACGAATGGATTGAAAAATTCCGAAATGGTCGCACAAGTCGCACGATGAAGGAGCCGACGACCGTTTACTGCCACGAATGAACAAACCATTGAGCGTTCACGTGAAATGATTCTCTTAGACAGACGATTAACTATTGTCGAAATGGCACATCGTACGCAAATTAGTCACGGTTCTGCCTACGAAATATTCCACAACAGACTTTGATTTCGTAAAGTTTGTGCATGATGGGTTCCAAAACAACCCACACAGTTGCATAAACAAACGCGCTTGGACATCTGCAAAAACATTTGGATCGCTGTGGTAACGAAGGGGATAACTTCTTAGACAAGATCATTACTGGTGACGAAACATGGATCCATCATTACGAGCCGGAGAGTAAACGGCAGAGTATGGAATGGAAACATTCAAATTCTCTGTGCAAGAAAAAGTTCAAGAGCCAACCGTCCGCAGGAAAACTCATGCTTACGGTTTTTTGGGACGCACGAGGTCCAGTACTGGAACATCATGTGGAAAGGGGCACAGCAATAAACAGTGTACGTTACAGTGAGATGTTTACTGCCAGGCTAAAGCCTGAAATTCGAAGCAAACACCGAGGATTGCCGTCAAAAAGTGTTGTGTTGTTGCACGACAATGCCCGTCCGCATGCTGCTGCCCACACTCTGAAACGCTCCAGAAACTCAAATTTGGAGTACTGGATCATCCTCCATGTAGTTCCTATCTTGCCCCTTCTGACTGTCACTTGTTTGGTCCACTCAAACAAGCATTCAGGGGCCGTCGATTTACCTCGGACGAGGCAGTGAAAGAAGCGGTGCATTCCTGGCTCGCAGCTCAACCGCGAACCTTCTTTTATGAGGGCATCAGGAAGCTTGTACAACGTTGGACCAAGTGCGTTGAAACGCAAGGAGACTATGTCGGAAAATGATGTTCTTGTAAATTTCCTGTTTGATTGCAATAAAATTTTATAACTACTTTGCGGGTGATAATTGACTTACCTTGTATTACAGTAGCGGTAGTAGGCAACAGAAATAATGATAATTTCAACTTATCTTCTTGCGGAGTCAATGTCCAGAGGCGGATAAATTCCATTCAGTTACTCCACAAATGAAGTCCGGGCTTGCTACGAAATGACTGAAAAACTTTTCTTATAACTCCACATTTTATATTACAAACTTCACTGCAACATCCATTAAGCCTTTGCACATGAATTTTCATATAAACTTGCCTTCAAATGGTTACAAAACAGCAAACATTGCTCGTAAAAGTCCATTACATTGCCAACGCAATCAAAACAACTCTTTCTGACAGACTTGGTGCCAATATATTACTAAAGACAATAATGGAAATTTGAGGTACGTTCCTATGGGAGCAAACTGCTGAGGCCATCGGTCCCTATGCTTACACACTACTAAATCAAATTTAAACTAACTTACGCTAAGGACAACACAAACACAACCACACCCATGCCCGAGGGAGTACTCGAACCTCCTACGGGGAAGCCGCGCGAACCGTGCAAGGCGCCTAAGAACGCGCGCCTATCCCGCGCGGCAGACAGTAATGTATCAAAGATAACTTTCAAAGGTTGATATTAAAATGTAAGCTGTTTTAATAACTTTTTATTACACCAAAAGGTAAGAATTCATGCAGTATTGCTGAATATGATTTGCATTAACATTTGTAATTATTATTTTCACCATTTCTGTTTTAAATGAACTTAAGAATCGCTAGATGACTAGCCTTTTGAGAGTTACCGTAATTATGTCTTCTGGGGATATACTAAATATTGTGTACGACTTCACACAATGACAAGGAGAAGTGGGGTACAGAATGGTGCGGCAACTGTCGTCGTGGACTGTGGGGCTGGTCCCGGCGGAGGTTCGAGTCCTCCCTCGGGCATTGGTGTGTGTGTTTGTCCTTAGGAGGTGAAGTAGTGTGTAAGCTTAGGGACTGATGACCTTATCAGTTAAGTCCCATAAGATTTCACACACATTTTAACATTTTTTGAACTGTCGTCGTAGGAAAGCAGGAAACGAGCAGAAATGGTTATCGAAAAAGTTAACACAACAAACAGAAGATTTACTTAACTTTTATTTCTCCAAGCATAGAAAGACTCATTACAAATAATGTAGTAATAATTAGAATACATCTCATACAATGGCAACTAGGAAGAGGCTCGCTGTACCAAGCACGAATGATGGTGTCATAGCAAAGAGACTCCAAGTACAAGTGTGGTGAGCGGCGGCAGAGGGCTCTTATAGTCCAGAGCTGCTCGAGGCATGACTCATGGGTACACACTGCTGGGTCGCCCAGATCCCGCGCGACCGCTAGCGGCGTCAAACAGAAACTTGCTATTCTGTTGCCAACTGCTAAACGCCGGTAGGGTGGTATCGATACGTGATACCACAAAAAATGCTCAAATAAACTTAAAATAGGACGAAGGAATGCTAATAACTGAATATAAAATTGGATACAATAGGCTCCCCTGCAAAAACTGTATTTACACAAAACGGTATCGGCAGTTTCAGTTGAGAAAACGGTTGTCGATGCAAGCAGTAAAGATTATAGGGTATCAACCTTGGGTCGTTACAAGCGTAGAATAATAGAGAATTTATTTTGGTTTTGTATCGCATTTAGATTATAGAGTAGCTTGTTCCAGAGATGTGTGATTCAAATTGAGACGTTCTAGTAGGTCTTGCGAGTTAAGTATTTGGGTAATCATTCTAGGAACAGAAGTCATACTTATTTCCTGACAGTAAGCTGTCACTCAGATACTCATCCAGTTCCACTAGGTGGCGTTATAAGAGAGATGGAGAGGCTTTCTGTTCATAGTCCAAAAGCAAACGTTCCAGTAACAATATTCCTATTTCTCATTTGGAATACTACTTCTGTATTTGTCGCAGATTCTTTGTATCGACACCATATTAATGCACATAGCTGCGTAGATAAATTTCTGCTGCATTTTAGTTTTTTTTAACTTTTTTTATCCCCAGTTAGTTCGCACGGATTTCGCACGAAATTCTGTGTCCCTAGCAAAACATGCACAACTCTCTCGGACGACAGTTACCGGTCTGAAACTGCTTGTGTCGATCCAGAAAGGAGACCAAATTGTGATGCTTGTACCAAACAGGCCGGCCGGAGTGGCCAAGCGGTTCTAGGCGCTACAGTCTGGAACCGCGTGACCGCTACGGTCGCAAGTTCGAATCCAGCCTCGTACATGGATGTGTGAGTTGTCCTTAGGTTAGTTAGGTTTAAGTAGTTCTAAGTTCTAGGGGACTGATTACCTCAGCAGTTTAGTCCCATAGTGCTCAGAGCCTTTTTTTTTTTTTTTGTACCAAACGTCAAATTAGCGTGTACTACATGATTAACATTTTGTAGCAACCACAGAAGTCGGTAGGAGTAACGCAGTTTACATTTAGCACGTAAAAAGAAATAACGCAGCGAATTTCTCGTTGGGAAACTGCATGTGAGTCTTGTTTGTTTGTGAGACATTTGTATTGTGCCTCGCGTAGGTAGGAGTAACACCTAACGCTACATGGCGTGACTGGTCAGCTGCACGACCATGCCCTGGCGCGACAGGATTAGTCGTCCCGCGAGACTGCTGCTCGCCTTGCTCAGGTTCCCACGACTAAAAAAAAAAAGAAATGATCGTTTGGCATTGTTGGCCGGGAGGCCCCATGTGGGGAAGTACGGCCGCCGTATTGCAAGTCCTTTTCAGTTGACGCCATATCGGCGACTTGCGAGTCAATGATGATGAAGAAAACACAACACCCAGTCATCACGAGGCAGAGAAAATCCCCGCCCCGCCGGGAATCGAACCCGAGACCCCGCGCGCGGGAAGCGAGAACGCCACCGCAAGACCACGACCGCAAGACCTCGAGCTGCGGACTACCACGACTGTCATCCCAATATGGAATCGATGGGCTGAGGAGGGCCATCCTCAGCGGCATAAAGACCATAAAGGCTAGCACCAGAGAGCACAGACATGCTCTCACAGCCGTACGGCGTCGTACAGCCACATCACTTGCCTTGAATAAGGAAGCAGGGTTGTTTGCAGTAAGAGAATTATGTTGCAGCAGGAGAGAGTCGTGCAGGCTGGGTTTCCGCTCGACGAGAAGACTGGATACAAGAGTGCCATCACGTTGTCACGGTTCTGTTACAGCATAAGGATGGGTAAATCCGCACTGCATGCTTCGAGGCAGACGAACGTTGCCAGATTACCTCGTCACAGGGTCACAGTGTCTGACGTCATTGTACGGGCTACGCAACAAGCCCGCCTCCTGTCCTCACAGCCATTGCATGTGACGAGTTGAGGAAACACCGACTCAAAGGAAGGCCTCGGCGCTTTTTGGTGACGTCACGTCAGCTAGGCACGGCGAATGCCAGGTCTGTTGCAGGCAGAAGCGCCTGGGCGTGCTTATCACTATAAATCTCTTATTTTTGGACAGAATTTTTGGTATTGTTTTGGATTCTGCAGTTTTATTTAGATGAAAGATTTTCTTACTATCGTAAAGCTACAAATGAAGATCATAGTTCTGTATTACTGAATCCTGTCGAAACAAACGTAGATCAACATGAGAAGATGCTTTGCCCCATTGCAAGCTTCGGAAATTTTGCATTCAAGTAACTATATTTACTTGATCCATTTTGCTATGGAAACTTACCCCAACCCTCTTACAATGAACTCGTTTCTTTTATTTATTTATTTATTTTCATTTGACATCGTCACTCGGAATGTGAACTAATTTACATGTGTAAATGTCCAACTGTTGCCAGTCATTAGATTACAGTCGTTTTCAACGAAAGGAATTCTAAACAGGAAACAAAATAGCTTCATACATCGAAAATACTACTGAGCTTAAACTTTTTTAAATATGCACATTAGAAAAGATAAGTATTCCCCTGTTGCAACTGAAAGGAGAAACTTTATAAGATAAAAAAACTTTATTTGATAAAACAAGTATCTCTCTTTTGCCTCTTCTTCTGTCCCCCACACCCTCACCCAACGTGTACAATCGCAAGATATTTCATTAAGATTCAGTGCTCCTCGCCCCATAGTCAACCAAGATACCTAAAGAAGAGCACCAATATGTTCACAGTTTCTTGTAAAAGTAACTCAGTACAAACGCAACTTCCTCAGATTTACAAATAAGGTAAAGAAGCACGAATTCTGTTGCTGCTGGACCATGAAGTTGTTTTTGTATGTCAATCCTTGTAACAGGTGGAAATTTAAGTTTAGGAGTACACTATTTGTTAAGAAGTGTAATGAATTGCGCAATTAATTGATTGCAGAAATCTCTCAGAACAATTTGTGTTGGTCAACTACCGCCAATAGTTTAACATTTTCGTGTGTCATGGAGGGAGACACTACCATTATGAGTATGCCTGCAACAGACCTGGCGTTCGCCGTGCCTAGCTAACGTGACGTCACGAAGAAGCGCCGAGGCGTTCCTTTGAGTCGGTGTTGGTTGAGGTCGGTTACTGTGCCCTGTCTTTAAGGTCTCCGTGACGTGGCCTTCAAATAAGGTATCGCAAGACCCGTGTTGTCCTGACGTGCCTCCATACAAAGTGTTTTCGATTGTTAACATGGCCGGCACTTTCACCAGATCACTCAAAACATTTGATGGTGTGTTGGCTTGACACTGGCACGTCCCAACTTGCTGGCCAATACAGTTGATGAACCGTGGCATAGAGTTGAAGCATCATGGAATGATGAGTCATCCAAGGTCAGCTGCAATCGATGCCCAGCCGGGTTAGAATCACCGTTGGTGCCAGAGGCGGCAGATCTGTGCCTGTTCCCAAATCGTGTACGTATTTAATCATGCCTTCTCCCCACTATACAGTATGTACATAATAAGCCAAATTTAGTTACACTACTGGCCATTAAAATTGCTACACCAAGAAGAAATGCAGATGATAAACCGGTATTCATTGGACAAATATATTATACTAGAACTGACATGTGATTACATTTTCACGCAATTTGGGTGCATAGATCCTGAGAAATCAGTACACAGAACAATCACCTCTGGCCGTAATAACGGCCTTGATACGCCTGGGCATTGAGGCAAACACAGCTTGTATGGCGTGTACAGGTACAGCTGCCCATGCAGCTTCAACACGATACCTCAGTTCATCAAGAGTAGCGACTGCCGTATTGTGACGGGCCAGTTGCTCGGCCACCATTGAACAGACGTTTTCAATTGGTGAGAGATCTGGAAAATGTGCTCGCCAGGGCAGCAGTCGAACATTTTCTGTATCCAGAAAGGCCCGTACAGGACCTGCAACATGCGATCGTGCATTATCCTGCTGAAATGTAGGGTTTCGCAGGGATCGAATGAAGGGTAGAGCCAAGGGTCGTAACACATCTGAAATGTAACGTCCACTGTTCAAAGTGCCGCCAATGCGACCAAGAGGTGACCGAGACGTGTAATCAATGGCACCCCATACCATCACGCCGGGTGATACGCCAGTATGGCGATGACGAATACACGCTTCCAATGTGCGTTCACGGCGATGTCGCCAAACACGGATGCGACCGTCATGATACTGTAAACAGAACCTCGATTCATCCGAAAAAATGACGTTTTGCCATTCGTGCACCCAGGTTCGTCGTTGAGTACAACATGGCAGGCGCTCCTGTCTGTGATGCAGCGTCAAGGGTAACCGCAGCCATGGTCTCCGAGCTGATAGTACATGCTGCTGCAAACTTCGTTGAACTGTTGGTGCTGATGGATGTTGTCTTGTACACGTCCCCATCTGTTGACCCAGAATTTGAGACGTGGCTGCACGATCCTTTACAGCCATGCGGATAAGATGCCTGTCATCTCGACTGCTAGTGATACAAGGCCATTGGGATCCAGCACGGCGTTCCGTATTACCCTTCTGAACCCACCGATTCCATATTCTGCTAAAAGTCATTGGATCTCGACCAACGCGAGCAGCAATGTCGCGATACGATAAACCGCAATCGCGATAGGCTACAATCCGACCTTTATCAAAGTCGGAAACGTGATGGTACGCATTTCTCCTCTTCACACGAGGCATCACAACAACGTTTCACCAGGCAACGCCGGTCAACTGCTGTTTGTGTATGAGAAATCGGTTGGAAACTTTCCTCATGTCAGCACGTTGTAGGTGTCGCCACCGGCGCCAACCTTGTGTGAATGCTCTGAAAAGCTAATCATTTGCATATCACGGCATCTTCTTCGTGTCGGTTAAACTTCGCGTCTGTAGCACGTCATCTTCGTGGTGTAGCAATTTTAATGGCCAGTAGTGTATTTGTTATCTTTCTTGGTACTGCAGTTTTAATGTCCATGGTGATTAAAGAGAAAGATAGGAGATATTTAGAAAGCTTTTACCGCGAAAAGTCTCCTAATCGTGAACAATGTTCATCTTTCAGTACCCACAAGTAGGTAATAGAGACAAGTCGTGGGGCATAACTGCTAACAAATGTGGATACGGTAACGCCATACCCATGCAGGCCCTGGGGTGAAATATGCATGTCACTTTAATTTTTGGTTTCCTTAGAAGAAAGATCGAAATGAGAAATTGATAGAGAGAAATAAACGTATTTTGCTATTTTGTGTAAAATGTGAACCTTACGTCCTCAAGGCAATCGTACAATTGAATTAATCAATCAGGTGGTTACAGAATAACGCAGCAAGATGAACAGCTAGAATTTTTAAATCTGTTTTTGAGTAATTGTAAAATTAAAATAAAAAAACGGCTCTGAGCACTATGGGACTTAACTGCTGAGGTCATCAGTCCTCTAGAACTTAGAACTATTTGAACCTAACTAACATGACACACATCCATGCCCGAGGCAGGATTCGAACCTGAGACCGTAGCTGTCGCGCGGTTCCAGACTCAAGCGCCTAGAACCGCTCGGCCACACGAACCGGCTGTAAAATTTCCTCTCACTTAACTTTAGCCATATTTGTTGCCTTTCTCAGAACACATCTTTGGATAAAAATTTCTAGCGCTGTGAATTAATCATCGACAGAAAGTAAATGATTGAGATTTCAGACCGACACTGCGCATTATTGTTATTTTTCTAAGCGTATTGGAGAGGAGGAAGCTATGTGCCGGCGCTGCAAATCTTCCGCGATCTATGAAGCAGGTGATCCTTATAAACAAAAACCTGTAACTTCACATTATTGTTCATTAGCAAATAATTTCGAGGCGAATTAGCATGTACATTTTGATCTCGTTTTCGTATAGTGAACTGTAATTCCACATCATGAAATTTGACGTATATAGGAAATGTCGGTATTTACATAATTTGTTATAAATATCGGATGTGACAAAATCATTTCGGTAGACTTATAATATCGGTTAAGTGTAAGGTTCAGTTAATGAAAGAAATAATATTTGGGAGTATTAAGTCAATCAAATATCTACATTTCTCTCTAATGTGAGTATTAGCGATTTACGCTGCTGCATTTTTCTCTAAATGTACTGAAACGTCAGAGTAATTAGAGAACTCGTTGTAAGACAGTTGTCGAACGTTCGACCAAGTGCGGTGGCGCAGGCGACAGTTGAAATCCGCCTCCGGCCATTCAGATGTAGGTTTTCAAGCAAATACCGGGATGGTTCCTATGGAAGGGCACGGCCGATTTCCTTCCCCATCCTTGAAAAATTCCGAGCGTGTGCTCTGTGTCTAATGATCTACATCTACATCTACATCCATACTCCGCAAGCCACCTGACGGTGTGTGGCGGAGGGTACATTGAGTACCTCTATCGGTTCTCCCTTCTATTCCAGTATCGTATTGTCCGTGGAAAGAAGGATTGTCGGTATGCCTCTGTGTGGGCTCTAATCGCTGTGATTTTATCCTCATGGTCTCTTCGCGAGATATACGTAGAGGGAGCAATATACTGCTTGACTCCTCGGTGAAGGTATGTTCTCGAAACTTCAACAAAAGCCAGTACCGAGCTGCTGAGCGTCTCTCCTATAGAGTCTTCCACTGGAGTTTATCTATTATCTCCGTAACGCTTTCGCGATTACTAAATGATCCTGTAACGAAGCGCGCTGCTATCCGTTGGATCTTCTCTATCTCTTCTGTCAACCCTATCTGGTACGGATCCCACACTGCTGAGCAGTATTCAAGCAGTGGGCGAACAAGCGTATTGTAACCTACTTCCTTTGTTTTCGGATTGCATTTCCTTAGGATTATTCCACTGAATCTCAGTCTGGCATCTGCTTTAGCAACGATCAACTTTATATGATTATTCCATTTTAAATCACTCCTAATGAGTACTCCTAGACAATTTATGGAATTAACTGCTTCTAGTTGCTGACCTGCTATTTTGTAGCTAAATGATAAGGGATCTATCTTTCTATGTATTCGCAGCACATTACACTTGTCTACATTGAGATTCAATTGCCATTCCCTGCACCATGCGTCAATTCGCTGCAGATCCTCCTGCATTTCAGTACAATTTCCATTGTAACAACCTCTCGATACACCACAGCATCATCTGCAAAAAGCCTCATTGAACTTCCGATGTCATCCACAAGGTCATTTATGTATATTGTGAATAGCAACGGTCCTATGACACTCCCCTGCGGCACACCTGAAATCACTCTTACTTCGGAGGACTTCTTTCCATTGAGAATGACATGCTGCCTTCTGTTGTCTAGGAACTCTTCAATCCAGTCACACAAGCCTTCTGTTATCTAGGAACTCTTCAATCCAATCACACAATTGGTATGATAGTCCATATGCTCTTACTTTGTTCATTAAACGACTGTGGGGAACTGTATCGAACGCCTTGCGGAAGTCAAGAAACACGGCATCTACCTGGGAATCCGTGTCTATGGCCCTCTGAGTCTCGTGGACGAATAGCGCGAGCTGGGTTTCACACGACCGTCTTTTTCGAAACCCATGCTGATTCCTACAGAGTAGATTTCTAGTCTCCAGAAAGATCATCTCGTTGGCAACCTTAATTTTACTTCCTTTCTTCCGCCTCCGAACGTTGGACGTTATACATTTTCCAAAGACGCACTTGGCAGAATACAGAGTTTACTGTTTACTTTCCAAAGTCCAAATGCATTTTTACTGGAACAGTTACGTGACTTTACGTCACGAAACGGAAGTTACGTACGATTCAGATACGCATTGTGAGAAATGCGCGTTAGCGAGGTGTGGGAGAGAGCCGTTGAGCCGCCACTGGTTACGGATCCCTCCGGGGAGATCAATAGATGTTGTCGGTAGCCATGGCAACGTCCTCCCTCGCACTCCCTTACGCCCGAGGGGTGCGTGCCACGTGCCGCCGCCAGCAGGCAAACGACCAAGCACAATACAAACTGTACGTCGGCTGCGAGGCCTCACTTATGCTCCTGGCGACAGAAGATACTTATCAATAATGACTCAAATTAATTTAACAGTTGGGCTTGTCACCTCAGGCCTAAGAAGATATACGAGCAACATTTGGTACACTCTGCAGTGCAAAAGACAATAGCTATGTGCTGGTATCTTTATACAGTTGGATCAAGCGATGTCTCTGTTATAGTATACTTCCAATGAAGTGAAAGAGATTGATGCGACAACTATTTTCCATTGCTGAGTAACCTGCACGACCGTTCATTTTGAACAATAACGAACTGTATACGCGTAGGCAGAGAGACATGTTATGTAATTTCACCACGATCTAAAGAAAGAAATTTCGAGAGCTGTTATTCCTGTAGGCATACCCTGTCGTCACTTAAGTTCCCGAAAATATCTTTTGATTCCTTTCGTACTAATTGCCTTGAGGACTAATTACTTTCTCCTCCTTAAAATACACTACTGGCCATTAAAATTGCTACACCACGAAGATGACGTGCTACAGACGCGAAACTTAACCGATAGGAAGAAGATGCTGTGATATGCAAATGATTAGCTTTTCAGAGCATTCACACAAGGTTGGCGCCGCTGGCGACACCTACAACGTGCTGACATGAGGAAAGTTTCCAACCGATTTCTCATGCACAAACAGCAGTTGACCGCCGTTGCCTGATGCCTCGTGTAAGGAGGAGAAATGCGTACCATCACGTTTCCCACTTTGATAAAGGTGGGATTATAGCCTATCGCTATTGCGGTTTATCACATCGCGTCATTGCTGCTCGCGTTGGTCGAGATCTAATGACTGTAAGCAGAATATGGAATCGGTGGGTTCAGGAGGGTAATACCAACGGAACGCCGTACTGGATCCCAACGGCTTTGTATCACTAGCAGTCGAGATGACAGGCATCTTATCCGCATGGCTGTAACGGGTCGTGCAGTCGCGTCTCGATCCCTGAGTCAACAGATGGGAACGTTTGCTAGACAACAACCATCTGCAGAGCCGTTTGCAGCAGCATGGACTATCAGCTCGGAGACCATGGCTGCGGTTACCCTTGACGCTGCATCACAGGCAGGAGCGCCTGCGATGGTGTACTCAACGACGAACCTGGGTGCACGAATGGCAAAACGTCATTTTTTCTGATGAATCCAGGTTCTGCTTACAGCATCATGATGGTCACATCCGTGTTTGGCGACATCGTGATGAACGCACATTGAAAGGATGTATTCGTCATCGGCATACTGGCGTCTCACCCGGCGTGATGGTGTGGGGTGCCATTGGTTACACATCTCGGTCACCTCTTGTTCACATTGACAGCACTTTGACCACTGGACGTTACATTTCAGATGTGTTACGACCCGT
The DNA here is from genome assembly GCF_023864345.2 of Schistocerca serialis cubense. Lineage (NCBI taxonomy): Eukaryota > Metazoa > Arthropoda > Insecta > Orthoptera > Acrididae > Schistocerca > Schistocerca serialis. Next base: position 842,166,804 of record NC_064640.1, on the reverse strand, counting down.
GGCTGTACCCTTCATTCGATCCCTGCGAAACGCTACTTTTCTGCAGGATAAAGCACGACTGCATGTTGCATGTCCTGTACGGACCTTTCTGGATACAGAAAATGTTCGACTGCTTCCCTGGCCAGCACATTCTTCAGATCTCTCACCAATTGAAAACGTCTGGTCAATGGTGGCCGAGCAACTGGCTCGTCACAGTACACCAGTCACTACTCTTGATGATCTGTGGTATCGTGTTGAAGCTGCATGGGCAGCGGTATATGAATAGTGCGGATGTAATTTAACTTTCTAGGCTGCAAAGAGCAAGCGTAACTGAAGCACAAAGTAACTGTAAAAACTAAACAAAGAATCACGTCTGTAATTTACGTGCAAGTTCCATCACCGAGCGAGGTGGCGCAGTGGTTAGACACTGGACTCGCAATCGGGAGGACGACGGTTCAATCCCGCGTCCGGCCATCCTGATTTAGGTTTTCCGTGATTTCCCTAAATCGCTCCAGGCAAATGCCGGGATGGTTCCTTTCAAAGGACACGGCCGACTTCCTTCCCCGTCCTTCCCTAATCCGATGAGACCGATGACCTCGCTGTCTGGTCTCCTTCCCCAAAAAAACAACAACAACAAGTTCCATCGAAACACTTTTTCCTCCTAAATGAATTTTGTTTAGTGGTTCTAAAGCATTGCGAGTGTTGAAGGGGAGATGTAATTTTGTGACTTACACAAGTTGTCATTTGAAATGCAACTAAAAGAAATGGAAACAAGTAAGCAGGTCGACATTCTTACTTGAGTACGAAATCCTTTCTGAGGCGTACACGTAGGCTGGTTGATTGATTTATCATCCACCGTTTGTTTCGGAGTACTGGATTCACGAGAAACATACAGCCAACTAGTGAAATATCTCTTTCTTATTCAGTGAATTTAAAAGAACTTAGGTGGCGACCTTCCAATCGACTAACTTGTCTTTGAATTCATTGACATCTGAACTTCCGTGTAACACGTATGTCGTCAGTTTCGCCGACTTCGGATTCGTCACGCAAAGGTCATGTTATCGGAAACGTGAAAACATCGTTTCGTGTTCTTGTTTAAAGAGCAATCTGTAATAGCTACACTACTGAGAGGACTAAACAACAACCTATTTGTCTTTGGTTGGCACGCTTTGTTTGACGAGTTATATGAAGAGAATCATCTACTTAAAACGAAAGATTAGTAGCACATATAAATAATCTGCTACTGCTTATCTTTTCGTTTCACCTGATGGGAAACGACATTCCGTGCGTCAAACTACACGGTTTGCATCATTTGCGTCATCCTTGCGGCGAACGCGGCTTACATGTTCTTAAGACATTTGTAATACTTCATTCGGAAATAGACCGCATAGAAAGCTTAAAGAACTGTGCCAGCGACGTGTGGTAGCACTGTATTTTTCCGTTAGAAATAATATTGTGCGATGGTCGTTCAAGAAGTAATGCAACACTTTCTTTTTCTGTGCCAGTTTAGTTTGAAAAATGCGGAATTTGTTGTGGGATATCGTGGAATATTCCCGTTTCACCCCCGATGGTTTCAAGAAGTTCCGATAGGTGGTGGTGCTGTACGTAGCCTTCAAAATGGCGTATGTAACGGTGATGCTAATGGTTCAAATGGCTCTGAGCACTATGGGACTTAACATCTATGGTCATTAGTCCCCTAGAACTTAGAACTACTTAAACCTAACTAACCTAAGGACATCACACAACACTCAGTCATCACGAGGCAGAGAAAATCCCTGACCCAACGGTGATGCGTTCCAAGCGGAGAGCTGTCATTGAGTTCCTTTTGGCGGGAAACCAGAGTACCGCAGATATTCATTGGCGCCTGAAAAACGTCTTTGTGGAGACCTGGCCGTGAACGCTGACTCGGGGGCGAAGCTTCTGTCATTATCACAAAAAAGTAGCGCAAATCTGTCCCATATCTTGCGTGCTGGCCGGACGCATACATCTGTAACTCGTGCAATTTTGAACTTGCGGATACTCTCAATCGTGGTGATCGACGGAGCACAATCAAACACCTCGTTGCACGAGTGCACGTCTCTGTTGGTAGTACTGACACACTCGTCCACCAGTTGGAGTTCTCAAAGAGTAGGATCCACCCTGCAGCCCAGACCTCGCACTTGCAAACTTCCGTTTGTCTGGCCCAATGAAGGATGCACTTCGTGGAAAGTAGTACATGGATGGTGGGGAAATTATTGATGCAGCAAGACGATGGTTGCTACGTCGACCAGTAGAGTGCTACCATGCTGGCATACAGGCCGAACCAGTTAGTTGGCATAAAGCCGTGGCATTGAACGGAGATTATGTTGAAAAATGGTTTTTGCAGACAAAAGAATGGGTAATTACATGGTGTATTGGAATCCTGAATAAAAAGGATCTGCTTTCAGAAAAAAAATGTGTTGCATTACTTATTGAACGCCCCCTGTATTACAGTCGATGCAATTAAATGAAATGATCGTATGGCATTGCAATAAAGATACCTTACTGTAAAAAAATGGTTCAAATGGCTCTGAGCACTGTGGGACATAACATCTGTGGTCATCAGTCCCCTAGAACTTAGAACTACTTAAACCTAACTAACCTAAGGACATCACACACATCCATGCCCGAGGCAGGATTCGAACCTGCGACCGTAGTGGTCGCGCAGTTCCAGACTGTAGCGCCTAGAACCGCTCGGCCACTCCGGCCGGCTTTACCAAATGCAAATTATTTTCTCGTGTTTGTGAATGGAATAGATGCAGAATCTGCAGAAAATAGGGTACCGCCCAAACGGCAGATAGGCTGATATAAACGAATGACATTCTTACTCCTCTCTTACCTTGCATAGCCAGCCTTCTGGGTTGGTGCAGTTGTTTTGCTCACTTCACGTCGTACAGACTCCTTCTGCCGCCTAAATGAAGCAAAACTTAATGTAAGTCTTTTGTTATAAATTTTTAAATTCTTTAGTTCTAGTTGAAATCTGTTTTATACTATCAGGGGCAGGCAAATGGAAACGAAAAAGATGGAAAAAGTAAGTAAACTGTTTATTATTTCAAAAGTAATAGCCATAACATATCCCATTGTGAGATAAGACTGTCAATGGCTTCATGAAAAAATGTTTGCGGTTGCCTACGGAATTATGATTATGCCCAGGCGTGCACGTCTTCGTCTGAAGCAAATCGACAGCCTCAAATACCTTCGTTTACAGCTCCAAAAATATGAAAATCGCATAGGGAGAGATTGGGACTGAGCAGCGGCCCCCTGTTGTCAAAGAAAAAGATCTTCATGACTGTCCCGGGCGTGGCTGTTGATTCCACTACGCTGCAGAAGCTCCGCTGGGAAGCCCTTACACGTTCTCCATCTCTACATACAGTCCCGATCCCTCCCCACGCGATTTTCAAATTTTTGGAGCCCCGAAGAAAAACATTCGGGGCCGTCAATTTGCTTCGCACGCAGTAGACACCTGGGTACAATCTTGATTCCGTAGGCAACCGCAATCAATTTTCCATGAAGACATTGACTATCTTGTCTCACAGTGGGATAAATGTATTAACAGTTGTGGCGATTACTTCTGAAATAATAAACAGTTTACTTACTTTTTCCATGAGTCTCTTCTTCATTTGACTGCCTCTTGTATACAAAACTCCAAGGCAATACGTTAGCAGTCCCCATAATGGGACAACTAAAAGCTAAACACAGTTTTTAATTCGGCACGGATTCATCACGAGATACTTAATATTATTAATTTATTCCACCTGACATTATCCAAGACTGTATCGTACGGTTTTTTTAATATGTCCTCATTTACGCCCTAAGCTAAAGTACCAAAAAACTGACAGTAAGTGGGTAGTATTTTCATATAAGTCATTTACAATAAAACATCATAATCGATATATACACATATAACTAAGGAAGTGTGTCAAATCATGAGAATTTCACTTTCAAAATGTAATAATACGCGATTTGGTACGTAATAGAGTTTGCGTCTGATTGCGAGAATTAAGAAGCTGAAATTGGTACGATTGAAAAGCAAGCTTACTGGTGGTCTTTCGTTTCCTTTTAACGGAAATTTGTATTCTTCCGAAAGCTGTGTAGTCAGTTTGTAAACGAATGCGACGTATGTAGGCAGCGACTTCTCTCGAAAGTATTTTTAAGCCTCGGCATGCATCTTTGCATTCATCTGTACTTGAAGCTACATTTTCTAAGAGAGGGATTACGTACTCGAGCACAGAATTTGTTGATTATTTGCGTGAAACTACCGCCAGTAAGTTGAAATCCCACGGGTGAAATCGTCTTCTTTGATTTTACGACCACTTATTTTTCCGATCAATTTTGATGCAACGACCTAAAACGTTCACGGATTAAAGAACAGCAATATCTTATAAGGCTAACCTGTTGATAACTATCACGCAGACTGTTAACAACAAACAGTGCGATCATCTGCAGTGCGGCATTGCTATAATAGTCGCACGTGGAACTGTTTTACGGCTTCGTAAAATCTCTCCTGGCAACGCGAGCATACAATCGATAGTAACCCGGACGCCAGTTCACATGCGCATGTTCTCGCCTGACTGCGCTGTTCCCTTCGCGTTACACGCAAACCTGCGTTCGGTGGACGTTGCTTATCTTCAGCCCGTCAAAACTGCTCTTGCTAAGGGACTGACGCAACTAGAATCTAGTGTTGTTGTATTTACAGGCACTCAGATACAAAACATGTACTGTCTAAATACATCCCTGAGCTGAATGTCTACTATCTTCCAGTCGCTTAATGTAAATTCAATACCCCAAACACCATCCCTACCCTACCCCCTACCCCCACCACCCTAACCGGCAGACACATGCGTGCGCCTGCGCTTTTACACACACACACACACACACACACTCAACACTAACAATTGGAGGCTACGACGTTTGGAACGCGGATTTACTGCAAACTTCGTACACTCGTAGTACTCCATGAGGACAACAAAATGTGTAAGCAGTAGCCCGTACTTCTCAAGCGTTATTGAGAAAATCGCAAGATAATTTCGGTCGTCAAATGTATATCTGTGCGTGGCCAATTTTACCATGAAGCGGCTATAGCGCAGTGGTAGTGGCAAGGTAGCACAGAGTGTTCGGTCAGAGCGTTAGCTACCCTATGTAATAAACAAACTGGGCGAATAGATCAACGAACAAATTGAACGGGTGTCATCGGACGTCCGCCCTGAACAAATTCTACGAACGATATAGAACAAAATGTTTTACTTATTTATTTTTTAAGTGGTTGGCGTTCAAGCCGTTGGATCGCTGGATCGAGTTCCGTTCGTCAATTTCTTTTATTTTCAACACAGTCATTTTCTTTACTATTTATATTACAATTGATATAATGGGGAAAATACGTGTAATCGGATGAACTTTTATTAAATTTACAATGTTATTTGGCAGTCTACTAATTTTTACTGTCACAAATAATGTAATATTCATAACTATCGACTACTAAACGACCAAATGCATGTTTGTCCGTGATTTGAGAAATCCCTTATACCTGGAAGGAGCCCGAAACGACTTGTTACCTCCAAGTTTTGACCGGCACAGACGGCTTTCGAAAGATGTACAGTTAATCGTCGCTTTCGACATTACGAGTGCAAGTTGCAGGATGGTATTTTTCGTAAAAACATGGAACACATAAAGTTAAACGGCACCAGCTGCATTGAATAAATGCTATGGTTCCGCATACGCAAGGTCTTTTGACGTTTTCCGTGGAAAAACAAACCTCGTTAACATTTTCAAAACTCTCTTTCAGACGATAGTTTGGAAGAAAACCATGCATAACGCAGTATTTTCTTAAAATCGATTGTATTTTAATAGCGTCTTCCGAGAAGCAATTTCTCGATCTCTTTCGATTAAATACGAACAGTTTTGAAGACACGGACAAGCATACATTTTCAGTATCACTTTATGTGTTTGGTCGCTTACTAGTCGATAGTTATGAATATTATACTATTCGTGATAATAAAAATTAGTAGACTGCCAAATAACATTGCAAATTTAATAAAAGTTCATCCGATTACACGTATTTTCCCATTAAATCAATTGTAATATAAATAGTAAAGAAAATGACTGTGTTGAAAATAAAAAAACTGACGAACGGAACTCGATCCAGCGGCTTGAACGCCAACCAGTTTAAAAAAAAAAAAAATTTGTTCTATATTGTTCGCTGAATTTGTTCAGGGCGGACGTCGATGACACCCGTTCACTTCGTTCGTTGATCTATTCGCTCAGTTTTTTAATTAGAAATGGTAGCTAACGCTCTGACCGAACACGGTTTTTTTTTCGGCACGATAGCTCAGCGTGCTCGGTCAGAGGGTTAGCTACCCTCTGTAATAAAAAACTGAGTGAACGGATCAACAAAGAACCTGAACGGCTGTCATCGGATGTCCGCCACGAACAAATTCATCGACCAATGTAGAGCAAAATGAGATTTAAAAAAAAAACACGCTGAGCTACCGTGCCGGCATCACTCGGCTGCAGCCGCTTCATGGTAAAAATCGCCACGCACAGATTTATATTTGACGACCGAAATCATCTTGCGATTTTCTCAGTAACGCTTGAGAAGTACGTGCTACTGCTTACACATTTTGTTGTCCTCATGGAGTACTACGAGTGTACAAAGTTTACAGTAAATCCGCGTTCCAAACGCTGTGGCCTCCCCTTGTAAGACCAAGAATGGGGTACGAAGAAATTTTACTTAAGCCATGGACTCCATTCCAGTGTAATTCGTGCTCATAAACTTAGAAAACGTAGTAGGCTAGTCGCAGCTTAGACAACAGAAGATAGCGGAAAACTGTTCGCGAAGAACCGACTGTGTACAATCGAGCACGGTGATCTCTCGCTACGTCTCCCGGCTTCCGGGGTGTCCGAAATGTATAAGGTACCCAGCGGTCTCGGCTCGGAGTAATTTGGCTGAAATTCGTGTACAACTGAAATTTACCCCAACTACGGTCGAAGAACTGGATGTGTTGGATGAAATACCTCGAAAACCCTTCCTCGAAGACCCAGGTACCGCAAGCGCTGTCCACTCCTACAGACGCTAACCTAGCTGCCCAGCGTGTCCCGAATGGGAGATGGGTGTCACGTCTCGTCACAGATTCGATTACGCACCAGACAGAAATTGCTGGTGTCACTGAAAGCAGGTCTATCTCTACCAGTTATCGAGCGAACATTACGAAGGGACTGAACGGAATGGATGTCTCAAGTACAGGGTGGCGCAGAGGAACGGGAAATTTTGAACATTACAGTTGGCAGCACTGTAGCGCCGGCAGATGTTCGAAACTTTGCACAATTGATGTTAACGCATTGCCATTTAGTAATCATGGAGAATTGGACTGGTGCGGAACGTGCAGTAGCTGTGAGAGCGTTTTACCAAAAATGGTGATAGTGCGACTGCCGCGCAGAGAACATTTCGACAGCATTACCAGCTTCGACGTCATGGACGTGTCCCATCTGCGCATGCGATTACAACGTGGGTGCGTAATTTCGAAGAAACAGGATCTGCCTTGAAAAAGAAACCTCCAGGTGGCATTCCAACGGTACGTACCCCAGAGAACATTGCAGCTGCTAGAGCTGCAATTGAGAGAAATCTTCGCCGCTCCGTTCGACAGCATGCATCTTCGCTAGGGATTAAGCGACGAAGCTTACAAAGAATGCCGCACGAATTAGACTTCCATCCCTATAAGTTGCAGATTGTGCAACACTTACATGAACGAGACCCACTGTCACGTATGGAGTTTAGTAGCCAGATATTGGCTAAAATCAACGAGGGCGCGAATTTCCTTGGTAACCTATGGATATCAGACGAAGCCCATTTCCACCTGAACGGATTCGTGAAGAAACAGAATTTTCGTTATTGGGCACAGGAGAATCCTTGTGAGTTTCACCAGCGACTACTACATAGCGCCAAGGTCACAATATGGTGTGCTGTATCATGTCATGGTGTTATCGGCCCTTATTTTTTTGAGTGTGAGGATGGTAGTGTAGTGACAGTAACATCCGCTCGATATGTTGAAATGCTCCAAACATTCTTTACACCGAGACTGTACGAGCTTAATCTTAACGTCGAAAACATGTGGTTTCAGCAGGACGGAGCCACGTCACACACTGCTCGACAATCGATGGCAGCAGTTCGTCAATTGTTTGGAAGACGCATTATTTCACGTAACGGTGACATTGCATGGCCTGCGAGATCCCCTGATCTTAGTGTGTGCGACTTCTTCCTGTGGGGATATGTTAAAGGCAAGGTGTACCGCACACGTCCTGCAACAATCCATGAACTGAAGGAGAACATTGAAAACAAAATCACTGCCATTCCCCAAGACTTGCTACACCGCGCATTCCAGAGTTTTCATAACAGGCTGTTAGAGTGTGAACGCCGAATGGGAGCACATCTTTCCGATGTCATCTTTAAAAAGTAAAGAGACACTTTTGGACATTTTGATTGTAAAGACATACTGAATAATGGCATACTGAATACATTCACTTTCGTTAATAAATTACTAGTTTTATGAATTTATTCATGGAAATGACGTTATTTCGAAATTTCCCGTTTCCCTGCGCCACCCTGTACTTATCAGCAGTCCGTTGAACATATAGCTGCACGCCTTCAATAGGCCAAATAAAAAACAAACTCAACAGTAGCTGACTGATGTGGTCCGACGTGTAGCAGTTTTGTCTCTCCTCAGATGATGCAAGGCTTGGAGTGCACCGAAGGATTCGTTAGGTGTGTGATCCGCAATGAATCAAGGTTCCCTGATATAGTGAAAGTGTTTTTTGTACTGTGACTTGTACCCAGTCAGTTTCAATGAACATAAAGCAGATGGTTAATTCGAACGTTCTCGGTGACTAAGTGTTGCATCTTCATGATGAGTGTGTTAGATGAGAACAGTATAAGTTCCTGTTTTGACAAATACACAGGTACCTCGACTACCCCGTAAATCAGGCGTTGTTAATCCTATAGAAAATGCATCTATTTGAGAGAACGTGTGAAACGTAGCTGTTGGCACACCCCCAGTTAGGTATCAGCTGGCCAGTGAGTGATTATCTGGTGTGCTTGCCGTACCAACAAAAAAATGGTTCAGATAGCTCTGAGCACTATGGGACTTAACATCTGAGGTCATCAGCCCCCTAGAACTTAGAACTACTTAAACCTAACTAACCTAATGACATCACACACATCCATGCCCGAGGCAGGATTCGAACCTGCGGCCGTAGCGGTCTCGCGTTTCCAGACCGTAGCGCCTAGAACCGCTCGGCCACCCCGGCCGGCCCGTACCAACGCCTATTGAGTATTCAGAATATTGTGTCTCACTGTTTAGAGGCACAAAACGCGAGCGTGTTTTAAGCTCGTTACTAAATGCAAATAAGTAGGAGGCCGAGTTGATAGGAGCTGAAGCAGTCCAGGTTGCAATAGGATTATTATTGAAGAAACACATAGTACAATGAAATTACTTATCTTCAGTAGTTTGTAGGACTGCAGCTGCAGCTATGAACTGACAATCTCGTAACATGGAATACCGTGAACTAATACAACATATTCTCTGGGACTAGGCCTGATGGGCCCTTCTCAGAGAATCAATGCAAACATTACATAACTGGCTGAGGGCCGATTAAGAAAGTGCGTCTGCCTAGGTTGAAATCTAACTAACAAGGGAACCTCCCATCGCACCCCCCTCAGATTTAGTTATAAGTTGGCACAGTGGACAGGCCTTGAAAAACTGAACACAGATCAATCGAGAAAACAGGAAGAAGTTGTGTGGAACTATGAAAAAATAAGCAAAATATACAAACTGAGTAGTCCGTGTGTAAGATAAGCAACATTAAGGAAAGTATGAGCTCAAGAGCGCCGTGGTCACGTGGTTAGCGTGAGCAGCTGCGCAACGAGAGGTCCTTGGTTCAAGTCTTCCCTCGAGTGAAAAGTTTAATTTTTTATTTTCAGTTTATGGGACAAACTCTTATGTTCTCATCACTTTTTTGGGAGTGATTATCACATCCACAAGAAAACCTAAATCGGGCAAGGTAGAAGAATCTTTTTACCTATTCGCCAAGTGTACAAGTTAGGTGGGTCGACAACATATTCCTGTCATGTGACGCATATGCCATCACCAGTGTCGTATAGAATATATCAGACGTGTTTTCCTGTGGAGGAATCGGTTGACCTTCCGATGAAATGTTTTCGGTTCCCATTGGAGACGCACGTCCTTTCATCTACTAATCGCACGGTTCTGCGGTGCGGTCGCAAAACACAGACACTAAACTCATTACAGTGAACACAGACGTCAATGAACGAACGGACAGATCATAACTTCGCGAAAATAAAGAAGGAAAACTTTTCACTTTTTTTTTTTAATATCATTTTGTTCCCTTCATCTGCTCTGGGCGGACGCCGTTAGACATCCGTTTAAGTTCGTTGTTGATCGATTAGCTCAGTTTTTTTATTACAGAGGGCTGCTAACCCTCTGACCGAACACGCTGAGCTACCGTGCCGGCTGTCACTCGAGGGAAGACTTGAACCAAGGACCTCTCGTTCCGCAGCTGCCCACGCTAACCAGAGGACCACTGCGCTCCTGAGCTCACATTCTCCTTGATGTTGCCTCTCTTGCACATGGACTACTCAATTTGTATATTTTGCTTATTTTTTTCATAGTTCCACACAACTTCTTCCTGTTTTCTCGATTGATTTGTGTTCACTTTTTCAAGGCCTATCCACTGTGCCAACTTATAACTAAATCTGAGGGGAGGTTCCCTCGTAAGAAGTGAACGAGGCACACTCCAGTTCCGTCGATCTGCACAGCCCGCTAGAGTGCGCTGTGCTCGGCAGACGACGGGCTGCCGAACTCGTGTTGGCGCGGCGTTGTAGTAGTATCTGTGGCAATGATACTACACAGATGTCCCCTCATAAAGAAAAATAACGAATTGTTGACATTATTCAGTGGCCATTCCGCTACAAAGACGAGTGACGCTGATATTAGTACCAGTGGTTTTAAAATACATTTTACATCGCTAGAAATCCATGAGATCTCCGTTCCCGATGAAGTTCCCTTCGAATTCTACGGTTAATTTAGAAGCGAATTAGTTCCAGTATTGGCCATAATATGCCTCATATCTGGTCCGAATAAACTCAACTCGCACTCCTCACAAATGTTATTCTCAACGTCATGAATAGTGGCTTTCCAAAACATATTGATTTAGTACCAGAGAGACGCCCTCTAATAAAATACGTTCCTATGGTATATGTGATAAGATTGACGGTTGGGTCGACTGTTTCTGTACGTGCAGAACACAACATGCCATTCATTTAAGTGGAAATATGATTGTATTATAATACACAGGATGTCCGAGGAGGAATCCTGAATATTCAGGAATACGAGGAGAATGATGATTCGATGCAAAAAAGTTGTAGTAAACAGGGGCTCTAAACTGCATACCTTAAGAGCTATGACCATTTCTTTATCTTCAGTATTGTGAAACACATCTGTTCTACTGCAAGATCGTAGCATTCCATATTTTCGCGACAGATGGCATCAACCAAGACAAGAAAAAATTGCCTAATAGACATGGGCTCTAAAGCGCATAGCTTGAGAGCCATGAGCACTTGTTCATTTTCGCTACTATAAAACACATCTCCTCTACTGAACAAGTGCTCACAGCTGTTAAGGTACGCACTTTCGCGCCCACTTCATTCTTGTTTTGATCCATACTACCGCCTCTCAAAATATGGAAACCAGAAGAGATTTATTTCACAATATTTAAGATGAAGAAGTACTCATAGCTCTTATGGTATGGATTTTAGAGCCCATGTTTATTACACTCTTTTTGCTTCGAATGATCGTTCCTATCATATTGCTGAATACTGATCATTCCACCTGGGACACCTACGTATGAATGACGTAGACTATTAGTTGCAATCTCAGACTTTTCGAAAACAATTAACATACCTGCGAGAAAAAAAGGAGTGAAATCCAGTTAGATCGTAACATTTCAGTGTGGTAGAAACACTGACAGCAACTCTTGAGGCGAAGGCGGGTCGCGCTCTTCACGAAACGCAAGACTGTAATAACTTTTGTACAGCGGATAAATGAGTAGCCACTAGAAAGAAAATGCTTTTCAGTACGTAAGACATGAACTGGAACGATCTCAAAGACTCACGTGTAGGTGAAGCAAATGACAGGCATCGATTCATTGGTAAGGTTGTGGGAAACTGCTCTTCCCTACAAGAGAACCCTACATGTGTACTCTGCAGACCACCTAAGGGCGTGCGGCAAAGGGTACATCTCGTACCCCTTCCCCGTTCCACTCGCGAATGGCAAATGGGAACAACGATTGTCAGTAAGACTCTCTATCAGCTTTAATCTCCCAGATTTTCGCGTCGTAGTCCTTTGGCGAGACATTCGTGAGAGAAAGTAACAAGTTGCCGGACTCTTCCTGCAACGTAAGCCCTCGGAATTTTAACAATAAAAGTGACGGTGATGTGCATGCGTGTCTTGTAGCTTCTGCCTCTGGAGTCTGTTCACCAATTCCGAAACGCTCTCGCGCAGACTAAACGATACTCTGACGTAACGGGCCGCTCTTCGTTGAATCATCTCTATATCCTCTATTAACCCGACCTGGTATTGGTTTCAGACTGATTAGGAATACTCAGAAATTGGTCTTACTAGTGTTCTGTAAGCCATGTCTTTGGTGGATAAATTCCTTTTTTTTTTAACATTCTCTCAGTCAGAGTTCCACCAGAGGCGTAAGTGAACGAACACCTAAGATTCTTAACATACAGTTAACAGATATTTGCAGCAACATTCTCAGTTTGTTCGCTTACGAGCCACTTGTCCACAGAGAAATATCACCACTGGATAACTCGGGGGAATGTAGTACTCCGTTTTTGAGTGCTTTATCAAGTAGCTGTGGTAGAGAAAATCGAAAAATTCAAATGTGTTGGTAGTACTGAAACAGTACAATATAGGCCGTACAAAACTTGGTTGCTTAGCGAACGCAAAATGGAAGTTGTGAAAGAAAGACAAGAGAGATTAAGGCACCCACGGTCTTATACAGGTTGTCATTTTGCCATTGTTGCATATTTGTTGGCAGCACTGGCGCAGGTCGCACACGCTTGAATATTAAGCTGGTGTAGATAACTAATTAATTCTATAATAACTTTCAATTAAGTTAATATTACACCGTAACAATGTTAGTTAGTCTGTTTTTTATTATGTATTGAAGGTTTCACTCGTTTCAAAGTATTTCTCGAAAAAAAAAATTACCTAAGGGCCGGTTTCCGCGTACTTTAGATGTAGGTTTACATCGAAATTTAAGGCATTTCTTTAAGTATCAGTGAAGAATTTATGTTTTCATTACACATATATTGGTACTACTGCATCTACTCTGGGAATTAAAGGTTGTAAGTTCTATCTTTTATTTCGTTTCAAAACGCGTGAAGTACGTACAGAGCACACACAATCTTAGGCCTAATTTTTCGGGTATACAGGTTTTGATTTTCAACGTTAGTTGAACTGCATTAAGTTACTATATTATTAGTATACGGTATATTAGTGTTTCACATAACTTTAGTGACTGTTTTATCTGTAGTTAATAGATTATTACTGTTATTACGTAGATAAATTTTGAAAAATTTTGTAAAAGACCCTGAGCGAGAAGTGTTTGAGCTGCCGTAGGAAAGTTAGTTCTGGGGTTCAGTGCAGTTGGTGTGGCAAATGGTTACATTGGGGTGAATGTAGTGGCATGGGAATCGGGGAAGTAAATGGGTCTCTTCCATGGTATTGCAGATCATGTTCAAGGGATAGGGAAATAGTGGAACAGGAAGGAAGATTAGAGCTCTTCAGGCTGAACTGGATAGCCAGGGAGGAACTGATGTGGTTAAGGGGGGAGAAGGGTGAAGACAGGTGGGAAGTGGTAGCAAGGAACAGGGGCCACAGAAAGAGAGTAGTATCTGATAGTTTCATCATTGGCACAAACAATAGATTTGTGCTACCTCAGTCAACTAAGGAAGAGGCGCAAGTGGATGTAAGTGTAGTCATCAGTCAACAGACTTTCACTAGGAAACCAACTGGTGCAAAAAAAGTAGAAAGTAGGAGGAAAGTTCTGTTGTTAGGTAGTAGCCATGGAAGAGGTGTGGGTCAGATCTTGCAGGAAAAATTAGGTGACAGGTACCAGGTCACAAGTATTTTCAAGTCCAGTGCATGTCTTAGCCAAGTGTAGTGGATGTAGGATCATTGTGCAAGAGTTTTGAAAAGCAGGATCATGTTGTGGTAGTAGGTGGAGCCGGAAACAGTATTGATAGGGATCAGGGCTACAATATTGAGTGTGACCTGGTAAAAATAGCATCTGCAACGAACCATACAAATGATGGCTTGGTTACTGCTTTCATGCGGTATTATCGGCCCTCTATTGAACAGCTCAGTCAGGAGGGTCAATATGGAGCGGCTACTTTGTCAGGCATAGTTTTGGTTCCTGTTGATGGTATTGGTAGATGGGACTTCACAAGACATGGCCTGCATCTCAGTGGGAAAGGGAAGGGTAAACGGGCTGGGGTGATAGCAAAATCTTCAAGTGGGGGGGGGGGGGGGGGGGGGCTCTGAAACTCATGGGAGTACTTTTTTAGGCTAAGATCAGTGTCCAATCATCCAACATTGATTGAAATTAAGCTTAATGAGAAGTTCAGACAGCCAGGTACTAGAGACGTTAAAATATCACAAGATTCTCATTACAGTACAGTGAAAAATAATGTTAGTATGTCACAAGATTCACATAAAATCACAGTGAAAAATAACGTTAGTGTATTGCATCAGAATATTAGGTGATGAAAGAAAAACAAAGTAGACGAGCTTATTGTATGTTTAGAAGATTTGAAACTTAAGGTGGAATAGATGTACTGTGCCTGTCTGAAAATCATACAGTAACAGGTATGGAAATGGCAAATGTAGGTGGATATAAGATTTCAGCACATGTAAGTAGAGACACTATGGAGAGAGGAGGAGATGTCATATATGTTAAAATCTATCATTATGTGAAAAATGTGGAAACAAAAAAAATTTCGCGTACAGCAAAGTGTGTGTGTGTGAGCTTAAACTAAATAATGGTACTTTTATAATTGTAGACGTGTATAGGTCCCCATTGGGAAATTTTCAACTACTTTTGAAAAACTTGGATTCTTTGTTGTGCTATCCGTCAGACAGAAGAAAGCAAATTATTGTTGTGGGGATTTCAATATAGATTTTCTGAAAGAGTCCGATAGAAAGCTTGACCTTGAGGTATTACTTGGTTCTTTCAATTGGACATCAGTTATTGATTTTCCTACTCGGGTGGTACAGGAAAGCAGCACACTGATATATAATGTTTTTATATATCAAGACAAATTAAATTAAATAAAAACTTTTCCTGTTAAGAATGGTCTGTCTGATCATGATGCACAGCTACTTACAGTATATGATATAGCTCCATACAGTAATCCAAAACAGTCCTTCAAAATAGTGCATTCAGATAACGATTTAACAATTTAAAATTTTAGGGAAAACTTGGAACAGTTAGACTGGGATGAGGTGTACAGGGAACATGATGCTAATTTTAAAATTAACCTATTTCATGATACCTTTTTAAGTATATTTGAAAACATTTTCTCTAAGAAAACAGTGAAATATAGTTGTAAGAAACCATGTAAAAAGCCATGGCTTACTAAAGGGACAAAAATATCTTGTAAACAGAAAAGGGAGATGTATCTCATAGCTAGGAGGAATAGTGATCCCGAAACAGTGGAACATTATAAAAACTACTGCACTGTATTAAGAAAAGTTATTAAAAAGTCCAGAAGTATGTGCATTATGTCTAGGCACTACAGTCTGGAACCGCGCGACCGCTATGGTCGCAGGTTCTAATCCTGCCTCGGGCATGGATGTGTGTGATGTCCTTAGGTTAGTTAGGTTTAAGTAGTTCTAAGTTCTAGGGGACTGATTACCTCAGAAGTTAAGGCCCATAGTGCTCAGAGCCATTTTGCATTATGTCTGAGATTAGCACATTTGATAATAAAATTAAAACAATTTGGAATATTGTTAAAAGGGAAACAGTTTCTATCAAACTCAATGAAAAGTTTGTTAACAACAAGTCAGAAGTAGAAAACCTTTTTAATAATCATTTGTTAAGTGTTGTAGAGAAAATAGGATCCAGCTATTCATTAGAAAATGCAAGGCAGTATATGGAAAAGGCAGTATCTGTGCAATTTGATAAAATTGATATTCAGCCCACCTCACCTACTGAAATTAGGAAAATAATAAATTCACTTAAAAGTAAAAGCTCACATGGAAACGATGGAATTTCCAACAGAGTACTAAAAGCTTGTCCCCAACAAATAAGTAGGATTTGCAGCCACATATGTAGTAGCTCACTGAAACAGGTCATTTTTCCAGGTAGACTGAAATACGCTATTGTTAAACCATTGCATAAAATAGGGGATAGGTGTGATGCTAACAAGTACCGCCCAGTATCACTTCTGACAGCTTTATCCAAATTTCTTTGAAAAAGTAATTTATTCAAGAGTAGCATCACATATTTGTAAAAATGAAGTACTAACAAAATGTCAATTTGGTTTTCAGAAAGGCTTTTCAACATAAAATGCTATATATACTTTCACTGATCAAATATTAAATGCATTGAATAACCGAATATCACTCATTGGATATTTTGAGGTCTCTCAAAGTCTTTTGATCGTGTGAATCATGAAATTCTTCATCTATATTACTAAACGGTTAAAATGCTGTACCTTGTCAATCTAACGGTTTCCAGGGGCGACAAAATTTTGATTTTTAGTACTTCGTATAATTGTTGACATGATAAAAATTTTAAAATGCTGTCATAATCTTTTCATTAAGAGGTGTAATCTTACGTTAAAAATTTAAAAAAATAAGGCAAATGTTGAAGTTAGAAACTCTGAGGCATCTTAACTCACGGTGCATAAATTATCCACTCTATTCAACTTGTATATGAGAATGAGAGCACTTAACGACTTCCAACAAATTTTACACACAATTTCAAACTTGCTGGCACACCCTACAATATAATGAAAGCAAAAAAGTGTATCGCTTACGACTTTTTTTCTGTTCATTCAGTAAACTTCTGGAAGAAGCGTCACGTTTTAATTTATTACTTCTTCACTACTAACTATTGTTAATACACTCTGCAGACTCTATCCTCATATACCATTGAATGTACCTGCAAAATGGTTATACTTGTACGACACATACCTCAGGAGACATGATGTCAGTCATTCAGATGCGTGAAAAAGCGGCTTTTCTTAAAAGGATTTTAAATTTTCCATTCTTTTCTCATTCAGTGTTTGATAATGATAGAGATTCCTTAGGGAGTCGCGTAAGACTGTTACCACATTATAAAATCAACAACAGACCGGCGAAGGCTTTTATCAGATGACATACGAGGGCTAAATTGGTCTCAGCCTGCTGTCCTCTAGGTTTGGCTCGATAACACAGCCAACGTTAGTAATTCGCAACAGTAAGATCATATGAGGTATGAAACAAAATGTGTGACTCAAATGACTGTTTCCTGGTAGAGAGGACACAGCATGTTATCTTTCATGAAGAGTCACCGAAAAAGTAGAAGTAACCTAAGGAAGTGTGTTGGGTATCATGCTGTTGAGGTTGTACATTACTGTCATCGAAGACAATATTAATTATAGTTCAAATGGCTCTGAGCACTATGGGACGTAACATCTGAGGTCATCAGTCCCCTAGAACGTAGAACTACTTAAACCTAACTAACCTAAGGACATCACACACATCCATGCCCGAGGCAGGATTCGAACCTTCGACCGTAGCGGTCAGGCGGTTCCAGACTGAAGCGCCTAGAACCGCTCGGCCACAACGGCGGGCCTATTAATTATAACCTCATACATTTTGTGTATTGTAGAGATATCTGTAATGAAGAACTTTCTGAAAAAAAAACTGGACAAATATCCACTCAAATCTCGGTAAGATTTCGAAGTGGTGCAAAGATTGGCAACTTGCCCTAATGTACGTACATTTAATATTGTGAACGTCACGAAACGCAGACAGATACTATGCGATTACAAAATGGCTCTGAGCATTATGGGACTTAACTTCTGAGGTCATCAGTCCGCTAGAACTCAGAACTACTTAAACTTAACTAACCCAAGGACATCACACACATCCATGCCCAAGGCAGGATTCGAACCTGCGACTGTAGCGGTCACGCAGCTCCAGACTGTAGCGCCTAGAACCGCTCGGCCACTCCAGCCGGCGATGACAAAAATATCAGTGAGTCACTACTGAAATGAGTCAACTCTTTGGTTGTAGGGATATGAAGTGGAATTACAACACAGGCTCAAACGTAATAAGGCAGGTGTCATCCTTGTGTTCATTGGCAGAATATTGGGAAAATGTAATCATTCTGCAAAGGAGACTGCCTATTCCTGCGTTCCATCTTAAAACACTGGTCAAGCGTGTGGGCCCATACCAAATAGGACACACAGGGTATACAAAGAAGAGCTGCGCAAATGGTTTGCAGCTTTTTTTGAGAACTTCACGGAAATGCTGAAAACATAAAATAACACTTTAGAAAGACGCCATTTGTAGCGCGGAAGCCTACTTACAAAGTTTCAACAACGAGTATTAAGTGAAGAATCTACAAGTATTTATTATTGAGCCCCCTAAATATCGCCCCCGTGGGGACCGCGAAGGCAACATTACACTAATAACAGAGCGCGCACACCAGCCGTTCTTCCAACGCTCCATCCACAATTCGAACGACAAGAAATCTAAACTTGTGTTACAACGCTAAAAACCGGTTGACAGTGGTTTGCAGAGTATGTGTGTGGCTGTAGATGTAGAGAATAAAAAACGTGGAGGTAACATCCGCAGTTAGCAGTTTTTAGACTGTATCTCAATAGTAAAAAAAAAAAAAAAACAATCAGACATGGGCTCGCCATCTACATCTGAATCACTGTGAACCAGTGTGATATGAAGTGCCCAGAGCGGTGAGGGTGAGTAATTGACGGCTCAGCTTTTCAGTGGAGATTTCACGGCGACGCTTGCGAGGATGGCGTCGCTGGCGGACGGGAGTAGGGGTGGGGGAGGGGAGGCGGCAGAGGGGCGGTTGGAAGGGGAGGCGTCGGCCTGACCTTCGCGCAATCAATACGAGTGGCGCCGAGCAGCCACCAGTTTGCCTAACGAATGCCTTAGGTCGAGGACGGGTGCCTTTCGCTTAGCGCGATGCAGGTTGCGCAGGTAAACATGGCTCTCAGCCCGTGCCTTCCACTACCCGACGCACAGGGAGCGCCCATTGGCTGCCGCTCTGTGCTGCACATCGCCAGTGCAGCGCCGCTGAGCAGTTTCTTGTGCGACTGGCGACGTGGTTGCGTCGAAGCACAAGTGTGACGCGTGCCGTCTTCCGTGGCGGAATGAACACTGGTGTCGTAAAATGCGGTGAATAACGTCTTCGCCGTAGATGTGTTCGGGCGGCTCGGATTTGTGGGCGTAACTTGTGCCGGTTACATCGCGGAATTTCTCAGTGGTTTGTGATTCTTGCTCGCAACATGGACCTCGAATGCTTTTATCTTCTACGAAGGCCGTGTAAGGAAGCGTAGTGACGTCTTAAAAGCAGTGATTACTTTCGTGTGTTATGCGCGTGTCTTTGAGCAATGTCAGTCTCCATTCGAAAAAATGGTAGCACCTTTAGTTGTTGAAATATAGGACAGTCGTCTGCTGTACCGCGACAGCAGTTAGAGACGTTTGTACAGAATTACGTAATACTGACTGCCGATTGTAGCTGGTGTTTCACTCATAAAGTAACACACGACTTTTTAAATAAGTGGAATTTACTCTCATTGTGTAGATTGAAAGAGAATTTCCTAGCGCACTTGGTGTCTCACGCTAGTTCAATTATAAAACTGCACGTATACCTGAATTACCTAGCCTTCTAGAGGCAGCAATGTTTCTTGTTTGGAGACAGAACTGAGCATACATAAAGGCGATTTAACACGATCACCCTCCGTGTTCCTTTCACACCACTGTAGAAAATGTAGTTTGCTAGTTAGCCTTAGTATCATAGCACCTGGTGGTTGCTCTGTTCCAAGGAAAGTGATCTAATTGCTTACAGGTCCCTGTGGCGGTGGTAGAATAGTGTGTGTTTGCTTGGCCTAGTGTAGGTAGGCACTACTTCGAGGCTCCATGTGGCTGTGCTGTTCCAAGGTGAGCACCGTTCAGGATCGGAGACACTTACTATAGCGCTCGTCTCCAGCCCAGCAACTTTCTCAGTGTCTACTCCTTCTGCTTTGCAATGTACACTTACTTCCCTTCAGTACCGTCAATGCATCCAGTCCGTGGAAAACATTGTTTCTAAAGCACACGTTTAAGGCTTATTTCACAACTATGCTTCTTTCGTAAATTATAGTTTGATGTGTGAGTAAAGAGCCAATAACCAGTAGCTTTTAGACAGTGAGCAACATTTTACAAGAGCACGGGCTTATTTAGCTTCAGTCTGAATAAGATATATCTGATATCTCTTTTGTGGTAACCTCTATGACGCACGTAGGTGTTATCAGATTGAAAATGAGTGTTTCAGCATTGTAAAAACTCCTTAATATTCGAAAGTTTCTTGTGTTCGCAGATGTCACCAGTGCTGCTTCGCCACTCTATAAATACATCTGCTGCCATCTGTACGTTAATATATTTGACTATGTTTCAGGAGAATTTTTAGGTATTCCCTCGCACTAGGTATCTCATGCATGCATAAACTGCTATTAGTTAGGGTTCTGTAATTAAAACCTGAAAGTCGGTCGACTTGTCTTGACATCTATTGACGTTCAACAAGTGACGGATCATTTGTGCCTGCTGTGTTGATGTGTCTATAGCGAGAACTATGTAGCAAACTGTATTTCAAACATGTACGGAGTAGCCGGCCGAAGTGGCCGCGCGGTTCTGGGCGCTGCAGTTTGGAACCGCGAGACCGCTACGGTCGCGGGTTCGAATCCTGCCTCGGGCATGGATGTGTGTGATGTACTTAGGTTAGTTAGGTTTAAGTAGTTCTAAGTTCTAGGGGACTGATGACCTCAGAAGTTGAGTCCCATAGTGCTCAGAGTCATTTGAACCATTTTTGAACCATGTACGGAGTGTTCGTTAAAAATGTTAAAATACAGCGTAACTAAGCATCTTATTTTTTCCCAAAAAATTCTGTATTGTAATAAGAGCATATACCATTATCAACGAAAATGGAAAAGAATGGTTTAAGCTTGGTTCAACACATAATAAAAAAAAATTACTTTTATGACAACTGTAAACACCCAAGCTTACGGGAAACGTGGAACCGTGTACCAGCAGTAAGTGAAATCAGTCAAATTGTGAAAGTACGCTTTGCTGACAGCCGCAACAGCGTCTTTTCTTGCGTGACTCGGAAGGTCGGTGTTACCTCAAATGAAGCTAATAGCGTGTCTTTGTGTAAACATGAAAGAAAATTTCGGTAATACCTGTTGACTTCAAGGAGCGAACTATCAACAAGTGAGATCTATTGCTACAGAAACAAGTGGGTTCTATTGCTATAGAAATGAGTTTGTCATACCGTTACATTTTGTCTTGTTGTCTGTGCTGCCACGATAGTGATGTGTGAAGCCAGTTGGTAGAACGGGGTCATACTTAGTAACTCAGGTACGTATACTGAATCACACAACATGATCAAGGGCCTTACAGCATCGTCTATAGCGTTGGAGCACTAGACCTGTATGCGTCGATGGTCGGATGCTACATCGTCGTCTTTCATTCAGAAAGGCATCAGACTGCAGTAGGCACGTCAGCATCATCACTGACATGCTGAATGGAAACTTAAGCGGTTATGAACGAGATCCGCTGCCACTTGCCCTTACACACTATCACGATGACTGTAGTTTTCTTTTCTACATTTTTACGTGACATCAAAATGGTTCAAATGGCTCTGAACACTATGGGACTTAACAGCTGTGGTCATCAGTTCCCTAGAACTTAGAACTACTTAAACCTAACTAACCTAAGGACATCACACACATCCATGCCCGAGGCAGGATTCGAACTGCGACCGTAGCAGTCGCGCGGTTCCGGACTGCGCGCCTAGAACCTCGAGACCACCGCGGCCGACTACGTGACATCGTGGACAAATTTCAATAACAACGGTTTAAGAAGTCGTTGAATACATCTCCACTCCATGTTGCGGCCAATATGAGCAACATTCGCTGGAGCAGGGACGTTTCTTAGCCCGAGATACTTGTCATTTTAAGGAAATTTCAATGCAAAGTTTCATTAGAACAATGCCCAGCCACGTGTCAAGAGGTATCTTCAAGTCAACGACAAGTAACAATGCTCCCACGGCTTGCACGTTTGCTTGTTGTGGTTGAGCAACGTCTTCTTTACCATGAACCTCACTTACCACATTTGATGCTTTATTAAGACTCATACAAAAGACATAGAAATTCCAGAATGAGATTTTCGCTCTGCAGCGGAGTGTGCGCTGATATGAAACTTCCTGGCAAATTAAAACTGTGTGCCGGACTGAGACTCGAACTCGGGACCTTAGCCTTTCGCTGGCAAGTGCTCTACCAATTTTTTTTAAAATCTTTTTTTTTTTCATTTTGTTCGATATAGTTCGTTGCGTTTGGTCTGGGCGGACGTCACAAGACATCCGTTCAAGTTGACCGCTGATTCCTTGACTCAGGTTTTTTTTTTTTTTTTTTATTACAGAGAGCACGCAGCCTTCTGACCGAACACGCTGAGCTACCGTGCCGGCAAATATTTAAAAATGTAGCTCAGATATCACCAACATCATCATCGTGTTATAATTTTGTTCGCTTTCGTCCGTCGCATCTGCTCGGCGAGGACGTAGTAAGACACCCTTTTAAGTTCGTTATTGATCGATTAACTCAGTTTTTTTTATTGCAGAGGGCAACTATCCCTCTGATCGAACACGCTGAGCTACCGTGTCGGCGCAACTGAGCTACCCAAGCACGACTCACGCCCCGTCTTCACAGCTTTACTGGTAGAGCATTTGCCCGCGACAGGCAAAGGTCCCGAGTTCGAGTCTCGGACCGGCACACAGTTTTAACCTGCCAAGAAGTTTCGACATAGAAATTGATTCCTCGGGAATGTATTCAGGCCCTCTATGATTTCATGCCAGCATATTCAGAGGCTCATATTGCTCCAAGCCATACTGGTTTCTCTAGGTTCGAAATCATGTTCAGTTCTGTAATCCTAATTGTTTTTTGTATCGTCGTGTACATAATATGCCAACGGCCTTCCGTAGTGGTAACACCGGTTCCCGTCAGCTCACCGAAGTTAAGCTAGCACTTGGCTGGGTGGCTATCCGGTCTGCCCAGCGCTGTTAGCAAGCGGGATGCACTCAGCCCTCGTGAGGCAAACTGAGGAGCTACTTGACTGACAAGTAGCGGCTCCGGCCTTGTAAACTGACATACCCTTTCATATCCGCATCCAGTGACGCCTGTAGTCTGAGGATGACACGGCGGCCGGTCGATACCGTTGGACCTTCATGGCCTGTTCGGGCAGAGTTTAGTTTAGTGTACGTAAGTGATGTTGCAGTTACCATTAATGTAAGTGTACGAGTAGCTACCGGACAAGTTATCATGAGGCTGAATTTTATCAATTATGAGTTGTGTTGTACTACCACCATCAGGCTCATGTCCTTGCAACAATCCACAATACAGAATGAGATTTTCACTCTGCAGCGGAGTGTGCGCTGATATGAAAGTTCCTGGCAGATTAAAACTGTGTGCCCGACCAAGACTCGAACTCGGGACCTTTGCCTTTCGCGGGCAAGTGCTCTACCAGCTGAGCTATCCAAGCACGACTCACGCCCGGTACTCACAGCTTTACTTCTGCCAGTACCTCGTCTCCTACCTTCCAAACTTTACAGAAGCTCTCCTGCGAACCTTGCAGAACTAGCACTCCTGAAAGAAAGGATATGCGGAGACATGGCTTAGCCACAGCCTGGGGGAGTTTCCAGAATGAGATTTTCACTCTGCAGCGGAGTGTGCGCTGATATGAAACTTCCTGGCAGATTAAAACTGTGTGGCCGACCAAGACTCGAACTCGGGACCGTTGCCTTTCGCGGGCAAGTGCTCTACCACCTGAGCTACCGAAGCACGACTCACGCCCGGTACTCACAGCTTTACTTCTGCCAGTACCTCGTCTCCTACCTTCCAAACTTTACAGAAGCTCCCCCAGGCTGTGGCTAAGCCATGTCTCCGCATATCCTTTCTTTCAGGAGTGCTAGTTCTGCAAGGTTCGCAGGAGAGCTTCTGTAAAGTTTGGAAGGTAGGAGACGAGGTACTGGCAGAAGTAAAGCTGTGAGTACCGGGCGTGAGTCGTGCTTCGGTAGATCAGTTGGTAGAGCACTTGCCCGCGAAAGGCAAAGGTCCCGAGTTCGAGTCTTGGTCGGGCACACAGTTTTAATCTGCCAGGAAGTTTCAATCCACAATACAGTTTGAGTTAACGTCACGTTAACAGCGGAGTTGTTAGACGACGTCCTAACTAAGTTAAACAAAGAGAACGAAAGAAAACTGTCGGACTGGTCAGGGAAACTACGTAGAACCTCTGGTAGGATTATGAAAGAGCGAAATAAAACCAGACTTACATACAAAAACAAATTCTTTAAAGCCAGTCAAAGGTCGATCACTGAAGACTGTGCTAATCATTGTGAAAAATGCAATGTGTCATTGTCCTATCTTCTAGGCTACACAACCAGATTTAATTGTCGGCTTTCTTCTAAAAGACATCTAAAATATACTGACCCAAATTTACCAGAGAGCCCTGATGAAGTTAATTTCGAATACAGCTGTGCTCATGCGTAACGACGCTTGCGCTGTTGTGGCAGTCGATTGGGATTTACAGGATGGTGGCTGCTTCATAAACAAAGAGGATTTCAGTCCTATCAAGATAACACGTTTATATGTACCTATGTAAGATTGTATGTATATACAGAGGGGTCCAAAAAAATGCATCCACTGTTTAAAAGTCCATAACTGGCAAACTAATTGACGGAGTTCACATCTTTGGTAGTGTAATAGTTTGTAGTTCCGGAAATCGCCACACAAGCGTTGTATTGCGTTATTTTGTTTTGTCAGATGACAGTCGCCAGATGGTTCAAATGGCTCTGAGCACTATGGGACTTAACTGCTGAGGTTATCAGTCCCCAAAACTTAGAACTACTTAAACCTAACTAACCTAAGGACATCACACACATCCATGCCCGAGGCAGGATTCCAACCCGCGAGCGTAGCGGTCGCGCGGCTCCAGACTGTAGCGCCTAGAACCGCTCGGCCACTTCAGCCGGCTAGTCGCCAGATAGTCAGTGTTTTGTTCTTAGTTGCACCTACTTACTCGAGTAAACATGGCTGGCGCAAGGGTTACATTCCATGAAAGGAAGTCAGTTTTGAAGTGGTATTTTAAGTACGAAAACATTAATGAGGTTCAACGGGAGTGGCGAAATGAGTATCAGAGCCACCGACACGTTTAACGGTTCGTCGCATTCGAGACAAATTTGAAGCCGAAGGCTGTGTTAAAAATGTACACAAACAACGATCTGGACGACCTGTAACAGTAACAAGTCCAGCTAACTCCCATCGTGTGTTACAACAATTCACTCGCTCACCACAGAACTCTGTGAGACAGTGTGCCCGTGAAACTGGAGTGAGTCACTCAAGTGTTCGGCGAATTTTGAAGTCAGTAAAGTGGAAGTGCTACATCCCACGATTGCTACACGCAATGAACGAGGACGACCCAGATCGTAGAATGGAGTGCTGAGAGTGGTTTACTAACATGGTGCGCAACGATGAAGAGTTTCCAGAGATGATTGTGTGGTCTGATGAGGCACATTTCAAACTCAATGGTACAGTAAATCGCCACAATTTCATCTACTGGGCCGCCGAAAATCCGAACGTCCATGTAGACAAAGCCGTGAATTTGTCAGGAGTAAATGTGTGATGTGGGTTGTCTTACCGGGGCTTGATTCGGCCATTCTTCTTTGACGGCACAGTTACCGGTGAGGTGTACCTTCAGAAGCTTCAGACATCCATTATACCTGCCATCCGAGACTTGTATGGAGACGGAAGAGTTTACTTTCAACAAGATGGTGCCCCTGCCCACTACCAAAATCGTGTTAGGGCGTATCTCGACGAAAATCTGCCAGGAAGATGGATAGGCCGTAGAGGTGCTGTGGAGTATCCACCACGTTCCCCAGTCCTAACTCCTCTGGACTTTTACCTGTGGGGAACACTAAAGGACGTCGTTTATCGACAAAAGCCACGCACATTGGATGAACTTCGAGAATCCATCGTACATTCATGTACAAATATCCAACAGAACACGTTGCAGTCAGTAGTTCGTGCTGCAGTTCGGCGGCATTGCTTGTGTGTGGATGTTAATGGTGGCCATTTCGAACACCTACAGCGATATCTTTAAGTTGGACTTTAAGTTACACTTTCACCAAAAATGAGACAGCTCCGTCAATTAGTTTGCAAGTTATGGACTTTTAAACAGTGGATATATTTTTTTTGGACACCTGTGTATGAACTCATAAAGTTGATACGCACCATACAGTTTAATTTGCTGCCGTGTAAGTACTTTCACTGGCGATGATTTGTTGAAGACGTCTGTAACATATTCAGAAAATGAACTTTGGGGAAAGCATTGGGAATGTTGCACTGTCTTTTCCGAGCTGGACAAAGTTCTAGTGTGATATGCCGTTGCATTCTTCCGAGTTATGATAAATAGTGAAGGGTGTTTCGGTGATTGTGATGAGCCTTGTGTAGTCTCACGCTCGTGTTACGGGTGACCCGACGGGAGGCCATAGCCACACAAAATTTCATTTCACAGGAAGAGAGTAGGTGAAACCCGCTACCGGGAGTTGCTAAACTCATCTCGAAGACCATCCACCGGTTGCTGAATTAAACGCCTCTATCCGAGTGACGTATCTTAGTCATCGGCGCTACAATTTCTCATTCCTTGAGACACTTCAGAGAGGTTTTGAACTTAACCAGGAACATTGAGACAAATAGTGGCTTATTTACTTATTTTCGATTTCATAATGTAGACCGATAACACTAACTATAATAGCAATTCTAAATTATCTTGTGCTGAATTTGCGCGACAGTAGTGTATCAAGTCCACTATACCTTTGTTTTGCAGTTTATAGTAAGTGTCGTCTCCTGTTAGGGTATATTTCAAGTAAATAAACCAGATTACCATTACCATTAAAGTATAAACGAGCAGTCGTTGGCAGTTTCAGAACCAAAAATTTATGAATACTCGTACCAAACCTTTCCATACCTGATGATTATTCTGCGAATACAGACCGTTTCTCAAACTGCAACATCACTTTTGTTACGAAATATAGCCCTTTGAATAAGGTAATTTCGTAAATTACTGGTCTAATTGTTTTCCAGTTTCGTGAGGTCCGAACATACCTGATCCGAAATTAGTTCGAACCTATCATAGACATAATTGACTCTGTTTTGTACGTACTGCTTCTAGAATTTTCTCGTAATACAAGTACAGTCACTGGAGCTGAACGCCTAGAACGCCGTTCAGCGAGACTGCATCTGCCACGTACGTTCATTTCTTAAGTATGGAATAGATTTTTTTGACAATTAATGTCCACTTACATAGTGTCTCGTTACGTTAATACCTAACATCCTGAAAACTCTGTTTCGAAGAGCGTGTTCAGCTGAGGCAATACTCCTTCTCCCGTCTCTTCTACACAGTTACAGAACTCCTACACGGACTAGGCGTACTTACACGCTGTCACAGTTGTCCTGCCTTGCCACCGCACTGGACATCACATATTGCGCTTGGTAATGTATTGAAATATGTAAAGCGTGACATCGTCCAAATTTGTTTGACTGGCAGATTGAATTTGTGCCAGACCGAGCCTCCAATCCTGATTTTTCTTTTTGGACATTCACGTTGAACTATATGAGCAGTCCAAACACCCGACAGAACTCGAACAAAAAATTCCATCTTCCATTACCGTCCTGTATCCAGTTATACGCCTGTTATATGTCAATGGCGAGAGGTGATGATTGTTCTTTTCCTGCTTCTGTTACAATCAACTAGTACTCCGTCTCTGATCTCACTGATAATACTCGTCGAGTATTAATGAGATATAGTGAAAATAAGAGGACTATTTTTTCAACTTCCAGTGGTAATGAAAATTAAAACTAGTGTGAATATCAGTGTACGGACATTACATACATTTACTATTTTACTACGTAATCACCCTGGCGATTGAGACATTTGTTGCAAAGGAATGCCACCTTTCGTATTACCTTTGCAAAAATATTTGCTATCTCTCTGTTGATCCATGTCGTCTAGGGATTGTGAAAAGCAGTCCAACAAACTATTTCAGGGTCGGAAAATGGTGGAAGTGACTTGAAGGTAGTTCCGGACTATAGGGATGGTGACCAATATGAATCTTTGAAGAAGTTGTTGAACTGGTGCAAAACTATGCAGTTGGAGCTGCGTTGCAGCAGAACGAATCGTACCATTCGTGTAGTTTTAGTGGATCTGCGAATCCAATGGGAAATGTTCAAATGTGTGTGAAACCTTATGAGACTTAACTGCTAAGGTCACCAGTCCCTAAGCTTACACACTACTTAACCTAAATTATCCTAAAGACAAACACACACAGCCATGCCCGACGGAGGACTCGAACCTCCGCCGGGACCAGCCGCACAGTCCATGACTGCAGCGCCTAAGACCGCTCGGTTAATCCCGCGCGGCGAATCCAATGGAATGTTTATTGTTGTCTCCGGCAGCATGAAGTCCTGTGCCTTCTTCAGATGAGCCACTGCAGGACAAGCTGAATCATGTTTATAGTTGTGAGAGAAAAGCCGGTACGCTGAAACGGCAGCTGACTCAATCGTCACGTTTATAACGCTGAAAAGTTGTCACTACATGTACATAGGTCCTATATCATACTCACACTCGTTTTAAGTTCCAGTCCTCTCGTAGGTTGAAAGAAAAGAAAACAAATAATGTAATAGTACACCCGTGAAATGCCAATTATATTATCTTTACTCATATCCTAGAAAAACTTAGAAAGTTCTTACCAAATTGAGTGTTAACGGTTACAAGAATGAACTTCCGTTCGGGAGCAGAGTGTGTGCTCATTTTAAACTTCGTGCTAGATTAGAACTGTGTGCTGGGCTAGAACTCGAATCTGGAACCTCTTTTTTTCTATACGACTGAGCTATCCAGCTTTACCACCGTCAGCGTCTCTTCTCTAACACGTCTACATTAGAATCGTTTGAGTTTCCTAATGGTCGTCAGTCGCATTTTCCCCGGTGTCACTACAGATATTTGTAATTTCTTATTTGCATCATGTGGACGGATCTGGGTGAAATAAACACTGCTTATTAACTTATTCAGGCGACGTCTATTGCCAACGGAAAGCGTCGGTTTGTTTCCAGTTACAAAAAAAAAAAAAAAAAAAAAAAAAAAAAAAAATTGCAAATGGAGTGTCACGTGCCCATTAGATACAGCGGTCATATTAGTCTAGTACGACATTCGTTTTATTGATATGTACACTACAGGCCATTAAAATTGCTACACCAAGAAGAAATGCAGTTGATAAACGGGTATTCATTGGACAAATATGTTATACTAGAACTGACATGTGAATACATTTTCACGAAATTTGGGTGCATAGATTCTGAGAAATCAGTACCTAGAACAACCACCTCTGGCCGTAATAACGGCCTTGATACGCCTGGGCATTGAGTCAAACAGAGCTTGGATGGCGTGTACATGTACAGCTGCCCATGCAGCTTCAACACGATACCACAGTTCATCAAGAGTAGTGACTAGCGTATTATGACGAGCCAGTTGCTCGGCCACCATTGACCAGACGTTTTCAGTTGGTGAGAGATCTGGAGAATGTACTGGCCAGGGCAGCAATTGTACATTTTCTGTACCCAGAAAAGCCCGTACGGGACCTGCAACATGCGTTCGTGCATTACCCTGCTGAAACGTAGGGTTTCGCAGGGATCGAATGAAGGGTACAGCCACGGGTCGTAACGCATCTGAAATGTAACGTCCACTGTTCAAAGTGCCGTCAATGCGAACAAGAGGTGACCGAGACGTGTAACCAATGGCACCACATACCATCACACGCCAGTATGGCGATGACGAATACACGCTTCCAATGTGCGTTCACCGCGATGTCGCCAAACACGGATGCGACCATCATGATGCTGTAAACAGAACCTGGATTCATCTGAAAAAATGACGTTTTGCCATTCGTGCACCCAGGTTCGTCGATGAGTACAACATCGCTGGCGCTCCTGTCTGTGATGCAGCGTGAAGGGTAACCGCAGCCATGGTCTCATGGTCCATGCTGCAGCAAACGTCGTCGAACTGTTGGTGGAGATGATTGTTGTCTTGCAAATGTCCCCATCTGCTGACTCAGGGATCGAGACTTGGATGCACGATCCGTTACAGCCGTGCGGGGAAGATGCCTGTCATCTCGACTGCTAGTGATACGAGGCCGTTGGGATCCAGCACGGCGTTCCGTATTACGCTTCTGAACCCGCCGATTCCATATTGTGCTAACAGTCATTGGATCTCGACCAACGCGAGCAGCAAGGTCGCGATACGATAAATTGCAATCGCTATAGGCTACAATCCGACCTTTATCAAAGTTGTAAACGTGATGGTACGTATTTCTCCTCCTTACACGTGGCATCACAACAACATTTCACCAGGCAACGCCGGTCAACTGCTGTTTGTGCATGAGAAATCGGTTGGAAACTTTGCTCATGTCAGCACGTTGGAGGTGTCGCCACCGGCGTCAACCTTGTATAAATGCTCTGAAAAGCTAATCATTTGCATATCACAGCATATTCTTCCTGTCCGTTAAATTTCGCGTCTGTAGCACGTCAACTTCGTGGTGTAGGAATTTTAATGGCCAGTAGTGTATAAGATCACAACTGAACTATCGAGAGTAAATACTGCACACAAAAATCAAGATTCGAAGCGAAAGAATTGTCTTTTTCGTACACGTACTGAAGCTTTCTGACGCCACGCTAACGGATTTGTTTTCTAATGGTAACTGTAACCAGACACTAGAGGGAGTTTAGAGTTGGCGCAGGTGGGCCGTTTCGGATCATCCAAGGTGCCAAAGGAGGAGCTCGGTATTTCATATAACATTTTTTTCGCAGATTAGGCTTCTTGCATCATATTCTAGAATATTCAGAGCATATTTATGGCAACAAAGAACAATTTCTTGAAAATTCTGCAGTGGTGTTGCCCCTTACACACGTCCGTGACGCGTAATGCAGTTCGTGTCGTGTCTCTGACTTGATTTTGACGAGCATCTCGGTGTCGCTTTTCCTGTTACCAAACGCACCCGTTTTGAAACGCGTTGATTTCCTTTGGACCTTTGCTGCCTTCTCTGTTACTCCCACACGGTAACCAAAGAGCAGCGAAATTTAATCAGAAAGTTGCCGGATTCTTTCAGAACACATACTATCACATGAGGAACATTTTCTCAAATGTTACTTTACTTGTCAATTTAAAAATGTGGTAGGGTATTCTTAATAACTTGATAATAAAACGTTGGTACACAAATTTTATTATCCGTCTTACAATTCTCGCAACAACTTTTTAAATTAATGTTATTATTTCACAAAAATTTACATAAATTCGACAGTAATGCAATTTAAAATATTTTGTAGCAGAGGAAGATGTTACTGTATGTACAAAGTCTGCAGCAAAATTCACCTGTTTATCTGCAATGTTTAAGCAGAAAATGTTCCTCATTCACTGAAAACTGAAAGCTGCGGGATATGCGGAATAAAGATTTTATTATCATTTATTCCAGACATAGTTGCTTAACGTTGCTCATAACAATATGTTTTTGGTCTTCATGTAACTTTCGTTGTAGTCTGCTGCTAGTGGCGTGACCTTCCGGCTATATCCTGACATTTGAGAACTGGCAGTACACACATCATCAATCTTGTTCGGTAGATTTTCAGTGAAGCAACCCGCATAAAATGATAGCCACATAAGGGTCCCCGTTCTTTCAGTGTTACTACCAGACAAGCAAAATATGAGAAAATTTTAGTAATAGCAGATGAGAAAAATATTGTCTTTGAGAGTCTCTTCTAGATGAGGTTATTAAAGCTTTCGTTCGGGTTTCGTTCCACCATGGGTGTACTTCTTTAGTAAATTGTATTTAATCACATCGTAAATGTGCTCACAGCCTTCTATATATTACAGACCTCTTTTCTGATGGTAGGAAATAATAAAATATTTCAAACAAGGACGGAGTCGTGTGGAAAAGGGGACGTGGCACTGCTTATTGGTTGAATGAAGATTGATTTTACTTCATTTATAGCAAGGATTTAATTCTGATAATTGGAGACAACAACATGCTACAGAACTGTCTGGTGGCAAAAGAATTCAAGATTTTTGACCAATTTTACAAACTTCACTCCTTAAGGCAACAAAGACGCCTCACTGAGTTTGAACCAGGTCGTGTAATAGGGCTACGAGAAGCTGGATGTTCCTTCTGCGATATTAAAGGAAGACTTGGCAGGAATGTAGCCTCTTTACATAATCTCTGGTAGCGGTGGTCATGACAATGTATGGTCGCAAGAAGCCTGGACTCCAGATGCCAAAGTGACACTATAGAGAGGCAACACCATGGTGTTCGGCGCATGGCTCTGGCGCATCGTGCTGCATCTTCTGCAGAAATTTGAGCAGCAGTTGGCACCACAGTGACACAACGAACTGTTACAAATCGGTTACGTCGAGGACTGCTCCCAGTCAGGTGACATGTAGCGTGCTTTCCACCGACCCCAAGCTACCGCCGTTTGCCCCTTCAGTGATGTCAAACGAGAGCTCATTGGAGGGCAAATTGGAGGCCTGTTGTGTGTTCAAATGAAAGCTGGTTCTGTCTCCGTACTAGTAATGGTCGTGTGTTGGTTAAAAGAAGGCGAGATGAGGGCCTGTGACAACTTGTCTGCATGCTAGACAGATTACACCTACACCTGGAGTTACGGTCTGGGATGCCTTTTCATATGACAGCAGGACCACTCTCGTGGTTATCTCGCACGCTCTGACTGCAAAATTGCAAGTCGATCTGGAAATTCGACCTGTTGTGCTGCCATTCATGAACAGCATACGGAGGAGTGTTTGCCTAAAGAATAACGCTCTCCCACCCAACGTGCAGTGTCTCGACATGTCCCTTGGCCTGCTCGATCACCAGGTACGTCTCCAATCGAGCACATATGGGATATCATCGGAAGACAACTGCAGCGTCATCTACAAACAGCATTAACCGTCCCTGTATTGACCGACGAAGTGCAACAGGCACGAACTCCATCCCACAAACTGACATCGGGCACCTGTACAACACATTGCTTGCACGTCTGCATGGTTGCATTCAAGATTCTGGTGATTATACCGGCTATTAATGTGACAAAATTTCACATTTGCAATGACTTATCTCACGCTTATATTAACCTTGATCTTGCAATGTTAATCACTTACATGTGTTACCTAGACTAATGTATTCCCGAAATTTCATTTCTCTACATTAATTATTTTTTGCTAAGGTTTTTTCCATCAGTGCATTTAGATGCGTAAAACACTAGATGTTACACTACTGGCAATTAAAATTGCTACACCAAGAAGAAATGCCCATGATAAACGGGTATTCATTGGACAAATATATTATACTAGAACTGACATGGGATTACATTTTCATGCAATTTGGGTGCATAGATCCTGAGAAATCAGTACCCAAAACAACCGCTTCTGACTGTAATAACGGCCTTGATACGCCTGGCCATTGAGTCAAACAGAGCATGGATGGCGTGTACAGGAACAGCTGTCCATGCAGCTTCAACACGATACCACGGTTCATCAAGAGTAGTGACTGGCGTATTGTGAAGAGCCAGTTGCTCGGCCACCTGACCAGACGTTTTCAATTGGTGGGAGATCTGGAGAATGTGCTGGCCAGGGCAGCAGTCGAACATTTTCTGTATCCAGGAAGGCACGTACAGGGTTTTCAACGTGAGGTCGTGCATTATCCTGCTGAAACGTAGGGTTTCGCAGGGATCGAATGAAGGGTAGAGTCACGGGTCGTAACACATCTGAAATGTAACGTCCACTGTTCAAAGTGCCGTCAATGCGAACAAGAGGTGACCGAGACGTGTAACCAATGGCACCACATACCATCACACGCCAGTATGGCGATGACGAATACACGCTTCCAATGTGCGTTCACCGCTATGTCGCCAAACACGGATGCGACCATCATGATGCTGTAAACAGAACCTGGCTTCATCCGAAAAAATGACGTTTTGCCATTCGTGCATCCAGGTTCGTCGTTGAGTACACCATCGCAGGCGCTCCTGTCTGTGATGCAGCGTCAAGGGTAACCGCGGCCATGGTCTCCGAGCTGATAGTGCATGCTGCTGCAAACGTCGTCGAACTGTTCGTGCAGATGGTTGTTGTCTTGCAAACATCCCCACCCCATCTGTTGACTCTGGGATCGAGACGTTGCTGCACGATCCGTTACAGCCATGCGGATAAGATGCCTGTCATCTCGACTGCTAGTGATACGAGGCCGTTGTGATCCAGCTCGGCGTTCCGTATTACCATCCTGAACCCACAGATTCCACATTCTGCTAACAGTCATTGGATCTCGACCAACGAGAGCAGCACTGTCGCTATACGATAAACCTCAATCGCGATAGGCTACAATCCGACCTTTATCAAAGTCGGAAACATGATGGTACGCATTTCTCCTCCTTACACGAGGCGTCACAACAACGTTTTACCAGGCAACGACCGTCAACTGCTGTTTGTGTATGAGAAATCGGTTGGAAACTTTCCTCATGTCAGCACGTCGTAGGTGCCGCCACCTGCGCCAGTCTTGTGTGAATGCTCTGAAAAGCTAATCATTTGCATATCACAGCATCTTCTTCGTGTCGGTTAAATTTCGCGTCTGTAGCACGTCATCTTCGTGGTGTAACAATTTTAATGGTCAGTAGTGTAATTCGATTAATGATACATAATGTACGTTCACAGCTATGAAAAAAGGCACCAACATCGGCTGTGAGCTATATGCCAGTCACAGTCACAAGCATGTTACTATGCATTAACGAAATTCCAACACGAGCGCAGTAGTTGCGCCTATGCCTGCGGTCGTCGGACATAAGCCCACGTTCGGTATTAGCCACATTTCATGAATACCTCTGTGACTGAAACACAAGTGCTCGGTTTTGTCACACTTTATACTCGAAGCATATGCCAATATTCCGCATTACAACAACGATAAGATTAGAAACAAGTAAATAGACATCGCATCGTACCATTAAATATAAAGGAGTCATTTAGGTTAGTCAGATACGTGTTTAATGGATTGCATCTAAAAGTTACATCCATCAGGAGGTAAGTAATCGTTTCCCCGGTTCCAGGATTCCTTGATAAAATTTATGGTTGCAAAAGACGACCATTTTTACTTTCGTTTTTATATCCCAGAAATGTTGCGCCATCTTTATTTAATAATCTGATTATTAAAGTCAGAATATGTCTACCTATTTTAGGCTTACTAATTATTTTCGAAAAACAGTTTCAGATCATTAAATAAAGAACGCACTCAGAGGGTAACTTAACTGCTCCGAAATATGTTTGAGTCATAAAAACTAAATGAGAAGTGATTGTGTTAAGCAAAGGAATATTTCCACCAACATTTTTTAATAAAAACATATTCCTAAAATATGTAGCTGGGCACTATCATTATTTCGTTTCCCCGAAATAAATATATTTTATATAAGTGAAGAGCCACACCAAAATATTGTCTGAATGAACGACAATATGCAAAGTACGTTGAATTACTAATTTCTGTGTCCTGAAAGTCCTCAGTAATTCGTATGGCAAAATTGTTTGGTGCAAACAATTTTAGTAGAGCGACTATCTGGTCTAGTACTTGTTGTTGAGGCATTACATTAATCGAAGATTGGTCTATTTTTGACAGTACGTATCTGGATGGGCTGGATCTTCCAAAGCTTACAACTAGTCTGTCTTTGCATAGTTAATTAATATTTTCACCAGTACATCTCGTATTATATTCTCCGCCGATTCTTCTGTGCATTATTTAAGAACAATGCATGAATCACCTCCAAAACGAACTAATTCTGCCTCCAAGTTAATTTACAATAGTAGGTCATTGACAGTGAGTAATCGACAGAGGGAGTTGTCGTAGAAGAAAGGCAGTATTTGAAATGCCCATCCGGCTGCTTAAGGCGAATGTCGTGATGATTACTTACTTTGAACGGGGATAGCCGATTTTATTCCCTATCCTTCTCGAACCACAACTTGTGCTATGTCTCTAATGACATCGCCATCGGCACCTTCAGTGTGTTGAAACCGGTCATCTATTAAACAGTGTTTAAGCGATCTTGGCTTTTGAATTATTTCTTTAATAGTAATGGCAGGAGGAAGGCTACAGACAACATTAGTCTTGTTAAAAAAGGGGACTGACAGCTGTGCGTATAAAAAAAGGGACTGACAGCTGTACATAAAACAACTTGTAGGATATTCTACTAAATATACGAGGGACAGGTGTAGAGCAGAGGATCTTTGTTAATACAGATTCCAGCAAAGACTACATAGGTATAGTATTAAAGCTGAGGAAACATTTTTTTCTCGATCCAGGGCCTTGTTAAGGTGATATACCAAGCATCAGATTCCTGTATTGAGATAAATAATCCCAAAATGTGTCTAGAAAACGTAAGCCATCCCGTATTAAATATTTCGAGTATATGGGAAACTACTATCATTCTGCAATTTGTCTATAGAGGAGT
This sequence comes from Schistocerca serialis cubense, assembly GCF_023864345.2. Classification (NCBI taxonomy): domain Eukaryota; kingdom Metazoa; phylum Arthropoda; class Insecta; order Orthoptera; family Acrididae; genus Schistocerca; species Schistocerca serialis. The sequence continues at coordinate 842,129,891 of NC_064640.1, read as the reverse complement.
TCTGTTTGCTTATACAGAGGATAGGCAAAATCATGTGAACAGTGGTAGTAATGGGATGGTTGTGTTTGACGGCCAACAATGCAGGTAAGGCACGTGTCGCTCTGCACTGCGAGTTCGGTACGGGCTAGGCATCAGTGCAGGTTGTTTACGAGTAGTGCACACTTCGTATTTGCATTCAGAGACCGAGGTCGACATGCAGTGAAAGACCTAACAGAGTTCCAAAGAGGGCAGATTGTGGGGGCCCGATTAGCTGGAGTATCAGTAACCGTGAAAGCCAACTTATTGAATGTTTCATGAGCAACTGTTTCAACAGCCACGACATCCTATGCAAAACATGGAAAGACATAATCGTGTAAATATAACAGTGAGCGCAAATCAAAACTAAATGACAGAGATCATCGTACGCTAACACGAATTGTGTCAAAACAACACAAAACTGCGGCGGCTAAAGTGATTGCAGAGCTCAATATCCATGTTCGAGATCCCATATCTATCGACACTGTCTGCCGAGAACTCCATAAACCGAATATTCATGGACGAGCTGCTATACCGAATCCATTAGTGACGACAACCAACGCAAAGAAGTGTAAAACGTGGTGTCATGAGCGTAAATCCTGGACGGCTGATCAGTGGAAACGTGTCATATAGTCCGACGACTCAACGTTTTCGTTATACCCAACATCGGCCCGGGTTTACGTCTGGAGAACGCCAAAAGAAAACTACTATCCTGATTGCTTGATTCCAACGGTTAAGCATGGAGGTGGAAGTGTGATGGTGTGGGCAGCCATATCATGGTATTCTGCTGGTCCCATCATTACTCTCAAAGGCCGTGTTACACCCAACGATTATGTGAACAGTTTAGGTGATCAAGTACACCCCACGATTCAAATGTTGTTCCCCAACAATGATACAATATTTCAGGATGATAATGCACCCATTCACACTGCTAGGACTGTACAATCGTGGTATGAGGAGCATGAAATTGAACTGCAACGACTTCTCTGGCCAGCACAGTCCCCAGACGCGAACAACATCGAGCCCTTGTGGGCGGTATTGTAGCGCAGACTCCAGAGCTGATTTCCACCTCCCTCGCCACTACAGAGCTTAGGAGAGGTTCTGATCGAAGGGTGGCATAACATCCCAATGGATACTATACAATCATTATATGCCAGTATTCCAAGAAGAATCGCAACTGTATTACAAGCAAATAGGTTCAACCCCTTATTAATAAAACATTCCAAAGTAAGTATAGGTGTTCACATTATTTTGCTATCGCCTGTAGTCTTTCACTATTTAATTAATGTAAGTATTATATTAAACCTGGAGAAACATATATTGCAAATATGCATATATACATTCCAAGCATGGGATGGTGTATGTAAGAATGGTGATGTATGTGAAACTGCAAAACATCTGATATGTGGCGGTTTCCTTCTCTAAGCAGCCACTGGAACACTTTCCCAGTGAGTTAATAATTGCTGTGTGGGATCACAATCGTTTGAAACGTTGCAGATAGATTCGGGTTTTTCAAAGGATGCAGTACACCTGTCTGGCTACGATATAAATTTTATTCTAACACCTCTAAATTTCCTCCCTAAGTGGCGGCACTGCATTACGGGGGTTGTGTGTCACAGAGAAGTTTACTCCTGCAAAAATTGCAAGGAGTATGTTACAGACAGTTCCTCCCACACAAATCTTGCTGTATGACCATGACAAGGATCATGGTTCTATGCCGACAATCATTCTTCATGTAACTGGCGCAAGGAAATGTGTTAGTTGTAAGATGTACCCTCCACCACACACTGTAAAATATAGACGCTAATATCATCTGGGAAAAAAGCTGTAGCTGTCCAATGAATTCTCAAGTCAGTCTTTGTGTTGCATCCAAAAGGCCGAGAATCCCATTCATAATGAGATGTGATATAGCAAACACAGTTTACCACTGTATGTGAAAACCAAAGGCAGATTTCATGATTCCGTCATTGTGGTTAGCCTGTCACTTCGAAAACAGCTCATTATATAAGGAGCGATCTCTGTCTGAAGGCTGTGCAGTCCAGAATCGGTATGCTAAGCAGGCAAAACTGATTTTGAGCAATCGTCCTACCGACACACCAGGTTGAAGATACCCATTCTGTAAAACACGCCGGCCGGGGTGGCCGAGCGGTTCTAGGCGCTACAGTCTGGAACCACGCGACCGCTACGGTCGCTGGTTCGAATCCTGCCACGGGCATGGGTGTGTGTGCTGTCCTTAGGTTAGTTAGGTTTAAGTAGTTCTAAGTTCTAGGGGACTGACTGATGACCTCAGGAGTTAAGTCCCATAGTGCTCAGAGCCATTTGAACCATTTTTGTAAAACACGGTGTCCTGCTGCGTTAAGATGTCTATAACTACCTGTTGCACATCGTCATCTGACAGGAATCGTCGAGTCTTCGAGGCTTTTTTTAAGGGACTAAAGGCATGATAATGGTATGGGGAGACTTTTTTTTATTAATCTCATTTTGTTCGTTTTTGTTCGTTTTATCTGCTCGGGGCGGACGTCGCAAGACACCCATTTTAGTTCGTCGTTGATCCATTAACTCAGTTTTTTATTACAGAGGGCAGCTAACCCTCTGACCGAACACACTGAGTTACAGTGCTAGCGTTTTTCGCAAGTCTGCGAGGCGTGTAACTGAGGCGGGACGTGGGAACCAGCCCGGTATTCACCTAGCGGGACGTGGAAAACCGCCTATAAACCACATCCAGGCTGGCCTCGTCGTTAATCCGCCGGGCGGATTCGATCCGGGGCTGGCGCGCCTACCCGAGTCCAGGAAGCAGCGCGTTAGCGTTCTCGGCTAACCGGCGGGTATATTAGAACTATAGGACGAGTGCTCGAGTGTCTTCCACTTTAGTTGGTGTAACTTTTTCGTTATGACATTTTCGACATCGGGACATGCATAATTATGAAGCAGCAGCATCCGACGTGGAACTTGGTGCCCCATTCCAAAATGATGGTTTTCGACACGCATAGTCTTCATTCTCTGGTGGTTGTCTACCAGCGTTTCTTACTTGGCAGTCAAGAAAAGAATAACAGCACTTTGTTCCTGTTTTCGTGCATTTGATAAGAACATCGCCATTGGTCACAATTTCGCATTAATCGCACTCATGTCGGAAAGAAATGAATGTCTCATTAATCCTTTGCCCTAATGTCGGTGCTTATACAGCGTGATTCAGCTACCCCTGCCGACCCGTTTTATGCAACCCGCATTACTTCCGTATCAGGAACCGTATCCACACAGAAGACGGCCACGTAATCGATGTCAGTTCGCTCTCAGAGCTTTGGTGGACTGTTAGCAAACGAAATCATACTGTGAAAAATCCAATTGAGGATTGGCCATGAGCTACACGGTATTTTTGAGCAAGCTGTACCATAATTCTGCCATACTTATACAAGTGTCTCCAATATTTCTTTGTGTAATTAGCGGTGTTGTTCTACAAGTTTTGGATGTGTATCTAAGTTTATTCCGTTTATAGTACATTTTTCGTAAATGGTTCAGAAACGTTGCCTTATGAAGTCTGTTTCACCATTGGAAACAACGAAATTAACAGGAGATATCAAAATGGGACGTATGGAAGTAACAACTTCCCACTATGTAACAAAATGGAAAGATTCATATACAGGATGATCAGCTGCCCCTTCCGATGTCATTTTATGCTACCCCATATGACAGAACAAGCTGTTCGCCAGTTTCCTCTGGAGGTGTGAAGCACACTGTTAAAATGTCGCAGAATAACTGGTAAAGTATACGAAGATATCTGAGACGTATTGCACAACTTTTGTTTGTGAAACTACTTCAGCAAATTAATGCGGCGAGTCTTATATTAATCTTTTCATTGGGTTATATACTGGAAAGTTGTTACTTCCACGCTTTCCATTTTGATATCTCCTGTTAATTCCGTTGTTTCAAATGGTGAAACATAAGGCAATATTTCTGAACCATTATGAAAGGTGAAGTACTATAAACGGAATAAATTTACATAGACATCCAAAACCTGGATGAGAGTACCGCTAATTACACAAAGAAAAGTTTGGAGACACTTTAATAAGTATGACAGAATTAAGATATATCTTGGTCAAAAATACCGTGTAATTCATGGTCAATCCTCACTTGTATTTTTTTGCAGTATCATTCCGTTTGATAACAGTCGCCCAGAACTCAGAGAGAGAACTGATATCGATTACGTGGCTGTCGCGTTTATGGATACCGTTCCTGATACAGACGTAATGCGGGTTGCATAAAACGAATCAGGAGGGGCGGCTGAATCACTTTGTATAACCGCATCCGATTCGCGCTATATCGCATATACGCTGCAGTAAGGCTCTCAAACAAACTCTTTGATCTCCCCTTTTATTTTGTTGCAGTATTATTCCGTTTGATAACAGTCGCCCAGAACTCAAAGAACTATTATCGATTACGTGGCTGTCGCCTGTATGGACACCGTTCCTGATACAGACGTAATGTGGGTTGCATAAAACGGATCAGGAGGGGCGCCTGAATCACTTTGTATAACGACATTCGATTCGCGCTATATCTCATATACGCTGCAGTAAGGCTCTCAAACAAACCCTTCGATCTTCCCTTATACCGCGTAACTGTCGTTATCCATGCCTCAAAACGTTTTTTTGTACAGTCGAGTTCAGTAAAAAACTTTTACTGCACAGATGTACTTTGCTAGTATTGAAATGTTAATAACACTTCATTTCTGGAGATAATATCGCGAATTACAGGTATGTAGTAAAAAAAAAATTAGTGCATTTAATACAGCTTGCATTCTCCTCTGCTTAATGCGTAAAATACATCTATAGGTGTCTGTGTTACCGAGCAACTTTGCTTTCACCAGCGGACTAGTGTTATTCGTAAACCTAGGCGTTGCTGGCATCCTGACCATTTGTTATCACATTTTACGTCCAAGGGTTTTAGGGAAGTCGCTCACCAAGCAGAAAGAATTCAGAGTTACCTCGTGGTTGTGGTACAAAGTGGCAGGAGCAAGCCACGAGGGCTGCGAGTGGTAGCGCGTGCTAGTACTTCCCCAGGGCAGGGTCGGTACTGGCAGTCGTATGCCGATGGTAGGTCCTGGACAGGTAATATACGTACACTACTGGCTATTAAAATTGCTACACCAAGAAGAAATGCAGATGATAAACGGGTATTCATTGGACAAATATATTATACTAGAACTGACATGTGATTACATTTTCACGAAATTTGGGTACATAGATCCTGAGAAATCAGTACCAAAAACAACCACCTCTGGCCATAATAACGGCCTTGATACGCCTGGGTATTGAGTCAAACAGAGCTTGGATGGCGTGTACAGGAACAGCTGCCCATGCAGCTTCAACACGATACCACAGTTCATCAAGCGTAGTGACTGGCGTATTGTGACGAGCCAGTTGCTCGGTCACCATTGACCTGACGTTTTCAATTGGTGAGAGACATGGGGAATATGCTGGCCAGGGCAGCAGTCGAACATTTTCTGTATCCAGAAAGGCCCATACAGGACCTGCAACATGCGGTCGTGCATTATCCTGCTGAAATGTAGGGTTTCGTAGGGATCGAATGAAGGGTAGAGCCACGGGTCGTAACACATCTGAAATGTAACGTCCACTGTTCAAAGTGCCGTCAATGCGAACAAGAGGTGACCGAGACGTGTAACCAATGGCACCACATACCATCACACGCCAGTATGGCGATGACGAATACACGCTTCCAATGTGCGTTCACAACGATGTCGCCAAACACGGATGCGACCATCATGATGCTGTAAACAGAACCTGGATTCATCTGAAAAAATGATGTTTTGCCTTTCGTACACCCAGGTTCGTCGTTGAGTGCACCATCGCAGGCGCTTCTGTCTGTGATGCAGCGTCAAGGGTAACCGCAGCCGTGGTCTCCGAGCTTATAGTCCATGCTGCTGCAAACGTCGCCGAACTGTTCGTGCAGATGGTTGTTCTCTTGCAAACATCCCCATCTGTTGACTCAGGGATCGACACGTGGCTGCACGATACATTACAGCCATGCGGATAAGATGCCCTCCTGAACCCACCGATTCTATGTTCTGGTAACAGTCATTGGATCTCGACCAACACGAGCAGCAATGTCGCGATACGATAAACCGCAATCGCGATAGGCTGCAATCCGACCTTTATTAAAGTCGGAAACGTGATGGTACGAATTTCCCCTCCTTACATGAGGCATCGCAACAACGTTTCACCAGGCAACGCCGGCCAACTGCTGTTTGTGTATGAGAAATCGGTTGGAAACTTTCCTCATGTCAGCACGTTGTAGGTGTCGCCACCGGCGCCAACCTTGTGTGAATGCTCTGAAAAGCTAATCATTTGCATATCACAGCATCTTCTTCCTGTCGGTTAAATTTCGCGTCTGTAGCACGTCATCTTCGTGGTGTAGCAATTTTAATGGCCAGTAGTGGAGGTGCATGTGACTTGGTAAGTATTTTTGTTGCAGTGTACTAATTGTTCAGTATCGTATTTATATGGGTCTCTGGAATACTGTGGGAAAATAGGTCAAAATGATGTAAATAACGATGGCAGGTGTTCAAAAATTGAAGCGGTTGCAGAAAATACCTTTTTTTCTGATACTTACCATGACGTTACTCATTGCCTGCTGCCTCTGCATACTGCTCAGCGCGGTTGACTGCCGTGCGGGGCGTTTGGGTTCGCTTCCCAGACTGACAGGGATTTTTCCTCGGTGGAAGGACTGATGCGTTGTGCATTCTGCCTCATGAAGTCAACTGGGCAGCTACTCGACCCATTAGACCCGACAATGTCTGGGAAAGTGGCGTGCTGATCACATACCCCTCCACACCGCGACTGAAGGCAGCACTGGCAGAGCGCTCAGTCGAGCCTGATTGGTCCGTCCTAGGCCACACGTGGTGTTACTCATTAATAATGCAGGGGCAAGTTTCTAGTACACGTGCTACATATTTGCTGCAGTGTTCTAATTGGTGAGGCCGATTTTTTACGCGTGTCTTCAGTTGACAACATTGAAAAGTAGGAGAAAACACTGTAACAAATGCAAATTACATTGGGAGCCAATCATATGTTGTGAATGCTTACAGAAAATGCAATTGTTTTTGAGTTGTTGCGTTGTCGCTCATTAATAACGCAGTACGTTTTAGCCTTAGTACACAGCAGTTTAAATAAGGCATTGTGGTGATTGTTCAGTTTCATGTGCGCCTTTGCTGACAATTTAAAAAAATCGGAGAAATCGGTCTAAAATGTAAAATTGCATTAGGAGGTGTTCATAGATTGTTGTTCACAGAAAACGCAATTGTTTTTAACACGCTATCACACCACTTATTAATAATGCAGGGGCAAGTAACTAGTAAACTTGGTACATAATAAAAATTTAAATAATGCACTGTGGATCGGAGGTATTAATTTCATTTCACCCTCACTGTAGGAAATTTCGTCAATATCCAAAAATCTCAGTAGGTGTTTGATAGGCCAACAACAACATGGGTTTGTGACTTAATCCGTGAAAGTAAGATGGAAATAGTCAGTGTAATCCGAATAAAAAGTATCAAAAAGAAAACAATGTTACCATGCCAGTTAACTTCATTTATCTGGAAATATACCTCAATGACTAATAGCAGTCACCCATTGGAAACTGTTCTTCGAAATTTAGAGCTATTGTCTCCGGATTTTAATTTTTGAAGTAACTGAACTGAGTTAGAGAGATTGGCGAGGTTTTTGTTTTTGGTTTTATTCTGAATGCAAACAGCACAACATTGGCAACTGCATTCCTTTTCAGGATATGTGACAGCACGTCGAGCCGGTGGTTTTCTCCTCACCTGTGTTTTTTTAGCTGAAAATGGCTGCTCAGAATAACTCTCCATGTACTCAATGAATACCTTATATTTTTCGCACTGTGTGCAACACTAATTCATTCATTATTAAGAATAACAAACTAGTGGAACTTACAAGAGAGCCGTACGAACTTCCTCTCCTCGACTTCACGACTTCATTCGCATTGACAGGGCAACTACGGTGCGACTAGGACTTCAACACATGTAAACAGGAAGTAGCAACTCCCACCTGTTTTCCAGAAAATCGAGTTTGAAAATTTTAATATAAAACAGTCCGCAGCCATGTGAGTAAGCGCTTAGTATGAAAAATGCGAGCTTTTCATTCGGAAAATCGCCACGGGGTCTTTTTTTTTCATCCCTACATAATTCTAACAACATATGTATTACGACTGTGTAAATCATCAACATGTACTGAATCATTTATTATTTTCATAATGTTTACCCTGACAAATCTAATTTTTCTCTAAAGTTTTTGAAGTATTTCCCATTACAACCGACAACCGTTTACGAACGTAAACCAAGTTTGTTTTGCAATAGGAACATTGAGAGAACGATGCACAAGCAACTTCGGCGTTCATTACATGTGCTGTATGTCACAATAAATGTTTCCCTTATTTATACGATCACTATAATAATATAAATAAAATGACTATACCGATTTTGTTGTACGTTCACACGTATCCATTTTTATTTCCAGTTTCCTTACGAAAAAAATAATTCGTTCTTTTTTCAGGATAAAGACTATAAAATTAATAAACGAATAATTAAATAGCGATAATTTCCACTGTCATAATAAATTTCTTGTTAGGATTGCGTGGGAATAAAAAAAAGAAGCGACAGCGAGATTCGATCCAGAGAGCTCGAGCTGATGCCGCTAAGCGATTATTCGCTCGGCTGCTGACTCTTGAGCATTACCGACCATACGAAGTATATGGGCACGCATAAGATTTTCAGACTCGATTTTCTCGAAAACGGTTGACTTGCAGCTTCTTGTTTACATATGTGACTCCTAATCGTGCCCTATACACCCTGTCAATATGAATTCAATCGGTGAGGAGAAGTTTGTACGGTCCCCTTGTTCCAGAAATTCTCAAATTTGAAGATTATAGCATTATTGAAAAAAATATTTAAGAGGTTTAGCTACCATCTGTAAACACCGAAGAGCTTTCAAAATACTTAGTACACAACTTGTTTTCATGCTGTGTTAATACAATCACAGGAAAAAAGCCATAAATTTTAATTGATACACTGTTTTGAAGCTAACTCAATTCCTTCAAGCAGAATACGTCAGTTATAAATTTGTACTTAATTTAAAATTTTCTTCTTACTTCCCTGTTCCCGTTTCTCTATGCTGTCGGCATTTTTATATGGGTTTTCCCAAATGGTAGTGATAATTGGCGCCGGATGCCCTTACTGACGCCGCCACTATCCCTAGGTCGGAATTTGTATACTCTAACTGTCTGCTGATACAGTAAATCTCATATTCAAATGTGAAAACGTTTTCTAATTGTTTGCGTAGCATGTATCTCAGACGTGACGTCAGTATCGGCATTTAGCTACCTCGATATGAAAAACCACCTAAAACCGCATTCAGGCTGGCTGTTGAGTCGCACCAGGACTAGGATTACGATGTTATCCGGTGGTGGACACTCCCCTCTGCGACGTCGAATAATCAAATTAAGCGTCCAAAGGAGATCTACAATGACACGTATTTGCCGTTTTTAAATTTCATGTGGCCGATTTCAAAACGCGATACTAAAAGAAGAAATTATTTAGGATTGATCTCTAAATGTTTAATTTATTTTCCCAACCTGATTTCATATAAAATTTGTTGCCTTGTCAATGTTCGGTTGTTGTAGTTGTTCTACGGTGTTGTCAAGAGTAAGGTGTCCGGTCGCCATGTCTGTTTGTGCTTCTGTCTCTCAACTTTTTACACAAGCGAGAGATGATAGGCAATTGAATCAAGAGATTTAGTGGAGGGTGCAGGGTCTATCTTGAAAGCGTTATTAAGTTTTTCCAATGGCCTTGAAGATGAAATGAAATTACTTAAGCGATGTCCAGTGGGTCATAGTCGGCCGCAAGTACCGTAATATTTGTCATAGCAGTCTGTTTTAAGATTACGCTTCGGTAAGTCTCAAATGAATTTGTGATAGCCCAGAGGCGTCGTTAGCGTAAAGCAAGTGGGAAATAAACTACTAGAAAAATGTGCCAATTGCAAGCTACTGAATAGAAATTCGTCCGACGCGCATATAGGCCATCCTCTTCTTGTTATAGTGTTTCCTGTTGGCCACAGGTTGTCTAAAAACTGAAACATTCATCATGCACTTTTCACTTTTATTGATAAAGTATCTACTGTAATCTTTACAAGTAGACGACACTTCTTGTCCCTTCGGTTTTTACAGAATGACAGCTTTGTTTAAGAACGACATTCTCGAGACATCACTATTGGCACTTTTCCTTCCTTGTTTCACATTCTCAACTGTTCCTCCTTTCATGTTATCAAAGGCGTGAATCGAACTTGCACTGCAATTATCCACCTGTTTCATTTTCTTCACAGCTTTTCAGAGTTATTTTTCGAGCATTGCGAAGATGTCCTTGCACGGTTTGCTTTTCTAATTTGAAACTATATGTTATTCGCGGCTTACAAAAATTTCTTTGTGGATGCTCACGTTTTGTAATCAATGTTATGTTGTCTTTTCACTTGTGTTATTATGAACTTTAGAGGTCGTGCCAATGAAAGCATTCATAAGGAATTATTGCAATGAATGTTACTGTATTTACACGTAATGTTAACAGCCTCTGGTGATGTTAGGAAGGGCGATACGCTTCTAGTGAATTTTTTTTAAGTGCCCTTAACGCAGAAAAACAAAAATAGTTTCGACAGCTACTGGAGAGGAGATCCACCCAAATAATTTGTCTGCTCCTTACTTATCATGTAGGACGTGCAGTTGGAGCATCTGGATATTATTCGTAACTATACTTTAGTCACAAATCATAGTAACAGAAATGCTAATAAACCTCATTGGCGTATATTTTAGATACTTCGGCTCCCAGGGAAAGTGGTGGCGGCAAGTGCCACGATGTCTTCGAAGTTAGTTCGTGAAATACGAGTACACTGGCTGAGCAAGGCTATTCTGCTCGTCACTAGTCTATTGAAGAATTGGCAACATTGTAGAATACGTTTGGCAACTATGTGACCGACAGTTTACTTCTGGAGCCGTTCAGAATTATCCTGGTAAATTCATTCGATGTCAATTGGATCAAATGGCTCTGAGCACTATGCGACTTAACTTCTGAGGTCATCAGTCGCCTAGAACTTAGAACTACTTAAACCTAACTAACCTAAGGACATCACACACATCCATGCCCGAGGCAGGATTCGAACCTGCGAGATTGTTGACAAAGATGACACAGGTATTATACACAGGTGCTACATTATAGCTAGCTGGAGAAACTTATTCTTCTCAGTCCAGCACCTTGTTAAAATATTATATAATGCATCGATAATACCTATAGCAACCACTTTGTCGAGCAGACTTAAACCATCGGCTATTAAAGATTTCGAGTATAAACCACTGTAAGGACCTACTGGAGTAATAACAACACACAAAAGTTGTCTGGTGAAGAAGTACACATCTCTGATAATCAAAACTGAGAAGAGCGTATAAACTTTTCTGTCTTACCGGAGCCGGCCGAAGTGGCCGAGCGGTTCTAGGCTCTACAGTCTGGAACCGTGCGACCGCTGCGGTCGCAGGTTCGAATCCTGCCTCGGTCATGGATGTGTGTGATGTACTTAGGTTAGTTAGGTTTAAGTAGTTCTAAGTTCTAGGGGACTGATGACCTCAGAAGTTAAGTCCCATAGTGCTCAGAGCCATTTGAACCATTTTTTGTCTTATCGGCTTTTAGATGTTGTGGTTCTTCTTATTTCCAGGCTTGCTAAGAAACTCTGCCTTATGCAAGAAACCGTTTTACAGTGTTGTTTTTACCCAAACATGTTCCAGTACTATACAGTATGTGCTATCTTCAGTGGAATTCTTGTTGATTTTTCCTTCTGAAAAATTGTTACATGTTAACGTATTGTGTAGGTTATATGATATTTCTCCTCAAAAGTATTTGCATTTGCAAAAGGAGCGATTATTAACTGTCAAATATTTTACATATAGACTGCATACTGTGCGGAGTTAAGATATGTCACTAAGTTTATGCATTATACGTGGTTCATTTACGATATGTTGAAACATTTTTGTTTTGTACTATATTTGGAAATTACGTTGATGCTGCAACATACACATTCGTTAACACACCCTACATGGCGCCATTAAATATGTATTCTCGTAGCTGAAAATAAACCATACATTCTACAGCTTGTCATCTGCGAACAACGAAACGTTATTTATTTTTCTGTTTATTGTTCATTTCAGATTGGGACTCGCTATACATCGCATTGTATAGCGTGTTACTTACGGTTTTTGATATTGCGCTTTTTTCCCTTGCTTGTGTCTTGTTAACATGCTTATTTATTTTGCTGTTATTACACTCTTTTTGTATAATTTGTCTGTCAAGCACAGAGTTTCTGCCGCTGTTTCACGTGTTATTATGTCTATGTGGTGTTCATTTCTTTCGGTTCGTGTTTGTTCGGGGTGTGTGTCACGCAAATTAGTTTTATTGACGTATGAGATATTTAACGTGTGTGTGTGTGTGTGTATGTGTGTGTGTGTGTGTGTGTGTGTGTGTGTGAGAGAGAGAGAGAGAGAGAGAGAGAGAGAAATGTTAGCCATACTAAAGCCCATCACAGAACAAAACTGCTTCACATTAAACAACAAGTTGTATTCTCACGGATCCCCAGTCAATAGCCTCCTAGCTCACATATTCATGAATCACACAGGAATTCAAACGCCTGACAAAATTGTTAAACCGAAGCAGTGCAAAATAAAATATTCGTACCACCATGTGGACGACATAATTTGCCTAGTAGATGAATCATACACTCATATAAAAGAACTTCACCATGACGTAACACTATCCATGCACAAGTACGGTTCACCATGTAACACAAAAAGAGCCAGCCGGTTTGACCGAGCAGTTCTAGGCGCTTCAGTCTGAAACCGCGCGACCGCCACGGTCGCAGGTTCGAATCCTGCCTCGGGCATGGATGTGTGTGATGTCCTTAGATTAGTTAGGTTTAAGTAGTTCTAAGTTTTGGGGGACTGATGACCTCAGATGTTAAGTCCCATAGTGCTCAGAGCCATTTGAACCACTTGAGCCAAACACAAAAAAATGACAGGCTCAGTTTCTTAGTCTTCACAAAACACTAGAGAAACAACAAACATGAATTCACAGTGTGTAGGAAATCCACAATCACCATCACAATCATTCAGAACCAACCCAATCATCCCGTAACCCATAAAGAAGCCCGTTTCCGAAACTCACTACACAGACTGAACAGAGAACGTATGAACAAATATGACAACACAGAAAAACTAAATACAATAAAGGAAATAGCACAGGATAACGGGTATGGTGAAAAAACAGTGGATAAGATAAACAACAAAATACAAAAACAGGTAACACACAATCATGAAACACACACACGCACACACACAAGCAAACAAAGACAGATACAACACAACACACAACAAATCAGCAGACACTAACAAGGGAAACTCCCCATCCCAGCAGACTCAGATTTAGTGGTAACATGGCCCAGTAGATAGCGCATAAAAAACTGAACATAGATCAAGCATGAAAACAGGAAGAAGGTGTATTGAACTATGGAAAGAGAAGCAAAATAGAACCAGTGAACGGTCCAAGTTCAAGATGTACAATAACGAGTGCATTTGAATAGCAACGCCGTCCAGGTTATGTAGACACAGTATTGAATTGTGAAGGAGAATCTCCTTCGTGCCTTTTTTCACAAAATTATGAGTTGTCCGGCCGGTCGTTGACGTGTCTGCTAGCTTTATTCAAATCTGTGTATCTTTCGTGGTGTAACGTCCGTTTGCAACAGCGAGGTACAAGGAAGGGACCTCCAGAGGTTCACATCTCCTATGTCTTCTACACAAGTATCACATGTCATCACTAGTCCTCGGACTTTTAGGTTCTAAAAATCTTAAATTAGGCACCTACAACAGGTTCTATCACTTACAAAAATGGGTTATAATAATCAGAAAATAGGTGACCAAAATCTGAGATTTTATTGTCTAGAAAGATAAATAGACTGACAAAAATCCACATTATATTATTGTCCATGTACATAATTACAGACACGGTAAATAACTAACATTTTTCTCCAGATTTTTCGTTGAGAAACTGCATCTCTTGTCTGTTAATAGCACCTTATATGCCGAGAATGAGCGTTTCACGTCAACAGATGTCACCGGAGCATATTTAAATGATAGTATTTGGCACAATGGGACCGCACACTCATGTTCTGTTGAGTTATCTGATGTCAGCTACTGTGCAAGGGGTGGTCAGTCCTGGTCTTTTCGGAGCACTGCCTTTAGTTTCTCACTAACTTTCATACCAATAGAACCTGGGACCTAGTTGATTTTTTCTGTCTACTCTACTATGAACCACAGTTGCCTGTAGACTGGTTTCCCTGAACACTCCAGAGCTTTAATAATAGGGACCAAAAATGCACAACGAGATCTTATGTATATAATGTCTTTGGAAACTGTTGGCTCCTTTAGAAAATCTTTAGCTGAAGTAAAGCTCACTGCCTTCTCCCGTAATTTAAGAACAATGTTCTTAATCTCTTTCAAATGCTGGCTGTAATGTTCCACGGCCTAGCCTTCTCCAGCGAGCAAGTATGGGTTCTGGTGGTGGAACGAGTTAGCATGGGTGCTGGTGGAAGTGGTACGTTCGGAAGTTTCTCTCGAAATAACTGGATTCTTGTAGGCGCTTTAATAAAAACCTTTTTAACCGTTGAAACTAGCTTTTTACATGTGGAAATCGGAGACATATCGTCTCAGCTACACGATTCATCGCATGGGCAAGGCATGTGATATGGAGCAAGCAGCAGCAATCATGTATGCGGCTGCATCAGTGTAGATTACTAGTACTTTACTTTCATCTAGACTGTTGCGGAAAAGTAATTTGGGGGCTTTATTAACAAAGTGAGCAATTGTTTGCTGGTTAGTTTTTTTTAGCTCCTTGCTGCAGATCAGATGACGTACGGAGCGAGTGTCAGGATTTAACTTTCCAACAATCAAATTAGCCTCATATCGACCTTGCCGATCAGTTGTTTCATCGACAGAGATCCGCATGTATGAATAGCCTGTATCTTCCTTTGTCCTGCTCAATGTATTTTCATATAAAGTATCTAAATAGTTCTTTCTCTGTGTGGATTCTGATGGAATGCTGGGGTGACAATGTTTCTCTAGAAAACTTTTTGAACTGGCTATTTTCAACTGCATTGAATGTTATGTTTGCTACAGCAAAGGCTCGACAGAGGTAAAGATGAAATTCGATTTTGTTTGTTGTATTTGGTTTAGTTACAAACGTTTATTTCAAGTTTGATTTATTTTTTAAATTTGCCTGGTGTTTAATCCCTGCAAAATACTGAGTTAAAAGCGACGACTGTCAAGAACATACCTAAAAACAAAAAGAAATGAGAAACGCTTTGTGGAATAAATTACAGACGAGATGTACTGAACAAAATTAACCTAATTTAAGGGTTTAGAAGCAATATTTTTGCATTCACATGTGTCTGGTCCAAATTAACTCGGGAAAAACAGTGGCATCACTGTTCAAAAATGGTTCAAATGGCTCTGAGCACTATGGGACTCAACTGCTGCGGTCATCAGTCCCCTAGAACTTAGAACTAATTAAACCCAACTAACCTAAGGACATCACACACATCCATGCCCGAGGCAGGATTCGAACCTGCGACCGTAGCAGCAGCGCGGCTCCGGACTGGAGCGCCTAGAACCGCACGACCACCGCGGCCGGCCATCACTGTTCTCTGAGTGGGCATAGCAGATATAAGGCTAACGTTTTACTTACGTCTTTGTTGCACACACTGCAGTGAATAATTCTTCCGTCTGCAGAGAAACATGAGATGATTTGGAGCTGGCTACTTTCGGCATCTTTGACTTGTCACAGATACCCTGTCGCTGTAAAATATTTCACCACACCCAAGCAGCACGATGACCGGCTGAATGAAGACTGTGCAGGTATTTTAAAACAGGCTGTCGCACAGGGCAGGAAGGCGGCGGAGGCAGATCACAAGGCTACTCCGGGCCCTGCCGCCCCATTTGACGGTTCACAGCACAACGCTCTGCTGAGCAGGACGGGCTGGAACAGCATAGCGTATCTGTCGTCATCTGACTCACTATTGGCGTTCACACATGCAGACAAACCAGTTATCATTCAATTACTGTTTTCTAAATAGCCGGGAAGAGCAGAAGAGTAGTTTTAGTCATACAAATTTTATTTGACTGGATTTTTAAAAATTAGATACAGTCAGGTTCAAACATGAAATTACGCATTTTCAGGATTTTTAAAAATTAGCTATAGTCAGGTTCTAACATGAAAGTAGGTATTTTAGGTACTGTAAAATTACAATTTTAGATGAAATATTTGCGTAATTCTTACATGGGAAGACCACGAGAGAATGTTAGTTATAAAAATTTTTATTTAATTTGATTTTTAAAATTTAGGTACAGTCAGATACTAACCTGAAATTAGGTATTTTTAGGTGGTATAAAACTAGCGGTTTCGATCATAAACTGGCGTAATTCGTGCATGTACAACTTTTATTGCCTTTACTTAATGAGGAACAAAATAGGTTTTTACCTAAAATCCGAGATCTAGTCATGACTCTTGCGTTTCGTTTTGGAAGTTATGACTCTTTAAATCCTTTGTTGTAACAAAGTTCACATCTGTTTATTTGTTGTTTTTTATTTCCGTAAGAGGTCTATGCGACATATACCCTGCTCTCACTTTTCATCACATGTACTTGCGACGGTGATACACTGAAGCGCCGAAGGAACTGGTATAGGCATGCGTATTCAAATACAGGGACATGTACTCGTAAATAGGACGAATACGGCGCTGCGGTAGGCAGCACCTACAGTATCTAAGACAGCAAGTGTCTGGCGCAGTTGTTAGATCGGTTTCTGCTGCTACAATGGGAGATTATCACAATTTAAGTGAGTTTGAACATGGTGTTGTAGTCGGCGCATGAGCGATGGACACAGCATCTCCGAGGTAGCGATGAAGTAGGGATTTTCCCGTTCGATCATTTCACAAGTGTACCGGGAACAAACATCAAATCTCCGACATCGCTAGAGCTTAATAAAGATCCTGAAAAAACGGGACCAACGACGACTGGAGAGAATCGTTCAGCGTGACAGAAGTGCAACACTTCCGCAAATTTCTGCAGATTTCAATGCTAGGCCATCAACAAGTGTCAGCGTGCGAACCATTCAACGAAACATCGGTATGGGCTTTCGGAGCCGAAGGCCCACTCGTGTACCCTTGATGACTGGACGACACAAAGCTTTACGCCTCGCCTGGTCCCGCCACCACCGACACTGGACTGTTGATGATTGGAAACATGTTGCCTGGCCCGACGAGTCTCGTTTCAAATTGTATCGAGCGGATGGACGTGTACAGGTGTGGAGAAAACCTCATGAATCTGTGATCCCTGCATGTCAGCAGGGGACTATTGAAATTGGTGGAGGCTCTGTAATGGTGTGGAGCGTGTGTAGTTGGTGTGATATGGGATCCCTGATATTTCTAAAAAATGGTTCAAATGGTTCTGAGCACTATAGGACTTAACATCGGAGGTCATCAGTCCCCTGGAACTTCGAACTACTTAAACCTAACTAACCTAAGGACATCACACACATCCATGCCCGAGTCAGGATTCGAACCTGCGACCGCAGCAGCTATGTGGTTCCAGACTGAAGCGCCTAGAACCGCTCGGCCACCGCGGCCGTCTGATACTTCTAGATACGACTCTGACAGGTGACACGTACGTAAGCATCCTGGCTGATCACCTTCATCCATTCATGTCCATTGTGCATTCCTACGGACTTGGACAATTACAGCAGGACAATGCGACACCCCACACGTCCAGAATTGCTACAGAGTGGCTCCAGGAACTCTCTTCTGAGTTTAGACACTTCCGCTGGCCACCAAACTCCCCAGACACGAACAGTATTGAGCATATCTGAGATCCCTATCAACGCGCTGTTCAAAAGAGGTCTCCACCCCGTCATTATGGACAGACCTGCTAGATTCATGATGTCAGTTCCCTCCAGCACTACTTCAGACATTAGTCGAGTTCATCCCACGTCGTATTGCGGCAGGCGCTTTCACGTGCTCGCGGGGGCCCTACACGATATTACCTAGGTGTACCAGTTTCTTTGACTCTTCAGTGTATATTCTTATAAGCGGTATGCAAATTGGGGGTTTCGCTCGCTCGTATTCGCTCGAGCGCGCTGCGCTCCGTCATGGCTTCCCGGAGTACGAACGCTCGAAGCGGGCTGTGGTCGAACTAGGCGCCCATGGAGGGGAGGGTGGAGGCAGCCCGACTGCGTCTGACCGTTGACCAATCAGATGGCACAACGCCACCTACGTCACATGCACGCCGTCTCCAGCATTGAGCTGGAATTCAGTTCATGCCTATACGTATATTTGTCGTTTCTGAGCACCAGCAACTTGAGAATCGCTCGAAAACCCGTTGTTAACTGCGTGATTTGTTGCAATAGCCGGCCGCGGTGACCGTGCGGTTCTCTGCGCTAAAGTCCGGAACCGCGGGACTGCTACGGTCGCAGGTTCGAATCCTGCCTCGGGCATGGATGTGTGTGATGTCCTTAGGTTAGTCAGGTTTAAGTAGTTCTAAGTTCTAGGGGACTGATGACCTAAGATGTTAAGTCCCATAGTGCTCAGAGCCATCTGAACCATTTGTTGCAATAAAATAATGAGAGACATCATATTCGTGGGAAAAGAATTATTGTAACTTGCGTATTATGAGAGTGTCATTTGAAGATAGCGGCAGTGAGTTTGTTCGAGTGGTTTAATCTACAGGACAGGTTGCGCTACTTGTATAGAGATATTTTGTTCATTTTGCTTTTGAGTTTCGTAATTTACATGTTGTAAATTCTGCTACTGGATAGGAACAGTGATAAAGTAAGAAGGACCTTAGGGTTTTACTAAAATGCGGGAAAGATAAAATAGTGTTTATCTTATGTGGAGAACTATTGCAAATTTGTGTCGCACTGTTTGTAAGGGACTTTTCTAAGCCTGTGCCGTTATTGAATGGACATAGTACTTTCCTTTTTGTCTTAAAACAAGTACATCGATATTGAAGTCTTTATTTGTGTATTATACATATAGAACAACGTGACTAGGATGTGAACAACCGAAGAAACGTGCGGTTTGATTGAGCTAACGTGGGAATTTTACGCGCGCCTGTTGAGTAAACAGTGTGATTTACGATCTAGACACATCACACATCGGCCGCTAGAATGCGTTGCGATCCACGTTCGGGTTCACATACCATATTCCTGAGCGTTCAGCAGCACGATGAACTTGGCACACTCAACGTTAACGATCGACAGCACGGTCCGTGTGCCGGCGGCTTAATTGCATTGTATCTACTCGTTCCGCATCAAGTTCGCTTCCAAACCGCACTGATTTTTGTTGTTCTGGCTTATCAGAACCTGATACTTCATCACACATCTGACGCACAGTACTTTACGTCTCATCTCTGTCACAAACAAATATCATTTCCAATAATCGGAAGGGCGACCACAGAATTGTTACTATTCTGTGCAACGCCGGGATTTCGACTTCCCCATATACGAGATGGAGACAGCGATGATTCAGCACTCTTAGTACTCACAGTTAATAGATGATAATGCGAACATCGTAGTGTACTGCCAAAATACCGGTGACACTGAAAGTGGCGTTTTGCAATTAGGCGCAGTTTTCTTTTGCTGGACACGCAGCGTGTCTACAGTAATCTAAACGTATGCACTTCTGTGTCTTTGCGTCTTATATTACAATCACTTTTCAGTTTGTCCACCAGTAACAAAACAAACTGCACTGTTGTGAACTTCTCCAGTATTCCTGTTGCATCTCTGATCGAACGGCTCTAAAAATGTCAAGAATTCTTTTGCAGTGTTGTCGTAATCAGTAAGTCTTTCAGAGACACACCTCTCTCTGGAAGCAGTTCCACGACTTTGTCATAGTGCCTTAATGCATACTGTAGCATTCTAAACAAGCTGGCACACTTACTGAACGTTTCTTGCGTCAAACTTCTCTATATCGAATTCAGGTCACCAGGCTTTCTTCATGAAAGGGCCACTAACTTTAGCAGCATAGTTCTTGGAATAAACTACTCCCAGTCCATTTATTAACTAACCGTCATCTAACATGTATTTCAGGACTGGATTCAAAACATGCGTGATGCATGCATAATGCTGAAAGAATTGCAGTGCCTTGCATTCATTAGTGCTTTCGTCAGTGACAAATGAAGTCTTATTAAAATGCTGGAGATTTATTCCTAACAATTTGAATAATGTTTCCTCGATATAGTTCTTAATAAATTCCCTATAGTTTTTTTTTTCTCCTCAGAAAAGTTATTTATCACCAGAGCCATATTTCGCAGTGCCGTATCTTGACAAGCAAAGTCCACAGTACTAGACAGGTAACACATTTTCCGATATCTGTCGGTCCATATATCCGCTGTACATGAACATGCATTCACGCCCATGTCCTGAATTCCCGAGTAATGCTGGACATCATACTCGCTCGTATTTCATCAGCGTGTCTTTCAGTGTTTCGTACTACTATCGTAAGATGAGGAAAAGTGTTGGAAACATCTACATCTCCAAATTCTGAACCGACATTTACAAGCTCCTGATGTAAAACGCAAAATCCTACACCTAATGTTAATGTATACGGACGAAAGCCTCTCGCGCACATTTCTATGCAGGTTTTTAATTTTACTGCAGATTTTACTGAAACTGCTAATGCTTCAGAAATTACACTTCGTAGTAATTTGCAGACATGGGCCTTCAGATGTGTAGTGGCGGATCTGTAAGACAGGAGAACAGAGCGTTTGCCACAATACACCTAACCAACACCCATGCCAGTCACTGATGAAAATCTCTCCCTAACTTTGTTACAACCACCGCCTTTTGCACTCTGGATATATTATTTCGATTCAGATTTCGCTTTCGTACTCTCCTCTGACGGACTTAACCTGCAGTTTCTGTCGGTCTAAATACATGGGCCTAACGTGCAGAAAGTTTAGAATGTGATACACAGAACATATGAGACCACTGTAAAGCAATAGCTCCCACCCAACATTTTCTGAACACCTAATGTTACGGAATCATCAACCAACAAACATTGAAACTCATTTAAAAATTCTTAACTCTAGTAACAGCCTAGCCCATAAATTAACAATACAAAAATTATCACTTCTAAAAATCGTACTCCAAGGAAATAAAATACTAAACAAATACACATCACTGTGCTATAAAACCCTTTACGCGACGATAGAGGAAGTATATAAATAACGCCCCCCCCCCCTCCTAAAAAAAAAAATTATTGCACACACACACACACACACACACACACACACACTAAACATCTCAAACGTCAACAACACTTTAAATTTTCGTGCCTCACCCTATACAAAACGGAAACGAAACAAATGAACACCACAGAGACACAACACATGAAATGGCGACCAAAAATCTGTGTTTGGCAGACAAATTATACAGCATGCGTGTGTAACGACAACAGCAAAAAAATAAGTATGGTAACACGACACAAGCGAGGGAAAAAATCACAATGACATCAAAAACCGTAAGTAACACGCTAAATAACTCGATATGTAGCGAGTCCCAGTCTGAAATGAACAATAAACAGAAAAATTTTAAAAAGCAACATTTCATTGTTTCCAGATGACAATTTGTAGAATGTATGGTTCATTTACAGCTTCCAGCATATATATTTAATAGTGCCATGTAAGATATGTAAACGAATGTATATAATATTCGCATAGTTTCCAAATTTAGTACAAAACAATACCCTTTAAACACATCGTAAATGAACCACATATAAATCATAAACTAAGTGATAGAGCCTTAACTTTATACTGTATGCAGACGATATGTAAAATACTTGACGTTTAATAATGTCTCCTTTTACAAAATTTGTAAATACTTTTGAGCCAAAATTTCTTATAACCTACACAAGAGGTTAACATGCAACAATAATTTTTCAGAAAGAAAATAACAACTTTCACTAAAGATAGCAGATAAAGTGCTAAAACAAGGCTGGGTAAACCAAAGCTTTGAAACGGTTCAAATGGCTCTGAGCACTATGCGACTTAACTTCTGAGGTCATCAGTCGCCTAGAACTTAGAACTAATTAAACCTAACTAACCTAAGGACATCACACACATCCATGCTCGAGGCAGGATTCGAACCTGCGACCGTAGCGGTCGCTCGGTTCCAGTTTGTAGCGCCTAGAACCGCACGGCCACTCAGGCCGGCCTTTGAAACGGTGTCTTGTATAAGACAGAATTCGTCTCCAGTTAACGTCTGTCTATCTGTAGGCTTAATAATATACCTGCAAAACGAGAGGAGATTGTTAACACAGTTGATACAGATATTACACAGAATTTGTGCTATCCATTCTTCGTATTACCTAGCGACATTTACAATATGTCCTTGCTACGTGCTTCAAGTGTGGTGCAAATTGATAAGCATCCATTAGTTCCCGAAAGTGCTAGAAACTCTAGTTCTGTACCTAAGAATATACATTGAAAAGCTGCTGACATGTGGTAAGTCCTCTTCCCTCGAGTCGTTTTATTACTAATGTTAGATTAGTGTTGTGTCATTTTTCAGATACCTTTTATTTTGATTGTGGCCCTGCTAGCTTTGATCTTAAAATATTTAGAAGTAACCATCCGAAGCAATCTAAAGTTGAATGATTCCATAAACAAGTTCACTACCATCGTATACCCAGCATAAAGATCATACGAGGGATTAGGGCATGTGCAAAGGCATGTAGACTATGATTTTCCCTCTGTCAATCTGTCTGAATAGAATAGGAAAGAAAATAGATGATAGTCTCCTCCCTGCGCTGCACATTGGCTTGTAGAGTATGTGATTGGATATAGTCGAAAACAATGCTACAGGAGGGTTACACCGTTAGAAGGCTGTAGCGAAATGCACGAAGAACGTTATTTGTAGTAAGCTATTGGAATGAGTAACACGCAAATAATATCTTAATGTAGAATGATTACATAATAGAACTTGAGGAGAAGCACATACCTTACTGTGGTTCCTTGACAGAATCTTAAGGAAATGCGATTCATCATACACGGAATAAACGGTTTACAAAACACCTTTTCGACCGATTACATCCTCCCAAACACATCTCGAGAAACTGCAGTTAATACACCCTAAGGATCCTATGTACAGTCCGTCATATATGTAGATCATGAATGTGATAATCTCATTCTCCTATGTAATATTGTCTAGCGATCCAAACCTTGATGTGTAGATTCCCCTTCTCTACCGATCTACATCAACACATACTACTCAAACTGTCTCAAACCTTTTGGATCAAATTGAAACACGTGACAGTGGGTCCACAACCGATGATATTGAAACAGGGAAACAATGGCCAGAAATGCATATTTATTGTGTTATGGACATACACAGCGTACATCGTATAACAACAACGTAGCTCATAGTAATTGTTCGAAGCTACGATCGCCTGCCACAATGCATGTATTGTAATGGCGCATGCAGTTCTGCCGCAGTGTCGCAAAGATCGCGATTGTCTGTTGTACACTGAAACAAGCAGCGGGTGAAAAGCAGCGTACACCCCTGACCACCAATCATACTGCATACAACTTTTTCATAGCACGTGTGTCATGTGGCGACCGCATGCATCGCACCGGCGCATTAATCTGTGCCACACGAACTCCACTATCCCTGTGTCAGTTGTCCATGGTAAGGTGTGTTACTGTGTACAATACATGACCTGTAGTCAAAGATGGAACGTTACTTGTCACGAGAGTTGACAGACATCTATTTAATGTACAATGCGGCAGGATGTAGTGCCTTTAAAGCAGCACGAGTGTACAGAGAATGCTTTTACAACAGGTATCATACTAAATGGAAGCAGTTTATCTCCGTGGATACCAACTTACGGGAGATGGAGTCATTCACTACATAGAGATCAGGTCAAGGTTGTCGCCAAGGACATGTCCGAACATCAGACTTTGAGGAGATGGTGTGGGATCGTGTGGCCGACCGGCCAGCAGTAAGCACCCGTCAACATGCTCGTGAGACGCACAGGTCGTAGGATGCAGTGTGGAGAGTACTGGGGGAAGAGGTATTACACCTCTGTCATAAAGAACATCTGCAAGCACTGAGACCAACGGATTTTGAGCCCCGCGTTCACTTCCGTCAGAGGATTATCCAGTGCAGTTCTGTAGTCCCAAACTTCATAAAGTTTCTAATGTTCATGGATGGTGTTTCTAACAGCCGCAAAAAGCCATGTGTTGAGTGAGGACAATCCCCACACCACCCACATCGGTGGCTACCAGCAACTATGGGGATGCATTGTCCAAGGTGACGTAATAGGACGTTCTTTGCTACCTCCCAATTTGACTGGTTCATGTTACTTGGTATTCCTGCGAGATGTGGTGCAACAGATCTTGGAGACAGTACGCTCGGTTGTCCATGAAAGGGCGTGGTTTCAACACGACTGTGCATCAGCTCACTTCGATGTTAATGTCCACGAGCGCCTGAACAACACTTACCCTTATCGTTTTATTTGAAGGGGAGGTCCTATCCCATGGCCAGCGCGATCGCCGAATCTCACTCCTATAGCCTTTTTCCTCAGGGGTTACGTTAAGACATTGCTCTATCAACCCCCCTCCCCTAGAAACAGATGAAGTCCTGCTTGCTAGGATTCAAGGTGCCTTTCTCCTGGTACAACAGACACCAGGAATCTTTGAGAAAGTGTCGCAGAAATTCATGCGCCGTTGCGACTGACGGTCGTCACTTTGAGCAATTACTATGAAGTAGCCGGCCGCGGTGGTCGAGCGGTTCTAGGCGCTCAGTCCGGAACCGCGCGACTGCTACGGTCGCAGGTTCGAATCCTGCCTCGGGCATGGATATGTGTGATGTCTTTAGGTTAGTTAGGTTTAAGTAGTTCTAAGTTCTAGGGGACTGATGACCACAGCTGTTAAGTCCCATAGTGCTCAGAGCCATTTTTGAACTATGAAGTACGTTGTTGTTATGCGGTATAAGCTGTGTATGTCCATTACACAATAAATATGCATTTCCGACCGTTGGTTCAGTATCTTAATATAATCAGCTGTGGACCTAGTATCACCTGTTTTAGTTTGAACCAAAAGATCTGGGACACCCTGTATTGTAACAGCATGCCGTGGATTGGTCATTGTCGTTATTCCATAGGTCTTAAGTAAAGAGAGCACCTTAAGCTACTGATATTCCCACAAATATTATTATTTTCTTAAGAAAAGGATGCAATCTATCAATCAGACTTAGATAGGTACTTACTAAAACAGGAATCTTATTTCAGATTCGGATATTTAGCTGACCTGTTCTTCGTTTTCAATGACACTGTCGTAGATGGGACGTTAACCCACAAACCTGCTTACCTTTTCTACTCCTCCACAGCGCCAGTCGCCGTACAATAACTCTTCCCTCGCTCGAGTGCACTTCTAAGTTTCGGCATCGCTTTAGTTTCGTATTAGTACAGGATGGTTACATTTAAACTTTCGCTGCTTGAGAAGACCTCCGTGAAAAATGAGTGACTGTAGGAGAATGAAATATTGTGGAAACATGCGGAAGAGGAATACTGAATAGACCATTGAAAAGGAACACATTTTAATTCATATGTGAGAGGGTAATATTTGTTAATTGCGCACCATGTTTACGTTCCGGGTTACATACTTTGCTCAGTATGATGATTATCTGCAACCACAACAGCCTGTAACTGAACTAGGGATACCATTTCACAATTGTTCGCCGTACTTTTCGAACGGTGGACCATGGAACGTTCAGCTGAGGTGACGCAGTTCGTGCACTGCTTGAAGATCAGCCAGCATTCTCAGCCATGGCAACAGTAACTTCATCAATTTTTGGGGCAACTGCCCAAATCGTCAGCTAATTCAAACTTCCGAATCATGTTCTTCAGTCCCTGTGTTGAAAGAGGACCTCTCCGTATTCCTTCAATGTGTCGATGCTCGCGAACAACAGCAGCACTGTTATTGTTGTATTGATAAAACAGCTTCACAAGTAAAGCCTTGCTCACCTTTCCCAGACCCATTTGACTGACTGCAACTGTAATACTGATGCCGCTGTACCAGTAACGGCGCCTAACGGCAAGTCATGACACTACCAACAACGCAAATCCTGCAGCGCATTGTAAAAGTTGGGAACCCGTCCGGTAGATGGTTTTGTGTCTGCATTGGCTAAAGTAGCGAAAGTTTATAATTAAATAACATAATTTAATATACTAATGTAATTAAATAATAATTAACCACCCTGTGAATTAATGATCGTTCTGTTTAATCATAGTAAAGTCAGCTTCGTGCTGATATCTAAATCATGGCCTATTATATATGGTTCTGTATACATATTATGACGCTAATAGTTTTCAGCTTATCCAATGGAAAGTTTAATCGCATATCCATCTAATGTACAGCTTCTTTTCTTCATGTGAAAAGTCTCTCTACGACGGAAATCGTAGAAAATAATGAGTAATCGTATACAGCTGATGGCATATACACGGTTCTTCAAATTCCTGACAACTGTATCGAGTCACCTCATTAAACAGTCCTCATAAGTGCATCCCAGATATCACGAGCCACTGTTTTTTAACTCTCGGCGCAACAAACTACTTCTGCAATTCACTAATGAAACGTCACAATTTCAATGAGTTGTGTAAAATAAAAACCAATGACTTAATAAATAATGAAATAATGATCGTCATATGCACTGCAGCCGTATTAAATTCACGAATGTCAACTTTAAAGATCAGAAATAGTTCTGATTAAGTGTAAGAGGAGCTGAGCTAAGTTGCAATTTACAGGTTTTCTTTTAGGAGTATGTAACACAAGGTGCATGCTGTGCCTCACTGCTACGGAAATATTTCGCCCTTCTGAGTTCTCCACTTTTTAAAATAACATTTTTTTCAATGTCGTTCATATTATGGGAGTGAATTAAACACTTTTCTTTCTTTATTGCAGTCGGATGGCAACACTGCCTTCCTGAGGGCGGCTCGCGCCGGTAACCTCGAGAAAGTCCTCGAACATCTGAAAAACAACATCGACATCAATACCTCCAACTCGGTGAGTGCGACACATCTCAGTATCTCTAATTTCTACTGCATAAATTCTCAATGTTTACAGCTTTCTGTTGCTTTTTTGGTGTGCGCCCTGTGTCCGGACCCGATCACAAACTGCGAGTCTCCTCTTGATCACAGGCGAATATCAACATGAGCGATCCAAGCCAGATAATTTGAATGCCTGCACTTTTTCAGACTCGAATACACTAGTTTTATTTCTTTATGGAGCTATTTTAAGGAAATGGTTTACTGAGGACATACCCAAAGTCTTCGTTTTAATCAACCTATTCAGTGTGATTAATGAAGATGTGCAAATATTTTAATATGTTATTTTAGAAGTAAAACTACAGAAGAAAGTACATATAAACATAGGTCCGCAAATGTTTGGTTACAGAGTTACGGCTAATAAAAGATTTTGCCTGAAATTTAGCAATTTCGTTAATATGAAGCCATCGCAAAACTGTATGAGGTTAAAGTAAAGCACGATTTCCATTTCTTTTGTTGTCATTGGTATGGTGAATTTAATGAAACATGTCCTTGGCGTATATCTGCAGCAGTTTTCCAGAACATCCACAGAAGCAAAGAAGTAATTTCGTAAAATTTTAAATCTATTATCTACTTGGCCCAATTTGCTTTCTAAATTCCAGACAATTGCACGAAGTTTTCAACAAAAGTTGTGGAGAATTTAATTTTGGAAAAGTGATGGCAATAAAGTTAACTGAAACTGTATGAATGTGCCAGATAATCTGCTTTTAATAATACCATAGCACACGTGAATTCATGTTAAACCGGAAAAAACAAAGCTCAGTGTTAAGGAAGTTGTACAGTGTACATATTCATAGGTTAGAAAACGACTGAAACAACTCACTAACGGTTGCCAACAATGACATAAACGTTTCTACATTCTTAATGGAAAGTAAACAAATTTACTTGTATAATAATCTTCGCTTCTCCGGATGTTCAGGAAGACTACTGCAGATACAGGTCTGGGACATGTTTTATTAGATTCACCAGACCAATAACAACAACATAAATGGAAATCTTGCTTTCCTTTAACCTCGTACAGTTTTGCGATGGCTACATATTAGCAAAGTTGCTAAATTTCGGGCAAAATCTTTTAGTAGCCGTAACTCCGTAACTAAACATTTGCGGACCTATGTTTATAAGAACTTTTTTCTTTAGTTTTAATTGTAGACTAACATATTAAAATATTTGCATATCTTTATGAATCACCCTGTATATAGCATAAAAGGAACAGCACGGAATAAATGTCACAAACAGATAAATTTCCCTACATTTCACTTCGTCAGTGTATGTTGTGAACATCAGTCCGAAAACTGGTTTGACGCAGCTCTTCACCCTACTCTATCTTGTGCAAGCTTCTTCATCTTGGAATAACTATTGTAATCTACATCTTTCTAAACCTGCTTACTGTTTCCAATTCTTGGTCTCCCTCTACAATTGTTACCCCTCCCCACACAAACTTCCCTCAAATACATTGTATACAATTTATACAACCCTGCTAAATCGCCTGATTCCTGTTTTTTCCGAAAGACTGTTGAATTCTACAAGACGACTAGAAGCATTTTCACCATTACTGAAACAGAGACGTCTCTAGACACGTACTGGACGCTATATATCATGTTACACTAAGTTTCCGAGAGTATGCTACCTTTTCTCAAAGGGCTCGAGACTGATCGCATTATTACGGAACAATTGGTCACTGCGCAACTGTTTTCCGACCTTGAACTGTGTCCTAAACTGCGACAAGATTCTTCAGAAATAACCAACACATTGTCAGCGGACGATCGGTTTATTATATAGGTGCTCCTGTATTCCGCTGCAAAATGTCTCATACGAAATCTATCACGAAAGGAAAGAGACAGATGCTTCAGATGTGCGATGTGCGTATTTGCCAGATATATTCAGTTAGTGGTGGTCACCTGCAAAGCTAGACCCATTTGATTTCACCTAGGTCTGCATTCTTTCTATTCACTGCTCGAATCCTTTATGAGTGTGGATGGATTTAATGTTATTAATTTCTTTCTGCGTGTAATTGTCCTAGAGGCTGCGCAGGTACTGCGCGATTTTGCTTTCCGACTGAGATGGGTATAACGTCTTCTAACAACCCTACCACAACAAAGGTCAAAAATTAATTATGATTGTAGTGTTGCTCACGCTGCTAAATATAGCATTTTCGGACAACAACAAAGTTATATTATGTGGCAAGTGTCATTAGAACACATTTAATAAAGTCATTTCTTGAAATAATGGATAAACTAGGCACTCATCTTTTCGTGATTCCCACGCTGGTCTCGTTGTGAACTCATGGCTCAATCGTCGAAAATCTAGGTAGTGATGATTCCAAGCTCGGATGCTAAGAGGCCTAGGTGTTATTCTGCGATATTCAAAAGTTTTATAGCTATGTTTCATAAACCATTCTTGATGATTAAACTTTTGCAAGTTAGGACAATGGTGATGTAAAAAAGTAATCAGCACTCCGAATTTAAGTTACACTTCTTTTTTATTACTTTTGTTGCAACATCACTTCACAATATAAAACATACTTGAAAATATCTTCCTCACTGTTAAAGTTCACATTTCATAAACTGACTACAGTTTGCCTCTTTTCAACATGACGACCAAGAGTTGACTCTCTAATGACCGCTTACGCGCCCAAAATTTCAGAGTTACAAGTACGTCAAAGATCATAGCGACAAAAGAAGGAATACACATAAGAATAATATCATTGCAATATAAACATATCGATGTATTGAAGTACCTATACATTAATGAAATCAAATCTGAATGTTGTCACAGAACTATGTTAACTATTTTACAGAAACAGTAGAATATTGCTGGTATCGAGAGGTTGAGGTGAGCTGCCGTAATGGTTACGTAATTCAATTGCCATTACAGTCGCAAGTAACTTGATCCGTCGCTGCTTCTGCGTTGATTGATTTTGTGGTACTTGTCACAGTTTAAGGATGCAGTTCAAGATCGACAATCAGTCGCAAGCTACTGCGCAATGAGATTTATTTTCTTAGAAACAGAAGCAGTCTTTTCACTTCTGTAATATTAGTGGGGGCATAATCGAAATACTTCAGGTACGTGCTTTATGGCACAGTGAATTAACAAAGTGAATGAAGTGAGATGGAATGGGGCGTGGTTGTAGGGGACCACAAATACAAGCATGTTGTCCGATACACTGTACACCAATTCCATGTGTCCAAGTCCACTGTTTGCGACGACTAAGAAATGGAAGCGTCAGAAAGCACAGAGCCACTTCATTGTCGCGGCAGACCCATGAAGTTAACTGATAGAAACTGCCGATTCATCAAGCGTAAGGCACGGTCAGTTATAAACTGACCAGTCGATAGCCGATCGGATTCAAGTTTCCTATTCTGCCTACAAGAACGAACGCATGTCGTCGCTTAATTTGGAAGAAACTCTGTCAGTGGCCTGAGTAACGGTACGTCTGCTACTAGCGCTCAGATGACACTACGAGAACCTGGATGGGTTCATCTAAGCTTGTTGTGGGGACATTGCCATTCGTTTGAGGTGATATAATTGATTATGTGTGGATGTTTAGTATTTAGCGGCCTGCATTATTCAGTAAAGCTTATGGAACGTCTTTGGGATGAGCTAGAACGTTGGTCTATGACAGGTTCGCATAAAAACCTAGCTACAGTCACTAGTCTTCAGAATGAAAACCAGTGCCGCGCTCAATGTGTCGGAACTCAGTGGAAAGCGTTCCCAAAAGATTAATTGCTGTCATACTACAAAAAGAAGATGCCGTACCCTATAGAGTCTCTTAAATAAACTCTTACGAGTGTCGCCTGCCTTTTGATTAATTAATGTATGAAGATATAATATATAAAATACAGAGGATCGCTCACGTGATTTTGTAACCAGTGATTGGCGTAATTTGACGGTTATAACGTTAAGTCCAACACAAAAAAAGACGACAGAAAGTCGCAGTGACTTGCTCATGCTATATTTCACGGATGTGAAAGAACATTTCATTTGAAGAAAGAATGAAAGCGTTTTTCACAGTGCCGCAGCGGCTTTATTGTGCCAGTTGAGTTTTTCATCTTCGGCTGATACTTCGGAGCTGTGGAAGGGCCTTAAAATGTAATTTCAAACTGCTTTCTCACCGTACCAGAAAGTTCAAGCGAAACTCGTGCATAAAGTTGAATTCATTAACCCGAGCAGTCCTTTATCGAGTGGTATCTTTCTCTCTCTTTTTGTTCTATTAGCGAGTGCTGTCACGTCTTTAAAGGAGAGAAAGCTGTCTCTGAGACGGATAAGAAAGTGGGCAGGAATTCGGTGTTGTTTTGAGACGATATTAAAACAACTTTTGCCTAGAATCATTGATGATATCGATAGTAAACGTATGGGGATATCTGGACAGCTCCTTTGAAACTCGAAGCTACTCTGTAATGAAGCTAAGGTGCCACACAGAAACCTATACTGCTTTGGCAAAAGTCTCATCTTTAAGTTTGCAAAGCACTTTCTTTTTCCGCACGATCATTTCTCGACATTAAATGATATGCAGATTTCAGTTCCTTTGCACAGCATGCTTGCAATGATTACTGTTAAATATATTGTGTAGAATGAAATCTATTTTGCGATTCTCCTACACAGATGACAGCGTTTGATATTTCTGCCCGTTTTCCATAAATGAAATCGCATACTGAGTAATCATTGATGAAGTGAATAGAAAAAAAAACACTAGCTTGTCAAAGACCACCAGTCAGATTTTAAGAATAATAATTACAATAACTAGTGCCTTGCGTTAGTCCTCACTTTCCATGTTTGGGTCACATGACATACAAAATTTTTGAAACCACATCGAATACATATTATAGCTCGATGGGTACTCTTCTGTTACTTGTGGCGTAATATTTGCCTTAGTATGCCACTAACAAAGCGGGCAGAATCTTCAAACAGTGGATCCTCCACGTAGTGTCAAGAATGACAAGCCAGTTTTCATTAGAATAGAGAGCTACTGAAGCAGCTTTGTGCACGCTTAATGTCTTGAATGCTTTTTTGCGATCAGTTACCTGTTTTGTGTAAAAAAATCTTGGGTCTTATTTTTTCAGAAACAAACTTACGTAGTGCTACAATTTGTCGATCGTCAGAGGAAACGCGAATTAATTTATTCAAAGTCTTTGAAACGGAAACGGGCAAGAAGACCATACGATAGACGAAATAACATGGCTGCGGAACGGACACCATGGTCATTAATGAGACGAAATGGAAAGCTGAAAAATAAATTTTTCGGATACCTAGAAACATGGCCGCAGTCGTCTTGTCATGTGGAAACAAAGCAGAAAGACAATTGACATAAATGGGAAAAATTAGCGGAGTTTCACTGCTAATAGCAACAACATCAACATTACTTTTCGGTTGAAGTTAAATGTATAAGCATTGGAAAGATCTAGAAGTTACATGCTCATTGTGTGTATGGAAACTAACGTATCTTTCTTTTTTCTGATGTATAACAAGAATGTAATACCAAATGATGTTTATTTCCACCCAGTTTGCTGTTTCTCCCCACAGTTACAGAACGTTCACTGCGAATTTCCTCCTGAGTACTATCGATTTCTCCCTTCTTCGTGCGTTCAAAGCATAGTTTCTTTTTATTGCAGGTAATATTTCCGTAATCACACTGGTATGGACAGCAGATAGTTTTGGATATTCAATTTAGAGTATACGTACAGAACAAGTCGGTAGCTTAGAGTGGCTCCTCTTACGAACCGTGCCAGTTTCTTTCTTTCTTTCTTTCGCTTACGCCTTAGTCCCGCAGCGATCGCAGGGTCGGCCTGTTTACAACGGATTTGGCAAGGTTAGTTTCTAGGGGTGGCCGGATGCCCTTCCTGTCGCCGCCCCGTACCCCCCGGGACGGAATCAGTGTACCCCAACTGTCTGCGCCTAGTGTAAATCCTGAAATAGTGCGGATGTGTTTCAAATGTCTGCGACTTGTGTAACTGAGGTGGAACGTGGGGACCAGCCCGGTATTCACCTAAGGGGATGTGGAAAACCGCCTAAAAACCACATCCAGGCTGGCCGGCATACCGACCGTCGTCGTTAATCCGCCGGGCGGATTCGATCCGGGGCCGGCGCGCCTACCCGAGTCCAGGAAGCAGCGGGTTAGCGCTCTCAGCTACCCTGGCGGGTCCTTACGAACGTGTCAATAGCATGAAATATATCGATAGAAAATGTAATACTTGACACAAGCTGATTGACTCGGATCTAATATGGCGGCAGCCGTCTGTGTGGCGAGGCTCGTCAGAATCAGTATTTTCAGAAGGTAAAAACTTCGTAAACTGGACACACATTCATATTCTTAAATTTACCGAGGAAATGTCTTATCAATCATGTGACGATTAATGTCTTATCAATCATGTGACGATTAATTGCTGAAACCTTCTGCCAGTTATGGTAATTTTCTGCTGGTATTGGCTTTTTGAGAACGTAGCCACATTTTGCATAAAAATGAATATTGTTTTCTGTCAAGCCAAGTAGCATAACCGAGAATGGCGGAATAGATGCACTATTGAGGAGACTGCCCTCTGGAATATTTGACGCGCAGCTCATGGTGTCTTCTAACAATTACTTATAAGCTGCGGTGTACCAAGCGTGCAAGATTTTTTCGAATAAGCTTTCCAAGATACTTGAGACGTAGCACACAATACCATACTACATTCAGCAACAGACAAAATACGTACAGTTTTCACACGTCATCTAGGGAATACTGAGACACTACGGTCTCAAGTCACAGCCCTATTACAATGCCTAGTCGTGTGCACACCAGTTTCCTTATCACATATGCAGTTACAGTACTAGAATCATGTTGCACCGGAAAAAAATTAGAATCAATGTAACAATAACCACTTGAAAAATACACTCTTACAAGCGGAGTAAGATGGCATTATTTACTATTGTGATAGCAGAGCCGGCCAGGATGGCCGAGCGGTTCTAGGCGCTAGTCTGGAACCGCGCGACCGCTACGGTCGCAGGTTTGAATCCTGCTTCGGGCGTGGATGTGTGACGTCCTTAGGTTAGTTAGGTTTAAGTAGTTCTAAGTTCTAGGGGACTCATGACTTCAGCAGTTAAGTCCCATAGTGCTCACAGCCATTTGAACCATTTTTTGATCGCAGACGTTATCTTAACGTCACTAGGATCGTTGATATCGGTCACTAGACGGCCACTGTCCGCTGTGAGTAGTACCAGAGAAATGGCGAGGGAAGTTCTGTTTATTAGTCGTCATCACGCGTAACTCTTCTGTGAACTGCCATTTCTATATAATTCTAGACTTAGAGCGATATTGATTCACAGCATGTTCGCTTCATCCTGACGTCGGTGTTAGTATTTACCCTTGCCATGTTTACTAATTGTTAATATGACTGTTCTACACACAACGCTAAAATTTAAAAATTTAAAAAACGTACCTGTTTTCATATGAGCCATATGTTTGTGACTATTACAGCGCCATCTGTCACAAAGCGAAAAAAGTGGTCCAACTAAAACATTCATATTTCTTTACGTACTACACGTATATGTAATAAAAACGGGGGATCCTATTTAAAAAAACGCATTTGATATACGTTTGACCTATGGCAGCGCCATCTAGCGGCCAACCATAGCGCCATCTGGTTTCCCCCTTCAAGCTAGACGGGTTTCATTCTTTGTAGTTTTTTCGTTTGATGCTTATTTCGTGAGATATTTGACCCGGCCAGTATTAATGGACCACCCTGTAGATTCAGCCACCACACGTCTAAGAAATTTCAGCGTCCCTAAATTCGTACACAATTGTTTGTAATGCTATTGCTAAGCCCTCATGTTCACATTGATTGGTGGACGATGAGGGTTGTAGTAGTAAAAGATTACCAAAGACTGCCCACAGAGCTCCATACATGTTCCAGTATTGTGGGACATTGCGATGAAGACCATCCTGAAATTGATGGAAGAGCTGATGACATAGACGGAGACGTTGCGTACCGAGAATATCCTCTTTATTTGAGACATCAGAAGAAAACAACAGTTAAACGTGAACCACGAGTCTAGCACGTATCTTAGCGGTTCAGGATCAACAGGTCAGCAGTACCTGCACGCAATATTGTACACTTGCTACTTGACAATCTATGAGTACATACCAACCGCCCGCATCTCGTGGTCGTGCGGTAGCGTTCTCGCTTCCCACGCCCGGGTTCCCGGGTTCGATTCCCGGCGGGGTCAGGGATTTTCTCTGCCTCGTGATGGCTGGGTGTTGTGTGCTGTCCTTAGGTTAGTTAGGTTTAAGTAGTTCTAAGTTGTAGGGGAGTGATGACCATAGATGTTAAGTCCCATAGTGCTCAGAGCCATACCAACCTATGACCAAGCTACATGACAGGCCAGTTATTCAATAGTGCGATTTTTACATGTTTATACAAACAGCGCAAAATCAAGCCTGAAAATCGCACGTGCTGTCGCTACAGCTACACTACTGGCCATTAAAATTGCTACACCAAAAAGAAATGCAGATGATAAACAGGTCTTCATTGGGCAAATATGTTATACTAGAACTGACATGTGATTACATTTTCACGCAATTTGGGTGCATAGATCCAGAGAAATCAACACCCAGAACAACAACCTCTGACCGTAATAACGGCCTTGATACGCCTGGGCATTAAGTCAAACAGAGCTTGGATGGCGTGTACAGGTACAGCAGCCTATGCAGCTTCAACACGATACCACAGTTCATCAAGTGTAGTGACTGGCGTATTGTGACGAACCAGTTGCTTCGCCACCATTGACCAGACGTTTTCAGTTGGTGAGAGATGTGGAGAATGTGCTGGCCAGGGCAGCAGTCGAACATTTTCTGTATCCAGAAAGGCCCGTACAGGAACTGCAACATGTGGTCGTGCATTATCCTGCTGAAATGTAGGGTTTCGCAGAGAAAGAATGAAGGGTAGAGCCAATGGTCGTAACACATCTGAAATGTAACGTCCACTGTTCAAAGTGCCGTCAAAGCGAACAAGAGGTGACAGGAACGTGTAACCAATGGCACCCCATACCATCTCGCCGGGTGATACGCCAGTATGGCGATGACGAATACACGCTTCCAATGTGCGTTCACCGCGATGTCGCCAAACACGGATGCGACCATCATGATGCTGTAAACAGAACCTGGATTCATCAGAAAAAATGACGTTTTGCCATTCGTGCATCCAAGTTCGTCGTTGAGTACACCATCGCACGCGCTCATGTCTGTGATGCAGCGTCAAGGGTAACCGCAGCCGGGGTCTCCGAGCTGATAGTCTATGCTGCTGCAAACGTCGTCGAACTGTTCGTGCTGATGGTTGTTGTCTTGCCAACGTCCCCATCTGTTGACTCAGGGATCGAGACGCGGCTGCACGATCCATTACAGCCATGTGGATAAGATGCCTGTGATCTCGACTACTATTGATACGAGGCCGTTGGGATCCAGCTCGGCGTTCCGTATTACCCTCCTGAACCCGCCGATTCCATATTCTGCTAACAGTCATTGGATCTCGACCAACGCGAGCAGTAATGTCTCGATACGATAAACCGCAATCGCGATAGGCTACAATCCGACCTTTATCAAAGTCGGAAACATGATGGTCCTTCTTACACGAGGCATCACAACAACGTTTCACCAGGCAACGCCGGTCAACTGCTGTTTGTGTATGAGAAATCGGTTGGAAACTTTCCTCATGTCAGCACGTTGTAGGTTTCGCCACCGGCGCCAACCTTGTGTGAATGCTCTGAAAAGCTAATCATTTGGATATCACAGCATCTTTTTCCTGTCGGTTAAATTTCACGTCTGTAGCACGTCATCTGCGTGGTGTAGCAATTTTAGTGGCCAGTAGTGTATAAACAAACGTGCACTCTGCCGTTGTGCGAAACTATTGCAAATGTTTGCCATCGTCTATAGTATCTTGTCATTCTTGGGCCCAAATGATATGTCTGCCGGCGGAAGCTGTTGTCTGTAAGTGCAGCTTCTGTGGTGTCTGTTGTTTCCGTCTTCACTCCAGACGACTGTCGCTTAAGTTCCGTTACTAATGAACGTCCGATTTCTTCCCGAAGTTTGACCGCTATGTTTCTACTAACTAACTTCCGTGAAATTGCTGTTATGTAGGGTCTTAAAAGGTATATAACCAGTAATTTCCTGTATGGCCACTCAGAATTTGGGAGAACGAAGCCCTAACAACCAAGAGATGTAGCGTAGCTAGAAACACAGTGGGGCGCTAATTGTTTACTGCTACACTCAAATAACGCTGATATCCATGGCTCTTCTCTTTTTCTAAATTTATTTAAATAAATGCGAGATTCTGGATTGCCGTTCGTAACAAGAAAGTTACAATGATATCCAAAGCCGGTACAAAGACGTGGAGAGCGCGTATGCCCTCCCCTGCCTTCTTGCAGATATCACGTGATTTTTGTCTCTGGGTAAATATGGTTGACGATGCAGCTGTATATCAAAGTCAGAGTTAGATTTTTTGTTGATCATTGGGAAATTAATGAACTGTAGTATTAATTGAAGAGCACCTTGAAGATTATATCGAGTAGTTGTAGAAAATCGAAGGAAACCTAAGATTACCAGAAGTTGAAACCAGCGACTGTTGAAAGAAAATCTCTCTTCTTTATTGAAATTATTTTTAAATTATTTTAGAGATATGGAAGGTTTCTAGTCATTACTTCCCCTGTATGTTAGACGTTCTGCCTTTGGTTATACCAAAAGGGGTTAACCAAGGAACGAAAATCGAGGAAGTCAGCATTTTGTCTCACTTGATAGCAGTATTTATAGCTAACAGAAACTCAAGTCTTCAGAGAAGGGGGGCAGAGAATAGTTTTTGTTGTATCTTTGCATTGTGAGGTGGTGAAATGCGCTGCTTAATGTGAATGACATTTAAGGTTGTCACGACGACCCCTGTAGTCTCGTGGCGTGCACTTAATTACATTTGGGAATCTGCATCGTAATGAGACGGAAATGAGCCATGGATTCGTGGAAAGTTGTGTGAATAATCTCAACATGAAACGTGTGGGCCAGGATGACGAAGACTCGTATCATCCTGGCGCGCTCCAAGACAGTGGTGCTAACAAATACTTCTTTGGTGTGACTAGTCTAACAACGTAAAATGGTGGTTCGTTGTAAGGCACCCACTGATTATTACTGTCGTGCTGGCTACACGTTACTGGATGATTAATGAATGGCAATGAGAGCTAGCACAGTGGTGCACGCTCAGAGACAAATGAGTACGTAACTGTATACATCTGCCAGACTTCGTCCAGTGCAGTAATATGCTGGTTCGATCCGGGTGACTGTGCGAAAACGTGAAGGTAGCACCAATACGCAACGGAGTCTGTCGGTGCGAACATCTGTACGCCATATAATTTCGCTAGAAGTTATTTACCCTCCTTTTTTCACGCTGACACTCAGTGTTAACTGTCGCAAAATTTTGTAGAACAGCAAACCACCTATCCCAAGTGTTCGGAATGAGTTTCAGGCCCCCGGATTTTAGGAAGGGGAGTGGGGGGGCAATCCGGGGTATTCGCCCCGGTCGCAATATTCATATTCTTGAAGAAAAAAACCTTGTTTCACCAAGCGCCTAGCATTCAGCGCATATTGATCCATCAATTCTTCATATGATTTTGAAAATCATCCCTGTGGTTTTTGAACATTTTTAACACATTCTAAGTTGATTTCTGAACGAGTCATAAGTTTATTTTTGAATGCGTGCATAGTGTACGTGCTGCCTCCGCCAGGGGGATCGTCATCGCATCTAGAAATAAAAAACTTTCCCGCAGCCAAAAGGGGACGGGGCTATACGAGCTGAGCCGAATAAACCCGAACGGTTGAATGCCAACAGCTGTTTGTTTATGTGGTTGACTGTGTGTGCCAATGATAAGCGTTGTTATAATTATTAGCGAAATCCATATATCCAGACTGCCAGAGTGGAAATAATCGACTAACAGGAATAACAGGTAAGAAAGATAATATATTATCTTCTTGGTGCATCCAAAAAATGAAATTTTGACAGAAAATTTTTGCCAGAACGTTATACTCCCAAGTGCCATTTTTACAGTCCCCGGCTAGCAGCTGCTGAAGTTCCATTCTCGGAATAGCGCGGAAAACGCGTTGTATGAACAGGTAATAACGCCTAATGGAGAATAAACGCAGGCTAACCGGTGATTCTGGCGGGCTTAGTGAAGTTAATCGGAGAATAAGTTTTGGCAATGGTAGGAATAGTTACAGTATTAGTGATGACAAGATTATTTGTTAGAACGAGGAAGGAGACGAAACGGGGATAACACAAACAATATGGAAGAATATGACGATTCTAAATTTATATAAAAATTTCCTGCTACAACTACTTTTCGATCTCATGCTTGAGAAACTGGAGCATATTGATGAAACGTGAAATTATTTTCTAACATAAAACATTTTGCTTGTACTAGGCCTAATAGGCATTTGATATTGGTACTTCGTCAATTATATTGTCGTGTTACCTTCGTAAATAAGGCAGATGAAGATGACCATTTGTGCTAAAACAGTCTCGCTTATTTGGCGTGTTTTACAACTGCTGTAATATTAGAAAGGCCTATTTCGTTTTATGTAGCAGATATGACAAAATAGACGTAATCAAATCGGGAAACCATACCAGTCTTGGGTACTATTCGTATTAACAACTTTTTCAATCAAATACTACGACATTTTGATTTTTCATGTAGCAAAACATTTGACGAACTTTGGTGAAGTAATAGATTCTTTCGCAGAAAGGAAAGCACGCCATGTAAAGCAGCTGCAAGATTAGAGAGAAGAAAACGCTGGGACCTAAGGATTGAAGAAATGAGTACTATCTTGCTTGTCTCTTGTCTTTACTGCTTTTATGTTTCCTATATTTAATTTTATGTCATACAAAAGAGAAAGTTACTAGCAAGTAGGCAGCAAAGAGTGCAAATTTTCTGAAGAGTTCTTTTTCTCCCGGTCACAAATAATCCCACCCAGTATTAAATGTGAGTTTTTTTTAAGGGGATAGGATGTCAGACCGGCCTCCTGGGAGCAGGAGAAGCACCACAGAACAATTTAATTTCCACTCTCATGAACATAGGTTTGATGGCTTCCACAGAAAAATATACACGTTTAAATTCCACAGAGAAAAATACAATGACGTACGATTGAGGAATGCTGTGTGAAGAGGCGTGGCACTGCACTTTGGCTCACCTAAAACCAAATAACATTTCTTAAATTTTCTCGAACATATACGTTTTATATATCAAATTCTTCTGAAAGGTGTGCGCTACAAAGTGGACATTTTTTGAAAAACTTACTCTTTTTAAATTTTTGCAGTCGTATCTCAATTTCTGGGGGGCGGTGGCGTGGACGGGGGGGGGGGGGGGGGGGCACTATCAAGTTTTGCCCCGGTTCAGAAATATCGCAGATCCGGGGCTGATGAGCTTTTAGATATTCCTTTCCCTGAGGTTGCTACTGACGGCGATATTCAGAAAATTAATGTTTGTTTTATCTCAACAGACATATTTGTGTTATACATTACAACGTTGTTATATATTACAACGTTTTTAATATTTCTACATGTTTTTATGATTGCTTCTTAGGGATAAAACATTTTACTAAATGTTTATTTGTTTGCATTTATTAACTTTTGAGCGTTAATGACTACGCTGTCGTGCGGCCTATTCTAAACATCAAGAGTAGAAAAACGACATAGAAATAGCACGAATTCCTGTGATTAGCAGGAAATTCATCTGTCGGTGATGATGGCGCAAGCAGCTTGTGAATTTCTTCACATAAGAACTCTGGTATACGATTATCTACAAACGACTTCCGTTGTTACCATAAAAATCTTAAAAGACTTACTTCTAATTTCCCCTCGTCTTTGGGATTACCGACTTTGATTATATTTTATTTGCTGTCTTCTTATGACTTATACTGGTTCCCTCATTTTATTTTATTTTATTTGCATGGAGACCTACCTTCTTGTTGAAGTCATACAAATTGGCTCCAATAGACAAATGAGGCAGATTCCTTTTTTATTAGAGAATTAACTTAGGTGTATAGTCCGATATTTATTGTAAACCAAGTGTGCAGGGCAGTATTCGCCTTCGTAACTGCGGTAGAACACGTAAACACCATGCTTAGTGTGGCCACGACGAAACGTAAATTCGCAACAGTCTGAACAATTCTACATCCACATGCA
Source organism: Schistocerca serialis cubense (assembly GCF_023864345.2). Lineage (NCBI taxonomy): Eukaryota > Metazoa > Arthropoda > Insecta > Orthoptera > Acrididae > Schistocerca > Schistocerca serialis. The sequence continues at coordinate 842,088,431 of NC_064640.1, read as the reverse complement.
TACTCCGGAAGCCACCGTACGGAGCATGGCGGAGGGTATCCTGTACCACTATTAGTCATTTCCTTTCCTGTTCTTCCACCTGCAAATAGAACGAGGGAGAAATGATCAAATGTGTGTCAAATCTTATGGGACTTAATGCTAAGGTCATCAGTCCCTAAGCTTACACACTAATTAACCTAAATTCTCCTAAGGACAATCACACACACCCATGCCGGAGGGAGGACTCGAACCTCCGCCGGGGCCAGCCGCACAGAACGAGGGAGAAAAGAGAAGAAAACGATTCCATGTTCTGCTAGCAGTCATTGGATCTGGACCAACGCGAGCAGCAATGTTCCGATACGATAAACCGCAATCGCGATAGGCTACAATCCGTCCTTTATCAAAGTCGAAAACGTGATGGTACGCATTTCTCCTCCTTACACGAGACATCACAACAACGTTTCACCAGGCAACGCCGGTCAACTGCTGTTTGTGTATGAGAAATCGGTTGGAAACTTTCCTCAAGTCATCACTTTGTAGGTGTCGTCACTGGCGCCAACCTTGTGTAAATGCTCTGATAAGCTAATCATTTGCATATCACAGAATCTTCTTCCTTTCGGTTAAATTTCGCGTCTGTAGCAGGTCATCTTCGTGGTGTAGCAATTTAAAGGCCAGTAGTGTATTTCCGGGATAAACTATACAGGAGATTGCGGGATGTATTCTTACACTTTCATATCTTTCCATCAGACGCACTGTATTAAATATGAATGTGTACTTTCCCACAGACTGCTGTAACCGAAATCATTCCATGAGAGCCATTAGCCGTGAAAAATTGAGGGGAAGGAAATACACGTACTTTTAGTTTTCAGTAGAATGGCATAGAAGCGTGGCACTAAATTCTAGGTGGCCAACGGTACGTCAGTCGCAATTCTTTGTCGGTGGCGATATGAATGATTGCTTTGTACGTTCATGCAGGATCTGGCAGTCTGTCTGGGGCGGATTAGGACAAACGAGATGCAAAGGAATTTTGTTATTCTATTTCTCCTCCCCTGGTCATATGCATGTAAATAAAACATACACTATGTGATCAAAAGTATCCGGACACCTGGCTGAAAATGATTTACAAGTTCGTGGCGCTGTCCATTGGTAATGCTGGAATTCAATATGGTTTTGGCCTATCCTTAGCCTTGATGACAGCTTCCACTCGGACAGGCATACATTCAATCAGGTGCTGGAAGGTTTGTTGGGGAATGGCAACTCATTCTTCACGAAGTGCTGCACTGAGGAGAGGTATCGATGTCGGTCGGTGGGGCCTGGCACGAAGGCGGCGTTCCAAAATTTCCCAAAGGTGTTCTGTAGGATTCAGGTCAGCAGGCCAGTGTCGTGTAACTACTCCGCCACAGGCTGTGCATTATGAACAAGTATCGTCTTGAAAGATGCAATCGCCATCCCCGAATTGCTCTTCAACAGTGGGAAGCAAGAAGGTGCTTAAAACATCAACGTAGGCCTGTTCTGCGATAGTGTCACGCAAAACAAGGGGTTCAAGCCCCCTCCATGAAAAATACGACCACACCATAACACCACCGCCTCCGAATTTTACTTTTGGCACTACACACGCTGGCAGATGACGTTCACCGGGCATTCGCCATACACACAACCTGTCATCGGATCGCCACATTGTGTACAGTGATTCGTCACACCACACAACATTTTTCCACTGTTCAGTCGTCCAATGTCTACGCTCCTTACACCAAGCAAGACGTCGTTTGGCATTTACCGACGTGATGTGTGGCTTATGAGCAGCTGCTCAACCATGAAATCCAAATTTTCTCAACTCCCGCCTAACTGTCACAATACTTGCAGTGGATCCTGATGCGGCTTGGAATTCCTGTGTGATGGTCTGGATAGATGTGTGCCTATTACACATTACGACTCTCTTCAACTGTCGGCGGTCTCTGTCACTCAATAGACGAGGTCGACCTGTACGCTTTTGTCCTGTACGGGCCCCTTCACGTTTCCTCTTCACTATCAAAAAATGGCTTTGAGCACTATGGGACTTAACATCTGTGGTCATCAGTCCCCTAGAACTTAGAACTACTTAAACCTAATTAACCTAAGGACATCACACACAGCCATGCCCGAGGCAGGATTCGAACCTGCGACGTAGCAGTCGCGCGGTTCCGGACTGAGCGCCTAGAACCGCGAGACCACCGCGGCCGGCTCTTCACTACCACATCGGAAACAGTGGACCTAGGGATGTTTAGGAGTGTGGAAATCCCGCGTACAGACGTATGACACAAGTGACACCCAATCACCTGACCACGTTCGAAGTCCGCGAGTTCCGCGGAGCGCCCCATTTTGCTGTCTCACTATGTTTCATAATTGCTGAGGTAGCTGATATGGAGTACCTGGCAGTAGGTGGCAGCACAATGCATGTAATATGAAAAACGTATGTTTTTGTGGGTGTCCGGATACTTTTGATCACATAGTGTAGCTACAGCTTCCTAGATTTTTGGTAAAAATACTACTTTCTATGTGAAAACTTGAAATACGTTCTTTTTGGGTTTGCTTTGTGATTTTAATTGAAGTATCCTGTTAAAATACTTTATTCTTTCGCATTTTATAGTGCCGGCACTGTAGCTCAGCGTGTTCGGTCAGAGAGCTGAATGGCCTCTGTAATAAAAAAAAACTGAGTGAAAAGAGCAACAACGAACTTCAACGGATGTCATGCGACGTCCGCAACGATCAACAACGAACAAAATAAAAAAAAAAAAGTGGTCAGCGCGACGGAATGTCATACCTAACGGCCCGGGTTCGATTCCCGGCTGGGTCGGAGATTTTCTCCGCTCAGGGACTGGGTGTTGTGTTGTCCTTATCATCATCATTTCATCCCCATCGACACGCAAGTTGCCGAAGTGGCAACTCGAAAGACTTGCACCAGGTGAACGGTCTACCCGACGGGAGGCCCTAGTCACACGACATTTACATTTTTACATGAGATCGCGAAGTCAGTAGATATGAGAATACAGACTGATGCTATGCTCCTTGACTTTGTATACGTTTCAGTACTCTTTCCTAGTGTACAAAATACGATGTTGCGGAATACTGGCGGAGTTTTTTTGCTGGATGCAGGACTTCTACAAAGACAGCTCAACCCATCGTTCTTAACTGGCAGCAACGATGGATGTGAAAACTGTTGTCAATAAGCTGTTCACAATGTTGTGTATGTAGACGAGCTTGTGGATAATATTGGAGGCCAAAAGCCACCTAACTTTAAAAAAATGAAGGCTTCGTGAGGATGTTCGCGGATGTTAATATTGTAATTAGGAAGACACGGCATCAGAAAGCCAGGAAAACTGCAGAGGATCGACATTTTGTGCAGGGGTTGGCACCTGACCCACGAAATAAACAAATTTCAGCGTATTGCGCATAAATATGCAGAAGGACGCACTGATTTACTATCTCAGTATTGGCAATCATTTGAAAAAAGTTGCAATGGAGAAAGATCGAGGGGTATCTGTTCGGAGCAATTTAAAGAGGACTGACAGCCTAAAGTAGTTGTGGGAATGGCTGATATCATACCGAGATCCTAAGGTAACGTAATTCATTTACGGTAAAACAAGCTTACAGATTTTTTGTGCGACGGATTCTTACCAAATAGGATTAACAAATGAGATACAAAAAAACAAAGATAAGCAATTTGTTTCATTACGGTTTCGTCTAGTAAGTGCGAGAGTGTCAAGGAAATGTTCATCCAATTTCAGTGCCAAACGCAGCAAGAGGGATTTTGTCCTTTATGACGAGGATTGCTGTTAAAATATTCAGGGATCTAACATTCCAGGAATAGTCGGGCAACATTTTATTTCTTCGTAAATACATCTTGCAAAATTATCTTGACTGGTGCTTGCCTGTAGTTGTTGGCTATCATAAGAAGAGAGAGTATAGATGTAGTTGTAGAATTTCTTTGTCTACGTTATCGCTCGTAATTCCTATAATACTTGGAAATTAAATGATGTATTGGGTAGTGCGCAATGAAAAATATTGTCGCCGGTTGACCCTGGGGCCGCCCTTATTCTGTGTGTCCCTCTTCCGTACACTGTGTACCACATTTCTCTACTTCCGTTCGATATCTCGTTACAAGAAGAGAACCGTTATGCAGCGGATGCCAGTATTTACATTACCTCATCTGTTATCCATGGCTGCCTCTTGTTTGTACTTTTTCTGTTGCATTTAAGACACATTTTGTGATGTCACTCCGTTGGTTTTCCACACGAGGTCGGCCAGTTGAAAATGAGAACGCGTCACAAGAAAATAATAATGGAAATAAAATATTCGTTTCTCAATTTCTTAAAGTTTTGCATAAATTCATAAGGAAAACTGCCTAGTTATTGATGAAATACCAGCGGAACTTATGCGGCCATCAAGCCAAAGGGGAGAGCAACAACCATACAAGCTCACGGGTGAAGTTTACGTAACTGGGATGTATTCCATCAGATTTTGTGAATATTATAATTATTACACTTTTGACGAAAACAACCGAGAATAGATATGAACATTACCCCATAATCAGTCTAATATCACATGCTTCAAAAATACTCAGTCGAGTGCTTTATCGAAGAAAAGAAACGAAAATTTAAAGTAGATTAAGAGAGAATCAGTTTTGTTTCAAAGTCAGAAAATGGTTCAAATGGCTCTAAGCACTATGGGACTCAACATCTTAGGTCATAAGTCCCCTAGAACTTAGAACTACTTAAACCTAACTAACCTAAGGACATCACACACACCCATGCCCGAGGCAGGATTCAAACCTGCGACCGTAGCAGTCCCGCGGTTCCGGACTGCAGCGCCAGAACCGCTAGACCACCGCGGCCGGCTTTCAAAGTCAGGGTAGGAGCAATTTTAACTTTGCCGTTAATAATGCAGAGCAGAATAAGGAAAAATAAAGGAACATACATTGCACTCACGGATTCATAGAAGGTTTTGCTAATATGGAATACAGTCTACATCTACATCTATATGGATGCTCTGCAAATCACATTTAAGTGCCTGACAGAGAGTTCATCGAACCACCTTCACGTTTCTCTGTTATTCCAATATCGTATAGCGCGCGGAAGGAAAGAACACCTATATCTTTCCGTGCGAGCTCTGATTTACCTTATTTTATCTTGGTGACCTATGTAGGTCGGTCTCAACATAATATTTTCTCATTCGGAGGAGAAAGTTGGTGATTGGAATTTCGTGAGAAGATTCCGCCGCAACGAAAAACGCCTTTCTTTTAATGGTGTCCAGCCCAAATCCTGTATCATTTCTGTGACACTCTCTCTCATATTTCGCGATAATACAAAACGTGCTGCCTTTCTTTGAACTTTCTCGATGTACTCCGTCAGTCCTATCTGGTAAGGATCCCACAAAAAATGGTTCAGATGGTTCTGAGCACTATGGGACTTAACTGCTGAGGTCATCAGTCCCCTAGAACTTAGAACTACTTAAACCTAACTAATCTAAGGACATCACACACATCCATGCCCGAGGTAGGATTCGAACCTGAGACCGTAGCAGTCGTGCGGTTCCGGACTGTGGCGCCTAGAACCGCACGGCTACCGCGGCCGGCAAGGATCCCACACCGCGCAGCAGTATTCTAAAAGAGGACGGACAAGCGTAGTGTAGGCAGTCTCCATAGTAAATCAGTAAATGTTTTACATTAGTAGGCAATGTGGTATCAACTACAGGGTTGAAGGATATCCATTCTCCTAACGCGATGCAAATAGGATTAATTAACGCTGACCGAATGATGCATAAGTCCAGAACCAAGAAAGGTGTACTTTAGGATTTCTCGTAGGATTGAAGAGCCAGTGAGGGAAGTAAACGAGTATATTAATATGGGACTTATCACGAGCAGAAATCCCGCATCTCGTGGTCGTGCGGTAGCGTTCTCGCTTCCCACGCCCAGGTTCCCGGGTTCGATTCCCAGCGGGGTCAAGGATTTTCTCTGCCTCGTGATGGCTGGGTGTTGTGTGCTGTCCTTAGGTTAGTTAGGTTTAAGTAGTTCTAACTTCTAGGGGACTGATGACCATAGATGTTAAGTCCCATAGTGCCCAGAGCCATTTGAACCATTTGAACGAGCAGAAATTCAGGAGAAAACGGTTCGCCGAAAGCGATCAGGAACTGAGTCGAGTGCTAATAAAATGGAACGTATACTAGCCGATGGCTTTAATGACCAATAAAACTCGTAATTATGTGCTCAGCAGTTGGACTTTCTGGGTGACTGAATGTTAAATTTGGGCAGAGTTGAACGAAGTACGTTGTCTAGGAAGTAGAACTGGTAAAGAAGGATGGTGTAGGGGAGAAGTGACAGCAATGATTACACAAGACAAAATAGTTTTTTATGCACAGGAGTCGCTGCAATCATCTACAAATATGAACCCCGAGATCAGAATAATATTCACGAAAAGAATATTTTTAGGGCATAGCATGTAGTGAGAAACGTAAACGATGAGGAAGATAGAAACGAAACGTTTTGAAGTCTCTGAAATGTTGTGTTACAGGAGACTGTTCAAGATCACATGGATCGATCAAGTTAAGTACGAAGACATCCTGCAGCGAGCCAATAAGAGAAAATACCAAACGAAGAACATAATAATTGGAACACAGAGAATTGCTGGGCACATATTGTGACATGAGACGTTGCTAAAAAATTGTAAATGAAGGAATATGGCCGACCTAGAACGGACTACATAAGGCTACTATGTGAGATCAACCCTTACCTTGAATAGGTGGCAAGCGACAGGAGCTACATCAAGCCAACCGAAACAAAAAAAAGAAAAACCTCCAAAATGTGCTTAACGTAAGACCGACGTGTGGCAGTAGCACTGATCTCCCAGCTGGGCCAACATGCTGCGTATTAGGCATCAACAACAATGCTACATGCAAATCACAAAGTACTTTTCGTGCAAGCTATAATAGCGTGGCTACAGTGAAAATATAAAATTTGTTATACTTCGAGAGATGATTAGAAACCGTCAACGTGTACCTACATAAACTCTCGGCAAATCACTGCACGGAGGATTCTTCGTACAATGTTGTTGTGGTCTTCAGCCTGAAGACTGCTTTGATGCAGCTCTCCGCGCTAGTTTACCCTCCGCACAGTTGTTGCAAACTATGTGCAACTGAGCATTTTATTGCAATGAGACTTGAGTCTCCCTCTACAATTTTTTACCCTCCACACTTCTCTCCATTACCGAACTGATACTTGTCTCTTAGACCGTCTCTTATGACCTCGTTGTAAACGGGACGCTTACTACCGATGTTCCTTCTATCTTTTGACTTACAAATTATCTGAGTTTTTGGGCGAGGACAAAAACTGACAGGCTGTGCTCCTTTGTACACGCCAAAATATCTCTCACAATGGAGACAGCAGAATTGCCCTCTGCTGCCAGTTCTCTAAATTTACCGAACAAGGTTTCGTGGGAATAACGTTACCTTTTCATAGTTTCTATGTTTAAACGTACTTTATATTTTATACATCAGGCAGAGGAATTTTAATCGTCTTGACCCCAAGTGCGGAAGCCTCCGTAGTTACGAACGTTTTATTTATTTATTTATTTATGCATTTATTTTACCTGGCAAGATTAGGGCCTTCAGGCCCTCTCTTACACCTAACCAGGCATACTCAGATTCAACAAATTTCAGTGTCTACAGAAAATTAGGACATATAACATGTTATACAGTATTAATGTTAAAGAAAAAAAATAGAGATTATAAAAGTAATACAATGATAATTATAACAATCAAAAAATAATTATAACAATCAAGAATAATAAAAATAATAATAATGATAATAATAGTAATAATAATGACTATGTATATGAAAGTAAACATATTTTTCTTTTATGAGTGTCAGTCCTATTGCTAGTTGGGAATTTTCTCGTTATATTCTTGCAGCTTGTGAGTTATTCTCATCAAGCAGAGACATAAGACGATGGAATGGGGTGAAAGAGATATAGAAGAGGTAGATAGGTTAGAGGAAGAGAAATAGAATGGTAAAATTCGAAGCTATGATGGAGAGGAGAAAGAAAAAGATGAGGGGGGGCACAACAATGGTGGCTATACCGTCCCTAATATGTAAGTCTTAAGTTAACTTTCTTCCAAAGGTAGCGTTTATGTTCCTGGGTTCGTCTGTTACACTTTCGTATGGGCTATTAAGATCTAATACGATTCTATCAGCACATCACTGAATTCGTTCATCTGCTCTTATGCCTTATTCATAACGATTCCAAACCCTGGAGCTATTCTCTAGCGTCTTGCACTCGATTTCCTTTAAAGATGCACCACCCATAGCCAGAAGCTTTCCATAATATCCAAGTTTCTGCTACTGATTTCACACGTTCGCATAGCTTCTTGTAATTATCCTGATTTTATGGGCTCCAGATGTTCATTACTAATGTTGTTACCGGGTTGTTTCGCTTTATTATGGTCATTATCTTGGATTTATCGACAGTTAAAGAAAACTTCCATTTATTACACCGAGTAAAAGTTCTGTCCATTTCTATTTGCATTTTATTACTGTCGGCCAAGGACGATAGTTTCGTATAGACAACGAAAAATCTGATTTTGTGATGAAGTGTTTATGCATATTGAAACAACTTGCCCTATTACGCATGGTTGGGGCACAGAGACCTTTCTTTTGTTTCTCTTGAACAATTGCCGACTAGTAAAACGCCATGGGTTCTTCTAGCCAATCACATATCCGTGAAGATGATTCACATGATCGTACCTTGTTTATTATTGAACGTGTTGCAGTGTGTAACGCCTAAACAGAAGAGGACGGTGTCTAACATTACACCAGCATATACTTTTTAGAGCAGATCGTTTCTGAATGAAGCGAGCCGTGTTTCACGCGAGTGGTTTCTTTGAGGAACGTCCAACTATTCCATCTTAAAATATGATCAGAAACCCTACAACAGACGAACGGTATCAATATTGGATTGTAATTCTGTGTAGTCGTTCCTTATCTTTTATGTAAACAGGAGTGGTTCAAATGGCTCTGTGCACTATGGGACTTAATATCCGAGGTCATCAGTCACCTAGAACTTAGATCTGCTTAAAGCTAACTAACCTAAGGACGACACACACATCCATGCCCGAGGCAGGATTCGAACCTGCGACCGTAGCGGTCGCGCGCTTCCAGAGCGAAGCGCCTAGAACCGCTCGGCCACTACGGCCGGCAAACAGGAGTGACTTACACTCTTTTCCAGTCAGGTGGGACTGTTCGATGGGTGAGAGATTCTCAGTAAAGCTGAGTCAGGAAAAAGGCTAGTTCTGCTGCGTATTTAATGTTATAGCATAGTAATCCCATCAGGTCTTCATGCTTTGTTTGCTTTGGCTAGCCTGCGCGACGCTCAGACATTGACAAGGCATTGTTCTCATCTCTGAAAATATTTCCGGTGTCTCACTGTTTTCTTCAGTTTCGATACGTCTGTTCACACGAAACTGTAAGGTCAGGTCAGGACCTGTTTACTGACTTTACATATATCCAGAACTTTCGCCTGGAACTTGCTGTGGAGAACAGATTTTCCTCATAGCCGTTTTTACTGACCCACGAATTACTATTTAAGTTTTTGTGCCAGTATCCCAACATTCTGCTTTATAGCATGAATGTAGTAGTCAGTTTTCGCAACCCTTGTCAAATGGTACCATTACACCGAGATCAGTCGTTGCCGTCTCTTATACTTGGTACGTATTTATCTGGAGAGCAGTTTATGATGGCTTTTAGCTTTAACCACATTTGTTTCGTGTTGGTCCGATTTATTTATACTTGCTTCGTATTTATCTGGAGAGCAGTTTATGATAGCTTTTAGCTTTAATCACATTTGTTCCGTTTTGGTCAGATTTAAAATAATTTTCTTAGTTTGCCATTCTACATCTACATCCATACTCCGCAAGCCACCGGACGGTGTGTGGCGGAGGTTACTTTGAGTAGCTCTGTCGGTTCTCCCTTCTATTCTAGTCTCGTATCGTTCGTGGAAAGAAAGACTGTCGGTATCCCTCTGTGTGGGCTCTAATCTCTCTGATTTTATCCTCATGGTCTCTTCGCGAGATACACATAGGAGGGAGCAATATACTGCTTGACTCCTCGGTGAAGGTATGTTCTCGAAACTTCAACAAAAGCTACTGAGCGTCTCTCCTGCAGAGAAAGGCGTTCAATAAGTGCTTCGACACGCATCTTACAGTGGTTTGCGAAGTACCTCTGTAGATATAGATGTAGATAAGTAATGCAACACATTTGTTTTCTGAAACAGGTTGGTTTTAGTCAGGATTCCAATACACCACATTATTCCCCACTCTTTCGGCTACAAAACTCTATTTTTTCAACATGATTTCAGTTCAGTGCCATGGCCTTACACCACCTTACTGGGGGGCCTGTATGGCCGCATGGTACCACTCTACTGGTCGACGTCTCGGCCAACGTCGTGCTGCATCAATAATCTCCCCACCATTCACGCACTGCTTCCCACGAAGTGCATCCTTCATTGGGCCAGACACATGGAAGTGGAAAGGTGCGAGATCCGGGCTGTAGGGTGGATGAGAAAGAACAATTCAGTAAAGTTTCGATGGTGACAGACACCGCGCACAACGACTCGCCGTGCTTTTGTTCACTGGCAGGTCTCCTTAGACATTCTCCAAGCACCTTTGAATATCTGCGATGCTCTGGTTTTCCACCAAAAGAAACTCAGTGATAACTCCCTGCCTGAAACGCACATCTGTTACAGACGCCATTTTGAAGGCTGCGTTTAGCGCTTGCCACCTGTCAGGACTTCATGAAACTATAGTGGCTGACGCGGGAATGTTTCACGATGTCCCACAACAAATTCCGCATTTTTTCAACAGGAACTGGCCGACAAGAAAAAGTGTTGCGTTACTTCTTGATCGCCCTCGATGGTAGGTTGTTAGTTACTGTGTATCAGTTCTACCAAATATTAATTCTTTCCAAGCTTTCTTGATAAAATTTTTGCTTTCTCGACCACCGTCCCCGTAATATCACCATGCTCGCTAATTCCTTTCTCTCTGACTCTCTTGAAAGATAGGATCATTTTGGAACTAGGTGGTCTAAGATACACTACTGGCCATTAAAATTGCTACACCATGAAGATGACGTGCCACAGACACGAAATTTAACCGACAGGAAGAAGATGCTGTGATATGCAAATGATTAGCTTTTCAGAGCGTTCACACAAGGCTGGCGCCGGTGGCGACACCTACAACGTGCTGACATGAGGAAAGTTTCCAACCGATTTCTCATACACGAACAGCAGTCGCCCGGCGTTGCCTGGTGAAACGTCGTTGTGATGCCTCGTGTAAGGAGGAGAAATGCCTACCATCACGTTTCCGACTTTGATAAAGTTCGGATTCTAGCCTATCGCGATTGCAGTTTATCGTATCGCGATATTGATGCTCGCGTTGGTCGAGAACCAATGACTGTTAGCAGAGTATGGAACCAGTGAGTTCAGGAGGGTATTACAGATCGTTCGACGACGTTTGCAGCAGCATGGACTATCAGCTCGAAGACAATGGCTGCGGTTACCCTTGACGCTGCATCACAGACAGGAGCGCCTCCGATGGTGTACTCAACGACGAACCTGGGTGCACGAATGGCAAAACGTCATTTTTTCGGATGAATCCAGGTTCCGTTTACAGCATCATGATGTTCGCATCCGTGTTTGGCGACATCGTGCTGAACGCACGTTGGAAGTGTGTATTCGTCATCGCCATACTGGCGTATCACCCGGCGTGATGGTATGGGGTGCCATTGGTTACACGTCTCGGTCACCTCTTGTTCGCATTAACGGCACTTTGAATAGTGGACGTTACATTTCAGATGTGTTACGACACGTGGCTGTACCCTTCATTCGATCCCTGCAAAACCCTACATTTCAGCAGGATAATGCACTACCGCATGTTGCTGGTCCTGTACAGGCCTTTCTGGATACGGAAAATGTTCGACTGCTGCCCTGGCCAGCACATTCTCCAGATCTCTCACCAATTGAAAACGTCTGGTCAATGGTGGCCGAGCAACTGGCTCGGCACAATACGCCAGTCACTACTCTTGATGAACTGTGGTATCGTGTTGATGCTGCATGGGCAGCTGTACCTGTACACGCCATCCAAGCTCTGTTTGACTCAATGTGCAGGCGTATCAAGGCCGTTATTACGGCCAGGGTTTGTTGTTCTGCATACTGATTTCTCACGATCAATGTACCCAAATTGCGTGAAAATGTAATCACATGTCAGTTGTAGTATAATATATTTGTCGAATGAATACCCGTTTATCATCTGCATTTCTTCTTGGTGAAGCAATTTTAATGGCCAGTAGTGTACTTTTTTCACGTCTGGTCAACCCTTAAATCGTATTCACAGGAGCTATTAACGCAAACTTTTACGCATAACGTAACGAGTTTGTGACGTTATAACACAGAACACTGGATTGGCATAAAAGAAACAAGATTTCTTGCATTGAAGCCGATGTACTAATCATCTGATGAGGCCCTTGAGTTATGAATCAGTAGAACGTCACAATGACAATTCATAGCATAGTTCCGAGGTCTGGCCGTTTTACATCTACTTTAACAAATGTTTGCTTTAGGACGAATAGTAAATATCACAAAAGAGACAGGCGTATATACGAAGAGGAGAAACATCTGTGACGCCCCCAAATATTGGCCGAGATATAACATGATTCTTTCCAGTTGCAATGTAAGAAGCAAGGCAGGTGTTTCCTGGTATAACAGGAAAAAACTGAATTTTTAAAAGACGCATTACTGTGCAATGAAGGCCTCACTATTTAGTTGTCTTTTATTCTCGCATGGCTGGTTTTATTTTTCTCATTTTATAAATGTATTATGCTTATTTTATTTTCTTCAGTCTGAGTTTACCGATTTGCTGACGCATCTTTCAAGTCCACAGCTGCACAAATTTGTCAATCTGCTCATACATGAGCTTCAAATGAGTTCCACATACGCTTCAAAAGATCGGCAATCCATTTTATTGTCCCCGAAGTTGCCACTAGGAAACGATTAGTACGCATTGACGAAAGTGCATCGATATGAAAACCATCGGCATTAAATGTTGATGTGTGGCACCACATTGGATGTAAAATTATGAAGTTTGTTTCTTTGGATATAAGTATAGGTGAAATTATTAATAGAGTCCTTACTAGGCGCCAGAATGAAGTATGAAGGAGATTATTAGATTTTAGTAAATCAATTTTTTTGTTATTGTAGGCAAGCTGTGTTGTACTAGTTGTCTTCACTCTTTTCTTTTAAACTTCCACTAGTGAGGGGTTGGTATTGGACGAGATTCTTAAAATATCTATCTCTGCATCAAATGAATTTAACTAATAAAATGTAAAACGTGGGATTTGTCACATCTGCAACGAATAAAGCATTATGCGCCGATATAAAACCAAAATATTTGATACTCAAAACTGACACTGACAGAGAAAAAATCGCAACACCAAGAAGGATTTGTGCAACACAAACGAAAGTTGGTAGGCATATTTCTAAATTTGACAGATGATGCCTATAAAATTTCAGGATAGCTGCACAAGAGTGACACTGGTAAAATGCCTTTAAGACGTCAAAGACACCATCATGAACGCCACATTGAGTCTGAACGAGGTCGGGTAATAGGACTACGAGAAGCCAGATGTTCCTTCTGCGATATTGCAGAGAGACTTGGCAGGAATGTAACCACTGCACATGATAGCTGGCAGTGGTGGTCACAGGAATGTACGGTCCCAAGTAGACCGGGCTCTGGACGGCCATATCCCACTACCAACAGGGAAGACCATCGTGTTCGGCGTATGGCTCTGGCGTGTTGTAATGCATCTTCAGCAGCAATATGAGCAGCAGTTGACACCACAGTGACACAACGAACTGTTGTTGTTGTTGTGGTCTTCAGTCCTGAGACTGGTTTGATGCAGCTCTCCATGCTACTCTATCCTGTACAAGCTTCTTCATCTCCCAGTACCTACTGCAACCTACATCCTTCTGAATCTGCTTAGTGTATTCATCTCTTGGTCTCCCTCTACGATTTTTACCCTCCATGCTGCCCTCCAATGCTAAATTTGTGATCCCTTGATGCCTCAAAACATGTCCTACCAACCGATCCCTTCTTCTAGTCAAGCTGTGCCACAAACTTCTCTTCTCCCCAATCCTATTCAATACCTCCTCATTAGTTACGTGATCTACCCACCTTATCTTCAGCATTCTTCTGTAGCACCACATTTCGAAAGCTTCTATTCTCTTCTTGTCCAAACTAGTTATCGTCCATGTTTCACTTCCATACATGGCTACACTCCATACAAATACTTTCAGAAACGACTTCCTGACACTTAAATCTATATTCGATGTTAACAAATTTCTCTTCTTCAGAAACGATTTCCTTGCCATTGCCAGTCTACATTTTATATCCTCTCTACTTAGACCATCATCAGTTATTTTACTCCCTAAATAGCAAAACTCCTTTACTACTTTAAGTGTCTCATTTCCTAATCTAATTCCCTCAGCATCACCCGATTTAATTTGACTACATTCCATTATCCTCGTTTTGCTTTTGTTGATGTTCATCTTATATCCTCCTTTCAAGACACTGTCCATTCCGTTCAACTGCTCTTCCAAGTCCTTTGCTGTCTCTGACAGAATTACAATGTCATCGGCGAACCTCAAAGTTTTTACTTCTTCTCCATGAATCTTAATACCTACTCCGAATTTTTCTTTTGTTTCCTTTACTCCTTGCTCAATATACAGATTGAATAACATCGGGGAGAGGCTACAACCCTGTCTCACTCCTTTCCCAACCACTGCTTCCCTTTCGTGCCCCTCGACTCTTATAACTGCCATCTGGTTTCTGTACAAATTGTAAATAGCCTTTCGCTCCCTGTATTTTATACCTGCCACCTTCAGAATTTGAAAGAGAGTATTCCAGTTAACATTGTCAAAAGCTTTCTCTAAGTCTACAAATGCTAGAAACGTAGGTTTGCCTTTTCTTAATCTTTCTTCTAAGATAAGTCGTAAGGTTAGTATTGCCTCACGTGTTCCAACATTTCTACGGAATCCAAACTGATCTTCCCCGAGGTCCGCTTCTACCAGTTTTTCCATTCGTCTGTAAAGAATTCGCGTTAGTATTTTGCAGCTGTGACTTATTAAACTGATAGTTCGGTAATTTTCACATCTGTCAACACCTACTTTCTTTGGGATTGGAATTATTATATTCTTCTTGAAGTCTGAGGGTATTTCGCCTGTCTTATACATCTTCCTCACCAGATGCTAGAGTTTCGTCAGGACTGGCTCTCCCAAGGCCATCAGTAGTTCTAATGGAATGTTGTCTACTCCCGGGGCCTTGTTTCGACTCAGGTCTTTGAGTGCTCTGTCAAACTCTTCACGCAGTATCTTATCTCCCATTTCGTCTTCATCTACATCCTCTTCCATTTCCATAATATTGTCCTCGAGTACATCGCCCTTGTATAAACCCTCTATATACTCCTTCCACCTTTCTGCCTTCCCTTCTTTGCTTAGAACTGGGTTGCCATCTGAGCTCTTGATATTCATACAAGTGGTTCTCTTCTCTCCAAAGGTCTCTTTAATTTTCCTGTAGGCAGTATCTATCTTACCCCTAGTAAGACAAGCCTCTACATCCTTACATCTGTCCTCTAGCCATCCCTGCTTAGCCATTTTGCACTTCCTGTCGATCTCATTTTTGAGACGTTTGTATTCCTTTTTGCCTGCTTCATTTACTGCATTTTTATATTTTCTCCTTTCATCAATTAAATTCAATATTTCTTCTGTTACCCAAGGATTTCTATTATCCCTCGCCTTTTTACCTACTTGATCGTCTGCTGCCTTCACTACTTCATCTCTCAGAGCTACCCATTCTTCTACTGTATTTCTTTCCCCCATTCCTGTCAATTGTTCCCTTATGCTCTCCCTGAAACTCTGTACAACCTCTGGTTCTTTCAGTTTATCCAGGTCCCATCTCCTTAGATTCCCACCTTTTTGCAGTTTCTTCAGTTTCAATCTGCAGTTCATAACCAATAGATTGTGGTCAGAATCCACATCTGCCCCTGGAAATGTCTTACAATTTAAAACCTGGTTCCTAAATCTCTGTCTTACCATTATATAATCTATCTGATACCTTTTAGTATCTCCAGGATTCTTCCAGGTATACAACCTTCTTTTATGATTCTTGAACCAACTGTTAGCTATGATTAAGTTATGCTCTGTGCAAAATTCTACAAGGTGGCTTCCTCTTTCATTTCTTCCCCCCAATCCATATTCACCTACTATGTTTCCTTCTCTCCCTTTTCCTACTGACGAATTCCAGTCACCCATGACTATTAAATTTTCGTCTCCCTTCACTACCTGAATAATTTCTTTTATCTCGTCATACATTTCATCTATTTCTTCATCATCTGCAGAGCTAGTTGGCATATAAACTTGTACTACTGTAGTAGGCATGGGCTTTGTGTCTATCTTGGCCACAATAATGCGTTCACTATGCTGTTTGTAGTAGCTAACCCGCACTCCTATTTTTTTATTCATTATTAAACCTACTCCTGCATTACCCCTATTTGATTTTGTATTTATAACCCTGTAATCACCTGACCAAAAGTCTTGTTCCTCCTGCCACCGAACCTCACTAATTCCCACTATATCTAACTTTAACCTATCCATTTCCCTTTTTAAATTTTCTAACCTACCTGCCCGATTAAAGGATCTGACATTCCACACTCCGATCCGTAGAACGCCAGTTTTCTTTCTCCTGATAACGACGTCCTCTTGAGTAGTCCCCGCCCGGAGATCCGAATGGGGGACTATTTTACCTCCGGAATATTTTACCCAAGAGGACGCCATCATCATTTAATCATACAGTAAAGCTGCATGTCCTCGGGAAAAATTACGGCTGTAGTTTCCCCTTGCTTTCAGCCGTTCGCAGCACCAGCACAGCAAGGTCGTTTTGGTTAATGTTACAAGGCCAGATCAGTCAATCATCCAGACTGTTGCCCCTGCAACTACTGGAAAGGCTGCTGCCCCTCTTCAGGAACCACATGTTTGTCTGGCCTCTCAACAGATACCCCTCCGTTGTGGTTGCACCTACGGTACGGCCATCTGTATCGCTGAGGCACGCAAGCCTCCCCACCAACGGCAAGGTCCATGGTTCATGGGGGGGACAACAACAACGAACTGTAGCAAATCGGATACTTCAAGGACAGCTCCAAGCCAGAAACGCTATTTGCACTGACCCCAAACTTCCGCCGTTTGCGACTTCAGTGGTCTGAAGCGAGAGCTCATTGGAGGGGAGTGTGGCGGTCTGTTGTGTTTTCTGATGAAAACTGGTTCTGTCTCGGTGTCAGTGATGGCCATGTGTTGGTGAAAAGGAGGCCATTTGAGGGCCTGAATCCAACCTGTCTGTGTGCTAGACACGCTAGACCTACACCTGGGGCCCTATTCTGTATCTTTCCGCCATTTTGCCGATCGGTTCGATAAGCGAGCGCACCGAACGGTCTTGTTTCCACAGGAGAGCTCCAACATTATTCTGTAAGCATTTCGGAAGCGATGCCGAACGCTCCTAGCAAACTGAAACGCTGTTGTCAGTTCTCCTCGCGCCAACCAATCAAAAGCAATCTGCCTCAGATCCGCGCATGCGCACTGCTGCGCCACAGTTGCACGAACCCGAAGGGGCTAGCAGCCGACACAGGCACGCTATTCTTCACAGTACCGAAAAGTGTGGGAGGAACGATCACCAATATAAAATAAGGGAAATCAGAGCTCGTACGGAAAGAT
This sequence comes from Schistocerca serialis cubense, assembly GCF_023864345.2. Taxonomy (NCBI): domain Eukaryota; kingdom Metazoa; phylum Arthropoda; class Insecta; order Orthoptera; family Acrididae; genus Schistocerca; species Schistocerca serialis. The sequence goes on along the minus strand of NC_064640.1, from coordinate 842,070,615 downwards.
ATAGGTGTTCATTCTTCCCGCGCACTATACGAGATTGGAATAACAGAGAATTGTGAAGGTGGTTCGATGAATCCTCTGCCAGGCACTTAAATGTGATTTTCAGAGTATCCATGTAGATGTAGATGTGTAGAAACACCAGAAAAAATCGTCATTTTTTCTGTTTTCCGTCGTTCCTTAGTTGCTTCAAAATTCATAGAGGTACCTTCTGTCTACGCAACTAATTGAAGGCAATTTGTTTATTGCCATACGCGTTTCGCTTCTTTCATTCATGAAGTTGCTTCACAAATAAAAGAAGCGAAACGCATATGGTAATAAACACACTGCCTTCAATTAGTTGCATAGACAGAACACATCTCCATGAACCCGAAAAATTGTTTAAGAGAGTGTCAAAGAATAAGAACATGCACAGAATGTGGTTGTAACTCGCTCCTAGAGATCCAAATGATGAAGTAGTCTACTCCCCTATATGATGTATCACCGATTTGGTTCATAAAAACAAAATTAAAAAAAAAAAACGCCTTTTCGAGAGCGTATGATGAGTGCGACTATAAAAGTTTGTTGTAGTTTATAACTTGCATCTGATGAATAAAAATTTTTCATATATGGTGGTATAGTCTGAAAATATTGTGGCGGGAATGTTTCATCTCTATCTACTGTTGTTAGGGATTCGATCGCAGATAATTACTTGTGACAAGCTAAAGTACAAAGACGATTGCTACTAGTTTCATTCGCAGTAATTTGTGTTCTTAGATTCCTGTCTGACCACACACTTGGAAATCGCTTCGTATTCAGTAAAATGTTGAATTATTTGTGACAAGAAAAAGTATAAATGTCACTGTCAGTTGTTTCATGCACAACAACTTTATCTTTTATTTCTTAAGCATATGGAAGTCACGAAATCGAAGATACTCATTACTGAGAAAGCGCGCTCTTACGTTTAACAACGAATATATCAGAAAATGCTTAACTTTGAAGATTAACGAAGTCTCAGACTGTTACAAACACGAAGAGGAAAAAAATATTTTGACACGCGGCAGTATGTGAAACTATGACCTTTGACACGCTAGTTCGTTGCGTTACCCATTATGCTACTACAATTCATATACCTTTAGCTCTTTATTCCATATAATTCGCTTGGAGAGAGATACACGGTGATGCTGGCGTAAGACGTAAATGCATGAAATTTTGGAAGGTTTCCTCTATCGGGCTTCACAAAATTCCATTTCATTGTAACTTAAAAGTTTTAAACGTGTTTCGATAGTTAATAAGTAAACGATTTGCGGTAAAAAGTACCCAAAGTCCTTAGTAATTATAACTAACACTCATGTGATATACGTAAGCAGAGCCGACTATTCGAAATTTAATGATTTTTTAAAGTCGTAATTACATAAAAATTACAGGTATTTGTGAGAATATTGAGCGAAACTGCTTTTTTATGTTATAATCATTCACAGTAACAACAATACAAACAATATTTCTAATAAAGGAAAACAGTCTATAATTAACTCACTTTCCACCTAGACGTGTCCTGGCGATTCTTCAGTAACACAATCACTAAATCCGAAGCTAAAACCGCTCAATATGTTTAAAATAACAAATTAGAGTGTAAATAAATCACACTGAACCGAACGAGAGGGCAATAGCGAAATCCAAAAACTTCTCAGTACAGTTGTCAAAAAATTGTCCGGAGGACCGGTCAGTAACAGGTCTCAAAAGCTTACAGAATAGTAACTTCGGATAAAAAACCGAAAATGACGTCACTACCGAGGCCTACCTATTGCACCGATCGGTATGAACGATACAGAATAGGACCCCTGGCACAGGATAGCCGCGTGCTCTGAGGCGCCTTGCCACAATTCGCGCGGCTGCCCCCTGGCTGAAGTACGAGTCTTCCCTGGGGCATGGGTGTTTGTGTTGTCCTTAGCGTAAGTTAGTTTAAGTTAGATTAAGCAGTGTGTAAGCCTAGGGACCGATGACCTCAGCAGTTTGGTGCCACAGGAACTTACCACCACCTATCCCTGGCGTGGGGTGCGATTTCATATGACTGCAGCAGCACTCCCGTGGTTATCCCGCGCGCCCTTGCTGCAAAATTGGACATTACTCTGGTGATTCGAGCTGTTGTACCGCCATTCATGAACAGCACTCCATGGGGTGTTTCCCAACAGGCTAACACTCGCCAACATACCAACATTAAAACACAGTGTCGACACGTCGCCTTGGCCTGCTTGATCACCAGATCTGTCTCCAATAGAGCACTTTTGGAACATCGTCGGACGACAATTCCAGCATCATCCTCAAACAGCACTAACTGTCCGTGTATTGACCGACCTAGTGCAACATGCAAGTAACTCCATCTTACAAACTGAAAACCGTGTACCTGTAAAACACACAGTTTGTACGTTTGCATGCTTACATTCAACATTCCGGCGGTTACACCGGTTATTAATGTACCAACATTTCACATTTTCAATGGCTTATCTCGCACCTACATTAACCCGTGACCACGCAATGTTAATGACTTATATACACTACTGGCCATTAAAATAGCTACACCAAAAACAAATGCAGATGATAAAGGGGTATTCATTGGACAAATATATTATACTAGAACTGACATGTGATTACATTTTCACGCAATTTGGGTGCATAGATCCTGAGAAATCAGTACCCAGAACAACCACCTCTGGCCGTAATAACGGCCTTGATACGCCTGGGCATTGAGTCAAACAGAGCTTGGATGGCGTGTACTGGTACAGCTGCCCATGCAGCTTCAACACGACACCATAGTTCATTAAGAGTAGTGGTTCAAATGGTTCAAATGGCTCTGAGCACTATGGGACTTACCATCTATGGTCATCAGTCCCCTAGAACTTAGAAATACTTAAACCTAACTAACCTAAGGACAGCACACAACACCCAGTCATCACGAGGCAGAGAAAATCCCTGACCCCGCCGTGAATCGATCAAGAGTAGTGACTGGCATATTGTGACGAGCCAGTTGCTCGGCCACCATTGACCAGACGCATTCAATTAGTGAGAGATCTGGAGAATGTGCTGGGCAGGGCAGCAGTCGCACATTTTCTGTATCCAGAAAGTCCCGTACAGGACCTGCAACATGCGGTCGTCCTTTATCCTGCTGAAATGTAGAGTTTTGCAGGGATCGAATGAAGGGTACAGCCACGGGTCGCAACACATCTGAAATGTAACGTCCACTGTTCAAAGTGCCGTCAATGCGAACAAGAGGTGACCGAGACGTGTTACCAATGGCACCCCATACCATCACGCCGGGTGATACGCCAGTATGGCGATGACGAATACACGCTTCCAGTGTGCGTTCACCGCGATGTCGCCAAACACGGATGCGACCATCATGATGCTATAAACAGAACTTGGATTCATCCGAAAAAATGACGTTTTGCCATTCGTGCTCCCAGGTTCGTCGTTGAGTACACCATCGCAGGCGCTCCTGTCTGAGATGCAGCGTCAAGGGTAACTACAGCCATGGTCTCCGAGCTGATAGTCCATGCTGCTGCAAATGTCTTCGAACTGTTCGTGCAGATGGTTGTTGTATTGCAAACGTCCCCATCTGCTGACTCAGGGATCGGGACGTGGCTCCACAACCCGTTACAGCCATGTTCTGGTGAACTTTGATTAATTCCTTTAATAATTTTATCTTTGTTTGTCTGTCATCTCGACTGCTAGTGATACGAGGCCGTTTGGATCCAGCACTGCGTTCCGTATTACCCTCCTGAACCTACCGATTCCATATCCTGCTAACAGTCATTGGATCTCGACCAACGCGAGCAGCAATGTCGCGATACGATACACCACAATCGCGATAGGCCAAATCCGACCTTTATCAAAGTCGAAAACGATTTCTCCTCCTTACACGAGGCATCACAACAACGTTTCACCAGGCAACGCCGGTCAACTGCTGTTTGTGTATGAGAAATCGGTTGGAAACTTTCCTCATGTCAGCACGTTGTAGGTGTCGCCACTGGCGCCAACCTCGTGTGAATACTCTGAAAAGCTAATCATTTGAATATCACAGCATCTTCTTCCTGTCGGTTAAATTTCGCGTCTGTAGCATGTCATCTTCGTGGTGTAGAGCAATTTTAATGGCCAGTAGTGTATGTTTTAGTTTCCTAGGAGACTAACCCCAAAGCAATGCATTCCGAATTGTCTTCGCGATGTCTGTCCAGTTTTCTGTTGAACTTTGATTAATTCCTTCAATAATTTTATCTTTGTTTGTCTGTAAGTATTCTGGCTCTTGTTTTATAACATTTGTTTCTGTGTTATCTTTCTCTTTCTTGGTATTGGCCTAATTTTTACTCGTTGCAGGTGATGGTCGGACTCGAAGAATCCCTTGCGTGTCCTCACAATCAGGATTTCTCTTGCATTTTTGCGTATTGTAGTTACATGATCGATTTGAAATTCTCACACTATGTTTTTGGGTGTTTCACGTATTGTAAGTTTTCGTTTTGAAATTATGTTGATGTAATTGGTAAGTTAAAATTTTGACAGTAAAGTACGAGATGTGCCCCATTCTCGCTGATGCGATTTTGTGCTGTGTATGGTCTTGCGATTTGCTTGTACTTTTTTCCCCTTGCCTAGTTGTGCACTGACGTCTCCTAAAACAATTTTAACATGTCTTTTTGGTATTTTATGCGTTATTTCTTCCGTGTCTTCTAAAAAATCTTCGACTTCTTGTGGTTTATTTCTGTTGTGAATGGTTGCCGGTGCATGTGCATTGATGATTGTGTATCTTTTGTTTCCTGATATGAAGGTTATTGTCCAGATTGCTTCTGATACTGAATTGAAATCTAGCATGTTGTCTACGACTATGGACATTCTTGAAAAATTTCCCATCAAACTCCTCGCAATACAAGTGACGCGTTTTACAGACAAAACCACTTCAACACAGGAATTACAAGATGCACAAAGGGAAACTTGCAGTCACAAGAGGAACACTAACAACGATCGGCACAGGATTTGCCGTTCACAGATAGGAACACTAACAACGTTCGGCACAGGATTTGCCGTTCACAGATCTGTCTTTGATATTGAAATGTAGAACTCAGGAACGGCAGTTGCTGAAAAGGACCGACATATACAGTGCTCTGGTGTAGTCATAGGTTTGTAAAAATATAAAGCCACTGTAAGATACCCCTCTGAATATGGTTGAACTATTGTGAAATATTTTATACTTTCAGAATGAGATTTCACTGCAGCGGAATGTGTGCTGAGTCCCGAGTTCGAGTCTCGGACCGGCACACAGTTCTAATCAGCCAAGAAGATTCAAATTATACTTAAATTTTATCCTTCAGTGTTGCACCTTTATTAATTTCCTTCGAACCCAGCAACTCCTCTCTCTTCCGACATCAACTGTGCTAAGCATACTAGGATACAGGGTACAGGAAAAATAATGTGAACACCTGTACTTGGGTGTGTATATTGTGTACTGCACCGGGGACATGGAAACGATGGAGAGGCGTCGTCCCACCATAGCCCTCAGTGGTTCACAACCCCACAACAGCCACAGAAGTCCACCCACCTCACCACCGCCCCACATCGAATCAAGGGTTACTGTACGGTTTGGCCCCCAGTGGACCCACCCTGCAACGTCTCATACCAGACGAGTGTAACCCGAAAGTTTGCGTGGTAGAGTAATTATGGTGTAAGCGTACGTGGAGACAGCATTTGCGCAGCAGTCACCGACATAGTGTAACTGAGGAGAACCAGCCCGCATTCGCCGAGGTAGATGGAAAACCGCCTTAAAAACCATCTACAGGCTGGCCGGCACACTGGACCTCGACACTAGTCCGCCGGGCGGATTCGTGCCGGGGACCAGCACGCCTTCCCGCTCGGGAAGCAGCGCGTTAGACTGCACGGCTAGCCGGGCGGGTATACACCTGTACTTACTTGGTAATGGTCTATTAATAAGGGTTGGACCCCCATTTGCCCGTAATACAGCTGCGATTCTTCTTGGAATACCGGCATATAGTAATTGTGTAGTCTCCAGTGGCATGTTATGCCACACTTCGTTCAGAACCTCTTCTATCCTCTGTAGTTCCGAGGGAGGCGGAAATCCACGTCGGAGTCTGCGCTCCAATACCGCCCACAAGGGTTCGATCACGTTCAAGTCAAGGGACTGTGCTGGCCAGGGAAGACGCTGCAGTTCAGTTGCATACCCATCATACTGACTGTGTGCATGGATGTATTGTCGTCCTGACATATGGCGTCATTGTTGGGAAACATTTGAATCATGGGGGGCACCTTGTTGTGTTGGCAGAAGAGCCAACACCGTGTTACTAGTGAAGGCCGAAATGCACGCGTTTTAGCTCAAGCAGGCTGGCGTGAGGATGGAAGAGCTATACTGACGTGAGGTCTGGAACATGACAAGGAATTAGAATTCAGAAAGCGGACATAATTAGTTTGATACTTAACTTTAATCTATTAATGACGAACGTCGCTCTTGACGGTACATGATTCACAATATCATCTGTCAGAATACATTCATGTAACTGAATATGGCGTCTTGCTAGGTCGTAGCAAATGGCGTAGCTGAAGGCTATGCTAAACGGTCGTCTCTGCAAATGAGAGCATTTGAGGACAGTGAACCATCGCTAGCAAAGTCGGCTGTACAACTGGGGCGAGTGCTAGGGAGTCTCTCTAGACCTGCCGTGTGGCGGCGCTCAGTCTGCAATCACTGATAGTGACGACACGCGGGTCCGACGTATACTAACGGACCGCGGCCGATTTAAAGGCTACCACCTAGCAAGTGTGGTGTCTGGCGGTGACACCACACACCTGATCACCTAAAATTTTCACATAATCCTTGGCTGTAACACGGTCTTTGTGAATAATGGTGGGACCAGCAGAATACCTTGGTATTGCTGCCCACACCATCACACCTCCACCTCCTTGCTTAACCGCTGGAACCCAGCAGTCAGGATTGTGGGCTTCTTTTGGCGTTCTCCCGACGTAAACCCGGTCCGATGTTGGAAATAACGAAAACGTTGACGCGTCGGACCATATGACGTGTTTCCACTGATCAGCCCCCAAGATTTATGCTCCTGACAACATGTTTGACGCTTCTTTGCGTTGACTGTCGTCACTAATGGTTTCGGTATAGCAACTCGTCAATGGATATTTGCTTTATGGAGTTCTAGGCAGACAGTGTCGAAAGATACGGGGTCTCGAAGATGGCTGTTGAGCTCTGCAGTCACTTTAGCCGCCGTGGTTTTGTGTTCTTTTGACACAACTCGTGTTAGGGTACGGCGATCTCTGTCATTTAGTTTTGATTGGCGCCCACTATTACGTTCACACCATAATATCTTTCCATGTTTTGTGTAGGCTGCCATGACTGTTGGAACAGTTGCCCTTGAAACATTTAGTAAGTTGGCTGTCTTGGTTACTGATGCTCCGGCTAATCGGGCCCCCACAACCTGCCCTCTTTGAAACTCTGTTAGATCTTTCATTGCTCGTCGACCTTGCCTCTGAATGCAAATGCGAAATGTGCACGACCTGCCCTGATGCCTAGTTCGTGCTGAACACACACAGTCCAGAGCGTCACGTGCCTTACCTCCGTTGTTGACCGTCAAATACAACCATCCCATCGCTACCACTGTTCACTTATTTTCCCTATCCCCTGTACATTCTCTCTCTCAGTCCCTTAAAGATTCCGTAGTAGACCTCAACTCATTCTCGTCAACATCCTGATTACGCTGCGTAGGCCACAACTCGAAGCAAGGCTTGTGACAGGATCTGTGTTGGGACTTGGCACACATTCCACACGTTCCTCCAGAGCCTCCACTCTTTCAGAAAGCGGCTTGTTCATCTCCTCAGCTTTCTTCAGATTTGTCTCTGACTGTAGCAGCCTAGACAGGTTTCTTTCGACTGGCTATGATACATTAATTACTTTTTTGTCTACCGCTTTAATATGACCATCGAATTCCCCTCGTAACGCTGCCATCTCTTCCCTAAATCGTGTTCTGTCCGCTTCAGCTTTTTCTCTGTTTGCCTCTGCTTGTTTGCTGTCTTCTCTCGCTTTTCTATCTCTTTCCTCCTCTTGTATCCTACGCGTTTCGGCTTTTCTGTCTCTTCCCTCTGCCTTTTTCCTGTCTGTTTCCCCTTTTCTTAATCTGCCTCAGTTTTTTCTACCATCTGCTTTACCCAAAATGGAATGTAATCTGTGTTTCCAGATTTTGAACTGCTCTGTCGATTTTGTTCCACAAATCTTGTAAGTTTCGTTCTGTTGACTTGGCGGTACGGTTTCCTGGGTTTCAGGCAACCCATCCACTGCTGACGCGTCTCACACAGAAACTTCCGATGCGGCTTTGTGATTCTATCGAATCGTCCTAGCAATAAACTTTCCTTGTTTTTCTGCATCGCGCTCGACTAGGCCTGTCCATGTATGGAGGAGTTGGAATTAAAATGTACCCCACAAAATTTAAGATCAACAAACCTACACACAAGAAAACCTTCACATAAAAATACAAATTCTTCACATGCAGTGCGAACATTGCAATAAAATCCTCCAAGATACAGACACAAACAAAACATCAACACACAGCAAAAAGTTTATAGGTGCAACGCCTCCATATCTGCAGTGTTGCATCAAGCGTACATCAATGTAAAACGGGACAAAATGGCCGCTACAACTTTTTGCACCATAAGAGGTGTTTCACTGTGTCTTGCTAACTGCAGGAAACTCAAAGAAACCAAAAGTAAGATCCTGGGTCATGGTCATGAAAGTTCCTAGCCTGGTGGCTATTTTGTGAGTTAATTCCACACCGCGATCAACTTACAATTCTGGGGGAACTGGACTCAACTCTGCCTAGTGAATAAAACCGAATTGTAGTAATGCAAGAGTGCAATGCTCACTGCTGTTACAGTGCAATAAGCAAAACCAAATTTCCAACTGATACAAGACGAGCGAGTGCAGTGCTTGTAGCTTTCAGAAAAAAGGAAATTAAATTATCTTTGTACTTGGCCACTGTGCACGAGGACAACGTCGACACAGTGAAATTAACCATTTGGTATACAACAGGTTATGGGTCGCCTAACCAGGAAAATTTGTAGGATAAGTTGATAGATCTTGAAATTTAAGTCAATTCTACAAATAACAAGAGCTTATTTGCTCTTAATGTTTCATGAAGCCGGCCGGTGAGGCCGAGCGGTTCTAGGTGCTTCAGTTTGGAACCGCGCGACCGCTACGGTTGCAGGTTCGAATCCTGCCTCGGGCATGGATGTATGTATGTGATGTCCGTAGGGTAGTTAGGTTTAAGTAGTTCTAAGTTCTAGGGGACTGATGACCTCAGATGTTAAGTCCCATAGTGCTCAGAGCCATTTGAACTTTTTTTTTTTTTTTTGTTTCATGAAATTAACAAGAAATTTACAGAATGCGAAGTTATCTGAATATTCTGTTAAATTGACCAAGAATGACATAAAGTTGTGGGAGGTACTACAATTTCCTTCGAAGACTGAATGGAGACTAAGGCACCAAAATGCTTATCTTTGCAACTCGCGAATTCAAAGATAAAGAACACAAAATTACAGTTTACAATAAATCAAATCGGCAACACACAAGTAAGCGAGCTGCTCAGAATACGAATCGCGCTACCGCAGACGGCGAACTTAAATTTTCTCAAGAACAGCGAAGTGTGCCACAGAGCGCCAGATGGCAGCTAGGACGCGATCCCTCGAAATTCCCTCTCCAGACGGTCGCCGGCCTCCAATTGCCGAACTTCTTTGCTATTCCTGAATTACCATTTCGAAAAAGTCTGCATGGTGAGGATAACGCTATGCTGTTACCAATGTGACGGGTGAGAATTGTTGCTAGATTCGTGAAACACAGGAGAAAGCTCATATCACTTCCCTTCTTTTTCAGCCGGCCGAAGTGGCCGTGCGGTTAAAGGCGCTGCAGTCTGGAACCGCAAGACCGCTACGGTCGCAGGTTCGAATCCTGCCTCGGGCATGGATGTTTGTGATGTCCTTAGGTTAGTTAGGTTTAACTAGTTCTAAGTTCTAGGGGACTAATGACCTCAGCAGTTGAGTCCCATAGTGCTCAGAGCCATTTTTGGAACCTTCTTTTTCATACGAGATGAACATTTTTAAACACGAAGTTGGTACTGGGCTGAAGCAATACCATCATGACCTTACGCGCCAAAAACGCTGTATAGAGTGACACATTCTATTAGTGACAACAAATTTTTAGTGCAGTCGCAACTGACTCCCCCACGCCGGTCATATGGTGCGGTAGTGTCTCGCTCTTTGCTGTTTACACAGAAAATCAAAAATGTTATGCTCAGTTATTCTCTGGGAACTGTAGGTCGGCCACGGTGTTCGCAGACCACAGGGGTTCTGGGGCCAGCCAGCCCAGCTTTCAAAAGCCACAGAGCGGGTTGCTAGGATTAGCCGAGCGGTCTAAGGCGCTATCGTAATGTACTGTACCTCTGGTCCCGGCGGAGGTTCGAGCCCTCCCTCGGGCATGGGTGTGTGTGTTTGTCCTTTAGGATAATTTAGGTTAAGTAGTGTGTAAGCTTAGGGACTGATGACCTTAGCAGTTACGTCCCATAAGATTTCACACACATTTGAACGTTTTTGCGGGTCGCTAACCGACTGCCTGTGCCCCCAGAGGAGGCGGTCTTCACCTAATAACATTCACAGATCGCCTTCTGCCGGGATAAGAGGCCACAGAGACGTTTCTGGCGATACACTATCCCACCGTGGAGTGTGCAAGGTCGCCTTTCCGAGCACACAGCTCCAGTATTCTCACTTAATGAACTACAAAATAGTGGAAGAAAGTAAATTAATGTCGACGCCTTTCCGAGCACACAGCTCCAGTATTCTCACTTAATGAACTACGAAATAGTGGAAGAAAGCAAATAATGTCGCACATCGATATGTGACAGTAGCGTCACAACCTTCAGCTATTAAATCAATTAACACACGATCCACGGTCACATAACTCATTTATGCGACTCCGTAGAACACTAGTGTTGTAATGTGGGACAGAGAACCAGCAATGAATGAATGATTAAAATTGCAGAGAGCAGTCCAAGCAGCAGATTCCCTTGCGTGATCTAAGAGTACAGTGTTACGTGCTCTAAGAGGACAGTGTTACACCAAGCAAGCTCATCTAGTGTAGAGCCGCCAAACGAAGTAGAATTGTGCATGCAAATTTCAACAATATGCTTGATAGACGTCAAATGGCGCAACGTTCGCAAGGAGAAGGGGGGGGGGGGGGGGGAATAGCATTCCGACTCGTACAGACACACTGCTACGACAGTCATACTGTGGAGACAGATGGTCGTACGCTGTTACAAGCAGGCGGCGTAACTACTGTATTCGCATCTGCGTAATTTCTGATTTAAGTTCATTTCAGTCGCATATAACACGCTAATTTTTCTCCTCGTCACGTGATGCTACAGCAGCGCTCCTAGCGCATAAAGTCAAAACTACATCGTCCATGACGTTAATGTTTATGGGATAATGCACCGATATGAATGACACCCCTTTTCCGTCACTTCATGTCCGCCACATCTTAAGATGTTTACATTCATTTTCGTATTGTGAACATCGAAGCTTAAAATTTCTGTTGCAGAATTCTGCAACGGCATTAGTAAAGAAACAATGTTCACAATACGTAAGTAAATGTAAAATGTGGGGATTGGTTGCCAGCCATTTTGAAATGTCATCGTGGAAAAATTAGCGCCTATAAAAAGCAATTCTTGATGCAGCTAAGACATTATAAATTACCTTCAGTTTCAGCAGCTGCGGGGCTCTAACATGTCCACAAGGGACAGGAATTATTTCTTGATGTTAATACGAGAAAGAACAGAAAAACAAAATGCAGCAATGAAACAGGTAATCCCGGTCGAATAAGCAATTAGAAGTAACTTTGTGGTATTTGGCAACAGGCACATCATTCGATGGTTTGAAATTTAGTGTGTTAATATCCACAAACACTAGTGGCAAGCATTTTTTACATATTTGTCAAAAAATACTTTTGATGAGTGATTGCCTCGGCGTACGCTGTGATACTAAATAAATTAACTTGCACTGGCCGTGTCATGAGCCGCATTCCTAAGGCGAGCCGAGCGTAGGCGGAAATAGCCGAAAATGCGTCCCGAGTGGAGTACGATGCGAGCGAATAGCTCTCTCTCCAAGAATTTCTTTAATGGGACGGATTAAAATACGGATGGTAAAAACCGATGGGTTAAAACCGATACTGGTGTTAGTTTTGAATAACAGATGCTTTTCGCATTTCTTTGGTTTCGGTTGTAACAGGCGTTTTTATTTTTCGCTAATAACTAGTTAAAAAACCGAAATATCAGTTAGCCTCGCATTTAAATTATGGGGAATGGGAAAAGCCATCAGTGCTCTTTTAATAACAATACCGACAGAAACGAGTAACAAACACATGGCATAAAAATTGGTACAGCATTGCCGAGACAATAATGTACCTGTTATAATGTGGTGTAGCTATTATTAGATGGTATACATGCACATGCAATGTGTCCTATCTGGTCTATACGAGGTGTGATCGAAAGTTAACGGGAAATTTTGTTTTTCTTAAAAAAAATCATTGTTTACTCGCCAACATCAACTTTGTACCCTTCCAAGTAATCCTCCTTATATGTAATACAATAGTGCCAGCGCTTTTTCCAATCTTGGAATCTTGGAAGCATTTCTGGAAGACAGTTTTCGTCATAGGGGTCAGCTCCTACAGCGATACTATTTTTATACCACCGATGGTGCCAAAACAATGTCCTTTCATACTTCTCTTCAGCCTTGGGAGTAGAAGGAAGTCACACGTGTCCATTTCCGACGGATACGGTGGCTGAGGCAACATAACGGCTCTGTTTTTTGCCAAAAAGGTCGCGCATTGAGTGTGAACGGAAGCACTATTGTAATGCTATTTCCACGAATGGTTTCGTCACACTTCAGGTCGTTTTCTTCGCGCATTGAGTGTGAACGGAAGCACTATTGTAATGCTATTTCCAAGAATGGTTTCGTCACACTTCAGGTCGTTTTCTTCGGATTACTTCACGCAGACAGCGCATGACTTCCAGGTAGTATTCCTTATTGACCGTAAAACCCTAAGGCAGGAACTCATGATACACTACTGTAATCGAATAAAACACTGAGAAGAACCTTCAGATGTGATCGAACTTGTAGAACCGGTCTTGGCTCTTCAGGCAGTTTCCATTTCGCGATTTCAAAAACTGATTTATAAAGCCCGCAAAATTAAAAATTTCCCGTTACTTTTTCATCACACCTCATGCGGCAGTTTCGCACTGTCATCGTCGGACACCAGTTGTATTACAGAATGGCACCATCCATAGTCTGGGAGTATTTAACGAAGTGCGGTGGACATAAAGCACAATGCTCCATTTGCTTTAAAAGATTAAAAACGGTAGAAGCCACGACAAACTAGTGATATACACAACTGGTCATTAAAATTGCTACACCAAGAAGAAATGCAGATAATAAACGGGTATTCATTGGACAAATATATTATACTAGAACTGACATGTGATTACATTTTCACGCAATTCGGGTGCATAGATCCTGAGAAATCAGTACCCAGAACAACCACCTCTGGCTGCAATAACGGCCTTGATACGCCTGGGCAGTGAGTCAAACAGAGCTTGGATGGCGTGTACAGGTACAGCTGCCCAGTAGTGACTGGCGTATTGTTACGAGCCAGTTGCTCGGCCACCATTGACCAGACGTTTTCAATTGGTGAGAGATCTTGAGAATGTGCTGCAAGGGAGCAGTCGAACATGTTGTGTATCCAGTAAGGCCCGTACAGGACCTGCCAAATGCGGTCGTGTATTATCCTGCTGAAATGTAGGGTTTCGCAGGGATCGAATGAAGGATAGAGCCACGGGTCGTAATACATCTGAAATGTAACGTCCACTGTTCAAAGTGCCGTCAATGCGAACAAGAGGTGACCGAGACGTGTAACCAATGGCACCCCATACCATCACGCCTGGTGATACGCCGGTATGGCGATGACGAATACACGCTTCCAATGTGCGTTCACCGCGATGTCGCCAAACACGGATGCGACCATCATGATGCTGTAAACAGAACCTGGATTCATCAGAAAAAATGACGTTTTGCCATTCGTGCACCCAGGTTCGTCGTCGAGTACACCATGGCAGGCGCTCCTGTCTGTGATGCAGCATCAAGGGTAACCGCAGCCATGGTCTCCGAGCTGATAGTCCATGCTGCTGCAAACGGTTCTGCAGATGGTTGTTGTCTTGCAAACGTTCCCATCTGTTGACTCAGGGATCGAGACGTGACTGCACGACCCGTTACAGCCATGCGGATAAGATATTGTCATCTCGACTGCTAGTGATACGAGGCCGTTGGGATCCAGCACGGCGTTCCGTATTACCCTCCTGAACCCACTGATTCCATATTCTGCTAACAGTCATTGGATCGCGAGCAGCAATGTCGCGATACGATAAACCGCAACCGCGATAGGCTACAAGGCGACCTTTATCAAAGTCGGAAACGTGATGGTACACATTTCTCCTCCTTACACGAGGCATCACAACAACGTTTCACCAGGCAACGCCGGTCAACTGCTGTTTGTGTATGAGAAATCGGTTGGAAACTTTCCTCAGGTCAGCACGTTGTAGGTGTCGCTACCGGCACCAACCTTGTGTGAATGCTCTGAAAAGCTAATCATTTGCATATCACAGCATCTTCTTCCTTTCGGTTAAATTTCGCGTATGTAACATGTCATCCTCGTGGTGTAGCAATTTTAATGGCCAGTAGTGTAATATAACGACAAAACTTAAAAGTTAACAGTTCATTCATGGGTACAATAATAATAGAAAGCTGCTGATCTTCTAGATGTGTACACATAACATGAAAAGGAGGTGTCATAGGAAGCGTCTGATTCGATCCGTCTGCTTTGACACGGGACGCAATGTGTTGTGACGTGTGACATCACTATGACGCGGTGATTTTGAGTTGGTTCGTGTTTGCAGATGTCGTGTTGTATTTCATGGCACCCTCTGGTGATGGAAGTTGACGTGTTGAGTCTATCGTGTGATACTGAATTCATTTGAATGGTTCAAATGGCTCTAAGCACTATGGGACGTAACAACCGTGGTTATCAGTCCAAATGGTTCAAATGGCTCTGAGCACTATGGGACTCAACTGCTGAGGTCATTAGTCCCCTAGAACTTAGAACTAGTTAAACCTAACTAACCTAAGGACATCACAAACATCCATGCCCGAGGCAGGATTCGAACCTGCGACCGTAGCGGTCTTGCGGTTCCAGACTGCAGCGCCTTTAACCGCACGGCCACTTCGGCCGGCCGGTCATCAGTCCCCTAGAACTTAGAACTATTTAACCCTAACTAACCTAAGGACATCACACACATCCATGCCCGAGGCAGGATTCGAACCTGCGACCGTAGCAGCAGCGCGGTTTCGGACTGAAGCTCCTAGAACCGCTGTCACCGCGGCCGGCGGTTCATTTGAGTACTGGTTATCACTGTGGTAACTTGAGTTTGAGTCTGTAACTTGTATTTGGAAGTTTTGGCTTTGTTTTCAGTGAGTTGTTATGCATCTTCCTCTTTTGTTTACGTGTTTTGCGTTTTTGTTAGGTGTGATTAGTTTGGTGCTTGTCGTCTTCGTCGTTGTGTGTGTGTGTGTGTGGGGGGGGGGGGGGGGGCGACGTAGGTGATTTTGTCGGAGGCTTTGTCGCTAAGTAACTTTTGTTTTGGTTTTATTCTATAGTAACTCTCATGTGTTGTCTGTTTTACATATAGTATTTTGATTGTGGTATAGACCCGCCAGGGTAGCCGAGAGCTCTAACGCGCTACTTTTTGGACTCGGGCCGGCCGCTGTGGTCGAGCGGTTCTAGGCGCTTCAGTCTAGAACCGCGCTGCTGCTACAGTCACATGTTCGAATCCTGCCTCGGACATGGATCTGTGTGATGTCCTTAGGTTAGTTAGTTTTAAGTAGTTCTAAGTATAGGGGACTGATGACCTCAGATGTTAATTCCCATAGTGCTTACAGCCATTTGAAGCATTTGAATGAGGACTCGGGTAGGCGCGCCGGCACCGGATCGAATCCGCCCGGCGGATCAACGACGAGGGCCGGTGTGTCGGCCAGCCTGGATGTGGTTTTTAGGCGGTTTTCCACATCCCGCTAGGTGAATACCGCGCTGGTCGCAACATTCTGCCTCAGTTACACGGCTCGCAGACGTGTGAACACATTCGCATTCTTCCGTGTATTACACTAGACACAGACATTTGGGATACATTAATTCCTTCCTGGGGGGTACGGGATGGCGACAGGAAGGGTATCTGGCCAACCCCTAAAATTAACCTGCCACATTCGATTAACCAGCAGAAATGTTTGGAAAGAGATATTATGATTGTGGTATAATTGATCTAGTGAATATGAAGTTTATGGGTTTTCGAATTGTTGGGGTTTTGGTTTCGGTGGTGTTTTGTGAGTTTTTTTTTTTTTTTTTGAGCGGTGGGTATCGAGAGCTGCGTTTGAGCATAGGATAAGGGAAATGGCCGATTTCACGTTTCGGAGTTTTTGGTAGCCTGGGCTTCGCTTCAGTTGTGTAGGTAGAGTGAAATATACGATTCTTGTTGGCCTTATGGCAATAGAGTTGTGTGGTAAATTTAGAATATATTTACGGCATTTGTTTTGAGATGATGTGGTGTTTTGTATTGTTATATAGTTAGCTTCCTTCCCCTTCCGACCCCCTATTTCCCACGGTTGTCCCGTTAGCTTTATTTATTGTTGTAGTGAGAACGTTCTTGTGTCGTTTTTATTTTTGTTCGCGTTGGATGGCATGTGTGTGTAGTGACGACATCGTTGCCACTTTGCGTGCACTGGAAATAGGTGTTTCCGCTAGGTTAATGACGTCATATGTCAAAGAAGGCGGGTGGAATCGGACGCTTCCAGCTACCCGAAAGGAGGTTACGGGCGCTCAACACTGAGGTTATCAGTGTCCACATAGGCCTTGGAAACGGACACATTATCACGAAAAATAGAGTTTTTCAATCCCAGTTTTCATCCTTTAAAATTGACAATTCGTAATGTCCCAATAGTAATTCGATTACTGATTTCAGTCCGCAGCTCGTGGTCGTGCGGTAGCGTTCTCGCTTCCCACGCCCGGGTTCCCGGGTTTGATTCCCGGCGGGGTCGTGGATTTTCTCTGCCTCGTGATGACTGGATGTTGTGTGATGTCCTTAGGTTAGTTAGGTTTAAGTAGTTCTACGTTCTAGGGGACCGATGACCATAGATGTCAAGTCCCATAGTGCTGAGAACCATTTTTTTGAACCATTACTGATTTCAACATGATTTTTGACTAGAGATTCAAAAAATAAATTAGAATCAATAGGAGAATACTGGCGATTTTTTGTGGTATTCATCCACTTATAACTTCTCGAGAAAAGTGGCGAATGATGGACAAACTAAGTTTTATTTGCCTATTTAATTTAATATTTTGATTCTATGTATCTTGAAACTGAGGCGGTCAAAATTTTTAAGACTTATTACACGAAATAACAGGGCTTTGAAAAAAGAGCGATATAAACGAAAACCGATTATTTCAGCGATAACCGCCATCCCTAGAGTGAAACCAATAGCGGGCTGGATCCCACCTGTGGCCTCCCTGTTGCCCACCCTTTATGTATATAATAATTAATAACACATGTAGAGCATCAAAAATAAACACCACTTTCAGCCAACATCTGCAGCTACAGATATAATCCGTAAGCCAACTAATGGTGAGGCGGAGGGTATTTTGTGTACAACTGTTACTTCTCCCTTTCCTGTTCTACTCGCGAATGGACCGCGGGAAGAACTATTATTAGTAAGCCTCCATGTGAACTCGAAACTCTATAGTTTTACTTTCGTGGCCTACGTAAAAACGCGCTGCTCTTTTTTGGATCTTGTGTTTTTCCTCTGTCATTCCGATCTGGTACCGATTGCAGACTGAAGAGCAATATTCAAGTGTTGGTCGAATGGGGGCTCCTCTTTCGTGGGCGGACTGTACTTCTTGAGGATTCATGCAATTCATGAAACCATATTCCTTATCTGCGATTAGCTTTATGTTGTCGTTACACTTTCAATCCCTCCCAGGTATTTCATGGATGTGTCTGCCAACAGTGCCTGTTGTGAAATCGAGCCATCATAAATAATGGATGTTTGTGCTTATTCGTGCGCAATTCATTTTCCTTTGTCGTCCACAATAAAATAATTTCAGAGGAAACTTTTCGTTTGATGCGTTGTAGTAAAATCCTACGCCGTTCAGTATAATTCCTCTGTGTCAAATATGCACACATCATACAAAGTTTTGCATCACCTCGGTTCCGAGAGTTCCGAAACCCGTACAGAAAATTGGACTAGAGATCAACATAAACATCATTTCCGTCCTTTCCGTGGTACACATTGCATGTTGTGCCACCATATAGAGAGATCTTCATAGGCGGTGGTCCACATTGCTGTACACACCGGTACATCTAATACCCAGTAGCATGTCCTCATGCATTGATGCATGCCTGTATTCGTCGTGGCGTACTATCCACAAGTTTATCAAGGCACTGTTGATTCAGATTGCCCCATTCCTCAACGTATATTCGGCGTAGATCCCTCAGAGAGGTTGGTGAGTCACGTCGTCCATAACAGCCCTTTTCAATCTATCCCAGGCATGTCCGATAGGGTTCATGTCTGGAGAACATGCTGGCCACCCTAGTCGAGCGATGTCGTTATCCTGAAGGAAGTCATTCACAAGATGTGCACAATGGGGGTGCGAATTGTCGTCCACGAAGACGAATGCCTCGCTAATATGCTGCCGATATGGTTGCACTATCGGTCGGAGGATGGCATTCACGTATCGTACAGCCGTTATGGCGCCTTACATGATCACCAACGGCGTACGTCGGCCCCACATAATGCCACCTCAAAACAGCAGGAAACCTCCAACTTGCTGCACTCGCTGGACAGTATGTCCAAGGCGTTCAGCCTGACCGGGCTGCCTCCAAGCACGACTCCGATTGTCTGATTGAAAGCATATGCGACACTCATCGGTTGAACAATTTTAACCATGTCATAGACAGTTCCTGTCCTTCTGTATCTTCTCCATGTCCGAACAACATTGCTTTGGTTCACTCCGAGATGCCTGGACACTTCCCTTGTTGAAGGCCCTTCCTGGCACAAAGTAACAATGCGGACTCAATTTAACCGCGCTATTGACCGTTTAGGCATGGTTGAACTACAGACAACACGAGCCGTGTACTTCCTTCCTGGTGAAATGACTGGAACTGATCGGCTGTCGGACCCCCTCCGTGGAATCGGCGTTGCTCGTGCACGGTTGTTTACATCTTTGGGCGGGTTTAGTGACATCTCTGAACAGTCAAAGGGACTGTGTCTGTGATAGAATTTCTTTCTTTCTTTCTTTCTTTGGCTTGTGCCGTTTTTCCCGCGGATACGCTGGGTCGGCATGGTTAATCGGATGTGGCAATGTTATTAGAAGGGGTGGCGGGATGCCCTTCCTGCCGCCACCCCGTACCCCCCGGGAAAGAATTAGTGTACCCCAACGGTCTGCGACTAGTGTAATCCATGCAAGAATGCGAAAGTGTTCAGATGTCTGCGAGCCGTGGTTGGTTGGTTGGTTGGTTTGGGGAAGGAGACCAGACAGCGAGGTCATCGGTCACATCGGATTAGGGAAGGACGGGGAAGGAAGTCGGCCGTGCCCTTTGAAAGGAACCATCCCGGCATTTGCCTGGAGCGATTTAGGGAAATCACGGAAAACCTAAATCAGGATGGCCGGACGCGGGATTTAACCGTCGTCCTCCCGAATGCGATTCCAGCGTCTAACCACTGCGCCACCTCGTTCGGTGCGAGCCGTGTAACTGAGGTGGAATGTGGGGACCAGCCCGGTATTCACCTAGGGGGTGACCACCTCTGGCCATAATAACGGCCTTGATACGCCAGAGCATTGAGTCGAACAGAGCTTGGATGGCGTGTACAGGTACAGCTGCCCATGCAACTTCAATACGGTGCCACAGCTCAATAAGAGTAGTGACTGGCGTATTGTGACGAGCCAGTTGCTCGGCCACCATTGACCAGACCTTTTCAATTGGTGATAGATCTGGAGAATGCGCTGGCCAGGGCAGCAGTCGAACATTTTCTGTATCCAGAAAGGCCCATACAGGACCTGCAACATGCGGTCGTGCATCATCCTGCTGAAATGTAGGGTTTCGCAGGGATCGAATGAAGGGTAGAGCCACGGCTCGTAACACATCTAAAATGTAACGTCCACTGTTCAAAGTGCCGTCAATGCGAACAAGAGGTGACGGAGACGTGTAACCAATGGCACCCCATAGCATCATGCCGGGTGATACGCCAGTATGGCGATGACGGATACACGCTTCCAATGTGCATTCACCGCAATGTCGCCCAACACGGATGCGACCATCATGATACTGTAAACAGAACCTCGATTCATCTGAAAGAATGACGTTTTGTCATTCGTGCACCCAGTTTCGTGGTTGAGTACACCATCGCAGGCGCTCCTGTCTGTGATGCAGCGTGAAGGGTAACCGCAGCCACGGTCTCCGAGCTGATAGTTCATTCTGCTGCAAACGTCGTCGAACTGTTCGTGCAGATGGTTGTGGTCTTGCAAACGTCCCCATCTGTTCACTCAGGCTGCACGATCCGTGACAGCCATGCGGATAAGATGGCTGTCATCTCGACTGGTAGTGATACGAGCCCGTTGGGATCCAGCACGGCGTTCCGTATTACCCTCCTGAACCCACCGATTCCATATTCTGCTAACAGTCATTGGATCTCGACAAACGCGAGCAGCAATGTCGCGATAAGATGAACCTCTATCGCGATAGGCTACAATCCGACCTTTATCAAAGTCAGAAACGTGATGGTACGCAGTTCTCCTCCTTACACGAGGCATCACAACAACATTTCACTAGGCAACGCCGGTCAACTGCTGTTTGTGTATGAGAAATCGGTTGGAAACTTTCCTCATGTCAGCACGTTGTAGATGTCGCCACCGGTGCCAACCTTCTGTGAATTCTCTGAAAAGCGAATCCTTTGCATATCACAGCATCTTCTTCCTGTCGGTTAAATTTTGCGTCTGTGTCGCTTCACCTTCGTGGTGTAGCAATTTTAATGACCAGTAGTGTAATTTGAAGTATTGCATCAGTCACCCTTCGGGGCAGCGTTTTTAGTACGCGTGGAAGCTGAACAGGTGTGATGGTGATCCTACTGTTGCAGGAGGCCGAGCTTGGGAGCTGATGTGGTTGGCTATACGCTCTAAAGGCGTCAGTGAAACAGTGTTGTCTGGACCTTTGTTTATTACAAGTAACTTACAGCACGTATTGTCTTGTCTGGCATGGCGGAAGGCGCCCTGATTCGCAGACTCACGTATGACACAGAATGCGAACACTGCGCTTCGCCAGTGGCAGCCGTAGTGCGGGTCGAGGCCCTGAAGCAGTGCTGTGCAGGTGGCCAGGGCAGGAGTCGGTGGACACAAGCCTACCGTGGCTCACCGGCAACTACAGACAGTGTGGCCCGCCTCAGCGGTCTCGAAGAGGGAGAAGCTTTAGGGGGTGCCCACAGTGTGTCGCAGACGGCAGGTGTCATGAAATCGGAAGATCAAGATCCCAGTCACCAACACTACGTACAGCAAGGGAAGCCGTACTTAGGTAACTCGCGCAACAGGTTTTAGGCGATAGTTTGCAGTCATTTGGTACAGCCCTTCACCAGGGGACGGCCCAAGCTCGTCCATATCGTCTTCAAACACGGCGGTGGCCAAATAGCCACATCAGCCTGCAGCAGCTCCACACTAAAGCCGGCTGGCTGTGGTCTCGGGAGGCAGAGAGTAGGTAGCACATCACGATTCGCTACTCATGTTACCGTGTAACTAGCGAAACTCTCATTCCTTCGGAATCAGAGAGGTAGATGGAATGGCCAGACGCTGAGATTGCGGCTTCGGAAACGGTGGTATTTAAGCTGGACATGATAATGTCTACGCAGCCAGCGATGCAGTCGTTTGCCCTCATTATCTGGAGCTGTCAGCGCACTTGTCCCCACCGTGATGTCTGAGTTATTGTCAGTTCCCCCTCCCTCACACTTCAGTGCTGCGACGCCGTGGAGCGGGTGACCTCGGAGGCTACATGTTACGTCTCCATAGTGCAAGGCTTACAGAATGACAGTTTAGCTGACGTCTTACAACGCCGTTAGCGCTTATTAATTACCGCTCGACTGGATGTGGAAATGTATCACGAGCGGCGCCCTACGTTCTGCAAGAATGCACTCCTTGCTTGCCCTAGATACTGGTTGTGACACTCAGTATGAACCGGATCTGATTCTCTGCCGTCTACGCCAAGTAATAACTGTAAAAAATTAAATGCGCACCCCAGAATTGAATTTGCTGTGCAACAATACAGTAGTTGGGTGATTACGCTGTTGATGTCAAGAGTTTGAATAATAAACAGTTAACTAACTTTTTTCCATCGGTGTCGTTCATTTGATTGCTCTCTATATAATTTCAGTGCATTCTTACGTTGTTGCACGTACTTTCTTCATCCCACCAACTCTCGTGGAACAAACGGTTTTTGTTTGGGAATCGTCATCTTCGCTGCTTGTTCGATATTTTTTGTAAACTTCATGTTATCCGCCACTGGGTTTCCTTGAACTTTCAAACTTTTAATTAGGGATCATATTGTCATTTTTTATTGGCTCCAGTCTGTCTGGCATATGTTCCAGCTGTTGCATATAAGTGATCTATCAGGACTTTCTGGGAGACGTCGGAGATGCTCGATAAATGGTTCGAGCCTAGTAAATCTTCCGCCACATCCCATGTAAAAGTTGTAGCCATGGATCGGAACACAAAACATAGGTAGGCAGCACTGCTCTGTTAGTTTGTATGGCTGATAATTCTGGTCTCGTGTCGCTAAGCATCATTTCATTAAGTTAATTTCGTCAATGATATCTGTGTTTAATGCCCAGAATCTAATTTCTCGACCAGGTTCCCATGCAAGATGATGTGCACTGAAGTCCCCCGTTATTAATTTTACGGTAGTACTGGGATTGACAAGAGTACACCGATGGCCTTTATTTACATCATTATGTGGCGCACTGTATACAGAAATTATGTCAACATTTCCAGTATCTGGGAGCATGGAGGCACCAGCGTATCGAAATTCCACACGTGTAAGGTTTCAATTTAAAATTTTATATGGGATCTCATGTTTAATTAAAAGCTCTGTTCCTCCCAACTCGTCATCTTTATCACCACCCATAATGTGAAAACCGGGCTTGGTGACGCCAGTCAGTGAAGCTATCGAAGTCTCACTTACAGTGCAAATTGCTATATGCTGTTCATTCGTAAATGAAAGCACGCTGTTTTTATTACTCCTTGTAGAGCGCGCATTACGTGGCATTATACTGTAAGGTAAAACTGCTGTTTAATATTTATTAACTAATAGCAGTAACGACTGGAACGAGCATGTTCTATACACACATTAAAAAAAAAGTTTTGCATCACCCCGGTTCCCAGAACTCCTGAAGATAGACGTTGACTGTGGATATTGTATCACAGACACAGTTCCTTTGACTGTTCAGAGATGTTACTAAACCCGCCCAAAGACGTAAACAACCATGCTTGAGCAGCGCCTGCTAGACGGAGGGGGTCCGACAGCCGATCAGTTCCAGTCATTCCACCAGGAAGGAGGTATACGGCTCGTGTTGTCTGTAGTTCAAACATGCCAAGACGGTCAATACCGCGGTTCGATCGCGTCCACATTGTTACTTTGTGACAGGAAGGGCTCTCAACAAGGGAAGTGTCTAGGCGTCTCGGAGTGAACCAAAGCGATGTTGTTCGGACATGGAGGAGATACAGAGAGGCAGGAACTGTCGATGACATGCCCCGCTCAGGTCGCCCAAGGGTTACTACTGCATTCGATGACCGCTACCTACAGATTACGTCTCGGAGGAACCCTGAAAGCAACGCCACCATTTTGAATAATGCTCTTCGTGCTGCCACAGGATGTCGTGTTACGACTCAAACTGCGCGCAATAGGTTGCATGTTGCGCAACTGCACTCCTGACGCCCATGGCGAGGCCCATCCTCGCAACCACGACACCATCCACGGCGGAACAGATGCGGCCAACAACATGCTGAATGGACCGCTCAGGATTGGCATCACGTTCTGTTCAACGATGAGTGTCGCATATGCCTTCAACCAGACAATCGTCGGAAACATGTTTGGAGGCAACCCGGTCAGGCTGAACGCCTTAGACACATGGTCCAGCAAGTGCAGCAAGGTGGATGTTCCCTGATGTTTTGGGGTGGCATTATGTGGGGCCGACGTACGCCGCTAGTGGTCATAGAAGGCGCCGAAATGGCTGTAGGATACGTGAATGCCATCCTCCGACCGATAGTTCAACCATATAGGCAGTATATTGGCGAGGCATTCGTCTTCATGGACGGCAATTGCGCAGTATGGTGGTGCAACATGCAATGTGTGGTTTTCGTGAGCAATAAAAATGGCAGAAATGATGTTTATGTTGATCTCTATTCCACTTTTCTGTACGGGTTCCGGAACTCTCGGAACCGAGGTGACGCAGATCTTTTTTTTGATGTGTGTATTAGACAGGCTGTTTCGATATGGGCCGGCCGGCGTGGCCGAGCGGTTATAGGCGCTACAGTCTGGAACCGCGCGACCGCTACGGTCGCAGGTTCGAATCCTGCCTAGGGCATGGGTGTGTGTGATGTCCTTAGGTTAGTTAGGTTTAAGTAGTTCTAAGTTCTAGAGGACTGATGACCTCAGAAGTTAAGTCCTATAGTGCTCAGAGCCATTTGAACCATTTTTTTTTTTGTTTCGATATGAGCCCACTGTTCATTGGGAGGGGAAGCTGAGATATCAGAGCAACAACCGCCTCCGTACGGTCGGCGACAGGTTGTGCCCTGATGGAGTGTAGTGTATACCGAAGCAAACGGAATGAAAAGAATTTGTTCAATATCCTTGAGGTAGCTGTTTAGTATCAGCATCATTCGTCTACAGTCTACCAACGCATATTGTACCATAACCCGGAAATGACCAGGTTACAGGCTACCGTACATGCTGGAATACTGCGAAAGTCACACAGGTGTACAAAACGTCGCTTTCAACTATCTTGCTTGTATTGGGTCAAAATAATGTTACACATGGACAAGCTGACTACTTCGTACAACTCGAAGCTTCACACCATAAAAATCACTGATGAATAATGCAATCTGTCTCGCATATTACAGGAAATTCCGAGAGCTATGATGTTCAGGACTTCCTAATAACAACGGCTGCTTCTGGAAGGATAAAAAGCCCAGAACCTTGCCGCTTTCAGCCGACGCCTCTGTTTATGTTAATACGAATAAACAACGTAATCATAATATTTAAAATGAAATTTTCTTTGCTGTACGGGTGACTGTTTTGTTTCCTGTCTTCATTCTTGCACAAACATTTAGTATTTACATATTACCAATATTACCTTACATTTTTCTGAAACGTTTTTCGACAAAATCTGACTGCGGAAATTATTTTGGGCTTCACAGACAAACCTTCTTACGGACATATGAACCACCATAAAGTTTTTTTTCTATTAGTTTACCTGCATTCTACTTTGCGTAATTGTTTTAGCAACGTTCTCCCAATGAGTAGCTCTTTGGTCCAGCATCCGGTGTTCTTATCCGTTCGAAAAGGTGACACAGACCAGGGATGCACTGCTAGGATCGTAACAGGACGTATAGTCCATTCAGTAGTATCACAAGGAACTTAAATGAGAAAATTTGGAATTGAAATTTGTGGTAAGTTCCTATGGGAGCAATTTGTTGAGGTCATCGGTCCCTAGGCGTACACACTACTTAATTTGACATAAACTAACTTACACTAAGGACAACACACACACCCATGTCAGAGGGAGGACTCGAACCTCCGACGGGAGGAGCCGCGCGAACCGTGACAATGCACCCAAGACCACGTGGCTAACCCGCGTGGCACTCAAATGAGTATCTGTAGAAGAAAGGCGACGTTGATCAAGCGAAACTTCGGTGGGTCAATTTAGAGAAAGAATGCCTGCCGGCTAGCGCACCATTCACACTGTATGCCAAATCATTTACTGTTCACCCGTATTGAGGCATTCGGTCAGCTACACGCGTGAGAGTTTTTCCAGAGGTAAGGGTAAAAAGTGAAACGGAGACATTTTGCAAATTGTGGCGGAACAACACGGAGATGTATGGCATACGTTGCACGACGGCACGATACTACTTGCAAGCTGAGGCCACGACATTGGGTCACAGATTTACTTCAAACTTTGTATACCTTCAGTAGGACATTAAAACAACATAAATCGGGCAATTCCAAGAAAATCGCAAGAGACGTTTTAGGCGTCTATTATGTAACTGATGTATCTGTACGTAGGGGCCAGGCTTTAGATTTGATGGTATCCAAGTAGTTAGCGATCGACCTATATCTAACGGGAAGCGACGGTTCGACTCCCTCTCATACTCAATTTTTACTCTATATTTTTTTCATCACTGGTCATATGATTTAATTTATGACATTTGACAGGTAATATAACTTTAAAAGACCACGTGTATTTGCACGAAGTTTTAGTGCATTCCATGTTGCTTGGCTACTTACCATTTTAATTAAATTTAATTACTAGAACAAACATTTTTATAACTATTGGCAAGTAAATGAAGAAAGGCATACAGTTTTCCTGATAATGTGTGCCTGCTCATGCACGGCACCAAAATGGTACTGAAACAGAGGATGACAGACTAAAGGCCGAAATACTAAATGTCTTTTTCCAAAGCTGTTTCACAGAGGAAGACTGCACTGTAGTTCCCTCTCTAGATTGTCGCACAGATGACAAAATGGTAGATATCGAAATAGACGACAGAGGGATAGAGAAACAATTAAAATCGCTCAAAAGAGGAAAGCCCGCTATACCTGATGGGATACCAGTTCGATTTTACACAGAGTACGCGAAGGAACTTGCCCCCCTTCTTGCAGCGGTGCACCGTAGGTCTCTAGAAGAGCGTAGCGTTCCAAAGGATTGGAAAAGGGCACAGGTCATCTCCGTTTTTAAGAAGGGACATCGAACAGATGTGCAGAACTCTAGACCTATATCTCTAACATCGATCAGTTGTAGAATTTTGGAACACGTATTATGTTCGAGTATAATGACTTTTCTGGAGACTAGAAATCTACTCTGTAGGAATCAGCATGGGCTTCGAAAAAGACGATCGTGTGAAACCCAGCTCGCGCTATTCGTCCACGAGACTCAGAGGGCCAAAGACACGGGTTCCCAGATTGATGGCGTGTTTCTTGACTTCGGCAAGGCGTTCGATGGAGTTCCCCACAGTCGTCTAATGAACAAAGTAAGAGCATATGGACTATCAGACCAATTGTGTGATTGGATTGAAGAGTTCCTAGATAACAGAACGCAGCATGTCATTCTCAATGGAGAGAAGTCTTCCGAAGTAAGAGTGATTTCAGGTGTGCCGCAGAGGAGTGTCGTAGGACCGTTGCTATTCACAATATACATAAATGACCTTGTGGATAACATCGGAAGTTCACTGAGGCTTTTTGCGGATGATGCTGTGGTATATCGAGAGGTTGTAACAGTGGAAAATTGTACTGAAATGCAGGAGGATCTGCAACGAATTGACGCATGGTGCAGTGAATGGCAAATGAATCTCAATGTAGACAAGTGTAATGTGCTGCGAATACATAGAAAGAAAGATCCTTAATCATTTAGCTACAATGTAGCAGGTCAGCAACTGGAAGCAGTTAATTCCATAAAATATCTGGGAGTAGGCATTAGGAGTGATTTAAAATGGAATGATCATATAAAGTTGATCGTTGGTAAGGCAGATGCCAGATTGAGATTCATTGGAAGAATCCTAAGGAAATGGAATCCGAAAACAAAGGAAGTAGGTTACAGTACACTTGTTCGCCCACTGCTTGAATATTGCTCACCAGTGTGAGATCCGTACCAGATAGGGTTGATAGAAGAGATAGAGAAGATCCAACGGAGAGCAGCGCGCTTCGTTACAGGATCATTTAGTAATCGCGAAAGCGTTACGGAGATGATAGATAAACTCCAGTCGAAGACTTTGCAGGAGAGACGCTCAGTAGCTCGGTACGGGCTTTTGTTGAAGTTTCGAGAACATACCTTCACCGAGGAGTCAAGCAGTATATCTCGCGAAGAGACCATGAGGATAAAATAAGAGAGATTAGAGCCCACACAGAGGCATACCGACAATCTTTCTTTCCACGAACAATACGAGACTGGAATAGAGAGGAGAACCGATAGAGGTACTCAAAGTACCCTCCGCCACACACCGTCAGGTGGCTTGCGGAATATGGATGTAGATGTAGATGTTGTTTACATCTTTGAGCGGGTTTAGTGACATCTTTCAACAGTCAAAGGGACTGTGTTTGTAAGACAATATCCACAGTCAACGTGTATCTTCCGGAGTTCTGGGTACTGGGGTGATCCAAAGCTTTTTAAATAAAACAAACTTTATTAATATTTTACATCTTTCTTCTTCGTGTCTACGTGTTTGCTGCTCTCTTACGCTAGAGAGCTTCGAATCGTAGTGCAAGATGGTGTGTAACGTAACGAATTCAGTGCGTGAGAAATAGTGTGCGTAATCGAGTTTCGAAATTGAAGAGTTCGTCCGCACATAGAACACCCTCTCGTTCAGCACGACAATGCCAGACCACACACGAACGCTGCGACAACTGCAACAACCCGGCGCCTTGGATTCGCTGTCATCGATCATCCTCCATAAAGCCCCGATTTGGTCCTACCCGATTTTCATCTGTTTCCAAAACTTAAAGAACACCCTGGTTGACTTCTTACAAGGGAAGCCCTCCATCGCACCCCCCTCAGATTTAGTTATAAGTTGGCACAGTGGATAGGCCTTGATAAACTGAACACAGATCAATCGAGAAAACAGGAAGAAGTTGTGTGGAACTATAAAAAAAATAAGCAAAATATACAAACTGAGTAGTCCGTGGGCAAGATAGGGAACATCAATGACAGTGTGAACTCAGGAGCGCCGTGGTCCCGTGGTTAGCGTGAGCAGCTGCGGAAAGAGAGGTCCTTGGTTCAAGTCTTCCCTCGAGTGAAAAGTTTACTTTCTTTATTTTCGCAAAGTTATGATCTGTCCGTTCGTTCATTGATGTCTCTGTTGGCTGTAATAAGTCTGTGTTTTGCAACCGCACCGCAAAACCGTGCGATTAGTAGACGAAAGGACGTGCCTCTCCAATGGGAACCGAAAACATTTGATCGCAAGGTCATAGGTCAACCGATTCCTCCACAGGAAAACACGTCTGATATATTCTATACGACACTGCTGACGGCATGTGCGTCACATGACAAGAATATATTGTCGACCCACCTAACTTGTACACTTGGCAAATGGGTAAAGAGATTCTCCTACCTTGCCCGATTTAGGTTTTCTTGTGGATGTGATAATCACTCCCAAAAAAGTGATCGCATCGGACGGACGGACGGACAGATAATAATTGTCTGAAAATAAAAAATTAAACTTTCCACTTTTTTTATTTTTTATTGTGGTAAAAAAAAATACAGTTGGACGCGAAAAGGCGACTATAAGTTTAGAATGCACGACGATTGCCACTTTTTTTTTATTTGCTGTTTTTAATACATTCTTAATGTGGTTTTACTTTATACCACAACAAAAATAAATGTATCTAGCACCGCATCGTGCTCTGAGAAAAAGGAAACAATATCTCGGCACGTTCCTACACCGAGTTAATGTATATGAGGGGAAAAAAAAAAGAAGTGCTTCATACAGGATGCAGAAGGGTGTGTCGCTACTCTCCTTACGCTTCTTCATCCAGGTACGTCTTCACGTATATCATGTCGTTCCACCGAGAATCGAACTTAGTCATGTCAGCTCACTCAATGAGTATCTTCTCCTACCTGTTGATGATCCAGCTACGTGGAGGGTCGCGTAAGGCACTCCCTAAGTAATTAGAAAAATACTGTCTGTATTTTGGGTTCCGTACGATCTTGCAATGACGTTCTTGTAGGTAGTTCCAAAAGTCTAATACATCTTCAGGTCCATCGTGAAATAAGTAGTGTACCGCATGCGCGCGGATCCACGTGACAGCGTTGGTCTTGGCGCGCGGGAAATACTGTTGATCCGGAAATAGTAGAAACCGAGGTGTAATGTGTTCCGGAGTCACTCGTAGAAAATACGACAAAATTTGTCGCACCAAGCGCGATACGTCTTCTGCCGCGCCACATGTGAGACGGTGTTCGTCCGTGTCTGGTATCCCGCAGTCTACGCAGAGAGGCGATTCCGCCATGTTTATCTTGTGGAGGCGTGATCGGGTGATCTGTTTACCATTGACTGTGATGTACCATGTGGATCGGACGGCTGTGTCCAGTGGAACCGCGTGAATCGTCTTCCACACCACCTTCCAATCAACCTGAGGGCTTTTGGTCTCCACGATGTTTGGTGGGCGCCTCTGCTGTAGGACATGATACATATCCCGCGCCGACGCCTGTATCGTCGGTGGTACTGCGATACGGACATAGCTGTGTTCAATGTAAAAGTTCCCGAAGTAGTAGAAGGGTGGGGGTATGTCTTGCGTCGTCAGTGGGGGCATAAGGGAGGGCGGAGCTAAGGACTCCAACAGCAAACCTGTCAAACTTTCCGGGTGGTGGCGCCACAGCTTGATGTGTGAGCTGACATACAGGGCCACAGCTCTGTCGTGGACATGGACTAGACCAAGACCTCCCCTTTTTGGGGGAAGGGTCAGTGACTCATAACTGACTTTGAAGAGCATGCCGGTACTGACGTAGGCTCCGAATGCCGCTAATAGACGTCGAGCCATCAGTAACGGTGGAAGGCGCGATGCGAGGTAAACATTGACGAAGTGTGTCCTTTGGAGAATGTCGAGGGTCCGCAGACGAAGGTTGAAGATCTGGACCCGAATTTGTTGTAATAAGCGGCGGTAGTTAAGAGCCGCAGCGCGCCGTATGTCGTCGTGAAACTCTATTCCGAGACATTTGATAGTGCCACGAAGCTGTAGGGGTTCGACACACGCTGGGGTCAACCCGTCTCCTATGGTCATGGCGCCCGATTTGGCGACGTTGAGACAGCTGCCGGAAGCCACACCGTACGTGGTAATCCATTCTAGTGCTCTGTTGACATCGTCGCGATTGCGGAACACGAGAACCTGGTCGTCTGCGTATGCTGTACAGTGAAATGTGACGTCACGTAGGGTAAGATCGGTGAGGCGTTGACGGAGACCACAGAGGAGCGGTTCCAGTGCCAGAGCATATAGTAACGTCGACAAGGGGCAGCCTTGACGCACGGAGCGGAAAATCGGGAGGGACTGCGAGAGACGCCCGTTAACGAGCACTTTGGAAGTCGCCCCTCGGAGGAGGCGCATCACGACGTCTGTGAATTGCTGTGGGTACTGCATGTGCTGGAGAACGGACGTTAGGTACGCGTGATCCACTCGATCAAAGGCTTGGCTAAAATCTAGTGATGCCAGCGCTCCCGGGATGCGGCGTGCCCTGGCTAGGGCTATTAAGTCACGGTAGCGACACAGTGCTGTGTGGATGTTGTTGATACCCCCAGGGAAGTCTGATCTGGCGAGATGACGTAAGGTAGGGTCGGTCGTAGACGGTTTGCTAATAGTCTGGTGAATATCTTCATGTCGCAGTTGACGAGTGTGAGCGGGCGGTAATGTTGTATTCGAGCCCCACCTTTATGCTTGTGAACCGGTATAATTATTCCTTCTACGAAGGTCGCAGGGAGCGGCACCGCGGGGGACATAAGCTCCCGACAGATGTCTGTTAACTTGGGAGCCAGAAAATACTGGAAAGTTCTATAAAACTCCACAGGGAGCCCGTCGGGGCCAGGAGACTTATTCGCCGCTCCTTTACCGATGGCGTCGATAACTTCATCTTCCGTAATGTCGTTCAATAATTCAGTTTGGAAATCCTGTGGGACAATGCCGTAAACCAGTTGTGAGACTGCTGTCACCGTCGTCGGGTCGGAACATTGAGCAGAATAAAGTCGTGCGTAATGGGCGAAGAAGGCTGCAGCAATATCGCGTTGTGTGGTGTGATGATGGCCGTCCTCAGTGGTGATGGCATGTATCAGCGCCCGTCTTCGCAGTGTACGTTCTCGGATGACGTGGTACATGGTGGGTCGTTCCGTTGCGAGTCTGTCTTGTGTCCGCGCTCGGACGAACGTCCCTTCGAGGTGTCGGCGCGTATGGACTACGATCTGTGCTCTCGCACGCTGAACTGTCAGCTGTCGTTCCGGTGTGGGTGGCAAGGAGGCGCATTCGCGAAGAACGGTGAAATAAAAATCAAGGGTCTGCCGCCTCCAAGCAGCAGTCTCACGACCATACGTAATAAAGGTTCGCCGTAGGGCCGGCTTGGCGCAGGTTAACCACCAACTAATTGACGTAGGATACGTTGGGAGGCGGCAGACGCACAAACTCCACGTGTCTTCGATGGCGCGTCGACAATCCGGAGAAGCGAGATGAGCAAGGTTTAATTTCCAGGGATGTCGGCTGCGCCACACCCGTTGGCGACAAAGGGTGACGGCACATATATAGGCCTCGTGATCAGAAAAGGCTACTGGCCACACCTCCGCGTCACTCACCGTTGCCGCGAGAGAACGGGAGACGTAAATCCTATCGATGCGACTAGACGAGTGACTCGTGAAATTGGTGTATCCCGGTCGATTTCCTCGGACATGTTCCCATGTATCTACCAGCTGGAGATCGCCGATGAGTGTCCCAAGTTCGGGGCACGACGAATGGCGTGGCAGCTGATCTTTAGGTGCTTGGGTGCAATTGAAATCGCCCCCTAATATAAAGTCATTGTGCCTGCCCTGAAAAAGCGGTGCTATTCCTTCTGCGAAGAAGAGCGATCGGCCACGACGGCGATTCGTTCCGGAAGGGGCGTACACATTGATAAACCGGACGCCTTGCACCGTTACGGCCATTCCTCTAGCGTCGGGGAGACATTGGACTTCGTCCGCCTCGAGGCCCTCTCTGAGGAGAATGGCGACTCCACTGTTAGTTGGCGAGGCGTGGGACACATGAGCCGTATAACCATACATACCCGGGAAATCGGCGACGAAGACTTCTTGGAGAAAGACAATGTCAACGTCTGCTGCATTGAGCATGTCTTGGAGCAGCGACAACTTCGTACGTGTCCGAATGGTGTTAATGTTGATGGTCGTTAAGCGATAGGTCTGTAGATCGTCTCCTGCGGTGGGGGCTGCCGTCAGTGTCGCCGTAAAAGGTGGGGCTTGTGATCTGCTGGCCGCGTCCGCGCCGTCATCTGTTGCTACTCGGGAGGGGCCGAGGTGTGGGAGGAGTGACCCCTCTCCTCATCCACCACAGCGGCCGTAGAATCGTCTTCAATGTCATCCGCCCAAGGTCCGTAAGTTAACGGTGGCTGCGGTAGAACACTTGAGGGCTGAGTGACTAAGGGTGAATCCGCAGTTGTTTCCGGTTGTGTACCAACGGCGGGCGCTGTGCTGGCCATCCGTTTGTCCGAGAGAGCGGAATCAGTTTTGTCAAAATCAGACAAAGTGACAGGTGAGGTCGATCTCGTGTCATCCATTTTCCTCGTCGTTTCGTCGGCCGTCCGGTCGTCAACTGGAGAAGACGTCCGCTGGAGGCAATCGTCTGAAGGTATGCGACGTCGCTTTTTATGTTTTCTCGGTGACCTTTGTTTGCGGACGTGGGTTTGTGTGTCCGAAAGAGTTTGTGGTTCCCGTATAGCATCCCCCTCAGGTAGAAAGGCAGAGGTAGGTACAACCCTAGCGTCGAGTTCCATTCTCTCGTCCGAATCTTCATGTGGAGTCGATGGGCGGCGTTCTTCAACCCCTGCAGATACCGTAATGGTGTTGGTTAATCCAGGACCGGCGACAGGTGCGCATTCTAACGCTTCCTGTCTCCCGGGGGGGGGGGGGGGGGGGGGTTGTCGTCTGTCCTGACGGTCGATCGTGTCACCTCTGCGTAATTGAGGGGGAGGGCCGTGAGCGTAGGAGGTGGTGTCGTGTCATGCAATGGAAGTTGTGTAACCCGACGTTGAATACACGCCGAGCGCACATGACCCTCCTGGCCGCAACCAGAACAAGTACGAGGTTGGCCGTCGTACATTATTATTGCTCGACAGCCACCTATGACTAAGTAGGACGGCACATGTTTCTACAATTCAATTTTCACTTGTCGGACGCCGTTGAGGACTTGGTACGTCTCGAAGGTGTTCCATTTTTCGGCCACGTGGCTAATTACCGTCCCATAAGGGCGGAAAGCTGAGGTAACGACGTCCGGTGGTACTTCGAAAGGGAGTTCGAAGACTCTTAGTGTGCGTAATCCTAGTCCAGCATGGTCAACACTAACCTCTCCGATGTGACCATCGGAGTGTTTGAACTTGAGAGTGTTCGCGCATCTGTTCAACTGCGTGACATAACTCGTCATCGACCATCTTGACGTAAACGACGCTACTTGTGATGGATAGGTGGATACCGATGATGTGCTGTGCTGGTATTTGAACTTCGTCACGGATGAATCGTTCGACTTCAAAGGCTCGTGGTCGTGCGTAGTCGGGCTGGAAGCTGATCTTGATGGTAGCTTTTGTGTACGAATGAGCCATGGCGACTCAGTGTTAACGGACGCGAGTATTAGCTGCGGCGAGGAAGTAAACAAACTACGCGCGCTCGCGACTCTGCCGACGGGACCGCGACTCTGCGGACGGGACGTAAACAAGACGTCCTCGCCGCTCACCGGCCGAAAGCAGACTGCCACTCGAGGGAAGACTTGAACCAAGGATCTCTCGTTCCGCAGCTGCTCACGCTAATCACGGGACCACGGCGCTCCTGAGCTTACAATATGCTTGATGTTGCGTATCTTGCCCATGGATTACTCAGTTTGTGTATATTCATTGTATTTTTCATAGTTCCACATAACTTCTTCCTGTTTTCTCGATTGATCTGTGTTCAGTTTTTCAAGGCCTATCCACTGTGCCAGCTTATAACTAAATCTGAGGGGGGTGCGATGTGCGATGGGGAGGTTCCCTTGTTAGATAATTACGAAGCGGTGCAAGCAGAGGTGAGGTTGTGACTCCGTCAGCAAAGTCAAACATTCTACAGAGGAGGTGTCAAAAAACTGATCTCTCGTTGGGAGAAATGTGTTCGTCACCAGGGTGACTAAGTTGATAAATAAATATGTAAACATGAAGAATAAACATGTAGAATGTTACTAAAGTTTGTTTTATTTAAAATGCTTTAAAATTTTTCACGTAAAATGGTAGGCTTCACTTTCAGCAAGCCCTCGTGGATCCGAGTAGTCATCTTAAACAAATGTTTCATTCCTTTCGGATTATTTTCATGGTGTTGCTAATATCTTTGTCCAGCAGTGCAGAAGTATACAGCTTTATTTTTGAACCAATCACTAGTCAGAAATTTCCAAAGTTTCTTAACTACATCGGAATACCGGACATTCTTGCATATCATTCGCTGTTGGAAATAGTCTCATAAATTTTGGTTTATCCAGCTTAAAGAGACGAGAGGTGTTAAATATATAACGCGCTGTATATCACATTATTGACAGTATTGAGTTTTCACTGGAATATAGTTGCATATCACACGAGACATGCTACCATAACAACGGCTGTCTTTTTTTCTCTTTCTAAGTTGAGCTCTTTGTAGTTGTGGAGATGATCATCCTGGAAGAACGTTTGATATCGATGAAAACGGCGATTGTGGCTGATGTAAGTTTTACTCGTTGAATGAAAGCATAGAAAGGAGAATAAATCGATCATACTGGAAGCAGAATGTCAAGAAAAATAGAAGGAACAGTGGAATATCGTACATTTCGCAGGTTGTAAAGACGTGCCTGAAAAACTACATCAGTTGTGATACGTGCAAGAACGTTGTATATCTTTATAACGTATAAATTGTATACTAGAATAATTTGTTTGCTCTGGCCGTTGATGTGAGCAAAACAACATAATGGCAATGGCACTTTTGTACAACTACTTCGTTTTGACAGGACATTTTACAATAGTGTGCGGCGGTGCGGGTTGGTCTCACACTATCCTTTAAACAATCAGTCCACCTAGCTGGATGGGTTTCAGGTTATCTGTCCTTTCATGCAGATGGTAGATACTGGTTTAGCCGACAAAAGCAGCGTGGACGAAAATTCGACGGCCACATAACTCCAGTCCATGGGCAGTAGCTGAAAGCTGAACTATCCCGATTTCAGTTATGCAATGTTTCTTACTGTCTCTATTACGAGTTCACTTCACGCCCGAAAGCAGCCAGAAGACATTTAGTCCGACACGACACTCTGAACGTTCGAAACAGTCACTGACAGTCGTTCAGCAGGCCTCTTGTAAAGACTGTCCATTGTGGTTTCAGTTGCCTGAGGCTGCAGTCGTGTGTGTGTCGTCTGTTGTTGACGAAGGTCTTAATGGCCGAAAGCTTTAATTGTGAGAGTCTGTTGTGCCTATCTGCGACTCACATTATCTGCTATCTAGTGAGTAGCAACTTTCCTTTTCATAATATTGTTGCAAATAAATTTAATACTCAACACGCCTTCTGGCTACCTTTTACAAAATCAAGCTCACTCGGACACACATCAGAAATTCCCCTCTTGCACAATAACGTTCGCATGCATACATTTACATAGTTTTAATACAATATCACATTCTCCCTTTGCATATGTCCTCCATTCACTCTCTCAGTCTCTCCAAAACGCTCACACAACCAAAACACGATTGAATAATAATTTTCCAAAGTACTTTTAATTACGTCTTAAATCTGTGGTAGTGAAACTAACGAAAATTCCAGAAAATTTGATTATATGAACCTATCCTCTTGGTTGTAGTTGCAGTTCATACTGTAGATGAATACATTACAGTCCCTAACTCAGTTTCACAGGACCAAAGCGGTCATTATGTGTTTTAGGTAAAAATTTATATCTCCGAAAGTATTAGAGTTATTGATTTCAAATTTTAACAGTAAGGTTGTATTATCCATAGAATTTGGTATACAAAGTATGAGAAAGATCGATTGATATTTAATAGTACTTCTCCAGATTCATAGAGAGTATGTGTAATGTATTGAAAGCAGCGTGAGGCAAGTACACTGCTCGCTCGGGCCAGTAGCCAGCGTCAGCTGCGCCAGCGTGAGAACCAAAATTTGCTCTCCTCTCTGCTCAACGGCAAGCTACGCTTTCAATGCAAGATGACAACTCGTAATAATTTGCTTCGTTACAAGTGTCGCTAAAGTTTGTTTCAGGACATAGTTTCCTGCCTTGGGACTGTACTTCCGCATTAATCGGAAAAAGGAAGAGTAACGGATATCATGACTGACTATGAATGGACATATGCAATATCTGAAGCTTGTTACACTTCTTTCATTACACAGGAAATGAGCCAGAATGACTTTATTGCTGTCACTGCTCTTCAAGGAATTAGGAAGTGGGACCTAAACTTTAAAATTACTGGGTACTAGGAATTATCAGTGCAGGTGGTCCAAATACAATCTGTGTCTCAGTCATAATGATATTCACCCTTGGGTATGTCGTTCTCTGCTAAAAACAAAAGCGAAAATCAGCCTCAAGTTAACATTCGGCACTACTGGGGCAGCCAATGGGAGTATGCATAAAATGGCAAGCGTATGCAGTCTGTCTTTAGCAGATATCCCTACAGCTTGTTCCGGCATATGGCGATACACATTAGTTTACATGATATTCAAACATGAGAGAGACGTGCATAGAGAGATTTGAGACTAGATTGTCCTATGAAAAAAATACCCTGATGCACGTCTTCCTGCCTAAAGAGTATGGTATAAGCCGTGTTCAGTCAAATCTATTCCCACGGAGCCACCCACCCACACACACACACACACACACACACACACACAAGCGCGCGCGCGGTGTTCTGACATAGTGAGAACACTGTCCGCATATTTGCAGTTTAAGATATAGTCATTCATATATTGATATGTAGTGTCTCTTCTATTGGACATGTCGAACAGAATATATATATATATATATATATATATATATATATATATATATATATATATATATATATATATTGGCC
Organism: Schistocerca serialis cubense; assembly: GCF_023864345.2. Lineage (NCBI taxonomy): Eukaryota > Metazoa > Arthropoda > Insecta > Orthoptera > Acrididae > Schistocerca > Schistocerca serialis. The sequence continues at coordinate 842,032,416 of NC_064640.1, read as the reverse complement.
GCGCGGGATTAGCCGAGCGGTCTTAGGCGCTGCAGCCATGGGCTGTGCGGCTGGTCCCGGCGGAGGTTCGAGTCCTCCCTCAGGCATGGTTGTGTGTGTTTGTCCTTAGGATAATTTAGGTTAAGTAGTGTGTAAGCTTAGGAACTGATGACCTTAGGAGTTAATTCCCATAAGATTTCACACACATTTTAACACACACACACACACACACACATATATATATATATATATATATATATATATATATATATATACATACATATATATATATATATATATATATATAGGGTGTCCCAGCTATCTTGTCCACCCAAAATATCTCTGGAACAACAACAGCTATTGGAAAACGACTTTCACCGGTATCAATGTAGGGCTGGGGCCCATGAATGTACATATTTGGAAACATTCTAAAACGAAAACATATGTGTTTTTTAACACAAACTTATGTTTTTTTTAAATAGACCTCCTATATTTTTTCTTCAGCAATCCATAGCATGACAAAGCACATACACAATGGCGTTGATTGCATCGCAATATTCCCATTACATCCCGAGATATTGAGACGCGAAGTTGACGCTTGAAACACCCGACATGCGCTGCTAGCGCACGTCCTGAGGCTCAGGCGTGAACCCCATGCTGCCCGTAATCGCAGTAGGATTGCAGCAGACCTTATTATTCGTTTCGGACCTCTTGATAAGTTTGGAAGTATGATTACGCATGTCAATCACATCGCGATTACGGGCAGCATGGGGTTCACGCCTGAGCCTCAGGACGTGCGCTAGCAGCGCATGTCGGGTGTTTCAACCGTCAACTTCGCGTCTTAATATCTCGGGGTGTAATGGGAATATTGCGATGTAATCAACGTCATTGTGTATGTGCTTTGTCATGCTATGGATTGCTGAAGAAAAAATATAGGAGGTCCATTTAAAAAAAACATAAGTTTGTGTTAAAAAACACATATGCTTTCGTTTTAGAAGGTTTCCAAATATGTACATTCATGGGCCCCAGCCCTACATTGATACCGGTGAAAGTCGTTTTCCAATAGCTGTTATTGTTCCAGAGATATTTTGGGTGGACAAGATAGCTGGGACACCCTGTATATATATAAACAGAACGAATAGCCATCTAGCCCCACTGCTTGTAGCATTCGTTAAGTCCTTATATATTTAACAAGCCATAGCTTGTAAAAAACATGGCCTCATCTGTAAATAACACGAAAGGAGAATAATTGTGGTATTGTGCATATTGCTGAAGAAATCAATTTGAAAACTCCACTTAACAAGGGAAGTCCAATGGCTGCAACGACTGCACGTTCTCTTGTTTGATACGGGTGCAAATGTTGTTTGTGTAAGATTACGAAAACAGTGGTTTGGCTTGTGTTCAGAGTTCATGCAACTCGTGGCATGATTGTCCCCAATAGTGTGTAATACATGCTCTTCCATATCTGGTATTTTGGCATACCTCACAGTATCTTCTATTCTGACAAGGAAGGATCCAATTTCTCATAGGCACGAATGTGCAGATGGAGAAATAGTGTGATGTTGTTGCTGTCGCTGCGGAAACAGTTCAGTATAGCTTCGTTGTGGAGCTATTCTATTTGCATTCAGTGAACCCATACACAACTTGCATCTGGAAACCTACCCATACCGCTTTGTATCACTGTTAACGTACAGCATTGCCGATAAAAAGAATACAAGTCTGTGATAGAACCGATTCTCTGCCTCGTGATGACTGGGTGTTGTGTGATGTCCTTAGGTTAGTTAGGTTTAAGTAGTTCTACGTTCTAGGGGACTGATGACCATAGATGTTAAGTCCCATAGTGCTCAGAGCCATTTGAACCATTTTTTTGATAGAACCGAGCAGTACTGAGTGCAAGCTTGATGGAGAAGAGGAAATTGGGCATGCTTGAGGGAGAAGAGGAAACAGAGTGTTGTATGTTAACCGGGGACCTAGAAACGACGGAGAGGCTCCGTCCCCGCCGCAGCCGCAGTGGTCCAAAACCCCACGACGACTACCGCAGTCCACTTCACCCCTCCGCACCCCCCCCCCCCTCCCCCCACACCGAACCCAGGGTTATTGTGCGGTTCGGCCCCCTGTGCCGCCCCGCCCCCCCCCCCCCCTCCAGGGGACGTCTCACACCAGATGAGTGTAGCCCCTATGTTTGCGTGGTAGAGTAATGGTGGTGTAAGCGTACGTGGAGAACTTGTTTGCGCAGCAATCGCCGACATAGTGTAGCTGAGGCGGAATAAGGGGAACCAGCCCGCATTCGCCGAGGCAGATGGAAAACCGCCTAAAAACCATCCACAGACTGGCGGGCGCACCGGACCTCGACAGAAGTCCGCCGAGCGGATTCGTGCCGGGGACCAGGTGCCCCTTCCCACTCCGGAAAACCGTGCTTTAGACCACTCGGCTAATCGGGCGGGCTAACTGGATGTTACTGTTGTAAGCAACAAGCACTGTGAGTGAATAGAAAATGTTCGTTTCCAAATAAGACATACAAAACATACTGTCCACATATCTTGCGCCGTGTGTGTGTGTGTGTGTGTGTGTGTGTGTGTGTGTGTGTGTGTGTGTGAATTCATTCCTAAGGGACCAAACTGGTGAGGTCATCAGTCCCTAGACTTACACACTACATAAACTAACTTATGCTAAGAACAACACACACACCCATGCCCGAGGGAGGACTCAAACCTCCGCCGGGAGGGGCCGCGCAATCCGTGACATGGCGCGTCAAACCATGCGGCCACACCGTTGCGCTGTTGTGCACATATTTAGTGCAGTACAGTGAAAGCTTTGCATTAAACAGTGTCTTTGAAAATCATGTATTTTTTATGCGAGCTATATTCCCCTGGCGAAGAAATATAAGAAGTGCGCCGAAATGAACCAGAGACAAGATAAAAAGGACATGTAAAGCGAGCAATTTACCAGCCACATGAACTGGCAGGTTCTGATATATTTGTTTTATATTAAAAGTCCATTAAATTATGATTGTATAATAAATGATGCTGCACAAATAGCCTGAAACAGCAAGGGGTATGTAGCATCGAGTTAAATATGCAAAATTATATGTTTGTGTCTAAAGTCGCATTTTATTTGTTTTCGCCTAGTGGCAATCCCCTGGAATGCTGTCGTCCCACTTGGCTCCCAAGTACGTGTGTCAAGTACCTATTTCGGAAGCAAGTATGACGACTGCGTGCCAGGGAATGACCTGATGATGGTACTGTGTGCCGAAAATGGTTGGTCGTGCGGTAGCGTTCTCGCTTCCCACGCCCGGGTTCTCGGGTTCGATTCCCGGCGGGGTCAGGGATTTTCTCTGCCTCGTGATGACTGGGTGTTGTGTGATGTCCATAGGTTAGTTAGGTTTAAGTAGTTCTAAGTTCTAGGGAACTGATGACCATAGATGTTAAGTCCCATAGTGCTCAGAGCCATTTGAACCATTTGAACCGAAAATGGTAGCCACAAGGCAAAACATATAAACTTCGACTTTAGAGGCAAACATGTACTTGTTCAGTACTGTTCTGGTCGCCGTTCCACGGACAATATGTTATGAATAGATAAAGCTTTCCAAGGTTTCCATGACTTCTGGAAGAAAATGTTAAACACCACCAACACACTCGGCATTTTCTTCTGAATGCTCAATTGTGGAATATAATTACGTTACTTCGAAAATTATTATCAAATCCTCTTCTAAGTTACTGCAAAGTAAATGGAGTGCTATATACTTTGTGAGTGACAGAGAAGAATAGGTTGATAGTGTACATACTGCACACTGTTGAGAAAAAGATGATTTTTCAAGAGAATAACACATGAAAGTGGTCGAAGCCATCATCACTCGTTTAATCGTAATGCCGGGTGATCAAAAAGTTAGTATAAATTTGAAACTTAATAAACCACGGAATAATATAGATAGAGAGGTAAAAATTGACACACGTCCTTGGAATGACATGGGGTTTTATTAGAACAAAAAGAAAAAAGATGCTAGATGCGTGTAAGATCTCTTGCGCGCGTCGTTTGGTGATGATCGTATGCTCAACCGCCACTTTTGTCATGCTTGGCCTCCCAGGTCCCCAGACCTCAGTCCGTGCGATTATTGGCTTTGGGGTTACCTGAAGTCGCAAGTGTATTGTGATCGACCGACATCTCTAGGGATGCTGAAAGACAACATCCGACGCCAGTGCGTCACCACAACTCCGGACATGCTTTACAGTGCTGTTCACAACATTATTCCTCGACTACAGCTATTGTTGAGGAATGATGGTGGACATATTGAACATTTCCTGTAAAGAACATCATCTTTGCTTTGTCTTACTTTGTTATGCTAACAATTGCTATTCTGATCAAATGAAGTGCCATCTGTCGGACATATTGCGAACTTTTGTATTTTTTTGGCTCTAATAAAACCCCATGTCATTCCAAGCATGTGTGTCAATTTGTACCTCTTTATCTACATTATTCCGTGATTTATCCTGTTTTCAAATTTATACCGACTTTTTGATCACACGGTATGTACAGAAGGATCTCATAGACGATTAGTAAGCGTTCTTTCTCTCTCTCTCTCTCTCTCTCTCTCTCTCTCTCTCTCTCTCTCTTTGAGTGTGTGTGTGTGTGTATGTGTGTGTGTGTGTGTGTGTGTGTGTGTGTGTGTGTGTGTGTTTTAACGTCCATACATTAGCAGACGCGTCGCCTGCGGTGCCAAATGTCGGCAGGTCAGACAGTGAGCCTCTGTCTGTACGCCCACTACAGCTCTGTGTATGCGGGAAGCTGGAGATGGGGGCATTGCTAATGTTATTTCATGTGGAGCTGCGATGGAGGCCCTTGGCCGAGACGATGTCTCATAACAAGATCGAGTTGGCGGCCGCCACGATACCAACACAGGCACTCTTGAACGATCGGTGCAGTGAACACAGGAGGACCTTAACATCGGTTTGTTGCAGTATTCTCGAACATATTCTCGGTTCTAATATAATGAATGTCCTTGAGACAGAGAAGTAGCTGTCCATGCATCAGCACGGCTTTAGAAAGCATCGCTCCTGCGAAACGCAACTCGCCCTTTTTTCACATGATATCTTGCGGACCATGGATGAAGGGTATCAGACGGATGCCATATTCCTTGACTTCCGGAAAGCGTTTGACTCGGTGCCCCACTGCAGACTCCTAACTAAGGTACGAGCAAATGAGATTGGTTCCCAAACATGTGAGTGGCTTGAAGACTTCTTAAGTAATAGAACCCAGTACGTTGTCATCGATGGTGAGTGTTCATTAGAGGTGAGGGTGTCATCTGGAGTGCCCCAGGGAAGTGTGGTAGGTCCGCTGTTGTTTTCTATCTACATAAATGATCTTTTGGATAGGGTGGATAGCAATGTGCTGCTGTTTGCTGATGATGCTGTGGTGTAAGGGGAGGTGTCGTCGTTGAGTGACTGTAGGAGGATACAAAATGACTTGGACAGGATTTGTGATGGGTGTAAAGAATGGCAGCTAACTCTAAATATAGATAAATGTAAATTAATGCAGATGAATAGGAAAAAGAATCCTGAAATGTTTGAATACTCCATTAGTAGTGTAGCGCGTGACACAGTCACGTCGATTAAATATTTGGGCGTAACACTGCAGAGCGATATGAAGTAGGACAAGCATGTAATGGCAGTTGTGGGGATGGCGGATAGTCGTCTTCGGTTCATTGGTAGAATTTTGGGAAGATGTGGTTCATCTGTAAAGGAGACCGCTTATAAAACACTAATACGACCTATTCTTGAGTACTGCTCGAGCGTTTGGGATCCCTCTCAGGTCGAATTGAGGGAGGACATAGAAGCAATTCAGAGGCGGGCTGCTAGATTTGTTACTGGTAGGTTTGATCATCATGCGAGTGTTAAGGAAATGCTTCAGGAACTCGGGTGGGAATCTTTGGAGGAAAGGAGGCGTTCTTTTCGTGAATCGCTACTGAGGAAATTCAGAGAACCAGCATTTAAGGCTGACTGCAGTACAGTTTTACTGCCGCCAACTTATATTTCGCGGAAAGACCAGAAAGATAAGGGAAGAGAGATTAGGGCTCGTACAGAGGCATATAGGCAGTCATTTTTCCGTCGTTCTGTTTGGGAGTGGAAGATGGAGAGAAGATGCTAGTTGTGGTACGAGGTACCCTCCGCCACGCACCGTATGGTGGATTGCGGAGTATGTATGTAGATGTAGACTCCTTTAAAACAGTGTATTCTGCAGTGTGATAGGAATACACTAGGCAGAATATGGAAGCTATTTTTTGCTTGTTTTTAAATCAGTTGCATATTTCTCCTATCCTAATAGGCTGCGTTCACACTGCCGGCCGGGCCGGGCCGGGCTGACGCGTACTGGCTCGGCTCGTGCCTAGCCAGCTCAGGCCGACGAGTAGTGCATTCACATTGCGCGCCGCGCCGAGCCGGGACGGCGAAATGGGGGAAAATTCACTTCTCCGATTTTCATGTTTTAAAAATTCTTAGCGGTATATAAGACTTCGCCACATCGTTTTATGAACTTATTTTTTCCTTAAAAGCGTTACTTACGTCGTGAAAAAAGAAAAAGTCTACTTTTCGTTTCGCGTGATTTCTTAGTTTCGTAACGCTTCCCAACCGGTTTTGAAGAAAGTATGCAGCTAAAGAATCTGATTTTTGTACATGTGGTAGTGCAACATCTTAGCTTCGCATTGAATCATTTATCTTTCCATATTTCTTAACAGTCATTGTGAAATGATGCTATTTGTCAACGTTGTGCACTTGATTTACAAATCTTGTAGTGAAAAAGTTATGTAGCGGGTAGCTTACTGTTAGATCCGTTTTAGACCATACATTGTTGGAAATGAAATGTAGCTGAAAGTACCAAAAAGTTTTTGAAATGATAATGATACTGATATCTGTCTCTGGTCTCAAGTAATGCGAGATATTCAGTGGCGTCAGTGCCGCGTCCTCAAGCCACGGAGTTCGCGCGGTTACAGCTTGGTTTAGTGTAGTCATATAATGCAGCACAGAAAAAAACTAATTACTAGTAATCAGCGCAGACCTAGTGCCGGCCCCTCTTATCATTTTAATGGTCTCATTCTCTAGATAAATCCAAATGTATAAGAATTTTTCCCTCGGCTACCGGACAATCATCTGCTATGCTTTTATAATTGGCCACACGTTGCATCACAAAAGACAAACAATTATTTGTCATCAACGTCCTACAATTAGTATGATGTAAATTTCGTATTTCGAACTAAAAGATAACTGAAGCGCAATTCTGTAGTCTCGTTGTCTACTTTGGCACAAAAAATAATGGAGAGTTAATGAAACTACTATAGATCGGCACAGATGTGCGTTTCATTGTTCTTCATTGTTTTTTTTTTTCTTTCTCGGCTGGCTGCGCTGCACTGTCAAGGTAATTCCCACTCTTTGGCTAAATGGCTGGCGGGAGGCCAAATAAATAAAATTTAAAAAGATCCCCACCCTTCGACAGCTGACAAACAAGCCAGTAGAAAACGCAGCTGCAGTCAACAGTTGCTCGCCTTTAGCTAGTCTGTGCTGTCGTGTAGAACAATGTCTTCACTCTTTTATTGGTATTGTTTTGACTCTGCAGTAACTCGTCGAGTTTTGAAGTACAGAAGAACTAGGAGGTTATGGATTCATCCCATAAATAGCGACAGACATTTAGGAGAGTTTTTTTCTTTATATGAAGAACTTAAAAACTATCCTGAAAAATTTTATTCAAATTGCGGAATGAATCATAATACATTTCAGTATGTGCTGCAGAACATTCAAGACAAAATTTCTAAACAGAACACAAATTTTCGCAGAAGTATAACAGCAGAAGAAAAATTGTGTATAACGGTAAGGTAAGATTCGTTAGTACACAGTTTTTGGTTTGCAGTAGAACTTTGTACAGCATTCACTACCTCCAATTAATTGTAGTCATGCTTTTGTATTTTAAATTTCACAAACGCTTACCTCTGAGGGGAAGAGTGTTTATGGGAGTCCTGAGAATCATTAGGAAGTAATTAGCTTCGTCATTTTGGGTAATGTCTTGCTGTGCCTTCAACGAAGAATCGCAGAAATACTCCTTCAGAATTTTCCAACTTTTTTCTTCTTTTTTCTTCATGATGCAGCGCTTGGCAGTGGTCATGGTTCATCATGTGGAGCCACTGATGACCTCACAGAATTCTTTTCATTTCCTTGTAAGATAGACAGATTGATAGGCGAAGAGTTTTGAGATAATGCCCTATGACTTAGTGGTTCTATTTCCACTGATAAGGAACTGCCACAGCATGACTTTACAATGCATTATCATCTGGTAGGGACACATTTCCGTCCCTCAGTGACACTCATATCTGTCTCCGTTTACAAGTAAATGCGAACTATTCAGTGGCGGCAATGCCGCGATCGCTGTCAAGCTATTGTTGTAAATGCATGTAAATACGGTAGATTAAATAAATGAAATAAAAGTAATTTCGCATGTATCATTATAATAAACGTAATTTTTCCTCACTGATTGTGAAATGTGAGGTAACATCTTAAAATAAAAGACGTGTGCAGTCACACTTGTGATGAAAGCAGAAGGGAGACGTGTGATGCGTGTATTGCAGAAGCTGTAGTGCTGCTCCACAGGCTCGCGCCTGCGGTCGGCTCGCGCCGGCAATATTAAACACTCCGGATGTCGCCGGCTCGGCTCCGGGAGGCTCACGCCGTGTCGGCGCGGCCCGGCCGCCAGTGTGAACACCGCAATTCAGAACCATGTGTTTGATATCGAAGCGGACGGCGGCCCGGCCAGGCTCGGCTCGGCCCGGCCGGCAGTGTGAACGCAGCCTTATCCCAGTAGTAGTGGTGTGTGCGTGTATTGTGTATTAAACCGGGGACCTAGAAACGACGGACAGGCTTCGTCCCGCCGTAGTCCTCAGTGGTTCACAACCCCACAACAGACCACAGCAGTCCACCAACCTCACCGCCGCCCCACACCGAATCCAGGGTTATTGTGCGGTTCGGCCCACACTGCACACGGGACCGCCCCCCCCCCCCCCCCCCTGGTAACGTCCCAAATGTTCGCGTGGTAGAGTAAGTACGGTGTACGCGTATGTGGAGACAGTGTTTGTGCAGCAATCGCCGACATAGGGTAACTGAGGCGGAATAAGGGGAACCAGTCTGCATTCGCCAAGGTAGATGGAAAACCGCCTTGCAAACCATCCACAGGCTGGCCAGCACACCGGACCTCGACACTAACCCGCTAGGCAGATTCGTGCCAGGGACCGGCACGCCTTTCTGTTCGGGAAGCAACGCGTTAGACCGCGCGGCTAGCCGGTAGAAGGATTCCCAGCCCTTAGAATAATCTGTTAGTGACATAATTGTTTTAACGCAATAATACTGAATGGATAATTTCCTATAAGTCTTGGCGCACAGGAGGAGCGTATTTGTTCTTCAATAATGCATTGTGGAAATAGTTTAATAGGGGAAAACCATGTGATTTGATAAATTATCACTTTTTGGTAATTTTTTTACATTCACAGTCCCATATTTGTATGTGTGTCTTCTTGAAAAGTGGGTGTTTGTGGAACACTGGAAAAAATCTTCAAAATTGTAACGAATTTCCCCAAAAATGTCAATAGCGCCATTCGCTGGTGTGCCTCCAGAATGTGCACTGTGATGGTGGTGGTTAAATATTGACAGCCTCTTACTTACTTGGCTTCTTAACAAATGGGGAAAAACGGTACAATTGTAACGAATTAGTCTTTAACTTTAATCAGCATTATACACTGGTGTGTTTGCAGGGTGTGCACGGTGGTGGTTATTGTGAACCATTAAAAGTCCCTTATTTACGTGTGTATTCTTGAAAAGTGGGAAAAATCGTCCGAATTGTAGAATGCAGTGTGCAAGCAGGGGATACCAGTGAGTGCGATACTGTGCTGGAAATTGCAAATATCACCTAAATTTGCTGCTGCTGACACTTCACGATGTTCTTGCTCAACTGAAATACAGATCACGAATGCCGAGTGTCATCTCAGGACGCCGTGTACACGAAGATTGGTGGTAGTGGGGGGGGGGGGGGCAATTGGAACACACTAATAGCACAGAAGGGGTGTCCGTCTAAAAGTGGGCAGGTAAAACACAGTAAGGTAGTTGTAGAAACGATTGGTATTCTAGTTGTAAATTGTCGTAGCTGTGTTGGGAAAGAACCAGAGCTCCAAGCCGTAATAGAAAGCACTGAAGCTCAAATAGTTGTAGGTACAGAGAGCTGGCTAAAGCCGGAAATAAGTTCAGCCGAATTTTTTTTCAAACGATCTAACAGGTTAGATTAAATACAGTTGGTGGTGGAGTATTTATTGTTGTCAGAGGTAGTTTGCCTTGTAACGAAATTGAAGTAGATAGTTCGTGTGAAATAGTATGGGTAGAGGTTATATTTGACAATCGGATTAAACTATTAATTGGATCGTTTTACCGAGCCCCCGACTCAGAAGATATAGTTGCTGAACAGTATAAAGAAAACTTGAGTCTCATTTCAAATAAGTGCCCCGCTCATACAATTATAGTCGGTGGTGACTTCAATCTACCCTCGATATGCTGGAAAAATTATACGTTCGAAGCCGGCGGCAGGCATAAAACGTCATCCGAAATTGTACTGAATGCTTTCCCAGAAAATTATTTTGAACAATTAGTTCATGAGCCCACTCGAAGCGTAAATGGCTGCGAGAGCATACTTCACCTTTTAGCAACAAATAATCCTGGACAAATAGTGAGTATTACGGTATATTGATAATTTTTACTTATGGACCGTCTGACAGCAACTGAATAAAACACAATTTTAGTACCATACGCGTTTCGCCTTTATTTTCTGCAAGGCATCATCAGTGGCAGGCTGCGTGGACAATTTCTTACATATTACGCTCCTGTTGCATTTTTGGAGTTGTTGTTCTTCTTATGAAAGCCAATTTGCGGTTTTTCCCCACATTCCACAGCACTATGAACTGAACGCTTGTTTCAATGCAGTTCATACTGCTGTGGAATGTGGGGAAAAAATCGCAAATTGGCATTCATAAGAAGAAGAACAACACCAAAAATGCAACAGGAGCGTAATATGTAAGAAATTGTCCACGCAGCCTGCCACTGATGATGCCTTGCAGAAAATAAAGGCGAAACGCGTATGGTACTAAAATTGTGTTTTATTCAGTTGCTGTCAGACGGTCCATAAGTAAAAATTATCAATATACCGTAATATTACACGCAACTGAGGAAGACAGGACCACAAAAGTTGAAGATGTAAATAGTGAGTATTGTGACGAATACAGGGATTAGCGACCGCAAGACAGTTGCTGCTAGGCTGAATACCGTAACACCTACAACCATCAAAAAGAAACGCAAAGTATATCTATTTAAAAAAGCTGATAAAAGTGCTCTTAACGCCTTTTTAAGAGACAGTCTTCACTGCTTCCGATCTGATCATGTAAGTGTAGAAAAGTTGTGGAATGTTTTCAGAGAGATAGTATCGACAGCAATTGAGAGATATATACCACATGAATTAATAAGTGATGGTACTGATCCCCCATGGTACACAAAACGAGTCAGATCGTAGTTGTAGAAGCAACGAAAAAAAACATGCCAAATTTAAAAGAACGCAAAATCCCCAAGTTTGGCAAAGTTTTACAGAAGTTCGAAATATGGCGCGTACTTCATTGCGAGATGCTTTTAATAATTTCCACAACGAAATTCTGTCTCGAAATCTGGCAGAAAACCCAAAGAGATTCTGGTCATACATAAAGCACACCAGTGGCAAGACGCAATCAATACCATCACTGCGGGATAGCAACGATGAAGTCACTGATGACAGTGCCACTAAAGCAGAGTTATTAAACACGGTTTTCCGAAACTCCTTCACCAAAGAAGACGAAGCAAATATTCCTGAATTCCAATCAAGAACAACTGCCAAGATGAGAAACATATACGTAGATATCCTCGGTGTAACGAATCAGCTTAAACCACTTAATAAAGGCAAGGCCTCCGGTCCAGATTGTATACCAGTCAGGTTCCTCTCAGAGTTTGATGATAAAATAGCTCAATATTTGGCACTTATATACAACCACTCGCTCACAGAAAGATCCGCACCTAAAGACTGGAAAATTGCTCAAGTCACACCAATACCCAAAAAGGGAAGTAGGAGTAATCCGCCGAATTACAGGCCTATATCACTAACGTCGATTTGCAGTAGGGTTGTGGAACATATACTGTATTCGAACATTATGAAGTGCCTCGAAGAAAACGATTTATTGACACACAGAAAATATCGTTCTTGTGAAACACAACTAGTTCTTTATACTCATGAAGTAATAAGTGCTATCGACAGGGGATGTCAAATTGATTCCATATTTTTAGATTGCCAGAAGGCTTTCGACACCGTACCTCACAAACGTCTTCTAACCAAACTGCGTGCCTACGGAGCATCGCTACTGGATTCGTGATTTCCTGTCAGAAAGGTCACAGTTCGTAGTAATAGGCGGAAAGTCATCGAGTAAAACAGAAGTAATATCCGACGTTCCCAAAGGAAGAGTTATAGGTCCTCTATAGTTCCTGATCTATATTAACGACATAGGAGACAATCTGAATAGCAGTTTTAGATTGTTTGCAGATGGTGCTGTCATTTACCGTCTTGTAAAGTCATCAGATGATCAAAACGACTTGCAAAATGATTTAGATAAGATATCTGTATGGTGCGAAAAGTGGCCATTGACCCTGAATAAGGAAAAGTGTGAGGTTATTCACATGAGTACTAAAAGAAATCAGCTAAATTTCGATTACGCGATAAGTCACACAAATCTGAAGGCTGTAAATTCAGCTAAATACTTAGGGATTACAATTACAAATAACCGAAATTGGAACGATCACATAGATAATATTGTGGGTAGAGCAAACCAAAGACTGCGATTCATTGGTAGAACACTTAGAAGGTGCAACAGGTCTACTAAAGAGACTGTTTACACCACGCTTGTCCGCCCTACTCTGGAGTATTGCTGTGCGGTGTGGGATTGGCATCAGGTGGGACTGACGGATGACATCGAAAAAGTTCAAAGAAGGGCAGCTCGTTTTGTATTATCGCGAAATAGGGGAGATAGTGTGATAGACATGATACGTGTACTGGAGTGGCAATCATTAAAACAAAGGCGTTTTTCGTTGCGACGGTATCTTCTCATGAAATTTCAATCACGATAAACCGCAATCGCGATATGCTACAATCCGACCTTTATCAAAGTCGGAAACGTGATGGTACGCATTTCTCCTCCTTACACGAGGCATCACAACAACGTTTCACCAGGCAACGCCGGTCAACTACTGTTTGTGTATGAGAAATCGGTTGGAAACTTTCCTCATGTCAGCACGTCGAAGGTGTCGCCACCGGCGCCAACCTTGTGTGAATGCTCTGAAAAGCTAATCACTTGCATATCACAGCATCGTCTTCCTGTCGGTTAAATTTCGCGTCTGTAGCACGTCTTCTTCGTGGTGTAGCAATTTAAATGGCCGGTAGTGTACATTAACTGTGAGTAAACGCATGGTACCACATACCTCCGTAAATTTGCCAAGGACTTGCCGAATCCATGCCGCGCTGAGTCACCCTACCAAAGTTCGATCAGCAAGCCCTTAAGTAGGTGCTAGTAATGTTTTGGTACATTAATATGTGTTCTGTCGATAAATCCTGGTAAGACAGCGATGCGGTTTCCATTTTGGCTCATCATTATAGTTGACACTTCATCTCATATGGCAATGTCTGATGCTTTGCTGCTGAAATACTGGATAGAACGAAATAATTTGTTAACGCTTTTGCTGCGCTGCTGATGTGAGCGACATCGTACACGGTCTGACCGCTCCACGCCGTTCTGGCGCGATCCGGCGCTGAGTTGGTAGCATTTCAGGCGCTTGTTATATATTTATTCTCACACATAAGTTTTTTCAATGAAGTAAACTTCAATTTTTTTATCATTGAGAATTATCAAAATTCTTTACAAAGAAGCACATTTCAGAAAGCTTTTTGTGTGAGATATAATTCCAAACAATGAACAACACATTGTCCAGTATCATATTATTTACAGTAGTAGCGCGATTCCTTTCGAATATTTTTCTTGAGGCATATATGCATCTACTTACAAGTGAGTTTTGTTTTGCTGGAGGTTCAAAAGCGCTGGGAAGGTGCCTTCTCGGAGCCATCATGGATTTTACTCGTTTAGACAACGACGTTGCTGATAATTTTTTCATAATGCGGGGCTACAGTCATAATATATTTCTTTAAAGTCAGTACCGCCATTAGACTGTTGTTTATTTGCAGTGTTACATTTAGATTTACACTTACACGTTCATAATTTCGGCTTCAAAGTGCCATTATCAAGCGTTATAAGTTTTATACAGTACGAGAGCATGACATCTTAGGCACTGTATAACACTTAAAACACTTGATAATGGCACTTTGAAGCCGAAATCATGATCGTGTAAGTGTAAATGTAACTCTGCAAATAAACAATAGACTAATGGCGGTACTGACTTTAAAGAGAGACGTTGCTGATGATTTTCGTCCTTATTGGTCTTTCTCTAAAACCTCGCAAATGAGACCGAGCTTAATTTGGGTAACTGAAAAATTATTTCTGGTATGAAATGTACGGAAAATAGGTTCCATTTCATTATTTTGCAAACACATTCCATTCAGCTAAGTAGCACGTCGCATTTTTCCACTGCACCCATAGTTAATCGTAATGCAAAACAAATTTTGGTGAAAATTCTTCCGGAGATTGGCGGTCAGTGTCCCTAGATGATGAAATATCGGTTGTATACGTCCGGCATACGTACGTCTGTTTTGACAGGTCACTTCAAAACCATCAGAATATATGTTGAGCTAAATTTCATCTCTTCTCTTTGCAATTTCCTTTCAATTTATGGTATACTTATCTTTCTGATGTGAACTGTACCTATTTAATTTGGTCTTACAATCTGTGAATGGAATATTGACTTGTGTACCAGTTATCAATGTAGCGTACGTCAACTTCGAAACTAAGGACCCAGAAATGTTGTCACAATATTGTCCCTCTTTCCCAAATAGTTTTCACTGGCAACTATGTCACACTTTGCACCACTATACACTAAAAAATCCAGTATTAACCGCGTTTCACAACAACACAGAACCATTTTTTATCCTCGAACGACTTGTTTCACATAAAATGCACTATCTGAAAGTCAAGAGTCCCTTGACTAACAAGAGGCGGTGGAAACTTTCTGAAATGTAATGACGGCTGCTATAAACTTTCCTTTCAGGTACGAAACAATTGTACAGCCTGTGACCTTGAGGAGCAACACTATTATTGGAAAAAATGTAGCGCCTGGAGTAACAGTAAATACATTGAGGGAAAAATTTCAAACACAAAAAAATAATTGATGTAGAATAATGAAATTTGGGGAGTACATTTGTCTCGGTAACAGATTTAAGTGATAAACATTGCAAGATGACAGATCAATGCAAGCGCGACGTAAGTTGTTGCAAATGTGAAATGCTGGTACATTAATAACCGGTGTAACCGCCAGAATATTGAATGCAAGCACCCAAACGTGCAAGCATTGTGTTTTACAGGTACCGGTTGTCAGATGGAGTTCCACGCATGTTGCAGTAGGTCGGTCAATACAGGAACTGTTAATGCTGTTTGTGGATGATGGTGGAATTGTCGTCACATGATGTCTCAAATATGTGCTCTATTGGAGACAGATCTGGTGATCGAGCAGGCCAAGACGACGTGTCGACACTCTGTAGAGCATGTAGGGTTATAACATTGGTATGTCTGTGAGCGTTATCCTGTTGGAAAACACCCCTTGGAACGCTGTTCATGTGGCGGCACAAAAGGTCGAATTACCAGATCGATGTACAATATTGCAGTCATGGTGCGTGGGATAACCACGAGACTACTTCTACTGTCATATGAAATCGCACCCTAAATCATGACTCCAGTTGTAGGTGTAACGTGTCTAGCACGCAGAGAGGTTGGTTGCAGGCCTTCAAATGCCCCCCCTTTTAACCACTACACGGCCATCACTGACGCCGAGGCAGAACCAGCTTTCATCAGAACACACAACAGACCTCCACCTGGCCCTCCAATGAGCTCTCGCCGTACACCACTGAAGTCGCAAACGGCGGTGGTTTGAGGTCAGTGTAAAGCACGTTCGTTTGATCACTGCTGCTCATTTTGCTGCTGCACACGCAGTACAACGCGCCAGAGCCATACTCCGAACAGGTGTCTTCCCTGTCAGTAGTGTGACGTGGCTTGGGACTGTACATTCCCGTGACCACCGCTGCCAGCAATCATATGCAGTGGTTACATTCCTGCCAAGTCTTTCTGCAGTATCGCAGAAGGAACATCCAGCTTCTCATAGTCCTATTACACGACCTCGTTCAAGCTGAGTAAGGTGTTGATAATGGCGTCATTGCCGACTTAAAGGTGTTTTTGACTAACATTAATTCACAAATGTCCAATGTCAAAGGTAACTAAGGTGCACGACTTTCTTTTCTTTGCTGTTAATTTCACACCTGATACAGGTAGGCCAGCAGCGGCACATGACGCCGCTCTTCGACAATCGCAGAACAGACAGGGTGGATATACAAACGTAGACATACAAAATTGAAACATACGGAGCCGCTCACGTTCGCAGAGTACAAAATAAAAATGTTTAGACGCGAGGATATGCACAGAGATGACAGATGGCACACGCGAACATTGGAGCACAAATGAGTAACATTGGAACACTTGAACACGAACACGACGACACACACAAACACTAGGCGATGATCTCCGGCGCTCGAAAGTTCATTATACGTGTGCGAGTCCGGGGACCTGCCAAAAGGGGAAAAAAGGGGGGGAGGAGGGAGAGGGGAGTGTATAGATGCCAGTGGCAGAGGAGATGGGAGGGGGAGGAAAGAAGGTAGGGGGGTTGGGGAAGCCCGGGGGAGGAGGGAGGGAGGAAGGGAGGAGGGAGAGAAGGGAGAGAGGGTGCCCTTGGGAGAAAACACAGGGTGCGGTAGAGGAGGATCAAAGTTGGTATGAGGGGTAGATGGAGGGGAGAAGGGCATCATCAGGGAGGGGGAGTTGGTGGAAGCCACCTTGGGCAAGGGTGTGGAGAGATGGAGAGCAGGTGGGACGTGTGAATGCAGGCACGGCAGCAGACAGAAGTGGGAGAGGATGGGAGAGACAAGCGGGTGAGAGCGATCAAGTTTGCGGGAGGTGCAGAGGATCCATATCCGTTCGAGGAAAAGGAGGTGGTGTGGGAACAGAATAAGGTCATAGAGGATCTGTGTGGGAGAGGGGAGATGGATGCGATAGGCTAGTAGCGCCACTCGGGTGCGTACGGAATTAGAACAGACAACAGCTTTCAGATGTAGAAACACTCCTACCAACTTTCGTTTTTCACACACCACCTTCTTCGTGTAGCGATTTTTTTGTCTGTGTGTTTCTCATGAGGCATTATTTAAGGAAATATTTGAGTTTTCAGGAGAGTACCGTTTGATCAATTTCAGAATATGTAGTTTTTAAATTCTTGTCTTGAGAAGAGTTACGGCTGGGAAAAATATGCATCTGCTACACATGTATATTTATTGGTATCGTTGTAGTACCTCTTAGTCTCATCTGCATACAGATAGAAGAGTGTCTCTGTGTGCGTTTCTTTGTTAGTTAGTAATTCATACAAATCTACAGTTTTATTCCGCTCTTAATGAAATTTTGCACACTTTATCTTCATGATAAGAGGAAGATCACTGTGTACATACCATTTCGTAATCTGAGTTGAAATATATAGGTATGTAATACATAAAAGGGAAAGTTTGTTATGAAAAATCTCTAAAAGTTTACTTCAAATCTCTAAAAACTGACTTCAGATTTCTACACGATTCCATAATGAACATGTGGGCGGACATAGGCTATATATATATATCACACATCCTTGCCCGAGGCAGGATTCGAACCTGCGACCGTAGCGGTCGTGCAGTTCCAGACTGAAGCGCCTAGAACCGCTCGTTTCTCATATTATATATATATATCTCCAAGGCGGGTATTGCCACTGTAATTTTTTCTCCCGATAGCAACAAGTCAGTTTACCACGATATATTTCCTTTGTTAGGAGCGTAATAGTTCATTCTCTTTGTTCTTTCATCTGAATGTAGAAACTTGAAGCACATCGGCCAAGAACACTAAAGTAAATGGCTGAAAATGGCTCTGAGCACTATGGGACTTAACTTCTGAGGTATCAGTCCCCTAGAACTTAGAACTACTTAAACCTAACGAATATATATATATATATATATATATATATATATATATATACTCCTGGAAATGGAAAAAAGAACACATTGACACCGGTGTGTCAGACCCACCATACTTGCTCCGGACACTGCGAGAGGGCTGTACAAGCAATGATCACACGCACGGCACAGCGGACACACGAGGAACCGCGGTGTTGGCCGTCGAATGGCGCTAGCTGCGCAGCATTTGTGCACCGCCGCCGTCAGTGTCAGCCAGTTTACCGTGGCATACGGAGCTCCATCGCAGTCTTTAACACTGCTAGCATGCCGCGACAGCGTGGACGTGAACCGTATGTGCAGTTGACGGACTTTGAGCGAGGGCGTATAGTGGGCATGCGGGAGGCCGGGTGGACGTACCGCCGAATTACTCAACACGTGGGGCGTGAGGTCTCCACAGTACATCGATGTTGTCGCCAGTGGTCGGCGGAAGGTGCACGTGCCCGTCGACCTGGGACCGGACCGCAGCGACGCACGGATGCACGCCAAGACCGTAGGATCCTACGCAGTGCCGTAGGGGACCGCACCGCCACTTCCCAGCAAATTAGGGACACTGTTGCTCCTGGGGTATCGGCGAGGACCATTCGCAACCGTCTCCATGAAGCTGGGCTACGGTCCCGCACACCGTTAGGCCGTTTTCCGCTCACGCCCCAACATCGTGCAGCCCGCCTCCAGTGGTGTCGCGACAGGCGTGAATGGAGGGACGAATGGAGACGTGTCGTCTTCAGCGATGAGAGTCGCTTCTGCCTTGGTGCCAGTGATGGTCGTATGCGTGTTTGGCGCCGTGCAGGTGAGCGCCACAATCAGGACTGCATACGACCGAGGCACACAGGGCCAACACCCGGCATCATGGTGTGGGGAGCGATCTCCTACACTGGCCGTACACCACTGGTGATCGTCGAGGGGACACTGAATAGTGCACGGTACATCCAAACCGTCATCGAACCCATCGTTCTACCATTCCTAGACCGGCAAGGGAACTTGCTGTTCCAACAGGACAATGCACGTCCGCATGTATCCCGTGCCACCCAACGTGCTCTAGAAGGTGTAAGTCAACTACCCTGGCCAGCAAGATCTCCGGATCTGTCCCCCATTGAGCATGTTTGGGACTGGATGAAGCGTCGTCTCACGCGGTCTGCACGTCCAGCACGAACGCTGTTCCAACTGAGGCGCCAGGTGGAAATGGCATGGCAAGCCGTTCCACAGGACTACATCCAGCATCTCTACGATCGTCTCCATGGGAGAATAGCAGCCTGCATTGCTGCGAAAGGTGGATATACACTGTACTAGTGCCGACATTGTGCATGCTCTGTTGCCTGTGTCTATGTGCCTGTGGTTCTGTCAGTGTGATCATGTGATGTATCTGACCCCAGGAATGTGTCAATAAAGTTTCCCCTTCCTGGGACAATGAATTCACGGTGTTCTTATTTCAATTTCCAGGAGTGTATATACGAGAAATGTTGTTAACCAAACATTTCGAAAAGTGCTGGCCGCGGTGGCCGAGCGGTTCTAGGCGCTTCAGTCTGGAACCGTGAGACCGCTACGGTCGCAGGTTAGAATCCTGCCTCGGGCATGGATGTGTGTGATGTCCTTTTTTTTTCCTTTATTGTAATTTTAAACACCTACACAGGCGGGCTGTCAGCAGCATAGTACGCTGCTCTTCTGCCTTAAGTGGAACAATAAACATGACAGAGAGGTGATATATACAATACAAAAAACGGCGGGCAAAAAATGGAGATACAAAAAAACAATAAACAAGAAGCCATTCACGTTGGACGAAAAAAACACTAACACTTGGAGACACGGCGCACAAAACACGGAGAACGGCGACGGCACATGTGAACAGTTGAGTTGTAACTGCACGAAACACAAAACGATGCACACACACTAAACACTGATGGCGATGATCTCCGGCGCGCGAATGTTCACTGAGCGTGTACGAGTCCGGGGACCTTCCAAGAGAGGAGGTGGAGGAGGAGGAAGGGGAAATGGGAGAGGGGAGAGCAGAGATGCCATGGGCAAAGGAGAGAGGGGAAGGGAGGAAGGGGGAGGGGAAGGGCGGAAAGCCCGGGGGAGAGGGTAGGAGGGAGGGGGGAAAGGAAAGAGAAGGGAAGGGAAAGGGGGGAGGGAGGGTGCCTAAAGGAAAGGACACAGGAGGTGGGGGGGAGGATCAAAGTTGATAGGAGGGGTAGATGCAGGGGAGGAGGACATCATCAGGGAGGGGGAGCTGGCAGAAGCCACCTTGGGAGAGGGTAAGGAGGGTTAAGAGATGGAGACTGGGTGGGACAGGATCCACGTGGGGGAGGGGAGACGGATGCGATAGGCGAGGCGGAGAGCATGGCGTTCAAGGATTTGGAGGGAGTTATAAAAGGGAGGGGGGGTGGAGATCCAAGCCGAATGGGCATAACAAAGGATAGGGCGGATGAGGGATTTATAGGTGTGGAGGATGGTGGAGGGGTCCAGACCCCACGTACGGCCGGAGAGGAGCTTGAGGAGACTGAGTCGGGAGCGTGCCTTGGCTTGGATTGTCTGAAGGTGGGAAGTCCAGGAGAGGCGACGGTCGAGGGTGACGCCAAGGTACTTAAGGGTGGGAGTGAGGGCGGTAGGACGGCCATAGATGGTGATGTAGAAATCAAGGAGGCGGAAGGAAGGGGTGGTTTTGCCTACAATGATCGCCTGGGTTTTGGAGGGATTGACCTTGAGCAACCACTGGTTGCACCAAGCGGTGAACCGGTCAAGATGGGATTGGAGAAGGTGTTGGGAGCGCTGTAGGGTAGGGGCAAGGGCAAGGAAGGCGGTGTCATCGGCAAACTGGAGAAGGTGGACGGGGGCTGACGGCGGCGGCATGTCCGCCGTGTACAAAAGGTACAGAAGGGGGGAGAGGACGGAGCCTTGGGGCACACCGGCAGAGGGGAAAAAGGTGTAGGAATCTGAGTTATGGACGGTGACATAGGAAGGACGGCGGGAGAGAAAGGAGCCGATCAGACGGACGTAGTTAATGGGAAGGGCGAAGGTTTGGAGCTTGAAGAGGAGACCGGAATGCCATACGCGGTCATAGGCACGTTCGAGGTCCAGGGAGAGGAAGATTGCGGAGCGACGGGAATTAAGCTGTTCGGAAAGGAGATGAGTGAGGTGAAGGAGAAGGTCGTCGGAAGAGATGGACGGCCGAAAGCCACACTGGGTGACGGGAAGGAGGCGGTGCTGGCAGAGATGCTGGTGGATGCGGCGGGTGAGGATAGATTCCAGGACCTTGCTGAAGACCGAGGTAAGGCTGATGGGGCGGTAGGAGGAGACGGCGGACGGTGGTTTGCCGGGTTTAAGGAACATGAGGATACGGGAGGTTTTCCACAGGTCGGGGTGGTAACCGGTGGACAGGACTACATTGTAGAGCCTGGCCAGGGTGGAGAGGAAAGAGACAGGAGCTTCACGAAGGTGACGGTAGGTGACACGATCGTGACCAGGAGCGGTGTTGCGTTTTGTGCGGAGTGTAGCAATGAGATCCTGTGTAGTGATAGGGGCATTGAGTTCCGTGTGTGCAGTGTTGTGTGATGTCCTTAGGTTAGTTAGGTTTAAGTAGTTCTAAGTTCTAGGGGACTGACACCTCAGAAGTGAAGTCCCATAGTGCTCAGAGCCATTTTCAGCCATTTACTTTAGTGTTCTTGGCCGATGTGCTTCAAGTTTCTACATTCAGATGAAAGAACAAAGAGAATGAACTATTACGCTCCTAACAAAGGAAATATATCGTGGTAAACTGACTTGTTGCTATCGGGAGAAAAAATTACAGTGGCAATACCCGCCTTGGAGATAGTACCATCAGACGTCACTAGATCGCAGGATGATCGAAAGCTCGACAATTCGACAGAAACGTTATTGTAAACTCTTATTTACTGATTAATTGCCGTTGTTACATATCCAACAGAAAAAGGCTCCCCGTGAAGAACCTAGTGTCGAACGCAGTAGAGGCCACTGTTGTCATTGGTGTAGGCTGCAGGTGAAGACGTATTCATTCCTTGCCTTCCGTTCATACCCAGTGATTTAAATATCCCTTCAGTTTAAAGCGATTGCAGTTTCCCAGTCAGCTTGCGTTTGCTATGAGTATCAACAACGCACCGGTCTAGTCACTTTGTGTGGTAGATATTAGACATCCCGGGCAACGCAGGGCCTTGCAGCTAATCTATAATAACTGAGACGAATTCTTCCACGAATAATATCTCAAAATGTTGATAAGATTTCAGAGCAGTGTAAAGTTTTTCAGCTTGCTTTAAATGTACAGGAATGTTAAATTATGCACTTCACAAAACGGAAAAATATAGTGTCCTTGACTACAACATCAGTTATCCACAGTTACAATCAGTCACCTCATAGAAATATCTGGGTGTAACAATATTTGTGGGAATGATTTCGAAAGATCACATAGGCTCAGTTGCAGATAAGGCGGGTGCAGAATCGGGATCATTCGAAAAAAGATTAAAAATCACTACTGCGTCCCACCTTACAATATGGCGCAAGTGTGTGGAGCCCACTAACAGGGAATATTGTACTTATATAAACAGGGCTGGAACAAATGGTCACAGGTTTGTTTGACTCACGGGAAAGCGTCACATTAATGTTGACAGACTCTCAGACATAGACGCAAATTATCCCGCGAGAGTCTACTTTCAAAATTTCAAGAACCAGTATCTATAGATATTGTGGAACGCGATATGTATCATACAAGCAGGCACACAGAGGCATTTAAGCTCTCGCGCGCTAACATGTGATACGTGCTAAGTACCCTGTGCATAGACTTTCCAGATTATGTAAATAGGTGTAGAAAACCGTAGGAGACAAGCGTAATAGTCATTGTAATTCAGCCCTTTCGTAGACCGCTGGAAGGTTGTCCTCAGGCATGCCTTTCTTTGCTGGGGCCACGCCATCATCGTCATTACTGCTGTCGGTCTTACTTCTGGAAGCGATTTTCCCGCCACTCAGATGTCGAAGGGCAAAAATTACACTACTGGCCATTAAATTGCTGCACCAAGAAGAAATGCAGACGATAAACGGATATTCATTGGACAAATATATTATACTAGAATTGAGATATGATTATATTTTCACCCAATTTGGCTGCATAGATCCTGAGAAATCAGTGCCCAGAACAACCTTGATACGCCTGGGCATTGAGCCAAACAGAGCTTGGATGGAGTGTACAGGTACAGCTGCCCATGCAGCTTCAACACGATACCACAGTTCATCAAGAGTAGTGACTGGCGTATTGTGACGAGCCAGTTGCTCGGCCACCATTGACCAGACGAATTCAATTGGTGAGAGATTTGGAGAATGTGCTGGCCAGGGCAGCAATATAACATTTTCTGTATCCACAAAGGCCCGTACAGGACCTGCAACATGCGGTCATACATTATTCTGCTGAAATGTAGGGTTTCAAAGGAACGAATGAAGGGTAGAGCCACGGGTCGTAACACATCTGAAATGTAACGTCCACTGTTCAAAGTGCCGTCAATGCGAACATGGGATTACCGAGACGTGTAACCAATGGCAGCCCATACCATCACGCCGGGTGATACGCCAGTATGACGATGACGAGTACACGCTTCCAATCTGCGTTCACCGCGATGTGCCAAACACCGATGTGACCATCATGATCCTGTAAACAGAACCTGGATTCATCCTAAAATATGATGGTGTGCCATTCGTGCACCCACGTTCGTTGTTGAGTACACCACCGCAGGCGCTCCTGTCTGTGATACAGAGTCAGGGGTAACCGCAGCCACGGTCTCCGAGCTGATAGTCCATGCTGCTGCAAACGTCGTCGAACTGTTCGTGCAGATGGTTGTTGTCTTGTAAACGTCCCCATTTGTTGACTCAGAGATCGAGACGTGGCTGCACGATCCGTTACAGCCATGCGGATAAGATTCCTGTCATCTGGACTGCTAGGGATACGAGGCCGTTGGGATCCAGCACGGCATTCCGTATTACCCTCCTGAACCCACCGATTCCATATTCTGCTAACAGTCATTCGATCTCGACCAACGCGAGCAGCAATGTCGCGATACGATAAACCGCAATCGCGATAGGCTACAATCCGACCTTTATCAAAGTCTGAAACGTGATGGTACGCATTTCTCCTCCTTACACGAGGCATCACAACAACGTTTCACCAGGCAACGCCGGTCAACTGCTGTTTGTGTATGAGAAATCGGTTGGAAACTTTGCTCATCTCAGCACGTTGGAGGTGTCGCCACCGGCACCAACCTTGTGAGAATGCTCTGAAAAGCTAATCATTTGCATATCACAGCATCTTCTTCCTTTCGGTTAAATTTCGCGTCTGCAGCACGTCATCTTCCTGGTGTAGCAGTTTTTTTGGCCAGTAGTGTATGTAAGAGGCACAGCGTCCCCATTTTCGGACAAAGAAAAAGAGAACTCACTCTCATTATTACTTCCCATAAGAATACTTGCTAGTTACTTGCAAAAAAACACTCGCTTGCACATGTTAGAAGCCAATGAGCACAGTTCAGAACAATCTAAGAGGCCGACAAAATGTCGCTGCGAAACAGTTTTCTGACTTCTCTAAGTTAATTAGAGGAACCACTAATAATTCTACAAATTCTTGTAGCCCTGTAAACAACGACATGTAACCATGTCGCAAGCATTTACGAAGAATACTTCGGAACGTATACAGAGACGTTCACAGTTCTTCTTGCAGGCTTCTAGGGTTTGCGAAAGTGACCACACTTTTGATAAGGAAATGTACCTTTTGGATAAAAAATTAGTTTGAGGATCGCATCAGTTTGAATTTTGCCGCACGCGGCGGGGGCAGTGAACTCTGACCTGGCCAATGTTTCGAGTATTCCTCGTCGGGTTCTCTCCCACGTGACGTTGAACGTCACCTTCAAAGAGTGTGGCGCGTCCGTGGAGCACCATAACCAACGCTCGTAGTTACTAACGTACCAGTTTCTCGCAGCCGTTGTTGCAGTTTGACGAAAATCGTATTTGATGCCATAATTACAACAGGGATTGACAACGGCGCCGTTCTCCGTTCGTGTGCGTACTGTGAAGCGGGAGGTTTGAATGCGAAACCAGATTCAAACTTATTTTGTAACCAAACGGTACACTTTCGGACATGAGTTTCTCATTAAAACTGTAAATATTAAGTCCTCTCTACTGTCCTTAGAAGTCTGTAATAGGAATTGTGTAACTCCTTGTACATTCAACGTTAGCACCCCCTGCTGGCTCAACTCATGTTGTGTATATACGTAGTTAGGAATAGACACGCGAATGGTGAACGAATGTAAACGTCGCCCCCAGTTAAAGGGTTAACCGCGATTGCATCGTGTTTCTCGGACTTAATGCCCCATCCCTTGTGGCCACCATGAGCAAAGCGTGAAAGTCCTGTTAAAGCGAAACAATGCGTCTCTCTATACCGTTGGATAGGGTTGCAAAGGACGGACACAAAGTACTACGTCATCTACGAAAATGGGTCAAGCGATTTAAGTAAGTTTGCGACTTCATCTAACTGGGGTGAAATAACATTAGGTGTTCCACAGGGTTCAGTCATGGGTCCCCTTCTGTTCTTGATATATGTGAACGACTTCCCTTCCTATCTGAAACAGGAAGCTGAACTGAAACTGTCTGATGATGATACAAGCATCATTATTAATCCAGTAAAAGAAAGTCCAATTGAAAATGATTCAAATAAGGTCTTTGGAAAAGTCATTAATTGGTTTTCTGCAAATGGGCTTGCTCTAAACTTTGAAAAAAATACGGTACATCCAATTTTCTGCTGGAAAAAATACAATTCTATCTATAAATATAACACATCAACAGAAGTTAGTAGACTGGGTAGAGCATACTAAGCTTTTGGGTGTGCATATAGACGAGAATCTTAATTGGAAAATTCATATTTTGGGTCTCCTAAAGCGACTAGGTTCAGCAACTTTTGCGATCAGAATAACTGTCAATTTTGAGGATATAGAAATTAGTAAGCGAACATACTTTGCATACTTTCACTCTCTGATGTCATACGGAATAATATTTTGGTGTAACTCAACACTTAAACAAAAAGTATTCACTGTTCAAAAGAAAGAGGTTAGAATAACGTGTGGGGTTCAAAGTCGCACATCTTGTGGGCATCTTTTTGAAAGATTGGGAATTCTTACAACAGCCTCACACTACATCTACTCACTAATGAAAATTGTTCTCAACAACATGGACCAGTTTAAAAACAACAGTGACATTCATGATTGTAATACCAGAAAAAACCTATCTTTGGCACAGAAAGGGGTAAAATATGCTGCTATAAAAATTTTCGACAAATTACCAGATGAAATAAGGTGTCTGACAGACAGCAGTAATAGCTTCAAAAATAAATTGAAATCATATCTCCTTGACAAATCCTATACCATAAATGAATTCTTGAATAGAAATAAATAAATCTGTAAATATAGTATATGCATTTTGTGCCATTTAAGGGAATGGGGTAAATAATAGAAATATTAATATTTAACTCTGTATTGTAATATATACATATTAAAAAATTTTGTTTCATATGTGCATTTATTGTGCACTTGACACGTTCCACATCATAACGGCTACCGTACCATGGGATGATCAATGGAACACGCAACTAACTAACTAACTAGTGATAGTGAAGTCTGACTAAAATCCATAAATATTATAAACATGTATGTATGTATGTGTGTATATACGTATGGATGGATGTATTTACTACATCTCGTTCTGAATCACAAGACCGATTTCAGCTAGACTTGGTACACATTTCTCTTACTGTCTGGAAAGAATCTCTGTAAGTGTAAGAACCATCTACCCATCAGAGAGGGGCTGTGGGGGGGGGGGGGGGGGGGCGCCAAAAAGCAGTATAGCCGACAGCTCGCGAATTCCCATAACTTCAGTCATCAAGAATCTGAGAATGAGAGCACTTAATGACTAGCAACACACTTTAGACATAATTTCAGACCTTTACGGAACTTTTTTCGTCAACAGCTCCCACAAAATAATGAGAGGACGAAAGTTTATCGCTTACTTTATTTTCGCTGTGTGTCCAGTAAAACTGACGCATGAAGCATAAAGTTTAATTTATTACGTCTTTATTACTAATGGTATTCGTGACACAGTTTGCGGACAGGATTCCTAGATACCACTGAATTTACCAGAAAAATTATGTCAGTGTACGACATATAGTTCCAGATATATGACGTCATAAATACTGAAATGCGTGAAAAACTGCTGCATTCATTACTTCTTTGCTATTAACTCTGTTCGCACCACATCCATGTATGTCACTGAATGTGCTTACGAAAATATCTCATTGTACGATGTATAGTTTGGGATATTTGACGTCAAATATGTGAAAAACTGTGACATCGTGTATGACATTTTAATTCATTTCTTTTTTGCTACTAAATCGATTCGCAACACATTCTGAGACACACGTGCCGCTGAATGTACATAGAGAAACGAATCATTTTAAGATACATAGTTCAGGAGATATATCATAAACACTGAGATGCGTGATGATGATGATTGGTTTATGGGGCGCTCAGCTGCACGGTCATCAGTGCACGTACAAAGTCCCAATTTTTACACAGTCCAATTTTTTTCACAGTCCAATCTATCACTGTCACGAATGATGATAACACAAAAACCCAGTCCCCAAGCAGAGAAAAATCTCCAACCCGGCCGGGAATCAACCCCGGGACCCCGTGATCCAGAGGCAGCAACGCTAGCCACCAGACCACAAGCTGCGGACTGAGATGAATGATAAGTGCTGCATCATGCATGCCATTTTAGTTTCTTACTTCTTTACTACTAATTCTACTCATAACACATTTCTCAGACAGTAGCCAAAAATGGCAGTGGATGGATGTACCTGCAAAATTATATCATTACACAGCACATAGTTCAGGACATACGGTATCCTAAACATTAAGCGGAGTGAAAATGAAACTGCAGGGCGAAATTCGCTGGAGACATGTGTACAAATACGCGTGAAGTATGTTAAATATATGTGAAATATGTGAGCGTGATAACGTGGAGAGAGAAGGGGGAGTAGAAGATGGACATACAGGGAGTGCGAAGGAGGAGATGGACACAGACAGGGAGGAAGAGAAGAGACAGAGAAAGGAAAGAGGAAGAGATGGACAGAGAGAGGGAGGGACAGAAGATGGACAGAGAGGGGGTGAAAGGTGAGACGGACTGAGAGAGGGGGATAAAGGAGAAGATTTGAATAAATACATACCCAGCAACGCCACGTAGGCAGCTAGTTAATAAAATTTAAAAATATTTTGAATTTTCGTATCGCTTCAGCATCTCTATACGAATGTATTAGTAGGTATTGCTCAACAAAAAGGCATTGTTGGCTCTTTCATTTGGACTGCAGCTACGAAGCATTTGAAATGTGCTGTTGAACACACTGTGTGGTATAACGTGTTCTCTCTCTCTCTCTCTCTCTCTCTCTCTTTCTCTGATGTGTGTGTGTGTGTGTGTGTGTGTGTGTGTGTGTGTGTGTGTGTGTGTGTGTGTGTGTGAAAGCTCTGGTCGTTATTAATTTCAACACTTACTGATAAGAGAACATTATGTTCAAGCAGTTGATTGTACGTGTTAGTCCACATTCCACCGTCCGCACCGGAAACTGATGCAGTTTTTCGTAGCATTTGTTCTTCAAGTTTTTAGCACAGGGGTGGAGACTGATACCTCCTACGTTCACACACAGGTAGTGCAATTTGTTTAGACTGTGCGGTAACTTTTGAGGAATTTGACGTATAACACTTAACATCCGGAAAATTGGGAAATCTTTTAAATCTAATTCATCAATACCGTCTTCAAATCACCGTATCACATTTTTCCAATACGTGGCATAGAAACTTGTTTTGCTTGAAAGTTCAGCAGCCATCAGCCATGAAATGATGAGCAATATTACTGAGGTAGTCTACAGTTTATGGTGCCTTAAGTAGCAACCACAGGTTCCAGACACGACCGTGTGGCTGTACCCTATAGCACAATATTGTTAGCGTTGGCGCTTGTCTACATCTAATTACACAACAGCTGGTGCGTGAGATGCCATTCGGAAGTGGACTTTTTGCAGTGCAGCCATGTTCTATGGTACTGTCTTGACCAACATGTTGTTACTTTACACATCCAATCGGACGTAATGAATTTCTGTATTGATGTTATTAGAAAAATGCTCGTAATCCAGGATTAGTTAAAAAGAAACACTTACTGTACATGCCTTTAAGGTATGTCGCATACGATAGGTAACATATGAAGTTACGTGTGATTGTTCGCCGGCCGCGGTGGTCTAGCGGTTCTAGGCGCTCAGTCCGGAACCGCGGGACTGCTACGGTCGCAGGTTCGAATCCTGCCTCGGGCATGGATGTGTGTGCTGTCCTTAGGTTAGTTAGGTTTAATTAGTTCTAAGTTCTAGGCGACTGATGACCTAAGAAGTTAAGTCGCATAGTGCTCAGAGCCATTTGAACCATTTGTGATTGTTCATTAACCGCTCCACTACTCCGGACGTATATATACGCTTATCGTTTCAGTGCTCCAGACGTATATATATGACTTTGTATGAAAAATATTTACGGTAGTTACGTACTACAATCGTACAGATACGTCAAACGTTTACTTCCCCGGCCAGTAAGACAACTTATTGAATGCCGAATTCTCTTTAGAAGCCACTGGTATCGTAACATTACCCAATTTGTGTGCTGCGCTTTCCGTGTTATCGAATAAAATGACACGACGTTGCCGTCCGTTTACTGAGGCTTCTACATCAAACTGACGACGAGGACTTCTTCATGCCTAATCTAGCTGATTACGGTTGGACAAATAGTGATGCCGATGAGCCTGCAGGTGAATCCGTCACAACAGATTTTCAAAATATGAGCATACCAGCATACATTGAACCAGTAAATGCAGATCGCTTTTTTGTTACCATCGCTTCTTCCTGCGATTCCGAAGAAGAGCCTGGGCGTATGCCTGAACAATCTGCTAAAAGACACAAAAACTCTGATTTGGATCCCAAAGTGTATAATTTCGATAACAGTCATTCCGGTTGCAAAATCATCAATTTAGATGGTTCATCTACTGTACGTGCCTGCTTCCAAGTTTTCTTAGCTAAGAAATTGCGAACTGCATAGCTGAGCAATGTAATTTATATTACGAGCACCTTTGTAACGACGCCAGTGAAAAATCAAGACTGGGACGTTAGAAACCACAAACAGTGATGAAATTTACTTTTTCCTAAAGTAAATTTTCTGATTGCTCAAGTGAGAAAAAATGAAAACAGTTACTGGATAAACGATCCGTTAATGTCTACCGCAGTGTTCGTGCAAATCATGCCAAGGGGAAGGTACCTTCTGTTACTAAGAATGTTACACTTTTTGATAACAATGAAGACCCTGGAGATGACAAAATCTGGAAAATTAGGAGAACTGTGGATCATTTAAGAAAAGCGTATCCAGATGCCTTCCATCCCTTTGAAACTTTGCGCACTGATGAAAGTTTAGTCCTTTAAAAAGTACATGTCTTCTTCAGGCAGTACATTCCATTCAGACGCCATAAATTTGGCGTAAAGATTTTTGTGTTGTGTGATTGCGTTTCTGGATGCATTCTTGACTTTATTACGAGGGTAATCCCAAAAGTAAGGTCTCCTATTTCTTTATAAGTACAGAACTCTGTTTGTGTGGCAGTTGGTCACACTGTTATGAAGAGTGCTTCACGCGCTGTGTGAAAACATGCGCACGCCGTGCTGAGGCGCTGTCTTGGCTTGGCAGCCGTTGAGAATGGAGCTCCCGCTGGATGTTACCGCCAAGTTCGAATTGCGCACAGTTATTCGGTTTTTGAACGCAAAGGGCACTGCAC
Source organism: Schistocerca serialis cubense (assembly GCF_023864345.2). Classification (NCBI taxonomy): domain Eukaryota; kingdom Metazoa; phylum Arthropoda; class Insecta; order Orthoptera; family Acrididae; genus Schistocerca; species Schistocerca serialis. The sequence goes on along the minus strand of NC_064640.1, from coordinate 842,001,240 downwards.
CGATTGAAATCCATCGCCAATTGATGGAAGTGTATGGTGAGTCGTGCATGGATGTCAAAAATGTTCGTAAGTGGTGTAGAGAGTTTGCAGCAGGTCGGACCGAAATTCACGACGAACAAAGGAGCGGGAGACCGTCAATTTCTGAGGAGACAGTGTTGAAGGTTGAGCAAAGCATGCGTGAAGATCGGCGGATCACCCTGGATGATCTCTGCACGTTGGTTCCTGAGGTTTCCCGAAGCACCGCTCGCAGAATTTTAACGGAAACATTGAACTACCGGAAGGCGTGCGCGAGATGGGTGCCACGCATACTGACTGAGGACCACATGCGGCAACGAGTTGATGCTTCCTGCGTATTTCTTCACCGCCTTGCAGCCTAACAGGACAACTTTCTGGACTCAATTGTCACGGGTGACGAAACCTGGGCATACCACTTTACACCTGAGACCAAGCAACAATCACGCCAGTTCATAACTTTCTGAACAGCATGGTGACGAGCTGGTATGACATGGGCAAACAAAAACTGCCACAGCGTCTACAAAAATGCATCGACAGAAATAGTGATTATCTCGAAAAGTAGTTAAATGTTCAAGCTGTAAACTGATTAAACCATTGTAGAAATCAACAGGTCTATGTACTTATAAAAAAAAAAGGAGACCTTACTTTTGGGATTACCCTCGTATTTATGTGAGGGACGTAAAAGAAAAAACTGATTTTAGTGTGAATGCTCGAATAAATGGAAGCATTGTTTTTACTTCAATAGAATGCTACCTTGATAAAGGTCATACGCTGTATGTTGACAGTTGGTATATTACCCCGGCGTTATTTTCTTATCTGGGTGACAGAGTGACTAATGCTTGTGTTACTGCGAAGAGAACCCGTGAAGAAATGTCTTCATGAGAGATCGAGTTTATGTCAACAGGTAAACTTCTTACTCTCGCGTGACAAAACAGGCGAGAAGTGAGGATGCTTTCAACTCCTCATAAAAGCGAAATTATAGCGATTGACAAAATCGAGAGAAGCACAAATGAAGCGAAAAGAAAGCCAGCTTGCATCATAATCTACACTGAAAATATGGGGACGTCGACAGGAGCAACATGATGCTAAGTTCATTAGAATGTGTACGAAAAACTGTAAAACTGCATAAGAAAGTATTTTTCCATTTGGTGGACCTGTCTCTGCTGAAAGCGCATACGTTATATTAAATTCAAACAGGAGGAAATAATTCAGTATCCGATTTTCAGCAGAGACTCATCAAGGAGGCCCTGAAGATTCACCACCGACCGCAAGCAGAGGGCCTTCATGGAAGGAGATCGGCTTACGGTGATAACCCCTTGCACGTAACCGAGCACCTCCGTTGTCTCGCTAATCCCAGGAATGCCAAAGAAGAAGATCACTCAGAGAATGTGCACTGTATGTGCAAAACACGATGTGACACTAGATACATTTCTACATCTACCTCTACATCTACATGGATACTCTGCAAATCACATTTAAGTGCCTGGCAGAGGGTTCATCGAACCACCTTCACAATTCTCTATTATTCCAATCTCGTATAGCACGCGGAAAGAATGAACACCTATATCTTTCCGTCCGAGCACTGATTTCCCTTATTTTATCGTGGTGATCGTTCCTCCCTATGTAGGGCGGTGTCAACAAAATATTTTCGCATTCGGAGGAGAGAGTTGGTGATTGGAATTTCGTGAGAAGGTTCCGTCACAACGAAAAACGCCTTTCTTTTAACGATTTCCAGCCCAAATTCTGTATCATTTCTGTGACACTCTCTCCCATATTTCGCGATAATACAAAACGTGCTACCTTTCTTTGAACTTTTTCGATGTACTCCGACAGTCCTATCTGGTAAGGATCCCACACCGCGCAGCAGTATTCTAAAAGAGGACGGACAAGCGTAGTGTAGGCAGTCTCCTTAGTAGGTCTGTTACATTTTCTAAGTGTCCTGCCAATAAAACGCAGTCTTTGGTTAACCTTCCCCCACAACATTTTCTGTGGGTTCCTTCCAATTTAAGTTGTTCGTAATTGTAATACCTAGGTATTTAGTTGAATTTACGGCTTTTAGATTAGACTGATTTATCGTGTAACCAAAGTTTAACGAGTTCCTTTTAGGACTCATGTGGATGACCTCACACTTTTCGCTATTCAGGGTCAACTGCCACTTTTCGCTTCATTCAGATAATTTTTCTAAATCGTTTTGCAGTTTGTTTTGATCTTCTGATGACTTTATTAGTCGATAAACGACAGCGTCATCTGGAAACAACCGAAGACGGCAGCTCAGATTGTCTCCCAAATCGTTTATACAGGGTGTTACAAAAAGGTACGGCCAAACTTTCAGGAAACATTCCTCACACACAAATAAAGAAAAGATGTTGTGTGGACATGTGTCCGGAAGCGCTTAATTTCCATGTTAGAGCTCATTTTAGTTTCGTCAGTATGTACTGATTTCATACGGGATACTCTACCTGTGCTGCTAGAACAGGTGCCTTTACAAGTACGGCACAACATGTGATTCATGCACGATGGAGCTCCTGCACATTTCAGTCGAAGTGTTCGTACGCTTCTCAACAACAGATTCGGTGACCGATGGATTGGTAGAGGCGGACCAATTCCATGGCCTCCACGCTCTCCTGACTTCAACCCTCTTGACTTTCATTTATGGGGGCATTTGAAAGCTCTTGTCTACGCAACCCCGCTACCAAATGTAGAGATTCTTCGTGCTCGTATTGTGGACGGCTGTGATACAATACGCCATTCTCCAGGGCTGCATCAGCGCATCAGGGATTCCATGCGACGGAGGGTGGATGCATGTATCCTCGGTAACGGAGGACATTGTGAACATTTCCTGTAACAAAGTGTTTGAAGTCACGCTGGTACGTTCTGTTGCTGTGTGTTTCCATTCCACGATTAATGTGATTTGAAGGGAAGTAATAAAATGAGCTCTAACATGGAAAGTAAGCGTTTCCGGACACATGTCCACATAACATATTTTCTTTCTTTGTGTGTGAGGAATGTTTCCTGAAAGTTTGGCCGTGCCTTTTTGTAAGACCCTGTATACATAAGGAACAGCAAAGGGCCTATAACACTACCTTGGGGAACGCCAGAAATCACTTCTGTTTTACTCGATGATTTGTATAAAATGTAATGCACCTTCATGTTTGAATTTTTGTTTCGAAGGATACCATACTTTGAAGTTTTCATAATGTAATAACTTAAGTATTTTTTTCTCCTGATGAAAGTACATTTTTGAAAAAATTAAGTATTTGCTATAAAGATAAAAAAGAAACAATTTAACATTATAATACTGCATTTTGCGTCTTAATTTTTTCTCAATAACAACGATAGACCGCTACAAAAAATGGTTCAAATGGCTCTGAGCACTATGGGACTTAATTTCTAAGGTCATCAGTCCCCTAGAACTTAGAACTACTTACACATCACACACGTCGATGCCCGAGGCAGAATTCGAACCTACGACCGTAGCGGTCGCGCGGTTCCAGAGACCGCTACAGTCGTACGTATAGCACCACTTGAGAATTATGCGCACATGCAAGTCGGCTGCTCAGACTAAATGCGCAGTGAAAGGGTTGAGATAATGAACACTGAGAAATAAATTTTTTATGTGGGTGTAAACCAGGAATGGAAAGTAGCATTAACTGAATTTATTTCATCCCCTGTAGTATGAACCGGATAGTGTCTCAGCTAACTTAAATTGTGCTTCACATATAAATTGCATCTCAGTAGCTTCGTACTTAATAACACAAAGAATCAATAGCCGTAATGATTTGTTTCAGAACGGTCTCAACGCCCTACACTTGGCCTCCAAAGACGGACACGTCGCTGTCGTCACTGAACTTCTGAAACGAGGTGCTTCAGTTGACGCCGCAACCAAGAAGGGCAATACTGCGCTGCACATTGCTTCACTTGGTAAGTAAAAAGCTATCCTATTGTAGAGCTCTGAGGTAGACGGTAACGTGCTCAAGTCATATTATCTCATCTTTGCTACACGTCAGACACCACTGGCTTATTTCACGAACTAACGAACACGTCTCGCGTTAGTTTTGACTTCAAGTCCCTAGTGTATCTGAAAAGACAATACGTATTTAGTGTGCCTTGCCTCTAGCGTACCTCTGGAAAGCTACACAGGACTTCTGGAATCCATGCTGTATTGCAGCAGGTGGTCATCAGTATATCAAAGAAATCAAAGGCCTTACAGGAAACCGCGCTCCAATACATAGCGCAGTCTCCATTGTACGCTTTCCTTGCTACCCGCCACAGGTCTGTGCGTCGTGGCGTAGGGAATAGTAAAACTTCCGGACCACATTGCATGTCAGTTCTCATATTGTGCTCTTGTCACAGCTGACATACCTTTTAGGCATCAAATCGATTTATAAGAAGTTTACACTATCGGCTCTGCCGTAGCAGTCTGCAGTCCGCACTGTCGCCTGATAAACAAAGTAAGAGCCTACGGAATATCAGACCAGCTGTGTGGTTGGATTGAAGAGTTTTTAGCAATCAGAACTCAGCATGTTGTTGTCAATGGAGAGACTTCTACAGACGTTAAAGTAACCTCTGGCGTGCCACAGGGGAGTGCTATGGGACCATTGCTTTTCACAATATATATAAATGACCTAGTAGATAGTGTCGGAAGTTCCATGCGGCTTTTCGCGGATGATGCTGTAGTATACAGAGAAGTTGCAGCATTAGAAAATTGTAGCGAAATGCAGGAAGATCTGCAGCGGATAGGCACTTGGTGCAGGGAGTGGCAACTGACCCTTAACATAGACAAATATAATGTATTGCGAATACATAGAAAGAAGGATCCTTTATTGTATGATTATATGATAACGGAACAAACACTGGTAGCAGTTACTTCTGTAAAATATCTGGGAGTATGCGTGCGGAACAATTTGAAGTGGATTGATCATATAAAATTAATTGTTGGTAAGTCGGGTACCAGGTTGAGATTCATTGGGAGAGTCCGTAGAAAATGTAGTCCATCAACAAAGGAGGTGCCTTACAAAACACTCGTTCGACCTATACTTGAGTATTGCTCATCAGTGTGGGATCCGTACCAGGTCGGATTGACGGAGGAGATAGAGAAGATCCAAAGAAGAGCGGCGCGTTTCGTCACAGGGTTATTTGGTAAGCGTGATAGCATTACGATGATGTTTAGCAAACTCAAGTGGCAGACTCTGCAAGAGAGGCGCTGTGCATCGCGGTGTAGCTTGCTGTCCAAGATTCGAGAGGGTGCGTTTCTGGATGAGGTATCGAATATATTGCTTCCCCCTACTTATACCTGCCGAGGAGATCACAAATGTAAAATTAGAGAGAGTCGAGCGCGCACGGAGGTTTTCCGGCAGTCGCTGTTCCCGCGAACCATACGCGACTGGAACAGGAAAGGGAGGTAATGACAGTGGCACGTAAAGTGCCCTCCGCCACACACCGTTGGGTGGCTTGTTGAGTATAAATGTAGATGTAGATGTAGATATGTAGTTCCCAGGACCCTGCGTCCACTAGATAGACCAGTAAGTTTTGTAATAACCTTCAAAAATATTCAAATGTGTGTGAAATCTTATGGGACTTAACTACTAAGGTCATCAGTCCCTAAGCTTACGCACTACTTAACGTAAATTATCCTAAGGACAAACACACACACCCATGCCCGAGGGAGGACTCGAACCTCCGCCAGGAGTAATAACTTTCAGAGGACACAGTCCTTATCAGTGCTCTCCACCTCCTCCAGCATTATTAGTAATTTTATTTTTCTATCAGCATTCTGTTTAGCAGCACAAGTTTTTACATGTGGTCTGTATGCTGGTACGACACGGGATAGCATAACAGAACCAGCTGACCCAGTGGTTAGTCCACTCGACTCACGTTCAGGAGAAGCTGCTGCAACACCCCTTTTGTTGCTTTTATCTTTTTATATCGACCTGAAGTTGGATTGCCTCGGCCATCGGTCTATCAAAGCGAAGAGTGTTAACGGTAGGGAATCACGCGTCATAGGCATTCCTACTGACCTAGTGAAATGCGATCCTCCCACTACAGTTAGTGGTCCTATTACTTCGATAATAGCCGGCCGGAGTGGCCGTGCGGTTCTGGGCGCTGCAGTCTGGAGCCGAGTTCGAATCCTGCCTCGGGCATGGATGTGTGTGATGTCCGGTTTAATTAGTTTTAAGTTCTAGGCGACTGATGACCTCAGAAGTTAAGTCGCATAGTGCTCAGAGCCATTGAACTTCGATAATAAACGAAGTTATGAATGGTTCGTCTGAAATGACGCGATTCTAGAGTCAATCATTCCGTAAAAAGAAAACAACTTAAATCCCTATCGCCTGGCTTACTCGCTCACAATAATGATTTGGAGGTAGCGATTATTTTACTATCTGCTCAGTTTGATTTAACTTGAGAAAACTGCTGTTTTCATACGGAATGATTTATTTGCATTTTTTATCTCGACCCACTCAGGAAAGGTGTTAGCCCTGCTGCTGCCAGCAGCCTTAGTGGCTGCTTTTACGTCACTCTACTAGGAAATTTACTCTTGGACGCGTAAAAAATAAATCTTTAACTGGTACTAACGTTCAGGGTCGCGCTCGTGTTTTGCTGCCGCAGGTGTGCAGTAATGAATAAACGTGCGATCAATTACATGCGGTATACAGATTTCTTGTGAGTTCACTACACTGATAAGGCGAATTCTGTAGAAAGGGCATGGCCGATTTCCTCTGCCTCTTTGTCCTTTCCGAGGATTTGCTGCGTCTCTAAAGACGTGGACATCGCTGGGACGTTAATTTCTAATCTCGCTTCTCGCATGCTCCATACACTCGCAGTAGACCTGTGACTGTTGTCAGAGATGAACGTGACAACTTGCACTCGTTGACACTATACAGCCTCTAAACATTTTCAAAGCTATTATAGAAGAGGGGAGAAATACGAGGGCTATTCGGAAAGTAAGGAACGATAGCTCGCGAAATGGAAGCCACAGTGAACATCAAAACTGTTTTATTTGCAACGGTTAGCTACACCTTCAGATATTTCTCTACACAGTCGCTGCTCATACTTAGGACATCTGTCGTAGTGTTGTACCAACTTTTCAATTACCTCGTTATAGAAGACAGCCGCCAGTGCTTTTCAAGAATTTTCTACTCTGGACTGCAGCTCGTTGTCTGTGTCAAAATATTGTCTTAATAGCCAGCAGGTCCTTTGAGCGGAAATGAACCTCAGGGGTAGCCAATTACGGGCTGTATAATGGGTGATCAAACACTTCCCATCGAAAACACTGCAGGAGCATCTTCATTGCCCCTGCAGAGTGCGGCTGAGAATTGTCATGTAGAACAAACCGTATGACAGTTAAGTTATGTGGATTGCATAGTTTCAGGCGAAATCTTTCGCCAGGCCCTCATACTTGGCGGGAGATGCTAATTTTTAGCCATCTTTACGTTCTCACTGTGAGCTCAGAACTGAACAGAGCGACATGATGCGATCGACGGGCGTACTAGACACAGTGTCTAACGCATCTGTGCAAAGCTTCATCAGATTTTCACTGTTTTTTTTTTCATTTCGCGACCGATCGTTCCTTACTTTCCGAATAACCCTCGTAAAATAAAACTTGAGCAAGTTTCAGAGAAGTCAAAAGTTTCGGAAAAGAAATGCTCATCTGCCGTGTTTACATAATATACACCACGTTATGCTACATCAGGCCGAAGGCCGTTTTTTGGGGGAAAAAGTGATATCCCCACCATCTGTTCACCAAATCTTGGACTTATTAAATTTGCAGAAGTTCCGGAAAACTAAACAACGGATCTAAATGGGTAATGTTTAGTTCTGCAGCATAGCTTATAAGCATTGAACCTGCACATGTGAAGCAATCCTTCGAATTTTACAACAGACCAACCGTTTCCATACAGGATTTATTGGCGAATTTCGTAAACCTGTGTGTAGTTCTCAATTCAGTGTTGCATTAATGGACCAAGTAGTAAAAAAGTCTGCTGTTGGTCAGAGAGCAACCATTCTGTCCTGTATCCAGACCTAACAGTTTTTAAAACGATACATAGCTCTCTGTTACGAAAATTATGCTTTGCAGAGTGTGTTTTTGAGACCAGTCAAGTAGTAGCTCATGGAATGCATAGGAGATGTCGTCAACGAAAGGGTACCGCAGAAGTATCGTAGTAACGAAGTATTATTGAACCGGCATGAAAACCGAACATTTCTTAATGTTATACTGAAAAGCGTCGTAATTGTTTTAAAAGACGTACGGAAACATGTGTGTGACGTTGCGTCTCTGGCAATAATGGAATTCTGATTGAGTACCAAACAAAAAGAAAGGGACAGAAGATTATTATTACTCGTACGAATTATAAAAAAATTTATTCTCTATTATCTGGCTGAGAGCTAAAAAAAATTCTCTAACGTCTCCTAACAACTGTTCTGCAATGCTCCTGTGCGCAACAGACAATTTACCTCGTCTTGCTGCTGCAGTTGGGTGATCAGCAACACGCTAAAATATTTCAAGAGCAATACTGCGATGCATGCAGAGTGCAATGCATGGACTAATTGCAACAACTACTGCCATATTTTTATAAATAGAAATTGAATGATCAGGAGGGGTTTGGTCAACTAGCCTTAAACGGTGTAAAAAAATGAAAGAAACGAATGAAGTCTCTTATAATTGCAATATATTCTTCAAACACTGACAAACTTTACACAGACCTTTAATTAGTCCACAATGCCTATACTCAATAAACACGTTTCTGACCTCAACAAAGATGCAATTATTACTCATGAGGAAACTCTTCCGTTTGGACTTGAAAGCGCGTGGATTACTACTCAGATTTTTGAATTCTTGTGGAAGCTTATTCAAAATGGATGCAGCAGTATACTGCACAACTTTCTGCACAAGAGTCAAGGAAGTGGGATCCAAATGCAGATTGGATTTCTGCTTAGTATTAACTGAGTGAAAGCTGCTAATTCTTGGGAATAAGCTTATATTGTTAACAAGGAACGACAGTAAAGAATATACAGGGCGAGTCACTAACTATTGCCACCTAGAATAACTCTGAAAGTATGATAGTAGGTGAAAAGTTTATGGGACAAATGTTGCATGGGACAACGGAGGCCATAAAATGACGTTGGTTTTTTGTTGCTAGGTGATGCCACGTCAGAGATATGAACTTTTTTAATGGGATGCTATAGTTTGGTACTTATTTTCTGGTAACGGCTATCGAGACGAATCCAATAACGTGTGACAGTAAGGTCTTTGAAGGTCAACGAAGGTCACAAAGGTGGCATGAACGTCCATTTACAGAAGGTGTTCGAAGTGATGACCATTGGTATCAATGCAGTGTTGCAATCTTCTTATCATGGATTGAGTGGTATTCCTTATCACTTCGCCACTTATCGAAGCACATGCTCTGACAATTTGGCCGTGCGGTTCTAGGCGCTACAGTCTGGAGCCGAGCGATCGCTGCGGTCGCAGGTTCGAATCCTGCCTCAGGCATGTATGTGTGTTATGTCCTTAGGTTAGTTAGGTTTAATTAGTTCTAAGTTCTAGGCGACTGATGACCTCAGAAGTTAAGTCGCATAGTGCTCAGAGCCATTTGAACCATTTGCTCTGACAATTCTCTCGTATACCGTGCAAATAGTAAATATTCGCCGAATACGGCGTATTCATATAACGTGCCATTGATATGTAAACACCATTCGACGGTTTCGCAATACAACACTAATAGGAACGGTAAGACTATTATCGTCAAATCATGCGAATGTGAATGATAACGGTAAATACCAACGAAATTCAGCTAGAGCTAGAGACTTATACGCTGAAAGATATCCTCAACGTACTCACCATACAGGTCACACATTCAAATACGTGTATGATAAATTGAGAACAACTAGATCTTTAACGCATCGGATACATATCCGGCAAAGGACAGTTGCTAACAAGGAAACGGAAATTGGTACTCTTGCCACTGTGGTTCGAGATCCTTATGTTAGTTTGCGTCAAGTCGCAAGGGAATCTGCCATTAGCCAGAGTAGTGTTGTACATGTTTTGCATCGCCATAAATATCATCCTTACCACATCAGACTCCAACATGAATTAACTGGTACGGATTGTATGCGTCGCATTGAATTCTGCCGATGGGCTCAACTTCAGATTCAGAGGGATGACACATTTATTAATTTGATTTTATTTACTGACGAGGCTACATTCTCGAACCGTGGAAATGTTAATTTTCATAACATGCATTACTGGGCAACTGCAAATCAATGTTGGCTGCGGCAAGTTGCACACCAAATGTGGTCGGTGAATGTATGGTGTGGGATTCTGGACAACAGAATTATAGGCCCCTATTTCATCGAAGGAAATCTTAATGTTAGGAAGTACACCACAATACTGCAAGAAACATTACATCTGTTATTGGAAGAAATACCTTCAGGAACAAGGAACAGAATGTAGTATCAACACGATGGGCATCCGGCACATTTTTCGCTGACGGCTAGAAATGAGTTGCAGAAACAATCCCCAAATCGTTGGATCGGACGCGGAGGAGATGTGTCGCGACCAGCTCGTTCGCTAGACGTGACGCCTCTGGATTTTTTCTTGTGGGGATTCGTAAAAGACATGGTTTATAGAGACGTTCCAAGAAAACTGTCAGAGCATGTGCTTCGATAAGTGCCGATGTGATAAGGAATACCACTCAATCCATGATGAGAAGATTGCAGCAATGCATTGATACCAATGGTCATCACTTCGAAAACCTTCTGTAAATGGACGCTCATGCCACCTTTGTGACCTTCGTTGACCTTCAAAGACCTTACTGTTACACATCATTGGATTCGTCTTGATAGCCGCTATCAGGAAATAAGTACCAAACTACTGCATCCCATTTAGAAAAACAAAGTTGACCTTCATATCTCTGAAGCGACCTACAGGCGCTGATGACCGCGCAGTTGAACGCCCCACAAACTAAAGATCATCATCGTCATCATGTCCGCCCCTGGTAGCTGAGTGGTCAGCGCGACGGAATGTCATACCTAACGGCCCGGTTTCGATTCCCGGTTGGGTCGGAGACTTTCTCCGCTCCGGGACTGCATGTTGTGTTGTCCTTATCGTCATCATTTCATCCCCATCGACAAGCAAGTCGCCGAAGTGACGTCAACTCGAAAGATTTGCACCAGGCGAACGGTCTACCCGACGGGAGGCCCTCACCACACGACATTATTATTATTATTTATCGACATCATGAAGCGACCCCACCTAGCACCAAAAAACCAACGTCATATTATGGCCCATGCAACTTTTGTTCCACAAACTTCTCAGCTCCTATCATACTCTCAGAGTTATTCTTGTTGGCAATAGTTAGGACTGACCTTGTATATATTGAGAGACCAGTGTCAGAATACCCAGACTAGTGAACAGGGGTTGACAAAAGGTTCGCGAACTTACACCATTTATTGCGCGAGCTGCCCATTTCTGAGCCAAACATATCCTTCGAGAATGGGAAGAATTACCCCAAAATATAATACCATACGACATAAGCGAATGAAAATAAGCAAAGTAGAATAATTTTCGTGTCGAACGATCATTTACTTCAGTTAACGTCCGAATAGTGAAAGTGGCAGCATTACGTCTTTGAACAAGATCCTGAACGTGGGCTTTCCACTACAGTTTACTATCTATCTGAACACCTAGAAATTTTAACTGTTCCATTTCACTAATCATGTGCCCTTTCTATGAAATTAAAACATCGGGTTTTGTTGACCTGTGTGTTAGAAACTGTGTCTTACTGTGTTTATTTTCTAGAAGCCATGAACTTATGTCATCAACTGCACTATTTAAATACAGCCAAATTTTTCACACAATATCGTTCACTACCAAGCTAGTGTCATCGGCAAACAGAAATATTTTACAGTTATCTGTAATATTAGGGGGCATATCATTTATATAAATATGGAACAGGAATGGCCCTAATGGCCCCAAGACTGATCCCTGGGGCACCCCCCATTTGACAGTGCCCCACTCAGACCCTACATCACAGCCATTCTCAACATTGTGAACAATGACCTTTTCCCATTTGTTGTTAAAGTAAGAGGTGAACCAGTTGTGAGCTACTCCCCATATTCCATAGTGGCCCAACTTCTGGAGCAATGTTTTGTGATAAACACAATCAAACGTCTTAGTTAAATAAAAAAAGCCTATCTTCCGAAAACTTTTGTTTAATCCATCCAGTACCTCACAGAGAAAAGAGAATATAGCATATTCAGTTGTTAAACCACTTCTACAGCCGAATTGTACATTTGATAGCAAATTATGTGATATAAAATGATCGATTATCCTTACATATGCAGCCTTTTCAGTAACTTTATCAAACACTGATGGCATAGAAATAGGTATAAAATTGTCTACATTATCCCTTTCTACCTTTTTATAAAGCGGCTTCACTTCGGAGTACTTCATTCGTTCAGGAAACTGGGTCATTCTTAAAGGAAAAATTATTAATATGGCTAAGTACAGAGCTAACATGTGCATCACAGTACTTTTATATTCTTCAAGGCACTCCATCATATCCTTGAGAGTCCGTAGTCTTCAGCAATTTAATTATGTCGTACACTGTATTATTGAGGACAACAAGAACTGTCTCCCTCCTATTGGGAGAAGCTAGTATCACTAGAAGCTTACCATGAAGTGGCGTAAAAATGATGTTACTCGATGCGCCCACCAAAGTCTATAGCACTCGACGTATGAAAAATATGGGAGATGCCATATTGGATTTCGTCGCATTTTGTTCTTTTTGTTTTATAGCATAAGTGTTATGACAGTATGTTGTTTAAAGGCAACGGCGCATCGTAGATTCATCGCAAACACGTCACTCTTGGTATGATTTGTTATAATGAAATGTCAGTTAACGACCCACCGGCGGTAAAAACCTTGAGGGGATCATAAAATAACAGACACTGTTGTTGAATGTTGTATGTGTTCACCGTGGTCCAGAGTATACCAGTGAGCCCCCATTTCCTTAAATAATCGAACTCGCTAATATAAAACAGCTTAAAACTTGTGATTACTTTACAGATGAGTTACTGTGTTTAATATTTGGCTTTAATCATGTAAGCGATGTAAAGTTTAGAAAAGGTTTGAAATTATGTTTAAAGTGTGTTGGAAATCGCTAAGTGCTCTAATTACCAAACACTGGATGAGAATAGTTTAGGTAACTTGCGCTCCGCTTTTAATCAAAAGCTAGTTTTTCACGCATCTCACTGTCTATGACTATATATTTGTTGAATTATGTGTCATACAATTATACAGGGTAATTTTTTCCGCCGTGTACAAAATCTAGGGATTGATCGATGAGAGAATACGGAACAAAAAAGGCCTGATGAACGTATGTCCGGAAATGCATGGTTTCCATGCTAGAGGCCATTTATTCAGTCATACTTTGTTGCAGAGACTGCACAATGCAGCCACAGTTAAAGCATGCATGGTTTTCTCCTAGAGGGTGGTACTGTTCCTCATACGCCATGCCCTAGAGGCCTCTCCTGCCACAGTAATTGGTAACGTTGTGTCCGATTCAATTCTCTTGCTGACTCACGTTGTAGTGGATGTGGTACAGTGTTATACACAATGGTTCTGTATTCGAATCGAGAGCTTGCCGGTATGATGTTTACTTATGGAATGGCAAATGGCAACGGGCGGCAGCAGCAAGGTTGTGTCAGGGGACCTATCCCCGCCGACAATAGCCACAGCATTCAATGTTTGCTACAGCGTTTCGCTATTTGTCTGGAACAGGGTCGTTTCAGGAAGCAAGAAATCATGATGGACGTGCCCGAAACGTTCGGACACCAGGCTGGGAAGAAAATGTTGTTAACACTATGGAAGGCGACCGCCGTGTCAGTGCCAGGCAGTTGGCCCGCCAGTACAGAGTAAGCCAGGCGACCGTGTGGAACATTCTCCATGACAGTTGTGGTGTCACCGCCAGACACCACACTTGCTAGGTGGTAGCCTTTAAATCGGCCGCGGTCCGTTAGTATACGTCGGACCCGCGTGTCGCCACTATCAGTGATTGCACACCGAGCGCCGCCACACGGCAGGTCTAGAGAGACTCCCTAGCACTCGCCCCAGTTGTACAGCCGACTTTGCTAGCGATGGTTCACTGTCTACATACGCTCTCATTTGCCGAGACGACAGTTTAGCATAGTCTTCAGCTACGTCATTTGGTACGACCTAGCAAGGTGCCCTATTCAGTAATTAGAATGAATTCTGAACAGACAATATTGTGAATCATGTACCGTCAAGAGCGACGTTCATCATTAATGGATTAAAGTTAAGTATCAAACTAATTACGTCCGCTTTCTGAATTCTAATTCCTTGTCATGTTCCAGACCTCACGTCAGTATAGTTCTTCCAACCTCACGCCAGCCTCTGTGAGCTAAAGTGCGTGCATTTCGGCCTCCTCTAGTAACACGGTGTTGGCTCTTCTGCCAACAAAACAATTATTACCCTTGTCACTTACAGAGTGCGCAGGGCTTACTAGCGACAGACTTTCCACATCGAGAGCAATTTTATCACTGATTTCTTCACCAGGAAACCACGACTCTGGGATTTGTATCACCCATCCTGCTCACAGATGAGGCCACCTTTACGTGGAGTGATATCTTCAACTTTCATAACAGCCATCTGTGAGCTAGTATGCAGAACCCCAGTGGTATCGTGACAGCGAATCATCAGCATCGGTGCAGCGGGAATGTGTGAGCCGGGACGATTGGCGACCGAATTTTGCGACCAACCTTCCTTCCATGTGGCCTAACAGGCCGGAACTGTCGGCGTTTCTTGCGGGTGGCTTTGCCTCCCCTGCTGGAAGAAGCGCCATTGATGATTCGAGGGGTTATGTGGCTGCTACATAATGGTGCTCTAGCCCACTTCACCGTTGCCGTCCGGATGCAGCTCTATCGTGTCTTTCCTGATCGATGGATCTGATGAGGTGGACCATTTGCATGGCCTGCTCGTTCACCAGATTTCAACCCGTGCGATTTCTGGTTATGGAGCCATTTCAAAAGTATCGTGCATGCAGAGCGTGCATGTGGAGACTGGAGCAGCGTATTCATGCTGCCTTTGACACTGTTCGGATACAGCCTGGCCGATGTGGACTACGGCGCTCATACGCATGCGTTGAGGCACATTAAAACCATTTTCAGCACATACTGTGACTGCGACTACACGCTGCAGCGCGTATTAGACCGCAGTCTCTGTGACAGTGTATTATTGAATAAATGGGCCCTAGCATGGAAACCATGCATTTTCGGACGAAAGTTCACTAAACCTTTTTTGTTCCGTATCCTCTCATCGATCAATCCCTTGAGTTCGTACACGATGGAAAAAATCACCCTGTATAATTTTGCAGTACATTCGGTACTATATGTTGATACTGTCTGAAAAATGTGTTGCGAATAGTATTTTTAGTAAAAAAAGTAACAATATAAAACGTCATGCCTGATGCGGCAGTCTTAACTGCATGAACAGTGAAAATGCAGCAACGATAAAAATTTTACCTTTCATCATTCTGTTGTGAGAAAAGGTGTGAAATTACATGATAAAATATTGCAACTCACCAAGTGCTCTCATTCGCAGATACTGGAAGAATAAAATCTTCGTATTGCGTGTAGTGATTTACGCTGCCGCAAGATGTATGCACTGTTCCTAGCTGCAATTCTTGTCACATAAACGTAATATTATACCTGTTAATGAGTAAATTATGACGGCATTTTAAATTTTCGCGGTTCGGTCAATAATTATGCAAAATATTGAAATCAAATATTTGTTGCTCGTGGAAACCTGCAACTTGTTCCAGGTCCCGGAACAGTTGCATAGTAATATAGATTCTCCAATATTCGGTGTTATTCACATAGAAAAGCGGTCTATCTCAGGAATGAGTTTGTTCAGTTTTGTGGCTTAAGTCTGATTAATGAACGAAAGATAAAATTGCTGCGAGTGAAAAGAGAACCAATGACATTTCTATTCTTACTTGTCACAAATACACTACTGGCCATTAAAATTGCTACACCACGAAGATGACGTGCTACAGACGAGAAATTTAACCGACAGGAACAGGATGCTGTCATATGTAAATGATTAGCTTTTCAGAGCATTTACGTAGTGCTGCCGCCGGTGGCGACACCTACAACGTGCTGACATGAGGAAAGTTTTCAACCTATTTCTAATACACAGACAGCAGTTGACCGTCGTTGCCTGGTGAAACGTTGTTGTGATGCGTCATGTAAGGAGGAGAAATGGGTACCATCACGTTTCCGACTTTGATAAAGGTCGGATTGTAGCCTATCGCGATTGCGGTTTATCGTATCGCGACATTGGCGCTCGATTTGGTCGAGATCCAGTGACTGTTAGCAGAATATGGAAACGGTGGGTTCAGGAGGGTAATACGGAACGCCGTGCTGGATCCCAACGGCCTCGTATCACTAACAGTCGAGATGACAGGCATCTTATCCGCATGACTGTAACGGATCGTGCAGCCACGTCTCGATCCATGAGTCAACAGATGGGGACGTTTGCAAGACAACAACCCTCTTCACGAACAGTTCGATGACGTTTGCAGCAGCAGGGACTATCAGCTCGGAGACCATGGCTGCGGTTACCCTTGACGCTGCATCACAGACAGGAGCGCCTGCGATGGTGTACTCAACGACGTACCTGGGTGCACGAATGGCAAAACGTCATTTTTTCGGATGAGTCCAAGTTCTGTTTGTAGCATAATGATGGTCGCATCCGTGTTTGGCGACATCACGGCGAACGCACATTGGGAGCGTGTATTCATCATCGCCATATTGGCGTATCACCCGCCGTGATGGTATGGGTTGCCATTGGTTGCACGTCTCGGTCACCTCTTGTTCGCATTGACGGCACTTTCAACGGTGGACGTTACATTTCAGATGTGTTACGACCCGTGGCTCTATCCTTCAGTCGATCCCTGCGAAACCCTACATTTCAGCAGGATAATGCACGACAACACGTTGCAGGTCCTGTATGGGCTTTTCTGGATACAGAAAATGTTCGACTGCTGTCCTGGCCAGCACATTCTCCAGATCTCTCACCAACTGAAAACGTCTGGGCAATGGTGGCCGAGCAACTGGCCCGTCACATACGCCAGTCACTACTCTTGATGAACTGTGGTATCGTGTTGAAGCTGCATGAGCAGCTGTACCTGTACACGCCATCCAAGCTCTGTTTGACTTAATGCCCAGGCGTATCAACGCCGTTATTACGGCCTGAGGTGGTTGTTCTGGGTACTGACTTATCAGGATCTATGCGACCCAAATTGCGTGAAAATGTAAGCACATGTCAGTTCTAGTATAATATATTTGTCCAATGAATACCCATTTATCATCTGCATTTCCTCTTGGCGTAGCAATTTTAATGGCCAGTGGTGTACTTAATTGTGGAATCTCAGAAAAAACCTGATCGCTTCAACACGGGTTTCTTAGGTGCTCCTCCAACCCCAGTGGCAGGCGTTACAAGCGAGACGTTGTGTATGACGGTGTGATTTATTGTAAGAGCAAGTATCCTAGAAGAGAAAATGAACATATATTTGGTACGCAAAAAAGGCACGAAGGTAAAACTGGAGAGAAACGAACAGGTACAGAGTCTCAATAGACGTTCTTGCCACCACCTGGAACAGAATAGGGGAAAGGCGAAGTAAAAGTGCTTCGCATAAAAATAAGGTAGCTTGTGAAAATTAGTTGCACATCTTCGGATTATTTTGCACCAGATTTTCACGCGCACGTGTGATTGGGGCGTACCAATATGGTTTGACATACAGTAACATAGATCACTTTTCTAGTGTGGGGAAACAGTCACACTGGAGAGCAGTAGCGAAGAGGTAAAAAAAAGATTAGAGATCGTTGAACACTGAAATAATATTCGTTAAAGAAACCGGAAAAAAGTTTAAATATAGTTTGCTTTTCAGAATTAGATTTTCACTCTGCAGCGGAGTGTACTCTGATATGAAACTTCCCGGCAGAGTAAAACTGTGTGCCGGACCGAGACTCGAACTCGGGACCTTTGCCTTTCCCGGGTAAGTGCTCTACCATTTGAGCTACCCAAGCACGACTCACGCCCCGTCCTCACAGCTTTACTTCTGCCAGTACCTCGTCTCCTACCTTCCAAACTTAACAGAAGTAAAGCTGGGAGGACGGGGCGTGAGTCGTGCTTGGGTAGCTCAGATGATAGAGCACTTGCCCGTGAAAGGATTGGATTGTTTTGGGGGAAGAGACCAAACAACGAGGTCATCAGTATCATCGGATTAGGTAAGGACGGGGAAGGAAGTCGGCCGTGCCCTTTGAAAGGAACCATCCCGGCATTTTCCTGGAGTAATTTAGGGAAATCACGGAAAGCCTAAATCAGGACGGCCGGACACGGGATTGAACCGTCGTCCTCCCAAATGCGAATCCAGTGTGCTAGCCACTGCGCCACCTCGCTCGGTTTGCACGCGAAAGACAAAGGTCCCGAGTTCGAGTCTCGGTCCGGCACACAGTTTTAATCTGCTAGGAAGTTTCATATCAGCACACACTCCACTGAAGAGTGAAAATCTCATTCTGGTCACAATTTATTGGTTGTGAACGGTAGATTAAAACTGATGAAATTTCAAAAAGTTAAGAAATTAAAGAGGTGGGACCTGGATGAACTGAAAAAACCAGAGGTTGTTGAGTGTTTCACAGGGAGTGTTAGGGAACGATTGACAATATTAAGGGAAAGGAATGTAGTAGAAGAAGGATGGGTAGCTTTGAGAGATGAAATAGTGAGGCAGCATAGGATGTAGGAACACGTGAGGCATTACTGATCTTACGACTTCTCGTAGAAGATAGGTTAACGAAAGGCAAACCTATGTTTATAGTATTTGTAGACTTAGGGAAAGCTTTTGACAATGTTGACTGAAACACTCTCTTTGAAATTCTGAGGGTAGCAGGGGTAAAATACAGGGAGCGAAAGGCTATTTACGGCTTGTACTTAAACCAGACGTCAATTATAAGAGTTGAGGGGCATGAAAGGGAAGCAGTGATTGAGAAGAGAGTGAGACGTGGTTGTAGCCTATCCCCGATGTTATTCAGTCTGTACATTGAGCAAGCAGTAAAGGAAAAAAAAAGAAAAAAGAAAAATTTGGAGTAGAATTAAAATCCAGTGAGAAGAAATAAAAACTTTTGAGGTTTACCGATGACTTAGTAATTCTCTAAGAGCAGTCGAACAGAATGGACAGGCTCTTGAAAGGAGGATATAAGATGAACAGCAACAAAAGCAAAACAAGACTAATGAAATGTAGGCGAATTAAATCAGGTGATTCTGAGGAATCAGATTAGGAAACTTGTCACTTAAAGTTGTAGATGAATTTTGCTATTTGGGCAGCAAAATAGCTGATGACGGCAGAAGTAGAGAGGATATAAAATTTAGACCGGTAATGGCGAGAAATGCGTTTCTGAAAAAGAGAAATTTGTTAACATCAAGTCTTTTCTGGAAGTATTTTTATGGGGTGTAGCCATGCATGGAAGTGAAACATGGATGATAAATAGTTTAAACAAGAGACTAGAAGCTTTCGAAATGTGAGGGTACAGAATAATGCCGAAGATTACATGGGTAACTAATGAAGAGGTACTGAATAGAATCGGGAGCAAACAAATTTGTGGCCCAGCCTGACTTGAAGAAGGTATCGGTTGGTAAGACATGAAGGGATTACCAATTTAGCACCGGAGGGAAGCTAGGGGGTAGGGGGGGTGGGGTAAAAATCGTAGAGGGAAACAAAGAGATGAATACAGTAAGCAGATTCAGAAGGATTTAGAATGACTAGTTACCCGGTGATGAAGAGGTTGCACAGGATAAAGTAGCATGGAGAGCTGCAGCAGACCAGTCTTTGGACTCAAGACCACAACAACGATGTGTGAAGGCTAATGTCAGGAACTATTGTAAGGATTGTTATACTACAGCGAGCGCGCCGCCGACGAATGAGCGGCGTTGTTAGCGGGTTACTAGACGCCGCTGCACGCTGGCATGTTCCATGTGCTGCTTTATGAGGAAGTAGCACCACCTAAGCAAAGTCATCCATCCGTAGGTATTTTGTGTTATTATATTACTTAAGTTAGGAAAACTAACTGTGTTGGGAGCAGACAGTCGCAACAAAAAATTACACCAAGGTATCTTTATTCCACTCACAATCGATTTCGTAAGTGTTCTGGTTCAGAATTAAGTATTCACCAATTTCTGAAAAAATTGTATTCTCGATTATGAATGCATATCTCTCGCCTTCAACATATAACCTTAATTATTAACACTAAAAATCTGACAAGGGTTTCGAGATGTTAAAGATGTTTATTTAGTGCCACAGTTTCTAACTGTATAAGGTATTGCACTGTTAACCCATACGATTAAATAGTATGACCGTTTTCTGCTCAATGTAGAATCCTGTAATGTTTACAAAACTGTTGACCCACACAAATCTAATCCTGAAAAAATTACTGATTCCAGCTGGTCAAGAGGAAGTTGTGAAACTGCTTGTAACAAATGGTGCTGCAGTCAATGTGCAGTCGCAGAATGGATTCACTCCGCTCTACATGGCAGCTCAAGAAAATCACGACAACGTCGTCCGGTATCTGCTCGCTAATGGCGCCAACCAGAGTTTGGCGACAGAGGTAATACCGTAACTCCATAATGCTTTGCATTCTTAGAAACTGACTATGAACATTTCTTGGTGCGAAGTTATTCATAAATATCTTACAGAAACGAATTATAGCTGTAGTTGTAATGATATCGATAATTAGAAATTGTCAGATTGAAAACTCTGCTGGTTCATCAATTAATCCACATATACCAGTAGTGTTCTATAGATTCCCTCCTGAAGGAAATCCTTCAGGGATGTCGGAGGAGTCAAGTTATGCACTAAAGCACTGAAGCGCCCACTGCTAATAATAACAGTGCTAATCGACAGTCACGGACGCTCACAATATTATTGCTAATCCATAAATGTGATTGTGAACAGTAGATTTTACTTGAAAAACATTTGAGGCTCACAGTCGAAACACACGGTACAAAAGAAAATAAAAAATTTATTTGTGATTCGAATAATTTGTGTACTCATATTTTCATACCGTCCACTTTTGGTAGCACAAAACAAACTTTTTGCAAATGCCCAAAAAAGTTTCACCATTTGAGAGATCAAAGAGTTTATCTTTACATCAGTGAGAAACGAACTGGCACTCGACGTGGTGGACACCAAACACAAAATCAGGTACCGGTAACTTGTCAAATACATGCTAAACGAGTTTCAAATTGTCTGTATTTTGGGTATGGCAGTGTAAGACACGTACTTCAGCAAAGCTGCACGAAATCATTTGCTTTAAGTTTTTTGATGTGGCTGAACTGGAATGATAGTATTCTACGGACTGTTGCTCGAACTCAGTACTTGTGTAAGGTCTCTATGAATCCGCACCAGGGACAATTTTGTATTGTTTTTATATTTACACGTTCTCTGAAACCGTAAGTGGAGATGCTAGATGTGGCAACTCCACACATCTCTAGCAATGGAACACGGTACTATGAGCTCATGAAATGGTTATCACGCTTTAATTTCAACAAAATTAACACTGACCTTCAGCAGCTCTGTTCCCATGTTGAGTGAGAAATGTAATAAATGACCAAAGTTCAAATTGGCAGAATTACTGAATTTCATGTTCATTGTAGCTCACTGCACTGTGAGACAAATAAAACCAACTAGTGATAGTATAAAAGTCACCTATTGGGTGGATTTGCATAAATGCTTATTTAGTAGGGTCTAATCATTATTATGAATCATACTGTAGTAACTAAGCAATATACAAAACCGATTCGAGTAACACAACTATAGCCTTATTCACAAACCTCTGAACAACAATAGAAATAAACCTCTCGTGAGTGCACGTGTAACAAAAGAATCATAAAGGAGGTGCAATATAGCTGATACACAGAACAAGTGATGTGAGCAGTACAGACCAAAAGAACATGTTGAGAGTGAGTCAGCACTGTTGCGCCCGTATGTACACGCGAGTGACGGGGCAGCATGTGCGTGCTTCCCACAGGTGGCCTCTAGCAACACCGACTCAAAGAAGGCCTCGGCGCTTGTTCGTGACGTCACGTCAGCTAGGCACGACGAACGCCACGTCTGTTGCAGGCATACTCATAATGGTGGTGTCTCCCTCTCTGACACAGGAAAATGTGAAACTATTGGCGGTAGTTGACCAACACACATTGTTCTGAGAGATTTCTGCAATCAATTAATTGAGCAGTTCATTACACTTCTTAACAAATAGTGTACTCCTGAACTTAAGTTTCCACCTGTTTTAAGGATTGACATACAAAAACAACTTCATGGTCCAGCAGCAACAGAATTCGTGCTTCTTTACCTTATTTGTAAATCTGAGGAAGTTACGTTTGTATCTTTAGGTACCTTGGTTAACTATGGGATGAGGAGCACTGAATGTTAATGAAGTAGCTTGCGATTGTACACGTTGGGCGAGCGGGTGGGGGACAGAAGAAGAGGCAAAAGAGAGATACTTGTTTTATCAAATAAAATTTTTTTATCTTATAAAGTTTCTCCTTTCAGTTGCAAGAGAGGAATATTTATCTTTCCTAGTGTGCATGTAAAAAATTCAGCAGTATTTTCGATGTATGAAGCTATTTTGTTTCCTGTTTAGAATTCCTTTCGTTGAAACCGACTGTAAACTAATGACTGGCAACAGTTGGACATTTACACATGTAAATTAGTTCATATTTCCAGTGACGATGTCAAACGAAAGTAAATAAATAAATAAAAGAAACGAGTTAATTGTAAGGGGGTTGGGATAAGTTTAGATAACTAAATGGATCAAGTAAATATGGTTACTTGAATGTAAAATTTCCGAAGCTTGCAATGGGGCAAAGCATCTTCTCATATTGATCTACGTTTGTTTCGACAGGATTCAGTAATACAGAACTATGATATTCATTTGTAGCTTTACGATAGTAAGAAAAACTTTCATCCAAATAAAACTGCAGAATCCAAAACAATACCAAACATTTTGTCCAAAAATAAGAGATTTATAGTGATAAGCACGCCCAGGCGTTTCTGCCTGCAACAGACCTGGCGTTCGCCGTGCCTAGCTGACGTGACGTCACCAACAAGCGCCGAGGCCTTCCTTTGAGACGTTGTTGCCTCTAGTGGCTGGCCTGCACTCGTACAGTTAAGTAAACAAGCATGGTGACACTACACTCTGCTTGACGACAGAAGCGGGGAGGAGGGTGCCGTTGCCATTTCTGCGACATCGGCAGGCAGGTGAGAGTGCAAAGGAGATGGGGCTGGACCCACCGGCGATTATGGCTGAAGTGATGATGGCGAGGTGGCCGGTTGAGGTGGCCCAACCAGAACAGCAGGCTGTAGCGACAGACGTGAGGCTGGAGATGGACCAGCACCCAGTGCTGGGAAGCGGGAATCCCAGGACGTCACACGTGAAGGAGGCAGCCAGTGGGGCAGAGCAGACAACGACGGGCTCGAGACAGAGGGTGGTGGGGCGGGCTACGGCAATGTGGTCCACATCTGAAAACTGGTAGCTTCCAGTGGCAAGTGAGGTCACAGCTGATCAAAATGACGTACCACCAGCGCTTCAAGCCTTACAAACATCACAGAGACGGCGTCCCTGGTGACGGAAAACAGTAGCCGGTATCCACTCGGGCCAGTGACCGAACCCTCGAGCCCACACCGTCGAAATAGCCAGACGAACCTGTGTGCAGAAGGTGCGGTGCGAGCTGTAGAAGGTGGAGAAAAGTGCGAGGCTGCCAGCATGAAGCAACTCAGCTTGGCTCCGCTCCTTCCTAGGCGTGAAGAGATAGGTGCTCGGGAAATGGAGAAGATGCCATCCAGCGAAGAATCCACAACAAACTTTTTCATTTGGCACTTGCACGTACGCTGTAGTCATTTTGCCTTGCCATTTGATTGAGGGTGGAAAGGCGGAGCCATAACGTGATGAATGTCGTGACGGGAGCAAAACAACTGAAAAGTGTGAGAAATGAACTGGGGCCCATTATCGTAATGTAAGGTACGAGGCAACCCCTCAGTAGGAAAGACCTCAACAGCGTATAAACGGTGACCACAGCCGACATCGACGCACACCAGAGGATGTAAGGGAACTGGTAAAATGTTCCGCAACCGAGAAACAATAGAAATCGTGAAGGGATGGCTGTGTTTCCATGGCTGGCGTGGAGCGGACCAGGGAGACAGAGACGCCCTTGGAGTTGCCTGTTGCCGTTACACTACTCACAAGTTGCGACAAAACGGACAATTTTACCATCAGTCTCTGGCCAAAAAACATGTCTCCTAGCTAACAGTTTAGTGGTGCAGAAACTCCCCAATGGCCCTGGAGAAGAAGGCATAGAACCTCACAGTATAATGCAGTGGGAATGACTACTCTGGGAGAGAGGTCTTCCGCGGACACCAGCTAAACACCATCAGAAACGGAGAAGCATAAGGAAAAATAGCTGTACTGGTGGTCCGAAGCCCGATCTGGTGGTTTATCTGACCAGCCGTGCTGAGAAAACCGAACTGTATGGAGGAGAACCAGTTCAGTGGCAATGTCAGCTGCTGTGCGTGAGCTCGTAATTAGGAAGCCGTCAGCCGTGAACTGTATTTCAGTATCAAGATGGCATCAAAGCAATTTTTCAGGATCACAGTCTAGGTCAGAACCCATAAGGAAGGCGGAACAAGACGTCCACATTGGCATCTTTAGACAAATTTGGACATGGATTTCGTGATTGTAGCGAGACAAGAACAGCGCCCAGCGTTATAGGTGGTGTGCTGCTTTGACAGGCAAGGGAGTATGAGGATTACACAAGGAAACCAATAATTTATGGTCAGTAATAAGGTGAAACTTGGAGCCACACAAAAAACATGAAATTTCTGGAAAGCATAGACCACGGCAAGAGCCTCTTTTTCCACCTGTGAGTAACGTTGCTGGGCCAGAGTGAGAGATTTAGAGGCGAAAGCGAAAGGTTATTCAGCGCCGTCGGCATGTTGGTGCACTTGGACCGCGCCAAGGCTGTGAGGCGTCAGCCGCCAAAACTATGTGGTGGTCCAGAGAGGACGTAGCTAAAGAAGGGACCAAGAGTAGTTCCGATTTCAAAATCTGAAGAGCACGTTCGCAATTCAGGCTGCAGCAAAAAGGTACATTCTTGCATAACAAGACATGTAGCAAGTGGGCCAATGTAGTTGTCCCTGGCAGGAAATTATGGTAGAGGCCATCTCCCCTAGGAAGGCCTGAAGATCCTTCGTGGACAAGAGACGACGCATACACGTAACAGCAGAGATGTGCTCTGGCAGAGCGTAAACCCCATCCCGCAAGACCTCGAACCCCAAATAAACCACAGAACGTTGAAGAAAACTGAGATTTCGCTAGGTTACATCATAAGCCTGTGGACTGTAAGACAGAAAATGAAGTGTGCAAATTTTTCAAGTGATCAGCTATAGAGGGGCCTGTGACAACAATATCATCCAGATAATTCATGCAAACAGGGACAGGCATACCGGTAATCATTTGCTCTAAAAATCGTTGGAAAGTAGCAAGGGTGCTAGCCATACCAAAAGAAAGGTGCAAATATTGATAGAGGCAAAAAGGAGTATTCGGAACCAGAACTCGTTGAAACTCTTCGTCCATGAG
Source organism: Schistocerca serialis cubense (assembly GCF_023864345.2). NCBI lineage: Eukaryota > Metazoa > Arthropoda > Insecta > Orthoptera > Acrididae > Schistocerca > Schistocerca serialis. The sequence continues at coordinate 841,975,521 of NC_064640.1, read as the reverse complement.
GACGTGCAGATACGCTTCAGGCAAATCAATTTTAGAAAAGTACTGGCCACCATATATTTTCATCAAAAGTTCCTCCTGATGTGGGAGAGGATAAGTATCCACAATTGATTGTGCATTGACAGTAGTACTGAAGTCACCACAGAGGCAAAGTTTCCCTGACGACTTCTGAACTACAACCAGCATAGACGACCAATTACTCGCCATAATAGATTACACCATCTCTAGAGACTGAAGTCTTTCCAATTCCACTTCCACTTGGTCTTTCATGGTGACGGGAATAGGACGCGCATGACAAAAACAAGACCAAGCTGTGGATTTAAAAAATGTTCAGAAAAACTGGTATAACTCCCTGTACCTTCAGAAAACTCCTCACACAGTGTTTTCAATTGAGAATAAGGTACCTCATCAGACACAAAGTAAACTGCTTCGGGGATAGAAAATCCAAATGCCTGAAATGCGTCCATCCCAAGCTAGTTCTCAACACTGGTTTCAGCAACCACCATAACTGTAATGGAACGAAGCACTGACTTGCAAGAGGCAATGTTCTGTGTGTTATAACTGACCAGCTTCCACATGACCGGTATCAATGGCGGCGAGTGTAAACTCACATAGTTTGAGAATTCAGTAGTGTCACTGCAGCACCTGCGTTGACCTGTATCCAGAGCGCTTGGTGAAAACACTAAACTCGATAGACAGTTTGGGAGAAGTCAAAAGCATTGGAGTCACACAGTTTACATCCATGTCCATGTTCTGAGCAACCGTTGGCAAACAACACGCGGATGTGACGGACCTTTCTCCTGGCAAGCGTTACAAGTAGCCCAGTGCTTAGGGTATGCCGAACTTTCTAGCTGGGCAAAACAGAAAGGACAGGACAGAACCTGAGAACAATGACGCTACTGCTGTGGTGGTCACGACTGCTTTGGCTGGCCTTGATCTACTCAGCACTGGGTCCCCATGTTTACTGCTGCTTGCTAGTGCAAGCTGTCTGTTGTCCTAGTGGGCATATCTTGCTACACTACTGCCACATCACCCCACGCTTCAATTTGGTTACCCACTGTCAGAGAAACTTCAAAAGATTGTGTTCGTCACAAAACTTGAGCCAACAGGGGTTTTTCACAGAATAAATCTTTCTGGCACACTTCCTTGTATGGAGCTCAACAGATAATTGTGTCGTGCACCATAGTGTCTGCAAAAGAATCATTATGGGCATCAATAACAAATTGACACTTATGGCTAAGGCCATGAAGTTCAGTTGTCCAGGCCCTGTGTGACTGACTTAGTTTCTTGCAGCATTGGTTGAATTCAATTCGCACCACTATGACATGCATTCATTTATGATGATAATTGGACGATAAACTGCATATGTGTTCAAAAGAAAGAGCTGTCAATTCTTGTAAATGGGCAAGCTAACACAGTAACTGCTACACAGTAGGTGAAATCCATGAGAGGAATAACACTTTGGACAAATTAGAGTCTGTCACACTGAAAGCCAAAAAATGTTGTCTGAGTATTTTTTCATAACCTTCCCAATCCTTGGCTGAATCGTCATATCGAGGAAAAGTTAGTGGATAGACTAGTGGAAGAGTACCCTGTCTGTCAATGGAAGCCGACAAAGTGGTCACTGCCAAAGTTAGCTGATGAAACCACATTTAAAGACTGCACATGAGGAAACTGTTCCAAACTCATCACCAGTCATGTAGTAACCAAGTATTTTGAAACCAATCAAAGTAATGCAGATATGGCTTTATTCACAAATCTCTGAATAATAATGGAAATTAGTCTCTCATGACTTCACATGTAACAAGACAAAAGAATCATACAGAAGCCACATCATAAAATAAGTTTCTCATGACTTCACATGTAACAAGACAAAAGAATCATACAGAAGCCACATCATAAGCGATACACAAAACGACTGATGTAAGCAGTACAAACTAAAAAAACGTGAGAGTGACACAATGCTGCTTTGTGTATATAAAGGCATGGGTTGCTGGTAAATGATGCGACAGAGACCTTGCCATGCGCACGTTTCCTGCAGGCAGCCTCTAGTGGTTGATTTAGGTACACACGAGTGGCAACATTACGCGACACAACATTACCGGACATGGCACATACTATGTCATGGTTATGAAATGTGCATCATACAGTATGTACTTGGTATTACAAGTGCAAGATAGTATCTCACTTTCAATACAAATAACCTCTTCATTGATCTGAAGATGCAAATAATTCAGTGCCCTTGTTAATTTTTTCCCTAAAGTAGAGTTATAGCTGGTACCATTGTTATGTATGATGTAAGAGGCAGCTAAAAAGAGCTTCTTGCTTTCATCATATAAATTTCTCATACAGCATATGCAAATGTACAGTGTTCCTATATGTGTTAAAAGTCACTCGTTTGCTCTGAGACAGTGGGGTAGTCATGTAATTAGAAGTATCAGAAAATCAGAGTAAGGTGGAAACCATGAAATATGCAAACACTTTTCTTAGAAGAGTAATTAATGAATGTCCTTCCAGAGAAATTTAGTGCTGATTGAAACATATAAATAGCTACTGTCCTCCTTTCAACACTTTCCAGTTGTAAAATGTAGTAACTTGAGGCATATAGTTTATTCAGGTGTCTTTTCATTTCCATCTATTCTATTTCTCCTGACCCCAAACTAAAATGATTATTTTGGGTTCTTCCTAATCTTCCAGCATATTAGCTGCTTGATTTTCATGTTTTGTATGCATTTTTGTGCTAATTGTTGTGTTATCTCAAATATTAGTCACTGAATAATTTGATTATGCAGTCACCTTTACTATTTGCAGTTATAATAAAAATGGTATACAACACAAAAGTCATCAGCTAAGCAGCTAATCTTCCATTCATGGACAGAACTTGGCTGCATGTAAGTTACACTGAAATTATAAAATTTTGTACAGGATGGGTTCACACCACTGGCTGTGGCCATGCAACAGGGTCACGACAAGGTTGTTGCAGTATTACTTGAAAATGACACAAGAGGCAAAGTGCGTCTGCCTGCTTTGCACATTGCTGCCAAAAAGGATGACTGCAAAGCAGCAGCCTTGCTGCTACAGGTGAGTTAACTTTCCCAATTAAGTTTTTTTATGCATCTATTGATTTAGTTCCATTATAAATGTGCTCTAAATGACTTACTGTGAAATTTTGTTTGATTATAACTGCATTTATTGGCAGATTATGAACTAAAGAAAAACAATTTATTTTTTGCATGAAAGAAAGGAAAATACTTTTAACCAAGTAAAGCTATGAATAATGAAGTAAAATATACCGATGAGCCAAAACATTATACCTCTTCCTTAATAGTATGTTTGTCCATCTGTGGAACACAATACAGCAGTAGTTTTGTATGGCATGGTTTCAGCTAGTCTTTGGTAGATTTTCAGAGGCATGTGGGCCAAGATATGTGTGCACATGTCATATAATTCCCATAAATTATGGACTGGTCACCTGCAGGCATGGAGGTGAGCTCTCTAGCATCTCAGATGTGTTCATTCAGGTTCAGATTGGGCAAATTCAGTGGACAAGACATCAGTCTGAGTTCACCACCACACTCCTCCAACCAATAAAAGCCTGGCTGTGAGATATGGATAATTATCCTGCTGGAAGATGCCATCACCCTCGGTGAAGGCATCAAGCATGAAGGGATGCAGGTGGTGTCCACAAAAATGTGCGTGTAGACCACAACTGTCATGGTGCATTAGATTACTATCACAAGTACTGTGGAAGCCCAGATGACAGTCCCTCATACCATAATAGTGCCACCACCAGTGTGTGTCCATGGCATGGTGCCAGCTTCAAGCAGCCATTTGCCTGGACAATGGTTTATCCAGATGTGAACATCAACCTAGTGTAACAAGAAATGTGATACATCTGACCAAGCAACAAGTTTCCATTGATCCCCGCTTCAATCTCAATGAGTCTGTACCCACTGCAATCGTAATAGACTTTTATCATCTTGTCAACATGGGAACTTGTGATGGTCACCTGGTGTGGATCATAATGTTCAACAATGTGCACTAAACAGCAGGCTTGGAAACACTTTTGACTGCACCTGCATTGCACATTGACATCAGATCGGTCACAGATTTCTCCTTATAAAGCTTTACAGAATGGTCAATCCTCCAACTCCCATGTTTTCTTATGAGACATGAACATTCAACATTTGTTGCCTACTTGTGGTTTTGCCTGTACATCCCCCATGTCCTTGTGGTTACATCATCCTTCAACCACTTTCCCCAGATACTGATGACAATAGCAAATGAGCAACTGACCAGTTTGAATTTTTCCAAGTGGCTTGTTCCCAGGTGCCAAGCCAGTCTGCCATTTCTCAGATTACCTTATGTAAGTGGATTTCCCCATTTGTAACTCTTATTGTCACTAGAATGATTTTCCAGTCTTTTCTGCTACACTTATACACTTCCTTACCGTGTAATGTGTCTGCAGTGCACCAGCAGCATTTGGTCTCACAATGAGTAGTGATCATTATATTTTGACTCATTAATGTAATTGAAAAGTAGAAGTGAAGGGAAGAACACGACCAAAGAGTGCAGTAAATGAGAAAAACATTGGACATTGGAAGTGGATGATACATTAAAGTGTATGACAGAGTGCAGCGAAAATAGGAGATAGAAGACTCTAATACAGAAATTGGCAGAAATTAGACAAAGTGTTTTGTGAAGTGAAAACACGAGGAAATTGAGTGATGATAAAAAATTGTTCAAATGGCTCTGAGCACTATGGGACTCAACATCTGAGGTCATCAGTCGCCTAGAACTTAGAACTATTTAAACCTAACTAACCTAAAGACATCACACACATCAATGCACGAGGCAGGATTCAAACCTGCGACCATAGTGGTTGCACGTTTCCAGACTGTAGCTCCTAGAACCGCTCGGCCACTCCGGCCGGCGAGTGATGATATGTTTGATGAAGTTTTCTTAGAAGACAGTGACAGAAATGGAGCAGATACGGAAATACATCCAAAAAAATCATGTAAATATAAAAATTTCTTTGTTCAAAGATATTTATTCAGTGCAACAAAAAGTCATAGACTAATAGACAAAAATTCTCAAATGAATGGTCAGTATGGATCACACACTTTTACTTGCCCCTGAGAAGATGATGCTGGAGGGGAAGCTTGCAATTAGCTTGTAGCACATTGGCTGCTGAGACATGCCCCACCTCCTTTTCCCAGAGCAGCCAGCTTACAGGTTATAAAAGGAGTGGATGTGTAATAGGTTAATGAGTCACAGAAGTAACATGAAAGTTGATCACACCTCGCTATGAGGACCAGGTATAGCCCTCTTCCTTCTCTTCTGTAAATCACATTAACAATCACACAGTGGAAACTCCAGGTAGGATATCAACAACGTAGGAAGAGACAGATTGCTACTTACTGAAAAAATGACACATTAAGTTGCAGATAGGCACAATTAAAAGGAACTTACACTTACGCTTTTGGCTGCAGCCTTTGTCAGAAAAAAAAGAGAAACGCACACGATTCATTTACACAACCAAGCACACCTCACACACACATAACCACCAAACTCTGGCAGCTCTGGCCAGAATGCAATTATCGCAAGAGATGGAATCAGCAGTCTCAAGGGGATGGTGAAGGGGGAGGGATAGCACTGTATGGGTGGGGGGGAGAAAGGAGCACTGTCTGGCAGAGTGTCCAGAGATTGGAATGACAACAGGTACAACATCAGGTTGTTGCGGGGCAGGGAGGTGGGGAAAATGAAGCAAAAGGGAGCAGAATGGTGATAGATGGGTGGGTGAGTTGACAGTGTGTGGCAAACAAAGAGGGTGGGAGACAAGAGTGGGGAGGAGGTGATAGGACAGAGAAGGTGGGAACTGTTCAGTGGAGGGTGTGGGGCAGTATGTTTTGTAGGTTGAGGCTGAGATAATTATGGAAGCAGACACTGTGTTGTAAGGATAACATCCATGTGCACAGTTCAGAAAAGTTGGTGATGGAAGGGAGGACCCAGATGGTTCAGGCAGTGAAGCAGCCATTGAAATCAAGCATTTATGTTCAGCAGCATATTGTGCCACAGGGTGATCTACTTTGCTATTGGCCACAGTTTCGTGGTGGCTGTTCATCGTGATGGACAGCTCATTGACACTCGTACCAATATAGAAAGCAGTGCAATGATTGCAGCACAGTTGGTAAATGACATGGCTGTTTTCACAGGTAGCGATAGGATAAGCCTATGCCATGTCTGGAATAGGGAGTTCTGGAAAGATGGATTAGGCTAGGCTTGCACCTGAGTCTTCAAGTGATATGATCATTGTGGCAAGGGGGATGAGATTAGGAGTGATGTAGAGGTGTACAAGGATGTTGTGGAAGCTGAGTGGTTGATGCAGCACCACTTTAGGAGGGATGGGAAGGATCTCCGGTAGGATGTCCCTCATTTCAGTCCATGATGAGAGGTAATTAGGCCCCCTGCGGAGCATTCCAGACGTCATCTCAATAAGTAATTGAACCTGCTGACCTCCCACTGCCACCTCAGGACACCAGTTTCCAACCCCTATCCTACCCACAATGTTCCTCCTTGTCCTCCTCCCACAGCATCTAAACCTAACCTATCCAACCTTTTCATCTTGCCATATCCCCCAAAAGTCCTACCAACACTCCACCAAATCCAGAGCCAAAACATTCTTCTAACACTGTTGTTAACCTTTTTGCCAAAATCCTCTGGTCCATGGAAGTTTCAGTCCTATCCAAAGGCCTCACTTTTTAGTCCTACACTCAAATTTAGCCATGCTGGACTTGGCAAACACCTACTCTCCTTCTCCTGATCCCTGCAATGGAACACTTCTTTGCTGCCAATCCCCCAACAAATGCCAACCTGCCTCTCCCAGTTCATACCACTTTCCAGCCATGATCCTCTGCCCTCCAAACTAGCCATCTGCTGGTCACCTTCCAGAAATTCCTTACCTCCAATTTAGCCTCACCATCCTTCCTCGGGTCCCTTCCTCAGAATACCAACCTTTAAGCAGAAGAAAGAATAGCCATACACAACCTCATAACAAATCATGACCTAATCATCATACAGTCAGACAAAGGTTTCACCAGGGACCACAGTGACTATCTGGCAGAAGACCTCTGCATATTATATGACTCCTCCACATGTAAACTCTTCCAGATGATCTCAGGCCAGAAGTCTGACACAACCTCCAATCCGTGCTTAAGGCCTTAAGCCCTTCCTACAGCCTCTCCCCTGAATCCATTTCCCTCCACATCCCAATGACAGCCCACCCACCCACCTTCTATGTGCTTCCCAAAATCCAAAAACCCAACAATCCTAGACCCCCTGTTGTGGCTGGTTATTGTGCCTCCACTGAAAGAATTTTGGCCCTCATTGACCAACACCTCCAACGAATTGCTCGTAATCTAGCCTCCAACAAAGATACCAACCGCTTCCTTCACCAAGTCTCCACCATCTCCACCCCTTTATCTCCTGGATCCCTACTCATCACTGTTCATACCACCTCCCTATACACCAATTTCCCTCATGCCCATGTTCTTACTGCTATTGAACACTACCTTTTCCAATGTCCTTCAGACTCCAAATCTACTACCTCATTCCTCATACAACTCACTAACATTATCCTAACCCACAACTACCTCTCCTTTGAAGGGAAGGTGTGCAAACAAATCTGTGGCACAGCCATGGCACCCTCCTGTGCCAGTCTGCTGAAGAGGTCTTCAAGAGGAGGCCTTTCTAACAACCCAAGCGTCAGAGCTCTAGTCTGTTTCAGGTTCATTGACAATATATTCATGAATTGGATTCAGGGCCAAGACACCCCATATTCATTCCTTCACATCCTCAACAGCTTCCCTCCCATCTGCTCCACCTGGTCCTCCTCAACCCAGCATCTCACATTCCTAAATATTGACCTCCTCTTCTCTTATGGCTCCATTAACACTTTTATCCACATTAAACGCATCAACCACTGACTGTGCCTGTGTTTAAACAACTGTCATCCCTTTTACACCAAAAAATCCCTCCCATACTGCACAGCCAGCCAGGCATGATATATTTGCAGTGATAATAACTCCCTTGCTCATTATGTTGACAGTATCACCAAGGTCTTCACAGACAGGCACTGACCCCCAGACCTAGTTCATGACCAGATCTCCTGTACTAATTCTCCTCACATCCCCAATCCTCCCACTACCCCCAAGAGTCAGCCACAAAGGAGTGCCCACTTAATCACTCAGTACCAACCTGGAATGGAACAAACAACCACATCCTTCACCATGGCTTTCGTTACCTATCATAATTCCCTGAGATGAAGGACATCCTACCCAAGGTCCTTCCCATCCCTCCTTAAACAGTTTTCCATCAACCAACCAACCTCCACAACTTCCTAGTCCATCCCTATGCCACTCCCAATCCCAATCCCAAACCCATGCCACAAAGGTCATATCCCTGTGGAAGACCCAGGGGCAAGACCTGCCCAATCCACCCAGCCAGTTCGTCCTATTCCAGTCCTGTCATAAGTTTATACTACTCCATCAGGAGCCGGGCCACTTGTGAAAGCAGTCATGTCATTTACCAACTCTGCTGCAATCATTGCACAGCTTTTTCTATTGGTATGACTACCAACCAGCTGTCCACCAGGATGAACAGACACTGCCAAACTGTGGTCAAGAGGAAAACAGACCACTTTGTGGCACAACATGCAGCTGAACGTAAAATGCTTGATTTCAATTGCTGCTTCACTAGCCATCTGGCGTCTCTCCTCCACCATCAGCTTTTCTGAACTGCACAGATAGGAGTTATCCTTACAACACAGTCTCCACTCCCATAATTATCCTGGACTCAACCTACAAAACATACTGTCCCCACACCCTCTACCCAATGTTTCCACCCTCTCTGTCCTATCACCTCTCGTCCCCCACCCTCTTTGTTTACTGCCCTCTGCCCATGCACCAACCCATCTTTCTTCATGCCTCTCCTTTTTTGCTCCATTTTTGCCACCTCCCTGTCCCACAAAAACCTGATGCTGTGCCTGTTGGCATTCTCGTCCATGCATACTGCATCAGACAGCACTTCTCTCTCCCCCCACCCATACACTGCTATCCCTTCCTTTTCCCCACCCCCTCCAGATTGCTGCTTCCATTCCACATGATAGTTGTATTCTGCTCCAAGCTGCTGGAGTTGGCAATCATGTTTGTGTGAGGTGTGCTTGATTGTGTGAATGAATGGTGTGTGTCTCTCTTTCTTTTTCTGATGAAAGCTGTGGCTGAAATATTATATGTAAGTGTCTTTTAATTGTGTCTGTCTGCATCTTAACATGTCATCTTTACAGTAAGTAGCAATCTATCTTTCCCTACACTGTTGATTTTAACGATTACTACCCGTAAGACCACGAACTATATTCACAATGGATGCTTATTGTTATGGCACACAATACTTTTATATAGTTAACATTGGCAGCAACTGTAAACATTCCCGAGTGGCACAAAGTCAGGTGACTTCCACCGATTGCAGAGGGGCAAAGTAAAAGTGCACAATTAGTATGCAACACACCTGATGGTGGTGTATAGTAGAGAAACTCAAATTATAAACCGTAAAAACAGTTTTAAGGCAAGAGTAGCTTTTTTTACTAGTAAAACTTATTTCAGCTCTCCATATAGGTAATGTCAGCTGGACCATGATCACCAAAGCAACTATGCACCCACCACTTTTAAGTTTCTCCCTGAATAATTGACAACTAATATGTCAAATTCTTAAATAAACTTTGAAGCAGTAACCTATTGTACAGCTTTTGCTGTTCAGGAAATTAGAGGAATGTGACTTCATTTAAGAACCTCACATATATACACTCCTGGAAATGGAAAAAAGAACACATTGACACTGGTGTGTCAGACCCACCATACTTGCTCCGGACACTGCGAGAGGGCTGTACAAGCAATGATCACACGCACGGCACAGTGGACACACCAGGAAATGTGGTGTTGGCCGTCGAATGGCGCTAGCTGCGCAGCTTTTGTGCACCGCCGCCATCAGTGTCAGCCAGTTTGCCGTGGCATACGGAGCTCCATCACAGTCTTTAACACTGGTAGCATGCCGCGACAGCGTGGACGTGAGCCGTATGTGCAGTTGACGGACTTTGAGCGAGGGCGTATAGTGGGCATGCGGGAGGCCGGGTGGACGTACCGCCGAATTGCTCAACACGTGGGGCGTGAGGTCTCCACAGTACATCGATGTTGTCGCCAGTGGTCGGCGGAAGGTGCACGTGCCCGTCGACCTGGGACCGGACCGCAGCGACGCACAGATGCACGCCAAGACCGTAGGATCCTACGCAGTGCCGTAGGGGACCGCACCGCCACTTCCCAGCAAATTAGGGACACTGTTGCTCCTGGGGTATCGGCGAGGACTATTCGCAACCGTCTCCATGAAGCTGGGCTACGGTCCTGCACACCGATAGGCCGTCTTCCGCTCACGCCCCAACATCGTGCAGCCCGCCTCCAGTGGTGTCGCGACAGTCGTGAATGGAGGGACGAATGGAGACGTGTCGTCTTCAGCGATGAGAGTCGCTTCTGCCTTGGTGCCAATGATGGTCGTATGCGTGTTTGGCGCCGTGCAGGTGAGCGCCACAATCAGGACTGCATACGACCGAGGCACACAGGGCCAACACCCGGCATCATGGTGTGGGGAGCGATCTCCTACACTGGCCGTACACCACTGGTGATCATCGAGGGGACACTGAATAGTGCACGGTACATCCAAACCGTCATCGAACCCATCGTTCTACCATTCCTAGACCGGCAAGGGAACTTGCTGTTCCAACAGGACAATGCACGTCCGCATGTATCCCGTGCCACCCAACGTGCTCTAGAAGGTGTAAGTCAACTACCCTGGCCAGCAAGATCTCCGGATCTGTCCCCCATTGAGCATGTTTGGGACTGGATGAAGCGTCGTCTCACGCGGTCTGCACGTCCAGCACGAACGCTGGTCCAACTGAGGCGCCAGGTGGAAATGGCATGGCAAGCCGTTCCACAGGACTACATCCAGCATCTCTACGATCGTCTCCATGGGAGAATAGCAGCCTGCATTGCTGCGAAAGGTGGATATACACTGTACTAGTGCCGACATTGTGCATGCTCTGTTGCCTGTGTCTATGTGCCTGTGGTTCTGTCAGTGTGATCATGTGATGTATCTGACCCCAGGAATGTGTCAATAAAGTTTCCCCTTCCTGGGACAATGAATTCACGGTGTTCTTATTTCAATTTCCAGGAGTGTATGTACGTCTGTCACTTTCCTATATCATCTTACAATAATGCTATGGTGATTGACAGGTAGGAGACATATTTGTTGTCATTACTTTTGAAATGGACATGTGACTTATGTTTGCAGCTTGTATGTCATTAGAATGTTGTATGTTGGTATAGTGGTGCAGCAGGTAAGTTTTTACTACTGTGTTATGCAGTTTCTTACTGAATTCTTATTCTAAACTTTAGTATAAAAATTAAGTAATGCAGAACATGACTGCCAACAGCCTTGCCACAGTAGTAACACCGTTCCCATCAGATCACCAAAGTTAAGCACTGTCGGGCTGGGCTAGCTCTTGGATGGGTGACCATCCGGTCTGCCGAACGCTGTTGGCAAGCGGGGTACACTCAGCCCTTGTTAGGCAAACTGAGAAGCTACTTGATTGAGAAGCAGCGGCTCCAGTCTCGTAAACTGAGATATTGCCAGGAGAGCAATGTGCTGACCACATGCCCCACCATATCCGCATCCAGTGATGCCTGTGGGCTGAGGATGACATGGCGGCTGATCGATACCATTGGGACTTCGAAGGCCTGTTTGGACGGAGTTAGAACATACTGATATTACCTTATAAAAAAAACTCAATCACCCACAAAAGGCGTCTGAAAGCACACATATTTCAGTGGTATGCAGCTAGGGAGTCAACAAAAAGATAGTGCCACTAAATATTAGCTCTCTAATGCAGTAAAGAAATTATTTATTATAGTTATAGGTGTGATATGTTCCTGACTTTTTTTGTAAATATGTACTTGATTACTTACGCCCAGATCACATATATTATATAGGAGGAGTTGTTAGAGAGAAGAAATTTTAATCTGTGGTGAAGCATATTGTTGCTGTCAAAATTTCTTTGGTTTGATTAACAAAATACCACTATTTTTTCAACTATAAAATCTTGTTGAAAATAAATCAATCAATGAATGAGTACAGTGCAGGGCATCTGCTTGTTCCGCAATATCATAAACAGATTGGTCAAAACATTCAGGTGATTGGTCATGATACATCCTGTTAAGGAAGTTGTGTCCAAGACAGCTTGGAGTACAGTTGCTCAGTATTACACATATGTTCCCTTATCACACTGTCATAATTAGGGGAGACGTCAATCATCTTCCTCTCAGTTGAATAATTGTTGTTTTTTAAGTGGTGAAAATAACAAGGCACCCTGTGAAACAATACTAAATGCTGCCTCTGAAAGTTATTTGGAACATGTAGTTCAGAAGCCCAGTCATGATGGAAATATATTAGACTGCTAAAATCTAGGCTCAATGACTCACACAGCAGAATACCAGTTTTTATACAGTCTGAAGGTACATTACTTCACCAGCAAAAATATCCTAGTACAAGAATCTTCATTGAATGAAAAACATTGACAAATGTCATCCATGCAAAGTTATCACAACAGTATCATCATTATATAATTGTAAAGAGGTTAAACACATCCATATAAAGGTATATGCTCCATTTGCATAGGACAGGGGCATGTATCCCATTCACAACACCTCAACATAGTGGATCAAAGAATTAGTTATTGACACAGTATTCATGTAGCATGCTACATGGATTTGTTTATACAGGGTGTTTAAAAAATGACCGGTATATTTGAAACGGCAATAAAAACTAAACGAGCAGCGATAGAAATACACCCTTTGTTGCAATATACTTGGGACAACAGTACATTTTGAGGCAGAAAAACTTTCGAAATTACAGTAGTTACAATTTTCAACAACAGATGGCGCTGCGGTCTGGGAAACTCTATAGTACGATATTTTCCACATATCCACCACGTGTAGCAATAATATGGCGTAGTCTCTGAATGAAATTACCCGAAACCTTTGACAACGTGTCTGGCGGAATGGCTTCACATGCAGATGAGATGTACTGCTTCAGCTGTTCAATTGTTTCTGGATTCTGGTGGTACACCTGGTCTTTCAAGTGTCCCCACAGAAAGAAGTCACAGGGGTTCATGTCTGGTGAATAGGGAGGCCAATCCACGCCGCCTCCTGTATGTTTCGGATAGCCCAAAGCAATCACATGATCATCGAAATATTCATTCAGCAAATTAAAGATGTCGGCCGTGCGATGTGGCCGGGCACCGTCTTGCATAAACCACGAGGTGTTCGCAGTGTCATCTAAGGCAGTTTGTACTGCCACAAATTCACGAAGAATGTCCAGATAGCATGATGCAGTAATCGTTTCGGATCTGAAAAATGGGCCAATGATTCCTTCGGAAGAAATGGCGGCCCAGACCAGTACTTTTTGAGGATGCAGGGACGATGGGATTGCAACATGGGGCTTTTCGGTTCCCCATATGCGCCAGTTCTGTTTATTGACGAAGCCATCCAGGTAAAAATAAGCTTCGTCAGTAAATCAAATGCTGCCCACATGCATATCGCCGTCATCAGTCCTGTGCACTATATCGTTAGCAAATGTCTCTCGTGCAGCAATGGTAGCGGCGCTGAGGGGTTGCCGTGTTTGAATTTTGTATGGATAGATGTGTAAACTCTGGCGCATGAGACGATACGTGGACGTTGGCGTCATTTGGACCGCAGCTGCAACACGGCGAACGGAAACCCGAGGCCGCTGTGGGATCACCTGCTGCCCTAGCTGCGCGTTGCCCTCTGTGGTTGCCATACGCGGTCGCCCTACCTTTCCAGCACGTTCATCCATCACGTTCCCAGTCCGTTGAAATTTTTCAAACAGATCCTTTATTCTATCGCTTTTCGGTCCTTTGGTTACATTAAACCTCCGTTGAAAACTTCGTCTTGTTGCAACAACACTGTGTTCTAGGCGGTGGAATTCCAACACCAGAAAAATCCTCTGTTCTAAGGAATAAACCATGTTGTCTACAGCACACTTGCACGTTGTGAACAGCACACGCTTACAGCAGAAAGACGACGTACAGAATGGCGCACCCACAGACTGCGTTGTCTTCTATATCTTTCACATCACTTGCAGCGCCATCTGTTGTTGAAAATTGTAACTACTGTAATTTCGAAAGTTTGTCCGCCTGAAAATGTACTGTTGTCCCAAGCATATTGCAACAAACGGTGTATTTCTATCGCTGCTCGTTTAGTTTTTATTGCCGGTCATTTTTGAAACACCCTGTATGAACCATCATTTAGTCTTGAACATGACAAACAATATATTTGTACCTGGAGAATGGATGAAATTTTAAAAACTCCATTCACTGGTACATGAAAAACTGGTAATATTTTGCTAATGGAATGGTGACTTTAACAAGAATATTCACAACCAAAGATTGCAAATGTGCAAGCTTTATTGACAATTGAATTGGTTCTTTGATAACACAAAGATGTAAGAACAAAATTCTCTGTCATTATATTCTGTTGCTTTATCTACAATAATGCCATTTCCACAGATACACAATTATATTAAAATTAATGAATGTTTATGTCAAACCTGATGAAGGTCAAATCATTTGCATAATTATTTCTCTTATAAGTTAAGTGTAGTAGCAGTTAACAATTTTTAGAGCACGTTTATATACTGGGACATACATAATGTTCATGTGTGACATGCAGTTTATATCTCATCACATTTAACAGTCACTTAATGCTTACAGCAAAAGCTGTGTAACTGCATTGGTCTGCAGAAGGCTTTGTTGCAAGTTGTAGTTGAAACTAATGTGCATGAACAGTACAAGTGATGATAATTTTGTACCAGATGAAAACACAGTCCCTGGTATGATGGTGGGTTCTTTGGTTTACTCTGGGAGAAGACTGAGTGGATTCTATAACACATAAAATATTAGTTATTTATTACAATGTAGATAAGAATATTTACACAACTTTTTACAGTCAATTTCCACAGGAATGTCATGAATATTTACAACAGTCTCTGAACACTGAAATGTCACTAGATACAGACAAAATACAGGTGTCTCCACCAGAGTACATTTAACAATAATTGTTACTTTTAGTTCTACCTGTGACATTCATTACATTGCTGGCCTACTAGAAGATGATGCTGTCATCTTAGTCAATGATTGAAAACTGTGCAGAGTAGTCCTGTGCTTGGCTGTAAGTAGATAAGAGTATATGGCAGTGTAGCAAAAAATTTATGGTTATGGCTACACTGGTGTGTCTCATTACTTGATGCAGCTTACAGTGACTATCGTTTCTTGTGGTTGTGTTGAGAGGTACCAACCTTGCTTTGGAACCTCGCTCTTCAGATGATAGCACAGATAAAGTATCTGTCTCATCAATAAAGAGAAATAATGCCTATAATTATGTTAAAAAGATATAAGACCACACTGATAGTAGATGAGAAAATTTCAAAGTGCGCATGATATTGTAGTACTTTAGTTGCAAAAGTTGGAAACAGGGTGTTGAATAAGCACGTAAGACTCATAACTTATTTTAAATTGTGATACTTACATGCTTTAATGTTGTCCTAATGAAAAGTTTTTACCTGATCACATTGAGAAGAGAATGGAAATGCTTTTCTGTATTAATCTTGCTCCTGAGAAGCAATAAATTAAGCTTCCTCTACCCTTTATTGCATCCATTTAATTCCACAAAACCTTTCTTATTTTACAGAATGATCATAATCCAGATGTGACCTCAAAGAGTGGATTCACTCCTCTCCATATTGCAGCTCACTATGGAAATGAAAATATAGCAAATCTTCTTCTCAGTAGAGGTGCTGATGTTAATTACTCTGCTAAGGTTAGTATTTAATGAAAGTATTAGTTTGAAATTATGTATGACATGCTACACATTTCATTTCTATGAGTAAATACCTGTCTGCACAAGTAATTATTATTATTTCCTATGGTCTTACAAACACATGCTACAGCTGATAAAAACAGTGCAACTTCTTAGATGCTAAGTAATTTAAATTCTCATTGGTGGCTTGCCACACTGTTGTGGTCGTGAATTGTTATATCTGAGGCAGAGATACACTCCTGGAAATTGAAATAAGAACACCGTGAATTCATTGTCCCAGGAAGGGGAAACTTTATTGACACATTCCTGGGGTCAGATACATCACATGATCACACTGACAGAACCACAGGCACATAGACACAGGCAACAGAGCATGCACAATGTCGGCACTAGTACAGTGTATATCCACCTTTCGCAGCAATGCAGGCTGCTATTCTCCCAAGGAGACGATCGTAGAGATGCTGGATGTAGTCCTGTGGAACGGCTTGCCATGCCATTTCCACCTGGCGCCTCAGTTGGACCAGCGTTCGTGCTGGACGTGCAGACCGTGTGAGACGACGCTTCATCCAGTCCCAAACATGCTCAATGGGGGACAGATCCGGAGATCTTGCTGGCCAGGGTAGTTGACTTACACCTTCTAGAGCACGTTGGGTGGCACGGGATACATGCGGAAGTGCATTGCCCTGTTGGAACAGCAAGTTCCCTTGCCGGTCTAGGAATGGTAGAACGATGGGTTCGATGACGGTTTGGATGTACCGTGCACTATTCAGTGTCCCCTCGACGATCACCAGTGGTGTACGGCCAGTGTAGGAGATCGCTCCCCACACCATGATGCCGGGTGTTGGCCCTGTGTGCCTCGGTCGTATGCAGTCCTGATTGTGGCGCTCACTTGCACGGCGCCAAACACGCATACGACCATCATTGGCACCAAGGCAGAAGCGACTCTCATCGCTGAAGACGACACGTCTCCATTCGTCCCTCCATTTACGCCTGTCGCGACACCACTGGAGGCGGGCTGCACGATGTTGGGGCGTGAGCGGAAGACGGCCTAACGGTGTGCGGGACCGTAGCCCAGCTTCATGGAGACGGTTGCGAATGGTCCTCGCCGATACCCCAGGAGCAACAGTGTCCCTAATTTGCTGGGAAGTGGCGGTGCGGTCCCCTACGGCACTGCGTAGGATCCTACGGTCTTGGCGTGCATCCGTGCGTCGCTGCGGTCCGGTCCCAGGTCGACAGGCACGTGCACCTTCCGCCGACCACTGGCGACAACATCGATGTACTGTGGAGACCTCACGCCCCACGTGTTGAGCAATTCGGCGGTACGTCCACCCGGCCTCCCGCATGCCCACTATACGCCCTCGCTCAAAGTCCGTCAACTGCACATACGGTTCACGTCCACGCTGTCGCGGCATGCTACCAGTGTTAAAGACTGCGATGGAGCTCCGTATGCCACGGCAAACTGGCTGACACTGACGGCGGCGGTGCACAAATGCTGCGCAACTAGCGCCATTCGACGGCCAACACCGCGGTTCCTGGTGTGTCCGCTGTGCCGTGCGTGTGATCATTGCTTGTACAGCCCTCTCGCAGTGTCCGGAGCAAGTATGGTGGGTCTGACACACCGGTGTCAATGTGTTCTTTTTTCCATTTCCAGGAGTGTATATTAAATCCCTAGTAATAAAAAGCTGCTTCTGGCCTGTTAGGAGTATCAGATATTTACTGTTAGACATCATTTGACTGTAAGTGTGTCTGGAAGCTACAAAGCGCAGATGTTTAAAGTCTGCAGCATCTGACTTCCAGTTCAGGTTCTTCTAAATATAAACATCAAAGAATTTAGAGTACCCTGTTTTAGTTATTGATTTTCCGACATGTATTATTTCTGATACTGTTGTCTGGCCTGATTCAGAATTGAACTGTGTGTAATGTATCTTATCTGAGTTCAGTGGCAATCCATTTGCAGAGAACCTCTTGGATACAAAAAGAACAAGAGTTGATCCAATAGCAATACCTGCAGTATATTTCTACTGATTATTCACTATTCTGAAAATGCTGTTTTATTGTGCAGACTATGTGGGTTTCTGAATGTGACGTGCGTTCATATAGTTAGGAAGAAACCAGTCACTGACAAGATCTCGGATACCATACCACCTCAAGTGAGCATTTCACTTCTTTAGAAGAACTCTATAAACTACACAATCAGATGCACTTTACAAGTTACAGAAAATACCAGTTAGCAGCATTTTCTCACATAAATTCTGTATAATCAAATTCATGAATTGAAACATCGCACATTCTGTGGAGAAACCCATCTAAAATCCTAACTGGGACTAGGTACCTCATTTTGGTATAGATGTGCTACTGTTCTTGCATACATATACTTTTCTAGTAGCTTTGAGAAGGAGGTAAGCAGAAAGACTGGTTGGTAATTATAATATCTGTCTTACTACCTTTATTGAGAAGGCACCTGCATTATTAGTTGGGAATTTGTAGGACACCCCTTGACAGGTCAGGGGTGCAGTACACAAAGGAAGCAGGTACTTGGGTAGCAGAGTACTCATGGAATGCACATGAGGGCCTTTCAGGCTAGGCGGTAGTTTGAAGTACACTTATGAACACTCACCAGTTGATATGCAGCAAGGGAAGTCAGACCATGTTGAGAGTAAAGAACCTTTGACTGTCAAAATTTTCTCAGTAAATTGTCAAAGTATTCATAACAAAGTTCCTGAATTTACTGCCCTTCAGGAAAGTTCTTGCAAGCAAATTATTCTCGGGACCAAGAGCTGGCTGCAACCCAAAGTGGAAAGCTCCGAGACATTTAGTGAGTCGTGGTGGAATGTCGGAATGTATATAAAAAAGACAGATAAGAGACCATAGGAGGGGGAGTGTTCATTGCTGCTGACAAAAATATTGTGTCTATTGAGGTTGAAGCTTTGTAACAGTGGAGTGATCTGGTCAAGTACAACAGGTCTAAAAGAAACCAGGTTAATTGTTGGATGTTTTTACTGGCCAACCAATTTTGATATCACAGTTCTTGAGTCATTCAAAGAAAGTCTTTGGTCAGTAGGGCATAAATACCCAGATCACGAGATACTAGTTGGAGGCAACTAGTTATGAAAATAAATCCTTTGACAATGTAAAACACACACACACACACACACACACACACACACACACACACACACACACACACACACGCTCATTCACTCACTGTGTGCACCTCTAATGTGGGTGTGCAGGTGTTTGTGTGCATATGATAGTGTCAAAGGATTTCTTCCAAAAGCTAGCAAAGCTTTATTCTTTTTTTTGTGTGTGCCTGTTGATGACTCAATGCTTCTGGTGTTTGCCGAGTTGTGTCTTTTACTCCCAAATAAAAAAACATCTTAATTGTTTACCAAAAACTGTGATGCTTGTTGCTAGCTGGAGCCACAGCCTAGTCAGTAGTTCAACATCTGAAATTTCTTCCTTCCACACATATACTTATCTATTGTCAAAAATCTGTAAGTAATTTTCATCAATCAGTCAAAGTTATCTGTCCAGATGATTATTGATAATGATGACAGTAAAATGTGAGATGATAAACTGAAGATTAGATATTAAATTCTGTCTTTCAAAATTTTTTCACTGAATATCACAACACAGTTCCTACTTCTTATATTCAAACACATGAGAAGGAAATGGTGCATATAGAAATAAATGAGCATGAAGCTGAAAGACAAATGAAGAAGGCAACAGAGCCAGGCCAGTGGACCTGATGGGGTTTTCATTAAACTTAGTTCTCCCAGAAATGTGATAATTTACAAAATCATTAGTTGAGTACTCTTTGTCAGTCTGAGGTGCTTACCAAGTTATTTATAGAAAACATGCAAAATTTTGTGGACTGGCAAGACAGCCAATCCACAAGTACGGGAGGCCGAAGGGCACGCGTTTAAGCTCACGCAGGCTGGCGTGAGGTCTGGAACAGGTCAGGGATATGAGACTAGCAAAAATAGTACGTATATGTTGGAATACTTAACTTTAATCCATAATTGGTGAACATCGCTCTTGACGGTACATGTTTT
The DNA here is from genome assembly GCF_023864345.2 of Schistocerca serialis cubense. Classification (NCBI taxonomy): domain Eukaryota; kingdom Metazoa; phylum Arthropoda; class Insecta; order Orthoptera; family Acrididae; genus Schistocerca; species Schistocerca serialis. Next base: position 841,955,474 of record NC_064640.1, on the reverse strand, counting down.
ACAGCATCGATAGTAACTGGTAATGGCGCCTTGCTAAGTCGTAGCAAATGACGTAGCTGAAGGCTATGCTAACTATCGTCTCGGCAAATGAGAGCGTAAATTGTCAGTGAACCATCGCTAGCAAAGTCTGCTGTACAACTGGGGTGAGAGCTAGGAAGTCTCTCTAGATCTGCCGTGTGGCGGTGCTCGGTCTGCACTCACTGATAGTGGCGACACGCGGGTCCGACGTATACTAACGGACCGCGGCCGATTTAAAGGCTACCACCTAGCAAGTGTGGTGTCTGGCGGTGACACCACACAAAATACAGTCACATGATTTATCTCAAGATTCTTTGGTCAACTTAGGAGTGTTGTAGAAAGGCTCATCAAATTTCAGTGGAAGACATTGCAAGAAAGGCACTTTGTTAGGCAAGAAACATGTAACTTTATCAAACTTTTGTGTTATGACTATGAAGGCAAAATTAGAGAAACAGACAGGGGTAATGAGAATGAGATTTTCACTCTGCAGCGGAGTGTGCGCTGATATGAAACTTCCTGGCAGATTAAAACTGTGTGTTGGACCGAGACTTGAACTCGAGACCTTTGCTTTCGTGAGCAAGTGCTCTACCAACTGAGCTACCCAAGCATGACTCACGACCTGTCCTCAGCTTTAATTCCACCAGTACTGCTGTTTGCCGAGTTGTGTCTAGAGTACTTGCCCACGAAAGGCAAAGGTCCCGAGTTCGAGTCTCGGTCCGGCACACAGTTTTAATCTGCCACGAAGTTTCAGACAGGGGTAATGACAATCTTCCCACTCACCACCTGTGAATGGCACAGAGGGTGAAATGATTCAGTGTGCTGTGTCTCTGTGCAACATTCCGAACTGTGGCTTGTGAAATACAGATATGAATGTAGATTTGTGATTTATCAGACTGATAAAAGTGTCATGTTGACAGTTATTTATTGAAAAAGGAAATTTGGTGTGTAACATGAAGCCAACATGTGGATAAGTTACTGGGAAAAGCTCATTTCAGTCTGTTATGTATTTAAAAGTTGTGTTAGTATATTGTCATTAAAAATGAAACTATGTTCAAATCAGAAAAGGAAGCTAAGTCACATATTAAAAAAATCCAGTATATGCTGTCAGGAAGCAAAAAGATGCCCACAAGCAAGAGGTACAAAATGCCAAAGTTTCGTCCCTGTGTCCCTGTAACAGAAGAGAGGTAGATATACTTAATGATAATACAAAAACCCACTGGGTTGATGGAGAGATGGTACGTCAGGATGATCAAGCATTTTTGTCACAATTTATTTGTTCATATCTCTGCTACCATTTTGTAAATTTGATGATTCAGGTACTCTGAAAATGTATATCTCATTTAACTAAATGCTAATAATATTCGCAGCACAACATAACACCACTTCATGTAGCGGCCAAATGGGGCAAGACCAATATGGTATCCTTACTTTTGGGGAAAGGTGCTAACATTGAATCAAAAACACGAGATGGACTGACACCACTGCACTGTGCTGCCCGTTCAGGCCATGAACAGGTAGTTGACATGATGCTAGAGCGAGGGGCACCAATAAGTTCAAAGACCAAGGTATGCTGTATATGGATACTTGACATTAAGGACAAAAATAACATATTTTTATAACGATAATACATTCTTCACATTACTAACTTTTCAGAATGGACTGGCACCTTTGCACATGGCATCACAAGGAGACCATGTTGATGCAGCAAGAATTCTCTTGTACCATCGTGCACCAGTTGATGAAGTGACTGTAGACTACCTTACTGCCCTGCATGTTGCAGCTCACTGTGGTCACGTGCGAGTAGCTAAGCTACTACTGGATCGCAAAGCTGACCCAAATGCCAGAGCACTCAATGGATTCACTCCTCTCCACATTGCTTGCAAGAAAAATCGCATAAAGGTGGTTGAGCTGCTCCTGAAACATGGTGCATCCATTGAAGCAACAACTGAGGTTTGTTACTAGATATATTAAATTGTTTTTGTATATACCATATTTACTGAAGTATAAGACAACCCTGAATATAAGACAACAACCCTTTTTTTAAGAAGGTTCATGAGAAAAAATTATGCTTTTACATATTCTTACTAGTCAAGATTACAAACTTCTATTGACCTAAGGTAGCTGCCTAAAAAGTTGCTTTTACACCTACATTAAATTTATGCCATTTATTGGACGTCTAAATTTTGATAATACAAGGAGAAATAAAAAAAAACAAAAAAATGTTTATGTTAATTTTTATTTTCACTGCCTCTTTTGTGTAGCCTGTCTGTGGTACCACTATATTTGATAATCATCATCATCCTAACAGGACAGCTGTGAAACTTATATCTTCGTTCTCACAAATATTTGGCTGTTTCTCGCAGATATGTTGCAATTTTCTTTTTCTATTTTAATTTTTTTAAATGTTTTTTAACACACAGCAGATTTCACATCTGTACTGACATGAGAATGTTACAATATTTTTTGTTACAAAAACATATTGTCTGCCTGGTACTTACTCAATGATTGTGTAGATTCCGCAGCTGATACACCCCCTATCTTGTCCATCTCACCTCATGGTAAACTTTGATAACATTTCTACACAAAACACGTAAGTACACCACTGGCCGCAGTCTAGACTTTTAGCATCTCCTGCAGAAATTTATACTGTTGTTGAGTACTTGGCCAATTGTAAAGTCAATTCGATTCCTGGTACAAACTGATTCAGGCAAATTGCAGTCAAACATGTTAGATGCCCATAAAAAGCCAAAGTATGCAGTACGGTTCCCATGGTTGGCAGCAAGACAAAATTTGTTTCTTGCTCGCCACTCCTCTCCCCACATTGGTTATAGTTCTCAGCTAAGCTCATGTCAGCTTTCTCTCACCAAACCTTCCATAGTGCTGTGCTTGAGCAGCAGTGAAACAAGGACAGCTGTATGTTCTAGGGTGCAGGTTACATTAAACAACAGCAACTAATACATAAATAAATGATCACAATCATGATTTATTCCAATTGTCGAACCTTCGCTCAGCCTGGAATCTGAAGCTGTCTGCTGGAACCACTCACTCCACAATGGGTCTTTCTGCTGTAATTTATTGTTGTGGTAACAGTTGCAATCAATTTAATGTGATTTGTTTCATTTGTTAGGCATTTAGTTCTGGATTAATTTTCTTTCTCGTTTCATCTGAATGTCACCATCTTGTTCTAAAGTGGATTAAACGCTGGTAATTTTTTTCTTGGGTATTCTGATACAGGAAGAGCTAGCAAATTTTCATTTGCAAGGCACTTTGTAAATTATTAGTTTCTCATAATCAAATAAAATACTGACTTCAATTCAGAATCATGTAATGGTTTTTGAAGTACAAGAACTTCACCTTTCATTGTTACCTTCACTTAAAAATCAGCATAAATGAATATATCTAGTATCCACACATGTACAAGAACTCCTATTGAAAAACTATTCAAATATGACAAACATTTATGAGTTGATAGCTTTAATGCTATTCATCCACATTGTGACATGGTGGATGATGTTTTTCCCCTTTTCTTATATGTGGCAAAGATCTTCGATACAGTGTGTCTTGAAACATTGAAAATTTCTACTCTCTTGGATATGGAAGCACCTACCATATGAGCATGAACAATTTGTCCACAGGCAATTTAATGATACTTTCTCCTGTATTTCACAAAATTGTCAATTTTTTAAATAGAGCATTAGATTGTTGTAGTGCCTAGTTCATAGTTCCTCATGTATCCATCCATTGCACTAGTGCTGCAAGTCAAATGTCATGTGATTGATTGAACAGGATTGATACTTTATTGAGTGCTTCTGTGTGTTGGGAAATTTCAAGCCTATTTGAATGAAGGTATTATTTGTTAAGCTCTACACATCGGAATTTTTCAAAATAAATGTGTATGAAACCCTAATAGCTTCATCTGTAAATCTGAGAGGACCACTATATTAATCTGTTAAATGGTGTAAAACCATTTACCTATTTTTTGAATGACAAATATGGGAAAAAAAGTCGTCTTATAATCGGGCAAATATGGTAAAGGCATAGAAATGATATAAAATCAATTTTGCTCTAAGTTTGCTCCTGTACCATTACCAGAAATCCTTTCTCTTTATCAAACTCCTTCTCCTCTCTTATTACAATTACCAGGAACTGATAATCAAAATTGTATTTCATTGCACAAACTGCTTAAATATTTCTCTCTCTCTCAGTAATTTTTATTGCTCTGGTGACTGTCTCATATTGAATTTATAAGAATAAACTCTAAAATTCAAATTATTTGTGGAGTTAAACCTTATTAATGGACCAAACATGATGATGCGGTGGGGGACTGGGGAAGAACTAAGATTGAGGAAATGTAGATAGATGAAAAAAAGTGAGAATTGGGTGGGAGAGAGGACAGGCTAAGAATGATGCTGTTATTTCATCATTTTATCCTGGTACTCATTCCCTGGGCTTGTTCATAATATAAATTGTTCATGCTATAAACAGCATGTTATCATTTCACATGTAGCATGATTCCTCATCCCTGTCCTCAACAAACATTGTATTTTGTAGCTTGTGTACCTGTTTGTCTCTGTATGTTATATATCATATTGGTACAGTGTGAGCTACATTGTATTAATATCCCCTCCTCTTTCTCCAATCCCTTTCTGTGTGTACGTTCCCAATGATATTTGGGAATTCGTGATAGTAAAAATAGTAACAGTGGTTGTAAGCAACTGTATGTGTGATGTAGGCTGAAGCAGAGGTTGTAAAGATGACTTTGAGGTGTCAAAGGCATGAAAAAATCCTAAGCTGTTTCCTTAAAGCTCAATTGCCATATTACTCGTGAAGACTATTTTCTGACCAAGAAAAACCAGAATTGTTAAATTTGTTTTATTCATCAAATCATACAATTTTCAAATAATTTGTTTTATTACACAGGGAGCATGTCAAGATTTAAAATGAACATTTCTTTAAATTAGAGGAATACAGAAGTTTTATGCTGTTTTCCACACATTACTGTGATACAGTGACCCAGTAATGTGTCACCTGCTGCATTCTCAGTCTGCAGCAAAATATACAGTTTTGTTATTCAAACTCTGTCTACATCATGTGTGAATTATTTGATAAAACTATAGCATTTTTCAACTAGAAAAGTAAGGATCAATCTTGTCAGTGAATCAACCTCAATGTTCCATATATTCTACCTTTTAGATTATCATAATTTTTCAATCCCATACATTCTGGTATCTGGGCATACAGTTTGAACATTGAATGAAAGGTTAAAATTTCCTCTGTGACAAATGCTATAATAAAGCTGGAAGTAGAAAGTTTCAGACTTACAGCAATTTTTGTGCAAGAAAAAGAAGAGCTCTTAAATGCACAGGGAAGAAATGGTTAATATTTTCAAATTTTTTAACAGTGAATGAAGGAACACCCTTCATTTGGCAACACACATGTTCTTAATAATTGTCTTCTGGTTATAGCTTTGCAAGGTTTGTTTGAATTCTTTGGAAGATGGACTCGTAACGTATAACTGACTCAAAGTAACTATGATGCACTGTAATACTGATGTCAGTGTTCTTGGACAAAATTTGCAGTGCAAATTTATTTTTTAAATAGGCTGTGTGAACCTTCTGATGTACATTTTAGTCAATATTTAGGCCTAAAAACTTCATTTGTTTAGCTTCTGTCATTTCCTGATCATTGCAAGCTGTTTTTATGTCACCCAGTTTCAATGACATAGTTTGAACTCATTAAGAAACCTAGGTAATGCTTTTAGTTCTGTCCATTTTGATGGAACCAGGATGCAAGCTTTCCCAAAGTATTTTCAACACTTTTTGTAAATTCATTTTCTTTCACAATTAATATTTCATCTGCAGATGAAATGTAATGAACGTAGACAGTAACTCATAGCTTATTTTCATAGAATATGAAGAGATGGATATCCAATTTCAGACTATGTGGGACCACCATAAATGAAAGTTTCATGGTGAATAAAAAAAAGATATAAAATTATTTGAGAAGAATTTATTGAAACTGTTAAAAATTGTAGTTTTCTGTCCTTGTGTTTTCACGTTTCAGCCAATTATGAATTGAAATTCTTAATTTTATTAATTACATATGTACAGAGGACACTGATAAATAGCAAAGTAACCTAACTCCAATTGATAATTGAAAGTATGAGGTAAGAGCCACAGATGAAGATACTATTTTGTTTAAAGTATGAAAATACAGTTTGTTGTATTAATTTATGTTCTGTTTGTCATCCTTCTTTCTCCTTTATGTGCTACAAGTTTTTATAGTAATGGTGAAATAGCCTATGATGGGTTCATTTGATATTCAGAAGTTGGTAATGATCATTGAAAAAGTTTTGAATTATATATCTTTCCTTGTAAGCATAATATACGGTGACAGAGTAATGAAAAAGCAGTTACACAAGACATGAAATATTTATCTTATGTGAACATTCCCCCCCATGAACCATGGACCTTGCCGTTGGTGGGGAGGCTTGCGTGCCTCAGCAATACAGATAGCCGTACCGTAGGTGCAACCACAACGGAGGGGTATCTGTTGAGAGGCCAGACAAACATGTGGTTCCTGAAGAGGGGCAGCAGCCTTTTCAGTAGTTGCAAGGGCAACAGTCTGGATGATTAACTGATCTGGCCTTGTAACAATAACCAAATCGGCCTTGCTGTGCTGGTACTGCGAACGGCTGAAAGCAAGGGGAAACTACAGCCATAATTTTTCCCGAGGGCATGTAGCTTTACTGTATGATTAAATGATGATGGCGTCCTCTTGGGTAAAATATTCCGGAGGTAAAATAGTCCCCCATTCGGATCTCTGGGCGGGGACTACTCAAGAGGATGTCGTTATCAGGAGAAAGAAAACTGGCGTTCTACGGATCGGAGCGTGGAATGTCAGATCCCTTAATCGGGCAGGTAGGTTAGAAAATTTAAAAAGGGAAATGGATAGGTTGAAGTTAGATATAGTGGGAATTAGTGAAGTTCGGTGGCAGGAGGAACAAGACTTCTGGTCAGGTGACTACAGGGTTATAAACACAAAATCAAATAGGGGTAATGCAGGAGTAGGTTTAATAATGAATAGGAAAATAGGAATGCGGGTTAGCTACTACAAACAGCATAGTGAATGCATTATTGTGGCCAAGATAGATACGAAGCCCACACGTACTGCAGTAGTACAAGTTTATATGCCAACTGGCTCTGCAGATGACGAAGAAATTGAAGAAATGTATGATGAAATAAAAGAAATTATTCAGATTGTGAAGGGAGACGAAAATTTAATAGTCATGGGTGACTGGAATTCGAGTGTAGGAAAAGGGAGAGAAGGAAACATAGTAGGTGAATATGGATTGGGGCTAAGAAATGAAAGAGGAAGCCGCCTGGTAGAATTTTGCACAGAGCACAACATAATCATAACTAACATTTGGTTTAAGAATCATGAAAGAAGGTTGTATACATGGAAGAACCCTGGAGATACTAAAAGGTATCAGATAGATTATATAATGGTAAGACAGAGATTTAGGAACCAGGTTTTAAATTGTAAGACATTTCCAGGGGCAGATGTGGACTCTGACCACAATCTGTAGATTAAAACTGAAGAAACTACAAAAAGGTGGGAATTTAAGGAGATGGGACCTGGATAAACTGAAAGAACCAGAGGTTGTACAGAGTTTCAGGGAGAGCATAAGGGAACAATTGACAGGAATGGGGGAAAGAAATACAGTAGATGAAGAATGGGTAGCTTTGAGGGATGAAGTAGCAAAGGCAGCAGAGGATCAAGTAGGTAAAAAGACGAGGGCTAGTAGAAATCCTTGGGTAACAGAAGAAATATTGAATTTAATTGATGAAAGGAGAAAATATAAAAATGCAGTAAATGAAGCAGGCAAAAAGGAATACAAATGTCTCAAAAATGAGATCGACAGGAAGTGCAAAATGGCTAAGCAGGGATGGCTAGAGGACAAATGTAAGGATGTAGAAGCCTATCTCACTAGGGGTAAGATAGATACTGCCTACAGGAAAATTAAAGAGACCTTTGGAGATAGGAGAATGACTTGTATGAATCTACATCTACATCTACATCTATACTCCGCGAGCCACCTTACGGTGTGTGGCGGAGGGTACTTATTGTACCACTATCTGATCCCCCCTTCCCTGTTCCATTCACGAATTGTGCGTGGGAAGAACGACTGCTTGTAAGTCTCCGTATTTGCTCTAATTTCTCGGATCTTTTCGTTGTGATCATTACGCGAGATATATGTGGGCGGTAGTAATATGTTGCCCATCTCTTCCCGGAATGTGCTCTCTCGTAATTTCGATAATAAACCTCTCCGTATTGCGTAACGCCTTTCTTGAAGTGTCCGCCACTGGAGCTTGTTCAGCATCTCCGTAACGCTCTCGCGCTGACTAAATGTCCCCATGACGAATCGCGCTGCTTTTCGCTGGATCATGTCTATCTCTTCTATTAATCCAACCTGGTAAGGGTCCCATACTGATGAGCAATACTCAAGAATCGGACGAACAAGCGTTTTGTAAGCTACTTCTTTCGTCGATGAGTCACATTTTCTTAGAATTCTTCCTATGAATCTCAACCTGGCGCCTGCTTTTCCCACTATTTGTTTTATGTGATCATTCCACTTCAGATCGCTCCGGATAGTAACTCCTAAGTATTTTACGGTCGTTACCGCTTCCAATGATTTACCACCTATGGCATAATCGTACTGGAATGGATTTCTGCCCCTATGTATGCGCATTATATTACATTTATCTACGTTTAGGGAAAGCTGCCAGCTGTCGCACCATGCTTTAATCCTCTGCAGGTCCTCCTGGAGTACGTACGAGTCTTCTGATGTTGCTACTTTCTTGTAGACAACCGTGTCATCTGCAAATAGCCTCACGGAGCTACCGATGTTGTCAACTAAGTCATTTATGTATATTGTAAACAATAAAGGTCCTATCACGCTTCCCTGCGGTACTCCCGAAATTACCTCTACATCTGCAGATTTTGAACCGTTAAGAATGACATGTTGTGTTCTTTCTTCTAGGAAATCCTGAATCCAATCACAAACCTGGTCCGATATTCCGTAAGCTCGTATTTTTTTCACTAAACGTAAGTGCGGAACCGTATCAAATGCCTTCCTGAAGTCCAGGAATACGGCATCAATCTGCTCGCCAGTGTCTACGGCACTGTGAATTTCTTGGGCAAATAGGGCGAGCTGAGTTTCACATGATCTCTGTTTGCGGAATCCATGTTGGTTATGATGAAGGAGATTTGTATTATCTAAGAACGTCATAATACGAGAACACAAAACATGTTCCATTATTCTACAACAGATTGACGTAAGCAAAATAGGCCTATAATTATTTGCATCTGATTTATGACCCTTCTTGAAAATGGGAACGACCTGCGCTTTCTTCCAGTCGCTAGGTACTTTACGTTCTTCCAGCGATCTACGATAAATTGCTGATAGAAAGGGGGCAAGTTCTTTAGCATAATCACTGTAGAATCTTAAGGGTATCTCGTCTGGTCCGGATGCTTTTCCGCTACTAAGTGATAGCAGTTGTTTTTCAATTCCGATATCGTTTATTTCAATATTTTCCATTTTGGCGTCCGTGCGACGGCTGAAGTCAGGGACCGTGTTACGATTTTCCGATTTTCCGCTCAGATGGAAACCCAGTTCTAAGCAAAGAAGGGAAAGCGGAAAGGTGGAAGGAGTATATAGAGGGTCTATACAAGGGCAATGTACTTGAGGACAATATTATGGAAATGGAAGAGCATGTAGATGAAGATGAAATGGGAGATATGATACTGTGTGAAGAGTTTGACAGAGCACTGAAAGACCTGAGTCGAAACAAGGCCCCCGGAATAGACAAGATTCCATTGGAACTACTGACGGCCTTGGGAGAGCCAGTCCTGACAAAACTCTACCATCTGATGAGCAAGATGTATGAAACAGGCGAAATACCCTCAGACTTCAAGAAGAATATAATAATTCCAATCCCAAAGAAAGCATGTGTTGACAGATGTGAAAATTACTGAACTATCAGTTTAATAAGTCACAGCTGCAAAATACTAACACGAATTCTTTACAGACGAATGGAAAAACTAGTAGAAGCCAACCTCGGGGAAGATCAGTTTGGATTCCGTAGAAACACTGGAACACATGAGGCAATACTGACCTTACGACTTATCTTAGAAGAAAGATTAAGGAAAGGCAAACCTACATTTCTAGCATTTGTAGACTTAGAGAAAGCTTTTGACAATGTTGACTGGAATACTCTCTTTCAAATTCTAAAGGTGGCAGGGGTAAAATACAGGGAGCGAAAGGCTATTTACAATTTGTACAGAAACCAGATGGCAGTTATAAGAGTCGAGGGACATGAAAGGGAAGCGGTGGTTGGGAAGGGAGTAAGACAGGGTTGTAGCCTCTCCCCGATGTTGTTCAATCTGTATATTGAGCAAGCAGTAAAGGAAACAAAAGAAAAATTCGGAGTAGGTATTAGAATTCATGGAGAAGAAATAAAAACTTTGAGGTTCGCCGATGACGTTGTAATTCTGTCAGAGACAGCAAAGGACTTGGAAGAGCAGTTGAATGGAATGGACAGTGTCTTGAAAGGAGGATATAAGATGAACATCAACAAAAGCAAAACAAGGATAATGGAATGTAGTCTAATTAAGTCGGGTGATGATGAGGGAATTAGATTAGGAAATGAGACACTTAAAGTTGTAAAGGAGTTTTGCTATTTGGGGAGCAAAATAACTGATGATGGTCGAAGTAGAGAGGATATAAAATGTAGGCTGGCAATGGCAAGGAAAGCGTTTCTGAAGAAGAGAAATTTGTTAACATCCAGTATTGATTTAAGTGTCAGGAAGTCATTTCTGAAAGTATTTGTATGGAGTGTAGCCATGTATGGAAGTGAAACATGGACGATAAATAGTTTGGACAAGAAGAGAATAGAAGCTTTCGAAATGTGGTGCTACAGAAGAATGCTGAAGATTAGATGGGTAGATCACATAACTAATGAGGAAGTATTGAATAGGATTGGGGAGAAGAGAAGTTTGTGGCACAACTTGACCAGAAGAAGGGATTGGTTGGTAGGACATGTTCTGAGGCATCAAGGGATCACCAATTTAGTATTGGAGGGCAGCGTGGAGGGTAAAAATCGTAGAGGGAGACCAAGAGATGAATACACTAAGCAGATTCAGAAGGATGTAGGTTGCAGTAGGTACTGGGAGATGAAAAATCTTGCACAGGATAGAGTAGCATGGAGAGCTGCATCAAACCAGTCTCAGGACTGAAGACCACAACAACAAAAACAATGTGAACATTACATTTTTCAGTAGTGTGTGTTGCACCCGTTTGAAACTTTCATTTATGAACATATTTCCGTTAGTTGTTGATAAAAAGCCTGTATAAAGAGAGATTTTTAAGATGCTGATTGTATTTTCTCTATATTGATTGACATGAACAGTTGACAAAAAAGGTTTGACAAACCTTCTACGTCCCTTGTCTTTAATGTTAAGATTAGGTAATGGGGGATTTGTGAGAACCACAATTTTACCACAGATGCTTGTGGTTGCAGACTTCCAGGGATTTTTAAGGATCACATATGTTTTTGCAAGTTCTTCATATGTACCTTGTATTGATATGAAGGTAAAGTACAGAGACTGAAGCAGCAAAGAAAAATCCACAAGCAGTAATGATCGGTTTTACATGATTAGTACTGGATCAGCGCATATTGTATTCAGTGAAGTTTTTTTTTTTCTTCCAGTGGGCGAATCATATTTCATATTCTGTGAATACTACAGAGGGTTCTAAGGATGTGGGAGAAAGCCAAGGATATCCATCTCCTTTAAATGCAATACAATACAATGACTTAACTGTCACTACTGTGCCAGTATTAATTATATTATATGCAGGGTGTCCATAATTAAAGTTCCAGTTTCAAAATACTGTAGAAAGAGAATACCTGTTCAGAATGATGTCAGACTTCAACAGCAAATTACTGAAGTGATAGGAAAAATCATGGGAAAAATATTAATGAAAATTTGATCAGTAGATAGTCTTTAAGTGTCAAAATGTCAAAATATGCATACCAACAGGTGCACAGCACATAGCTGTTCCTCAATTTGCATCCGAGATGCCCAGCATGACTGTCTCTGTGAAGGATCACATGCTGCTGGTAAAGCTCTTTTACAGGAATAGTGACTGTCCTCCAGCAGCCCCGCAGGATTTCATGACAGTCAAGTGTATGAAAGTGTCTGCTGAGGGTCTGGAGAAAATGATTAAAAAATTACAAACGACAGGTTCCTTTGAAGTGCAGTGTGGCAGAGGGAGCAAAGCAGATGATCTGACATCTATCAAAGATGTGATCACAACATTGCAGGACAGGGAATGACCTGAATGTTGGACATGCCTGTGAGCATAGTGCATGAAATCCTATGAAACATCCTTCCCTACTATCCATATAAAATCACCCATGTTCAGGAGTTGCTTCCTGATGACCTTCCAGCAAGACAAATGTTCACTCTGGAATTTCTTGCTCATATTGAAGTGGACAATGAATGACAATGTAACATTATGTGAACATTATGAACATCTCCAAGGATATGTCAATATCCAGAATTGCAAAATGTGGGCAATGGAAAATTCACACACACATCAACTGGTTCGACTTAATTATTTAAAGGTGACTATGTGGTGCTGGTCAATTGCATCATTTATCATAGGGCTGTATTTTTTTGAGAAGATGAGCCCTTTGGTTCTGTTACCTGTACCATCACTGATAAACTCTATGAGAGTCTTTTGTGCACTAGCCTCATTCCAACCCTTCAACAGTGTGGATGTGTGGGTAGGATCATTTTTATGCAAAAATGACACTCCTCTACACATTTCACAGCCAGTGAAGAGGCTGTTGCAGAGACATTTCAGAAATGCTAGAATTATCAGCCATCATTTGCCTACAGCCTGGCCATCCAGGTAACCTGATCTTGATAAGTGTGACTTCTGGCTGTGGAGTTATCTGAAATATGTTGTGTCCAGTGCTCCACATTTGAACATAGTTGAATTGAAGGCACTCATTGTGCAACACATTCTGAACATTACCCCTGAGACACTCTGATCTGTTGTGAAACATGCTGTTTCTCAAGTTCAACGTGTGCCAGGAAACTGTAGACAGCATAATGAGCATGTTTTGCACCACTCTCACAACATTTGGAAACCAATTCCATCTTGCTTTTTACGCTGTTTTCAGCCTCAGGACATTTACAAACTGATTTTTCCCATCCAATGTGGTATGATCTTTGTGTGGTGGATGGGCTTACCTGACTAACTGTTGACTGCCAAATCTGTGCAGTCATGCACACTGAACAGTACAGATGGTGAATGTGCAATTCAAACCATAGCCATCATATTGTGATTCATCTGTCATTTGTAGCTGACCCACTTACATTAATACACTTACAGTGTCATATATTGACTCATCCCCCCCCCCCCCCCCCCCCCATGACAGTTCTCCCTGTGTCAGTAACATACTGTTCAAATTCATTCTGAGAAGTGGTTCTCTTTCTACAGTGTTTTGAAACTTTAATTATGGACACCATGTACAATACGCTAATTTTAAGATTTCCTACAATAATATTCATCAGTGGATTAGAACATGTTGCCTGACAGAGTGCACTTCAGTTCTCTCTTAAACATCATTATATTTCCCACAAAATTTGCAATATTCTCTGACAGGAGACTCAATAGACATGCCCTTTTATGTCTCATTCCTATCTGTACAAATTTTAAGCCCTTGAAGTCTTTGTAGAGGTTGTTTTCAGCCTTAGTATATTATAACAACACGTTGCATTATGGTTTTAAGAGGGGAGTAATATTGATAATAAGAAAGGTATTAATGAATATATGTATTCTTGAACAGTTGCCAAGACACCAAGTTTAATTTTAATTTAATAAAGACATCTGTGAAGGAAGTTCTGAAAGTAACACTAGATATAATTCTTATAAAACATGCTCCTTTAAGCTGGATTCCCCAAAACTGATTCTGTAGTTGATCAGTGAATGGAATTTTGTGGAATAAACTGAGTTCTTTATTTTTAAAACACTTATAGCTGTGCTAATGGGTACTATAAATCTACCTGAACTAATGCACACTGTTAATTATCAGGTGCAGGTTAGGGAATTTATATTATGATCTATCTACTGTCTCAAAAACTAAACACTATCTAATCAGTGTAATTCATAGTTCATTGCATAGCTTCTGGTGTTTGAATTATGTGTACCACATCTTTTAAGAATAATAACAAAATAAAGGCCCGGGAAAAGAATAGGCCTCCGGTATGTTCTGCCAGTCGTAAAAGGCGACGAAAAGAACAAACCACTAATAGGGCTAACCCCCCTTTTAGTGTGATTAGTTGGTTCAGGACAGAACTAATGAAGCCTCGGACAAGCGCCGTCATGGTCGGGGACGACGCTTGAACCCTATGCCCGCCCACAATGGTAACGACACTGCTAGCCAACTGGAAAATGATTTAAATCCAAATAGAGGTGTTTTGAAGGATATGCTTCCTGCAACCACCCTAGAAGGAAAACAAAGACAGAGGATGAGATGGTCAGATGAAGTTAATCGACACCTCATGTTCTGTTATTACCAAGCAACAAACCTAGGAACCAACACTACTGGATACAGATCACAAGTATACACAACATTTATTACCAGATACCCAGAATTAAAATTTTTAACAGAACAACGACTAGCTGATCAGATCCGTGTAATAATAAAAAATAACAGGATACCCCAGTCAGAATTAGATAACATCAAACAACAAGTACAACAAATACTGGAACAAAATAATGTGCAATCAGAAGAAGAAGAAAATACAGTAATGGACTCAAACATCCCAGAGCAAACAAACAAAGAACAACACGCACCAATTAAACAATCAGAGGAAAACGAAATCTTAAGGCAGCCACCAGAACAAGCACAAATAGAACACAAAGTGACACAGATATTAGATATAGAAGAAAAATTTCAGCTAACATATATAGAATACAAAGACACAAATACAGACATTAGACCATTCTTGCATAGACCACCAAATAACCCACAAGTCGAAACAACAATAAAAACTATCAACACAATCATACACAGCAAAATAAATGAAAACACAACTATGGAAGAGTTACAACTACTGGTTTATATAGGAGCACTCACTACACTAAATATACACACTAGACAGAGATCAGAACCAACCAACACACAGAAGAAACCCACAAAACCAGCATGGCAACACAGGCTACAGATCAAAATAGAAAAACTGAGAAAAGACATCGGACAGCTAACACAATTTATAAGAAATGAAATCTCGGAAAAAAAACGAAAAAGGTTAGGTAAAATCTCACAACAAGAAGCGACAGAGCAATTAGACAAAAAGAACCAGAAATTACAAGCATTCACCAAACGACTCAGAAGATACAAAAAAAGTGAAAATAGAAGGAAACAAAACCAAACATTCAACACAAACCAAAAGAAATTTTACCAGACAATAGATAACACACACATTGAAATAAACAATCCACCAAACATAACAGACATGGAACACTTCTGGAGCAACATATGGTCAAACCCGGTACAACATAACAGGCATGCACGGTGGATACAAGCAGAAACAGACACATACAAGATGATACCACAAATGCCTGAAGTGATAATTTTGCAACATGAAGTCACCCAAGCAATTAATTCTACTCACAATTGGAAAGCCCCTGGAAATGATAAAATAGCAAATTTCTGGTTAAAGAAGTTCACCTCAACACATTCACATCTAACTAAATTATTTAACAGTTACATTGCAGACCCATACACATTCCCTGATACACTTACACATGGAATAACTTATCTGAAACCTAAAGATCAAGCAGACACAGCGAACCCAGCTAAATATTGCCCCATAACATGCCTACCAACAATATACAAAATATTAACTTCAGTCATTAAACAGAAACTAGTGACACATACAACAGAACAAAATTATAAATGAAGAACAAAAAGGCTGTTGCAAAGGAGCACGAGGATGTAAAGAGCAACTGATAATAGATGCAGAGGTGACATATCAAGCTAAAACTAAACAAAGGTCGCTACACTATGCATACATTGATTACCAAAAAGCCTTTGATAGTGTACCCCACTCATGGTTACTACAGATATTGGAAATATACAAAGTAGATCCTAAATTGATACAGTTTCTAAACATAGTAATGAAAAACTGGAAAACCACACTTAATATTCAAACAAATTCAGATAACATCACATCACAGCCAATACAGATTAAGCGTGGAATATACCAAGGAGACTCATTAAGTCCTTTCTGGTTCTGTCTTGCTCTGAACCCACTATCCAACATGCTAAATAATACAAATTATGGTTACAATATTACTGGAACATACCCACACAAAATCACACATTTGCTATACATGGATGATCTAAAACTACTGGCAGCAACAAATCAACAACTCAACCAATTACTAAAGATAACAGAAGTATTCAGCAATGATATAAGTATGGCTTTTGGAACAGACAAATGTAAGAAAAATAGCATAGTCAAGGGAAAACACACTAAACAAGAAGATTACATATTGGATAACCACAGCGACTGCATAGAAGCGATGGAAAAAACAGATGCCTATAAATATCTAGGATACAGACAAAAAATAGGAATAGATGATAGAAATATTAAGGAAGAGCTAAAAGAAAAATATAGACAAAGACTAACAAAAATACTGAAAACAGAATTGACAGCAAGAAACAAGACAAAAGCTATAAATACCTATGCTATACCAATATTGACCTACTCATTTGGAGTAGTGAAATGGAGTAACACAGACCTAGAAGCACTCAATACACTTACACGATCACAATGCCACAAATATAGAATACATCACATACATTCAGCAACAGAAAGATTCACATTAAGCAGAAAGGAAGGAGGAAGGGGATTTATCGACATAAAAAACCTACATTATGGACAGGTAGACAATTTAAGAAAATTCTTTCTAGAATGAGCAGAAACTAGCAAAATACACAAAGCAATCACCCACATAAATACATCGGCTACACCACTACAATTTCATAACCACCTCTACAACCCTTTAGATCACATAACATCAACAGATACAAAGAAAGTAAATTGGAAAAAGAAAACACTACATGGCAAGCACCCGCATCATCTAACACAGCCACACATCGATCAAGACGCATCCAACACATGGCTAAGAAGAGGCAATATATACAGTGAGACAGAAGGATTCATGATTGCAATACAGGATCAAACAATAAACACCAGATATTACAGCAAGCATATTATTAAAGATCCCAATACCACAACAGATAAATGCAGACTTTGCAAACAACAAATAGAAACAGTAGATCACATCACAAGCGGATGTACAATACTAGCAAATACAGAATACCCCAGAAGACATGACAACGTCGCAAAAACAATACATCAACAGCTTGCCTTACAACATAAACTTTTAAAACACGTTCCTACATACAAGTATACACCACAAAATGTGCTGGAGAATGATGAATACAAATTATACTGGAACAGAACCATTATAACAGATAAAACAACGCCACATAACAAACCTGACATCATACTCACCAATAAAAAGAAGAAATTAACACAACTAATTGAAATATCCATACCCAATACAGCAAATATACAGAAGAAAACAGGAGAAAAAATTGAAAAATACATCCAACTGGCTGAGGAAGTCAAGGACATGTGGCATCAGGATAAAGTTGACATTATACCAATTATACTTTCAACTACAGGAGTCATACCACGCAATATCCACCAGTACATCAATGCAATACAGCTACATCCAAACTTATATATACAACTTCAGAAATCCGTAATTATTGATACATGTTCAATTACCCGAAAGTTCCTAAACGCAATGTAACATATACCGTACAGTTAAAAGGAAGTGACGCTTGATCAAGGTCCGCGTCACTTTCATTCCGAACCAGACCTAAGGTCTGAGAAAGGAAAGATAATAATAATAATTCGTTGTTCTAGCACCATGAGCTGATGCTTTCAAATAGATCATTAACTGCCTTTTATGTAAGAGGACTGCTACTGTTTTTTTTTTTAATTTCTAGAAGTACCATTCTATCATCTGCATAAATAGCAAAATTGACATCTTTTAACAATGCTGTTGGAAGATAATTTGTGTGCATTAGAAGTACTGAACTATTCAAAATAGAATCCTGGTTTACATCATGTCAGTGTGTCCGTTGCTATCTGATGGACATGGAATTGATTCATACTGTTTTATAGCATACAGACAGGACAAAAATTTTGAATCTACTGTGAGTACCATTCCATGATATTTTAACTTTGGTATGATGATGTTACAAATGACTCAGTCACAAATCTCAGATCAGTCACAACATTTTTTTTGTTTGAATGTTCCTCAGTGGCATAGGTCTTAGTTTCAGTTGGAGGAGTGGTGGCAGATGGAGGGCTGTTGTACTTCTGTATTTTGCTTAAGGCATAATAGAAAAAAAACTGTTGTCAAAAAGATATTATGTGTAAGCCCATATCGATCTCAGTACCAATTAGCATTCCACTTGAATGTTGATACACATAATTCAAAAAGCAAAGCAACAAAAAAAACTGATGCATTCTGTTCTTGGTTTTAACATCTTTTCAGCTTTTGCTACACAGTTTTTCATTTTTTAAAAATCATCCTAGGGAAATTTCAGTATCATATCATATGCCTGCAGGGGCAATTTCCTTCTTGTCTATTTCTAATCTAAAATAGCATCCCATCTCCAACAATCCACTGTTAACATCATGTTATACATGATGTTTTGATGATGAAAGTACTTGAAGCTCTTTCAGCAAACAAGATAAAAAGAAATTTGAGATATATGTTATGATAAAAAGTAAACATAATGGCAGTTAGGTGTGCAATCATAAGTATACAGTTATGAACAAGCACTTATTAGCTCAAAACTATTATTTATATGTTCATTACTTTCATTTAAAATTATGTGTTAATTTCTTGGTTAGTTAGTTACTGATTGTTAAAAACTCCCTTCAAAAAATTATCATGGTGTTTTTTTTATGTTTACAGTCAGGACTAACACCACTTCATGTAGCAAGCTTCATGGGTTGCATGAATATTGTGATCTATCTCTTGCAACATGATGCAAATCCTGATGTTCCAACAGTTCGTGGAGAGACACCCTTGCATCTGGCAGCAAGAGCCAATCAGACAGATATCATCCGTATTCTTTTAAGGAATGGAGCACAAGTCGATGCCCGGGCTAGAGTGAGTATAAATTCCTTTAGTACAAGTACATTTTACTAACTGTAGTAGGTTTAGATTTTATAAAACATTCAGAAGACAAATAGTTATTGTCCTCAGTATATTAGTTACACTTCGATGGATTCTTTTGCATTGAGAAAATCTGTAAAGCTCACAGGGAAAATCAAAATGATTAACAAATTTATTCGTGATTGCTATGTATCTGAAGATATATTCTGTTGAACTCAAAAGGTTTTGGTGTTTGCAGTTTTTCACTGTTTGAGGTAGTTGATCATCAGCCGAGTTCAAAATGTGTTGTTGAAACTTATTCAATGTCCTCTCAACTTAAACTACTATTCAGCCACGTGAAAATTCTACATATTTTAGCAATATTCATATTTTTTAAGACACCTCTTTTTAGCATACAGGATATTACTTGAATTAGGCTCTTTCTTTCTCTCCTCCTCCTCCTCCACTTTCTACTTCTTCTTCTTCTTCTTCTTCTCCTTCTTTTTCTTCTTGTTGCTCATGTAACACTTACTCCTATTTATGATTCATAGTTTACTTTTTATTTGAATTTCCTCAATCTTCCTCCTACAATCTCACCTGTTTCAATTAAGCTCCCTTTGTTGTAATACTATACCCGATATAGTGTCTCTTTAACTTTAACTTGAGCTAAATTAGCCCAGGGAATAAGAATGACCATATTATCATCATTTTTGCATTGTGTGACTGTGTGGCTATGAGTATCACATTTTTTAAAAAAATTTCAGTTACTTGCATGAAGTGGAGACAGTAGCTCTACCTCCACATTTTTGTAAATAAAATTGGAGCATATCTTGGTAGTCATTCACAGGTCAACTACAGTCTGATTAAAATTACTTGACAGTTGACATTTGTCACTTGCTGTTACATTGTTACCACATCGGCTCCTGGCTATCACTTGGTTACAGGTGACACACCAACATGGTGGAACACTTCATAAATGCTGTTATTGTGTAACATGAAGCAATGTCGGGAGTGGCTGCTGTGAGGTACGTCAGAAATATGAGATGCCCTGTCAACTGGTGATTTAAAGTGACTGATGAATGAACTGTGACATACAATGCATTAAAAAATGAATTTAGACTCATCTCCTAAGCTAACCACAAACTTGTCATATGAAATATATCCAAGAAAATGTCAGTCAACAGTCTGTGGCCGAACTAAAATCATGATTGCTTTGTAAGAGGCCATTAAATCTAACCTTTATGAGCAAACTCAAGACTGAAAAAATTCAATTTCATCCCACAAAAAAAAAAAAAAAAAACTGTTTTTTTACTATCATTGGTTACCTGAAACTTTCCTCGCATTGCCTACACGAACTGCCATATTACCAGCCAATTGGCAGTCCTCGTTGGCACATAGTTGTTGATTATGGGCAACACAGGAAAATTCCAAATTTTTAAAAAAGGATTGGAAGAAAAGTAAAAAAAAAATAAAAAGTTAATTCTATTATGGAAAATGATGCTGCAAAGAATAACAAATTAAGAAAATTACATTTAAACCATTAACTGAATAAAAATAATAATCAAACTCTTTTTGTTTAAAAAAATCCACTGCAGTTGATGAGTTTCAAACATACAATCTTCTACACATCAGGCTAATATGCTATGTGTGCAGTTGTTACACTTATAACTTTGGTGAAGCAGTCGCATTGAAGAATTGCAGCCTTAAAAATTTCAGCTTCATGCAATGCCATACAAAGCTTATCTAATGTAAGTCGATCTCTGTGGCTATGATAACTGGTGAATTGCATATTGTATGGAAATATCCAGGGATCTTTGGTTAGTGCTGAGTATGAAACATGTGTATTTCATTAGCTTTATTACGTGTGTGTGGGTGTTTTTTGGTGTCATTATCATGTGTGATGAAATATGAAATAAAAGTGCCAGATCCATGATTCTGGCTACAAAAACATCAAGAAAGAATGCTGAAACAAGGAATTGGAAATGAAATGGCCAATTTTTGAGGCAGTTTGGTAGTTCAGCAGTGGCGAATGGTTCAGGTGTGACACTGAGTGCTCTGATTGCAGGAAACCAGCTCCAATATTTGAAGTGTCAACTATCAAATGATTTGAATTGGACTGTAGAACAACATTTTTTTCTTTTTTTATAGAATTGATTTTTATTTTGCAGTGGAGTTTTTGCTGATTTGAAACTTCTTGGTAGATTAAAACTGTTTGTCAGGTTGGAACTTGAACACGAAACCTTTGCTTTTTGCAGGTAAATGCTCTACCAGCTGAGCTATCCAGGGACAACTCACAACTTCTCCTCACAGCTTTGCTTCCACCAATACCTCTCCCTACCTTGCACAGAAGTTCTCCTGCATATCTTGTTGGACAGTCACTCCTGGATAAAGAGTTTTGCAGAGAGTTGGGTTAGCCAGAACAACATGGTGGGAGCTCCGTAAGCAGGGAATTGCAGGGATAGCTGGAATTGCAGAACCACTCGTGAGTGATGCGAATGACCATAACAGGAAAATGTGGTGCTGGACTGGAGCAATAGAAAATTTATTTTGTCAGATGAGTCTTGTAATGCATTGTGTCCCACTTCTGGCCTAGTGTAGAATCCAAGAGCGATTCATGGTGAGAGGATGGGGGGGGAGGGGGGTGTTCGGCAGTGATTTGGGAGGCCAAGCCGGCCGCGGTGGTCTCGTGGTTCTAGGCGCTCAGTCTGGAGCCGCGCGTCTGCTACGGTCGCAGGTTCGAATCCTGCCTCGGGCATGGATGTGTGTGATGTCCTTAGGTTAGTTAGGTTTAAGTAGTTCTAAGTTCTAGGGGACTGATGACCACAGATGTTAAGTCCCATAGTGCTCAGAGCCATTTGAACCATTTTTTTGGGAGGCCAAATTTTGGTGTACTCTGCTATGTCACGTTACTGCCAACGATTATGTGACTATTTTGGCTGATGTCCATCCCATGGTACAGTGTTTGTTCCCCAATTGTGATGCTGTGTTCCAAGATGACGGCCTGGTTCACACAGCTCGCATTGTCCAGGACTGATTTTGTGAACATGAGGATGAATTTTTTCATCTTCTAAATATTATTGTGCCTTTTAGGTCTACTTTGGCAAAAGTATGTGTGATTAACATCCACCTGAACCTTGTATTGTTTGCAGGAAAAATGGTGTAAGGTTCCTTTAACGCACATACAATACTAGTATTTTTTAGATGACTGTAAGCTGTTTTGAATGCCATCAAACTTCCTACACAAAATTAGGATCGGTAGTGTGTTGAGTTTTTGGTGTTTCCATATTTTTGACAACTCTCTCTCTCTCTCTCTCTCTCTCTCTCTCTCTCTCTCTCTCTCTCTCTCTCTCTCTCTCTCTCTGTGTGTGTGTGTGTGTGTGTGTGTGTGTGTGTGTGTGTGTGTGTGTGTGTGTGTGTGTTTTGAAGAGAGTGGGGTGAGAGAGAGGGGCGGGGGGAGAACAGATAGGATGGGTAGGAGAAGAAGGCAGGGATAAATCTCATATACAGTTAGCTAGATAGTTATGGCTTTACATCCACATCCATACTTTGCAAATAGCTGTGAGGTGGTGCATGGCTGAGGTTACTACCCCTGCCATGTATTATGTTCTCTACCTGACCCATTTGCATATGGAGCATGGGAACGACTGTTTAAAAATCTCTCTGTGTGTACTGTAATTAGTCTAATCTTGTTTTCACGGTCCCTATGGGCGCAATATACAGTGGGCTGCGGTATGATTTTAGATTTGTCGCTTAATACTGATTCTTGAAACCTCTGTAAGCAGGCTCATGTGGGATAACTGACATCTGTTCTGAAGTCTGTCAGCTCAATTTCTTCAGGATTTCTATAATGCATTTCCACGAATCAGACGAACCTGTGGCTATTCATGGTGACCTTCTTGTTTGTAGGTATAAAGGTACAACATCCCCTATTAGTCATATTTGTTATGTGTGCACACACTTGTACAGTATTCTAGGACAGCTGACAAGTGTGTTTTGTAAGAAATTTCCTTTGGAGACTGACTGTACTTTCCCAGTGCCCTACCAATGAACCAGAGATTTCCACCTGCTTCTCCTACAATTGAGTTTATGTGTTCATTACATTTTATGTTCCTTCACATTGTTAAACCCATATATTTGTCTGAACTGACTGATCCCAGTTGTAACTCACTGATATTGTAGTCATAGTATACTACATTTCTGAATATTATGAAGTGATGAATTGTACATTTCTGAATATATAAATCGAGTTACCAATCTTTGCACTTCTTTGAAATCATATCAAGATATGCTTGGATATTTGTACACCTTTTTTCATAGAGGAGATCATTATAGAAGTATGTGAATGATTTAGTCAGAAGAATTAAGTTTTTATTGTGCCATTTAATTTAT
Organism: Schistocerca serialis cubense; assembly: GCF_023864345.2. Classification (NCBI taxonomy): domain Eukaryota; kingdom Metazoa; phylum Arthropoda; class Insecta; order Orthoptera; family Acrididae; genus Schistocerca; species Schistocerca serialis. The sequence goes on along the minus strand of NC_064640.1, from coordinate 841,931,737 downwards.
TTATTGCTTTGAATGAAAATATTTGTTGTGCAGGAGCAACAGACACCTCTCCATATTGCATCTCGTCTTGGAAATGTGGATATTGTGATGTTATTACTGCAGCATGGAGCAGCAGTTGACTCTACTACAAAGGACATGTATACAGCTCTGCACATAGCTGGAAAGGAAGGGCAGGAAGAGGTAAAGTACCTGGTGGGCCGCCGCATCATGGATCGTATAGACACACTTTATCTCATGGAACGATTTTGGTATAAGAGGCAGGAGTACTTTATATAGCTTCCATTGTTCTCTTTTATGGTGTGTCAACATACTCACAGAAAGCAGTGAAATGTTATACTGCAGCAGTGATGCATGAGCTTTAGTTATACAGTTAACTTCTTCAACCTTCCATATTTGGAAAACAAAATGTTTGTCTTTCACACCAACAATCCCTTGATGAATGCATCTGGAAGAAATAGTCAGTATATGTAATACAAAGTGGTAACTGTAAAAAATACTCTTCCACCAAACACTGGGAGACTGAAGCCAGGATTCGAACGTTTCTGCCAAAAAATATCCTCGAGTGTTCCCAACGTAGTGAAGTATTTGTTTCGAACATGCAGTGTAATGGTAAATATCTGTGCTTTAGTCAGTAACTACAATGATTTTTGTAGTTAGTGTTAATTTGTAACAGTGATTACTCTTGACAATGTGTATGTTTGAGGCACCTACCACCACTTGCTGAAATATGTGCTATGTATTGTAATGTTGTCTTTATTTTGTGTAACTTCCAGTATTTACTGGGAAGCTGTTTGTTAGTTAGTTTTCATGTCCAATTGATTATTTGCACAATAAATCAGAATCATGTGGAACCAGTCATTTTATATTCACACCTCAAATTAATTTTTAAATGTATCTACATACTAATCATGTTAGTTAGCAGGTCCTACAGACCACATTTTACACTCTACAATAATGGAAATTCTTCTATGGAATAGAAAGAGGAGCAACTTTTTCAGTTTGTTTTCAAATTTTACTTTACTGTCGGTCAGAATTTTGTATCACTGGGCAAGTGTTCAAAAATTTTAGTTGCAGCCTTGTGCACACTGTTTTGTGCTAAAGGTAACCTTAATGCAGATTAATGGAGGTCAGTTTTTCTTCTCATACTGTAATTATGAACACCATTGTTCCTTTTGAACTGCAGTGGATTATTTACTACACATTTACTGTGCCAATAAATATATGTAAAGCAGTTGTCAAAGTGTCCAAGTTCTTAAACAGGTGTCTACATGATGATCATTATTGAACACCACATATCATTCTTACAGCATGTATCTGAGCAATGAAGACTTTCTGTCTTAAACATGAATTACCCCAGAACATTATTCTTTCATGACATTATTGAATGAAAACATGCAAAATATATTAGTTTAGTGATTTGTCTCTCCCCAAAATTTGCAATGATTCTAATTACAAATGTAGGTGAACTAAGCTGTTTTAGGAGTTCCAAAATGAGATTTTTCCAGTTTAAATTCTGATCAATATTGACACCTAAAGATTTTAAACTTTCCACCTATTTATTATTTCCTCACCCTGTGCTACATCTATCAGTGGCCTAATACCTCTGGATGCACAGAAGTGACATGTTGTGTCTTTTTAAAATTGAGAGTGAGATCTTTCACAGAAAATCAGTCAATGACACTTTTAAGAAGATTTTTTACCATTTTTCTGGTGATGTATGCACTTGGATCGATTACAATACTAGTGTCAACTACAAAAAGAATACCTTTGCTTCTTGTATATTATATGTGAGGAACAATGGTCAGGCCTAATGTTGAGTCTTGGGGAAACCCATATGTGATTTCTCTCAAGTCAGAAGAATCTTCCCTGATTACATTGGTTGAATTAGTAAGTACAACTTCCCGCATTCTGCTGATTAAATATAACATTTTTCTTGGTTGGCTATACCATGAGTTCCACAAAGCCTCAGTTTAGGAAAATATTGTGATACACACAGTCGAATGCCTTTGATGGTCACAGGAAATACAACCAGCGCTGTTATGTTATTTTATGCTTGTAAAATTTGGTGAGTGAAGGTGTAAATGGTAATCTCACTTGAGCAACCCTTCTGAAATAGATATTGTGATTTACTGAGGATATTATTGTTACTATTCTAGATCAAATCAGCTTCTCAAAAATTTTGGAAAATAATGTCAGGACTGAAATGGGTTAGTAGTTACAGACATCTCTCCATCACCTTTCTTATATTTTGGGGTTTAACAATGACACGTATCGATCTCTCTTGAGAAATCCCTTCAGTTTATTGAGGCATTACATATTTCAGATAAGACAGGGATTATTACATTTGAACAAATCCATAGTACTCTCTTTGAAACAGCATCAGATCCAAATGAGCTTTTAGTTTTGAGAGAATATATATATTTTTTAAATTTCAAATGGAGAAGCTAGTGATATAATCACATGATTAAATTCTATGAGAGTTACTTTTTCAACATACTTCTGTGACTTTTCTCTGAACTCTTTGTCCGTATATTTTCTAGCCTATTTAAGAAATCATTATTGAATCTACTTACTACCTGCTGACTTATCATGTGCCCTTTCATGATGTTATCCTGTTCTTTGGCTAGCGGTTCTGTCTCTGGGTTCACTACATTCCATATAGTCCTAAGTTTGTTGTCAGAATTACTGATTTCTGACATAACATGCATGTCCCTAGTTTTTTTAATAACTTTTCTTAGTAATTTTGAGTATTTTTTGCTGTACGCAACTACTGCAGAATCTCTATTTGCCTGTAGATTGAGTTTCCTGTTGAAAGATATTTTTATCCCTATTGTGATCCATGGTTTAAGGTCCCTTCTGATCACTGTATTGGAAAGTTATTTTCAATTAATGGTATAAATTTATCATGGAATGGATGAAAATTTGTATCAGCATTTGGTTCACTATTAGTTTAATCCTAGGTCATCTCTTGTTATCTGTTCGCAAACCCATTTGTTCTGCAGTCATTAATTACTCTGTGAGGAGTATTGGTATTGTAAGGCACTATCTTATATATCCTAACTAACCGTGCATCATTATTAGAGAGTGAATTTGTTACTTGGTTTACAGTTATTTTTGTGCTTTGAGCTTCATCAAAAAAAGGTGCCTATGCATCTCTGCATAGATGTCAGAAATGTTAGAAATGATGGTGGTCAAGTGATTAGTGTTTGAACTTCGTGAGACGAATTTGTATGAGGTGACAATTCCACTCCCCCTCAAACTAAATTATTAATGTGGTTTTTTCATCACTGGTCATATTATTTAATTTATATAACATTTTAGAGGTAATATAATAAATAAAACCACTTCTATTTGAGAAGTATTTGCACGAAGTTTCAATTTATTTTTCCCCTGTCTGTCCGACAAATATCATGCTGCAGCATGTGATGTCAAGAGCACGTACATTACTCTTGTGGTTTGGCACATTGTGACTTACTATATTACTTATTGTGAATAACATCATTCACATCATTATTTATCGAGGTTTGACTTAGGCTTTCAGACCTGTCCCTCCTCATTGAAAATTTAATTACAAATAGTCGATAGTCAAATAACATATGAAATTTATGACAACTTTATTAAAATGCACATGGGTCTTTTTTTCACCATATTACCTCTCAAATGTCATATAAATTAAGTATTGGGATCACTGATGAAAGCAAAAAAAAGTAAGTATTAGTGAGATTCAAATCATAGCCTCATTCATGATCATCTTGCCTAGCGCAAACACCAACCACTTGGCCACAATGACTTCCTACAGTCAGTGCCTTCACAGAAATACATCAGTTACTTAATAGACGCATAAAACTTCTCTTATGATTTTTTCGGAATGGCCAGAAGTGCACCTTACTACTTGCAAGTTATGTTGTTTTATTGGCCTACTAAAGGTCAACAAAGTTTGAAGTAAATCTGTGACCTGAACATCGTGTCTTCCACTTGTGAGATTAAACTCTAGGATATGTGTAAGGTTTCCAGTTCATTTCTCCTGTAAGAATCCTTTAGAAATTTTATGTTGAAATCACTGCAGAGTAGTAACTGCTTGCTGCTGTGTGACACATAGCATAGTAAAGAAACCAATTTCCTCATAAAAAGTTCGAAATATCCCAGTGGAATCAGCATACAATTACAACAAAAAGTGAACTATTTTTAATGATTCATTCACAAGTACAAACTTCTTTGTGCTGAGCGTTACAAAATCTGTGTTGACAGGGCTGACAGCACTGTTTTCCCAGGGTTTGTCAGGTGACTGTTTTGCAATCTCTGAAAGGGTTCAAAATATTTTCATTGTATGTGTAGCTGTTGTTCCTATTTCATTCATCACTCCTAATGCTGTAATTTCTGTCCAGCCAGATAGGTCTGTGCTCCACATCCTATGATAACCTGATCCCTTTTGTCAAATTGTTTACACAAATCCCCTATGTCCTCTGTCACCTAACTAAGGCTGGTACTTGGCTTCACAATACTTGTGACCTGGTACCCTGCCCTTAATTTTTCCTGTACCGTCTTGCTACATCCCTCCCATGACTACTGCCTAGCAGCAAGACTGTTTTCTTCCTATTCTCTTTCAGTAGTGACCTATGCTTAATTTTTTTGCGAGAAGTCTGCTGCACTCTACTGTGACCTATAGCTGGATGAGGATCTTCCCCTTGTACTTCAGGTAACAAATCAGACATATTAGATACTGTAAGCACAGATGTTAATGAAGTTACAGAGCTGTTCTCCTTTCACCCATTAATTGTTGCCTCTATCCAAACCTCATGATCTTTTTCCCCCTTTAACCTATCACATTCAGATTTTACAGAATCTAACTCAAACTGATAAGCACAAATCTCTGCCTCCTGTTCAACAATTCTCTCATCTCTTACAGTGCCTATACAGTTATTTTTATGACAAAAAAGAACTCAGAATTCACTTGACTGTTGATTAACTTATCCACACTATGATCTAACTTTTAATTGCTTCTATCAATGTTTGGGAACATGAAGTCCATGATTGGCTGCAGATGGTCTCCAAGTAGCCGTACATAACCAGAAGACCTATTCCATTCCATGTAAACACAGCTCACACAATTCCAGATTTCTCCTTGATTTCCTTTACTGCTTATTCAGTGTACAGAGTGACTAACATCAGGGTTAAGCTACAAACATTTCTCAGTCCCATTTAGCTACTCCTTCCCTTTCATGTTCTTCGACGCTTATAACTGCTATCTGCTTTCTGTACAAGTCGTAGGAAACTTTTGGTTCCTGTATTTCACCCCCTATTACCTGAAGAATTTCGACTATTGTATTTCAGTCAACATTGGCGAACACCAAACAAGAACTCAGAATTTCACTTGACTGTTGATTAAATTATCCACAATACAATCTAACTTTTAATTGCTACTTATCATGTGTATTACTTAAAATTAGACAATGTTTACTATTGGTAGGATACTGCCTGCTATACATGAGACAACCTTATGCAATAATTTAAAAACAAAATCTCAGATCACAAAATCTTCTATTGCCCAGATGAAGCAGATATAAAGGAACAAACTCATGTGTAAAATATGCTTCACACCATCATTGCACCCTATGGAAATATGGAATGTATTTATGATAAGTATTTTTAAATCATTTGGTAATTTGCAGTGCTTAGATTTTTATCAGTAATATCTTACTATTTATTTATCATACAGTGTGTGTGTGGGGTAGGGGGACCAGGGCTGAAGCATTGTCACATATGTAGGTCTAAGTCATATTTATTATGACAGTAACTCCTGTAAATACAAAATTATGTCTTCCTTTTTCTACTAAAAAGAAAATATTTCAAATCCTTTCATAGAGTGCATGATAGAAAATGTCAACAGTATTCTGTAAATATGAATAAAACAGTTAGGATATGCATATATTTGAGAAACTCTGTAACTTCGTTGCCTCTTTTTTGCTATGCTCATTCGTCATAGCCTTGTAAGGGGAGCAGGGAATATAACCTGTTGCATGCCTCTTTGATATCAGAAGAGAAACTATCACTTCTGTAGAAGAATAAGTTTCTTGCAAGAGCATACCCAAGACCCAACCATATGTGAATTATTTGTCATATCCATTCTCTGGGACCTAAACACTATGAACACAGCAATTATACTGGTGCATCAATGTGGACCACCATGGCTTACTACTTTACTACTTTAGCAGGCCTTCTCTGGGTTAAAAATGAATGGTTAAGCTAATACCGAAGGTCATGGACATTGACTACATACCAACTATTAAACTACTGGTAGTGAAACATACTTCCCATAAAGCTTGTTTTAATAACACCATTCATAATGACACAAAGATGTTCACATAGTTTAACAGGGCACAATTAAAAAACTGTGAATGAAAAAGTAAAAGAAATCATCAGTTTTCTCATTTGATTGTTCTGACATTTGCATTATATAGCTACTCTGTTTGCTTCATGTTTCATAGCCAATTCTGTCAACAATTAGAAAGGGAGATTACAATGCTTTTTCCAATATTTGTCAGAGATTTGTTGTCCTTAGGGTAACACAGACAGAAGAATGTAAATTTCAAAAGATGAATAGTGACAATAAGCATGATTGCAATAATGAACTACCTACTTAATTAAGTATACATTGAGATGACAGAGGATTAATAAAAATGAATGAAGAACACAAGATATCTAATCACTAAAATATTGTTGCATTTATGTCTGCCTTTCGACTAAGGTTTCTTTGTGATGATCCATTCCCAAAATAATTGTTCCCCTTCTATTAACAATTCCACTTTGCATTTGTTAACTTTTTGTCCTGATCGACCAAGTGAGGTGGAGCACTAGTCACAGCAGTGGGCCCACATGTAAATATAGCAAGGTTCTAATCCACATCAAAATATAGATTTTTTGTGATTTGCCTAACTCGTTGGTATGCCAATGGTTCCTTTGAAAATGTTACCTCAATCTAGTCTTATATGAACTTGTGCTCCTTGCTTAATGACCTCAGAACTGACCAGACGTTAAACCCTAATCTACAGTTCTTCAGAAAATAAAACTGCCTGTTTCAAAAAATAAACATTATTTGTTTTTCATATTTTTTTTTTGTCAACTGTTCTCTTGTTACTAAAATTTTCATGAACTCTGCATTCAGTTTAAAGTGTCATTACAATTAATTGCTTATTTATGTATTAATTAATTCTAGAGATGCACACCACAGAATCCTTATAACATAATAACCATGTGTAAGCTAAGTATGATTCAGTAGTAGCCATTTTAAGACAATGACAATTTATTTCTTCATATATACTGAGACAGGTCTGATATAAATTAGTAAGAAAAAAAGAATATCCTAAGATCTTTTCTTGTTCTTGACATGGCTCTTTAACAGTCATAAGTATATGCCTATATTTTTCGCTTCTGCATCTTAGAATTTTGGAAAATGTAGTACTGGTACCATAAATGGGGGTGAATAGAAACAGTGCTCAATTTTAAAAGAAAAAATTGATAATTTTAAAACAAAATTTGAAAACCAAGATTAAATTGAATTGTAGTTCTTGTTCCTAGCTTTAAACTTATAATTAGATTATGGACCTAGCTCATGCTTTTATAATATAAAAAAATAAAAACTTAATGTTTCTATTCACCTCTGTTTGGGGGGAGGGGGGGGGGCTGAAAAGTAACATTTTCAATTAGTCACAACACAAGTCAGATTAAAGTCTACTTTAAAACTGAACTTTTAGTTAATGAAACAGAATTGCATATTTGCTTACCATGTACTTAAAAAAAAAATATATTTGTTCTTACAGATACAGTTTGAAGTAAAAAAATTCAGCGTCATACCCAATGTTTGTCATAGAGTGAACAATCATCAACTCACAGTGTTGCCAACTTTGAAATTCATAATTTCCTTCTTACATTGGTTCACTTCTTATTTATCCTATTCATTGGCCGTTGTGGGGAATAGGGACATGTCAAAATCTTTTTTGGATCTAGGAGAATAAGAAACAAAAGTTCTCTGGCTGAAAATAAGTTTTATTCAATACAAAAACTGACAGTATTGCATGAATTATGGTTTTTTTATTCTGTTCATTAAAAACGATCATTATATCTCTAATTAATTTATTGTAACATTAAAACTGATGAATTTGATTTGTTTGTCAATACTGAATGCAGAATTAATACATTAAATCACTGACATCATGTTTAAAGATGATGTATTTTAATCTACAAGTCATACCTCCAGATGTAATGAAGAGTGTTCGAAGAATGTCTCATTTACGAAAAAATTACTCCTCATCTTTTACTTTTTCCATATACTTTAATCACAGTGTAATCTCCTGGGTTGACAACAGTGCCACGTTGTTCCTCATTTCCATGAAATTCTTGGTCTTCTTCTTCTTCAGAAACACTGGTGATTACTACTTTTTCTGTCCATCCCACAAATTATGAAAATGTGACCCTACATTTTCAATTAGCCACATTACACGTCAGATTAAAGTGTGCTTTAAAACTGAACTTTTGGTTGCTTGCATATTTGCTTACCATGTATTTAAATTAAAACAACATAATTTAGAATTTTACTTACAGATACAGTTTGAAGAAAACAAATTAACATCAACTGATAGTGTTGCCACCTTTGAAATTCATAATTTCCCTCTTATATTGGTTCACCACCTAATGAGACAAACAAAGCTTTGAATTATATTCCCATTTTTCTTCCAGCACAATAACGTGGAACTTTTTGGAAGTTTTGTTTCAGTTTACTCCATTTTTTCAGTTCACCCATTTTACGGTATGATATTCTGACTTCATTTCCTCTCTAGTAATATATCCTGGAAACATCTTTTGAATGAAACCAGATTTTGTTTCCACTATCATGATTATCCATGCAATAATGAATGCTTATATAACATAAATATCACTCAGAAGTTAAAAGAGAGACTTACAAAGTAATACTTAGTATTAAGTGCTGTTGATGTCATATATCTGTATGTTTGTGCTCTTATTGTTCACATATCTGCTTACTTATGAAAATATTTGGAAAATCTTATAATGTTCTGAATTATTTTATGGGCAATAACACAATTAGTGCACCATTTAATGATCTCCTATACATTTACTGACGTTACTTCTTGCGTTCATACACATCTAGTATTTATGTGGATTACAATCATTTAAGTTGAAACTGTGTTATATTTATTGTACTCTCTGCCCTGTTTATTAAATCACACATTTTATTTGAAATTCATTTTTATTCTGTATCATCATCTCTGTTGTAAATTGTGGAATGTAGACACAGAGGAAAGTGCATGTGAATACTTTCAAATATCTATGTTAGCTTATTAGTGTTTTTGATTCCACTCAACCACTTAAATGTGGCTTCAAAAACTTAATTGGTCTAAACACTGTGGAAAGATTACAATTACATTGCATTATAAATGTTTGTAATGACATGATGCTGTGCTTTTCAAGTAGTTTCTTGCATGCATGCATTTCTTTCACGTGTAGCAGATTATAAAAGTGAACAGTTCTTGGATGTGACATTTATTTGTGAAATGATTTGGCTGTACTTATCTCCATATGCATCATAAATAGGGCAAAACCGTACTGAAATTGTTAGAGATTTTTTGTAGTTGTATGCTGTGTAAATACTATTTCAGTATGCCTAGCAACAATACGTAGATGTGGTTTTCTGACATAGTTGGCAGGTATGATCTGAAATGTGAATCAGGAATTTTTTACATGTACTTAGTGATATATTAATTTTTTTTTCTTTCGTGAGGAAAGTTACAAAGGCTTTCAGTATCATATGTTGGATTCAACATTCAACATGTAAGGTTCTGAGCTTTTTCCTGTGATCATTTTTATTTATTCGTGTCATCAAAATAATGCGATTTGAGTGTTTACATCTTTTCTCTACATTATTCTCTGTCTCTGTTGAAAGGTATATGGCATTTTTGCATTTGAATGAAATTTATAAATGAAAAAACTAAAATGTAATAAAAGATTGAAACATGCAATATAGAAAAATGTAAATACAACATCAACACATTATACTACCTCTCATTCTTGTAAAGACTCTTTTTTTTTTTAAGATTAAGATATCATTATGTTCTGTATGATCCATGATTTAGCACCTGTGATTCAACCACAGCCGAAAATTACTACTGGTAGTAGTAAATTTCTTTTCACCATCTTATGCTTGGTTTTCTGCCTTGGACTGTTGATATGATACCATATGCATTTAAAATGAAACATTAAGATTGTGAGTTATGCCAGTTGCTGAAATGTGGATGAATAATGATGATTCTATATTATTAGAAATTTAAATGGTGAAGAGCAATCTTACAGAAAGTACACATAGACGTAAACCCTATATCAAAATCCAAAATCAATAAATTGTAGTTAATATTGTAACTAACCATTTGTATGAAATGGTATTTTCAAAACTTTGAGCAGTATGTCACAGAGTACAACTAAATAGTCAATAAGAAAAGCTGTGTTTGCTTACCTCATTGCATGCACTTTCTCTGTTTTGTTTCTCTCTTAAAATAGTTCTAAATCTACTTGAAAAGGAGACAAGGAAATAAATAAGTTCTTTGTAATTGACAGCATCAACAAAAGTCTTATATTAAGTCTTGAAATTTTTTGTATATAAAATTTAAATATAAACCTCTTGTTGGTATGATTGACTGATGAAGGGTGGGGAAGCCTGGCAGATTGTCTTCTAGCCTTGCAGGAAAAATGAATACTTACACAATATTTGTGATATGTTGATAGAAAGAGACATCTTGATGGAGATAATATTCCATTCTCTGTGTAGATAGGTCATGCATGCTTTCAGTGTAGAGCAAATAATAGGATTTCTTAAATTTATTTATTTATTCATTTTTTCAAATAAATTGTCACCAAATTTAAATTGCAGATGGTTTCAATGTGAGGTATAAACTATTTTGATATCTTTCATACAAATCTCACTGTTGCAATTACAGCAAATTATGCTTTATATATAATATTTTTGATTATTGTTATATTTTGTTGGACTGTTAATGTTTCAACAATAAACATTTTATAAATTTCAAAGTTTCTCACTTTCTTTTATTTCTCATGCATTATTTTCATTTGCTGCTAAAACATTTTTTAAGCATGTGCATTGATCATTGCATTAACAAGGGCATTCATAAGACTACATTGCTTTCTGTTAGTCAAGTAGTGCAGAATTTTTTTCTTTTTATGGCATGCAACATTGATTGTACAAAAAGACATAGTAAGCATGTAATGAAGCACATACATATAAACTAATCTATTAATACTACAAAGGTTAGTCTAGTAGTATTGCAAAAACAAAATTTTATACACAAATCAATTGAGAATAACAAAAACTCCATGCTTCTTCAGCGATAGCTTAGCAGCAATATAATCTATATTTCTAATATATTTTCACATGGACCAGTGAAATGAACATTTAGTACAATAGTCATACAATTATACTTCAAGACAATATTTAATGATTTTTTCAGTTATTGGCATATTCTTCCTGATGCATTCTGGAAATATCATCTTGTATCTTGCAAGAGATTTGTTTGAAACAATGAAGAATTTCTGTTGGTGTAGAAGACAAATGTTCTTTTCCCATGTTTTCCACCTGTTAAATACATGTCGTGAAATTTATTACAGTTTGCCCTAATTCATTTGCAAAGCATATATGAAGCTGCTTTTTCAAAATTTTGAAATACTGAGAATGAATTCCCACTGAAGGAAAGTGGAAGTGTGTTAAACTGATTTAATATTAATTTTTTCAAGAGAAACTAAATTTCTGTATGTCAAAAGGTTACCGTGGACATTTCCCATATCTGGAAGTATGGAATGTTGTGCCTACCTGCGACTCAGCATTTCCACTATACGTGTAATATATGTATTACACATCACAAGCTACTCATTGAAGCTCTCTAGACACTTTTTATGTGGTAAAAAGCAAAGAATATTATAAATAAAGAGATATGGGAAGTGTCCATGGTAACCCTTTGACTCACAACATTTTAGTTTCGTACTTTCAAACATATATTAAATTGTGCTTATAAACACCATTATCATTTTCTCTTTGTGGCTGATGGGAACTATTCAGAATGTCATTTCTTCTAAATATGCTATCAAATGAGTTACCCATCTCTCTAGCATTCATATTTAAATACTCATCCTCTAGTACAGCAGTTGCCATGGGAGTTGATGAAGACAATGTCATAGGCACATGGATTGAAAGTGCAGCTTATGAATTACAGAATTTTTCTCCAGAATATGTCAGCAGGATAGTTGCACAAAACATACCTTACTACACCCATTCTGATGACAATTATGGATTTCTTGACTATGAAGCTCAACTAATGTAGGAACAGTTCATATTTTATGGCTACACTACAAGAATAATGTGGTTTGTTGTGTCACAAAATCTGTTATAAATGTGCACACTAATGTTAGAGAATATATCCTTATTGGTCAAGTCAACATTCATTGAGCAATATAGAGTTGTATATTTTACCATGAGACAGAGAATGAGAAAATATGAATATGTCTTTCTTGGTTTGAATAAAAGCAAATAAATCACAATTCTCTTGAAGGAATAGTAGGTGTGTAACAGAATATTTAAAACAATTGTTAATAAGAATGAGAACTCTGATTTGGAACAGAATGTATTTCAGAAAGCTTGCTTAGATGGCAACCAGTGACATGTTTGTGACTTTTTAGGCTTTCTCAGCCGATCTGTTGCAGTTACTATGAGACAACATTGTGTAAGTCCCACAGTATCTCATCAAAGCAACTATTTGAAATATTCAGGTGGTTGCGACCACCTGCAAATGTCAAACAGTTGCTCCAGTGAGTTATTGTGGAACTAAAACATTGTTTTCCAGTGTAAACATAAGAAGGGTATACTATGTTTGTTACTCCTGAAAAACACTTAGACTTTGCTAAAGCAGAAATAGTAGTTAGTGGCTTAAATTATACGCAAATCTAAGAACTGGATACTTATACACACACCTGGATCAGCTATTAAAATTATGAGGTGTTTTATTTAAAACTTTGGCAAAATCATATTCAAGATTTTTGTTTATATTACCTTGAAGTACTTAGAAAGGTAAGAAATTCTCTCTCAAACACCTGAACAGAAAGATATTGAAAATGTGTGAGTAAAGTCATTATGAATACTAAGTTGCGACTTTATAGTCAGTCTAAGTTCTCTGCAAACTTGCATTAAGAGTCTGCTGTAAAGTCAGCACGACCAGTGTGCTGGTTCAGCAGTGACAGAGACTGACACATGAGGGTGAATAAGGCCATAATCACCACATAGCCTGAAATAATACCCATCTTGATGAAATGCCGTAGGGTCAAACATTAATGAACACACATGTTCACAACAGATCAAGCATATACTCAACAAAAAAAAAGAAAGAAAGTGAATGCAGCAGACCATTGAAAAAAAGCTTGGAAACAATAGAACAGAAATAAAAAAGCTGTTGCATATCTGTTCTAATTTTTTAAAGTTTTTCACAGAGGACTTCAGTGGTGGACATTATCAAAAGACACAGTATTCTTATAACCATAAAGCTACACTTTCATGGCAGTCTTTTTGTTCTTAAATTTTATCTATGCATCAAATGGCAGGATTAGAGAAGTGAAACCCTTTTTTGTAGGTATTTGACCAATTGGGATTTTTGTGCTCCGTTTACAAGTAGAGTAACCAGCTGTAGTTGACAAAAGTACTTTGAATGTTTATGTATTGTGCAAATTATAAATGTAAGCAAAGTTTATAATAATTAATTTGAACCTTAAACTAGCTAGTCATGCCATAGGTTTTGTAGAATGACCTTATGTATTGGGATGGACTCCATCTTCCTACCCTGGTATAATACATCGAATGTGTATCTGTCATGCGTCTTGGCAATGATGTGTTGTGGTGTGTTTGTGTTGATACAGGTGTGATGAAAATGGAAGAAAGTCAAAGTGTAAAATAATTGACAGGTTTATAGTTTCTTGTATCTTGTATGTTGCATTTCCATCAAGCAGAACTGCTACAGCATTGTACTAGTTTTGGGGCATTCTCATCCTCTACATAGATCCTATGGATAATTTTGTAAGTTTCATATGCATTATTTTTTCTGTAGTTTTAATGACGTATTTTCCAACACCATCCTCTTCATGAATCTTTGCTTTCTTTACACTTCATATGGCTGTAAGCATATCTTCTGAGATTACTTCTGGAGTGTCATTATTTTCAGTATTTTCTGTGTTTCTGATTCAACTCTTCAACTTTACAAACATTTATAGATGCCTTCCACTGCTTCCACAACTTTTTCCCTATTGTTAGCTATTGTACAATCTGTACAAGAAACAGCTTAGCCACAGCAAAGCAGCTCTTTGCAGAATGGATCTTCTCTTCTGTAGTGGAGTAGATACCATTTTGAAACTTTCGAAGAGTCCCGACATGGTATACAATTTTAATTGGTATATTTGATTACACTAATTTTTGTTTGTTGTGTTTGCCACAGAAAGTACCTATGAAATACATATAGGAGAAATACTATGCTAAAGATATATGATCAACAAAGCAAAATAAACTTCCTTTTAAACAGAGATTATGCCATTTCCTCATCTCCCTAGAAATTATATTATAAGAGAGATCAAAATTGTTTGAAATAAATGTGAAGAAACACACACTTAAACAAGAACATATGAAGAACAGAACGGAAAAAAGATGGTTAGAAAAACGCGAGAGAGAACACAGTGAACATACGAAGAGAACTTGGGAAGAATGAAGAAAGAAGAAGAACTCATGACTACTCAAGTTTAATTGCTCCCTCAAAATGGAATTATCGAAAATAATAATAAATGAGAAGAAAGGTAAAATGCAAAATTGATGCACTGACTTTTCTTCCACATTAATGTAATAATTATATCCCCTGAGAAGAGGGCAGCTATTGTATTGAGGGTAAGCAGTGTCACTTCATTGACAGGTGAAGATGAAAACTACTCCATATACAATCTTCAAACTACTGTATAGTGCAAGTAATGTCAGCAGTAGAATGATCACACAGCTTCCATGAATACTGGTTCTCTAAATTAAGCCAACAGGATTTTGTGAGAACTACATTGCCATTCTTCGTATTCCAATTTCCATAACATCTCTCTTACAATTCTATATCAGCTATACTGACCTTTTATGATCCTAGCAATTCATCTCTCAATTTTTTCCGTGACTGTTGTCACACCTACTTAATAAAGACTACAAGCACTGAGATGATACTCTAGAACTGGTCACTCTAGTTCCTTGTTTGCAGTTTCCTTTGCAGGTCCACAGCTATTTTCCAGAATCCTTCCACCACAAGTCTTCCATGAGCCATATCTAGTACTGGACCCATTTTGTATATCTTTTTAGTATTACCTCTAAATACAACAAAGAAAACATTCTAAATGCCACTTTCAACCAAAATACATTTTCAGTGCTATTGTGCTCTCAGTACTCTGTTGCATGTCCTTAGTTTTGATCTGTGTGTCAAACCATGAATAAAACTTTCAAACAAGTGTTAAGTCAATGAGGCATAACATTTGTGCACAGCTGTGCTTCCTCCTAGAGGTCCAAATTTTATCATATATGAGAAGTGGTTTTTGTCAACTCCAGTTCTATTGATTAAAACAGTAGTCTTGGATTTCTGTACTTGCCCACAGGTCCCAGATTTGAGTACTGTGTACACTCCACTTGCAGAGTGAAAATTCATTCTGGAAACAATCACCCATTCTATGACTACGCCAGCTTCCACAATATCCTTTCTTCCAGGAGTGCTAGTCTCACAAGTATTGCAGGAGAAATTCTCTCAACTTTGTAAGATAGGAGATGATGTATTGGTAGAAGTAGAGCTACAAGGACAGGTCATAAGTCGTACTAACTTAGTTGGTAAAGCAATTGGCCATGAAAGGCCAAATTCTGAAGTTCGTGTCCCAGTCTGGCAGACAGTTTTAATCTGCTAGGAAGTTGTGGTTATTGGACTTTGAAGCTACCAGCATTGGTGGTGAGTGAAGCAAATACATTGTTCAGTGGCACCCATAGTTCTGACCTCTAGAATGATATGAAGGCAATAATGCTGAGCAGACCCCTTCACTGTGGCTTGCATTTCCTGGCCCATATCATACCAGCCTGGCATAGCTGCTCTGCAGTGAATACGTTGAGCTGTGCCATGCCTATTAGTGTGGGATATTGAAGTCTCTCATTGACACCTCAGCAGGGGTGGGAATGGCTAGACCCTAACAATGTAGTCCCAAGAAGATGGCAGAGTGCCCAAAGACCCAGATGCTCAGCTGGCAGCCTGGACTTTGGTACTGGTAGAGATGGCAGTGTTGTTGATATGGCACTGAACAACATAGGCTGTACATCCCATTGCTGCCCAACTATTTGACAATGATTGCTTTTCTGGCTGGAGTTTAAATGCACCTTCTGCTAGCTGACTTCATGATAGTAAGTGTGTTCTGTATGTCATGCTGAACAATCTGGAGCAGAGGCAATGTCCGCAGTGGCTGTAGTAATCGGCAGCAGGTGTTGGCATATGGCAGTTAGTCAAGCAGGAGTTACTTCTCGATAGCAGGCCCCAGGGCATTAAAACTTAGAACAGTCTCACAAAAGCATCTTGCTTCTGCTAAGGTGTGCTGATCAAGCAAGGTGACAACTGGCAGTGGACAATGTCTGTTTCTTGTTGCTCTGTTCTTCATCCAAGCTCTACTACTGCCCATCCTATTACAATTCCTTTCTCCTAAGAAAAATTTGGTCTCTGGATATCCATTGAAAACTGGCTGCAGCAGAAGCACTGATTTATTTACGAGTATTTGCATTTCATGTCCCCTACTTCACTCACTGTGATAGTTGGTTGGTGCTTTTCACTATTTACACATCTGTTCAACCTTGCAAGCTCTTGGCTCACACATGGAGTTTTTGTCTGCAGTTAGTTCTGTTTCTGGTTGTTGCTGCCATTACTGATTTAAATGCAGAGGTTAAAGGCTGTTGGGGATGTAATGTGGGCAACTTTCAGCTTAAAATGATAGTGAGCAGTACCTACTACAGCTAAAACCATGTAGGTAGCTGAAGTCAAGGTTGCTATAGTTATGAGTTGGTGTTGATATTCTTATGATATTGTTTTACATGGACTAGAAGTTGCTACATTGATACTTGGCCATTTTGTGTGGCTAACATCTGATCTAGGGAGGAGAGTAGGGTTGGATCTGAAGTATTATTCAGGTAAGTCAGGTTTTCAGCTGGTAGGATGCCTAAAGGTATGTCAGGTAGGTATATTAATGTGTGGGTGGTATTTAGGTTGGTGGTTCCAGTGATGTGGTGGATAATTGAAAAGTTGCTCCAGAAATATTGTGTTGGGTGTGTCGGTCAATAGCCCTTGACCCTGTAATTCTATCAGTGTGTGCCAAGTAAAAATAATACTCATTTAGTTTAACACAGAGTATAATGAATGCAGACCTACTCTTTGCAAGAATTCTGTTTCGTCTGTGATTATCTCTTCAGGACATTCTGTTCCAGATTTCTGGGTATGGAACAAGGTGAACTTGCACAACCTATGGACACGGTGTAACCATTATGTAGGGCAGATGCTGATTGGCCCAGTTCAGCAGCACAGTTATTTCTGAGTCAAAAGCAATGTGTGGTTCTCTTTGTTTGGGGTGACCATTAGTACTTTGTGTACTTTCAGATGTACAATTGTTTTCAAAATGTCCCAGGCTGCTGGGTAAGTGTGGACGGCATAACACTTCGATCTGCAGTCTCTGCAAGTTAATAGTATTTGTATTTGAATTTTCAGTTCTCATGACATTGGCCATATCGTGAAATAGTAATTTTTTTTTTCCCCCCAACTGCTGTTAGCAACTCTAATGGTGCAGGTAACTCTGCTCGAACCTTATGTAAGCCTTCCAATAACTAAAATGGAGGTTGTAGTATCAGTGTGAAATGACTATGAACAGCATGTAACAGGTCTTCATGTAGTTCGGTGATTTTTGTATGTGCATCAGTTATGCTGTCAGTGAGGGTGCTGAATAGCCTTGCAGCCATTAACCTGGTATCTACGTTATCCAAATAGTCCTTACATATGCCCAAAGCATGATTAGTGTTGTCTGATAATGTCTAGACATGGGACATTAGCATTGCAGCCAAGATGCATAGCTGTCTGGTATTGTTTGCTCTGTCCTTTTCCTTGCTGGTGAGCAGCATAGTAACTAGGTTTACTGTTCCCAGGCTGCCTTCTACATCTGCTTGTACTTGTTTTAAAGCCTTATTTATCTTATCTTGGTCCTCTGCATTGGCTGTACCGAAAATAGTTTTCAAGATTGGACTGCCAGAATCTAGCCACTCCCTTCTACTTAAAAAGCTCAAAAGGAGAAGACATCTTCTGGCTTTTGTAGCCTTGTAAGGGGATACTGCTTTGCTCTTTTTGAATTCTTTGTTCCTATGACATGTGGATGCAAGGTATTCCAGTCATTGTGCTGAGAGTTAATGTAGTAATTTAACATTTTTGCTATAATTTGATGGAACCTTTCTGTTTGACCATTTCCTTGTGGGTGCAATACACTGGTCCTAAGTTTCTTAATGCACAATACCTGTTGTAACTACATTATTACATCAGACAAAAAATTCATTCCTTGGTGTGTTATTACTGTTTCCAATGTGAACTTTGGTCTACAATGATTGACCTTCACATGTTCCACTGATACTGTGTGCTAGTCAGGTATGGCGGTCATGGAAACAATATGTGAAAAATGACTGATTGTTGTTAGTAAATAATGGTTTCTTCAAGGTGTTTGAGCAAATGGTCTGAGAACATCCACGCTGATCATCTGAAATGGTTAATCAGCCTTTGGTAACCTTTGTAACATAATCTTTTGGTGACTGAGTTCCATCCTTTGTGGATATTGGGAAACAATTCTTGATATAATCATTGATGTTATGTCTATATGCCATCCACCAGTAATGTTGTGCTACTCTGTATTCTGTTGCTGTATGATCAGTGTGTCTACCTAGAATTAATCATGGGCCTGCCTCAACACTTCATTCTGTAATTTTACTGGCACTATTATGTTTAGCTCACATCCCATCTTCCTGTACAGCACTCCATCTTCCATGCTGAATTGTGGCTGTCTGGTAAACTACAGGTTATCTAGGTCATTGCATTCCACTTTCTTCGGTTCCTATGCATCCCTACTACACAATTCCTTGGTGCGTATTTTGTGACTTATACCAGCTGTGTTTTTGTGTCCATCATGATGAACACATTAGAACACATCAAACACTATAGAATGATTAAAATGACATGTATTTCTTTACAATGTAATCTGTATAAAGCATACATAACTTTGTATCCTGTAGTGTCTCTGCAGTCTCTCTCTGTGTTCCACTGGTACTGGTTTTCAATAGTCACTAGCAGTTGGAGTAGCAATACTGTTGCACTGGGTTTGTGTAGTCTAACTAGCTTTGTAAGATCTTATTGCACTGTTGTTTGTACACTTGGCATGATCTGAGAGTAGTCTGATGAAATCTGGAGATAATCTGAGGTGGAACTCTGAGTGCAGCAGCTAAGATGCAAAAACCAATCCCAATTGCAGACAGTGAGGTGATGTTGTCCTTCTTTGGTGTGTTTAGTGCCACCTGGCAGTGTGTGGTAGGCCCTCTATAGCAGCGTCTGACAGAGGCCAATTTGAATATGTCCTCCACAGAGATGTACCATGTGCAGTCAGTGAAGACACTATCCATACCACAACATTTGTGTGCAATCTATTTGGACAGTGTATTACATCAAAATCAAACTCACTAAAACATAACTCCCTTCTAGTTAATCTACTAGCTGGATCTTTAAGTCCTAGTAACTATTTGAGGGCCACATGTTTGGTTGGTTATTACTCTAACATGTCATCTATATAAATAACATCAGAAATATGTTACTCCGTATGCTAGCATTTCTTTCTCAGTAGTTGAATAATTCTTATCAAGTTACAACATGATAGCTTTATTTCACAAGGATCAGTACTGACAAGCACAACTCTGCTACCACCAATTTCTCAGACATAGCCAAATATTGTGGTTTACCTAAGTCTTCATTCTCATACAAAGTCTCAACAATAACAGATCAGTTCCTAAATGAGCCCAGATTAATTTTCAACTACCTTTTGCTATGATATCCCATAAGTTGAGGTTAAGGACCATGGTACCCAGTTTAGGCGGCCCTCACAATGTGTCAGGCATCCCTTGCGACAGTAATGGTTTTCCAGCTGTAACTCCATCCAATTCTACTATATGCCATTCCAAATCAAATTTCTCATGATGCGCATCTAGGAAATCTAAACCAAGTAGAGCTTTGTAACCACTGCCAGCCATACGTAGAACTTCTATATAAATGTATAAGTTACCTATCCCCACTGAGAATCGCAGCTCTGCTAAATTGAATGAATCAATTTGAACCCCCACCTAAAACGATTAATTTCCAGTATGATGGATTCAGTTCTACTTTACCAAGTATATTCCTACTTGGCATAGGAACCGATGACCTCAGCAGGTTGGTCCCATAAGATCTTACTAAAAATCTCCAAAATTTCCTACTTGGCACAAATACTTGAGATACAGTATCTAATGAACATTTGTACATAACTGGTCATAAAAAAGTCTGCCGCTGATTGCGCTCAGAGGTGCCCTGTTCTAGCCCTTACTTGGAGTGTTGTACTGTGGACATACCATCCTCTGCATGATTTAATGGTGGCGTATGAGGTCCACCCTGTGACCACTTTCCTTGTCTCTGTGAACTTCTGTTCTTGCAGTTGCAGTTAGAATATCCAAAATGTTTATATGCCTGACACTGTTGTTCCCTGCTATTTGACCTCTATGACCTCATCTAAGACATTTGGTATGTGTATTAAATATTTCCTTATTTACCTGTGGCTTGGTGACCACATCAATCTCCATCAGTGCTACCATGATTTCTTTTGCTTCATTCAGAGACTTTTGGCATTGCATATGAATTCTGTGTGTGATTTCTGGCCATAAACCCCATAAAAATGCGTCAAGTGCTCTCTGCTCAGCTTCCTGTTATATACCTATATTCACATTATCATCTTCAGTAAGCTAATATACACTGATATTAATTTTGCCAATGTGGTTAGCAAATATCTTTACTGATTGCCTATGTTTCTGAAATATCCCATTAAGCAGCTCATGTTAGTATCTCAGTTTATTTCCCTTTTATATCCATCTACCAATTTTTCCCTGAGGTCCAATTTCCCAACTAGTGGCTGTATTTAAATTATCAAAAAACACAAAGAAATCTTCCCCTGATTTCCCAGAAAATGGAGTGACCAACAAAGTAGTGTTAGTACTAAGGATAATTGCACTACGATATGACTGTTCCCTCTTTTCCTCCCTTAGTCATCTTAATTCTGTCTCATACTAAGTTACCTGATCTATCAGATGCTGAATCACATCGTGAGGCAAAACTTGTTCATCCATACTGCAAAACAAAATGGAAAGGAAGAAGAAAGGGTATAGAAACAATCATATAGCCCCCAAACAAACTTTAAATTAAGCACTTACGTATACTGCTGCACAAAATGACCCCGGTGCAGTACCACGTAACTAGCTGCTGTCTTCTGCTTGACCATCTTCACCTTCAGTACTTCTTCTAACACCTATTATAATGGGTGTAGCATTATGGCTGGATTTGGGTGGCAGTTGTCTGCTGAATATGTATGGAGGCACAGCAGTGGAAGACAGTTCATAAATACAAGAACTTCTTTATTGCTGTTTGTCTACAATCATTGGATTTTGAAGATAGTAGCATCAATGGCAAGTAAAATAAATACATTGTTCAGTGGTACCAAGACTGCTGATATCTGGCACAGTATGAAGGTAATAGTGCTGAACAGATGCCTCTGCCCTGGCTGCCACCTCAAGAGATGGCTCATACTTCCCAACCCTGTTGTGCTGGCCCAGCATAGCTGCTCCATGGTGAATGCATCAGACTACACCACACCAAGTGTTGTAGGAAATGGAATTCCCTCTCTGATACTTTGGCAGGGCAGAGGCAGAGCCTCAGGCAAAGCATTGTGATTCAGAGCCTGAATGACCAAGCTGTATGTCACATAGCTGCCGTCCATCCCGATAGCTGAGTGCTCAGCGTGACGGATTGCCATCCTACGGGCCCACGTTCGATTCCCAGCTGGGTTGGGGATTTTCTCTGCTCAGAAACTGGGTGTTGTGTTGTCTTCATATGACAGCGTGGCAGCTGATCTCCATTTCTTGTTGTGCTGTTCTTAGCTACAAACTCTGCTCCATCTCATTACAGTTTTCCTGAAAAATGTCAGATTTTACACAGGACATTTTTCCATTTCCAGTCTTCATATTTATAATTTGATCTGCAGAAGACATTCATGACTAACCTTGTAATCAGATATTATCTTGTTTTCTGTACATTTGCTGAGCTTTATCTCATATTTATGTACATTTAAAGAGAGCTATCCTATATCGAGTGGAAATTTTATCAAAACCTTTTCAAATTTCCTTACATGATGATAATTTATTGTAGATGACACCAGACAATCTATTGATGCTGCTTATCCTATCTGACAAGTTATATGCATATATTGAGAACATTGGAAGTCCTAGAACCCTGCTGTGGAGCACAACCAATGTACTTTCAGTCCTGTTGTATGGTCACAGTTTAGTATAATGTACTGGTTGCTATCAGTTAAATATTCATTGAGTCTACCATATATCTGTGAATATGATCTGTACAACTGTACAATTGTATGGTGTGGTAGCATGTAAAGTACCTTTTGATTACCTGGGAAAATAGGATCTACGTGTTTACCATTGCCTACTGTTTGCATGATATCACATATGTAACAGATAGCTGTGTTGCATATAATTGGTTTTTGCTGAATCCATGCCAAATTTTTTAGAGAAGATTTCATTATAATTTTTGTGCTTAGACTATGCTCTAGGATCCTGCAACTGATTATCATCTGTGGTATCGGCCTGTAATTTCTTGCATCCAATACTTTACCCTTTTTGTGAACAGAAGTGATCTTTGCTCATTTCCTTTCATGCAGGACTAATTGCTATTTGAGATATTCTCTATAAATGTGTGCCAGAAGGGGGTCTCATTCTACAGTGTGTTCAGCATAAAATGTAACTGAAATTCTAGTGAAAATTCTTCAACCGTGGCATAATATGCAGATTATTTTAATAAGTGTGATGTTCCTGGGTGAGAAAGTTTGCATTTTATGATATTACTGCATCAGTCATCTGCCATAATTATCCAACCATACACTGGTCAGTTTCTATTCTCTTCATAGCTAAAATTAAAATTGAAAGGAAGATGTTTAACAAATTCTGATGAAGATGTGACACAGTAATTGAAGGCTGTTTATAATAAATGGTCCCAAGAGTGTTTTTAACAGCTGGCTTAGCATTAGGGCAACTATATGAATGAAAAGGGAAATATGTTAAAGGAAATGAAATAAGTATGTAAGTGTAACGTATCTTGTGGTTGGTTGTTTTTTTGGGGAAGGAGACCAGACAGCGAGGTCATTGGTCTCATTGGATTAGAGAAGGACGGGGAAGGAAGTCAGCCGTGCCCTTTGAAAGGAACCATCCCGGCATTTGCCTGGAGCGATTTAGGGAAATCACGGAAAACCTAAATCAGGATGGCCGGACGCAGGATTGAACCGTCGTCCTCCCAAATGCGTTGTATCTTATGTTTTTGTTTTGGTTTTTTCAACTTCTTGTAGGACTTTGTGGCTTCTATTTATAGTTACTATTAAAAACAGTCTTGATCACGATTTATTTTATAAGGTGACCGGTTTCGACCACTACTGTGGTCATCTTCAGACCATTGAGTGGAAACCCCTTTCTGTTGAACAGAAAGGGGTTTCCACTCAATGGTCTGAAGATGACCACAGTAGTGGTCGAAACCGGTCACCTTATAAAATAAATCGTGATCGAGACTGTTTTTAATAGTAATTATTTACAAGACATTGATCACTGCTGTTCCCATAATGCATTCAAAAGTAATTCTATTTATAGTATTGGACACTTTCTGACAAATCATACTGAAAAATGTGACCTAAAATTCTGCACAAGACTAGGATTTTAGTTTTGTCCTGTAATGCGACATTGATGTGCTACATGAGTTCATATGCATGCAAACAGAAAGAAGGTGAACACTGCAATATTTCTTTTACATCTGTATTAGTTTTGGGAACATAGGTTGTGGTGACAGACTGATCTGTAGCATTGTCCAAGGTCTAGGTTAGATTGGAAGGTGAAGTTTGGACTCATATTGAGACCAGATACTGAGAGTTTTTCATCCAAAACACCATTAGTAAATGGAGTGGGAAAGGGAGGAAATGGTTGCGGTATTCGAAGTACCCTCAACTACTTATGTGTGTTTTAGAGTGTAGTGAAAGTATGATTTTGGAGACAGATACTGTATACCACAGTTTTAACAGGTAGGCTTCTCAATGAATGTAACTTTAATTTGTGGGCTTGTGTTGATATGATTTTTTTTAAAAGCTATTACTTAGTTGAGCGGATTTTCAATTCTTCTTATATCTATGAAACTACATTGTCTACAAAGCAACCCTTTCACCACCTCTACCATGCTATAAGTGGGTTAATAGACCCAAAATTTGCATTCTTAAATGATAAATTATTGAAAATTCGAAGCTCTTTGAACAAGGTTCCACATATAGTACAGTTTATAAGTTTTGTTTACTATGCATATTTTAAGATATTCTATAATGTTGTCATCTCAACTTCTGTATATTTAAAGTTTAATGATATTATTCCCCATTTTGTCACATATAATACAGAAATATGATTACAATAGAAGACATACTAACCTGATTAAACATGATTTCTTGTTAATCTTCAGATTCAGTTGTAGGTCATGATTACACAGTATTTATTGTGTGTATAGTAGAGCTAAATTTTATGTGACATAGTGTAATGCACAGACATCATATTCCTTAAACTCAAAATTACATAAAAAGTTCTACATTGTCACTTGGCATTTCAAGATTACTGCATAAAGAACATGCACTTCAGTAGTTAGTTATATTCATGTTCAGTAACTTACAAGTATTCTAAAATAAACCATCTGTTCCCCCATTGACAATTCTTTCTTTACAATAATTGAATTTTTGATCATAAGTCAGAGTGTTAAAAAGAAATGCATGCAAAGTTTAAGTTGCAAGTACCACTTAACACAAATAGCCTAGGATTGTGTTCACACAGCTACAGAAAAAATGTTTGTATGCAGCTCATACACAGCTGGAAATGATATTTTCTATAAAATAATATGTTTAGTTACTTATAAAATGTATGATATAGCATAAAATGTCATTGTACCCCAGCTCCTGTAAAGATTAGAATCAATCAAAAGCAGTTTCAAGTAGGAAGCACATTTATCTGTATCCAGTTTAAAGTATACATACATGTCCATTATTAAATCAGTTCACTGCAACTCCATACTGCCACATATCTCAAACATCAAAATATTTGGCTAAAAACTTTCATCAATTGCGATTTTCTTTTCAGTGCTGTGACTTGCCCTGCCTCATCCACTGATAATTAATATTGCTAGTTAATTTGAATGGTGCACTCAATGTCCTGTGAATGGTGGTTATCAGTGATTTTCACTCATCAGTACAAATATATCACTTAAGTGCTGAGAAGACTAAGCAGTACAAAACTAGCTACACCCACAATTTGTGTGTTGGAGTACATGCTTGATTTTCCTGCACTGAAATTGGTATAGTTTTAAATAAATGTGAAGTTCAAACTGGTTTAAGTCTGTCTCCCTACCACCCACCTGCTCCCTCTTTCCCCATGAACATCAAAACATTTCATTTTCACTGCCTAAGACTCCTCAAGACCCCATTTATACATATCCTCATTTTATTAGATACTAGTATTTCAAAATTGTGCTAGATGTGCTTTGAATATGCTGGTGGAATAGATATGAGTATTTACCAGACATAGTTTTGTGAAGACACCTTCATCAAGCTTAATAAAACCACAATGATTTGGCTTTCCAGATGCTTAATAGACTGAATTTCCAAAGAGACATCAGAATTATACATTCTAATGCATATTTTCAGTTATAGTATGATGTACCATTCTGTTCTAACAACTATTGGACACATTCTATGTTGTTTATACAAGCAAGTCTCACTCTTTGGATGTAAGTCCATGTTTCTACTATATTATATGCCAGTTGGTTGGTTTTTGATCACAACTGTTACTTGAAGTGCCAATAAATTCTCCTATATTGCACACCTACAGCACCACATGGAAGAGTAGTGTCCTGCCACCACTTGTGGCATCTTTTTAAAACAGGTTCACACTTCATCACAAAATTACACATTTTCTCATGAACCGTCCTAAACTGTAATGATGGTAGGTGACTAGATTTATATATTTTGAAGCTTTTTTGTCCTGTTTTTAAACTTGCTGTAATTTCTTAAATTTTCTTTTAATGACACATGAAGCATTGAAAATTTTCTTTTAATGACACATGAAGCTTTGAGTTGTAATGGGCCAATTACGTCACAACTCCAGCTAGTTACTGGTAGATCCCTTTCTTGATCCTTCCCCACCCCAAACCCTCTACATGGACGCACACACACACACACACACACACACACACACACACACACACACACACACACACACACACAGAGAGAGAGAGAGAGAGAGAGAGAGAGAGAGAGAGAGAGAGAGAGAGAGGGAGAGAGAGTTTTTGTACAATAACTTCTTAACAGTCTGTCAGTTGGACTTTCATAAGGCTTTGCTTGACTTGACTGTATGTCAGAAATCCAATCAGGCTCATAATGTGTGATATCTGATACGTCATCCTTCAAGATTTTCATTTTGGCTGATGATATTTTTCATCTAAGTGGTCAAAAAAGTTGGAAGAAGTATTAAAAGCTCCGAACATTTGCTGCTGACAGGATCATACTGATCAACAGCCAGATAAGACATACAAGTGAGTGGATTATACAGTAATTGGTTCCTGTCAAACAGTTTGGTTCATGATTTTACAAAACTTCATAGCATACAATTAAACGGTACTGATCAACAGTTTGCTTAAATGTATCTGAATGATCAGATCCTAACTGTGGTAATGTTGTGGTTGAGACACTGGCCCTTTATTCAGGAGCAGCTGGATTAAAATTACTGTCTGACCATCCCAACTTTCTGATGTAGGTTTCCTGTGTTTACTTAAATTGCTTGAGTCAAAGCCTACAATGGTTCCTCAAAAGACTATTTAATTTACCATCTCCTCTCCCCACACCCATACCCATGACCACTTTCCTACCCTTCAGGGGCTCAACTTATACTCCATACAAATCATGTTGACACAATGACTAATCTTCCTTCTGCTCTTCTTTAACACCTGAAAATTTGTTTGCTGAATTCCTCAGTGTGCAAAGGGATGACAAACTAAAACTGAAACAAAACACTGATAAGCCAATTGAATGGAACTTTGGGAAATCCATCATCTGTGTGTGTGTCAGCTGGACGTGATACCATTTTACTATGCACCTTTTGTTTTCAGTTAGATTACAGTCTGACCCAGGAACTTATTTTTGGAGTTTCTTGCAACTTTCCAATACTAGTCCAACATCAATCCCAAAAAAGTTATTGAAGTTCTCATTCATTTGGATAAATCCTATAATGGTTAGTAGGTGTTGTGTGTGCAGATGAGAATTTCCACTCCATTTCATTTATTAATTTATAGGGGTTTTCATTAATAATAAGTAGTCTTTTATGTTTGGAAGTAACTGTGAAGATGTAAAGCTACTTCATGTATTTAAGTCCTAATGTGAGATTGAGAATAGTGATCTTTATTCTCAAATGAGACTATTCAACAAGTTGTTGTGAGATACAAACTGGTGTTAAATCCAGTTTCTTAAATTAATTTCTCTATCCATCCACAGACAATATATTTTGAATTGATGTTGAGAGACTGCACATACAAATTTATAAAATATTTACAAGAAAGTGATATTACAGACAAAAGAATAGAACATACAGTTTTGAAAGCTGAAGAACACAAACAATTTTTCATCTGAAGCAAATTCAATCAATAAAAATTGTTGAACTGTGAGACTGAATCGTTTATCAGTAATTATATCCAGCTGGTAAAATAAATATTGGTACTGACTGATACACATAAAAGTGAAAGTACACAACTCTATCATAGCTTTCAGATCTTTCCATCATTGGGAAGAAGAGGAGGACTGTTCAAGGCAGATTAAAAAGGGAAGGCCAAGTTACTGAGCTCCCAGTCTATGTTCCCTTCTCTTGGGCCCAACTAATTGATCTACCTTTTCTTTGAAAGATTTACCAAACTATCCCTCTCTTTTCCTCAGTGAAAGAACTAATAGTTCTGAAAGCTAACATAGTCTTGTGTCATTTGGCTGTATTATTTATGTTTTCTGCTGAAGGTACATAATTCCTCCTCATAATTTTTAGAAATTCAGAGATAAATTGAAATTATATTCATCAATCACTGACTAGAGTACTTGAATGTCTAGACTCTGGGATTGCAAATTCATAACAGTATCACAAGTGACAATAACTGCAGAAAAATGAATATCAGTTCTAACAGTACATATTTAATATTCATTTGAAGTTTCCAAATAAATAGCAGCTGAAAACGAATAATAGAAGCTTCTCTTTAGTAACATATTCCTAGGTTTAATTCACTACCTCAAACATTTTCTTCCATGTTTAGACATGTGAAACACTTTGTTAATTAATGCATATTATTTGAAATTGTAAATAAATGCAACTTATGTTATGACCATCTTATGACAGAGGGATTGTAGTACTTTTGTATTACATTCTTCTTAAAATTTGTGTCTGAAATCACTGATGCACTTTTAACAGCTTTCTGTGACTTCCATTCTTGTTTTCAATTGGTACAGGTCGCATCTGTTTTATTGGAACATGGAGCATCTCTCACAGCTACAACAAAGAAAGGCTTCACACCACTTCATCTCGCTGCAAAATATGGGAACATGAAAGTTGCAAAGCTTTTACTTCAGCGTGATGCCCCTGTCGATGCGCAGGGAAAGGTAAATTTCTTTTTTTTGTGGTTTGAATGACCTTTTGTAGATCTGTGTGAATACTATATCACTTGTGATGTTTCGTAATCGACTGATGATAGAGGAGTGAAATACTGGTCTCTTTATTGAATGTACAGCAATTTCAATCCCTTCACTACTGAATAATTTAGTTCATCCATAAATTCCCAAAACTGATATGAGCAAATAAAATAAAATAAATTGCTATGAGCAGAATCATGTTCAATTGCTTTAATAAAGCTATATCTAGTTCTGTTCACAAACACTGCCTAAGTTGAGTGAAGGGTGTACAAGATGTATTTGTTTTCTTTTTATCAAGAACTATTTTAGACAGTTACTTCACTTCTCACACTTTTTTAATTTCTATGTGATCCTTTTTTATTTGTTTGATATTTGCATAGTGTAATTGTCAGTGAGTAGTTTCTATTTTTCTCTTCCGACAGGAGTCATTTCAGTATTTCTTTTCTTCTTCTTCTAATCACACTTTAATAAAATCTTGTAGGTTTTCTTTAACCATATGTCTGAATTTGCCTATATCTCATCAGTTTTCTTCAATATGCCACACATTTTGCTTCACATTGTTGAAATAAACTTATTATTGCAGACTTAGCTGTATACAGGGTGATTACTGAAGATAAGCAAATATTTTAATATGTTATTCTACAAGTAAAACTAAAGAAAAAAGTTCATATAAACATAGGTCCACAAATGTTTAGTTACAAAGTTATGGCTAATAAAAGATTTTGTGTGAAATTTAGCAACTTCTATAATATTAAGCCATCACAAAACTGTATGAGGTTAATGTAAAGCATGATTTCCATTTATTTTGTGAATCTAATAAAACATGTCCCAGACGTCTATCTGCAGTAGTTTTCCAGAACATCCAGAGAACCAAATAACTAATGTCATAAAATTTTTAATTTATTTACTACATCACCCAATTTGCTTTTTAAGGTCCAGACAATTCACTGAACAATACAGAAAACTAACTCTTTTCAAAGTTAAGAAATGACTGGCACAACTCACTAACAGTTGCCAACAATGACATAAACATTTCTACATTATTAATAGAAAGTAAACAAATTTACTTGTATAATAATCCTTGCTTCTCTGGATGTTCTGGAAAACTACTGCAGATACACATCTGGAACCCGTTTTATTAGATTAACTAGACCAATAACCACAAAATAAGTGGAAATCATGCTTTACTTTAACCTCATACAGTTTTGTGATGGCTTCATATTACCAGAGTTGCTAAATTGCAGGCAAAATCTTTTATTAGTCATAACTCCATAACAAAATATTTGTGGACTTATGTTTATATGAACTTTTTTCTTTAGTTTTACTTTTAGGATAACATATTAAAATATTTGCATATCTTTGTGAATCACACTGTATATTGTACCAGTTATGAGTTTCTTCCGACTCCATTCATGTGTGGAGCACAGGAAGGATGATTGTTTAAATGCCTCTGTGCATGCTGTATTAATCTCATCTTGTCTCACAATCTGCATGTGAGCAATATGTAAGTGGTTATAGTATATTCCAAGAGCCATCAGTTAAAGTTGGTTCTTGAAACTTTTTCGGTAGGGTTTCTTGGGATAGTTTGCATCTGTCTTCAAGAATATGCCAGTTTAGTTTCTTCAGCATCTCTGTGAAACTTTTCCATGGATCAAACAAATCTGTGACCATTTGTGTTGCCATTCTCTGTAAACAGTGTCTCCAAAGCACATGACGCTGTAGGTCTGACAAATGTGCCTTGGGATAAGAACACGTGTACAGGATTTTATTACTGACACTCTTCATCATGTGATGCACCTAGTCCAATTCGTAAACACTATTATTGATAATGTGCTGTTCCAGGCTACTCTTTGGTGTCATTTCACCTAAATATCTCAGTTAATTGATCCTTCAAATCTGCCCATAATTTATTTAGAATTCTTGAAGTTTATTTTCAGGACCACATCGGTACAGTTTTTATTAATTAATTTATTTCTGCATGGTAATCTTCATGATTGCAGAATTCATGCTGTTGCCAAACATGTCATACACCTCTGCAAGTTCCAGATAATCAACATGCAAAAATCTGGGTCAATGTCCAATTTTACACTGATCTTCATGTCTTTCTTTTAAGCTCAACATCTTCCTCGGGTCTCTAATTTCTTTTAAATTTGAGTAGAAATGGTTTTGCTCTGTTTGATAACATATTTAGTATAAGATTTTTCCAAGATTTTACCCATTAACTTCTCTTAGTTAGTGAAAGAATGCTTAATCAATGGAACAGAATTGTCATTGATTTTCCATTCATTCAAGATATGTGCGAGTAGTTCTCATTGAACTTAGTTATACATGTTCTTAAAATCCAATCCACTACTGAATCTTCAATAACCTTATAACTTACGGTACACACATTACTGAAAATCTCTTCTACTTGTACCTGTACTGTCTTTGACTCTGACATGAAGTATTTTGCAGAATACCATCCGTGGCAGAGTAATAAGTTATATGTGAATAATAGTTACCATTATTATTCTCATACTTGCCAGGTTCAGAAATATTGAGTCTTCTTACTTTGTTGCTGGTCTTCTGTTTGACTTGCATCTTACAAGATGGTTATTTCATATAACTAATTTGGTACCAGTTCTTATGAGACTGATGACCTCGCTGTCTGGTCTCCTTCCCCAAATGACCTAACCCCAACCCAACCAGTTCTTCACTTTGATTCACTTATCCAACATGAGCAGTGGTTAGCACACTGGACTCGCATTCGGGAGGACGCCAGTTCAATCCCATCTCCAGCCATCCTGATTTAGGTTTTCCATGATTTCCCTAAATCGCTTCAGGCAAATGCCAGGATGGTTCCTTTGAAAGGGCACAGCCGATTTCCTTCCCAATCCTTCCCTAACCCGAGCATGAGCTCCACCTCTAATGACCTCGTTGTCCACGGGACGTTAAACTCTAACCACCACCACCATCCAACATGAGCCATAATAGAAACAATGAGTTAAATAAAAATGATAAGTTAATTTCTTGACTTCAAGTAAATATATTTCATTTCACTAATGGCACTTTTTGTGAGTCAGTATACTAAGTTCAAACATTATAATCTAAAATTCTGGTACTTTTGATACAGATGATCCAAAATGAATGAAAAAGTTTTGTGTGTTTGGATAAGTAATTTGATATTACGAGAGAATATCGTCAGAGGTTCACGTATGATACCTGCTACACTCACACTTCATTTATATCTACATTCAATATCTGCGTGGCACAATGTAGTGTGTGATAGATTATGTATAACGTGCCAATATCTTTTCTCTCCCCCTCCCCCACCCCCTTTCCCTCACACACTCTACCTCTTCTGCTCTTAGCTAATGCATAGGAAGAATGAGTGTCCATATTCCTGCTCCTAATCATAGATTGCTTTGTTTTTAGAATAAGTTTCCAAGATGCAAAACATCTACTCGCATCAAAAAAAGTTTTGCATCACCATAGTTCCCAAAACTCCTGAAGATAGATGTTGACTGCCGATATTGTATCACAGACACAGTCCATTTGACTGTTTGGAGATGTCACTAAACCTGCCCAAAGATCTACACAACCAAATATGAGCAGTGCCTATTAGATGGAGGGGGTCCGACAGCTGATCAGTTCCATTCATTCCACCAGGAAGGAGGTACACGGCTCGTGTTGTCTGTAGTTCAACCGTGCCTAGATGGTCAAAATGCAGTTTGATCATGTCCGCATTGTTACTTTGTGCCAGAAAGGGCTCTCAACAAGGGAAGTGTCCAGGCATCTCGGAGTGAACAAAAACAATGTTGTTCGGACGTGGAGGAGACACAGAGAGACAGGAACTGTCAATGACATGCCTCGTTCAGCCACCCGAGGGCTACTACTGCAGTGGATGACCACTACCTATGGATTATGGCTTGGAGGATCCCTGACAGCAAGTCCACCATGTTGAATAATGCTTTTTGTGCAGCCGCAGGAAGTCGTGTTGTGACTCAAGCTGTGCACAATAGGCTGCATGATGCACAACTTCATTCTCGACATCCGTGGCAAGGTCCACCTTTGCAACCACAACACCGTGCAGTATTGTACAGATGGGCCCAACAACATGCTGAATGGACTGCTCAGGATTGGCATCTCATTTTCTATATGAGTGAGTGTCGCATATGCCTTCAACCAGAGAATCTTCTGAGATGTGTTTGGAGGTAACCTGGTCAGACTGAATGCCTTAGACACACTGTCCAGTGAGTGCAACAAGGTGGAGGTTCCCTGCTGTTTTGGAGTGGCATTATGAGGGGCCAACATACATCACTGGTGAACATGGAAGGCACCGTAATGGCTGTACGATGCGTGAATGCCATCCTCTGACTGATAGTGCAACCATATTGGGAGCATTTTGGCGAGACATTCGTCTTCATGGACAACTATTTGCACCCACATCATGCACATCTTGTGATTGACTTCTTTCAGGATAATGACATCGCTCGACCAGAATGGCCAGTATGTTCTCCAAGTGCGAACCCTATCAAACATGCCGGGAATAGATTGAAAAAGGCTGTTTATGGACGATGTGACCCACCAACCACTCTGAGGGATCTATGCTGAATCACCATTGAGGAGTGGAACAATCTGGACCAACAGTGCGTTGATGAACTTGTGGATAATATGCTACAATGAATACAGGCATGCATCAATGAAAGAGGACATGCTACTGGGTATTAGAGGTACTGGTGTGTATAGCAGTCTGGACCACCACCTCTGAATGTCTTGCTGTATGGTGGTACAACATGCAATGTGTGGTTTTCAAGAGTAATAAAAAGGGTGGAAATGATGTTTATGTTGATCTCTATTCCAATTTTCTGTACAGTTTTCAGAACTCTGAAAATCAAGGTGATGCAAAACTTTTTTTCATGCGTGTTTGTTTCCTCCTACATTCTGTTGCTTTTTGTGTCAGATTTTAAGTCTGATTAAACAAGAATCTTACTGCTTTTCTATGAAGTTTCACTATATCTTACATTAACCCATCTTTGTGACTGTTCCAAACTTAGAAATGATCCTCATGTAGATGTTAGATATGGCTTTGTAATTAGCTTGCTTTGTGGATTAATAACACTACCACAGAATTCTTCCAATGAATCACATCATGACATCTAGCTTCTGCACAACTATATTTACATTTTCATTCCACCTTGAATGTCTTTGGATGTTTACCATTAAATATTTCATCTTTGTGACTTATTTTTAAACTTTGTATTTCACTGTATAATAAATCACTATTTAGAATTATTGTTGTTGTTGTGGTCTTCAGTCCAGAGACTGGTTTGATGCAACTCTCCATGCTACTCTATCTTGTGCAAGCTTCTTCATCTCCCAGCACCTACTGCAACTTACATCCTTCTGAATCTGCTTAGTGTATTCATCTCTTCATCTCCCTCCATGATTTTTACCCTCCACGCTGCCCTCCAATACTAAATTTGTGATCCCTTGATGCCTCAGAACATGTCCTACCAACTGATCCCTTCTTCTAGTCAAGGTGTGCCACAAATTTTTCTTCTCCCTAATTCTATTCAGTACCTCCTCATTAGTTATGTGATCTACCCATCTAATCTTCAGCATTATTATGTAGCACCACATTTTGAAAGCTTCTATTTTCTTCTTGTCCAAACTATTTATTGTCACATTTCACTTCCCTACATGGCCACACTCCATACAAATACTTTCAGTAATGATTTCCTGACACTTAAATCTATACTCAATGTTAACAAATTTCTCTTCTTCAGAAATGCTTTCCTTGCCATTGCCAGTCTACATTGTATGTCCTCTCTACTTCAACCATCATCAGTTATTTTTCTCTCCCAATAGCAAAACTCATTTACTACTTTAAGCGTCTCATTTCCTAATCTAATACCCTCAGCATCAACCGATTTAAGTCGACTCCATTCCATTATCCTCAATTTGCTTTTCTTGATGTTCATTTTATATCCTCCTTTCAAGACACTGTCCATTCCGTTCAGCTGCTCTTCCAGGTCCTTTGCTGTCTCTGATAGAATTACAATGTCATCGGCGAACCTCAAAGTTTTTATTTCTGCTCCATGGATTTTAATTCCTACTCTGAATTTTTCTTTTGTTTCCTTTACTGCTTGCTCAATATACAGCTTTAATAACACCAGGGAGAGGCTACAACCCTGTCTCACTCCCTTCCCAACCACTGCTTCCCTTTCATGCCCCTCGACTCTTATAACTGCCATCTGGTTTCTGTACAAATTGTAAATAGGCTTTTGACTCCCTGTATTTTACTGCTGCCACCTTCAGAATTTGGAAGAGGGTATTCCAGTCAACATTGTCAAAAGCTTTCTCTAAGTCTACAAATGCTAGAAACATAGGTTTGCCTTTCCTTAATCTATTTTCTAAGATAAGTCATAGGGTCAGTATTGCCTCATGTGTTCCAACATTTCTATGGAATCCAAAGTGATCTTCCCCGAGGTTGGCTTCTACCAGTGTTTCCATTCATTTATAAAGGATTCGTGTTAGTATTTTGCAGCCATGGCTTATTAAACTGATAGTTTGGTAATTTTCACATCTGTCAACACCTGCTTTCTTTGGGATTGGAAGTATTATATTCTTCTTGAAGTCTGAGGGTATTTCGCCTGTCTCATACATCATGCTCACCAGGTGGTAGAGTTTTATCAGGGCTGGCTCTCCCAAGGCTATCAGTAGTTCTAATGGAATGTTGTCTACTCCCGGGGCCTTGTTTCGGCTTAGGTCTTTCAGTGCTCTGTCAAACTCTTCACACAGTATCATATCTCCCATTTTATCTTCATGTACATCCTATCAACTGTTAGTGAACAATAATACAACTAGTTCTGTGAAGGTTATATCTGTGTTCATTGGTCTCAAACGTATCTTGTATTCTAGTAGCCCAAGACATATCTGATCTTTGTGGAACATATTTTACCAGAAAATCAATTCATACATATACATTATAATATTCTACACACTGTTAATAAAAGTAGAAAGATGACAGTACTGGAAATACTTGAAATCAACAGACATCTGATGTAGAACACAAGTGCATTTCCAAATCAGTGATCATTGTTTCCTTTTCCTCCTCTCTTAAGATGGGTTTAATTTAGGCATTTGTTAGAGAAACAAATTAGAATATTAAATTAAACTGTATTATTTATTTTTAAATGTAAGTAATTTGTTGATTGATTTTAAATACAACTCATCACAAGTTAAGAACCTTATATCTGTGTTATTACAATCTCAGCAAGTGCACATTATTTGATCTATATTTGTGACATTCAATTGTCACCTCACGATGTTCCAAGAAGAAGAAAATCAGTTTGTAAGTAAGTGAGGATAAGTAATATTAGCAGAACGTCAAGAAAGTATTCACTTTATTTTTGTTATTGCTGACATGTTCTGACAAACACTGACAGAGAAGCCAGTTGAAGATATTCAAAAGTTTATTTTTGATAAAACACTTCCTCTGCTCTTTTTCTATATTACAGCCATTCAGGTTATAGTGAGATTAAATCATGTGCGATTTTTAGCTTTTTAGTTTTATTTATTATACTAGTGAAACAGAATTCACTTTCATAGAAGGTTGTATCTTTTCCCTTTTCTTTCACTATAAGTATTCTACATTCTTAATATCTAAAGCTGTAACTGGAATGAAATGGTCATTTCAAGCCACTTTTAAATATAAATATTTTGTGCTTGTTTATCAAATTTGTAATGTTAATTGTGTTCTCAAGTGGGGTTGGACTGAAACAAATTCTTCTGTTGCAGCAAGAAGTTCCATTATTTTATTTAAAAAAGTGGATCTGAAATGTTAAAATGTATCACTAATACATACATTAGTGTCTAATGTTTTCTGTTTTTATTGTTCTTAGAATGGTGTTACACCTTTGCATGTGGCTAGTCACTATGACCATCAAAATGTTGCCCTTTTGTTGCTCGACAAGGGAGCCTCTCCACATGCCACAGCTAAGAATGGCCACACACCTCTTCATATAGCAGCAAGGAAGAATCAGGTATAAAATGCTCAAAATAGATAGCTATATTAGTACTTTGTTTGAAATTTCTCTCTTGTAATAGAAGCAGATGGGGGAGTAGTGACAAATTTAATTATGTTCCCATTGTTGCTATTATGACTAAGTTGTTCTTAAATTCCTGTTGTACTGGATGATTCATCTAAGTTGTTCAGCTCAAATATATGTGGAATCATTTAAGATATCATAATTCTACTTTCACCCAGATGAATTATGAGAAAGGCTTCACTAAAGTCTGTTTTCATATCTGTATTAATTATGGAGATATTGCTGTTAACTTCACTTTTTCATATGAAAATATAGTAATTTCTGCTGCCAGTATTGTAGTTCTAAAATATATGATTTCAACTGAAATCATTTTCCTAATTTTGGAGGTATAATAATATTTAGAAATTAGAATTTATCTGTTTTCAACATGGATCTAATTGCTGTCTTATGTGGGAGTTCATGATTCCATACCAAATAAGGAAATACGTCATGTCACAGAAGCAGGGGACAGAGTGTTGCAACACCACAAGACTGGTATAAAAGGGGTTCAGAGGAAATGTAGTTTTCATTCTGTCTGTGTTGTTTGCATGTAGTTGAGTACCAATTAGTTTGAAGGAAATAAATGTCTTTCACAAACCAAGAGAAACTAGATATATTACTGTTTTATGGAGAATGCAGAAGGAATCTAAAAAGAACAGTTGAGTTGTGTGCATAAAAGTATCCTGTCAAATGGTGTCAACCAGGAGTGACAGTTCAGCACATGTGCAAAAGAATTATTATTTTAAGGGCACTGGAATACTGTGCATAGGGTAAAGAGCAAACCTCCAACAACTGGAGTGAGCGAAATAGGTTTTATGGCTGTGGTGCTCATAAATCAAATGCTAGCTCCAGTGTAATTATGAATGCCTCTGAAACAAGTTAAATAGCATTTTTCAAATTTTGTGTGCAAATGCCTTTCATCCATATCATGTTCCTCTTGACCAACAGATTAACCAGAGGGATTGCAGAAGACATATCGAATTCTGTCACTCAATTCTGATGTACTGTCACAGTAATAGATTCTTTCTTCAGAGAATTATTTTTCATATTACAAAGCTTGGAAAGCCGAATGTAAGAAGTATGCAGTATTGGGCCACAACTGAAAATTTACTGGCTGAAGCAGGTTGAAAGTCAGAAACATTGGAGTGTGAAAATGTGGTGTAGGATTACTGGAGACAGTGATTGGACCTTAATTTCTTGAAGAAACCATAAAAGATATAGTTTCATGACAAAGTGCTATTGGCTTGCCTAGAGGAGGTACCACTTGAAGAACATACATGTATGTGGTACCAACCTGATGGGTAGCCAGTTCTCTAGATGCTTGCAGCTAGGAAAGCACTCACCCAGTCCTTTCCTAGTTGCTGGAGGATAAGACACAGAGGTGTTGTCAGTTGGGCTGCACATTCACATGTTTTGGGGTCACTGGACATTTGTCTCTGTGGTAATATCAAAAATGAAGTCTATATCCCACATATTTGTCATGTATTTTGTCCTGGATGCCAAGATTTGTGGCCTTGCATTTCCAATATTCTTCCAAGGAGGTTTATTAGTGTGTTGGCTGGTTCTATATCTTTGGTAGAGGTACAAGATCATAAATGGAATTTGAAGGAAGTTTTTACGACTAGTTTCTTTTGTGATTTCCTCTTTTTTGCTCTTGCTGATGTAATTTTGCAATGTAACTGGGCACCTTGACATTAAACTTATGACATGAACTTATTATTTAACAATCATTATACCTCAATTCACTGTTTTACAAATACATTAAATTTTTGATATACATTTGTTTTCAAGGTTCTGGCAGAAAGAAGGACAGAACTGTTATTGTAGTGATAAATCCTACTTACAAGGGAACATCCCCATCGCACCCCCCTCAGATTTAGTTATAAGTTGGCACAGTGGACAGGCTTTGAAAAACTATACACAGATCAATCGAGAAAACAGGAAGAAGTTGTGTGGAACTATGAGAAAAAAGCAAAATATACAAACTGAGTAGTCCATGCACAGGACAGGCAACATCAAGGCTAATGTGAGCTCAGGAGTGCCGTGGTCCCATGGTTAGCGTGAGCAGCTGCTGAACGAGAGGCCCTTGGTTCAAGTCTTCCCTCAAGTGAAAAGTTTAATTTTTTATTTTCAGACAATTATTATCTGTCCGTCCGATGCGATCACTTTTTTGGGAGTGGTTATCACATCCACAAGAAAACTTAAATCGGGCAAGGTAGAAGAATATTTTTACCCATTCGCCAAGTGTACAAGTTAGGTGGGTCGACAACATATTCATGTCATGTGACGCACATGCCGTCACCAGTGTCGAATAGAATACATCAGACGTGTTTTCCTGTGGAGGAATCGGTTGAGCTATGACCTTGCGATCAAATGTATTCGGTTACCATTGGAGAGGCACGTCCTTTCATCTACTAATCGCACGGTTTTTTAGTGCGATCGCAAAACACAGACACTAAACTTATTACTGTGAACAGAGACGTCAATGAACGAACGGACAGATCATAACTTTGCGAAAATAAAAAAAGTAAAATTTTCACTCGAGGGAAGACTTGAACCAAGGACCTCTCATTCCGCAACTGCTCACGCTAACCACGGGACCACGGCGCTCCTGATCTCACATTAGCCTTGATGTTGCCTGTCTTGCACATGGACTACTCAGTTTGTATCTTTTGCTTATTTTTTTCATAGTTCCACAAAACTTCTTCCTGTTTTCTCGATTGGTCTGTGTTCAGTTTTTCAAGATCTATCCACTGTGCCAACTTATAACTAAATCTGAGGGGGGTGTGATGGGGAGGTTCCCTTGTTAGCCTTCTTTGGCTTTAATCATGGCAGTGCACTCTGCTGTATAGAGCACACATGCTTTACAACTGTTTCATGGTTTCTAATTTTCACATTAAAGGAGAATGATTTTTTTTATTGTTGATGACTGTGGTTATCTAGTACTGTCTGGTTTTCTGGTCATTCCATTCATTTTAATTATTTATCATGGGTACTTAAAATTTTGAACATAGTTAATTGTCCCAAAATCTTTTTTAAATAATTCAGAGAACCCACATATTTCTCATGTATTTTGTCCTGGATGCCAAGATTTGTGGCCTTGCTTTCTCCAATATTCTTCCAAGAAGGTTTATTTGTGTGTGGCTGGTTCTATATCTTTGGTAGAGGTACAAGATCAGAGGCCGGGCTGTTAATTTTGTTTCCTTTGTGTTTTGTTCTTAGTTTTATCTGCAGATTTATTCCAGCTTTTTGTGATATGCTTCCCTATTCTCTAATGATTTTTTCCAAAACACTATTAAAGAGTACAAGGGAAAGTCCTTCCCACTGTCAGACTCCTGTTCTGATTTCAAACATTCCCCAAATTTGACCTTGTAATTTACCTTTTCATTTCATGTTCATG
Source organism: Schistocerca serialis cubense (assembly GCF_023864345.2). NCBI lineage: Eukaryota > Metazoa > Arthropoda > Insecta > Orthoptera > Acrididae > Schistocerca > Schistocerca serialis. The sequence goes on along the minus strand of NC_064640.1, from coordinate 841,891,051 downwards.
AGAGAGTGTTTAATCAAATTCAGTACTTTATTATCTAATACAAAGTCTTTTAGTGTAGAGAACAGCATTGCTATGTTGATAGAATTACAAATTTTTCTTTCTTTCTTTCTTTCTTTCTTTCTTTCTTTTTTTTAAATCCACAAAGGTGATGACATTATGTAGTGCAGTATTATTGATCTGAAATTGAAGATTTGTTCCACATACAATCTTCCCTTTTAGAAACCTCTCTGATATTCCCCTGTATGTTATCAGTTTGCTTTTCCATTCTTCCTGTATTTCTTATGTATCCCAAATATTTAGAATTATGTTGTGTAAGATCTTTTTTAGATTTTCACATGCTGTTTTCCACATTCCCACAAATATACCAGTTTTTTACATACTAGATGACTTTTTAATTTTCTGATAATCTCTTATGTTTCTTTGAAACTAGAGGGTGAAGATGGTACAACATAGATTTCAGATTATAGTAAGGTCAGACTTCCTTTGGTTCTTCACAGGTGAGCAGTTTTTTAAAATAGTTAGCTGGCAGTTCACAGTTTTCTGTGTTGTTCAATGCTGGTTCTCCATTTCTTTTCCTGAAGCATAAACTTGGAGACTGACATATCTGTAGCTCAGTCATAAATGCTTTGTAAAAGTTTTTTGCCTTTTTCTTCTGAATTCGTATTACTATGCATTGTACCTCTTTGTATTATTCAGTGCATATAATTTTATATATAAATTTGTATGTTCTATTTCCTTGTAATGATTTCACATAAAATTTGTATGTACATTTGGACTAGAGACATACTATATTTAATGTCTACAGATGGATAAGGAATGAATAAAGTAAAATAAATAAACTGATTATAATTGCTTCATACTGAATGATGTTAAGGCATTTATTAATATTTTGGCTGTTGACTTCTGTATTTCATTGAAGTTTTGCTAGTTTCATGCCTGTATCATATTATCTATGATTTTATCATAATCTGTCTTCTTCTATATCTATTTCAAATATCCTCTCAGAGGAGTCACTTCTTTGGCATATTACTAGAAGAAAAATTTACTAATTCAATGTTCCAGCACTGTGGTTACTTTGTTCTGGGCCATTTGATTGTAATTCACCCACCCATCTCTTCATTATTTGATGATATTGTTTTCTTATTATCAAAATTGTAGATTTTCTCTTTTCATTTTGGTCTGTAATACAACCCTTGGATTAATAAGAAATACATCCAGATTATGAATACTAGTAGATGTTCATTACACTGTAAATTATTTTGTGAGAAGTTCGTACAGATTGTTGATTTAGTCCCATATTTGTGAGTTGTGAGGAGTATCTTTAATAGTTGACCCTAGATCAGTTGAGAGAACTCCATAAAACAAGCATTTACCAGGCTGCTGTTTTTGTTGGCCTGCTGTTTCACTTTTTTGGTAATGTCTTCAAATGCATTCAGAACAGTACCAGGGCTTCATTTGATGTCTGTTTTTAGCCAGTCTAGAAAACTTATATGCAAAGTGATAATATACACAGCAGATATTGATGATTGTGGTAGACAGTGAAGGAATATGTTGTGCACAGACTGTTCCAGTTACCTTTGATAATATTTTATTTACTAGTGTTATATTTGCAATCTTCTAACTAACACCATCAAAATTACTAACTGTTTAATTTTCACACTGTAAAAATTCTTAATAATGTTATTAATCATTAAGAGAGATCTTCCCTTAACATTTTTTTTTCTTTTACTCAGAAATATGGAACAATCCAAATATATTTCAGGAGCAAAACCAACAAATAAAAAAACGTTACTTAATAATGTATTGATATGGTCACTGTTCGGCAGAGATTAACTTGCATGCAAACTAAGTACATAGCTCTCGGAAGCTGATAGATCCCATCTTCATCATTCACCTCTGTCCTTAACCCTATGGAGAAGAATATTGGGCTTTGGAAATGAGTCATTTATGCTGTTATATACAGTGTTTCTGGCACATATGTAATTGATGTATCTTCAAAAGTAATACATATTAAAAAATACCAAATGTCAAGATTTATTTTTCATATCTATTTTAGTTCTTTGATAGGTTACAAATTTTTAAAAAATGATGGTGTACAGAATAATTAAATTTAAAAATAATGCAAGCTAAATTAATGAGTAATTCTAATTATCCTTCCAGAAACAAGTGTGAGATGAGTTACTGAGCAATTTCTTCTTCGTGAAAGTCCAAATTTTCTTACTCACTCAACAAACATGATGTATTTGTTGCAGAAACTGTGAAATCTAATGAGTAACGTACAAAATTACGTCAATGTGATTGTATTGGCTTAGCTGTTCACAATAGCAGGTGTTACATTTGCTAATGTTTCTTTCAAAATAATTTTTAGAAATTGGCAACACAAGGCAGCACCAGACAGATGACAGGTACTGAGATGTCCAGTTCTCATTTACAATATGCCCAGTTTTCAAATGATAGAGGGCTTGCACTTTGAGAAAATTGTGACCCAACCTATACTTGGGCAAGATCTTTTTGACACGAAGTTAAGTCCAAAGCTATGCTTGTGTTTGGTCTAAAATGCATTAAAAATACTAATATTTGATTCATTGCACTTCCAATAGCATTTAAAAAAATATGAAAATGGAATCAGTGTAGTAGAGACTTTAAATTTTGTGTCTGTTATTGCAGATGGATATTGCTACCACTTTGCTCGAGTATGGTGCAAAAGCAAATGCAGAATCAAAAGCTGGATTCACTCCTTTGCATCTGAGCTCACAGGAAGGACATACAGACATGTCCACTCTGCTAATAGAACATCAGGCTGATACCAACCATAAGGCAAAGGTACAGTCACAATATTAATATTTAAGTTTTTATCCTTATAATATTCTTATAATATGTGATGCATTTAGTATTTCATGTAAAATACCAGTTCAAAACCAACCAAATGTAGTTTCATCAAAACGAAAATTCACTCAAGAAAACTATAAAAATTATAAGAAACAATCAATGTCTGGTATTTACGTTCCAAAGGACAAATATTTAGTATTGCCAATAGCTATGTATAAAAGTACATGATACTGTCTCATCTTTTAGAATCTGTTCCTTCCTCAAGAAGGAGAAAGGGGTAGATCAAAAAGGTTAAAAAGTGAGTGCACATCAGTCAGAACCCAATGTGAGAGTGTCCCACCTGGCATGAGGATAAGGGCAGACAAAAATGAAGAGGGACTGTATAGAGTAGGAGGTTAGAGATGAGACACTGGCAAACAATGAGCCAGCTTCAGTCCATTAATTATAAGGATGGAGTGAGAAGCAAAGATGGATCAGAGGAAGATAACTGAATAGTGTAATTAAGATCTAGGAGAGAAAAGGGATAAGAAAATAAATAAATAAGAGAGAAAATATTATAATAATGAAAAAAGAGAAAGGGAATGTATTAACATAGGTTAACTCCAAGAGGATGTTGGGGCATGAGCACATATCTGATGAGGCACCATCTCCAGGCAAACTGTGAATAGCCTGTATTGTGTCACAAGCACTCACTGAGGAACATCTTCAGCAACAGGGTAGTCTCATTCCCTGATGCACACGTTTCTGAACCCATTTGTGTACTCAAGCGGATCAGTGGGGTTTATTCCCATATAAAACACCAGGCAGGAGACTCAAGTTAGTTGATAAATGGCATGTGTGGCTTTGAAAGTTGACTTGTCTTTGATACGGTAGAATTTTGGAAGTGCTGAACCCTTATCCCTATCTCGAAGTTCCTACATATACAATCATACCCACCGTAAAACCTGCCAAGCAGCCACTCACTACAGGGGCCTCTCCTTCAGTAAATCCTACAATATCGGAGAAAGACAAACTCAAGAAGTCACACGAGACATTTATCCACCATCTCATGTCTGCCACACCATGTTTTATATAGGGAATACTGCCATTAAACTGCCCAAGTGCCCAAATGGTCACAATACCTGTCTCCCTCAGGGAAACCTGGCACGTGGTTATGTGACTTAAGGACCACAGAGTCTGTTATTTGGATCCTCCCACCTGATACTAATTTCCACAAACTCCAGAGACAGGAGCCCACCCTCCAAGATAACCGTGTGTCCTGACATTCTAGAAGAGTAGAAGAGTTAACCTCTGTTGACATGTTCCCTCTCTCTTTTTTCATTGTTATCAACTTTTTTGTGCTAATTCTCCTCTCCCTCTCTGTCCCTTATTTATTTATCTTCTTATCCCTTTTTCCGCCTATTTCTCATTATACTTTTCATTTTTCTTCCTTTAACCCATCTTTACTTCTCCCTCTTTCCTATAATTATCTCTGGAATGAAGATGTCACAATGCCTACCAATTTACTATCTTTGATCCACTACACTCTATGATGCCTCTGCTTTCATCTCTGTTTGCTCTTTTCCTCATTCTGAGGTCTCAGTGCCTTGCCCTTCTCGTTTCCTTCACCAACTTATCCCTTTCTCCTCCCCAAGGTAGGAATTAACAAGTCTGGTCTCATGTACTTCTATGTGTATCTATTGGCAGTCCTAATTATTTCACCCCTGTAAGAAAGTACTGACCGCTAATTCCATCTCATGGCTGTAATTTATAAAAAAACTGATAACTTGTAATCACTTCTCTATTATTCTGTTTCTACTATCTTACAGATAATATTGAAAACACTGCTATCTTATATTTCAGAATGGTCTGGCGCCACTACACTTGTGTGCACAGGAAGACAGGGTAAATGTTGCAGCGATTCTGTTAAAGAATGGAGCAGAAGTTGACACAACAACAAAGGTAAGATTATCACTTGTGAAATTTGATTATTCCATGATACGTCCAAAAAAAAACCTGTAACTGGTGCTAACTGTCTACAAGTATTCTGTAAAAATAAACAAATTTGTATGAAATGAGAATGATAGCAGTTCAGATATTGCAATTAAAAGTGTCATATAGTCTCAGTGTGGAGTACTGAACTGGCTGAGCCCTGTGGATGGTTTTGATTTGGCTTTACATGTAGTTTATAAGTTGTGTAAAATTTATTTGTCACCTGATACATAATACTTGATGGTGGTGCGAAATTGGTATTTCATAATGCCAAATGATATTCCATTAGTCAGACTTTGAGATTTTTTAAGTAATTACCATTTTCATCTTAAAAACATGAAGACATTTTTAAAAGAAATTTATTTTTACATAAAACTTCATTTTAGTACAATTTTCACCAGTATTAAGGTACTCATTATAACAAATTGCCAACTTCTGAATTCTGTTCTCATAAATGTGCAACATGAGTTGCTGTCCACTGCTGAACTGCCATTTTGATGCCATCACTTTTTATAGTGCTGCTCTAAATGTTGTTTGAGTACAATATCAAGTGGTAATCACTAGCTGTAATGTTGTCTGTTCAAAGCTTTACATCAACTTTTTACGCCGAGTCTTCAGTGAAGACAAATGATCACCCATTTCGCATTTCATTATGAAAATTACAACAGCCATCTTAAAATGCTCTAATTTATATTCTTACCATTCCATCACTCATAGCATTTTCTCCATAAACTTCACTGATGTGTTAATGAATTTTAGTCACTTTCATACTTCTTGCGTACAGAAAACTGATTGCTGCACATATTTCTCTCAGTGTGATTTTCAGTTAAATAAATGCACACAAATAAAAACAAGTGAATGCTTCCCTTATGGCTTCGTGGGTAGTCAATAAATGAAAGTACTGAGAGGGCATACCTTGATACTCTCCATAGCATGCTCCCATGATTCAGTTATCTACTTATATTATGACCCACCTCCTTTATGTTTAGATTTGCAGGACTGTGTCAGTATTTTGCAACTGTATAACTTATAAACATATATAATTTTTTTCAGTGCTTGTCCTGCACTTAGAAAAATTTGTGGTAACTCATTAGCCATCTTTATATTTATCTCTTCTTACCCACTTAATACATACTCACTGTTTTACACGTCATTTATACAGCAATCATTTACAACCATATTAATTTTTTTCCTACCTTTGGATACCAAAAATCATGGTTTTTCTCAATTATAGCTGCGTGCTTTTCCCAATAGGACTTCATAAGTCTCAGGTGTTGCCTAATATTAGATCATCATACAGATAAAATGGTAAACTGATTACCCACCTGTTTAGAGGATAACTAGTTGCTATTGTTTCTATAGCTAGTTTTGTTTCTGTTGTTGTTGTTGTCGTCTTAAGTCCAAAGACTAGTTTGATGCAGTTCTCCAGGCTACTCTATCCTGTGCAAGCCTCTTCATCTCCAAATAACTACTGCAAACTGCATCTTCTGAATCTGGTTATTGTATTCATCTCTTGATCACTCTCTATGATTTTTACACCCCATATTTCCCTCCAGTACTAAATTGGTGATCCCTTGATGCCTTGGAATGTGTTTTACTACCCAGTCCCTTCTCCTAATCCGTTTGTGCCACAATTTTTTTTCTCCCCAATTGTAGTCAGTATCTCCTCATTAGTTACATGATCTACCCATCTAATTTTCAACATTCTTCTGTAGCACCACATTTCAAATGCTTCAATTCTCTTCTTGTTTATTATTCATGTTACACTTCCATACATGGTCACACTCCATACAAACACTTTCAGAAAAGACTTCCTGACACTGAAACCTATATTTAACATTAACCAATTTCACTTCTTGAGAAATGATTTTCTTGCCATTGACAGTCTACATTTTATATACTCTCTACTTCGACCATCATCAGTTATTTTGCTGGACAAATAGTGAAATTCAGCTACTACTCTAAGTGTCTGATTTCGTAATCTTATTCCCTCAGCATCATCTGATTTAATTCAGCTACATCCCATTATCCTCATTTTGCTTTTGTTGACATTCTTCTTATATCCTCCTTTGAAGACACTGTCTATTCCATTCAACTACTCTTCCAGGTCATTTTTCGTCTCTGACAGAATTACAATGTTGTCAGAAAACCTCAAAGTTTTTATTTCTTTTCCCTGGACGCTAATTCCTACTCCAAATTTTTCTTTTGTTTCCTTTAGTGCTTAATCAATACACAGATTGAATAACATTGGGGTTGTTTATAACCCTGTCTGACTCCCGCGTCAACCACTGCTTCCCTGTAATGCCTCTCGACTCTTTATAACTGCCATCTGGTTTCTGTACAAATTGTAAATAGCCCTTTGCTTTCTGTGTTTTACCCCTGCCAAATTTAGAATGTGAAAGAGATTATTCCAGTCAGCATTGTCAAAAGCTTTCCCTAAGGCTACAAATGCTATAGGTTGTAGGTTTGCCTTTTGTTAACCTATCTTCTATGAGAAATTGTAAGGTCAGTATTGCCTTGCATGTTCCTACATACCTCTAGAGACCAAACTAATCTTCCCCAAGGTCAGCTTCCACCAGTTCTTCCATTCTTTCGTAAAGAATTTATGTTAGTATTTTGAAACTATGACTAATTAATCTGATTGTTCGGTACTTTTCACACCAGTCAGCAACTGCTTTCTTTGGAACTGGAACTATTATATTCTTCTTGAAATCTGAGCTGAGGGTATTTCACCTGTCTCATACATCTTGCGCACCAGGTGGAAGAGTTTTGTCAGGGCTGGCTCTCCCAAGATTATCAGTTCTAACTGAATGTTGTCTACTCCCGTGGCCTTGTTTCGACATAGGTCTTTCAGTGCTCTGTCAAATTCATCACACAGTATTGTATCTCCCATCTCATCTTCATCTACATCCTCTTCCATTTCCATAATATTGCCCTCAAGTACATCTACCTTGTGTAGACCATCTGTATACTCCTTCCACCTTTCTGCTTTCCTTTCTTTGCTTAGGACTGGTTTTCCATCTGAGCTTTTAATATTCATACATGTGGTTCTCTTTTCTCCAAAAGTCTCTTTAATTTTCGTGTGTGCTGTATCTTTGCCCTGGTGATATATGCTTTTAAATCGTTACATTTTTCCTCTAACCATTCCTGCTGAGCCATTTTGCACTTCCTGTCATTTAATATTTTAGTCATTTGTATTTCCTTTTGCCTGCTTCATTTACTGCATTTTTATATTTTCTCCTTTCATCAATTAAATTCAGTATCTCTTGTATTACCTAAGGATTTCTACTAGCCCTCATCTTTTTACCTATTTGATCCTCTGCCGCCTTCACTGTTTCATCTCTCATGTTACAAGTGTATCATATTTTAATGTTGACATTAGTTCTGCTACAATATAGTTTTGCCTGTTTCTTATGCAAAATTCTGCAATGAATTGTTGATTCATTTGGTGTCCATCGCTGCAGCTGACTTCCCTAACAACAGTCAGTGTGTCACCTGTTCCTGTTGCTGCTGCTGATGTCATTTTTATTGAGTGTCATTTGTTGCTGATAAAACCTTGACTCTAACATTATGTAACTAAATGTGGTATTATGTGTCATCCACTGTGGACAAAAGCTGTTGCACACACGTGAATCATGTATAAACTTTTATATCTTAAGAGAACCTATGACAATTCTTCACATACTTCATTAAAGTTAACTTTTCCATTTCAGTTCCAATATTAACATCTTTCATGTGCAACATTTTCTCTCAGAATAATCCAAATTACAATAATAAAACAAAAAGTAGATATTAAACCACTCCCATTATGTCAGCCATCCTGACTGAGATACAAAGCACCACTTGGAATGTGTCTCTATTTCATTTGATGTTACCAGGTGCTGCAGTGTTTAAGACTTGATACTCTTATTTGGAAGGAGTGAGGTTGAGATTTCCATTCATCTGACCTGGTTTAGAATTTCCCATGGTTTCTGTAACGTTATTCTTCAAAATGCTGGGATACTTTTTTAAAGGGTTCGTGACCATTTCCTTCTTGCTCCCTTCCCCAGCACAACCAGTGCTCCATTTCTTATAGTCTTGGCACTGAGCACTGACCTTCCTGGCTTAGTTTCTTTGCATTTTAATAGGTTATTTATATTATTTTTCTCTGTGTTCATACGAAGTTTGTCATTTGAATTTCTGTTCATATTTCCCTTTGCTTTTACCCACATTTGTCAACAGTCTGTCTTATTTGCATGTTATTAAATTAATTATAATTGTTATTTAACATTATATTTCAATTACTGTGCTTTATAGTTAACTGACAATGATTTTTGTTTTAAGGTACTGTACTCATACGTTACCATGAAATTTGTTTAATTGTGTTTTAGATTATGGTGATTCATTTGTTACCTTATCTCTCACTGATTTTGTGAGTAGCTAATCATTTCCTTTTGTATTATAATAAGTGTTTCAAATTAAGTTGGTTGATGATCTGTCTATAATTTCAAAAGTATAACAGTATTCTTGTATTTACTCTGGACACTGTAATTCTTAATGAAAGTTCTTATTGTTCTTGCAGACAGCCATATACTACTGACTGAACATTCTTAAAACAATTGTCTTTGCAGTAAGGCTATACACCTTTTGTGTTGCCTTACAAATTGCCTATGATCTGTCCTACACAAAATTTGTATCTAATCATCTGCACAATTAATGACAAATAGTTCAAAGACTGAAAGTATGCGTCCCACTGTTGCACATTACTATACAGTGAAAACTGAAGCTATAGAAACTCATATGTTATTCCACCTTCTAATTTAGTATATAGTAAATAGCTTTTTTGTTTCATTTTCTTTCCTTTGTTTTTGAAATACCTTGGAAAATATCTTTATGAAGTAATGTTTTCATTTATGTATATGTACATATTTGTTATGCAACATAATATTATATCAGTTAATTACTGAAAATACCTGACTTCCTTGCATATTTCTACAGGCAGGATATACACCACTTCATGTCGCGAGCCACTTTGGACAAAGCAACATGGTTCGCTTCCTTCTACAGCACAAAGCAAATGTGGCAGCTGCGACCAGTATTGGTTACACTCCATTGCACCAAGCTGCACAACAGGGTCATGCCCCAATTGTAAATATATTACTGGATCATAAGGCACCTCCAAACATCCTCACTAGTGTAAGTTGAAATTAAGTGTACATCTCAATCTGTAATACATACTCACTGTCACCACATATGTCCTTTCCCAACAATACCATGTTTCACCCAGCTTTGATAACTGAGCATGGGTATGATTGGAAGTAACTTCTTTAGAAAGCAATTTATTACTTCTAAAATTATATGTATAGTTCTATATCATTATTAAGTAATAATTCAGTATGGATAGTTTTAAATGTGAAGTATTTCAGTTATCAAGGTATTTGATAGACATAGGTTAATTATTTGTAACATTTTAGAAGTTTCTGGCTGGGTTTCTTCCATGCTACTTTTGGAAATTATTTACAGTGGACATTCAGTTCATGTGATGTGAAGCCATGAAGTGGAGCTTCAGTGTTTTGCATTTTGATTATTTTGGAGTTACTAACATCAGTAGTTAGTTAGTAATTATAAATGAATCATATATAGTTAAAACATGTATAAAAATATTAGTCATCAGTGAATTAAATTGGTCTGTCATACTACACAGCAAGGGCAGACAGCTCTTTCCATTGCACAGAAGCTTGGATATATCAGCGTTGTGGAGAGCTTAAAAGTTGTGACTGAGACTGTGATACCTACTAATGCTACAGCCATGCTGACCGAAGAGAAATATCGAGTTGTTGCTCCAGAAACAATGCAAGAAACATTCATGTCTGACTCTGAGGATGAAGGAGGTACTTTGAAATTCTCTTAGATTTCATTGATGTTCTAATTTTTTTTTTAAATATAGTTTTCACTCCTTTCAAAAGCAGATTCAATAGAAATGTCTTATAGTAAAATTAAAGTGTTTCATTCTATATTCACCACTTTCAACTTACTTATAATAAACTATTTGATTGTCTTTCATTGTTAATAGGCTATCAGCTCACATGGTTTGTATTTTCTCTACATTCACCATCCTGAGGAACTTTAAAAACTTTACATACACTGATGGAAAAAAAATTGCAATACCAAAAAGTAATTAATGTGCAGTAATTACATTTTTGCCATAGATTTGTCTATGTAACATATTTGAGTGATTAGAAATATTGAATTTAATTGATGAAAGGAGAAAATATAAAAATGCAGTAAGTGAAACAGGCAAAAAGGAATACAAACGTCTCAGAAATGAGATTGACAGGAAGTGCAAAATGGCTAAGCAGGGATGGCTAGAGGACAAATGTAAGGATGTAGAGGCCTATCTCACTAGGGGTAAGATAGATACCGCCTACAGGAAAATTAAAGAGACCTTTGGAGATAAGAGAACGACTTGTATGAATATCAAGAGCTCAGATGGAAACCCAGTTCTAAGCAAAGAAGGGAAAGCAGAAAGGTGGAAGGAGTATATAGAGGGTCTATACAAGGGCGATGTACTTGAGGACAATATTGTGGAAATGGAAGAGGATGTAGATGAAGATGAAATGGGAGATATGATACTGCGTGAAGAGTTTGACAGAGCACTGAAAGACCTGAGTCGAAACAAGGCCCCCGGAGTAGACAATATTCCATTGGAACTACTGACGGCCGTGGGAGAGCCAGTCCTGACAAAACTCTACCATCTGGTGAGCAAGATGTATGAAACAGGTGAAATACCCTCAGACTTCAAGAAGAATATAATAATTCCAATCCCAAAGAAAGCAGGTGTTGACAGATGTGAAAATTACCGAACTATCAGCTTAATAAGTCACAGCTGCAAAATACTAACACGAATTCTTTACAGACGAATGGAAAAACTAGTAGATGCCAACCTCGGGGAAGATCAGTTTGGATTCCGTAAAAACACTGGAACACGTGAGGCAATACTGACCTTACGACTTATCTTAGAAGAAAGATTAAGGAAAGGCAAACCTACGTTTCTAGCATTTGTAGACTTGGAGAAAGCTTTTGACAATGTTGACTGGAATACTCTCTTTCAAATTCTAAAGGTGGTAGGGGTAAAATACAGAGAGCGAAAGGCTATTTACAATTTGTACAGAAGCCAGATGGCAGTTGTAAGAGTCGAGGGACATGAAAGGGAGGCAGTGGTTGGGAAGGGAGTAAGACAGGGTTGTAGCCTCTCCCCGATGTTGTTCAATCTGTATATTGAGCAAGCAGTAAAGGAAACAAAAGAAAAATTCGGAGTAGGTATTAAAATTCATGGAGAAGAAGTAAAAACTTTGAGGTTCGCCGATGACATTGTAATTCTGTCAGAGACAGCAAAGGACTTGGAAGAGCAGTTGAATGGAATGGACAGTGTCTTGAAAGGAGGATATAAGATGAACATCAACAAAAGCAAAACAAGGATAATGGAATGTAGTCTAATTAAGTCGGGTGATGCTGAGGGAATTAGATTAGAAAATGAGGCACTTAAAGTAGTAAAGGAGTTTTGCTATTTGGGGAGCAAAATAACTGATGATGGTCAAAGTAGAGAGGATATAAAATGTAGGCTGGCAATGGCAAGGAAAGCGTTTCTGAAGAAGAGAAATTTGTTAACATCCAGTATTGATTTAAGTGTCAGGAAGTCATTTCTGAAAGTATTCGTGTGGAGTGTAGCCATGTATGGAAGTGAAACATGGACGATAAATAGTTTGGACAAGAAGAGAATAGAAGCTTTCGAAATGTGGTGCTACAGAAGAATGCTGAAGATTAGATGGGTAGATCACATAACTAATGAGGAAGTATTGAATAGGATTGGGGAGAAGAGAAGTTTGTGGCACAACTTGACCAGACGAAGGGATCGGTTGGTGGGACATGTTCTGAGGCATCAAGGGATCACCAATTTAGTATTGGAGGGCAGCGTGGAGGGTAAAAATCGTAGAGGGAGACCAAGAGATGAATACACTAAGCAGATTCAGAAGGATGTAGGTTGCAGTAGGTACTGGGAGATGAAAAAGCTTGCACAGGATAGAGTAGCATGGAGAGCTGCATCAAACCAGTCTCAGGACTGAAGACCACAACAACAACAACATTGCAAGCTCACAGGTTTATGTAAGGGCAAGATAAGCCTTTGCAAATGTGGAATACTGGTACATTAAAAACCAGTGTATCTGCCAGAGTGTTGAATGCAAGCATGCAAATGTGCATGCATTCTGTTGTACAGTCAGTTTGTGGGATGGAGTTACATTCGTTTTGTCAGTGAATAGAGGGACAGTTAATGTTGTTTGTGGATGACACTGGAGTCCAATGATGTCCCATATGTACTAGACTGGAGATTGATCTGGTGATTGAGCAGGGCAAGGCAGCATGTTGACACTCTGTAGAGCATGTTGGGTTACAACAGTGGTAAGTAGGTTAGTGTTGTCCTGTTGGATAACACTCCATGGAATGCTGTTCATGAATTGCAGCACAACAGGTCAAATCACCAGATTGGCATACAAATTTGCAGTTGTGTTGCATGGGATAACCATGAGAGTGCTCCTGATGTCATACGTATTTGCACCCCAGACCATAACTCCAGGTGTAGGCCCATTGTGTCTAGCACATAGGCAGGTTAGTTGCAGGACCTCAAATGGTCACCTCCTAACCAACACACAACCATCACTAGCACTGAGGCAGAACCAGCTTTCATCATAAAAACACAACAGACATCCATCCCGCCCTCCAATGAGCTCTCACTTGACACCACCGAAGTTGCAAATGGTGGTGGTTTGGGGTCAGTGGACCACACTCTACAGGTCATCTAGCTCAGAGTTGTCCGTGAAGTAACCAATTTGTAACAGTTCATTGTGTCACTGTGGTGCCAACTGCAGCTCAAATTGCTGCTTCAGATGTAGTGTGATCTACCAGAGCCAAATACTGAACACTACTGTCTTCCCTCTCGGAAGTGCCACATGGACATCTGGTGCCCGGTCTTCTTGCAACCGTACATTCTCATGACCACTGCTGCAAGCAGTTATGTTCAATGGCTACATTCCTGCTAAATCTTTCTGCAGCATCATAGAAGGAACATCCAGTGACCTGTAGCCCTATTACATAACCTTGTTCAAACTCAGTAAGGTGTTGATAATGGCATCTTTGTCACCTTAAAGGAATTCTTGACTAACATCAACCCTATGTCCAGTCCAAAAAGTAACTAATGCTCATTACTGGTGCAGCCTGTTTTTAAAGCAAACCTGATTTACATCCTCATAATTGCACTATTAGTGCCACACAAAATTTAAATAGACATTACCTTTCAGATGCCTACCAACTTTCGTTTGTGTCTGACAACTCCTTCTTGGTGGTGTGATTCTTTTCCAGCAGTGTAGTTTTCCAAGGAATAACTTTTTGAAGAATGTCTTTATCGAAACTCTGACTGTGATCCCTATTTTTATTTGCCTCAAGTGCTATTGTTCGATGGTCTTCATCTTTATATGGCTTTCGAATATACACTATTTGATTGGAAGTATTCAGACACATATTAGTGGACATTAATATGGGATGTGTCTACCTATTGCCTTTATTATGGCTTGAACTTTGATGCGCACACTTTCAGTGAGGTTTCTGAATGACTGTGGAGGAATGGAAGCCCATCTGTCCTCAAGAACCAAAACCAGAGAAAGTAATGGTGTTGGATGCTAGGATCTGAAGTGAAGTCAACATTCTATCTTATCTCAGAGATGTTCCATTGAGTTCAGATTGGGTCTATGGCCAGGCCAGTCCATTTAAGGAATGCTGTTATCTACAAACCATTGCCTCACAGATGCAACTTTGTGACAGGATGTATGTCATGCTGATACAATCATCATCTCCAAACTGTTCCCATATTGACACAGAACACAGTGCTATAAAATGTATTCATATTCATCCAAATTCCACATTTCCTTAAGCACAATAAGGGGACCACACCCTAACCATGAGAAACAACCCTCTACTGTTACACAATCTCCTCCATACTTCACTTTGTGCGCTGCAGGTGATGGCAAGTAATGTTCTCCAGGCATTCACCAAACACACTCTCTGTCATCTGATTACCACAGGGTATAGAGTGATTCATCTCTCCAAGTCACTCACTTCCAGTCATCCACAGTCCAGTAGTGTAGCTCTTTACACTACTTCAAGCACCACTTACCACTGAGTATAGAAATGTGTGGCTTATGAGGGGCTGCTCAATCATTTTAACCCATTCTTCTTAACTCGCTGTACACATTCATTATGCTAAATGGATTTCTGGTAGCACTTTGGAAATATTGAGTGATTCCTTCTACTGGTTCCATGCAATTTTTTACAACCACCCTCCACAGCACTCAACAGTTCCTGTCTGTCAGTATGTGAGGTCTGCCTGGTCTTGGTGTAACTGTTATTGTTCCTTCATTTTCCACTTCACAGTCACATCACCAGCTGTAGTCTTGGGCAGCTTTAGAAAGGTTGAAATGTCACTGTTGCTCAGATGACATCCATTGACTATTGCACATTTGAAGTCACTGAGCTCTCCTTACCTGCCCATTCTGCTGTTATTAATTCTCTTCTGATAACACTTTCTTTTATACAAGTGGATGCACCTCTTGTGCCATCTAGTGGTCAATTCTGTATTACATAGAGAACTGTCCAAATAGTTTTGATCTGATAGTGTTCACCACGTATATCCTTTATGATTTGGAAGCACCTTACAAACACAGTAACAATGGAAAATCCAGGATGGAGTTAACAATAGTATGAGAATGATAGTTGCTGCTTACTGTATAGTGAAAGGTTACCTTCCTTTAGGAACATGAGTGCACTCAGCGACTGTGATATGACTTTCAAATGATAGAGCACAGCAATCAGATGTCCTTTTCTTGCAGGTTTTATTCAGCAAATCTAGATTTCGGCTAGTGCCTAACCATTACCAATGCACCATTTCATAGAATCAATGCATGATCTAATACATCAGTCCCCTGTTGTTCGGGCTTAAGTCACACTTCTTTCAACACTACTGCACATCATGTGCAGTGCGAAAAGTGAAGTATAGAGGAGACAGTCTTACAATATGGGATTGTTTCTCATGGTTAGGGTGTTGTCCCCTTATTGTGCTTAAGAAAATGTGAAATTAAACAATAGTGTTGAAAGGACTGTGACAGAAGCCTGAAAAACAGGGGACTGATGTATTAGAACATGCATTGATTCTATGAAATGGTGCATTGATTCTATGAAATGGTGCATTGATAATGGCTAGGCACTAGTCAAAATCTAGATTTGGTGAATAAAACCTGCAAGAAAAGGATGGCTGATTGCTGTGCTCTATCATTTGAAAGATGTAGTGAAAGATGCTGAGTTGCAGATACACACAACAAAAAGACTATCAGAAAGTGAGCTTTTGACCAGCAAGGTCTTCATTGGAAGTAGAAAACACACACACACACACACACACACACACACACACACTCATGCAAATGCAACTCATAGACACATGGTCACAGTCTCTGGCTACTGAGACTGAGTGTGAACAGCAGTGCATGATAGGAGAGGCAACGACGAGGTAGTGCACTAGGGAGGATGCTGGGATGGGGAGGGAGCGGCATAGCAGGGTAGTGAAAGGGGGGAGGGGTGGCGAGATAAAGTGCTGCTTGTGGGAGCATACAGAGACAAGGTGGAGGTAGAGTAGGGCAGCTATGTGCAGTCAGGGAGCTTGACAGAGGGAGGGGGGGGGGGGGGGGTAACAGAAAAGGAGAGAAGTGAAAAGACTGAGAGTGAATTGGTGGGATGGAGGGCTGTGTAGTGCTGGAATGGGAACAGGAAAGGGGCTAGATAGGTAAGGACAATCATTAATGAAGGTTGATGTTAGGAGAGCTACAGGAATGTAGGACACATTGTAGGGAGAGATCTTAACTGTGCAATTCAGAAAAGCTATCATTTGCGGAAAAGATCTAGATGGAACTGGCTGTGAAGCTGTCATTGAAATGAAGAACATTGCATTGGGCAGCATGCTCAGCAACAGGGTGGTCCAGCTCTTTCTTTTCCATAGTTTTTTGATGGCCATTCATGTGGATAGATAGCTTGTTAGTTGTCATGTCCACATATAATACAGCACAGTCATTGCAGCTGGTGCTGGTTTCACAGGCAGCCCTGCCTTTGATGGGATAGGTGATGTTTGTGGCTGGACTTGAGTAGGTGGTGGTGGGAGATGTATGGGACAGGTCTTACATCTAGGTCTATTACAGGGATATGAACTGTTAGGCCTTGATGATCTTGATAACCAAAAAGAAAATATTTCTGTTCCTTACTGTGAACTTTATTATGGAGCGTACTTACTGAGACATTAGTGTGAACATCATAAATGGCTTGAAGAGGCTCATGAGGAAGGTGTGATTACTTACAGTGCAGGTCACAGTGACTACATATTTCTATATTATCAACACTGCATTAGTGACTGTAGTACCCCTTCAGAATATTACCCCATTTAATGCCAGATCCAGAGATATACAAAGCAAGACAACTATTTTACTTGCCTATCAAAAATTCAAGAATTAATTTGGGCTTCATAATGTCTTAATCAGTTGATTATTATGTTATACTTCTTCAATTTTAAACTATTTACTTTGAGGCATTTGTGAAATTTTATCACAATTTTGGCGTAGTCATGAATTTTGAAGCTATGACCCTCCACCTGGATGTGTATGCAATGATAAAAAATGGTTCCATTATGTTTATCATGTAGATAAAAAATTCCATTTTTTACAACTGAATGTTTAGTTTGTTTGTAACCGTGAACAGCTGAAACATGCAGGATTAGAAATAAAACAGATATTCGTTTCAAAATCTGAAATTTTTCTTATCTACATAACTGAAGTAGCAACTGAGGAAGAAATGCTGTTGCCTTTGATGATCTATTAATTGACATTGGGAGATAATGCAAAGCAATGTTCAAAGAGGGTCAGTGTACTTTATATTTCCAAATTATGAATATATCATTGTGCCTGCATTGGTCAGTTACCAGTACCTGTTATTTAAATATGTGACTAACTGACTGATATACTTTGTGTAACATATTACACTTGATAGAGTTAAAAGCTTAACATATCAGCATATTTATTGAATTAATGATAGACACTACTGTTGCTTCTGGTATGACACTTGATAATACTCCATGTGGCCTAACAGTCACCATTACAGCATTTTATACATACTCGTATATCACTGTTATCAAAATTGAAGTAGCAATAGTTTGATGAAAACCGTTTGTTGCCAACTAACATACCACTATATACATTGGAGGTTTTAAGTGTACTTAGCATAAAGGAATATACTTTTGAGTTCACAACACAGCAAATGTTTACAATCTGTGTGCACAGGTGATGGCACAAATGTTGTGCTAATATTTGATATTAGGGTCTATAGCCCATCACTTCTGAGTAAATAAGGTGCTTGCCATGCTACTGCAATATAATATTTCTTCATCTGTATTCAAGTTTACGAACTGTCTGGTTTTCTTATGTGTGTCTTTCCCACAATTGTGACTAAATTACCATCATATGCCACCTGGAATTCAATTCCATAATACAGGGTGATTCAAAAAGAATACCACAACTTTAGGAATTTAAAACTCTGCAACGACAAAAGGCAGAGCTAAGCACTATCTGTCAGTGAATTAAGGGAGCTATAAAGTTTCATTTAGTTGTACATTTGTTCGCCATTTCAACCAATAAAGTTTTTGGTCCCTTTTTCTTCGAAAGTGCTACTGTAACTGGACTACAGTATCTGGAGATGTTAGAGAATTGGCTGTTCCCTCAGCTCGAACAAGAAGCACAACAATTCATATTTCAGCAGGATGGAGCGCCACCACATTGGCACTTATCTGTCCGTAACTACCTGAACGTCAACTACCCGAGGTGATGGATCGGCCGCCAGGCAGCCCGTGACAGAGCACTTCATCACTGGCCTCCAAGAAGCCCTGATCTTACCCCCTGCGATTTTTTCTTATGGGGGTATGTTAAGGATATGGTGTTTCGACCACCTCTCCCAGCCACCATTGATGATTTGAAATGAGAAATAACAGCAGCTATCCAAACTGTTACGCCTGATATGCTACAGAGAGTGTGGAACGAGTTGGACTATTGGGTTGATATTGCTCGTGTGTCTGGAGGGGGCCATATTGAACATCTCTGAATTTGTTTTTGAGTGAAAAAAAACCTTTTTAAATACTCTTTGTAATGATGTATAACAGAAGGTTATATTATGTTTATTTCATTAAATACACATTTTTAAAGTTGTGGTATTCTTTTTGAATCACCCTCTATGACTGACCATGTTCACAGTGGCTTTGAAATCTCACACAAGATTAACCTACATCACAGAACAACTTAAAATGTTCAGTGCCATCCAGTATGGCAGTACAGCAGGTGTTCCTCAGCCCCTGTACTGGACATTGCTCTGTTGCTAATTGCCTATCTGGCAAGCATCCCTTGCTTTGCATGTGTGCAGGTTAAACATCAATACGTTATTCCCATTGAACCTCTTGATGTGGTGTTATGATTACCTGACTAGCAAGATTGGCCCCAGGTGATCTAGAGACTAACTGACTGTTTCAGTTTCTATGTTCAAGTTTCTATGGAGAAAATTACTCTCACAGCATGACTGGCCTAAGGTGGTGTGGAGGTGAGTTGTCCTCAGGCTGCTGTGGAGAAAATTATTCTCACAGCAAGTCCAGCCAAAGTGTTGTTGGTCTGTAGTGTTGTTGGTGAACCAGTTCCAGGACAAGCCAATTGCAGGACTGACCCGACTTCTCATAGAAGGAGTAAGCAGTCTGCCAAATTCTGTCACACAGCAGCAAGATACACATTTCTCTGTGCAGAAGATGATTTGATTAGACACTCAGCAGGCACAAAGTAAGTTTTAGAGCTCTGTTCTGCACCCTCTGCAGTAACATAGCTTGTGAGCCACAGGCTTTTCTCCACAACATGACCACATCTTCTGGCACTGGTCTGACCGGTGTTATGGAGAGCATAATGCCCTAGTGTGGAGGCACGACAATGCTCTGTAACTCTAATCTTTTACCTATTATATCCTGCTGTGAATTATGTGTGTCATTATCATAAGGGTGCTTCCTTCATAGGATTACTATTTTCACAAATAACCATATGTGATTGGTTAAGATCTAGTTGTAGTAAATGATTGACTAAATCACTGACTGTCATTCCCATACTTCAAACTTGAAATTCAGATTATTTTTTCCAATTTTCAGTATCTGTTTTTGAGGATGAGTCCATAGGTAGTAGATGGTATCTATGAAAATTTTAAGAACCAACAAATAATTATTGATGGCTGTGCGAATGTGCTATGTGATGTCACTTTCAAACTCATAACCCTGACAGAGAAGAATCAGTTCAGAAAGAGATTGCTTTTGGATTTGAACAGCCTCTAAAAGAATACTGCTTCTTAATATTCAGCTTTATATCAGCCATTTTTATTTCCTAATAAAAATTATACCACCTTCTCTTTTGTATTCAGTTCAGTTCCTTCCTGAGCTTCCAGCTATGATTGTGCATTTCTTTCCACTATTAGTGGACATCATATTTCAAACCTCCTACATTCCCTGTCATAACATCTTCTGTGATCCACATTTTCAAATTTACTTTCCTGCCATACCCACACCTTATACATTACTATAATTTTCAGCAACTGTAGTATGTATTTCAGAACAAAATCCTGTCATCAGTTGTAATTTGTCTTCTTCAGAATCATACAGAATTACAGATATTATAAATCTTAAACCTTGGCTGTACATTTACAAGTATAAGAAGTGAATACAGAAACTTACTTAGCATTGGTTTTGCAGTTATTAATGTCTTCTTCATAGAATTTATATATGTAGTTCCTCTCAGAATCTTCACCTGTCTCCTTTTTCATATGTTTCTAATGCCTCATTTCCTTTTGCTTGAAGATAAAGATCTATTTATTTCCAGTTCTTAAAAACTTATCAGGCAGTCATTTCCATCTATCTTGTCCCTTGTAGTATTTAACAATTGTGTATCATCCAAGTACTTTTGCATGTCTCAATTTTTCTCTCTGTTTTCCTTCCTCACCCCTGCCTCCTAAATTGTCTTCTGGTAATTATGTTCACACATATTAATACCTTGTTCTTTTTCCATCTATAAATCCATTACTCTTATTACTTGCAACCATCCCACTTTCACTGGTCTACAACATAATCTGGTACAGTGCCTACTTGTATTTTCAAAATAACTTGTTCTAGACAGAATGAGATTTTCACTCTGCAGCGGAGTGTGCGCTGATATGAAACTTCCTGGCAGATTAAAACTGTGTGCCTGACCGAGACTCGAACGAGACGAGGTACTGGCAGAAGTAAAGTTGTGGGTACCGGGCGTGAGTCGTGCTTCGGTAGCTCAGTTGGTAGAGCACTTGCCCGCGAAAGGCAAAGGTCCCGAGTTCGAGTCTCGGTCAGGCACACAGTTTTAATCTGCCAGGAAGTTTCTTGTTCTGGACAATTCCCTGTGTGAACATTTATAATATGTATTCTTGTCTTTCATATTTCTAACTTTTTATGAAAACTGTGGAGCCAACATTTCTGGTTTATGTGTGTATTCTCTGTCTATGGCTTCATCTCTGCTGGCACTGTCCATTTCACTTACTGGCATAATGTTTATCGTCCCAAATTACATGCATGAGACATGAAAATGAAGTCTTGTGTGAGAACTAGTCACTTTATATTATTAACTTAATTTATCACATTTGTTTCATAACCTAATATTTCAAGAAAAAATATAAATGACTTAACACTCTGTAGAAATTAAAACTTTATGCCAGACTGAAGTACAAACTTGGATATAAATTCAATTCCTGCTGAACATACACCTTTACTCTTGTCATTGTGATGCATACCCAACTACAAAGTGAAGGTTCTTTTCTGTGAAACAGTAAGTTATACTCATTTTACTAAGGTTTGAAGCTCCTCTTGATGTTTCTCCATGTTTGCAATTTAAAAATTGGGTTGTTTTGAAAATCAGCCTTATGCAAACACAATTAATTAATTTATTATTATTATTTTTTTTTGTACCCAAAGTAAGTTACACTTGAGTTTTGGTTTCAAACCAACTTCTTATGTTTACCTCTTGTATCTAAACTATCTTGCTCCCATAAACGAATTATTGTGTGCCATATTCAACCAGAGTAGCTTCCTTGCACGCAGTGATTATTCTTCCTAGTGTTATATAATATTGTGTGTTCATGAGAGGAAACAGTTGTACATTCTCTTAAAGGTATCTAAATGAAGTTTATTTATATTTATTTATATATTTTGCATCCTTGTAGCTCATCATTATAATATGATACAGGATTTGTCATACATGGCCTTGCATAGATAAAAAGACAAGAAAAAATTGCAATTACATGTTGGCTAATAAACAATACTTACAAATAAAATGAAACCATACACATATCAACAATCATAAGATACTAAACCAGAATAATAAATTAATACAATTTATTTTTCATGTCAGCACTTCAGGTCACTATGATGAGGGAAATAAGCTGCTCTATTTTGAATGCTGGTGATTTAAGTATTCCTTGACAGTATAAAAATTCTAGGCAACTGACATTTTTTGAACTCTTTTTTTGAATATGTGGAGTTGCGGTATATTCTCTTAATTAAACAGGATATTAGGCTGATAAAGAGCACTATTTTGATACATGGCTTTTGTGTTAATTTCTCTGAAGATCATCTATATTTCTCAGTTTGTAGTCATGGACTTGACTTTTTAATACAGAATGTTCCTGGTGTGCCTTCAGAAAACATATACTTTTGTAAATATGGATACATGGTAGGTTCATGATTTTTAGTTCCTTGAAATAATTTTTACATGATTCTGTGTATGTTACCCTTTTAAACATTCTTATTGCCCCCTTTTGAAGCATAAATTTGTGTTTCAACAGATTGGTATTCCCCCAAAATATGATGCCATATCTTAATGTGCTACGTATGAGTGCAAAGTACAAACATACCCCTGCATCAACACTACAGGAATTTTTAAGGATGCTAAGATTATAAAAATACTGACTTAATTTTTTGTTTAACCTGTTTGTATGTTTCTCACTCTTTAAATTTTCATCTTGCTATACACCTAAAAATTAAGTATGGAGGGTTTGCTCTACCTAACACCACCCAACTTCTACTTTTAGGTTGCTTCCTAGTTTGTTTGTTATATGTCTGGAGTCTATCCCAACTGTTATTTTGTCATTCACAATTAATATATCATCCTGAAGGCATATCTTTGTTTCTTCTGCAGCTACTGTGACTCAGTCACAGAGATCAGACAGCTGTATGCATATGTTTTTAAAGTACTTTTGTCAATGTGCTTTAAGACATTCTTGAAATAAAATTGTGAACTTAAAAAATTTTGACATGAATACATTTATGTCAGAAATCAAAAACACTGAACATGATGGAATGATTTATAAAATGCAGACAACACTGTGTCATAATTCTAATCCTTAATAAACAGCGGACTCAGTGTTGTAGAGTGAATGAGTTTGAACCCCTATGTATACATTAAAAAGTTAGTTTATTGAACATCCTATTTTGATTGTTACTAATGTACACATAGTGGTGCAAAACATTTAGTCTGTAATCAGTCAAAAAAGGATGTTCAATAAACTAACCAGCACAATGCACTTTGAGCTCACCATTTATTACCAGCAATAAAATAATGTACATAAAGTTTGTTTCTTGAAATTTTCATAATCTTTCAGTCCTTTATCTAGGATAGTATTATTTTTTCTTACAATATTTCAGCTGCTAACTTTGCAGTCATCTTCAAGGTAAGTCTCTGGCAGAATTTACTGAACACAGAGTAAACTGGTACCCTTGGCAGATAGTCAGTATAAAGACAAAGTCAAAACATCAAATTAAGTGATAATTTCTTATCAATCAAAGGAAGAGGAAGAGATAGAGATATAATAAAGTCTATCACTTTTCTATCATGTGTGAGAAATTTTTCTTCAAAAATTGCTAGAATGATGAAGAGGCATTAAGTGGATGTGATCTTCTTTCCACCAGGCAAGGTGGTAACCTTTCTAGGATATGTACAAGATATTCTGCATTTATAAAAGGCAGGTATACACTCAGATGAGAGAAGTCGTGGGCTACCTCCCAATATTGTGGTGGAGCTTCTTTTGCCCAGCGTAGTGTAGCAACTCAACATGGCATGGACTCAACAAGTTGTTGTTAGTCCCCTGCAGAAATACTGAGCCATGCTGCCTTTATAGCCATTCATAATTGTGAAGGTGTTGCTGGTGCAGGATTTTGTGCATGAACTGACCTCTTGAGTACATCCCGTAAATGTTTGATGGGATTCATGTTGGGCAATCTGGGTGGCCAAATCATTCTCTTGAATTGTCCAGAATGCTCCTCAAACCAATCACAAACAATTGTGGCCTGCTGATGTGGCACATTGTCATCCATAAAAATTCCCTCATTGTTTGGGAACATAAGCCATTCATGGCTCCAAATGCTCTCCAAGTAGCTGTAGTAGTCCCTTCCATGTAAACACAGCCCACACCATTATGGAGCACCACCAGCTTGCACAGTGTTTTGTTAACAACTTTGGTCCATGGCTTCAAGGGATGTGCACCAACTGAAATCAAGACTCATCTGACTGGGCCTTAGTTTTCCTGTCATCTAGGGTCCAACTGATATGGTCATAAGCCCAGAAGAGGTGCTGCAAGTCATGTTTTGCTGTTAGCAAAGGCATTCACATTGGGTGTCTGCTGCCATAGCCCATTAACCCCAGATTTTGCCACACTGTGATAACGGATATGTTCGTTGGATGTACCACACTGATTTCTGTAGCTGTTTCATGCAGTGTTGCTTGTCTGTTAGCACTGACAACTCTATGCAAATGCTGCTGCTCTTGGTCATTAAGTGAAGGCCATTAGCCAATGTGTTGTACATGGTGAGAGGTATTCTTGGCACACTCTTAACGGTGTTGATCTTCGGAATATTTAATTCCCTAATGATTTCTGAAACGGAATGTCCCATGCATCTAGCTCCAATTACTTACCATTCCATGTTCAGAGTCTATTAATTCCTGTCTTCTGGCCATAATCACATAGAAAACCTGTTAACATGAATCACCTGAGTACAAATGACAGCTCCACCTTTTGTTGTTTTAAACCTTGTGTACATGATACTACTGCCATCTGTCTATGTACATAATGCTATCTCATGACTTTTGACACCTCAGTGTATATGAAATTCCTTGTTAGATTAGTAAAGGGTACATAGGACAAACAATATGTACTGTACAAGAATGGTAAATTGAACACCCATGACATGCTCACCTTCTACAGCCCAACAAATCAGCAGTGACTGACCATTGCATTGCCACTGGCCACTCCATAGATTACAGGAAAGTCAAGATACTGCCCACAGCTTCCTCCTATTGCAATTTAGTGATCAAAGAAGCTGTGGGAATACAATATGCAAACAACCTGCTCATCCAAGATCAGGGTTTCTTGCTCAACAAATCATGGAAGCCACACATTTCGTGTATGGACTCTCCAAGGAATTATTATTCTAAAGCTTCACAGACTGGCATTCCTAACATATGCCATACATTTTAATAATCAACCACATAAATTGTAAGCATCATGGATTTGCTGATTCTGTACTTGGTTTGTTTCACTCATAGACACATAAAATTGTGTCTGTTACTGACATTCTTGTTGCAAACAATGCTATCTGTAACACACGAACATTGACTCCACAGTATTGCATCAAGTAGTTTAAATTCTGCCAGTGACTCACTTTGAAGATGGCTGTAGAATTGTATGCAAAAATACTGGAATAAGACATTATATTATTCCAGTTTCATGCCTGAAAGGTGAAAGGTGATGAAACAAACTACATAAAGACTGCTAGTACATAAGTAGCAGTGTACTGTTAAAATAATGTAGCCTCCATAATTGCTGATATTGCTTTTATGGGCATAAGGCCATAGTCCAATGCTTAATTCCATGTCTAATGTTTCATCTCCCAATGCTGCAGACATAATCAGAGGCCTTAACAAACTCAGATAGCAGTTACAGTCTCAAATAAGCTCAGCAAGCCACCAGCTTGCTAAGCTTGTTCAAGACTGTAACTGCTTTCTGAGTTATTTATAGCCTCTGATGATATATCAGCAATTATGCAATTACTATCCATGAGAGCCTGCATTCTATGAATATATTCTCTAGTTTTTGGAGTTATTAAACACATTAGACACATCCACACAGTGAGGGAATAGTATGATGTAGGCCTAATATAGTTTTTGTTCTTAAATAATGTTTTAAAATTGTATTAGACATGTCAAGATGCAAAGAAGAATACATAAGCATATTACATATGTAACTGGACTATGCTTACATTGAAATATTATTAAAACACACACACACACACACACACACACACACACACACACACACACACACACAGCCTGATTTTAACTACTCCATTCACTCCACTTCTTTATTGTTTCCATGCAAGAATCACTTTTACACCCTGCAGCATACTAGAATGAAACATTTTTACTAAAACTACTTCACCAATTCTTACTTACTTCATATCAGTGAGATACAAAGAAAATGTATGTACTACAGGATCCATTTATTGATATTTCCCATAGTATTGCCTTTAATTTGATAAAACATTCCCTTCATAAAGAATAACAATTGTAGCAAAACATACTATTTTTTTAAGTACACATTTTTGACTAAAATACTGCTTTTTATTTCTTACTCTTACTACAACTATCTCATTTCAGTTCAAATACTTTTCAGTTATATACAGAACTATGTTTGTGATTAACAAACATCTGATATGTTTTAAATGAAAATGATGAACTGATGATGTGCTTGGCTCCTGAACAGTTTTTTTTTTTTTTTTTTTTAATGCTGAGTGTACATTTGTACCTGTAGTTTTCTTTGGATGATGAATGTTATGTTTATGGAACATATTTGTATTTACTGAATTATTTTATATGAGTGTAACTGAGTAGATCCAATAACACCAAGCTGTTTAATAAGTATGCAACACTTTTTTCTGAAACCAGGTTGGTTTTATTCAGGGCTCCGATACTCCACATTATTCCCCACTCAGCTACAAAACCCTATTTTTCAACATAATCTCCATTCAATGCAATGGCCTTATGTCATCTTACTGGGAGAGCCTATATGCCCATGTGGTACCACTCTACTGGTCGACATCAGAGCCAGTGCCCTGTTGCATCAACAGCACCCCATGGAGTGCATTTTCAGCAGCCCAAACAGATGAAAGTTGGAAGGTGCAAGATCCACGGCATAGGGTGGATGAGTAAGAACAATCCAAAAAAGTTTTGTGGGCTCCTCTCAGGTGCACAGTGTTGTGTGGGGCCTTGCATTGTCATAGAGAAGGAGAAATTTGTTTACAGTTTTTTAGTGTCAAACACAGTGAAGTCATTTCTTCAGTTTCCTGGGGATAGCAAAATACATTTCAGAGTTGATCTTTGTACCATGAGGGAGGATATAAACAGAGTAACCCCTTGAGAGGCGCAGAATACTGCCACATGACATTACCACCTGAGTTTACAGCTTCGAACTTTTGCTTTGGAGGAGAGGTTGTGTTGTGCCACTCCATGGATTGGTATTTTGTTTCTGGTTCAAAGTGATGAACCCATGTTTCATTGGCTGTGATGATGTTTGACAAAAAATTGTACAATCAGGCTTGTAACACAGAAACAATTCCACACAGATCGTCCTTCATTGCTTTTATGGTTTTCTGTTAGGCACAGAGGAATCCAGCAGGCATACACACCTTTGAGAACCACAACTGGTGGACGAGTGTTCCAGCACTACCAACAGAGATGTCCAGTTGTGCAGCAAGATGTTTGATTGTCATTTATTGACTGCCTTGGAATGCACTTCCATTACTGATGACATTTTGAAGGCTGTGCATAGCCCCACCACCTATCATGAAACTATAGGTCGTGAAATCAGAATATTCCATTATGTCCCACAACAAATTCTGCATTTTTTTCAGCTGAAATTGGCCAATAAAACTGTTGCATTACTTATTGAACGTCCTTGTACATTTGGCAGCAAGTAAATACCAATGTGAGTAACCCTCTCTTCAAAAAGACACACACCTGTAGAAACTTATTTCATTATAATGCTCCTGAGTTTCTCTGGAAATATTAATCATGTGTTGGGAGGGATGTTTATAGCTACAAATAAACAAAAAGGCCACCTGAATACACGGTGCAGTTTTGTTCACAAAACAAGAAACACTACAGATCAGTCATTAAAACACTCCTTCAGCATAGGCTTATATGGATGACACTGCCAATTTATCGATACTGAAACTCCCTGGACACTGTCGAGAGTCAACCTTAGTATTGCGTGTACTGCATAACATAATATCAGTGTTGATCAATTGAAATGCTGCTTCTGCCAAAAAATAAGGTCTTTATTTCTTATTTATGTTGCTGCATGATGACTTCCTACTACACACAAGCATGTGCTACACTTGCCTGATGGAATTCCTCCACACTTTATGTAAATCATTTGTTCACTTACGCATACCACATGCATAATCAGACAAGCTGCACATGTGGAACACGTGAATGTCTCCTTGGAATGCAATGGATTATTATGAATGGGGTACATTAAAAACAAAACTTGATCATATCAATTTGTTTCACCACATGAATCAGAACAACATACATCTTGTGCTTTTCATTGTGTCCTTCAAGGCTTACAGTGACTATATGTTCATTATCTGGTCAATATTAAAGTGTTATACATTGCAGCAGTAATGAATTTTGGTGCTCTGTAACTTAGACCATGTGGTTTACCCAATGTGTATATAGTCAACAAATTTCTTACTTCACTATGCTGTTCAGTTCACTTGCAATATCTTACAGTGGGACCCCATGCATAAAATACTCCAGAAATATAGATTATTACTTTCATCTAAAGTGGATCATGGATTTTATTTGTTTCAGGGTTAAAATAATGGCATTCTTAAGTTCCAGCTTTGTCTTGCTTTTTCTTTTTTCATTTTATTTCAGTACTTTTTCTTATATGTTTCAGGATAACTAACATACAAATTTCAGTATTTGTGTATACTTGACTAATGCTACTGTTATTTTTAAAATGATATGAAGCTTCATGTTTCTTAGGGATTGTACCTTATTGCTGAAACTTGTTGTATAAAACAGTTGTAAATTATTGTATGTAAGACATTATTTGTGAATGCTAAAATCCAGTTTAAAAATTCTATAATTCATTATGACCATATCATTGTTAGGCTTTCTTTATTTGGCTGTATGACAGAGGGTCCCCCAAGCATATGATTGTAAGTTTTATTCATACCTAAAAGCTATGAAGAAATATAAGTTCTATGAAATTTAAATATTTAAAAATATAAGCATATCATTTTAATAGAATTCATTCAGGAGTAAGACATTGTGATGTCGGGTTAATTTAATTAAAGGTGATGAAGTATTGGATGCTGGTGTGTATGGGAAACCCACACATGCTCAACATGTCTACTTGCCATATTATGAGGGGCAAGCACTGCTGACGCGTAAGTTTCTTTTCTCCCATTCACTTCACTGGGAAACTTTTATCAGAGATTCATAGGGTTTCTCTTGGTCAGTGGGCTAGTAGAAGTGTATGAAAGAAATAAATGCATTGTGGAGATCCAGTGTGACTTTTGATTGCTTCCATGAACTTCATAAACTGGGATGGCATTTCATATGCATGTACACACTTTTTTTTTTTATTGCAGTGTATGTTTCTATGTCTGCTTATAATGCTAGGATATTACTTTCATAAATGTTATAGTCCAGTAAATGGGCTAATTTTTGCAATTTTCAAAATACTTTTGCAATAATTTCCTTGCCAGTTTGTAATAAATCATTACTGCTATTAAACTTTCTTTGCAGTATTTTGGCATAACAAGACGACTTGCTTTGGCAACAAAATGAATATGTAATTTAATTTGTGTTTGCTACAAAGTCCAACTGTGTTTAAATGTATAAACAAAGCTATTCTGTGCAAGTGTAGCCAAATCATTTGTCTGAGATACTAAAGCTTGCATTTTACACAATTATTTGCTACTTTTTTGTCATTTTTCATAATTTTGCCTCACGATGCACTATAATAAGCCGTATTCAACATTTTTTAAACATTTGTTTATGTAGATAGCATGGCCTAATTTAATCACCAACATCTTCCATATAAGAGGAACTGCAGAATGATTGAATTTGCTACATGACATCTACACATAGCAGCAATAGCTTGATAGTTATTTCTGTGTCCAAAATTCACTAGTGAAAGAGCTATAGATATAGTTTTCCCTCTTCAAACTATGATCTTTAGATTTGTCAGTTTAGGCTTTTTCTTAGTATCACAATTTTATGGCTTTGACAGTATTCTTTATGAGTAGGTAACTTCCATTTAAAAACTGTAGCTGTGTAAATATACCTTGAAACCAATCAAAGCTATTGATCACCTTACTTTCAGTAATAGACTGTGGGGAAATACTTGAACAGTTATGAAAAATTCTGCAACTTTTGATGTTCTTTTGCCATTTCAACAATACACTGATCTATGAGGAGTGAAGAATCAGCAGATCTTTGAAGAGAGAAACAATCATATTGAAGGATAGTGGATGGAAAAAGGGGCTGGGTGGAAGGGAGCTAAAGACAGTCAATAGATTCTCCCATTATTCATGGTGTTCCCAATTTGAAAATGGATTCTAGCCTTAGTACACAGCAGTAGACGCTATGACTTTTTGGGCTCTCTCAACTAGTGCTACCTCAGAAGATTTGTAAAGGTTGTAGTTTTACACTTTCTGTAATGCATTTTTGATGTTATAAGATGCTACAAAAGCACATTATGCTCACTATGTCTACACCTTCTTGGCAGTGAGCCAGGAAATCGGTCTTCTTCACCTTTCATTTACCAAATGGGCTTATAATCATTCTGAAAATGTTGTATTATTCTTCCCCAATAATGAGTAATGATGAACTCTGTTGACAAAAATGAAAGCAGATTGCTTGACTGTGTCAGAGGATTGCATCAAACACATCTTTCAGTTGATTTTGTGACAAGTAAGAAGCTCAAATTACAGCTCATGATATCTTCAGAAAATACCAATGAACTGAGTGCTCTGCACTTTATTTATTTACTTGTATGACTATGGTACAAGTTTTTCTCCTGAAAACTTTCACGGATCTGTACTATTTGTCCAGAAATTTTCTTTGGGGACCATGTATATAATGACTATGTTGCTCATATTGGAATGGCATTTATAGGATCTTATATTAGTTTGATATGGAACGGAACATAAGAAAATCTGGATCTCTTCATTGCGTTCAAGTAACAGTCATTTAAGAGGCCATACTCACAGTTCAGGGAAGTGTCACATTAGGAAATTATTATATTAAATTCCTCAAAATATAATTAGTTACTGAGTCTTACATTCCATGGATCATTTGCATTATAAATTTCAATGATGTGGAATAAGTCATTTTACATGCAAATAACAAATTAATTTGTACATATGGCTACATGCTGACAACTTTTCCTTTCTTTTAATATATAGATGTGAGTTAGTAGTTCGTACCCACCACCTTTTACCCTTTACAACAATAGACATTCTTCTATTGAGTAGAAGGTGTTACAGTTTGTTGCAGTTTGTTTCAAATCTTATTTTGTTGTCTGTCAGACATTTTATATCACTGAGCAAGTGATCAAACATTGTTGTTGCAGCATTGTGTACCCCATTTTCACTAGAGACAACCTTAATTTGAAGTAATGAATGTCATTTCATCTTCTCATAGTGTAATTATGTACATCATTGTTCCTTTCAAACTGTAGTGGATATTTACAGCAAAACTCATGAAGCAATAAATATACTGTGATGCTGTAGTCAAAATTTGTAACTTCTTACACAGATGTCTTCAATATTAACATGGGTGAACACACATGTTGTTCTTTCAGTACATTTTTGAGCAATGAATACTTTCTCTCTGAAAGATGAGTTATGACATTACTGAATGAAAATATGAAGAATATGTAAACTTTCTGATACATCTCACCTCAAGGTTCTCAATGTTTCTAAATGCAAATTTGCCTGGACTATGTTGTTCTAGGAGTTCCAAAATGTACTTTTTCCAGTTTAAATTTACATCAATATGGACATGTGAACATTTTGATGTTTCCACCCTAATTATTATTTCCATACCATGTGTTACACAATTTATTGTTGTACTACCTCTAGATGTGAGAGCTGAAGATGTCTTTTTGAAACTGAAAGTGAGTTCACTTGCACAAAACCAGTCAATGATACTTCTAAGAACATTGTTTACCATTACTTCTTCTGCTGTATGAATGCTAGGAATGATTATAACATTAGTGTCATTTGAAAAAAGTACTCATTCACTCATTGTATATTAGATAGAATATCATTTACATACTTGAGGAACAATAGCTGATGCAAGATTGAGCCATGGGGAATCCCATACTTGATTTCTTCCAAGTCAGAAAAATTTCCCCCCCATTACATTGGTTTAATTACTAAGTACGACTTTCTGCACTCTTTTGGTTGTGTATGACATTATCCATTGGTTGTTTATACTGTCAGTTCCACAGAACTTCAGTTTATATACTGTGTTTCACACAGTAAAATGGCTTAGATAGGTTGCACAAAATGCCAACCAGTGCTATTTTGTTATTTCATACTTGTAAAATATGGTTGAGTGAACATGGGAATGGCATTCTCAGTTGAGCAACTCTTCTGAAATCCACGCTGTCATTTACTGAGGATATTATTGTTGCTCTGGTGGGATACTCTTCTAGAATGATTCAGATTTTAAAAATTTTTTGAAGAATTATCTCAGTAGTGAAACGGACTGCTAATTATTGACATATTTCATATCACCTTTCTTATAGAGAGGTTTAACAATGGCATATTTCAGTCTTTCTGGAAAAATGCCTTGAGTAAGTGATGCATTGCATATTTCATATAAGACCAGGTTTATTATATCGAAACAAATCTTTAGCAATCTGTTGGAGTTTTTATTTTTGAGACAATATACAGTTTTCTTAATTTCAGAAGGAGAAGTTGGTGATACATTCACGTGATTGAAGTTCATGATAGTTCTTTTTTCAACATACTGCTCTGATTTTTCTCTTGAACTTTTGTCTCTATATTTTCTACTACATTTAAGAAATGTTTACTAAACATATCTGTTACTTGTGTTTGATTATTTAAGGCCTTTCCACTTAATTCAGCAGTAATGTTCTTTGGCTTGTTGTCCCATCTTTCATTTGATTGCCTTCTATATTGGGAATGATATTCCATGGATCAGGTAAAGAGATTCTATAAAGTAGTTTTTAAAAATTTTCCTCTAGATTATGCCACCATACTTGGAAAACATATAATTCAGTATCATTAGATGTGTGTCACAGTGAGCAAAAACAGTATATTTCAGTCTTTTCAGTTGTGTTTATGTATAAGGAAATAATATTTGGGTAATGAAAATGATGCAGATGACTATAGTGAAGAACGCTTTTTGTGGCATAACATTTGAGGATATTCACATCTGCGGTATTGTTTCACTGTAAGTGTTAACTGCTATTTGTAGTGTAAAGTTTTACAGATGCTAACGTGCCAGGAAGGGGGGTTATAATTGTTACATCCCGCTCCTGACACCAATTGTAAAGTTAGGGGAAGTTTACAAGGGACTTCTGCAACCGATGTAAATGTATAGCTTGGCAGGGAAGGGGGAAGAAGGCTGTTAAATATGCCTCATGGCGGCAGTGTACGGAAGGTCGAGCAGTCAGGATTTGATAGTGGGCATCCAGGGCTGCGTTAAA
This sequence comes from Schistocerca serialis cubense, assembly GCF_023864345.2. NCBI lineage: Eukaryota > Metazoa > Arthropoda > Insecta > Orthoptera > Acrididae > Schistocerca > Schistocerca serialis. Next base: position 841,857,283 of record NC_064640.1, on the reverse strand, counting down.
TGACAAAACAGGAAATTAAGTACAATGAACAGGATGTATTACAATATACAGAGTACAAAGGGCATGCCTAGCGTCAGAAGTTAGCAGGTTTAGGCCACTCTAGGAGGTCGAATAATTAATTAAAATGGGCAACGGAAGGGGAAGTGGTTCATGTTAACTTACGGTGGTGACCAGCCTCCGGCTCTGCCTACCAAAAAGATGTCTGTTCTGCTCGAGGTCTGGATTACAAGAGAGTGAAGCAAGTGTGTTCTGCTCCGCAGGACGCTCCGGCGTCCACACACATGATCGGTATCCCGCGCACGCTATTGGCTAAAATCAATGGCGTGAATTTGCTAGCAGTTTCAGCAGAGGGTTCAAGGTGTCTCCTGTCAGCAGCTTTAACTGGACAGAACCACCTCGGTTTTGAAAGGCAAGCGACTTGTGTCACGTAGGCATGGCGTGAATTACTCTGGGAGAAAACTTGTAAAGATTCCACTCGGCCTTTGAAATAAATTTCTTAAACCAATTCTCTAAAATATTCATTGACTGGCTGCCATCCTGTACAGTAGTCATGGAGGAACATATACTCAATTACTATTGGTACATGGCTCCACTTTTACAAGTGATCATTCACCATTAATGCTTCAAAAAATGTAATGGCAAAATGATACATCTAATTTATATGAGGTGGTTGCTTACGAGCAGAATTTTTAATTAATTGAGTGATTAATTATGATTCATAGATATTATCATGAAGAAGAGTCTTCGGCGATGTTATTTACTTACAGTTGTAAAGTAAATAGTAAAATTGTTTTTAGAAGAGTCTCAGTACATTTCTGTCTCCTCTGACAGATGCAGCAGTGAATTTTGCACTGGTGCTTTACTTACAGCTCAAATACATTGGTGAAATACTAAGTAGCTAAATCAGTTTTCTTAAATGTGTCTTAGATGAGTCTTTGGACACATGGTGCCACAAAATTTAAGCATGCTGATGGTATGCTTCATTCAGTTGCCCAGTCTGCCAATTTGAATCACAGCTATGGATTCATACTTTCAGAATGTCACCACAGATGGAGCTGAGTCAAAGAAATTCATGAACCATTTAGACAGACCACTTTGCCACCATTGTACTTCAGTTTGGAATTTTAGTCACCTCTGTTTTTGATGCATTATTGTAACCCACACCACTGTTAAGCTGTCTGAATGTTACTATTGTGTGTATCTGACTATACCTGTATTGTTGCATATTTATCTGTTGCTAGGACAATTACGTGTTTTCCCTCTCAAAAGATATGAATGCCTTGAGTTTTTCTATGGAGATGTTACTCCTTGCCACATTAGCTTTGTAGAAAACTCTGCAGGTCTTCCTTTTCTTACTTCTTTCTAAACTTCAGATTGAAGTTTAGGAACAGCTTGCTTGACACTGCTGATAATCTCATGTTTACATAACATTCTCTGAACTCATGCAACATTGAGGCCTTGTGGCAGCATGGGTGTTGTTGTCTCATCCAGTTTCTTCACCATCAAATTGACCATTGTCCTTGAATTGTGAGTCTCACTGTTCTGTCAGTGTGAGATAGTCAATGCACCTTGTCAAAGTGTTTCACAGTAGATTTTTGGTTGTAGAGGTTCCTAGTTGCAGTGTTTCCACACACCCACTCCTGAGTCTTGGCTGAAAGAATGGAGAACAGGGGCAGATGGCAAGTGAGCGGGGTTTGTGCATTTTTGTAAAGCTCTTGCCTTCTACTCTATAGTTGCTCCCACATTATGGCCTAACTGTATTATGACACTGAGCAAACTGTGGTAGAGTGATGCTACTTCAACATAGCTGTAAGAAAGTGAGTCTGCTGAGCAATCTTGCTTTCTTGATTAATTACTTTTGCAGTATCCTGAACTTACATTTTACACTGAAGTGCCAAAGAAATTGATACACTTGCCTAATATCGTATAGGGCCCAAGTGAGCACGCAGAAGTGCTGCAGCACGATGTGGTATGGGCTTGACTAATGTCTGAAGTAGTGCTGGAGGGAATTGACACCATTAATCCTGCAGGGCAGTCCATAAATCGGTAAGAGTATGAGGGGGAGGAGATCTCTTCTGAACAGCATGTCGCAAGGCATCCCAGACATGCTCAATACTGTTCATATCTGGGGAGTCTGGTGGCCTGCGGAAGTGTTTAAAATCAGAAGAGTGTTTCTGTAGCTGCTTTGTAGCAATTCTGGATGTTTGGGATGTCACACTGTCCTGCTAGAGTTGTTCAAGTCTGTCATAATGCACAATAGACATGAATGGATGCAGGTGATCAGACAGGATGCTTACATACATGTCACCTGTCAGAGTCATTCTAGATGTATCAGGGGTCCCATATCACTTCAACTGCACATACCCCACACCATTACAGAGCCACCACTAATTGAATAGTCCCCTGCTGTCATGTAGGGTCCATGGATTCATGAGGTTGTCACCATACCTGTACATGTCAATCCACTTGAAATTTGAAACAAGACTCGTCCGACCAGGCAACATTTTTCCAGTCATCAACAGTCCAATGTCAGTGTTGATGGGTCCAGACTAGGTGTACAGCTTTGTGTCATGCAGTCATTGAGGGTACACAAGTGGGCCTTCAGCTCCAAAAGCCCATATTGATGATGTTTCATTGAATGGTTTACATACTGACACTTGTTGATGGTTCAGCACTGAAATCTGCAACAATTTGTGGAAGGGTTGCACCTCTGTCTCTCTAAATTATTCCCTTCAGTTGTTGTCCATCCCATTCTTGCAGGATCTTTTTCTGGCCACAACTTTGTCGGAGATTTTATGTTTTACCGGATTCTGGATATTCATGGTACATTCATGAAATGGTCATATGGGAAAATTCCCACCTCATCACTACCTCAGAGATGGAGTGTCCCATCATTCATGTGCCAACTCTAACACCATGTTCAAACTCATTTAAATCTTGATAACTTGCCATTGTAGCAGCAGTTACCAATCTAGCAACTGCACCAGACAGTTATTGCATTATATAGGTGTTGCCGACCACAGTGCCATATTCTGTATGTTTACATATTTCTGTATTTGAATACACATGTGTATACCAGTTTCTTTGGTGCTTCAGTGTATTTTCTCCTTGCAGATGTGAACTGTATGACAACTGAAGTTTTCTAAATGAATTTCACTGGATTTAACCTTCTCGGGTTGTCAGCCAAGTGACAATATTATCATGAAGCAATGTTTCAGTGAGTTTCCAACTCATCAGCTTCAAGAGAAGTTATGGTGCTATTGTAGAATGTGAATTTCTAGAGCTACTGCACTACAGTCTCCTTTTCTGAGGAAGCATAAGGCAGGCCAACTGTTTGCCTTCAGAAGAGAGCATGTTTTCTTTGTTTTTTCTATTGTTATTCAACTGGCTATTTGTTTGTTCCTCCTTTCGTTATGTCCATCATTTCTACAAGGTTTTTCCCTTGTTTTCAATAATGTAATTTTCCTCCTCAGCATTCATCCATTTCTTCTTTGGCTTTTTAAATACTTACAGAAGTTAACATTCACTAGGTTAAGAGTATGTCACTACACATTATTCATTTTTTCTGAAAAAAAACCCTGAACTGTGAGTGTAATACAGGTAGCTACATACATTATGAACTGGCTTTTGTGGTGCAAGCTTTTTGTTAGTAAGAATTTGATACAAGGGCTAGAGGTCAGGAAGATGGTTAGCAAAGACATGCTGTTTTCTGATTGTAATTTCCACTACTTTTGTTTGTGAAAGCACTTAAATCTTTGAAGTAATCTTCAGGTTGGTTTAGGTTTTTCTCACTTCCCCACAAACATAATAAAAGAAACTTAGGTCCTTTTGTTATTTTCAAGCACAACTGTTCTTGTTGGGCAGTATGTTGATAGGGACAACGAATATTTTACCAGAATGTTTCAAAATACTATTCTGATGTTCAAACTGAAATATAGCATAAAATTCAATGAACACTATTGACATACAATTAATTATATATCCCAGATTTAAAAAAAAAAAAAAACTTTGTTCCTATTGGCCTTTTATAACAGTTGTTAGCCTTTAGTTGTTGAAAAAGACTTCTTTCATGCAACAAGCTCTATCATTGTAATACCGTATTAGTAATTAGATTATCATTGTGCATCATGCAGCATTTGTGTTTTTCAGGAATCACATTTTGGGTAGCATAGCTTCAACTGTGTTGGGAGCTTCCCAAAAAATATTAAAATACAGCTCCCCATCAGGATTGATGTCAGAATGCTCAAAATCATAACTGCATGTCCTAAGTATTAGTCATCTCAGCCTTAACCTTTTATAAATAATATTAACTTCAAATGAATTTTGAAATTACAGAATTTCTTTGTATTCTCTGTCTTCTATTTTCCCATTTCAGGAACTTTCCAAGTAAATTTTGCTGCTTTACAAAATAATTAGTGTGCTCTTTCCACGTAGTCTCTTGTAAGCTATGTTAATTTTTATCACCATATAATAAACAAGTGTCCTCATGAAGGTGTGAATAGACAGACACAAACAAACATTGCTCAAGTAAGGTAGATTCATGCAGAATAATGCCCAGATTTGATATACTGTTTATTAATTGCAAGTGATTGTGTCCCATAGCTAGGAGAGCTCTTTTTAAAATTTGATGAGTATTAAGTGAGAAATTAATCACCTTCCTAATATGTAATTCTTGATATATTTGATAGTTTTAGGATATTTGTGCAATTATTTATTGTGACTACTCCTCCACAAAAAGTAAGACAGTACATGATGTGCTACTTAAAATTAACTAATAAAGATATGTCACAGAGTTATCAATCTTTTGTTGGCATTTACAAGAGGTATTGCCTTGATATGTTCACATACATCTTTCATAATGAACCCATAGTGGCTTTACAAACCCTCCTGACCAACCCCCCCCCCCCTTTATTGCCCACTGACCTCCCCCATTCCTCCTCCCCAAAAAAAATTAAGTCTTGTTTGTGGTCACTGAAATATTATTGTATTAAGGTATAGTAATGTAAAGCTGTTCTGGTGTATTTTAGAGAATTTTTGCATAAACAGTACTGAATAAATATATTAGGTCTTTTATATAATGTAGTGCTTTATATTTTTAGCTCCAGTATATTAAACTGCTACAGAATCATTATTACGTAATAGTACATGTGCAAAAGTAACTTTTATAAGTGATCAGTGTGAAGCAGTGTTATGAGAGTATACTTTGCTTGTCCTATACTGGCTACATATCTGGCATAATATCATTGACTTTTTTTAACGACAACATTATTTTCCTTTCACAAGTTTCTCATAAAAGTTTTGTTGTTACTGTGGATAACAATCCATTGTTCTTAAAATATTTTCTGAAACAGTTGTCTTCTTTATTAGTAATGACTCCATCAAACGCCTGTGTTGATAAATGAAACTAATCAATTATTGGCAATATAATTTAAATGGATAGATAAGAAATCTATCCCCCAGGTGGCCACAGGAGAACAGACACAGACAAAAGGGTTTAACTTTTACAAGCTTTCGGAGCCAGTGGCTCCTTCTTCTGGCAGAAGAGTTGAAGGAGAAGGAAGAGGGGTGAACGAAAAGGACTAGAGTGGCTTATGGAAAGGGGCGCAGTTCCAAAAGGTCACCCATAACAATGGGTCAGGGGAGACTTAGCAGACAGGATGAGAAGGAAAGAAAACAATTGGTCTTTCCTTCTCATCCCGCCTGGTTCGTCTGCCCTGACCAGGGGTTCTGGGTGACTTTTCAGAATTGTACCCCTTTTGTCTTTCCTTCTCACTCTGTCCTGTAAGTCTCCCCTGACCCAGGGTTCTGGATGACTTTTCTGAACTGTAACCCTTTTCCTAGGTCTCTCTAGTCATTTTCCTTCACCCCTCTTCCTTCCTCTTCAACTCTTCTGCCAGAATAAGGAGCCACTGGCTCCAAAACCTTGTAAAAGTTAAACCCTTTTGTGCACATGTTCCCCTGCCATTGCTTGGTGAATATATTTTTTATCTATCCATTTACATTATAAAGACTTGTGTAGAGTATGTGCACCTCAATTTACTTCATTCTCATATTTGCTTAACTTAAAAACTGATTTTTACCTATCACAAAATGTAATGATTGACTCATAGTCTATTGAGAACATTATTCACATTCTCTGGACATTACACAGTGGGATTAAAGTTGCATACCCATGGAGCATACCGTGTGATTTATGGGGCTGGTTAAAGATAAAAACATATCGGAGTACAAGGCTTGCTCATCAAGAAAATCATGTTTACAGCTTTTCTCCTCACCACATCATTCTTTCTTTTCTGTGTAACAGCTCTATGCTTTTTTATAACAGCTTTGTGCTTTTTATACAGCATCCATGAAAGAGAGAAAGATATTTAACCAATTGTAATAAATTACAGATTCAGGCTTTTATAATTCAGAATGCTTATTTAAAATGCTCACTTATCCATTGGCCCTCTCTTCTCCTTTCACTGTAAGAGGCCTCAATGAGCAGACATCTGCTTGTGTCTGTATATGTGTGGATGGATATGTGTGTGTGTGCGAGTGCATACCCGTCCTTTTTTCCCCCCTAAGGTAAGTCTTTCCGCTCCCGGGATTGGAATGACTCCTTACCCTCTCACTTAAAACCCACTTCCTTTCGTCTTTCCCTCTCCTTCCCTCTTTCCTGATGAGGCAACAGTTTGTTGCGAAAGCTTGAATTTTGTGTGTATGTATGTGTCTGTTCGTGTTTCTATCGACCTGCCAGCACTTTCGTATGGTAAGTCACATCTCTTTGTTTATATAGACACACACACACACACACACACACACATCAGTTAGATCTTGTAACATCACTGCATTTGTGATCAAAGATTTTTTTGTAGCTGACTACTTCCCTTCTTTTTATGCAATACTGTGATTCAGTGAATGTTTGAACTGCAGTTTATTGTGGCAACAAATTTCAAAAGAGGTTTTATCTATTGTTGGCAATATTCCCAAATGTTTGAAGAGCTGTCTACAAAAGATTCTAGAGTGGATACTATATATTTTCCTTATCACACATTTCTACTCAGCTCTTTACAACTCTTCCAAGAGTCCTCATTGATACAACAACACATATCAGCTCTCTCTGGACATCTATTGCCTTATACGACACCTTCATTTAATAAAAGCAACCGATAAATCACGTCTAGTATTTTTCCTGAATTACTCGTAGAGTATTTAATGTAATTGTTTCGAGGTTTGAATATCCCACCCTTTCTGATAGTTTCTCAGGGTTGCAATGTATGCATTGGTGTGTACACCTTCATCTTGATATAAGGGACGATCAAGAATTTTCCATCTCAGGGCATTGCTACAGTGTATATGCAACATAGTGTGACTTTAATGTGAGTATATAAGCAGTTACATGTAGGTAAGGTATTAGCGTGGCATTCATGTCTTTCTGACATGTGTGCAGTAAATGCAGAAATGTGAATTGTGACGACGTTGTTATTTCCAAATGCGTCCAAACAGGACCGATGTGCTGTTATTCTTTTCTCAACTGCCAAAGGACAGACACTGGAAGATGATCTTCAGAGAGTGAAGATGAGGCAACACATATGTTGAAACCTGTGATCAGGAGTGCTGCTGCTTTGTGGTAATGCATGTCCCCATATAGCAAATGTCGTAAAGCGGAAGTTACACCAACTTGGTGGGAGATACATGAGCACCCACTCTGTACTCCTGATCTCTCCCTGGGTGATTATCGCACCTTCTATCCCTTAAAGCAGACCTTGAAGGATGGACAGGTCCTTTCAGACGAGGATGTGCAGTACATACTTAACGATCTTCTTAAAGCAGCTGGACACGGGGTTTTACCAAACAGCTATCTTCGACATGGTGGATCAGTGGGATGATTGCTTCAATGCTTGTGGCACTTTTTCCTGATTGGCATACTGATTCTTGACTGAACAGCATTCAAAAAGAAACTTTTTGATCACCCCCTGTAACAACCACATGAAATACGGGCAAAAATATGATAAGAACATTGAAATTTCTCTAGCTGTGGCAACTGCACTCACATAACAGTGTTATGATCATCGTTCAGCAATACAATACCATAATTGTAGCTATACAAACTGATTGATAGTGATTACTTTAAATGATTGAGTAATACATTTCTTCTGTCACTTTTTAAATGCCAGAAATTACTGCTCAAGAATTTTTGCTTTATGTTGTTGTACTATACCTAACTCAACAATTTTTTTTATTATTTTTAGGTGAAGATACAATGCTCAGTGATCAGCCTTACAGATACCTGACAGTAGATGAAATGAAAAGCCTTGGAGATGATTCACTGCCAATTGATGTTACAAGGGATGAAAGAATCGATTCCAATAGAGAATGTATGGGTATGTTTGTAGATATGTAGTTGTTTTGATCTGTGTAAATGACATTACACATCAGTTAACACAATTTGTACTTCTCTCTTCAGCTCCACCAACAGCAGTTGATGATACTATCAGCCCACAACATGCCAAAGAAACATACACTCCATTTGTAACAAATTATGCACCAGACAATGTGGATATTAATAGGCATCCCGTTCATGTTGGGTAAGCCACAATCACATTTTTACCAGAATTCTGTTTCTAAAGATCAGAAAAAATTTCTTGACTGACAAGTTTCCATTATTCTTGACTGACTGTTTTCTCTCTTATCTGTTTTTGATAAGCAACAAATCCTGTATACAATTTTACTAGAAATGAATTAACATTTTCATAATAGTAAGACAGCAATTTATTTCCAAACAATACAGTGAATTTCATGTAAATGGTATTCTCCAGATGGATTACAGAACAGGACTGCTGAAATGTTGAAGAATATAAAAGAAGCAATGAGAAACTGTGTTTTCTTAAAGCATAAAGCAGAAAATCTGGAGTTTATGGCTATTAAAAGAAGAATGCTAATTCTATAAATAAGATATAATTTTTGTAATTTTTGCAGAGTTAACAATGGTCATATGCTGTGAACAATGGCCAAAGCTACCAGCTACCTTGGCTCAGCATGTTGATTAAAAGAAGGGTGGTAAAGACTGTCTGCAAGAAATCATTTCACACTGACATCCTAATCTCTAGAGTTCACACATTGTCAGACAGGACCAGAGGGGAGAGGGTGTGGGAGGGGTGGTTACCACAGAATTACAAGTAGTTTTCCAAATTAATGGTTATTTAAAAAGGAAAACTGTACAGGCATTGCACCATCACTCAACAACACCTATGAAGGAGCTCAAGATGAAGGAAGGAAGTAAAAGTTGTGCATGTCTGCCCAATGTTGTTTCAATTTCTGGAAATAGTAGTTCTGTTCCATGGAAACATGGAATTCCATGTATATCAGACCTGTCAGCAAAGATAAAAATTTCTCTTCAAAAAATTAAAGACCACTAATTTTAGTCCTCTTATATCTGGACTTCCATTGTCAGTACCATCCCAAAGTCACATTATACATGAGACAGATCCTTAAAACAGTCACGTAGAATGTCAAACACTCCAGGTAGGAATATCAACCCCTTGACACAAGGATCATATCCCTGTGGAAGGCCCATGTGCAAAACCTGCCCAATCCACACATCCAGCATTTCCTAGTCCAGTCCTGTCACTTGTTTATCCTACTCCATCAGGGGCCGTGCCACCTGTGAAGACAGCCATGTCATTTACCAGCTCTGCTGCAATCGTTGCACAGCTTTTTATATTGGTGTGACTACCAACCAGCTATCTACACAGAATGAACGACCAGTGCCAAACTGTGGCCAAGAGCAAAGTAGGCTACCCTGTGGCACACCACGCAGCTGAACATAACACACTTGATTTCAATGGCTGCTTCACTACCCAAGCCATGTGGATCCTTCCCTCCAGCACCAGCTTTTCTGAACTTTGCAGATGGGAGTTATCCTTTCAACACATTCTCTGCTCCCGTAATTATCCTGGCCTTGACCTACAGTAACATACTGTCCCCGCACCCTCCACCCTGGCCCACAACCTCCTGACGCTGCACCTGTTGATATTCTAGTCCCTGCACACTCCACCAGACAGCATTTGTCTCTCTCCCCACTTGTACACTACTATCATTTCCCCTTCCCCACCCTCTCCAGATTGCTGCTTGCATCCTGCATGATATTGCATTCCAGCCCGAGATGCTGGAGTTGGTGGTTGTGTATGTATGAGGTGTGCTTGTATGTGTGTGTGAATAGTACATGTGTCTCTCTTTCACTGATGGAAGCTGTGGCTGACAGCTATATGTGAGTGTCTTTTAACTGTGTCTGTCTGCAACTTGAAGTGCCTTCTTTACATCAAGTAGACTGTGTAAGGGGAATACCATGCCAAAGTTTCATATTATGTATGGGCATTTTCATTGAACAGTCAAGTAAAATGTATAAGGAGAATGGACAATAAACCTGGTAGTAGTGCATACATGCACTCATACCAGCAAAATATTACAAAAGCATCCAAATACCCATATTTTGAAAAATCTATAAGATTACTGACCTTATTTTACCTCAATCATCATTATCATTTCTTGTCTAGTAGATGTCCTGTTTCATGCATAAACAGTTTAAAATAATCAAGTGCCTGTTTGAAGACTCATGTAGGAAGGTTATTACAAAAAGTTAAAATAGAGAGTTATTACATATTCAATAATACCATAAAAGACGGGAATGGCACCTTGCTCTATGCTTGTAGCCGTATTTTGAGTGCATGAGTTACACTATCATTATCTGGAAAGTGTATCCCACATAGAGAATCCTTAATTGGCCCAAACACATGGAAGTCAGTGTGTGCTAGATCTGGGCTATAGAATGGTGCATTGATGTCCAGACCAAATTGATAGCTGTTGCTAGAGTCTTAGACTTGTGTGTGAGAGTGCATTGTTATTTTGGAGCATAATTTCTTTTGGATTCTTGTTAGACTGAACACACTAGAAATGGTTTTTGAGTTTGTTCAGAGTTTTCAGTGTGCCTTCAAATTAAAATTTGACCCTTTTACCATCCATGAGAAAGACACCATCCCTATCTCAGAACACTGTGATAATGACTCTGCCAGCAGACGGAGCTGCTTTGAATTTCTTCTTGTTTGGTGATAGCAGGTGGTGCCTTTACAGTGACTGTCTTCTTGTTTCCAGCTCAGAGTGATGGGCCCATATTTGGTCATTTGTAACAATCTGTGATAGAAAGGCCTCTCCATTGCCCTCAAACTGATTTAAAAGTTCAAATGAAATGGCCTTTCTTTGAATCTTGTGATCTGTTGTGAGCATTCATGGAAACCATTTTGAGTACACCTTTGAATACCAATAGTCTCATTCACTGCACATGCACTTCCAATGCTCACCATTACCTGTAGAGCACATTTAAGAGATATGATGTGCCAGGCTGTGTGAATAGTGGCATCCACACACTTCACCATCTTGGGAGCAGTGGCTGTGGCAGGATGTCACCATTGTGGCAAACCATGGAGTTTCTACACTTCCTGACACTTTTACTTGTTTCATCCACTGCCCAACAGTACTCCTCTATCAATTGCATATATTATTACCACCAACTATTAAATCGTACAATGATCACCATTCAAAGATAAGGGAAATAAGAGCTCTTACTGAGGCATTCAGACAGTCGTTTTTCCCTTGCACGATCTGCCAGTGGAACAGAGGGCAGGAAATATGACTTTGGCATGAATTGTGCCCTCTGCCACACACCGCTTGGTGGCTAGCAGAGTATATGTGTAGATGTAGATTTAGATTGGCATGCACTGCGTACAACTGTTTTTCCTCTCAACTACATCAAAATGATTGCCCTGCAATTCACAATTAAGTGCCTGGCAGTGTGTTCATCAAACCACCTTTAAGCTACTTCTCTGCTGTTCCACTCTCAAACTGTGTGTGGGGAAAACAAAAACTTAAAACTTTTCCGTGTGAGCTCTGATTTCTCTTACTCAATTATGATGATCATTTCTCCCTCTGTAGGTGGGCAGCAACAAAATATTTTCACACTCTGAGGAGGAAACTGGTGAATGAGATTTCACAAGAAGGTCCTGCCACGGCTAAGAACACTTTTGTTTTAATGAATGCCACCCCAATTTGTGTATCGTATCTGAGGCACTCTCTCCCCTATTTCATGATAAGGCAAAATGAGCTGCCGTTCTCTGAATTTTTTCTGTCTCCTCCATCAGTTCTATCTGATGCTGATTCCATACCACACAGTAATACTCCAGAAGAGGGCATACAAGCATATTGTAATCAATCTCTTTAGTAAACCTGTTATATTTTCTAAGTGTTCTGCCAATAAATTGCAGTCTTTGGTTTTGCTTTCCCCACAACATATCTTTGTGTTCATTCCAATTTAAGTTATTCGTAATTGAAAGACCGAAGTATTTAGTTTAGTTTATGGCCCTAAGATTTGTGTTATTTATTTTATAACTGAAATTTAGTGGGTTCTTTTCAATGCACATGTGGATGACTTCACCCTTTCGATGATGTAAAGGCAACTGCCACTTTTTCCATCATACAAATATCTTGTCTAAATCATTTTGCAATTTGGTTTGATCAGCTGATGGCATTCCATGGCAGTAAATGACAGCATTATCTGCAAACAATCTAAAAGGGCTACACAGATTGTCTCATAAATTGTTTACATAGATCAGGAACAACAGAGGGCCTATAACACTTACTTCAGTAAGGTCAGGTATTAGTTCTGTTTTACTCAATGCCTTTCTTTCAGTTGTTATGAACTGTGACCTTTCTGACAGGATATTGTGAATTCAGTCATACAACTGAAATGACTCCATAGGCATGCAATTTGATTAGAAGCCGCTTCTGAGTAATGGTGTCAATTTGACATCCTCTGTCAATAGCACTCATTACTTTGTGAGAATGAAGAGCTAGTTGTGTTTCACAAGAACAATATTTTCTGAATCTGTGTTGGCTATTGCCAGTAAATCATTTTCTGTGAGGTGATTCATAATGTTCGAGCACAGTTTACATTCCAGAATCCCACCTCAAATTGATGTTAGTGATATGGATCTATAATTCTGTGGATTACTCCTATTTCCAGTCTTGGTTATTACTGTGACATGTGTAACTTTCTAGTCTCTGAGTACAGATCTTTCTCTGAGCAAGTGGTTGTATATGATTAATGATTATGGAGCTGTTGTATCAGCATACTGTGAAAGAAACCTGACTAATGTACAGTATGGACCAGGAGCCTTGCCTTTCTTAAGTGTTTTAAGCTGCTTCACCACACCAAGGATATTTACTTCTAAGTTACTCATATTGACAGTTATTCCTGATTCAAATTCTGGAATATTTATTTTGCATCCTCAGAAAAAAGAAGGCATTCAGTATGATTTTGGACAACATTATATGCTTACCACTGACTTTAAACATATATTTTTGCTGAAATATCAGGGGTAGATTGTAGTCACCACCAACTATAATTGTATGAGTGTGGTACCCAACTGAATTAACACTCAAGTTTTCTTTGAGTTGTTCAGAAACTGTATCATTTGAGTAGGAGGGTTAATAAAAGGCACCAATTATTAATTTATACCAGTTGTGAAGTATAATCTCTACCCACACCAACTCACAGAAACTATCTGTTTCAATTCCACTACAAGTTAGACTACTTCTGGCAGCAATAAACCCTCCACCATCAACTGTGTTTAATATATTCTTTCTGAACATCATTAGGTTCTTTGTAAAAATTTCAGCTGAACTTATTTCTGGCTTTAGCCAGCCTGTAACAATTTGAGATTCAGTGGTTTCTATTAGCCCTTGTAACTCTAGTTCTTTTGCAACACAGCTATGACAGTTTACAACTAGAATATTGATTATTCCAAAGTTCACCCTCTTACTGTGTTTGACCTGCACCCTTTGAAACTCAAGCACTTTCTGCATGTTCCCAGGACCTTCTAACCTAAAATGCCACCCAGTCCCTTTGCCACCTCTCTAGCTGCTTCTTGCATGTAGTGATCTCCTGACCTATTTGAAAGAACCTGGAAACACACCACACAATCATACAAATTGAGGAATCTGCAACCTACATGGTCACAGAACTGAGCCTCTGATTCAGACCCTCCACTCAGTTATGTACCAAAGGACCACAGTCGGTTCTGTTGATGATATTACAGATGGTGAGCTCTGCCTTCACCTCACAAGCAAGACTAACAGTCTTCACTACTTCAGCTATCTGCTTGGAACCAGAGAGAATTTCTTCCAATTGAAAGCGGCACACATTGTTAGTATCAGCATGAGCCACCACCTGCAGTTGCCTACAGCCTGTGCTCTTCATGGCACCCAGAAGCATCCATTCCACATTTGAAATGATTCCTCCCAGTATGCACAGAGAGTTCACATTGGATTCCATCCCCTCCTTTGCGGACATATCCCTAAGGGGTGCCATTATCTGCTTAACATTGGAGTTCCCAACTACCACCCTCTGTGAATTCCTGGTTCTTGCAGGCTGGGGGGATTCCTCTAGAACAGTGTGAGTAACTTGCTCATGGACTTTGCCAGCCACACATAGTACCTAAAACCTGTTTGTCAGATGAACTGGGGAATCCCTCCCATCAGCCTCTCAAAATTTTCACTGCTAGTGAAACCTTGGAATGACCTCCCACTCAACCACAGGTGAGGAATCAACTTTAGTGCGGGCAGTACCAAGAGTGGCCACAATGGTCGGCCGATTGGGGAACACATGGGTCATGCTGGATGTCCTTCCAATCGCAGCATCCATTCACCCACGATGATGTCCATTGGTAACAGCCTTTAGCTGCATGACCAAAGCCAATGCTGCCTGGAGCTGTGAGTGAAGTCTCATCAACTCAGTTCACATCTGAATACAGCAGTCACAGTTGCTATACTTACTAAAAACAGCCTGATAAATACACAGACATTCATGAAATATAGGTGTTGAAGCTATGGAACACTGATAAAATGAGAAGCTGTGTCAGTTCACAGTACTTTAATGGGCTCATGCTAGGAGAGCTGTCACTTGATGGGGGATATAACTACTACAAGTGGCTCCTGAAACACAAAAACAAATGCTTGCATGATGCAAACAGCAGTTCTATGTTCTACCACAGTTAATAATGTGTGGGACTGTGCCTGATAAATAAACAAACATTCAGAAAATATAGGAGTTGAAACTAAAGAACTCTGATGAAATTTAAAATAAGTCACTTCTTATGAGAAGCCATGTGAATTCACAGTACTTATAAATATAATTCACAAACAGATGGTGAACTCACCTTTATCTGCAGCAGGAACACAGGTCCTCTCTCACTGACGCTCTAGCTGACAATCAAGAATTGCTCATAACAAGTGTCTTGTGTAGACGCCATTTTGATATCACACTATGCCTGTGCCATCTGTAGAATTGTTCGAAACGTCACACATATGCAGAAGAAGCATCAAATTTGAAGCACATGAAAGGTCATTTTCCTATATGCATTAATAGCTGTAAAAAATAATTATATTATCTTTATAAATAATAAAATGTACTGAATGGCACTCATTAATACAGGTTCAGGTATGTAGACAATGTACTGTTTATGTGGACAGGCACTATGACAAAAATTAATATGTGTTTTAATTGTGTAAACACTTAACACTAAAATATTAGCTGCACCATTGATGTGGGTAACAAAACCATAAATGTCTCACTGATTAACATTGATATCAGTGCACTGGTATGTTGTTTTAAAATCTAAATGCCAACAAATAGTACGTTGATAACTCTCAGTGGCCAACAGCACACAAACAGGTAACTTTCTACCTTAGGGTACTTCACCTCATTGCTATTTCAATGTCCAGAGTAGATTTTCAAAGTTAGGTACCATAATATCCAGCAATGGCTGTAATCTTTTTCTGATACACTATCCAATGTCTACAGAAAGTGGTGTAGCATACTACACTTAAAATAAATATACCAAAATATGGCCAAAATGTTACAACCCTGCCACATAAAATATCATGCTAAAATCTTAAAATATGCTCTTCAGGTATTCTGTTCTCAAAGACTTCAACATATTACATCAATAAAATGCAACTTATGTGCATACAGACATACAATAACAGTAATTACATGTACCATAATTTGTATAATGTTGCTATGTATAGCTGTACAACATAAGCTGTTATTTTTGGGGCTTTCAGTCTGAAATACAGCTCTCCATGCTATGGTAGTTACACACCAGTACACATATTTTTGACTGGTTTTTTATTGATCCATCTTTATCATACAACACAAATTGTTCAATCAGTTTTGAACATGAGGCTACCACTATATTTAGAATCACCAAAATGATGGGAAAGCAATTAGGTAGATGTGCTCATAATATAATTTTATCCGCAACTGATGGACAGGCCAAAATAAAGATATAGTAATATATAGTACTGGAAAAATAGTAGGCAAATTAAAATTAGGTACCTATTCTTACAGTTACCAAGTGGCAACAGGAGAAAAAATGTATAAAAGATTTGAAAATATATGAGCTTTAGCAGTCAGGGTTCCTGCTTCTGGCAGGAGGGCGGGTGGGAAAGGAAGAAGGATGAAGGAAAAGGACTGGTGAGGTTTAAGAAATGGGCAGTGTTATGCAAAAGTGACCCAGAATCCTGGGTCAAGGGAGACTTCAGATGATTTCATAGGTTTCCTGCAGAACTGAAAAAAAAGTGATTAACACTAAATCTTCAAATCTAAGTTGAAAGGTTTTGCTGTGACACACCATTTCTGTTCTGTACACCTGTTCAGTTCTGTACAGCTGCTTATCCATATTTGCTCCCACAGTCTTTTTCATGTTATTTTAATTGATGTGTTTATAGATTTTCTAATGAGCTTTTTGCTAATTGACTTCTTCCATGACCAAATAGCTTAGGCTCACATGTTTCCATGGATCTCAATTAAAAATAATAAAATAAATAACCAATATTCTCATGTCAGGCAAACAAGAAATGAAAGCTGACTATTGGAAGGATTCAAGATCTGCAAACATGTGGCATACACTCACATTATTGAATACAGCTTGATCTTTCCCCTCTCTTGGTCTTTACCTAACTTTCTTATTTGTCCATGTTTCCAACACTGTCTGGCACATTATACCAAAACAATACATATGGTATTTATTTTATTATCCTTTTCAGTGTAAAATGAAATTTTATTTGGTATTACCATGATTTGAAGCTATAATGTAATTTGATTTGCCAAGTCCAAACTTCTACCATTCCTTCTTTCACATTTATTTGCACATGTTATGGTGTTTTTTGCAATGTCATGTTTACACTGTTGAAGGTGATTTTATATTCTGATTGTTAAGGCTTGTTAACACCTCTGATGAATGTAATTAGCTATTTTCTTGAACCTCAAAAACTGAGTTGCAAGATTATATTATATATTATATACCATGCTGAGTTTGGATATTCATTGATAATCACACAAAGTAGGAAATAGGTGGTACTCAGAGTAATATGGAATATGAAAGAAAGGAACTGATGTTGTACTTCTTTGCTTCAAACACAATCTACTGTGTAAATTCTTCTTCGTTTGTGTGCCTATAGTGTCTGTTAATGCTTTACAATTATTGAAGGTGTATAAAGTCTGTCCTTGCAACTACAAAAAACACACATTTTTTGGTAGTTTCAAAGACAGATTGTCTGTGACTTTAATAATCAGTTATGTGTTGGTTTGGAAGAACAGTAATTGACTAATGTAATCTCATACAAATTGTTTCTTCTATGTCTAACACAGGAAGCTACACTGGAAGAAGTAAGTTTTATCTTATTTTTGACATTTTTTTTTTTTGTTTTACTTACTACAAAATGTAATGCATGGATGAAGATAAATGCAAATAGTTGGGAAACAGTTGAATTCTGCATTCATCAGTCGTTAGTCATTGTCAGTTCTCTACCAACAATGATTTCCTTAATAACACTGCTGAAGTAGTGTATGCATTTCTGTTATATTTCTGTTTAACTGATATTTGAGACTGATATTTATATCTTATTTTTCTTATTTGTGCTTGTATAAACTGTCCAATCTGTTTATCTTTTAACTTATATGTAGACAGTATAAATTACACTGACTAAAATTACATAAACAAGATTTCCATTTTAATTTAATAGTACAAGTCATTTTTTAAAACTGATTAGATCTGTATTTTAAATTCCAGTAGAACCATCTTCATTATCATTTGTTGCTGACATCATAAAGAGAACTTTTGGAATGTGGAATTTCTCAACAAATACTTAAACAGAGTGCCATATCTATCATGAACTTTTTCTACACACTGCATTAACTCTTGACTCTCCATAATACAATCTTACTCTTTTTTTCTACCTGCACTTGTATATAATGGTTAATTAATTCCTTACTTTATTCACAAAAATGCACTTATCTTTCATAATACATTTCCTTCTGTTACACCATAAATACGAGGGTTGGAACTTAAATAGCGGCAACTATTTATTCACAACCGATACAAAAGAGTTACATGTTTGCCCCTGTTACTGTCCTTCAAAGTAGTCACCAAAGTTGTGCAGAACCCATTGCCAATGATATGGAAGGCATAGTATACCATTAGCAGAGCCTGTTCTGTTGATGGTGCGAATTGAGTGGTCTACTGCCTGTCAAATCTCTGGAACAGTTCTGAAGTGAATACCATGAAATGGTTCCTTCATCTTCAGAATCAAATCAAAGTCACAATGACCCTAAGTCTGGGGAGTATGGTGGATGGTACAGTACTTCCCACTGCCATCGACCAAACAGAGCAGCCACAGCTTGCGCTGTATGCGCCCACACATTGTCATGCAAAATGATGGGTTGGTTGTGCAGAAAGAGTTGCTGCTTCTTTTGCAAAGCTGGTCACAGGTGATGCTTTGAAAATGATCAGTAATACTGTGCATTGATGGTGGAGGAACATAAGGTGTTACGATAACACCATCACAGTCGTACACAAGAATCACTATAACCTTAGACCGTTCCATATGCACCATCAACAGAACAGGTTCTGCTAACAGTATACTATGCCTTCCACATTGCTGGCAATGGGTTCTATACAATGCTGGTGACTACTTTGAAGGACAGTAACAGGTGATAGCATGTAACTCTTTTGTATCGGTTGTGAATAAATAGTTGCCACTATTTAAGTTCCAACCCTTGTATATTGCTTATGAAGTATGATAAGCCAACACACATGTACATAAGCGTCTGCACATGAAAATGTGTTAAATCAGTTGAAATATTTATTTAGAAATGTTCCATTCACAGTTATGCCTTTAGAGTAAACTTTTGTTGAAGCTCAGTGGATATCAGACAACACAGAATGAGCTGGAGTGAAGAGTGACTATTGGGGAGTGTAGACTAATGTTCAGAGCATCTGTGGAAGCAGTAAAACTCAATGAATGGTACAGCATGTACTGAGGGGAACAAGACCAGTTCAATGCAGTGAAAAAGAGGGTCATTACCTTTGAGCATATGAAGGTCATCCTGTGATGCAAATAGATTTTATGGCTGTATTGTTACATACTGTCCTACTAGTTTACTTACAGTCATCCTATCTGCAAGGAATTCAAGCCACATTTGCCACTGAAATATTGTTATGACAGTCAGGGGCCATGAATGTATCCACAATCATGGCAAAAATTCACTTTGATATGATGCAGGCCTTGTGTAAAATATCTCCTTCAATATTATAATGTATGAATATTAAGAAGAACACAAACATGTGTGGAATTAAATTTCTGTGGATACATGTGATCAAATATTCATGTAGTACACAATCTTTATCTAGAAATTTGGCAAAATTTTTCGCTACCTGTTCTTGGATTCTCATCACAAAAATATCTTTTTAATATTGTAGTACCAATTACTTCTGTTTATCTTTGTTTTAGGCTGTTTGATGATTGCTATTGATTATAAAATGGGTTGATGATGAGATTTCAAAATAAACATAAATTCTGACATTTAAATGAGGATGTTTTGAGAGTTTATAGAGTTTATTTGTCAGATTTTCTCAGTATTTCAGTCACATGTATTGTCACCATTACAGTCAACATTGCCACTAACATAATCAGTTCCTCGTGGTTGGATTGGAGGATCTTTCATTCTCATTGTCTCAATTTGTCATTGTTTTTCCTGTGTGCTTTGCTTCCTGTCTCATTACTACTGAATGATAGGAACCTGTGGCAAAAGAAGGGAAAAGGTTGAACTGATAGACTGAAATTGAAGATCTGTTCATGAAATCAGTACACTTAATATGTTTCTTCCTTTTTATTTATAAATTAAAAACAGTTGTTTTCTTTATTAACCACAAGTAAACTTTCTGCCCAACCATTTTTAATCATGAATAGCAAAATGTAGATACATATTGTATACACCATATTGACAGAATGATCGCTGAAGGTGTTTTGTAAATGAAATCAAAACAAGACTGGTAAAGCACACTTTTAAATGGTCTTATGCTTAAGATGGGAAAAACTATAGTAATTGACAATGATTATAGTTGAACTTGATTATAAGTACATATGATAATAGGATTTACTTTACAACCATTACTGTACAGGACAGACATGTATAATTACTTTTAATGAAGTTGCCTTTAAGTTTTAAAAAATATCATCTATGGTGATACTTCTTATATCTCAACATATCTCATAAGCTCGTCATTATGTTAAATCCTAATCTTCCGTCCATTCTTTATCACTTTCACACTCTATCATTTAACCACACCTGAGGACATACTCTTATTAACCTCAGACAGTCAGAAAACCATTTAGTCTATTTTGTGAAAATAAACCCATATTTTTAAGATCTCAGGAGCTGAAAAAAAATAATTTTTTGCAATGTTGCAGTTTCCTGGTAAGTTTCCTTGTGGATGCAAGGGGAGGAGCAATGCGTGGTTGCCGCCACAGTGGCGTGAGAGTCATTGTTCCACCACGGCGGGCAGCAATGCCAACACGTGTCACTTGCCGCTATTTGAAGAGGGACAAATTGACACATCCACCACCTTTAATGGAAGGAGAGGCATTGGCAAGTCGAATTCTAGAGCTGGGTCCAGTTGGTGCAAAATTTTTAGGGTGAGCGGACAGATCTACATTTTATTTGTTACAGTCACACAGTAGAAACACTAATTTAATGAAATTATGTATACAGATAACAAATATGTAAATCTGATGTGCTAATGAATTAAGGTGCTGATGAAAAAATGGATAGTGAACTCCAGATGATTGATAGGGCATATTAGTTCAGTTTATGGAATTTTTGACTTTTTGTCTATCGTTTGCCAGTGTGTCCTATCAAAACTATTGACATAATTTTTGTAAGCTGCCTACTAATGTATTAATTGACTCTGTAAGCAATTTAAATAGGGAAAACACCAATGTTAGTGCAGAAAACTTCCTATAAAATAATCTGATGTGTGTGTGTTTGTGTTTTTGTTAGTTTGTTTTGTTGTTGTGAAAACTAAATATTTCTGCAGCCATTTTGACAAGTAACAGTTGCTTTGTTATCTAACTATACTTACAAAACATCTGTTCATCAGCACAATCAGAAAATCACTGACAAGAGATAGCACCAAGAAACAGAAATATAAGTATAAGGATAAGTTGATTACTACAACACAGTTATTGAATTCCTCACACTTAAACAGTTATTCCATGGCTTTCTCACTATGTAATGACAGAATGAAGAATCTTTTAGAAACTTGCTGTATTATGTAAACTGTGCAAATAATGTATACTATACATGCTACTGAAACTGCTAGAAGTCTTTAAACAGAAACCAGAATGTGGCTGCATAGGCCCACACTTATTTCCTTAGATGACATTTTGAATCTGGCAGATATTATGAAGGATCCATAAAAAACAACCTAAAAACATAATTTGTACCCTGCTTGTCACAAGATGCCAGATTTCCCAGTAGTATACAATGATTTCACGAGGAATCAGAATGAGGAATGCATTCACTTGGTTTCTGTTATTTAACATAGGAACAGAAATAACCTTTAACATTGTTTAAAACAGAACTGGTTTAATATCTATACTACCAAAAACTCTTGTACTTCTTTATAGCTATAAGCATAATATATTCTAAATAAATTGTTTCCACTTTTTTTACTAATAAGATCTCATCAGCTATAAAACTAAGTTTTGGAAGCCATTAACAAAAAAAAAAAAAAAAAGGCTCTAGTAGGAACCTTTTGTGATCTCCTGAAAGCTTTTGAAAAAGGCAGAATATTATAGCTCAATTGCAGTGTGCCCCAAGACTCTGTTTGAGGTCCACTGCTATTTTATTTTATTTTATTTTTTTTTATTTGGTCCTGTGACATCTTGTTTGGATATAGGACAAGTCAAAATACGATGCAGAGATAACATTACAAATTTTTCATGTAAGGACAACAGAGAAATTAACCATGATTTCACACTCAGCCTAAGTAACATTTACTACATGTATAATTGATATCCCACAAATGAGTTCTATAGACAATACAGTTGGTCAATACATACATATGAACACATTTATAACAAAAGGCAACACAGAAATTAATCATTACTGTATATTTCGAATGAGTGTAAGATTTTTTTCATCAGACTGAAGATTGTTATGCTAGCTTTAACCCAGCACTTATCCCCAGATTGTTTTGATCTACAATTCTTAAGTTTTCCTTTGTCCAAGACCACATGTAGATTTGTGTGTCGCTTTGAAGTTCTAGATTTTACTGTTTGTGTTGCTTGTGCTTAATATTTAATTACTCTTTTGTATTGTGATGTATTGAGAAATTTTGAACATTTACAAGTGCTGTGATAAACTCGTACTGCTATTATCAATTGTAGGCTTAAATTTAATTGTGCTCTTTTAAAATTTTTGAGAACAGTAGGCCTGTCCTCATTTAAAACAGCCTTTTTCTAATTTCATTGTAAAATTACGTGAGAATAGCTTATTTTTGAGAATTTTTGGACGCTTAAGAAACTAAATCCATAACTTACAAGTATTTTGGATATATAACTTAATTCATAGCAAATCAGCATTTGTGGTTCACAGTTCCACTAAAGAATGCCTCATGCCTGAATTTTATTGTAAATCACTGCAAATAAACATGTGTTTTTGAGAATTTTCAGAATCACCATTGTCCTTTGCATAATCTATGAGAAATTTGCAATAAATTGGCGTTTGTGATTTAGATACTGTACCAGATATTGTTACTAACATATTATGTTGCATCTGGTTTTTCCTTAAAGAAGAGTAGCCCTATATATTATCTGCATTTATCTTATATTAACCCTGTTTTTGAGCTTGATAACAACTGTAATTAATCTCAAAACATTTTAGGAAACTAGTAATTTTTACAGCAGGTTTCTGTATTGCCTTAATAGAAATCTTGTTTTGCATATTTGCTTCAATTCTTATTGGGAATTAGGAATTTAAACCAACAGATTAAAAGGTACTAGTGGGCTTAACATAAAGTTATTTGTTCATTACCGTGTAACACATTGCACCAGCCAAAAGGTGGCCACACTGTGAATGCTGTTCACAAACACAGGACATTAGCAAGCAGCTGGAAATCACCCTGGCTACTATCAAACAATTGGCAGCTGCTGCAAATTGGTGCCTTGAAAGAGTTCCCAAGTGTCATGTACCTGTGATACTGGTACCAGAGGTACTATAATGAATTCTACTCTGTAAATGATGAAAGTCTATATGAATGCAGCTTGCCGCTAACTTGGTGTAATGTTTTGTCTGTACAGAAGTGTATCTGTCGCCTTTATCGCTCTTTCACCCTCACACATAAATCGGTACAATAAAGTCAGCGCTTCGTGTTTTCTTATTAGGCTGATCCGTGAAAAGACAGACAAACAATTATGCTAATGGAGGATTCTGAGTAATTTCTCGAATTTCATTCGCTCTCTCTCTCTCTCTCTCTCTCTATCCTTTATCTGTGTACAGTTTAACTATATTATTTACGTGAAATCAGGCTAGTAGAATCTCTGGTGGAGCCCTTCGTCTTAATATTCAGCGGCTGGCTTGCTAGAAAAGATCTTTACATTTGTTATTATTATTAAGCGCTGCATTCAGTTGGGAAAATCGATCGTTTGAACAATTCGTTCAGTTTACGACAGATCTAAAATTTCAGATGTGGACTAAGCCTTTTTGGACGATTTCAAAAAACTCAGAGATTCCAGGCTCTCTTCGTCACAGCTGAAACTTCCCAATTAATTACAGGGCCCAGACAATCATCAATGATTCAGACAGAGAACTCATTCGTCATTCACTCTAGAATAAAATGGTCACAAACCTTCTTTCTGAGGAAAATTGAATATTGAATCCATTTTCGTACATGTTCCTTTTCTGTTGGTTCCAAGTCTCATGTAATTTTCTTTTACAGGGTTTTCTTTCTCTTTATATATCACGCTAGCGGCACAAACTTCCTAGCTCGCTTTAGCGCGAAGACGAGTAAATAAATCTCTTTTAGCAATCCGATAATCTTCCAACCAATACTTCCGAAGCTGTTCCTTTTTCCCACTATAATAACCATGGAGCATACATTTCTGTACCTCTGTTGTTCCAAAGAATAAACGTACTAGAAAAATACCTTGGCGTCGACGAGCTGTCGGCGCATATATTACTAGAAATTCTTATCAGATACTTTTCAAACGTAAATACATGTGGATGATTTGGTTGACCATTATTAATTATTGCGTGGTAGAGGGTAATTTTCCGTGGGGAGATTACAATGCCCCTCGCAATGAGCGAAGTTTGTGAGCTCAATTTTGATTCACCGAACACACTTCGCGAGCTATCTATTAGCGTGGATAACCCGGAAGTGATGATTGTCAGTCCTCCGACTGAAAAAGAATATTATATTTGAGACAGATGAAGAAAAGAAATGTTGAAGACAGAAGAAATGAAGAGACCGGTACCGCGGCTGTATTGCTTTTACGTGCATCTAGGTGTTATATTTGCTGTGCACAACCAAGGAAGATGATCTTTCATGAACTGATGTCAGGGTCTACCCATTCGGGAACTTTCTTAAGCAGGGAAACCTTGGAAAACCTCTTAAGCCTAGACCCCCAGCCTACAGTACATAGAAGATAGGAAAGCCTGTAGAAGAAAAAAAAATATAATTTTGAAATAGATCTCTAAAGGAAAGACCGGGATCAATTTGTATCCCGATTTGGAGAAGAGTGGTTTGTGCCTCTAGCAAAAAAAAAAAACGTTTTACAATAAATAACGTGAATTCTCGTTTTACAATCTTGCTCCTGGTACAATATCTTGCGGTGCTAAACTCCCCCGGGTCTTGCATGTCCCCGACGTCCACATTTGTAGTCGGTCTTCTACGCGGCCCCCTCTGTAGTTGATCTTCTACGCGGCCCACAATGGGAAGAGTAGAAGGAACAGGGATACTCGAATTCACATGCAACATTCATTCCAAAAGAATTAGCAATGACCAAAAGGGAAACTCTTCCTGTAAGAGAACTGATTAGGTTGCACCGTCCAAGATTCTCCTTTTTGAAAGCAAAATCCTTATGGCTTCATGGATCCTTTTTGTTACGACGTACTTCAAGGAAGTCAACCATTAACTAATGATGTTGCCAAAAGCATCATCCGATTTACTCCCTTTTGAATACTCCTTCTGACTTTGCCTCCCCCCTTGTGCTTATAAGTCCAAAAGTTCTAACACATTTTCTATCACTGATTTGTTCTTCGTAATTTAAAGGATTCATGTAACTTACTATAGATTTTGGATTCAAATCATCGAATAATGGAAAGTGTAGTTCATTTTATACCAAGACATCATCTATATTTCCTTGATAAGTCATATAATTTAGCTATACTCAAAACTTTTTATTCTAAATACATATATTTCTTCACTTGAGTGCTGAAATGTAAAAGTTATTAGCATTGACGAATGTGGATTCGCTTCTTTCAATTACTCTCTGATTCATACGGTGTTCATCCATGCTCATATATGGAAATGGATTTTTCACACAAAATTCCCAAACGAACACGAACCATTAAATTACTACTGAATCTATGAATATTATTTTCTTTAATCATTCATTAATAAATTAAAAACTCTTAACTTCTAATTATAACACCTATTCCTTTTAGAGTTCAACATGAATCAGTTTATCCTCGCGTTTGTTGCGAGTCTCTTACAAAGCATATCTGTATCGTCTATATCGATTTTAACTCTCGCGCCAACGTCAACTGTTTTGCACGGGGAATTATCTTTGCGGCGTTAACCGTCACTCACAATTCACTGCCACAACACATCCCTTCACTCGTTTACACATCTCAGCGTACACATGAGATTATATATGAATATTCACTCGGAACCTCTTTTGATTATTCAACGTCATTTACGGGAAACATTTCATTCTTCTTGACGGTCAGTTAGATCTTTAATCATTCTTAATGACATTAGCAATGCTAAAGTTCTATGTTCACCCAAACCACAGGTGAAGCCTATCTCCACTGTCTTCTTTACAACACTTGATATTAATAGTTAGTCACTATTTCTATACTCTATGTCACTGATTAACCATTTCAATTTAAAGGTTTCTATCACTACACACACACAGTTTATTATTATGTCTTTTTTTTTTTTTTTACGAGCATTCATTTCTGTCATTCGGAACACCATTCCTCACTATCTTCTACTCTTCATTATACTTTTTTAAGTCGTTATGAGAAAATAACCCTTTTATTTTGTTCGATCCCGGGTATGCTTTTGGCACGACCAACAATGGGGAGCAGTATGGGCTTGTAGAGGGTTCGATCAAACCCCATTTCAACATGCGATCTATTTCTTTTTGAACTTGAGCCTTTATCCTCCAGGGAACAGGATAGAAAGTTCTACAATACGTTTCGTGCGACTTAACGTAGAGATGGCATATGTATCCCTTAATAACTCCTGGCCTTTCATCAAACACGTTTTCATACCCTAATAATAATTCTTTGAGCTGCTTCTTCTGATCTTCAATAATGCAGTCGGATTCATTTAACTTCTCATACACTAATTGACCGAAATCTCCTTTGACTTGTAACTCATTCTTTACGTGCTGTTTAGAATTTTGTGCAGTCCTGATTACTTGCACACTGATCCCACTATTATATTTTCTGGTAAGGCTTTCCTTTTTCAACAAGTCCAACTCAATTTCTTGTTTATTTACATTTAACCAAATTTTTCCTGTTTTAAAATCTATTCTGCATCCGTATTGACGTAGGCTGTCGACTCCTATAATGCAGTCTACCACCAAATTTTTTACAACAAGGAATGTGCTTAATATTGCTGCATTTCCGACTTCTACACTAAGTAGTGACTGCACTTTTACATTAGCCGATCTAGCCCCAACGGCGCCTATTATTCTGCAATTTTGAACTGGAAAAATTGCTACTCTTCTTATATTTCTGATCTTGTTGAATAGAGCCTCCGAAATAACATTTGTGGTTGCAGCTGTGTCTAAAACCGCCACTATCGGTACAGTCTCTAAAATGACTTGCACTTCGGCTACTGCCACCTGTTCCTTATCCTCATCTTGGGGTTCTAAGTCCTCGGTCAATTCATCTGCCAGTAATCGTCCATCATTATACGTTAGCATGGGTACACATATCCTGTTGCCCCTCAACATATTGTTGACCGCTCCTCCGGGGCACGAGTGGGTCCTTACAAGTTTGTTGGATTTTGATTCGCCTGGTGGTTGACATCGTCCGTCACTTCGATAATTACCGGTTGATTCGCAGATGTCCGTCCCCACTGATGTTGGTTATTTGAGTTTATTCCCCCCGGTTGATTCCACTTTCTATTACCGTTATTGTTCCACGCTTGCGGTCTGAAATTCCTTTCGTTTCCCCATACGGGATTGTATCTTTTCCCATTCCTGTTGTTCCTTGGATAGCCCCTCACAAGACTATTGCCGGTATTATTGTTGAGATTTTGAGGGGTTTCTCCACTATTTATCGATCTCTGTGCGTTTACTTGCCTACCATTTGGCGGAGGTTCTATGTCCCTATATTGGAATCTGTTGTTATGGGCTTTCTGGTTGTTCTCTTCTATAATGTCTATATGATCTAACGTCGTGAGGAACGACTCCAGGTCTTTATCGTTGCCGTAAATTAATTGATTCCGTATACTAGTTGGTAGTCTTGCCTTAAGTATGTTTATTATGTCTGGCAAAGGCATAGGTCTGTCCCAATATCTAGTTTTATTTATATATTTTTCAAAATACTTCCTAAGGCTTCCTTTTGAAAAAGAGAATGGCTCTGGGTAGAGCACCTCCTGCCTTAGGCGTTCCTGTACCCCTTCTGACAAGAATTTTGCTAAAAACGCTTTCTCAAAATCTTCATAGGTCGAGCAAACAGAAGTCATGTCCGAGGCCCAGATCGCCCCCGAACCTTGTATATACCCAGTCACGAAACTGATCTTCTGCCACTCCGACCAATTTCTGGGTAGTACTCCTCTAAAACTTCGAATAAAAACAATCGGATGGACCCCCCTTTTGTTAGTGTTAAAAATCTGAAATTGCCGATGCTTTAGCAGTTTTTCTTCGGCATGGCAAAGGCTTTCGTAATCTCCGTCAGATAAAACTTCATGCGAACAACTAGCTCGTGGCAATTTAATATTTGAGTTACTCACACAAGTCGGTATCATGTGCGAATGTGCAGTAACTGGCTCTACAGACGCTGCCAACTTCTGCTGCTGGCCTGTATTCATTTGTTCTGAGCCTTGTTGTGAAACGCGTATTGACTCTGCTATCGTTTGTTTCCAATGCTCGAAATCAGCCCCTAACTGCTGTCGCACTTCCTCGAGTCCTTTCGCAAACAAATTCTCTTCCTGTTTGCCACATAGACTCTGGAATGCTGCTTTAACATTTTGCTCAACGTTTTCACACATTAGCCTTTTGTTTTCTAATGTGATTTCGGATAATTTACCCGTTAATACACTAATTTGGTGGTCTATAACGTCCTGACGTTCTGTCAGATGTTCCACACTTTCCTTTAGGTTCGTCTGCGTACGTGCCAATTCAGGAAGTTGCGCAATTGCACATGACATGGCATCTTGCTTTTGTACTAACTGCGGAACCATTTCCATCTGTTCCCGTACGGTATCTATCTTAATAGCCACATACTCATTCATTTCTACACGTATGCGTTGAGTAGATTCCTCACATTTAGCTTTCACCAATTCTATTTGTGCAGTTAATTTTCGTTAAGTCTCTTCGGCCTGATCTTTAAGTTCCTTTGTCTTCGCCTCTATCCGCTGCTCTAATTCAGAAAAACTGTCGTGTAACTGCTGCTTAATCTCAGCTTTCAGATTTTCCTGCCCCTCATTAACTGAGGCGAACTTCGCGTTAATGTCAGTTTTCAAATTTTCCTGCCCTTCAGTAACTGAGGCTAATTTCGTATTCAAATGATTTTGCCCTTCAGTAACTGAGGCTAATTTCGTATTCAAATGATTTTGCCCTTCGGTAACTGAGGCTAATTTTGTATTCATATTATTCATGGTCTCAGTTAACATATGCATCTGCCTCATGATAATGACCAATGGATCTAATCCATGTTGCGTACTTGCTGTTACATCTCCAGCCATGTCTACCGGGCGTTCTATTGCTCTATCTGTCGTGATCAGTTCTACAACACTTCTTACTACCTCATTATCATCAGTGCTAACAGCTGAAGGCTGTTGTGTGTTGCTCTGCTCTGCTTGACTCATCTTAAACATTGCCCTAGTTAAAACCATATAAATGTTCTACAGTCAATATGTATATATCTCCCTTCACACAAGAATACTTCTGTGGCTACTTTCTTATAGTACTTATACAGGTAAATGCAACTAGGGCAGGTCAATCAATCTACATCTGGCATGAGCACAATTAGTAAATGTTCAAATCTATGTCTACTTCCTCAATACTAGCAAGCTTTAATAAAAAATTATAGATCTGGCCTTTTTTCTGCGCCCAGCGTGCTGCTTTTATTTGTAGATGGACTTAATTTGCCTGTGAGTATTTCTTCTCTTTTCCAAGTTAAGTTGTCTCGTCGTAGTTCACATGAAACAGAGAACAAAATTATTTTAACAACGTCCAAAAACGTGTCCTGTCACGGATTGGCCATTATAATGAATTCTACTCTGTAAATGATGAAAGTCTATATGAATGCAGCTTGCCGCTAACTTGGTGTAATGTTTTGTCTGTACAGAAGTGTATCTGTCGCCTTTATCGCTCTTTCACCCTCACACATAAATCGGTACAATAAAGTCAGCGCTTCGTGTTTTCTTATTAGGCTGATCCGTGAAAAGACAGACAAACAATTATGCTAATGGAGGATTCTGAGTAATTTCTCGAATTTCATTCGCTCTCTCTCTCTCTCTCTCTCTCTGTCCTTTATCTGTGTACAGTTTAACTATATTATTTACGTGAAATCAGGCTAGTAGAATCTCTGGTGGAGCCCTTCGTCTTAATATTCAGCGGCTGGCTTGCTAGAAAAGATCTTTACATTTGTTATTATTATTAAGCGCTGCATTCAGTTGGGAAAATCGATCGTTTGAACAATTCGTTCAGTTTACGACAGATCTAAAATTTCAGATGTGGACTAAGCCTTTTTGGACGATTTCAAAAAACTCAGAGATTCCAGGCTCTCTTCGTCACAGCTGAAACTTCCCAATTAATTACAGGGCCCAGACAATCATCAATGATTCAGACAGAGAACTCATTCGTCATTCACTCTAGAATAAAATGGTCACAAACCTTCTTTCTGAGGAAAATTGAATATTGAATCCATTTTCGTACATGTTCCTTTTCTGTTGGTTCCAAGTCTCATGTAATTTTCTTTTACAGGGTTTTCTTTCTCTTTATATATCACGCTAGCGGCACAAACTTCCTAGCTCGCTTTAGCGCGAAGACGAGTAAATAAATCTCTTTTAGCAATCCGATAATCTTCCAACCGATACTTCCGAAGCTGTTCCTTTTTCCCACTATAATAACCATGGAGCATACATTTCTGTACCTATGTTGTTCCAAAGAATAAACGTACTAGAAAAATACCTTGGTGTCGACGAGCTGTCGGCGCATATATTACTAGAAACTCTGATCAGATACTTTTCAAACGTAAATACATGTGGATGATTTGGTTGACCATTATTAATTATTGCGTGGTAGAGGGTAATTTTCCGTGGGGAGATTACAGTACCCCAAGTACTATCCTCTCCTATGCATCCTGTCTCCTCTGCAGAAAGCAGCGATCTGTCACTCATCCACTTGACTGTGAGTGGCATGTCAGTGGTAGATCTAGCGTCCTGTATGGGGTGAACAGGACCAAGGGGGACTCAGGGTGTTGTATTGATTCCCCTAACCAACAAGTTTGAAGTGCTATTTTTCACTGAAACTGAGTCAAAAGCACTCACTTCACATGTTTTGGTAACCCCTGTTTTGTCCAGTGTCAAGAGGGGGCAAACACATAAGAGTAGGGGTCTATTAATCATAGGCAGTTCAAATGTGTGGTGAATAATGGTACCCCTTAGGGAAATGGCAGCAAGGAACAGGAAAGGAGACCAGGTGCACTCAGTGTGTCTGCTTGGTGGCCTCATTCTACATGTTGAAGAGACTATTCCAGCAGCCATTGAAGGAACAGGGTGCAACCAACTGCAGATTGTGGTGCACATTGTAACAGATGATGTCTGGCATCTTGGCTTCAAGGTCATACTTGAGTCATTCCAGTGATTGGCAGAGAAGGTTGAGAAGACCAGGCTTGTGCCTGTAGTTTCAATGAAGCTCACAATCTACAGCATTTTCCTCTGAACTGATCATGGCCCTTTGGTTCTGAGTCAAGTGGAAATACTAAACCAGAGACTTTGAAGGTTCTGCGACAAGCTATAATATGACTTTCTGGAGTTGTGCCATAGGGTTGAGAACTGTATGGTCCCCCAAAATGGGTCAGGTATGCACTACACATCAGAGGCTGCTACTCAGGTAGCTGACAGTGTTTGGTGTGTACACAAGAGTTTTTTTGATTAGGCGACTCACCATCCAATCCAGACAATGATAGCTGTAGGAAACCTGAGAGTATCAGTGTAAGATCTAATGAAATGCCTCCTACAGGTGAAAATATTAAAATTCTAATGGTAAACTGCTGAAACGTTTGCAATAAAGTGCCAGAGTTTGAAGTGTTCATGAAATACTGTGAATCTCAAATAATCGTAAGTACAGGAAGCTGATTGGAATCTGTAATTGATAGCAGTGTGATTTTTGGGGAAAATTTAAGTGTATATTGAAAGGATAGGAAAGTGGTAAATGGATGTGGAGGTGGTGTATTTAAATCCACTAAGATGGCAATTGGAGCTACATGTGAGGTTGTTTGGGCAAGACTCAGTATTATGGGTCGGCATAAAATGATAACTGTATCCTTCTATCATCCACCAGACCCATCTCCTGATGTAACCAAAACCTTTAGAGAAAACCTCAGTTCACTTGTACATAAGTTCTAGAGTGTAATCATTGGTGGATATTTTAATCATCCAACAATCAACTGGGAAAATTACAGTTTTGTTAGTGACGGGTGTTATAAGGTATCCTGTGAAACATTATGAAAAGTTTCCTCTCAAAGCTTCCTAAAACAGATAGTGAGGAACCCCACTCATGATGGAAATATATTGGATCTAATAACAACAAGTAGACCTGACCTCTTTGATGATGTCCAAATCAAAACTGATATCAGTGGCCATAATGTGGTTGTGGCAACATTGATTACTAAAGTAAAAAGGACAACTAAAAGAAGCAGAAATACTTATATGTTCAGTAAACTAGATAAAAGATCAGTAGTGTCATCTCTCAGTGAGGAATTTGCAACTTTCAGCACAGGGCAGGAGCATGTAGAGGAACTTGCGAGAAGCCCCTATTCATAATAAACCTCCAGAAGTGTCTCAGTATAGCTGGTGAGTCTGTAGATGGTCATATAAGGGGCATACAATATTATTAAGCCAGACCATCCTTGAACTGACTTAGTGAGCCATCTCAGTATTCTTCCTACCTCTTATGTGGAGATGCTGTCATAGTTTTATGTCCCCTTGCAGAGCCGCAGCAGCACTACTGTCTATGTTTTAGATAATGAAATAGGAAGAAATCCCTCCCCCTCCCTCTCATGCAAATAAAGTTTTACACAGGTTGCAATTATGGTGTTTTTATTTAAGAAATACCATAAAATGAACTTGTACACACTGATTATAAGCTAAATATTAATGGTATGAGAGCATGGTATACTGCACGACTAGATCAAAAGGCATTCTACTGACTAGGAAGAAATCCCTCCCCCTCCCTCTCATGCAAATAAATTTTTACACAGGTTGCAATTATGGTGTTTTTATTTAAGAAATACCATAAAATGAACTTGTACACACTGATTATAAGCTAAATATTAATGGTATGAGAGCATGGTATACTGCACGACTAGATCAAAAGGCATTCTACTGACTACTGCTGACTATGTCAGGCAGTCTGTAACTTGAGTATACAATTGGTATAGTTTGTATAAGATCATACATCTTTGGCTATGTCAAAGTTATTCATTTATTTATTAATATCAACTTTTCCTGGCATTACTGAAAGATAGGATTTATGACCCGTAGACTACTCCTAACATCTGACTGGCAAAAGCCAACTTTTGTTAGCAAATGTTTATTAATAATTACTTGATTCATGCCAGAATAAATGTACGTTCCCTAGATATCTCTTTGCTGATGTCACAAGTTATTTCCACATCGGCATCTCACCCCACTTGCTCTGAAAGAGCCAGATGGCCACTCTGCTGAAAACAAAAATAAGGCAGTATGGAAGATTGTGAAGCAGGAAACTGGTACCAGGAAAATGAATCTGTCAAACTTGAAAATCAAAGAGGAAGGGACTTTAATAAAAGACCCAATATAATTGGCAAACTATATAAATGATTATTTTAGTAGCATAGGAATAAAATTACAGGAAAATTTTCTAACAGCCCCTCAGGTCAAAAAGCCAAATAATGGTGTATCACACTCAATGGTGTTATTCCCTACAACACAGGAAGAAGTCTATAAAGCAGTCAGCAAACTGAAAAACAAAAACTCAGCTGATCTGGATGAAGTCCCCATTCTTATAATTAAGGACTGTATCAAGAGCCTACTTCCACTTTTAGTTGATATTATAAATCAATCTTTCAAGCAGGGCTACTTTCCAGACTATTTAAAATATGCGAAATTACTACCTCTCTTCAAAAAAGGTGATGCAGGAATAATTGAAAATTATAGGCCAATTTCTCTACTATCATGCTTTGCAAAAATATTAGAAACTATTATGAAAGATAGGCTAATCAATTACTTAAATAAATACAACTTACTGTCTGTTGACCAGTTTGGATTTCGATCAGGGAAAAGCACAGAATCAGCAACAGCACACCTCACAAAACACATTCTAGAAGCATTAGATAAAGGGAACTACACAACAGGTATATTTCTTGATCTAACTAAAGCGTTTGATACAGTAGACCACAACATATTGTTAAATAAGTTAGATGAACTTGGAATTAGGGGACTTGTGAAAAAGTGGTTCCAGTCATATCTAAAAAATAGAAGACAGATAACTGAAATCTCACATATTTCAAGTTGCTCAAACTATATTGTAAAGTATACTTCAGACCCAAATTATGTAAATATAGGTGTCCCACAAGGTAGTGTCCTTGGCCCAGTACTATTCCTCATTTACATAAATGACTTCCCACAGAGCGTCAAGCATGGACAAACAATATTGTTTGCAGATGACTCAAATGTTCTAATGAGTGACAAATCACCAGATGCACTAAAAGAAAAAGCCGAACAAACACTAAACAGTGTACGTGAGTGGGCATCCAATAATAAACTAACACTAAATCTTAAAAAAACAAATGCTGTTAACTTCTATGTCTGCAAAAAACCACACTTTAACAACTTTAAGTTAAACAATGAAACTATAGAATGTGTAGACTACACAAAATTTCTTGGTATGCATGTTGACAGTCAGTTAAAGTGGGAAGAACATATTAAAATACTTAGTAACAGAATCGCTACAGCATGCTATGCTCTGAGAATTCTGACTGCAGTTTGTGATACTACATGTGTCAGATCTGTATATTTTTCTTATATCCACTCTGTTATTACCTATGGAATAATATTTTGGGGAGTCAACAGTAAAAATATTCAAATAGTTTTCAAATTACAAAAAAGAGCAATTCGTATAATAACCAAGAGTGGCAGTAGGGCTCACTGCCTTGAACATTTCCAAAAGCTGGAAATCCTAACTGTCCCCTGTGAATACATTTTTCAAAGTGTTATGTATGTAAAAAAAAATATTGACTGCTATATGAAAAATTCATTAGTACACAGCTATGAAACTAGAAACCAATTCAATCTGCATCTAGAGAGGAAAAATAAAGTTAAAACTCAGCAGAGCTTGTTGTACAATGCTGTTAAATTATATAATAAATTACCCCAAAAAATAAGAGATATTGACACAATCGGACAGTTCAAAACAAAACTAAAATTTTTTTTATTAAATAAAAGTTATTACGCAGTAATGGACTATCTGAATTAAAACATGTAGTGTAATTAAAGTAGCCTGCATTGTAATACATGAGGAAATAATTATGATATGTAATCAAAAATTGTACAGTACTATAAGAAAATTACAAATTACGTAAGGATATAAAACTAATTTAAGATACCTCAAAAATGTGTGTAAATACTAATTTTATGTGTATAATTGTAGGTATATTGTATTGTATATGTTTTTGCTGACGAAATCCACACAACGTAAATTGTTACATGGATTAATAAAGAAATCAATCAATCAAACCACCTCTGCTAGCCAGTGTGGGAACCTACCATTCGTTCCTTACTCCATACATTGTGCAGCTCT
The DNA here is from genome assembly GCF_023864345.2 of Schistocerca serialis cubense. NCBI lineage: Eukaryota > Metazoa > Arthropoda > Insecta > Orthoptera > Acrididae > Schistocerca > Schistocerca serialis. Next base: position 841,821,376 of record NC_064640.1, on the reverse strand, counting down.
GATACATTCACTTCACATATGTGAATTAACAAAACTGGAAATAAATTCAAGTGCACTGTTATTGCAAATAAGAGTTACCTTACAAGCTATGGCTCAAGTTTAAAAGAATAGTTGACCATGCAATATATGGATACATTCCCAGTAGAACAGTTTGTAATGGGAGGAAATGTCCATGGTATACAGGCACTGTTAAGAAACTTCTAAGAAAGAGATTACTGCATAATAGGTGTAAAACAAAGCATATGGCTATAGATAGAGATGCTGAATGAAATGCCTTTGGCTACCAAGAGAGCAATGTGTGGTGCCTTCAATGACAACTGTAGCAGAATACTGACAAATGATATTTCACAAAATCCAAAAACTTCTGGTCATATGTAAGGTCTGTTAGCAGCACCAAAGTTAGTGTCCAGTTCCTAGTGGATGAGACAGGAACTGAAATTGAGGATAGAAAAGCAAAAGCTGAAATCCTTAACTCCAGTTTCAAATGTTCCTTTACAAAGGAAAACCTATGAGAATTGCCCCAATTTAATCCTTGTACCACTGAAAAGATGAATGAAATAAGTATTAATGTCAGTGGTGTTGGGAAACAACTGAAATTGTTTAAACTGAACAAAGCTCCAGGGCATGATAGAATCCCTATCAAATTGCACACTGAATTTGCAACTGAGTTAGCCCCTCTCCAAACTAAAATCTGCTGTAGATCCCTCGAACAAAAAACCATGTCCAGTTGTTGGAAAAAAGTGCAAGTCACACCTGTCTACAAGAAGGGGAGTAGAAGTGATCCACAAAACTACTGTCCAATACTCTTGACATCAGTTTGTTGTAGAATCTTAGAACATGTTCTGAACTCGAACATAATGAGTTATCTTGAAGAGAATACTACCTTAACGCCAGCCAGCATGGATTCTGAAAACACTGATCATGTGAAACCCAACTCACACTATACTCATTTGACATACTGAAAGCTTTGGATCAAGGTACTAAGTTATATGCAGTATTTTGTGATTTCACAAAAGCATTTGACTCAGTACCACACCTGCACTTATTGTCAAAAGTATGGCCATATGGAGTATCAAGTGAAATTCGTGAATAGGTTGAAGACATGTTGGTAGGGAGGATGCAGCATGTTATCTTGGATGGGGAGCCATCATCTGATGTAGAAGTAACTACAGGTATGCCCCAGGGAAGTGTGTTGGGACCCTTGCTCTTGATTTTGTATGTTAATGACCTTGCAGACTATATTAATAGTAACCTCAGACTTTTTGCATCTATAGTTAAGCACTGTCTGAAGGAAGCTGCATAAATATTCAGTCAGATCTTGATAAGACTTCAAAGTGTTCTTCAGAAAAGTGAAACTGTATGCTTCACAAAATGAAACAATGCAGTATCCTATGATCATAATATCAGTGCGTCACTATTGGCATCAGCCAACTCATACAAATACCTGGGTGTAGCACTTTACAGGAAGATGAAATGGAATGATCACATAGGATGTCACGGGCAAAGCAGGTGGTAGACTTCAGTTTATTGGTAGATTACTGGGGAATTGCAATCAGTCTACAAAAGCGACTGCTTGCAAATCACTCGTTTGACCAGTTCTAGAATATTGCTAAAGTGTGTGGGACCCATACCGAATGGGACTGACATGGGATATAGAATGTACACAGAGAAGGGCAACATGAATAGTCACAGGTTTGTTTCATCCATGGGAGAGTGCCATGGAGATACTGAAGAAACTGAATGAGAAGACTCTTGAAGATAGACTGAAACTATCCTGAGAAAGTCTATTAACAAAGTTTCAGGAACCATCTAGGGATCTTCTACAATTCCCTATGTATTGCTCACATAATAATCATGAGGATAAGGTTAGAATAATTACCACACATACATAGGCATTCAAACAATCATTCTTGCGCACTCCATACCTGAATGGAGCAGGAAGAAACCCTAATAACTGGTACAATAGGATGTGTAGATGTAGGAAAGGTTATGTCAAAATAATACTTATATGTACCAAGAAAGTTATTGAACATTTTATTTGTATCCATCTCTTTGTTCACTTCATCCCCTGTGTCTCAGCTTAGTAAGTAGTGGAAGTGTGTAATGTTGCTGTCACTGAAGTCCCTACACTCACTTACTTATTTTTATAGTTGTTCTTTTTGCTGAAAATAGCTCCAGTATTACCAACAGAGCCTCATGATCACTCTAGTCCATATTTATTACTTTACTGTTATATGGGTAGTAGGTTTCTTGGATGAACATTTGGCTTAGGGCACCTTCATTGTTTGAAAAGATTCTTGTTGATATCTTTGCAGTGAGGATTAGGTTGATACTCTTTGACATGCATGGTATCTTGTCTCTGTGATTTGATGGTTTCAAAAAATCTGTGTTGAAGTCACCACATATGATCCTGTTTTTAGTTGGCTCTGACGTATTTAAGAACATTTTCAGGTTACAAAGGTAGTCTTCAAAATTTGTGTCGGGGTATCTGTATACAGTGACAATCACTAGGTTGAAGTCAGAAAGTTCAATGGTTGTTATTTCAAGATCATTTTCATTTATCAAATCAGGAAGAGATTGGATTGCTCTATGCTTTAAATTCTGCTTTACATGTTTGTAAAAAGATCTGCAGAATTAATTGCCTTCGAGGAAAAGAGGAATATTTGCAGTATCAATTTGCTCTTTCCCTTGCCAGTGTTCAGCTATGCAGATTACATCAACATTTAGGTTGGATCCTAATATTACTTAAAGGTCTTGTAACTTGTTTGTTAAGGATTGAATATTGTGACACATTGTATTTAAATATGGAAAGCTGATTTCGTGTTGTTTACTATTACTATTGCTTTTATTAATTTCTTCTGATGAATAACTTACCTTAGATATGGTCATGTCTCTGTTTATCTTGTTGACTTCCTCTTCTCTTTCTGGTTTCCTCTAAAACATTGTTTAGATTGTTTGGAGACATTGGTTTCTGTCTGCTCTGTGAAATTCTTTTAGTTGACAGTGCTGGTTCTGCTAATGCTGGAGTTGGATCTGCTACTGTTACAAATGGTTCTGCTGCTACTGCTGCTGGTATCAGAGCTGGCTCTTCTGTTGATGGAGCTGCTGCTGCTTTTGTTGATGTTTCTGTTACTGTTCCTGATGCTTTTACTACTTTCAGGAAAAAAATTTCTGAAGCTGTTTGTTTTAAAGCTAATGGAGATTAGCTGTTCATCACAAACTGGTCCTCTTCACATACAATATCTGGCTCTTCTTTTTGTGTTCCTTCCATGGCAGGTATATTTACTGAGTATTTATGCTTGGAAGAATGGAATAGTTGTGGATAATGGCATGTTGTCATTATGTTTGTTGACTCTGTCCAACATTTCATTGATTTTCCCATAGAAAAATTTCTTGCCCTTTTTGTTCAGACACATACAAGTCTCTCTTAAGAAAATCTCTACAAAAAAAGCTTGTATTTGGATACATTTTGCAAATTTTCTAAAACTGTGAATGGGCTACCCTAATTTTGATGTTTACACATGAAATGGGGATGAGATCATGTCTATATGGGATACCAGAAACAATCATATTATACTTCTTAGTATTTTCCAGAACGTTCTTTAAGTTGTGCATGGATTTCACTAACTCATTTTTGTATACATTGTTTGCACCTCTAATTAATATAATTTTATGATTTCCATTTTATTTATTTATTTATTCCTGCATTGAAGCAGCTGGTTGTACATAACTGCAGGCTTTTAAATCATGATGGTTATTGTCAATTTCTGCAAGACCATGTCATGGCTATCAGAATTGATATTTAGGCCTACCTCATTTTTTGTCCTGTTGGCAGTGTACAATGTTTTGGCCTAAATACTGGTGTTTCAGCAGGATCAGTAAGAAGTTAAATCATTTTCTCTAATATTTCAATAAACTTTCTGGCTGCTTTTGAGTCTCTGCGTGCTTCATTTTCCCCATTTCGTTCATGTTCAGCATTGTACATCTCTATGGTGACTTCTCGAGCATTACATTAATGATAACGGTCACACAAAAATATGTTATTGAGATTTACTTTTGCAAAACAGCTTGAATGATACCATATATGTTTTTTGGACATGTTCTATGTTCTAAAACAGATTTTCAGCTTTTCACCTCACAAATGGCTCTTCACTGATGCTGAAAGTTTGAAGCTTAAGGAGCAATTTTCTACAACCTGTATACATGCCACCATTTTTAATTATTTTCATTGATGACCTCCTACTTTATCCTTATCAAAGATATGGTGCTACAATTCTCATTGACAAATTATTAGAAAACAATCTTGAATAAACTGTGAACAAAGTTTTCACTGAAATCTTAAACTGGTTTTCTTTTAAGGGTCTGTCACACAATGCAGTTAATACCAATCATATGAGGTTCCATAGACCACTAAGAAACCTTGAAGAGATTAACATAAAGTGCACAAACCAAGCTAAAGAGGAAGTTGAAGATACAAAATTCATGGGTGGATATATAGACAACAAATGCAGTTCGTCAATTCACATTCTTCATCCTTTAAGAGACTCCACTCAGCACCATTTGTACTATGGGTTATTGCTTCAGTTGGTGAAACAGATACCTTTAAGTCTTCCTATCTTGGTTACTTTAATTCATTACTGTTGAATGCTATTATATTCTAGTGGAACCAACCTCTTCCAAAAAGCATCCCACTGCACAAAAAAAGTCATCGGAATAATGAGTGGTGTGCATCAAAGGCACTCTTGTTTCAAAATATAGGGAGTCTTAGCACCACCTCACAAAAGCAGTCTGCACATTGAACTGAAAATCTTCATCTTGTTCAAAAAGGAGTTTATTGCTGCAGCATTTTGCACTGTTCAGTGCTCTGCCACCACATATTAAATGTCTTCAAAAACAATAGCCCAATTTCAAGCAAATTCTCAAAGAGTATGTAACAGAGAACTCCTTTTATACAGTTAATTAATTTGTGATACAAAATTCATGTCACTGGTAAACTTAAAATTGTGTTAGAATTAGCTTAAATTAATTTTACACCAGAAAATCTAATTTAAACACGATTGTAATGTACCTCTTAAGAACAGTGTAAACTACAAATGTCTGTATCATATTTTTCATCTTTTTTGTCACTGGTAAACTTACAATTGTTTCATAAAGTTTTAATCAATTTTATGTCAGGAATTCTATTTTCAACATAATTATGATATACCACTCAATTGTCCATATCATATTTTTCATCTTTTTTCTCTTCTTACATTTGCAGTAGAGTAGATGCATGCAAATAGTGGCATACGGGCTATATGCACCTCACTAATGGTTTTTGTGCAGCCTGCCAAGACCGTCAGAATTTTTATGTAACAATTTATACTTTTTTGGAAATACAAAATTAACCAATGCATGCAATCCTTTTAATAGGTGTGGCCCTCTGCTAGCCTCTGCTTCCATAATGTGGCCCCCAAGCCAAAACTATTGCTCATCCCTGCAATAGTGCATCAATTATCAGAATGTCAGTCAACTGAATGACCACTTAACCACACTGTTACTCACTTCCACATGCCGCCCTCTCTCCACTATGGTCTTACCTACCATCCATCTCCCCCCACACCAATGCCAAGTTGCCACCAATAGCAAACTTTGCGCTCTGCTATGATCACTTGTGTCAGCATTTTCGTGTAAAGTAAACTTCCAATATAAAATGCCTAAATGTAAATGTGTTGACCTTTCTGTGAGAGGTGAATATGAGATTAACAAAAGGTTAGAGAAATGTTGACCTACAACCAAGTTGTGTAATAAGTACAAGGTAGGTAAGTTCACAATAATAGACAAAAAAAAAAAAAAGATGAGCATCAATAATTCTTTATTTAAGCTTGATTCTATTGATGGATTGACAAATCTCAGTGAAAAGATGTTATGAACAAGAATCTAGATGATGCCGTTTACATGTGGTTTACACAAAAAAGATAACAAGCTCTAGTCCCATTCTATGTCAAAAGGCAATTAAATTTAAAGAAAATTTTGGAGGGTCATCAAATATTGAAGAGAGAAAGAGCTGGTTAATAACACCTTATTACAGCTCATGGATCAAGGTGCTATTCTGACTTTCAGACAGTATTACAGGAAAGAACTGTTGCATATGTTATTGTTAGAAAGAGAAGGGGAGGGAGAGGAGAGTCTGTTAAAAATCAGAAAAATAAGGATTTGAATAAGAGCAACACGGGGCAATGTACAGGAACAGAATTTGAAAAAATCCTGAATAAAATTTTGGGTATCATGGAAAGTTCTCAAAATCTAATTGAAAATGATGACTGGAATTATATGTTCAAAGTGCTCAATATGCTAAAAGAACTCAATTTCCCTGTATGAGGTGATGAAGACATTCAAGAATTCATGAGTGTAATGATGGAGATCCAGGGAACCAAATTATGCAGGATAGTGAAATAAAACCTCATCACCGAAAAAGCTGCGACTTCCAGCATCTCATCTACTAGTGGTCCAGAAAATGAAGATGAAAATATACCAGCTGCTTCAGAAGCATTTACATGTTTAGATACTGTGTTGCAATGGTTTGAAGCTCAGAATGAAAGTGACCAGCATCAGATAGTTGTCCTGAAAAATATCCACGAGATTCCTACTCGTAAGCTGGTAGGTTTCTTAGACAGACCAAAATGAAGGCTGTACATGCTAAATGTATATGTGTTACTTAATTTATGTGTACTAGGTTGTACTATACACATTCTTACTTTACTGCTTTTTTAATAATAAAAGAGATTCACATTGTTATAAATATATGTAGTTTTTATTGGTAAACTGGTAAATAAAAGTATACCGTTTGATTATATGTATAAACTGGATTTTTGACCATAACTATTGTGAGTGTGAAAGAAACATGTATAGAAGATAGTAAAACATGCAAAATTATGCTCAGAGGTTTGCTATCTCATCTGGACCAAATAGAAATTAAACATATTGATTACAGATATTTAAGTATTTTGACATGTTTCTGAAATTATGACAGAATATCCATAACAGAAAAAAACTCATGTAGTTTTTGTGACTTCATATACATATGAGAATTTTTTTTTATTTCCTATGTAAATTATATAAATGTGAGGGTCATTACAAAAGTTATATAAACTATTTTTTGTCTTGAAAATGGCAACAAATTAAAAAATTCTGAAATATGCAAATGTAAGGTTAGTTCATATGTGAACTTTACATTTAGGGTGATAGATGAACACACACACTGCCATAATGATATAGCACAAGAAAGATGATGAAAAAAGTTTGTCATTGGAAATGTGTTTTACTGTCAGTTGCAACAGCACACAATAGTACACTGCAAACTACATGCATTCCATGGCATCAGAAATCTTCCTAAGAATCCACTGTCATGTGATGTGATGCTAGATGGTAGTCTTTTCCAGGAGAATAAAGTGTGAAGAGAGTCTACAGTGTGAGTAAAGCAGCCATTCAGAATGGATGTTACCTGACTTAAAGAGCACTCTTACATAAAGATTGCAGTTCAGCATGGAGGGAATGAGCAAAAATGCTGCAAGGAGCTTGTTGAAGCAGTAGGAAATGCTGGTCTACTGCACCGAATGACTACTCCATAGGTAGATGCATTCAGGCATGGCAGAGCTGCAACAGCTGACATGCATCAATCTAGATAGCTTGTCAGAGTACATATGGACTGTGCTCATGCCCAGACTGCCCAGTGCTTGGAGAACAACAGAAGATGAGTGCTGCAGGAATTACAGTGCCATACTGGTACGGAGAGGACAACAATCTACAGGATTTCACACAAAGAGCTACACATGTGTAAATTTGCTGCAAAATGAGTTCTTCATGCACTAAGTGGAGTGGGAAAGTGGATATGTTAAGAAACTTGTCATGTGCATATAGCAAGTTTTGAAGAAGACGGAGACAACGTCCTTGTGAGAATCATCACCACATATGAATTTTGGGCCAGGGCCTATGAGCCAGAACTGAAACACCAGTCCATGGAATGGTGTCATCCAGGTTCATCACTTAAGCACAAATTTCATTGCAATCCCTCTCCTGTCAAGTTAATGGCAAACACAGTCAACGACATTAGAGGAGCGATTTTGTGCCATTTCATCCCACAAACTGTTAATGCACTATATTACTGTTGTACTTTCCTGCAGTGACACCTGTGACAGATTACGTGGGAGAAATATCCTGAAAAATCTACATGATGCATTAATTCTTCAGTACAACATGATAGCCCATACAACAGCATGTGTACAGAATCTGCTCTTGTAATGGGGATGTGAAGTACCGGAGCATGTACCATACTCACGAGACTTTTCACCTTGTGATTATAAACTAAACTAAACTCTGCCCAAACAGGCTATGAAGGCCCAATGGTACCAACCAGTCGCTGTCTCATCCTCAGCCCACAGGCGGCCATTGGATGCAGATACGGAGGGGTATGTGGTCAGCATACCACTCTCCGGGCCATATGTCAGTTTACGAGACTGGAGCTGCCACTTATTAGTCAAGTAGCTTCTCAGTTTGCCTGACAAGGACTGAGTGCACCCCACTTGACAACAGTGCTCGGCACACTGGATGGCCACCCATCCAAGTGTTAGCCTAGCCTGACAGCACATAATTTCAGTGATCTGACAGGAATTGCTGTTACCACTGCGGCAAGGCCTTTGGCTGTGATTATAACCTCATACCAAAACTGAAAGAGCCATTGCAAGGCACATGCTTTTGAATATGTGAAGACATTACTGCAGCAGTGACATATGAGATCAGATGATTCACTCATGGTGAGGCCACGGGTATTTGGAGTCTTCTGCAGTGTTGGCAGTGTGTAATGGAGTCACTAGGAGACTATTTTGAGGGACTCTAAGATGTAACAGGTCCATGGTACTGCCCTGTAGTTTTATGAACTGTTGTAACTGACAGTAAAGCATCTTTGAAATGTCAGAATTGGCTTTGTCCTTTTCTCGTGCTAGATCTTTATGGCAGTGTGTGTGTTCATCCATTTTCTTACATGTAATGTTTACAAATGAACTAACGTTCCATTTGTATATTTCAGAATTTTTTAATTTGCTAGCATTTTTGAAATAAAAAATGGTTGCCTTGACTTTTGTAATGACCTCGTATTTACAAAACTTGTAATAGCTGTTTTCTTAGTAATGGGTTTAAGTATCTCAATTTATACTGACAGAATTAAAATGTTACCACTTTATGTGTGCAAAAATTAATTTATTTCAGACCAGTGATTATTGAGGTACCACATTTTGGTTCTTTGAGAGGAGTGGAACGTGAAATAGTCATACTTCGCTCAGATAATGGTGAGACATGGAGAGAACACACTACAGATGCCAGTGATGAGGCTATTCATGAAGCCATCAATGAGAGTTTTGAAGGAGAAGGTAGGTAGTACTTATATATGGGATTGCTGAGAAATTAACTGGTTGTCAGAGCAACTCAAACTGTTAAATCTTCTAAAATGTTCTCTTTTCTTTGTCATGTATATCGACTAACTCAATTTGAACATTTTCATTGGATGTACATTATTAACTAAACTTCTGAAAATTGTGATACCATATAGGGTGCATACCACAGAAATGAATTTTATAACACAGGTTAGGTACATGACAATGAACAATTTATAGTGATTACAAAACTGTAGATGATTTCTGACTTCAGAATTCAATATGATGTGAAGCCCCATCACATGCCAATCAGTGCTGTTAAATGTTGTAGCTTGATAAAGCTGAATTCTGCTGAATATTCCTCAATGTAATTATGATATAGGTACACAAATTATCAACAATGGTCATCGGACAATGTTGATAGACAAATTACCAATCATCCATATTGCAGACATGTTTTATTGCCAATATGTTAGACAGATATCGAATTTGACAATTCAGTTAATGAAAATAATCAATGTTTGAAAATATAGGGATAGATAAATGAGTTACTCACCAAGCAGCACATGAAAGAGGCGAAAAAGCACAAGCATTCGGAGCCAGTGTCTCCTTCTTCTGGCATAAGCATTGAACGGAAAGGAAGAGCACTGAGGGAAAAGGAAAAGAGATTTAGAAAATAAAAGAGTTCTGGAAAAGTCACGCAAAACTCCAGATGAGGGATGAGAAGGAAGGACTAATTGTTCGTACCAATATCGCACGAGATTTGAAAACGTGAGACTTAAAGGTGGAAGATAGTGTAATAAGCAAGCAAGAGGTTGCTAAAAAATGTTATGAATGACTCAATAAGAGTGGAAAGCTAAGTGAATTATACATGGTACGCAGGTGGGCGGGGCTGGAGGGGGGGGGGGGGGGCAGGAAAAATAGACAGACCAGAAAATAAAAAATATAGAAAAATAAAATACAGCAAATTAAAGTAATAGTTAGTGAAAAGAGAACATAAAACCACAGAAATTAATGTAAACTATTCCTTTTCTTTGCCTACAATATTTTCGATTTTCTGATCTGCCTATCTCTCTCCCCTTGCCCATCTCACCTCCTCCATCTACCATGTATAATGCATTTAGCTTTCCACTCTTATTGACTCTTTCAATACTTTTTTTCAGTAATCTCTGCCTACTTTATCACCCAATCTCCCACTTTAAGTTCTCAAGTTCTGAAATTTCATCAGGTGCAGGTACCAAGAATCAGTCTTTCTTTCACATCCCATCCAGTAAGCCTCTTCTAACATGCGGTTCTGATTGACTTTTCTGTAACTCTTTCCATTTCCTAATCCTCTCCAGTCCTTTTTCCTCATTCCCCTTCCTTTCCTCCTGTCTGAAGAAGGAGCCACTGGCTTAGGAAGCTTGTGCATTTCCACATTTGTTACGTGTTTTCTCATGTTGCAGCTTGGTGACGAGATTTTTTTATACATACATGTTGTAATTTTTTACAATACATAATGTGAGACCTAATTATCTGAGTACTCTTATTTTATGAAGTAATAGTCAGTTTTCTTTATTTATGTATGATTTTCCACAGTTCCTGTTTCATATTTATGGTTGCTGGAGAGTTTGAAGTTATCTAAAATTGGCCCTTTCATACTTTTTGTTTCCGATTCATAATTGTTGTTTTCTCATTCAAAGTTAAGTATTTATTTTCCTCTCACATCTGTCTCCATCGAAAATTATTGTCCATCATCTTTAAAAACGACTAACTGAACATCATATCTTAGTAGAAATTGTCAGATCTGCTGCCAGCAATATACTGTAAGATATGATAACCAAATATAAAAGATATTAGGCCTCAAGACATCACATCTGTTTATTATTTCTTTATTTTAGTTCTTCCTTCACGTTTAGGAACATTGTGCATAGCTTACCCAATACTGATTTATTATTATATGGAAGATATTTCTCATCACTGGGCATACCTAGAGGTAGGTAAACTACTGGTGAAGAATCTAATTTAGTAGTAGATGTCCTTTGTGATACCAAGTGACAAAAGGATCAAGGATCACAGGCTGGTCAGCATGTGTGAGAGGAGTATTAGATGTGTGTGAATAATATGTGGGGAGTTCTATTTCTGTACATGGCAAGGTGTTGAGCTTTTGTCTGTGATGAAGGCCTTCAGCATATTCGGGGTGCGACTGTTTGTCACTACAAACAGGGTGTCAATGGAAGGGCCAATTTTATGGAAAGCAGACCTACCCAAGGTTCTGGAGGTATTTCTTGGCTGTAAGGTGAATGTTCCCATAAGTCACCCAAAATTAATTTCTGATTACGTGGTATAGAAACAAGATCTAGTCCTCCCTCCTCCCATGATAACAGGAAATAGAGTGACAACCAAATCAAAGTAGATGGAACCTTAGGTCCAACAGGCTAAATGTTCTGTTCCCCTCTTCCATCCTTCAAGAGAGTAACTGGAAAAAAATATGCTGCTGCAGAGAGTATTGTCTGCTAGCAAAGATTGTTGCCAACAAGACTGAAGAAGCTGTAACCCTCTGTTTTTCTTATTTCTACTGACTGAAAACTACAGAGTCCAGATGCTAATACAGAACATTGCGTAGTAGGTAGGTGTATTGGACAGGTGGCAAAGACCCTCCGCTACCTAGCTAAGTGAATTTGAAGGTGTGCAAACTGATGCTACCTGTATGACAGGTGCTTCCATAACTAAGGAAGCCAAAGTGTATGTTGTTTCTAGAGGCACCATATCAAAAATTTGTACCACATACAGGAAAAGTGGGAAAGCATCATCTGGTAAGTCACAATGTGGACAAAAGTGTGTGTTGAGTGACTGTGACAGATGGCCATAGAAAATGATTGTGACAAAAAACAAGAAGACAAGAGCTGCAAAAGTCACTGCATAACTCAATATTACACTCAAAAGCACTCTCAGCGCCAAAACATGATGAAGGGAAGTCCATAAGCAGTGAAATTCATGGTGAGCTTGAATTCGTAAATGATTCATCAGTGATCAAATGCCCATAACAGGAACACCTGATGCCTAGGTCATAAAACCTAAACTGTGGAGTAATGAAAGAAAGTACAGATGAGGCTTGTTGCATACTGTTTCCAGGGTCCAAGTTTACATCCCAAGAGTGAAACAAAGAGGAGGGATCAGTGATGATGTGGGTAGCCATATCATGGTGCTCCATAGGCCCCATGGTTACTTTGCAAATCCACATTAATGCCAATGATTATGTGATTGTTTTAGCTGATCAGGTTCATGTTGTGGTAAAATGTGGTGATCCCATGTTCCACACCAATAGGGTCCTGGTTCACACAGCTCGCATCATCCAAGACTGATTTTGTGAGCATGAGGATAAATTGTCACATCTCTCCCAGCCGCTATAGTCACCAAATCTCAGTGTTACTGAGCTTTTGTGGTCTATGTTAGAGAACAATGTGTGTGAGCCCTATCCATTTACATTATCATTAACAGGACTTGTCACAGTTTGGCAGTATGAATGGAATAAGATTTACTTGAAAACCATACAGAACCTGTATTTATCCACTCCAAGATGACTGTAAGCTGTTTTGAATGACAACAGTTTTCCTACATCATACTAGGCATGGTAATGTGCTGTATTTTTGGTGTTTCCATAATTTTGTCCACACCCTGTAAGTCAAACATCATCTTTAACTGTAGAAAGGTTTGTCTCAGCTACTTTTTGAAGTGTGTATTGTTCATACGGATAATTTGATAGACCATGCTGACATAAAATTCTTTGTTTTGAAATGTTTATTCTAAAGTTGGTGAATGTGATAAGAGGTCTTTATTAGGACAAACTTTTCAGTCCAGTGAAGAGACTGGGGGGCAGCTGTGTTTAGTTTCACATCTTCCAAAATTGCTCTTTAGGGATGGAATTTATTTACTGTAAAAATTCAATGCACTTTGCATCCATCTAAAACATGGCTTTGATAAAAAAAAATGCCTTTCTTCTAAAAAAAAAAATGTTTTTACAGCTAATCTTAAAACTTTTTTCATGCCTGGATGACAGGTGTCTCACTCTATTACTACTTGTACCCTCACAGTTGGTTATAAATCAGAATATCATTTAAAATTATTTGAGATTGACACTGGCCTGTGCACTGTCTGAAACTGCAGTAAGGATTATCTTCGAAGAACTTAAAATATTTATGTTATACCAGTGCAAAAAAGGAAATTTTTACATGTAAATAATGGTGAATAGCTAAATAGTGCAAATGAAAAAATCTAACAAGCAACTATTACAAGATTCTAAGAACTGAAGCATTTTCTTTTAAAGTTCAACAAAAAAAAAAAAAAAAATGGAAATATTCTGAACTGCAGAAGAGACAAATTAGGATGATATGTAATGATAGGAAGTCAATGGGCTGAGGATAACATGAAGTAAACAACAAGAATTTTGTGAAAGTTGTGAGAACCTATTAAAGTAACAGATTTTTTCATCAAAAACACACAAATTATTTCATATCACAGTTATAGTAATACTTATAAATTCTCAGGTCAAGTTACATTTAAAATCTTATATAAGCCACCTCTTAGTTTGTAGCTGTCAATGGTGCTTTGTCTCCTGGAAACACCATATCAAGTCCACTTTTTGTGATACAGACAATTAAAATATTTCATTTAATATGGAGAAGAAGAACCTAACAGAGTAATTATAACGGTTATTTTTCTTGCAACATGTCCATGTCTATAACAGTGGTGACTATATAAATATATGATAACTGAATTGAAGAGCGCAATGGCAGATTATTCACTCCAAAAATATGATTTACAATTATGCATTTCCACAGATTAGAATGTTTTGTTGTTTTTTTCTGTCCCCCTTCCAGCTACGAATTTTTTTTTCTTTTCTTTTTCCTTCTCACTTCACAAAGTTCTAGGTTTAATTTTATTTACAGCCTGCAATTAGGTCAGGAAAAATACTAAAAAAGTCATTTTTCATTGAGTTTATGAAAAGAGGACCCACATGCCCATATAAGTTTGAGTTTATTTATAAAAATTGTACAGTATGCTTCACCAGTACATAGGACTGTAATTGGCACATGAACTGCACATTTACCTCATCCAAATATAATTATATACTTCATTATTCATTTATATGTATATGAGAACATAAACTGAAATAATTAAATAAAGCTGTTGGTTAACAGTAATTAAGAAGGCATTAGTAATGATGCAATGAAAAAACAAACAAACGAACACCATCCATACAGGCCTTGATGGCCCAATGGTACTGACCGGCTGCCATGTCATCCTCAGCCATTAGGCATCACCAGATGCCAATACGGAGGGCATCTGGTCAGTACACCATTCTCCTGGCCATTATCTGTTTTCGTGACTGGTGCCACTGTTTCTCAATCATGTAGCTTCTCAACTGGCTTCACAAAGACTGAATGCACCCAACATGTCAACAGCACTTGGAAAACTTGGATTATGACCCATCCCAGCACTAGTCAAGCCCAACAGTGCCTAACATTTGATATTGCAGTTGGGCTGCAAATTCATGAACGTTTATGTGTTTGGTATACATTCAACTTAACAGGCTTCTCTATGTAAATATCTGTTTTAAAAAATTGACAGAGGTGATCTGACAGGCCTAGATTTTGAGCAAGTATATAGCATTTTTTCAGTCAATATTGCTACACGGTCCAGTATTGAAGACTGTTTGCTGAGTCTGGTCCTTCTTTGTGAATGTATCTGTAATTCAACTATTTCAACAAATAGTTTACATAAGCTGCTATTCAGGAAGGGCCATCTGCTTCACAGACAAGATATCAGGGCCGTAAATGTGTAGAAAAAATTATCCAGCATATAATTTGTATGTGAATCACACACACACACACACACACACACACACACACACACACATACATTGCAAATGACATCTTTTACCTTTCTTTATAAATCTGATAATTATTGTTACAGAATTAAATGCCCTGGAAGATTCAAGTTCTGGACGAACAACTAGAATACTGACAAATGATTTTCCTCAGTACTTCGCTGTGGTGTCTCGAATAAGGCAAGAAGTTCATGCAATTGGACCTGAAGGTGGAATGGTTTCCTCTTCTGTTGTACCACAGGTGCAAGCTGTATTTCCACAAGGAGCACTTACAAAGAAGATCAAAGTTGGACTTCAGGTAAACTTGTTCAAGCCTCGAAAAGGTACCAGTGCTGCCATGTTAAGAAAAATAACTGTTAATCACATTCCAAAGAAAAAACGTTTCTCATTGGTATGGTAGAAAAGTTTTGTGACTCGCAAAGTTGTTTTTGTTGAAGAAATTACAGTTAAATGATTTATCATTTTTCTTTTTGCTATGAATATGTACAGTCTCAATATAGAGTACTGTTGTAATCTTTAGCTCATATAATTTATGATTAAATTGTGTGATTTATATTGTACTTAGTTCCACCATCTTATTGACATGGAAATTATTTGCTGGTATTCACAGACTGTGGAGAACACTTACAGAAGCAATGTTTAGAACTCTTACTGAGTAGTTAGATTTATATGATACCTAATGCTATTGTAAAAATATTTGATTCTTCTCCAAAATTGTACAAAAGATCACTAAATCATTCAGTACCATTCAAGGTCCTTTCAGACATGTTAGACATCATGCACTTCCATATTTTTCTTTTTCCTGCTGCTTATGCATATTTTCAGATTATTATTTAAAGAAATTTTTCTTTACAGTAAGTAAATATAAACAGTAGTCCTCATGATCTAAGGTAGCAAATTCCCTCCCAGATCCTTCTTATATGTGTTCTATGGCTCCATCTTTAATGATCTTGCTGTTGATGCTAAATTAAAAAAGCTATGAAAATCAGAAAGGTGATGAAAATAATACTCTGATTTTACATATTCAGACACTATTGCCAATCATATTATTTGCATATATAATCCAATTAGCAAATGATCTTCTCAACTTTCTATAATGTTTTCAGTATACTTTGGCAATTTCAGGTTGTTAAACAGTGTACAGCTGCATGGACGGAAGTCAAGGGTGTAACCATAGGTGTCTACTTTCTGTAGCAAGATATATTTTGTAATTTACAGGCTGTATATTATTTAACAAAACATATAAATTCCATGGCAGTTTTGTTGACTTCTGTCTGTTGCTATTCCTTAAGTTAATGAAAAGTAGTTTGGACTTTTCAGGCTTTCCTGATGGATCTGTTGCAAGCATATTTCTTGGGTTTGCTGCTGGGTTGTATTGTGTAAATCGCACAGTATTTCATTGATTAAGTGCTTGACACTTTCATGTGGTGGTAGTTGCTGCTGTCACTGCTGCAAGGTGCAATTGATGATAATCTCATAGCTGTCAAAATTTATCAGGTTGCGAGCAGGCAATATGTGTGCGCAGGAAGATGCTCACATTTGGAGGAAAGTGGCATTCCTGGAGCTCTGTGATAGGAGATGCAGAAAAGCCTTCCATGTGTGTACTGTGGGCAGTGACTGTGCTGCCAGATGCTCCTGTTGTTAAAAGTTGAATTAAATCTCAGTAGTGCATTGGCTTGAATCATGAATCAGAAGTCCTCTTTTTTCCTGTTTTGATTTAATGGGAACCATTGCTGGATTCCAGGCAGTGCTTAAATGAAAACTTGCATTCCTGTTGATAAGATTGCCTGCTGTATGGATATGTATGGCCTCCTTAACAACATAGTCCCAGAAAGGTGATGCTGGGGATAAAATTTCAGTCTTTTCGTAAAACATACGATGCCCTATGTTTAGGCACTGCTCTGGTGCTGCTGATTTATCATGTTGCCCCAGGCATGTATGATGATGATGTTTGATGCAATGTTCTTGCATGGTTTGGCATGTCTGCCCATTATAAGATTTTCCACATTGGCATGGGATCTTATACACACCATGTTTCCTAAGGTTAAGGTCGTCTTTGACTGAGCACAATAAATTCCTCAATTTTTTTCTGGTGGCCAGAACACACACTTGATGTATGGCTTTTGAGGATTCTTTCTATTCTTGAAGATGTGCCACCAAAATAGGGCAAAAATGCCGTTGCAATGGATGCCTTTGCATCTTCATCTACATCCCTGCTGTGAATTTACTTAGAAAGGAATGTGTGGCATATCTGTAGCCATTCTGCTGGAATACCATTCTTGCTGGAATGCAGTACTGGTCACCATTAAATCAAAACAGGAAAAACAAGAACTTTTGATTCGTGACTCATCACAATGCACTTCTGAGATTTAATTCAGCTTTTGAAACAGGAGTGTCTGGCAGCACAGTCATTGCCCACAGCACGGACATGGAAGACCTTTCTGCAGCACCTATCAGGGGGCACTAGGAACACCACTTTCCTCCAACTGTGAGCATCTTCCCATGTACGTATATTGCGTACTCCTGGCCTGATAAATTTCAATGCCACTGCACGGTTATCATCAGATGCACTTCGCAGCAGTGACAGCAGCAACTACTACCATATGAAGATGTCAAGCAGTTGCATCAATGAAATATTGTGCCATTTATACAATATTACCTACCAACAAACCCGAGAAGTGTATTTGCAAAAGTAGCTTTGATTGTGAGCACAATGATGAAACAGGAAATATAAAATGCATTGTAAACATAATGTAACGTTTGTTATATAGATGGTTAGATTTACATCTATACGAAGAGTGAACTATTTGTTTGTTCAGTACCTGTATGCGAAGATAATTATTTTGACAGTTTCTCCTCATGTAATGATTTTCATCTTGAAATGAGCTATGTGTCATTGTCTAAATGGAAAATAAGCTTCAGGAATGAACATAGCATACATTACACTAACATTACATAGAAATCCACATTGGAGTGCCAATATTCACACCATTATAGAATCATTACTCTAATCTTACCTGTACTATTTCATACAATCTGTTAGGGAATAAAACTTTTTTGAAATATGAACTCTGATATGCTTGGCAGCAAATAGATGAAGTGAAGAAAATGGAGTTCTGGCTTTCATAAGAGAGTGGTAAACAATATGAAACACACAATAATAGGTGGGATATGGGAGGATTATCTCAGCTTTAATTTAAATTAACTGTTGTTGAATTTTGTGTTAGCCTCCATTAATTTGTGTTTCACTCTATTTTTCTTTTCCCAAATAATTTAAATAGAAATAATAACAAGTAATTTTTATAGATCTTACTGAAATAAACTTTCTTCAGTTTATGTGTGGACGTGATTTTTGTGTGGCACTAAGGAATAACATAAACCTGATAAAAAAAAGTGTCTCATTCTAAATACGGATGCTAAAGAGTATATCTAATGCTAATTCATCTACTAGTATGTTGCATATATTCATTTGCTACAATTTGCACAAAAATGCTATGAGATGAAGTGGTTATTGGATACACTTTAATAACTTGCAGATGTCTTGACCATATAATTTATTATTTCCAAAATCACCCCATGCATTTCGACATTCTGTCATTTTCAGAGCAAATACTGTGACATAATGTGATAGATAGGAAACAGCAGTAAAAGCACTTGCCTCTCAGCTAGAAAATAGAGGCAAGTGCACTTGCCTCTTGGTTAAGATTGGTGTTAAGGTAGAGTGTATGTATTTGGCAATTTTCTATGTTTCACATCATGAAATAACATTTGCTCCTGAAAATGATGGAATATCAAAACACATAAGGCGATTTTGGATGTAATAAAAGTTTAGTCAAGATGGCTAGAAGTTATTTCAATATTTATTTCTATGAACCTTATCACACATGCAACATGTATGTATGGTTACACTGACAGATATTCTTGTACCAGTAATTACTTCTTCATCTAATTTTGTTTTTACATTTTCATTCTCTTGTATTTTATTTATTTTACTTTTTTTCTCACAGGGTTAATGTAATACCTCTGTGACTTATTGTGGCTATTTGTTCAGTTAACCCCTTGTTTGGAAGAAAAAAATTGGTGATGTGTATCGAAAATTCAGTTCTGTTTGATATTGTTTCACCCATTGTTGCATTAATTCATGATAAAATATACCAATGCAAATCCTATTGAAATTGAGATTACACCAGTCAAACAATATTTTGAGCGATTTTTGTCAGAAAATTTTTCTGTAAGTGCTCCTGACATCACAGATCACTGACGACTTTTTCATTCATGTTGGTAATTATGTGCAGAAATCTTCAGTGGCAAAGTGCGAGACTACAAATCCACAAGTCTTGGGTTCAATCACTGGTCAGTCTTAGGATTTTGATCTGTCACTTATCATTTCTTTCACCTCTGACAACATTTGTCAGTGTGAAAACTGCCAAGTTGTACTGTGGTTTGGAATCCATGTTAAACTGTAACCAGGTGATCAGTTCAAAG
This sequence comes from Schistocerca serialis cubense, assembly GCF_023864345.2. NCBI lineage: Eukaryota > Metazoa > Arthropoda > Insecta > Orthoptera > Acrididae > Schistocerca > Schistocerca serialis. The sequence continues at coordinate 841,801,615 of NC_064640.1, read as the reverse complement.
GTCAGAGGAAGGCAACAGCATATGAGCCCCAACAGCACTATGGCTAGTAAAGCACTATGGTGTTCAAAAGAATCTTCGGATTAATGATTGCTTTACTTAATGAAATGCAGTATCACTAAAGATTTACTTATTAACCCATAACCCATAGTGTTATTTCAAGTTCAACCATGCAGTGAATTATGAGTAGTTTAAAAATATATTCAGACTTTTCATTACTCTTTGTTCTTTTCTGTTGCATGTATTTCAGTCATGAGAACATTGGTACCAGTGCTATAAAAATACATAGAAACTGTTGGGTTTAATTTACACATCTATGATTTCTAGATATATTTTATGTATTCATACTAGGAACATTGTTCCAAAATTGAAGAAATGTTATAACACAATTATCATATTGGCTTCTCTGCCAAAAAGTACAGAGAAATGTAAAGATATGCTCCTTGGATTCAACATATTACAAAAACATCTGACCTGCAGTTTCAAAAGACATTTTGCAAACTATTACCTGAAATAGAGGTTGAATGTGGTACAACCAAATTTCCATTTCACTTTATATGTTTCTTTAAAGAGAGTATGAGTTTTCATATTATCATTATCATTGTCAAAGATGCAATAGTTGTTCAAAAGACCCAATGATGGAAGATGCTTAATAAGTCTAACTTCATTGTTTCATAAGAATTTCTCAAGACAATAAATAATAATGCACTTAATAATATTATGGAAAGAATAGATTGCTACTCATATAAAAATGACTTCTTGTGTTGCAGATAGGCACAACAAAAAGACTCTTAGATGTTATAGCTTTTGGCCAAAGCTTTCTTCAGCAAAGAAAACACACATACATTCACACAATCAAGCACACCTCATACACATTGGACCATTACCAATGGCAGCTTTGAGTGGAATCATGGTTTCGGTCAGAGCTGCTGGTAGTAGTCATGTGTGCATGAGGTGTGCTTGTTTGTGTGTGTGTGTGTGTGTGTGTGTGTGTGTGTGTTTTCTTTGGTCAAGAAAGCTTTGGCTGAAAGCTATAATGTGTAACAGTTCTTTTGTTGTGCCTGTCTGTGACTCAAAGGGTCACTTTATGGTAAGTAGCAATCCGTTCTTTTCCTACTACTGTTAATATTCCAACCTGGAGTTTTCATTGTTTGAATAATGAGCCTAGTACTATGTTGTGAATAGAAAAAGACAAACATGTTCCAGCCTTAAGTCCACGTTGCCTATATTGACTCACATACGGCAAAATATGCATGTGCTCTTTGCTCATATCCAGTGCTATTTGATGAGATTGTGGTGTGGCATGCATTCCTGGTGTAGCTGGGATGTTTATTCAACAACAGTAAAATCTCAAAATACTATAAACTGATATAGTATTACTTGAAAATGGGTAGTATATCTTGAAGCCTATACATTTTCTTCAAAAGAAGTACATTCTTGTACCATTTACTTATTTCAGTAATGCATTATATATGTGGGAATTCCCATCTTCTGCATCTCTTATAGTTCCATCGTCTTATGAAAAGTCTTGATTGCTACTCACCATAAACATAATGTTTTCAGTTAGAGACAGGAACAATGAAAAGACTGTTACACATTGAGTTTTGACCAAAGCCTTCTTCAGAAAAGAAATGCATACACATTCCCACAAGCAAGCACACCTCATGCACACGTGACCACTATCTCCAGATACTCTGGCCAGAATGCAACTGTGTAGAATTCAAGCAACAGTCAGGAGTGGGGGGGGGGGGGGGAGTGTGATAGCAGGGGTATGGGTGGGGTACAACCTGACGGAATGTGCAGGGACTAGATGGTGACAACACGAGGCTGACAGATGCAGGATCAAGAGACTGTGAGGAAGGAAGTGAGGATGCAGAGCAGAAAAGGAGAGGAGCAGAAAAGTGGAAAAGACCAGTGGGTGCATTGGCAGAGAGCAGTGCACAATGAACATTTGTGAACATGAATTGGTAAGAGGTGCCAGGACAGAGAGGGGCAGAAACTGCTGGATGGAACATGTGGGGAGAAAGAGGTGCTGTAGGTTGAGGCTGAGATGATCTTGGGAGTGAAGAATGTGTTGTAACGATAGTTCCCATTTGCTCACTTCAGGAAAGCTAGTGGTGGAGGGGAGCAACCAGATAGTCAGAGCTGTGAAGCAGCCATTGAAATCGAGCTTCTAATTTTCAACTGCATGTTGTGCCACCGGGTGGTTCACTTTGCTCTTGGCTCCAGTTTGGCAGTAGCCATTCATCCTGGTGGATAGTTGACTGGTAGTCATGGCAATATAAAAAACTGTGCAGTGATGCAGCAGAGTTGGTATATAACATGGCTGCTTTCAAGGTCACCCAGCTTCTGATGGGTCAAGATAAGCCTGTAACAGGCCTCTTATTATCTATCATCGTTCCCCTTAATGATAGACATCCTACCCTTGATCCTTTCCACCCCACCTAAAGTGATGTTCCATCACCCACCCAACCTCCACAATATCCTAGTCCATCCCTATGCCATTCCCAATACCAATCCCTTGCCACAGTGATCATATACCTATGGAAGACTCAGGTGCAAAGCATACCCAATCCACCCACCTAGCACATCCTAGTCCAGTCCTGTCACACACTTATCCTACCCCTTCAGAGATTGGGCCATCTTTGAAAGCAGCCATGTCATATACCAGCACTGTTGCAATCATTGCACAGCTTTTTATATTGGTATGACTACCTATCAGACGTTCATCAAGATGAATGGCTACAGCCAAACTATGGTCAAGAGCAGAGTGGCAAAAAATGCAGCTGAACATTATATGCCTGATTTCAATTCAACTTCGGCCTTCTGAATCCTCCCCTCCACAACCAACTTTTCTGAACTGCATAGATGGAAGTTACTCTTGCAACATATTCTCTGCTCCTGAAATCATCCTGCTCTCCACTTATGCTAACCTACTGTCTCCCTGCTGTCCACCCAACAGTTTCTGTCTTCTGTGTCCTACCAGCTTCTCCCAATTCGTGTCTCACCACCCTTATTGTGCACTCTTCTCTGCCTACACACCCACTGACTTTCTCCATCCTCTGCTCCTCTCATTTCTGCTCTCTGTCCTCACCACCCTCTCCTTCCTCCACAGCCTCCTGAAGGAGCATCTGGCAGCCTTGTCTTGTCACCACCTAGTCCCTGCATGCTCTACGAGCCAGCACTCATTTCTCTCCTGTCACCTGTACCTTGTTACCCCTCCCCCTTCCCTTCTCCACTCTGGATTGCTGCTTCTGTTCAACACAGTTGCATTCTGATCAGGGCAGCGAGAGACAGCAGTCATGTGTGTGTGTGTGTGTGTGTGTGTGTGTGAGAGAGAGAGAGAGAGAGAAAGAGATAGAGAGAGAGAGAGAGAGAGAGAGAGAGGTGTGAAGTCTGCTTACATGTGTGAATGTCACTGTGTCTCCTTTTCATAATGTTGGTGGAATTCTGACATGGACTTTCCATTGTTTGTTAAGTTCCGTCATCTTCATATTTATAAAATGCAAATCATGCACTGATGCTTGTCTCACTTTGTCACATTGGGGCTAAAAAGCACTTATTAGCTGAGCAAACTGGAATAGCCCAAAATGGCTCTGAGTATAAATTACACTGCTTTCCCAACAGATTCATGAAAGAGAAATCACACTGCTTTCCCAACTGATTCATGAAAGAGAAACAGTTGAAATATTTCGGGTAACTATGAACTGGTCAATATTTCACATGGGTGTAGGGTGTTTGTTTTCAGTGTACAGTTACACAAAATGTTTATCTAGGCTAACACATTTACTTTTCTCTGCATTTGAAAAATATGTAGAACCTTCCATAAATAGTTAGGCCTTATTGAAGTTCAATATAAGCTGATTTCAAAGCTTATACACTTTTACAGGTGGTGTACTTCTAACAGAAGTGAATTTCTACACAAAAAAATGGTTTTCTGTACACTGAATGATGGAGATATTTGCCTATGTGTTGTTATATTTTCATGCTTACTTTAATGACAAGCAGTACCTGTGGGTTATAATAAATTTGTTATCAGAGAGAGAAAATAGTAGTTGCAATCAACACTTCCTAATTTAAGATACCATATATAGATCTTGTTGTTATAAATATTGACTTATACATGTTTCTCATTTACTTGTTATGATAGAAGCAAGGTTAAACAGCAATATATTGTTTATCATCAATTTATGAATGATGAGTGGCTAGCATATAACTCCTTTTACTATTTCGTAAACTTTTCCACCGGTCGCATGAATATTGTAACTTAAATGTAACATATAACTAAGTCAGAGCTGAATAGTGTGTCTACTAAGTTCATCATCTAAAAGTTAATGGGAGTAATGCAATATGTGGAGAAGTAAAACAATATTGCATCCATTAACAACTCACTAATATGGTCCTGATGAACTACATCTTCTACAGTTGGTTAATTAGCTTACATGAATCCATGGTTAAAAATGTGGTAGTTCTGTAAACTTGTAAAGTTGAGTTGTTGTGATTATAAAGGATAAAAAGGAGACCTAAATCAGGGAATCAGCCAACAAGCTGGAGGATGATAATTATAATGCAGAATGAGAACAACATTCAGTTAAAATATTTGGGAAAATCATACTTTCCATTATGATGTGAAAGGAAATTATTAATGTCAAGTGTCTAAACTAATCTGTTATTCAGTACTTGTCTTCACCTGTTACAACACTATTTTGATAAGAAATTCATAAGGACATTTAAAATGAAGGACAAGATTCCTTGTTTTTTTGCATCTCTGTTTACTGGAAGATTATGGTAAGGCTACATTTTTGCTTTGCGCTGTCAAACAAGAATAAGTAAGCTAGTATGTTGAGACAGAAATTTACTCAACCTTTTTTTCCACTTGATGTCGTGATACTCACACAGGAAGCAATTTCTCTAGAGTGAATGTGGCTTCTGCTACAAACGACATCAGTAACTTCCTTTTTCTTTACTTATTTCAGGTCACCATAGTTGAAAAGCGTTTGCAAGCATATTGAAAATTTAGGACAAGGTCATAAGACCACATAGTACCAATGTTATGCCTCACCACATCACTATATCATAAACAGATAAGAATTACACTAACACATTTAATTCATTATAATATTTTCATTATCTTTGATGTGAAACTTGAAATGGACTGTGCCTCCATTGCATGGATAATTTTGCATAATGGTACTGGTACAGATTGATCCATCTCACATTCACGGCTACATGTCTCAAGATTGACTATTCTTGATTTTTTTTAAATGTAAAATTTTCCAGTCTTGTTGCCTGGTAATGCTGTTTGCCTCATATGTCTGGTTTCTCAAAACTACCAGAAAGAAGACTTTTTGTATTATGAGATCTGAAAGAAGCAATGGCCATTACAGTGAAAAAAATGTTTTTTCATAGTTCACAGGAAACCTTTTCAGACAGATTGCATTTCAAGTTCTTATTGAAGTGCAGCCTGCAACAATATTGACTGTTTAATGAGACACTATCAAATGTTTGCTAGGAAATACAGTTGTTCTTCTGAAAATATATGACATCTGGAAAGTGTTCCTTATTAATACTGATGTTTCAATGCATGCCTTGATTTCCATTACCAGAAAGCAGCCTAGAAATGGGACGAATTTTGTGAGTCTGGTACTGTAAATGAATTGTGCTCATTAACACAGTATTATAAAAATTCAGGGACTTTGATATGATACAATGTTTGATAAGCATTTGGCATTTAAAAATTCTGAGCCATCAGGTTAATGTCTGACATTTTACAGTTCACAAGAGATTCCTTTGTTATGCAGTTTTGGTTGGTTTGCTGTTGTTGAAATTTGAAACACTGGTATTTCCAGTAATTCATGGAGGGTTTCATTGTGTTTCATCAATTTCAAAAATACAAAGAGGACACATTTTCATAGCTTTTGATAGGCTGTGAACATGCCACAGAAAAATATAGAAAGTTCAGTTTTTATAATCACTGAAGGCAGTACAAAACGATTTATAAATGTGACCTGCAAGCGTGCTTATTTGTTGGCAGCCATAGAAGGATGGCTTTATCTCAGTAGGTAATCATTTTGTGAATATATTGCTGATGCATGTAGTATTTAATTCAATTTAAGAATACTTAGGCATTCTGTGTGATTTTCGAAGAGTGATGGTCAATCTAAAATAAGAGTCATACAGGCCTGTGACACTAGTTGAAGCAGCCATTATTTTTAAAGATATGCCTACACATTGGAGACCTATTTTCATACTGGAAATATATTTACAGTTATGAATATGAATCACCATTGACTGCATATTTATTATGGTGATGACAATGAAAATTTTGTGTCAGACTAGGACTTGAACCCAAATTTCCCACTTTATATGAGTTGTCCCCTTAACCAATTTCAGTTTTCTGTGAATTGGGGCCGGATTCAAACTTCTGTGTTCATCATCATCCATGAGTCACAAGCTGCACTTGTACATTATACACATTCCTGTCCAGGACATATTTATTGAGAGTGGAAGGTCTGTTATTGGCAAATAAATATGAAGTAACAATGCCTGTGTTATTAAGAAGGCATGCATGTGGTTCATATTCTCAATAGCGAATACATTTCCTTTATTTCTTGATGGCTGTAGTCGCTGCAGTGCCTGTTCCTTCAGACAAGAATGCGTGTATGAAGAAATATTGCATCACACTTCTTAATAACATAGACACTACTGTTTCATACCTATATTTCATTAGGCAAAGAATATTCAGATGAAATGAGCTTAATATCAGGAAAAATGTACAATACTACCTTATTTGAAAGCTCTAAACTGAAGGTACATTGGTGCACTGTTTAATGAAATCAGATCATGCCCTGTGTTCTTAAAGTAACAAGGACATAACAAATAAATTACTCATCTAATGCTACAGATTTTGGATCTGAGGTTATTCAAAACACTGCCACTCTAAATACACATTTCTTGTTTGATGTTCTTAATGTGTGTTAGACAAGTTTCAGATACTTGTTGTCAGATCAGTGAAGTAAAAAGATAGCATGAAAAATGTTTTAATCTGTTAGTGTATTTGCATGTTTTGTGGAGCATAAATGCAATCTCTCAATACGATAGCTAAGATGTTGATTAGTTTAAAATATTATGTCATTTTCAATAAGAAATATGAATACAGACTGATCATTTACTTAATTAACTTCTTTTACTTATACTGCTTCCTGAGCAAAACACACACACACACACACACAGACACACAGAGAGAGAGAGAGAGAGAGAGAGAGAGAGAGAGAGAGAGAGAGTGAGAGAGAGAGAGAGAGAGAGAGAGAGGGAGGGAGGGAGGGAGGGAGAGAGGGAGGGAGGGAGGGAGGGAGAGAGAGAGAGAGAGAGACAGAGAGGGAGAGAGAGAGAGAGAGGGAGGGAGGGAGGGAGGGAGGGAGGGAGGGAGGGAGGGAGGGAGAGAGAGAGAGAGAGAGAGAGAGAGAGAGAGTTAGTTATTACAGCCTCAGACATTGATAAAATACTCAATGCAATGTTAGTGCCATCAATTATACTTTAGTGTTTGACTAAAGTGTTTATTATAAATAAGACTCTTCACATCAGTAGCTAAGTGGTTAAAGATTTTTACATCTGACTAAGGTTGAATGATCTACAAAGTAAGGTATTTCTTCTTATAATACCATGTGTTTCATTTTGCTTTGTTTAAATAGAAAAATACCAAATGAAGTTGTTCACGGTTATTTTGTAGAGTATTTCTATGAATAGCTTGACAGCAGTACAGTCAAGGAATGGGATATTATAGCAAACATCTTCAAAAAGTTAATTATGAACATCAGAGCAGTAAAATGATTTTTTTTTTTCAGAAATAAGGGATGTGTTACTTCTACATCTACATCAATACTTTGTAAACCACTGTGAGGTGCATGGTAGAGAGTACATTCCATTGTACCAGTTATTAGGGTTTCTTCCTTTTCTTTCACGTCTGGAGCATGGGAAGAATGATTGTTTGAATGCATCTGTGCATACAGTAATTATTATCTTATTCTCATGATCCCTGTGTGAGCGATACATAGGGGGTTGTAGTATATCCCTAGAGAAATTGTTTAAAGCCATTTCTATAAATTTTCTCAATAGACTTTCTCAGGATATTTCCAGAATGAGATTTTCACTCTGCAGCGGAGTGTGTGCTGATATGAAACTTCCTGGCAGATTAAAACTGTGTGCCTGACCGAGACTCGAACTCGGGACCTTTGCCTTTCGCGGGCAAGTGCTCTACCAACTGAGCTACCGAAGTACGACTCACGCCTGGTACTCACAGCTTTACTTCTGCCAGTACCTCATCTCCTACCTTCCAAACTTTACAGAAGCTCTCCTGCGAACCTTGCAGAACTAGCACTCCTGAAAGAAAGGATATTGCAGAGACATGGCTTAGCCACAGCCTGGGGGTGTTTCCAGAATGAGATTTTCACTCTGCAGCGGAGTGTGCGCTGATATGAAACTTCCTGGCAGAGTGAAAATCTCATTCTGGAAACATCCCCCAGGCTGTGGCTAAGCCATGTCTCCGCAATATCCTTTCTTTCAGGAGTGCTAGTTCTGCAAGGTTCGCAGGAGAGCTTCTGTAAAGTTTGGAAGGTAGGAGACGAGGTACTGGCAGAAGTAAAGCTGTGAGTATAGGGCATGAGTCGTGCTTCGGTAGCTCAGTTGGTAGAGCACTTGCCCGCGAAAGGCAAAGGTCCCGAGTTCAAGTCTCGGTCGGGCACACAGTTTTAATCTGCCAGGAAGTTTCTTTCTCAGGATAATTTACATCTGTCTTCTAGAGTCTGTTGTATCAGTTCCTTCAGCATCTCTGTGAGACTCTCCCACAGGTTAAACAAACCTGTGACCATTTGTGCTGCCCTTTTCTGTATACGTTCAGTTTCTCCAGTCAGTGCTGTCTGGTGCAGGTCCCACACACTTGAGATATATTCTAAGATGGCTTGCATGAGTGATTTGTAAACAATCTCTTTTGTAGACTGATTGCACTTCCCCAATATTCTACCAATAAACCGAAGTCAACCACCTGCTTTACCCACCACTGAACCTATGTGATCATTCCATTTCATATGACTACAAAGTGTTACACCTAGGTACTGGTATGAGTTGGCAAATTCCAACAGTGACTCACTGATATTATAGTCATAGGATGAACATTGAGAGCAAGTTGCCAGTCTCTGCACCACGTTGAAGTCTTATCAAGATCTGACTGAATATTTATGCAGCTTCTCTCAGGCTGTACTTCATTACAGATAAGTGCATGATCTGCAAAAAGCCTGATTTTACTATTAATATTGTCTGCAAGGTCATTAATATACAACGTGAACAGCAAGGGTCCCAACACACTTCCCAGGGGCACATCCGAAGATACTTCTACACTTGATGATGACTCTCCATTCAAGATAACATGATGTGTCCTCCTACCAAAAGGTTCACTTGATATTCTATATGAGAAGAGGGACTAACTCAGCTAACATGGTAATGAGTCAGAATTTTTTTGTGTATGTCAGCGAAGTTGAACCAAAAATTAAAATTTGGCTGAAGAGGTTTAATAACCTGAAAAAAGGATAGTATAAAGCAGAATGAAAATTGCACTTTTTTCACCTGTAAGTGTTTTTATTTAAATTTCTTTTCCTCTCCATTCTAAAATGAAGAAAAAATGCAGACTGGTCTCTCTCTCTCTCTCTCTCTCTCTTTCTCTCTCCCCCCCCCTCCCTACCTCCATCCCTCCTCCCTGCCCCCCCCCCCCACAACCCACCCCCCTCAGCACTGGAAGCTGACCGCTTTTCAGACGTCCGTGTTTGTACACTGCAAGCCACCTTATGGTGTGTGGGAGAGGATAATTTTGATGCAGCTAGCTGTATCTCTCCCCGAAAACCCCAACCCCTTTTCCTTTCCCATTCATGAAGGGCTTGCGGGAAAAATTATTGACAGTAAACTTCCACCTGAGCTGTAACTTTTTCATTATGCTTATTTTGCAAGTCTAATTTAAACAGTAAAATTTTCCATGACATACAATACCTCTCTTGTATCATCTGCCTATGGAGTTTGTTGAGCACCTCTGTGACCTCTCATGCTGACTAAATAATCCTGAGACAAAATTGCCTTTCTTTGTTCACTGCAGCCTGGCTGGTGTTTAGTTATACTGATTTGGATGGGTGACAGGGATATGAAATGAGGGAGAAATACAAGGAAGGGACTTAAGGAAAACCATACCCATATCGAACATGTAGATTTCTGTGGACAGATAATCACACAGAGAAGTGTGTGTGTGTTTGTGTGTGTGTGTGTGTGTGTGTGTGTGTGTGTGAGTGTGTGTATATGTGCTTGGTTGTCAGTTTTGAAGAAGGACATTACTGAAAGCTTAGGAAGTTATCATCCATTATATGTGCCTGTTTGGTATGGAATGTCTCTTCAGTTCTTTTGAGTAATGATGTCATATACATAATCATATTCTATCCTGGATGTTCTATCAATTACATAGTCACAGACTGTGATAAGGTGTTCAGTAGAGGTTTGTTATATTTGACTATGTCACAGAAATTTCATGTAACTATATTGTCATTGTAACGAGAAATTACTTTCTTCCCCATATATCATGCCATTATTTAAACCATTATTTAAACTGTGAGATGTCAAGAAGACCTTTACTCTGTTACTATAAAACCATAAAATTACTACTTACAAAAAAATCAGGTGGAGTAAGACTATTCTAACATTATGCTTCAGATGATGTTCTTAGCAGTCATTAATATATTAAATCATTTAAAGTCTATATTAAAAGGATGATTATAGTGTAGAGGCATGGATAATTCTCTTTCCTCATTTTCCATGGTTTTGTTGCTGTTCGTAGATAATTCTGATAAACTTTTAGTTTAGGTGCAGGTTAAATATGCTCTGACTAACTTGTTAATATTCAAAAATATGGTAATTCATAACAACTAAATATCCATTCTTGTTCAGGTCTTTACATTTTTAAGAGGTTTCTGGAAAGTATTCCTACTAAAATGAGAAACTCCAATTGTGAATTCTATTTTTTTTTTTAACTGATTAGAAAATCAGTTTGAAGTTCAATGGTACTGAAAGTGATCATTTTAACTTTAATAAATATTAATTTGAATTGTTACTGCAAAATACCAGCAAAATGAATTTGACTAAGAACCTTTCCCTTAATATGATGATTCTCCATGTCAGTACCACAAGATACAAGGATTATTCCAAAAGTAAGGTCCGATTGATTGCCAAATTGAAACCACAGTGAACATCAGAAATGTTTTACTTGTAACAATTAGCTACACCTTTCAGCTACTTCTCTACGTAGTCGCCGTTCTGACTTAGACTTTTGTCATAGCGTTGTACCAACTTTTCAATAGCCTCATCATAGAAGGCAGCCGCCAGTGCTTTCCGCCAATTCTCCACGCTGGCCTACACCTTGTTGTCTGTGTCAAAATGTTGTCTTCAAAGACAGCGGTTCATGTGACCAGAGATGAAACTCAGGGGGAGACAATTGCGGACTGTATTGTGGGTAATCTAACATTTCCATTTGAAAACGATGCAGGAGCATCTTCATTGCCCCTGCAGAATGCGGCTGAGAATTGTCGTGAAGACGAAACAGCACGACAGTTATGTAATGTTGGCTGCATAGCTTCAGGCGAAATTTCTCACCAGGCCCTCGTACTTGGCGGCAGACACTATTTTCTAGACATCTTTACGCACTCACTGCGAGCTCAGAAATGAGAAGAGCGACGTGATGGTAACTGGGGTTATACTAGAGACACTACCCAACACATCTGTGCAAAGCTTTATCGGATTTTCATAGTCGTTTCCATTTCGCGACCGATCGGACCTTACTTTTGGAATAACCCTCGTACTTTGCTATCTACAATACATTTTTGGCTTGATGAGGAGATATTTTAGCAGCAAATATTTGTGAATGAGTATTTATTTTCACTTTATGACCTTTAAGATGTATTGGTGATAACATTGTTGGTTTTACCAGTATAGTTCACATTTGAGATAAATTTAATACAAAGAATTTGTGAGATAGTTATAGGTTAAAGTAGAGGTACCTGATGATGCTCTGCAAGAGTGTTTTCTTTGTTGTTGATGCTGAACACTGCAGTGAATTGGTTTCAGATTAACATAGTACAAAAGTAAGAGTGCGATGTGATTTATAGTTAAACAATTAGCATTATTGTTCTGTGTGTATAACCTAATTAAAATTACGATGTATAGAAAGAATCAAGGTAGTAGCCATTAGAAAATCATGAATTGTTGTTGATGAAGTATCTGTGATACGTTCTTGTATCTTACCTTTCTAGACAGCTATACTTTCATTTTCCAGTTCATACATATTCACAGAGATTTTCTTGTAGTCAAGGATTTCACACCTCTTAAATTTTTTAAAAAAGAAAGCAATGAGAAATTCTAAATTAATGGACATCAAGCTGAGCTAATAATGCTGTTTAAAAATGTACAGAGCATTTTACTTTTTTAACAGTAAAAGGTCTCTAATTGTCACCTGCAACTGCAGAGGACTTTTGATCAGTCATCACATTCAACCTATTGTGTTCCATATATTCTAAATTACAGTATTTATGTTTTCAAACATTTCTGTTTTGTTTCAGTATTGCCCTTCATAAAAAGTGCTAAGAGTATGGTAATAACTTCATATGTATTTTATGTATCAAATATGGAAGAGTAACGATGATTGCACTCAGGACTTATAATTGCTAAGTAGAAAATAGAAACTTTGCTTGGTCACTATGCTCTCTTCTGCTGTTTATATTTTTGAAAGAAGGTTTTATCATGACTGTCCACAGTTCTTTTTGGCATTCAGTCACTATTCTTTTTTATCAGAACTGATGAAATATAAGAGAAATTCACAGTAGCTTTCCTGGTATCTCTAATACATCCCAACACAGAATGATAAGATAATTACTGTATTAATTCACTGTGTCCCAGTAAAGTAAATTAAAATCTGTGACAATGGTAGAATCATGAGATGTTTGAAGCATCCTGGCAATAAAAGATAAGCTCTGGAATTAACTACCAATAACTGCTGTAAAATCACTGTGACTGACTGTGATCTGTTCCCACGACATATACTGGTTCACACTGAAGCAACAGACACAGAAGATACCTTATAGATCTGTGTCTACATCTACATACATACACTGCAAGCCACTTTACAGTTCATGGCAGAGGATTCCCTGTACCACTACTACTAACTGCCTTTCTTGTTCCACCACTTAGAAACAAAGCAAGGGAAAAATGGCTGTATATGTGCCTCCATATGAACCCTAATTTCCCATATCTTATCTTTGCAGTTCTTACGCAATATTGATGCTGGTCTAGTAGCATTGTTCTGCAGTCAGCTTCAACTGCCAGTTCTCTAAATTTTCTCAACAGTGTTCTTTGAAAAGAACATCACCTTCTCTCCAGGGATTCCCATTTGAATTCCCCAAGCATCTCCATACTACTTGCATGTTGTTCAAACCTACTGGCAACAAATTTAGCAGCCCACCTCCAAATTTTGTCAGTGTTGTTCTTTAGTCCGACCTGGTGTGGACCCCCAAACCCATGAGCAGTATTCAAGAATAGTTCCCATTAGCTTCCTATATGCAGTCTCCTTCACAGATGAATTGTACTTTCCTAAAATTCTCCCAATAGATTGAAGTCAATCATTCACCTTCCCCACCACAATCCTCACATGGTAATATGACTGTGTCAAGTAGGACACTAGTAATGCTGTATCCAAACATAATGGGTTTGTTTTTCCTACTCATCAGCATTAATTTTTATGTATATCCATTTAGAGGTAGCTGCCATTCATCACAACAACTAGACATTTCTGTAAGTCATCTTGTATCCTCGATAAATCACTCAACTTTGACACCTTCCCATACACCACAGCATCATCAGTAAACAACTGCAAATTGCTGCCCACCCTGTCTGCCAGATTAGTTAAATATATAGAAAATAATAGCAGTCCTATCCCATTTCCCTCAGGCACTCTTGACACTACCCTTGTCTCTGACCAACAATTGCCATTGAGGGCAACATACTGTGTTCTATTAATTAGGAAGTGTTTGAGCTAGTCACATATCTCAGAACCTATTCCATATGCTTGAACCTTCATTAACAGCCTGCAATGGGGCACTGTGTCAAAAGCTTTTTGGAAATCTAGAAATGTGGAATCTGTCTGTTGCCCTTCACCCATAGGTCACAGTATATCATGTGAGAAAAGGGCAAGCTGAGTTTCATGCGAGTAATGATTTCTAAAGCTGTGCTGATTCATGGACATAAACTTTTCAGTTTCAGGGAAATTTATTATATTTTACCTCAGAATATGTTCAAGAATTCTGCAGGAAACCAGTATTTGGGATATTGATCTGTAATTTTGCACATGTACTCAGTTTATGTATAAACTTTGTCTTTCATTCACTTTAGACATCCACCACTGAGACTCAAGGCATGCTTTGCTAATACTCTCTCAGCATTTACTAACCTCCAACATTTTAGTCATACGACATTGTTAGAGATGGAACAGTATCTGAAGTTTGCCATGACTTATTGACTTTTGAGAATGGGATTGACCTTACAACATTTTGTGATCCTGTGATTACCATGGGCTGACATCTCCTCCTGTTCCCTGTCACTATCTCTCTCTATCTCTCTGGTTCTTCTATTTTTTGTGTTATTTTGCATTCTTTGTAAATTATTGTGGTTCACCATGTTATGCGGCATAGATTTTTCTGTGCTTCCATATCTTCCTGTGGCACTTCATTTCCATTCTTTCATCTGCCATGTGATTTAGATAAGTATTTTCTGTATGTTTTTTACCTTTCTTCTCCTTTTGTTTATCAAATTTCCTTAATTCAAAGTTCTCCAGTCCTAGTACCAACAGCAATTAATTTCTTGTCTTAGCAGAGTATACCATGAGACACATTACTTCAACAGCTGGTCTCTTCAGTGGAGCATGTGGCAGTTTGACTGGTTTTTAATTTTTTTATGTCTCACAGCATGAAGAGCATCATTCCTCTCTCTCTCTTTCTTTTCTCTTCCCTCCCCCCCCCCTCCCCCCCCTCCCCCCTCTCCATAGTCAACTCACATAATTATTTTCTTTATGTAATTATTTCATTTGGGTACAATGCGTATCTCATATCATATATACAATTATGGATAGGATAGATTGCTACTTGCCATAAAGATTACTTGTTGAGTTCCATACAGGCACAACAAAACAACTGTTATACACTAATCTTTCAGTCAAAGCTTTCATCAGAAAAGAGAAACACACATGCATTTGCACAAGCAAGCACACCTCACACACGTGACAACTATCTCTGGCTGCTCACATGTGAAATTAATTATCACTCAGTTATTGTTTTGCCCATTATCGATTCAAATGGATGCTGGTAACACAAGTTCTATGTTATAGTCAACAATAGCTATATCTAATGGCTGCTACCTGGTAGCCCAGATTTGTAGGGCTGAACTTCCACTGAGAGTACAATTAAAAGTAAGTTATTCTTCATTAGTATTTAATATGAATCTTTTATTCTTAATCAGCTCTGTATGAGCAAACTGTAACATTTCTGATGTATCAAAACATTATATTTGTGAAAGCATGAAGAAGTAATTCTATTTGAAATAAATCTTGTATAGAACCAAATTTGCCAAGGTTGTGGTTTTTCCATTTCTTATAATGTTACATCATATTGTTTCATTGAACCTACATTTCAAAACATTCACTATACAGTAAGTGATTTATTTTTGAGCACATCTTAATATGAGTAACAGCAATGTGCTAAAGATTCTGCGAAGTTAGTTTTTCTCCAAAGAAATTTCATAACATTAACAATAGTTCCTGTAAAACCTATACCTATTGTTAAACCTCCCACTGAAGTTTATGTCCTTATTCCCAGCATTTTCAGGCCTGTGAATGAGACATCAGTATGTCAACTGTGAAACAATACCAAAACTTCTATGCAGAAATGTTAATGTTCCACCAACTAAAATTCACTGAGATTGAAAGACTAAAAAGCAAATTTTATACTGTCAGAAATGTTACAGAAATTATCAAAAGTTTTTGCTAAGCACCGTAGGTAATGATTTCCTACTAAACTTATCATTGCTCTGAAACTGTATTTTGTAACAAACAAACAAGTTTCATGCAGATTACAAATGTATTATGAGCTTATAACTTGCTTGATATTCCAGCAATAAAATGAAAGTAAACCAGTTGCAGTCATGCTACATGCCAATGTGTGTTCCTTAATGATGTAAAATAATAAGATTACAATTTGATCTAACCTTCAATGGACATGGCTGCTATGTTCCTGAAGGCATGTTTTCTAGGTACTTTTAGAAACAATTGGACACCTCAAATCACATATTTTCTGACATTTTTAACAAGACTTTTTTACTTACAGCTTTCTGTAATTTCATTAACACAAGGATAAAGTTTGAGAAATGTTGCAGAATGTAATAACAAAGATATTAAGTGACGTTAGACTCATTGATGTTGGAAGTGTATCTGGTAGATTTAAGTATATCATTGCAACAACCAAAATAGTTGCATAATGCAATCACAATTTGAGAAAATCTTGAGGTCTGTTTACCACACTGTACAACAGCTTGGAGTATTTCCAGAATGAATTTCAGATATAGTTTTGCAAACATGAATTTGTTCTTTAGTTATTGCAATGATAAACTTTAAAATTACCATTAAACAGTTTGTAATTGTCCATAGAAGGTGTAATGATATTTAAATGGATGAAAGAATCTTATCATCTATGTTCTCCAGAATATTTGCTTGTGAATGACATGGTTTTTAAAGAGATGTGTTTTTATTGTTTCTGCTGTTGTCATCATTTTATGATTTACAATTATAATGTAAAGTATGTAAATTCACCCAAATGAGAGGAAAGAGGAACTATCAGATCCTTAAACTTCAGACATTTCTTGCTTCAATGAAGTCATATGTTACTTTCATTTGCCATTATCTGACTGATTTGGCCATAAATTGCATTTTATAAATTTGTGACTGTGATATTTAGTGTGTGGATGTAGTCAGTAAGTACATATGTTAATTTTTGTTCTTTCGAAGTAATTCCATTTAATGGAACCCAGATGATGACCATTTCAGCACAGACTAGTGTAAACACATTTCTTTATCTGACATACTTAGCTTGTCACGATTAACTCTTCCCAAGCATTGTACTGTGCACTTAAAGTTCTTTCAGTCACTGATCACTGGCTTGGGTAATACTAACTTCCTGAATTTAGTTTTATTTTCCAGTTAGTTCCAAAAATTGTATAATAACTATTATCCACAGCTGTCAAATTTGCTGCATTTTTTGACAACTGACAGTAAAATATATTATTGAAATTATAAGATTGGTAACAAACTTTGTTTAGTCCAGAAACAGCAAATGATAAACAATGATTTGAGTTAGTGTGGGAATAAAAATAGCTAAAATTGTATAAGCACTACAGTATGGCATATGGGATTTTGAATAAGTGATGAACTTGTTCTTCCACTCATAGTACAATCCCTTCTTTTTATATACATATGTTTATTAATGATAGATTTTGCTGCTAATGTTCCAAGTGCATAGAGCTGTAAACAAGCATTGAGTAAAGATGACAAACATAATGAAAATTTAAAAAATAATTCTGATAATTAAATTCAAATTTCAATCAAATGTTAGTTATATGTTAACTGATTTAATATTATACTTTGCTGTAATGTTGTGCTGATGTCACACATAGAATACTTAATTTAATCAAATGTATATATGGAGTTAGAACGTAGTTAAAACTGTAAAACATTTGAGACCAAATGGAAACATATGTTTTATATCCCATAGTACTGTTCAGCAATATATTACTAACATGCGGCACTGCTCTCGCAATAAAATACTCAAATTGTATTGAAATTAGAAACATGCCCAATAAAATTAGTTAAACTACTTGTGTTGGGTTTCGATTTAAAGTAGATTGTGACCCTTAGTATGCACTGAAGCATGGTTCGAAATATGGCAAATTGTTGTTTACTGTGGATCCTTCTGAGACTTCTTCAGTTTAACTAATCTTATTGGGCGGAGAGAGAAATGGATAGTGACTGGATGCGTGGCCTACAGGTTAGCAATGATAGAAGCTTCTATTATTCAGTACAGCATGCAATGAGCACTATGTGAGATATCACCATACAATGTCAGCTTCTTAGTGGTATTTGTGATGCACTGTCTAACAGTGTGTCACTGGCATTTTCATTGTACCAATCAACTTACACTAATTTAGGTGCTGGTTATTGAAAATAATGTCCATTAAGGAAGTACTAGGGTTTGAACAGTTTGCAGTTGGGGGAAATTATACATTCAGATGTTTTTCCTTGACTGCCATGAGGCCACTCATGCTAATTAAAACAGTTTTTATTACTGTACTTTCTGGGGAAAGATGCATCATATTACCTTTACTCACACTACCAGTTTTGCTTGTAATTTATTTTGGTGGCTGTTTCTGTTGTGAATTTGCAGTGTTATTTCGAACCCTGCTTTTGTGCTGTTTTTCCTGCATTTCCTTTCTCTTTCATAATTTATCTTATGGACATGGCAAGTACCTCAAAATATTTTTACACATTTCTGATGCACAATTCATATTACACACAAAACTGGGAAATACATACTTATTACCACATCACTTGCAGTCACAGACAAAAGATAACATTCTTTTAATCATTCACATAATAATTAAATAAATTTTCTCTTTTTTCTGAATTAAACAGTTTTACTGTCAAATAAAAATGTTAAATTTCATTTTCATGTTTTATAGATTTCCTTTATAACGAAGTTTAACTTCCTATGTTGCTCGGAACCATCAAAATCACTTCATTTATTGTAGAGCTTCATGGATTAGTTACTAAAATTTTATCAAATTATCATACATAACCAACTACAGGGTAAAAAAACAGAGATTTTTTTCCTAAACACACATTTTACCATCACTAAAATCTATTTTTGTGGTATTTTGCATGGTTCAGTTTCAGCAAATTTCTTATGCTAGTTACTATATTAAGCAACTGTTTTCTGAAACAGTGGAAAGTCCAGGTTGGAATATCAACAATACCATGAAAAGGGTAGGTTGACACACATCGTAAAGATGAGATATGACTAATATCTCTGGCCATTCTGGCCAGAATGTGTGCATGAGATGTGCTGGCATGTGTGAATGTGTGTGTATTTTCTTTTTAAAGAAGGCTTCAGTAGAAAGCTCAGTGTGTTACAGTCTTTTCATTGTGCCTGTCTGCACTCAGCATGTCATATTAAAGGTGAATATCAGTCTATCCTTTTCACAATATTGCAACTATTTTGTGATATCTTTAAGATTTCACAGACTTTAGTTGAGTCACAATATTGTAACTTACTTTATTGGCCCTGCCTTTACACAAAAATTGCAAGAAAAAGTTTTGTTGGATTATTTATTGCAATGAAACTCCATGATCTTATCATTCCTGCTTCTTGGATAAAGCCTGAAGAACAGATATTGAAAATATTCATTGTTATTGAAGTATTTTCATATTAGTAGTTCAACAGTATGTTACACCTTATCTTTTCAGATATAGAATCTATCCTGAAGTATTTTTTATGTACTTCTTAAGAAGCAAATACTGAAAGTAGTAAAATATTCTACTATCAAAGAGCTTATTAAAATAGAAATAATTTTCTAGTTTTATTTGCTAACAGTCATATTCATTGAGTCCATTTGTTCTGCATTGACTTGGCAACTGCAATTCTCACTTCCGTGAATTCTTCATTTTTTATTTTCCCTATTTAATATTTAAACATATTTCCATATTTTGTTTATGTGTGTACATAAGCAGTTAACTCTGTGTGACTCCCTTTATTCAGATTTCTCTTGTTTTAATATACTGAAGTATTTACTTCTTGAAAACAACAGTGTGCATCCACAGCTGAGTGTTCTGCATGGCAGAATGTTATGCGAGTGGCCCAGATTTAGTATATGGCTGGATCACAGATTTTCTCCACTTGGGGAATGGGTTTGTGTTGTTTTCATCACTATTTCATCCTCATTGGCATGCCAAACATCCATAAATTAAAGATATTTGCATCAGATGACCATTCTACACGATAGAAGGTCCTAGCCACAAGCACGTCTCATTTCATTTGAAAACAACAGAAGTGTAAAAACAATATTACAATGCCTTCCAAGCATATATTGAAAATTAAATTGTGTTTACATTTATCATTTTGATCTTCTGTTTAAGTGTCCCCATGAGCCACTCCTCCATTATTCCTATGGTTCATTATACAATATACTTTGGGCAAAACTTCTGTTACGAATGTGTCCTAATATACATCATATGTAACTCATTCAGTTAATGTTATTGTTATTTTGAATAATGAAATTCATTTTCTCTCCAGTCACATGTAATTATTTTCAGATAAAAGCAGCCATATGAACAATTTGTCACCATCTACTATACAGACAAGTTGTGACTGATGAACAGTTACTGCTGGTTGCAGACTGAAGTTGATGTAAATTTCTACTTAACCAAATATCTCTGAAAGCCTTCAACAGCTACCTTCAAATCTGCAAAATTCAGAAAAAATTGTATTTATGCAATATAACCCTGAGTAAATGAATCAGTCACATCAAAATCCATACCACAAGCAATACAGAAAAGTTATTGACAGTCAAGCACACCTGAGCATTTTGCCTACAGTATGATTCTGGCACCAATAGCTGAGTGGTTCAATATTGAACTGATTCACAATGTTCACTTTGCATGATTTCACTAGCTACAGCATTTTTCTGTACACATTTTTTTCTCCCTAATCACACTCTGGTGCATAAAATGAGCATACTCCTCAAGAAAGACAGTACACAAAAACAAATCATAACATTTATTATGCTGACCATAAGTGTTATCTCAAAAGATTATGGTGACTGACAGATGAGGTAATAAAGCAATATCACATCAGTAAAAAGAACAGAAAGTGTGATGAAAAGCACTCTTCAGTTGGTCCTTCCTAATGAAGTTATCTTACAAACACCTCTCTGTCAATCAGATGCAAAGTAATCAACATCTATGTTTAGCATATTGTTGCTTAGTCATTTTTTCCAAAAGAAGTGATTAAAGTATGTAGTGACTCATTTTCTCATTAATTTCCTGTATGTGTAACAGTTTTTTATCTACATGTCTACCTAATACTAATAAATGATGAGTCTGTAATGATTTTGCTGTCAGCTGAATGCTGACAGTTTATATTTTTTAATTGTTAGCAGTTTCCAGTTTTCTTAAACTTTCAGTATTCATGAATCTGTATTATAGGCTTGTGATTTAGAATAGTCTATCTCTAAAAACCTCATAGTCTGATAAGGAGAAGCTATGGCCTAATAATGCTTACATAAGTCATGCTGAACCCCATTATATATGTGTATAATGGGATATAAAGTGGTTGCAGTTTTCAAACTGAGGAGAATAATGTGTTTGACAGATACACAAGTGAGAACACTGTTACCAAAATACTCACTTGATGACCAAACTTATTTCTTTCAAATGCCTTAATGAGTTTCTCATATGTGACTAATGGCAATTAATGTGAGTTTTCATTTCTTCACAATCTTTGCAAGATCAAGCTGTGTAGGATATAGATTCTGCAGTGTTATCCTACCTGAATAGAAATTTGATGAACATAAAACTATAAAAAAATATATAAATCAGACCTTGTGGTAATGTTCTCATTGCAGAATCCCCACCCTCCCTTTTCCAGTTCGAAAGTTGTACATATGTTTAACAAACATAATAATAAAATATTTCACTGTCATCATGCTTATTTTTTTTTTAATCTACTCATCCATTATACTCATAAACACTGTGAAATCATTATCTTGAGTGTGAAATCATTATCTTGATTGTGAATTCTGTCATTAATTTCTTCCCTATCTGTTGCTATGTTTAACTACATACTTCCTGCCATTCAAAATATTTACCTTTTGTTTTCTGAATCACTGCTGATGTTTAAGTGTGGTATCTGGAGTGTTATTAATGCCTTTATAACATTTTAAGAACATCAGTTTTCTTACATAAATGCTTATACAGAATACCCAAGTAATCTCTGTATGTTTAATTAAATTTGTAGGTCATACAAAATTTTCATTAGGTGGTAGCTAGATATTCTTTCAGTGCATAATTCTGTGCATCCAAACAGTGTATTAATACAGATATTTCAGTATACTCTTATCAGAATACAATTGGTGTACTGATTAATTGCTTGCATTTTTTATTTATTCTTTTCCTTGTCTGCTGTGTTTAGCTGCTGATGTATTGTTCTTATAAAGGCTCACCTTTATCAACACACCACTGCTACATGAATATTCTGTTGCCACTAAAACAGTCTCTTTACACATATATGTTGGTTTTCATTGGATTTGGTAAGTCCAAAGGATTACATTTCAATGCCTATACTGAAAGTGTGATGTTATAGCTAAGTGGGTAATTGTGAGATTACAAATCCAAAGACTGGGGTTTAATCACCGAATAGTTGTTTCACCTCAGTCAGTATCTGTGTATGTGAAAACTGTCAAGTTGGACCATTGTTCAGACTTCACATCAAACTGTAGACCACCTATAATTGACTGAGTAAGTCAGTTACAAAGTAGGAGGATGGAAATGATATGACACCTCTTCCAACAAACCTTCAGACTGACAACAGCTTTAATTTTTTAAGTCAGGGGAAAAAAAGACAGACACGAAAAACTGAGGAAAGTTGTCAGTATGGCAATATTTGATCATTTTAAATATCTCAACACTGCTCAGTAGATGTATAAACTAGATGGAAATATTACCATGGTATCTATATGCTACAAAATTTCCATGACTGTTACCTGTGTTAAATGAGATTTGTTTTCTCTCATACTTTTGGATATGCATTTTGTCCCCTGATTGAGCAGAATTTAATTTTCATAAACCACATTAAGTCGCATTCTATTCATTGTGTACACAATTGTGCTGTGTTATATCCTTACTGACCAGTTTGTTTCAAATGTGTATTTTTACTTCCTCTGATTACCATACAAGTGATCACAAAATAATGTCTCTTGCTTCTAACAAGACACTTACATAAGAAGAATCATGACATTTCATTTAACATCTCTTCACATCATTATTGAGTTTTCCTTTGTGTAGATTAACACTGAAGTTTAACAATCCATGACTGTTTTATGCACTTTACATGAGACGTGAAGATTCATTCTTTGTTTTTATATGCTGCCACTTCCAATAACTGCTCTGTAATTTCAATCAGTTGAATTGTATAGTACACTATTCTGGTGCACAAATAAGTTATATATCTTCTTATATTTTTCTACATGTCATATATGTAATACACAAATCAGATTATAATGCTTATTGGCTATTTACAATACATTTTCACTTTTTTGCTGCTATTGGGAGGTAGCACTTACTATTTTTTTCTGTTTGTACTGCATACTAGACAACATCTGCAACTAGTTGAATCATTATAGTCACATCTCATTATCAATATCTGTGAGTATGAAAACAAATAGGAATTCATGTGTATTCACTGATATTTTACTTATCAGTTACATTCTTTGATTCAAACATTTATTGTATTTACATGTACATCATCATCATCATCAAAATCTCATAATTGTCATCATATGTCATGGTAATGTTTCTCAGGTATTCTGTTTTAACTTTAGAAATGGCTCAATTTAAATAAGGAAATGAGACAATGATCCTCACTTTTCCTGAATGAGTGTTTGAACTGCTTATGGGTGATTGACATAACTGCATACTGATGATTCTCCTCATATGGTAAACTCATCAAGTCCCTTATCTCTTCTCTGTTATTTATCCTTAGATGATTATCTTGCAAAGTTATTCTTATTATAGTGACTATTTGCCAAAAAATATGGGTAACCTTTGATTTAATTGCATGACAAAGGTACCCTGATTTATAGATTTTCCTGCTTGCAGAATCATTATTTTTGTCAGCCAATGATATATGGAACATTTTATGTTTTATGTTTTATTTGAACTATATAACATGTTGTACATATCCATGTACTGCAAACATAAAGAACGATTAGAAACACAAGTAATTTCCAGGCAGAGATTCTTGTTTCTCTTCTTTTAGGTTTTTGTCATTGTTCAACTTTCTGTGGTGTCTATTAATCTGTTAATTACAGATTTGTAAAGAGCAATTCTCCTCCTGACATTTCACTTAATTGTTTTCATACCACTGATGAATTGATTTTGCTGTATTAGGAGTTTGTAATGCTTTCAGATACATTGTTAGCTTCGTTCATTCACAGAAAATCAGTTTATTCCAACATATTACTTCACAACAGTTTCTCATTTCATTATGATTAAAAGTGTGAGTTTCTTCCTAAGTATAAGTATTCTGTATCCAAGATCTGTTTAACAGTACTGTTCCAGATAACATACATATATCTATTACTGAAATGCAAAATTTAGTTAATACAAAAGAACAGCTATTAAAAGAGAGAAAGAGAGAGAGGAAAACTGTGAGTTTCTTTCTAAGTAAAAGTATTGTGTATCCAAACCCTGTTTAACAATTCTGTTCCATTGGCATACATGTATCTATTACTGAAACATGAAATTTAGTTAACACACCAGAACAGTTACTAAAAGAGAGAAAGAAAGAGAAGAAAACTGTGAGATTCTTTCTAAGTAAAAATGTTCTGTATCCAAGCCCTGTTTGACAGTGCTGTTCTATATGGCACACATTTATCAATTAATGAATCACAAAATTTAGTTAATAAATCAGAATATTTATTAAACTTATCACTAACTGCAGGATACCCATGTCCCTTTCCAAAGAATTAAAAAAAAGGACACTATTCACTAGTAATCTGTCTGATGAACACAGTCAGACCTTTTACTTCTTCAGTTGAACCTTTCACTTCTTCCTTTGAAGACTATATTGTCATATTTACAGAATCTCTGGGTCATAATAATTCTTTAGTTATTACCACTCTTCTTTAAGAACAGACATTTAAACTGTCATGTTTGTGTTACCCACTCTCTCTAATACCCACAGAAACAGCATTCTTTCTCCTTTGAAAGGTTCAAAATAATCAAATAAAATAATATAAAGCATACTTTTATGTTGAAAAACTGTTTTGATCCCTGCTGCATCATTTTTTTATCACTTCATCAGTGTTGTGTGACACAATACTTTGAGTTTGAAGCTATATTACCATTAATCACATTTATATAACAGTGCAGTCTTTCCCTTTAATAATAATAATCTTCACTGATAATTTATTAAAGTGCAGAATATTGTTTTGGTACTCTTTTTCTCATATATTAAAGAGTTCTGTGTTACTTCTTTTCTAAAATACATCTGTCATCATTCATATCTTCTTCTGTTCCTGTCAATTTTTTGCTTTGTGCAATCTTCACATTTGTTTCAGTTATAGTTTCTTTTGTTCAGGTTAAACAACTTTGTGGGCCCTGTTGAGGTAATTACGTACATTGATAATGGGATCAATTTAGAGATGTCAATATTTCCAAATGTAGACTTTGATAATATTCAGTCAGATCTTTCTGTCAGCTACTTCCTACTATATATAATCAGACAGATAAACTATTATCTCCTTTATCTTCACATAATGCAATGTTGTCCCTTCTAATTACAAAAATTGGATATACGATTAGTTGCTTCACAAATTTTAATTCTTGGCTTTGGCATTCATGTGTGTTGACTCTGAATGGAACCACCATTAATGTGGTCCCGGTACAAGAAACTAAATAAACACAATCAGAAAGAAAGTAGTAGGTTGATAGGTTATGTCACCATAAATCTGTTTCTGGTGAATTCTTTGTATTCCTAAAAATTTTAGATGCTAGACTTGAAAACATTTGGTTGATGTTCAAAAATATCATTTTTGTAGGCTTCAGTATATTCTCCATGATATACAGTCTTCAAATCAAATGAAATGTACTAATTATAAAATTTCTGAATACCGTATTCAATGGGTATCACTTAACAGTTCTGAAAAATAAGACAAAATTCTGTAGTAAAGTTGTCTGCAGAATTACTTGAGAATTACCTTAAAATCAGTTCAAATAGTTCAAATGACTCTGAGCACTATGGGACTTAACTTCTGAGGTCATCAGTCCCCTAAAACTTAGAACTACTTAAACCTAACTAACCTAAGGACATCACAAACACCCATGCCTGAGGCAGAATTCAAACCTGCGACCGTAGCGGTCGCACGTTTCCAGATTGTAGCGCCTAGAACCACTCGGCCACCCTAGCCAGCTTAAAATCAGTCTGTTCTTTTGATGCCTAGAGGAAATCTTTATATTTGAAAGTAGACAGAATATTGTTTTATGTTCTAATATGTCATTGATGCCTGTATGAAGCCCCAGTTTAGGACTAGTGCATCTGAATTAGTTTTTTTACCCGATTTACAGGAGAACTGTTTGTGATTTTCAGTATTGATCTTGGTGTGTTGATGCAAGCAGGATGATAAGATCTCTTATGGCATTTGACAATTTGTGCTGGTGAGAAATAATTTTTGTAGTTTTAATTCCATGGTGTGGTGGTTAGCAATAGGTATTCTTTGTTGAAATGATTTTGTTGCTTTTGCTACACATGCTATTAAAAACGGATATTGGAAAACCGAATGTAGATTGTTAGTGAAGGAATGTGAGAAACTGTCTTTCAAATAGTATTAAGTGAAGGTATTATTTGCAATTAGTAGTTCAAAAGAGGCTTGTTTGCCTTGTATTATGAAACCTATGTGTTAATAACAGGCACAAAATTCACATATATTGTATACAGAGTACTAAAATCATATCATGACAGTTCATTGTCTGCATCATTGTTCATTGTCTACATCTTCTTCTTCCTTAATTTCCATAGCTACTTTTTACATAATGGTTATATGGAAAATATGGAGAAATTGGATTATATTAGGAGAGAAACAGAAAACAAATCTTGACCTTTCAGTAAAGCTGAAGACAAATTTAGATGTGACCAGGTGTTTCCATCTCAAATGGACTGCTTCATTGGCACATTGAGAATGAGAGTACAATTATTTTTTGTGAAACAACATAAATGGACTGTGTTCATAAAGCTAACTGACCAATTTTCGATATCTACTAGTATCAGTTTATAAAAATAGCTGCAAATCCACATCTACATACATACTCAGCAAACCACCATATGGTGCATGGTGAAGGGTACCTTGCACTATTACTAGTCATTTTCTTTCCTGTTCCACTTGCCAATAGAGGGAGGGAACAATGTCTGTCTATATGCCTCAATATGAGCCCCAATTTTTCTTATCTTATCTTCATGGTCCTTACACAAAATGTACGTTGGCGGCCATAGAATCATTCTGTAGTCAACGTGACATGCCAGTTCTCTAAATTTTCTCGGTAATGTTTCATGAAAAGAATGTCATCTTCCCTCCAGGGATTCTCACTTGAGTTCATGAAGCATCTCCATAATATTACATGTCGACCAAACGTATAAGTAACAAATCTAGCAGCCCTCCTCTGAATTGCTTCAATGTCTTCTTTAATCCAACCTGGTGGGGTTTCCATACTCTCAAGAACTCATCTTCATTCATTTAAATTTATTTACATTTATATCACACTGCCAACAACTAGAAATCCTGTTTAAGTCATCTTGTATCCTGCTACAGTCACGCGATGATGACACCTTACCATACACCACAGCATCACCAGTAAACAGCTGCAGATTCCTGCTCGCCCCATCCTTCAGATCATTTATGTGTATAGGATGTCCTAGGAGCAGTGGTCAACATTCAGGGATATGAAAGGAATGATGATTCAAGCAAAAATGGCTCTAAAATGCTTACCAGTACCTTAAGAGCTATGAGTACTTCTTCATCTTCGATACTTTGAAACAAATCCCTTGTGCTGAAAGCCCTTTGCTTTCTTTATTTTGAGAGGAGAACCAAAACAAGAAAAAATGTCCAGTAAACATGGGTTCTAAAATGCATACCTTAAGTGCTATGAGCAATTGTTCATCTTCGCTACTGTGAAACACATCTTATCTACTGAAAAAAGTGCTCATAACACTTAACACATGCATTTTAGAGCCCATATTCACTATACAAATGTTTTTCTAGTTTTGGTCCATATTAGCTCCTCCCAAAATATGGAAAGCAAAGAGCTTGCAGCAGAAGAGATTTGTTTCACAGTATCAATGGTGAATAAATGGTCATAGCTCTTAAGTTGTACATTTTAGAGCCCACACTTACTAGACCTTTTTGCTTTGAATGATTATTCTTGTCATAGCACTGAATACTGACTATTCCTCCTTGGGCATCCTGTATATGGAATAAGACTAATCCTATCACACTTCTCTGGAGCACTCCTGATGATAAACTAGTCTCTTATAAACACTTGCCATTAAGAAAGACATACTGGGTTCTAATAATTAAGAAATTTTTGAGCCACTAACATATCTGGGAACCTATTCTGTATGCTTGTACCTTCTTTAACAGTCCACAGTGTGGCACAGTGTCAAATGCTTCCTGGATATCTAGGAATATGGAATAATACAATAAAGAAAGACAAGGATAAAACTTCTGTCAAGAGAGATATTCCCATTCTTTTATGTCTTGTTTGCAAGTTCATACAAAGGAACTGCTTCACAGGATCAGAAATAAGCGAAAATCCTATGTAGTAATAAAACTTTATTAGTGAAAGTACTAAATGTCTGTTTCACATATATTTTCTATTACATACATATTCTGAGATATTGTACAATATCACCCCTAAAATAAACTGAATGGATAGCAATCAAGAGATCTCAATAAAGCAGCCAGAAAGTGGTTGTACTTCACTAGTAGATGAAGAAAAACAGTCAAACTGATCACAGTTTAGTTAGGTAACACGTAATAATTCATATGAAGTAACTGGATGATATTGATGGTTGGCTTAATTTTCTGAGTCCTAAGTCTATAAATAAAACTAACTAACAAGAAAACACTGTAAAATGAATTGGGAAGAATGACTAACAATGTGTGATGGAATGACATCGCTGGGAATGTTCTAGGATCAATACATTTTCAGATGAGGAAACATGATGTTTAATGTTGAAAATCCCCATAAAACTTCAGGTACAGAGCATTTATGAGAAGTATTATAACATAAATGACAACTAATTAATCTACCACTTTCTCACCTATTATACATCACATTTGACTATACATATTTCAGTTTAAAGATATTGCTTTTATAACTTCATCCCACATTCATTTTCTCAACATTTACATGCTATTTCATTCATGTTAATGATTTCCACACTTTTGGTAACTGCCTCTTGGGTCTAATCATCAGTAAATGTGCTGCAAATGAAATCTCTTTCAATGTGAACATTTTAGGTCAGATGTGACAGTGACTATTATGAATATCAATTTAAAAATATAACTTACTGGAAGTAGTCACATTTATTGGTCTTGCTACTATGTATATCAGAGGATTATACCTCCATCACGAGGCAGATGGATTACAATTGTATATAGGCAGAACCTTTGTGGTACTGTCTGGCAGTAACTATGCCTGTTTTAACTGTAATAAACCAATCTCATGCTCGAAGTATAATCCTCCAAAATATCAAGTGGAAAGAACAATAAATACTATTGGTTACAGTAATTTACAGTTTCAAACCAAAATTATGCATTGCGTGCCATTGACAAATGAGTATTTTGTCACAAACAAAATCAAACAATGGAAAGTCCAGGTTGGAATATCAACAATATTAGGAAAAGGATAGAATTCTACTCACTGTAAAAATGACATATTGGGATGTGGACAGGCACAATGAAAAGATTGTTACACATTGACCTTTTGGCCGAAGCATTCTTGAGAAAAGAAAATGCACACACAATCACCAAGCAGAACACTTCATGCCCCAGTAGCCAGGCATAGCAGTCATGTGTGCATGTGGGGTTCCTGTTTGCATGAATATGTGTGAGTTTTCCTTTTTTGAAGAAGGCTTTGGTTGAAAGCTCAATGTGTAACACTCTTTTCATTGTGCCTGCCTGCAACTCAATGTGTCGTCTTTATGGTGGATAGCAATCTAACCTTTTTATAATATTTTGCCAAAAAGCTCATTATGCAGATGAACAACCAGTCAAATTGTGCTTCATCACTTTACTTAAAAATAAGTTACAGCATTATCATTTATACCACAGGCAGTATTCTGTTTCCTTCTGGTTGGGTCTTTGCAGTACTATACACTGGTTTCTAAAATGTGCATCTGAGTTTGGGGTATATTCTACAGCTGATTTAAACTTTCCCAGTTATTAAAACATTAGAAGTATTATATTTCATACAGCAAATGAATAGAATGAAATGGAATATTAGTGGAAACAAAATCAAAGGGATGTAGAGCATAAGTGAGGTCTAGTTTTGCTATTTTGTAAAGTTTCTTGTTTAGAACCAAAACATCATGGCCTTCATTCTTCTTTCCCCTATGTGTTGCCTTGCTTGGTGACTACATGGTCTGCATACATGGAACTAACCATCATAAATATTATCTCATTAACTCTGGTAAAACTTAATCAGTTTCATATCATTCATTACAGATAAATTTGCTTCTGGGAGTCCAGGCTAGCCTAGAGTTCTCACCTGAAATTCATTAATAAATCTACTGGTGGTGTGTCAGTGACTTCAAGCATAAATGTAACTTAAATCTTGATAAAAACCATTTAACATCAAGACAGCATTTTTAGAAGTTGGAGCACATATTTTGTGGAATCTAAATCAGCAAAATTTTAACTATTTTCCACTTTAAGTACTTTGCATTTTTCTTACACAGTTTTTCAGTGACAATAAACCACTGTAATTTTGTTTAGGAAATGGAAAGAACATGCAAAGAATGATGCTATTTAGCACAATTTACTAGAATAAAAAACTAAAACAGATTGAGGCTGCAATTTAAAAACTTGAGTTCAGTTTGCATTATCTCACAATTGACCAGTTAATGCATTGTGCAGTATACGGCCATTGAATAACAATAAACTAACAGTACAGAATTCTGGTTTGTAGCATTGACAGTTACTAATATTTCTGTTTTAACAGAAAGTCTCATTTCATTATATAAAATCACATAATTGATAAAGGAATGCATTGTTCAGCACATGACCATTGTATAGGAACAACACAGCAATAACAATTGCTTATTTACCAGCATTGTTAGTTACTTCAGATTTTTAAGATCACAGCAACTTTTGAGTGAATTTTCAGAGTAAAGTTGCGTGTTTAATAGGGAATTATGCACAAATTTTTGTGTTAAGTTGGCAATAATAACAACTGAGCCATCTGAATTAGTCCTGTGCTCCATTTTTTGGCTTCAATGTGGCAGTTGTGATCAGTCATTACTAAATTTTATTTTTATGTGTAATGGATCATATAATTAGAAGTTTTATATGGACAGTCTATGGTGTAGTTGATTGTGAAAGAATTAGGTGTATTTATGGAGTTTTAAAGTATTTTAAAAATATTTTACCATGAATATATAGGTTAAGTTATTCTGTTATTTTTCTAAACTTACATATGTACCGTAGCTGAAATCTTGTTGCATTTCATGTCTGATCCTTGTATGTAACAGCAGAAATTGTAATTTTAAACTGTACACTAGGATAGGTATACTACTAACAGATTTCTATATTTCATTGCAGAGCATTTATCAAGTTACTAAATCAAAAAAGTATAATGTAGATTATATTGCTTTAAGATACTTAACATAGACTGTTTTTCCCTTCACACTGTTGACACATGATTGATAGGGAGATCATTAAAGATGGTTAATTTGTGCAAAGGGTTATAAGTTAAAGGACAGAACTTGCCATAAGTTTGCTTAACACTTTCTGGTGACACCAGATGAGTGACAATATGCTTAAATGTACAAACCTTCACAGGTATATACTTCCTCCACATTTTTACAGTTTTCTTCTTGATTTAGAAATGAATTGTGTGCTTCAGTTAACAACAACGAATTGATAAACTGCTGAGCCAAAACATTATGACCACCTGTTTAATAGCATGTTGTTCCACTTTTCAAACATAGTACAACAGAGATTTTGCTTGGAATGGATCCTGCAAGTCCTTGGCAGGATTCCAGAAGTATATGGCATCATATGTCTATGCACAAGTCAAGCAAATTCTGAGATGGTGGTTTATGGGCAAGCAGCTGGCACCCATATGTGCTTGAGTGGGTACAGATCAGACACATTTGCTGGCCAAGACATCAATGTGAGTTCACTGTAATGCCCCTCAAACCACTGTAGCACGATTCTGGTGTTGCAACACAGACAGCTGTCCAGCTGGAACGTGTCATTTCCCTAGGGGAAGACTTCAGGCATAAAGAGATGCAAGTGGTCCACAATAATGTTCACATAGTTCATTGCTATCATAATGCCTTCGATTACCACCACAGATCCCATGGAGGTCCAATTCAATGCACCCTACTGCATAATTCTGCCCTCACTGGCCTGCATCTGTGCCACAGTGCATGTTTCATGCAGCCATTCATCTGGACAGTGGTGTGTATGGACCCAACCATTGACCTGGTCAAACAAGAAATGCTATTCATTTAACAGACAACACATTTCTATTAATCCATGGTGAAAACTCAGTGATGCTGTTCCCACTGCAAACATAACTGATGATGTCATTTGGTCCACACAGGAACACGTAAGATCATGTGATATGGAGCTCCGTGCTCAACAATGGCGTTTGAATGGTGTGCTCTGAAACACTTGTGCCTCCACTAGATCTGTAATCAGATCCGCCACAGATCAACGCCTATCCCGCATTACACAGTGGGGGATCCTCTGACCTCTATGTTTTGTGATGAGACATGGTTGTCTAATACCATACACCATCCTTCAACTACTTTCCATAGGTGCTCATGACAGAAGTAAACAAAGAGGTGACCAGCTTCATTTCCAGCTGCAGGGCCATGACAACGTGCCATTTGTCAAACCAGCTTATGTCAGTGGATTCCATTATTTGCGACCTATATCTTCACTATCATTACAGCCTTTTAATCTCTCTTCTGCTTACATTCTTTTCTTACTGCATCACGTACCCACAACACCATCAGGAGGCATTCAACCTTGCAGTGGGTAGTGGTCATAATGTTTTGGCCATAAGCATATTTTGAAAAAAAGTGAGATGTTGTAGGAAAAAAGTAAACAATTTGTAGTCAGCAAATTGTGTGAAAAAGATGAAAATTTTGTTAGTAAAATGCTTATTTATCTTTTAGTAGTTTATCTAATAATCTAGCGTAATTTGCAATGGATATCCATGAGAATGATTTGACAGAATTATAATCTCTGTGATGAAAGTTCAGCACCTTAACAGTTAGTCAAGTGTTGTAGATTGTCCAAGGTCTGGAGTCATTTTGTGTTTATTCTAGATATGCACCTATTTAAACCAAAATATTTTAGAGGATGGTGATCTAAGATTCTGTTCATTATTTATTTGTCAATTTTTTTGGATTTATAGGCACAGCCAATTGCAGCTGAACTCACAGCGAAGCTTCTAGGCAATAGGGTTGCTGTATCACCAATAGTAACAGTGGAACCTCGAAGGAGAAAGTTTCATAAACCGATTACCCTGACAATCCCTGTTCCACAAGCAGCAAACAAGGGCATGATCAACCAGTATTCAGGAGATGCACCAACCCTGAGACTCCTGTGTAGTATTACAGGTAAAATTCTCAAATGTAATACTTTATTGGTTTCAGATATTTGTTACATTATTAATTGCTCAGTTGACTATATTAATGTAAATGAACTAATATGGGAAGTAACTGATAGGGTCAGATCATTTTTAAACTTCTGTAATCTATGTGTATTGGTTATTTTTTGTGTCAACTTTCACTGTTGTTTGCCAGGAAGTACACACATGTACATTTCTCTCTTATAATTGTGGTGCATATCGTATCACAACACATATCTTTCTTCAGAAACAAAGACGGAAAAAGAGAAAGTAAAAGTTGTATAACTTTCAAATGAGTAGCACTCAAAAACCTGCACCTAAATGGATATGATAGGCTAGGTGCAGGAAAACAACATTACATATCAAGTAAATGATGTAGGAATGAAATTTTCTTGATATCCTTGTGGGAACATTGGGCAGAAATTTACTACATGAGAAATGTCAGTCATTGTATGAAGTCATTTGTGCTGAGAACTACTTTATCTTTTAGTATTCTGTTATGCATTTGCTAAATCTTAAAACAATGGTACAGTTTTGATACATGCACTAGAAGAAGTGCTATGTTTATGTGCAGCAGTTTGACAGAAAACTATTTGTAATTAAATATTATTTGGAGACTGGGTTATATAAAATCCATATATATTTATCTAATGACCAGTAAAAGCAGAAAGATATAGAGCAGTTGTACTATGGAACCAAAATAGTTATGGCTCATTTGAAAATTAATCAGTCAAAATGTGTTGTGAAGTCATAGTTAAGTGGATGGAAATAGTTGAAATATGCAAGCAAAATGTTTTTCCTTTGACAAAGTATTGAAGGATGCAGGGTTTTTGTGACACCACAGGCAGTATATGTAAGTTGCTGTGAAAGAAATATGGAAACTGCATTAAATTGTGGCAAGAGCTGTTGAAAGCTGTACAACCACTTGTATCAAATATCAATAAAGTGAACAGTTGCCCTCATGTATGGTTGCAAATAATAAATACTGTGTGGTTAGCTGAACTTTGTGCAATACAAGGGATTTTAATAAGGGTTTTCCCTTCAGTTCTCTTTGACAAGCATAGAAAATTTAGCAAACTGAGCAGGTGGCCATTGCTACAACCTATCAATATAAAAAGTACCTAACTTTTATTTTCATAAAACTTGCATTACTCCAAAGATATTTTAAAATTCAAAGAAGTATTCGAGGCCACCTTAGTGCTGCAGAAATATATTGCTAGTAAATCGTTCATTTCTTGCACAATATACTGCAAATTACGAATTGTATGAATTCTGTCTCACTATTCCCAGTGCACGCATTTGATATTTTTCTTCTGTATGTCAATATTCATTTAAAGTACCCTACTCTTTGTAACAGTGGGAAGTGCATGCCTAAAGAAAGCAGAATTATAGTTATATTCAGCTAATTTAAATATATTCACCTGTGTGGCTCATTTGCCGAAAGTAGTCAGTTGGGAATCAG
Organism: Schistocerca serialis cubense; assembly: GCF_023864345.2. Taxonomy (NCBI): domain Eukaryota; kingdom Metazoa; phylum Arthropoda; class Insecta; order Orthoptera; family Acrididae; genus Schistocerca; species Schistocerca serialis. The sequence continues at coordinate 841,766,345 of NC_064640.1, read as the reverse complement.
TCAAAATTGTTATCCCTTCAGGTGATCCTCATTCTCTCTCTCTCTCTCTCTCTCTCTCTCACACACACACACACACACACACACACACACACACACATACACACATACACACACATGCTGTCTCTCTTCTCTCTCCGCTTCATTAGCAACTAAATGTAAGTCACAGCAATGTGGACTTTTGAGGTATGTGATGTCAAATTTTTAAAAATAATAACTTATTCCTGCATAAAAAGTTTTAAGCATTTTCTTCTGATGCATATGTTGAAGAGTTATTTGAGCAACATAACCATAGGACAGGTGGACTTTTTCAAGTACTTAGGATGCATATTCTCACAGGATGGCAACATAGTGAAAGAACTGGAAGCGAGGTGTAGCGAAGCTAATGCAGTGAGCACTCAGCTACGATCCACTCCCTTCTGCAGGAAGGAAGTCAGTACCAAGACTAAGTTGTCTGTGCACCATTCAATCTTTCGACCAACTTTGTTGTATGGGAGCAAAAGCTGGGTGGATTCAGGTTACCTTATCAATAAGGTTGAGGTTACAGATATGAAAGTAGCTAGGATGAATGCAGGTACTAGTAGATGGGAACAATGGCAGGAGTGTGTCCACAATGAGGAAATCAAAGAAAAACTGGGAATGAACTCTATAGATGTAGCTGTCAGGGCGAACAGGCTTAGATGGTGGGGTCATGTTACACGCATGGGAGAAGCAAGGTTACCCAAGAGACTCATGGGTTCAGCAGTAGAGGGTAGGAGGAGTCGGGGTAGACCAAGGAGAAGGTACCTGGATTCAGTTAAGAATGATTTTGAAGTGATAGGCTTAACATCAGAAGAGGCACCAATGTTAGCACTGAATAGGGGATCATGGAGGAATTTTATAAGGGGGACTATGCTCCAGACTGAATGCTGAAAGGCATAATCAGTCTTGATGATGATGATGATGAACCATATAACTTCATGTATGTGGACCTATTTCTTGCCTTTTAGTATCTTTACATGTGTGTAATGCACCTTACTACAATGTAGAATGGAAGATATAGAAAGAAAACTCTTTTGCTTCAGATAGTCACCATACAGAGAATTTTACAGTCATACTTCATTTATCCTAATGCTGTTCATTGTGAAGACAAACATGTCATAATTTTTAACGAGATGACATTTGGTGCAGATGACTACATCTTAGAAATTAATTTCTCTAGCAAATATAACTACAATGTTTGGTGGCATTCCAGCTGATGTAAGGGTGCTCAGTAGTGAGACTGCTTAGTGAGAAATTTGACATTGAATACTTAACACACTATTAATACCATGACTATTAAGTAGCCATTGCTGCTGGAGCTACCTAAAATACTCCAGTTTATAATTCTGTTATAGGTAAATATTACCTAAGCAACAGCTGAAGTTGTAACCTTTGCTGTTATTGTGAAATCCTTCATATTCAACTGAACATTTTTTCATGCATATTTAAGATAAAATTTGTACCACAAAGACTGTGTTGGTCACCTCCCATGAAAAATAATGTCCTCTGAAGAAAACATCACACCTCACAGAATCTAACCTTATGTATACATTTCTTTCTTACTTTAATGGAAACACATTTTAGACAGTTTGAGTAAACACGTAACTTTTTTGAAATGAGCGTATGTAAGGGACAGTCAAATGATAATGAGACAAATGGAGAAAGGTAAGTAACCTGTATATTATTTCAAAAATGAATGTCATAACTTTTAACACATTTATCCCACTGTGAGACAAGATGGACAATGCCTCCATGGAAAATATGTTTGTGGTTACCAAGACAACTATGATTGTTGTGGTGTCACCGCCAGACACCACACTTGCTAGGTGGTAGCTTTAAATCGGCCGCGGTCCATTAGTACATGTCGGACCCGCGTGTCGCCACTGTCAGGGATCGCAGACCGAGCGCCACCACAAGGCAGGTCTCGAGAGACTGACTAGTACTCGCCCCAGTTGTACGGATGACGTAGCTAGCGATGCACACTGACGAAGCCTCGCTCCTTTGCTGAGCAGATAGTTAGAATAGCTTTCAGCTAAGTCCATGGCTACGACCTAGCAAGGCGCCATTAGCCTTACATAGCTTGTATCTAAAGAGTCTCACTTGTATCGTCAAGAGCGATGTATACAACAAGGATGGATTAAAGTTAAGTATTCCAGAAGCTATGTACTTTTCTTTATAGCATTCATTACATATCCTGTTACAGACCTATCTCTTGCCTGCGTGAATTAAACACGTGCCTTTCGGCTACTTCCGTGGCGTGGCTGTCTTGCTACGCCACAACAATTGTAGCCAGGCATGCACCTCTTTGTTTGAAGCAAGTCAACAGTCACAAATGTCTTCCTTCAAGACTCCAAAAATATTTAAATTATATGGGGAGTGATTGGGACTGTATGGAAGACATGTAAGAGTTTCCCAGTGAACATCTGCAGTGTAATAGAAACAAGAGGCATGCCAGTCTTTGACTAAAAGGCCCACAACTCATTGACATTCTGGAGCATGGTGCCACAATTAATGCACAATGGTACTTGGGTTTTGCAAAAACTGATGCATGCTATCATGTCCAAACACCCAGGAATGTTGACAGATAGCATTGCATGATAATGTTCATCCACATGTTGCCACGTTTGTTTCTACTCCACTGCAGAAGTTTTGCTGGGAAGCCCTTAACAATCATCTGGCAGTCCTGATCACTTCCCATGTGATTTCCACATTTTTGGAGCCCTGAAGGAAGACATAGGTGCCTGTCGATATGCTTAGGATGAGAGATGTATGCCTGGGTACAACCTTGGTTCTGGAGGTAATGGAAAAAATTTTCGATGACATTATTGACCATTTTGTCTTACAGTGATATAAATGTATTAATAGTTATGGTGATTACTTTTAAAATAATAAACAGTTTATTTAAATAATGGAAAATCCAGGATGGAATAATGACAATATTACGAAAAGGATAGATTGCTACTCACCATATAACAGAGATGTTGAGTTGCAGATAGGCACAACAAAAAGATTGTGAAACAAGTAAGCTTTTGGCCAAAAAGGCCTTCTCTCTCTGTGTGTGTGTGTGTGTGTGTGTGTGTGTGTGTGTTTGTTTTGTCTAATTTGGAAGAAGGCCTTTTTAGCCAAAAGCTTAACTGTTTGACATTCCTTTTGTTGTGCATATCTGTGACTCAACATCTCTGCTCTATGGTGAGTAGTAATCTATCCTTTACATAATATGTCAAACAGTTTGCTTACTTTGTTTCATCTGTCTCATTTTCATTTGACTGCCCCTTATATAACTGTAGAGTGTAACAATAGACATTGATTCAGCACTCTCACACACACACTGAGCTATATAACACTGTGTCAAACTATAATGTTTTATTTATGTAAGCACAGAAATAATTAATACAGAAAATAAAATCCACCAGTGTTGAGTCTCAAAAATGAGGAGCTATGAATCATAGGATAAAAAATGCCTCTACATCAATAATGTTCCATTGTTTCTCCCTCAGTAACTTACTGTTATGCTGGTATGTCTAATTCAGAGTCACTGTATTTCTGTACTTTGGTTCTCATCTTTAGTTGTTTTTGGCAGCTAATGCAGGTCTGGTTCTCAGTGCCATCTTAGTTATCTGATGTCATGGGTGGCCCATAACTACTACAGTTCTTGTTCGTTTCCTTAGCATCAATAGTGTTGGATTCTGATGAAATCCCACAGTTTTCATAACTCTTATGTTTATTTAAAGGCTTAATAGTAATATGAATATTATTGTCCCTAACTTTTATTTTTAAAGATGATCAGAAGGTTCATTTTTGCATGCAACTGTCAACAGCCATCCCTCTATGCCAATCCAAAATTTATTTGAGAAGTTAGTGGGTGAGGAAATAGTGATAATTATTGTATAATCTTCACACTCATACATTTAAAAAAGTGTAATATTCCAGTGTCATTTTGCTTAGAAGCTATGTAACAGAAATCAAATGACGGCACTGCAAACTAGTTATTGTAATGGACACTCATGTGTTATAAAATATTCTAACTTTGTGTTTCACTTAAGCTTTTGGTACAATGATTTGTTTTATGGTGACCAGCCTTCAGTCTTCAGAGGACATGGTAGTTCACAGTTTCACACATTATCTGACACATGTATTGACTGGCAAACTTTTACTCTGTCATTGATTATAGAGAACAGAGTTCGACTTCTCAACTTTGTAGCATGCATCTTGAATTTGATTACATTTGAATTTCTCAGTGTATGCATAGTGTACCTCATTGGATTAATTAACTGTGAAAAACCTAATGCCCTTGTTCTCCATAATAGCAGTTGCAAATATCCAAGAATTTCACTGAAGTGAAATGAACATTGCCCAGTCAGATTGTGGTGAGATGTCCTGATGGCTATTAAGAAGCAGCATTCCACCTGTGATACTCATAACAGTTTGTCATTGAATGCACCTGTGCTCTTCAGTCCAGTTAAATCTCATACAGAATTTAATTCTTCAAAAGACATTTTAACACCAAGGGGGCCATTTTAGAGTGTTATAGATCTTTTCCATTCATACACTTATGACTGACAAGAAACTCCTTTTGCTGTATGACTCATTGATATTCTTGAAAAACATCCAATTAGTTGCATTTTTAAGTAGTTTCTCTAGTGCATTTAAGGTATGTGTAATTAAATCAAAGGAAAGCTCCTTTCCTTAACTGGTTTAATATATTCACCTCCACCTCCTCCTTTCCCACAGCACCTGCCACTACCAAAAATATAATCAATGATGACTTACCTCCTACAGCATAGAAATAAAAATTGCAATATGTAATTTTATTTGACATATATCTGCTTTTTTTCAGGAATTTGTAGTTAATTAAAATTTGGATTTCATCCTATACACTTTTTATCACAAGTGTAAGCAGAATAGTCCAATTATAACTGTCATATCTACATGTTATTGAAGAAAGCCCACTTTTCAAGTTTTGGATTACTCTGCTAATTTTCATAGTTAGCTCTATTTGGTATAATATGTTTCAAAGATATCCTAAATCATGTCACTAGGAGCAGACATATGATTATTTCCAACCCTCGAGCAGTTACAGTCACTTATTTAATGTTTGTTGATACTTTCAGGATGTTTGTGACTTTGCAGCCATAAAAATCATTATCTTTATCTGTCTTTCAGCATTCATTATCATGGAATCAAATATGATTTTATTTCTGTTAGAAAAACAGTATCATCTGATTTCTTTCCTTTGATGTATCATAACAGTTCACAATTCAATTATAAAGAGCTGTAAAAACATACGAAGAAAACAGTATATACTGTTAGTGATACAGTTTTCCTCATTCTTTCAGTTCGAAAGTTTTCATTGGGTGTGATAGGATTCATGTTGAAACAGCTTGCAGCATGTAATATTCAACCGTTATTACCCCTAGATCAATTAGCAATAGTGCCAAGATTTTCTGGAATTCTTAACACACTAGTAAGCCCATGCACAACTTTCTTTGTTGGTGTGAAGTGTAGCTGGAACACACTGTGAAACAGACTCTCTCAAAATCTCACCTCTACAAGTCATCTACAGTGGTAGGCAACTGGGAGCAAAAGTCTTAACACAGGGTAAAAATAATATGTTAGCATCCATACCCTCATTTTCTCTTTTTTTGATAGACTGTAAAATTTAAAGACATTGCTAATAGTTAGATACACTGCTACATTATGTAATTACAAACAGATTAGTACACACATATTTCTTAAATTTAAAGCTATTGGTGCCACCTTGCCAGCCTCTTGTACTATCCTTTTTATTAGAATGCATCATTGAAGAATGATATAGTCAGTTTCTTGTGGCAGCTGAATTGATGCATTGGAAGATTTGAATTCTTTCATTAAGTGTTATGCACACTACACACAGTTACAATTGAGAAGAAATTAAATGTAAATCACTGGAGAAGAATGTTTATCATGTAATTTACTGGTGTGTCATATGTTGTCAAATTGTTCTTGCTTCAAGTCTTCACTGAGATTGCATCATCACAATGCAAATGATAGAAATACAAGAATTTGGCATCATACTGTAAAAGCTGTACTTAGACACTGCCTGGGTATCCCTAACGTATTTTTAGGTATGCATAGTGTACTCATGCAATGTGTCTTTTGCAAGAAGTAATAATTTGCTCAAGCAGTCTATGGCAGTTTGTTTTACCATTGTCCACTTTATAGCTTTGTGTGATCTGAACTTGACTGCCACATACAAATTTAAGTGCTAATTGGTTTGAATGAAACCACTCATATGGTGAAAACACATATTTTTATCTGTTTAGTTATTTTGACCTGATATTGCCACAGAGATTCCATCAGATTACTTCAAAGTTGTTTTTTTTCTTCTAATAATTAAAAATCACCATGGGCTATTCTTAAATGTATTATATGCACAGTATACATTATAATTTTTCATTTTTATGCACTTTTTTTTAACTTTACTGAAAACAATTTTGCCATATAAATCTACATATACTGTGTAATACATGTTAGTGTGGTGGTGAACACTTGATGTAACACTAACTACCATCCCATTCTCCTCACCTCCTTTCCTTAGTAGTGTGCAAGAAAAATGACTTTCTGTAAGCATCCTTATGAGATTGATTTTTCATTATGACCAACACCCCTCTTGTAGTGTCTGCCACTGAACTTGCAAGAACAGCTCTGTGATGTTCTTGTGCTCACTAAATTGCATATTTTAGGTAAGTTACATATAAAGCTTACACATGCAGAACTAGCATGGGAAAAGTAGGAGTTGTTACTTATATTAAGACAGAACACAAGTTTAAAAACATTGAGATGAGTAGATTTTGTATTGATCAGCACATACAAATGAGTGCTTGTCGATTAATTTTGAAGAGTATTTCACTTTTAATTGTAACTGTATATAGTTTTTTTTAACTGTTTATGAGAAATCTAGATTTCCTACTATGTTGTCTAATAGACAACAGCAAGCAGTTAATAATCTATGAGGATTTCAATGTAGATTTTCTAAAAGATTCTGATAGGAAAAATGATCTGGATGCCTTAGAATTTGATCTCAGTAATTAACTTTCCAACACTGGTAGATAAAGACAATATGACCATAACTGATAATGTCTCCTTTGGTGAAGCTCAAAGCAAGAAAATAACAGTTTACCAAGTAACAAATGCTCTCTCTGATAGTGATGCACAATTAGTTAGGATGGATAAGACAGTGCATTACAGTATGGCTACTCTTAAGTGCAAATCGGTTTAGAATAATTAATGACTCCAGGACAAATGTTTCTAAGAATAGTTTACAAGAGATGATTTGATATGAAATTTATAATGAACCAAATATGACATAAAATTTGACCTATGGCATGATATATTGAGATCATTATTTTAAAACAGCTTTCCACAAAAGCTAATCATAAAGGACATTAAACAGCAGTGTAAAAAGTTATGGATCAGTAGAGAGATTGAAGTATCTTGTGAAAGGAAAGGGAAATATATCTGATGGCAGGAACAAGCAGAGATCCTGCAGTAGTTGCATGCTACAAAAACTAATCAAAATTACTAAGGAAAGTTGTTAAAAAATCAAGGAACATGCACATAATGTTGGAAATCAGTAATTCAAACAACAAATTTAAGAGTATATGGAAGGTATTGAAATGACACATGGGACAAACAACCACAAAACAGAATAATATCACTATGGAAAGGCTATGAGTCTCAGGTAATAAATATTTTTAAGAATTATTTTTTAAATATAGTAGAAAGTTTGGGGACAAACAGTTCAAGAGAAAAATCACAACAGTGCTTTGATAAAGCAATTCATTTAGAAATTAAGAAAATTATATATCCTCTCAAAAATAAAAACTCATCTTGTTTTGATTGTGTTAATAAAGTACTAAAGATTTGTTCCCATACAATAAGCCTTATCTTGTTTGAAATATATAACGCATCACTAACTAAGATAATTTTTCCAGAGTGATTGAAATATGGCATTGTCAAACCAGTCTATAAGAAAGGTGATAGCAGAGATATTAATAAATAGCAACCTGTTCCAATAAAGAGCTCATTTTCCAAAACTTTTGAGAACATGATATATTTTTTAGTAATATGCCACCTGCGCAGCAGTAATATACTCAGTAAATCACAGTTTGGAGTTCAAAACAGTTGACCAATTGAGTATGCCATTTACATGTTCACTCACCAGATTTTACAAGCATTAAATATTAAAATATAACTGTTTGGTGTTTTCTGTGGATGATCTAAGGCATTTGGCTATGTGAATCACAGTACTCTCCTAACAGTAGTCTGCTATATAAACTGAAGTTTTATGGGGTTAGGGTATAGTCAGCCAACGAATAACATGAGAGCTAAACAAAAGAATGCAGAAACTTGTACTTAGTAATTCAAGCAATGCAGTCTGGGGGCATCATTCTGACTGATGGGGGAGAAATCACATATGGGGTTCCCCAAGGCTCAGTCTTAGGTCTACTATTGTTCCTCATATATATAAACAAACTCCTGTCTAATGTACAACAAGCAGAATTAAGAAATGGGACCTCCAGGTAAGAATATCAGCAATGTAGGAAGAGACAGGTCACTACTTGCCATAAAAAAGACACATTAAGCAGCAGACAGGCACAATTAAAAGAAACTTACATAAAACCAGCCCTCACCAGTAAAAGAGAGACACACACCATTGACACAGACAAGGAAGCACATTTCATGCACACATGACTGCCAACTCCAGCATCTCAGCCCAGAATGTAACTATCATGTGGGATGCAAGCACCAAAACGGTGGAGGGGGGGGAGGGATAATAATGTACAGGTGGGGAGAGAGACAAATGCTGTCCGGTCGAATGTGCAGGGCCTAGAATGCCAACAGGAGCAGCATTATGAGGTTGTCGGGGGGGGGGGGGGGGGGGGGGGGGGGGGGAAAGAGGAACAGGTAAAGATAGATGCACTGGCAGAGGGTGGCAAATAAACAGGTGGGGAGATGAGAATGGGGAGGAGATGATAGGGCAGAGGGGGAGGAGGGGGTGTACGCTGTTGGGTAGAGGGTATGGGGGCAGTATGTTACAGCAGGTTGAGACCAGGATATTTACTGGAGTGGAGAATGTGTTTTAAGGATAACTCCCATCTGCACAGTTCAGGAAAGCTGGTGCTGGAGGGAAGGATCCAGGTGGCTTAGCTAGCGAAACAGCCATAGAAACCAAGTATGTTATGTTCAGCTGCATGTTGTGCCACAGGGTGGTCTTCACCACAGTTTCGCAGTGGTCATTCATCATCGGGGACAGCTGGTTAGTAGTGATACCAATATAAAAAGCTGTGCAGTGATTGCAGCAGAGCTGGTAAATGACATGGCTGCTTTGACAAGTGGCCCAGGCCCTGATGGGGTAGGATAAACCTGTGACAGGACTGGCGTAGGAAGTGCTGGGAGTGTCGATTGGGCATGCTTTGCACCTGGGTCTTGCACAGGCATATGATCATTGTGGCAAGGGGTTGGGATTGGGAGTGGAATAGGGATGGGCTAGGATGTTGTGCAGGTTGGGTGGGCAATGAAACACCACTTTAGGAGGGGTGGGAAGTATCTCGGGTAGGATGTCCCTCATTTCAGGGCGCGATGATAGGAAATTGTTGTTACAGTCCATGGTGGTACTCGATGGTGAAGGGAACACTACTTTGTGTCTGGTTCTTTGGGGCGGAGGGAGGATTGGTGGTGTGAGGAGAAATGGCACAGGAGATCTGTTTGCACAATTGGTCTGGGGGATACTGCCTGTCTGGGAAAGCTTTTGTGAGACTCTCAGCATACTGAGCATGGGAGTTTTTGTAACTGCAGATATGCTGTCGCTGAGTGGCCAGGCTGTATGGGAGGGATTTTTTTTGTGGGAAAGGGATGACAGCTGCCGAAATACAGTAGAGTTGGTGGCTGGTGGGTTTAATGTGGACAGAGGTCCTCATGGCACACTCCTAAGCCAACCTTTTTATGAGCCGGCTATAGAAAACCACCCTAACCTCCCAAAACACCAAACCCCTAGTCTGGTTCAGGTTCATTGATGCTATTTTTATGATCTGGACTCAGAGCCAAGACACCCTATCTTTGTTCCTTCACATCCTCAACACCTTCTCTCCATTCACTTCACATTGTCCTCCTCAACTGAATGTGCCACGTTCCTAGACGTTGCTCTCCTCCTGTCTGATGGCTCCGTCCCCATCTCTGTCTGCCTTAAAACCCACTAACCACAACAGTACCTGCATTTTGACAGCCATCATCCCTTTCACACTAAAAAATCCCTCCCACACACCCTGACAACCCAGGGATGGCATATCTACACTGAAAAAAAACCCCTGCTCAGTATGCTGAGGGTCTCACCAAGGCCTTCAGAGAAAAGCACTATCCCCTAGACTTAGTATTAAATAGATCTCCCATGCCAGCTCCCCTCACACCCCCAATCCTCTCACCACCCCCAAGAACCAGCCAGAAAGGAGTGTCCCCCTCATCACCCAGCACCACCCCAGCCTGGAACAACAACAACATCCTTCACCAGGGCTTTAATCTCTTGTCATCGTGCCCTGAAATGAGGGACATCCTAAGCAAGATACTTCCCACCCCTCCGAAAGTGGTGTTCTGTGGCCCACCTAACCTCCACAACATCTTAGTCCATCCCTATGCCTCTACCCATTCCAACCCCTTGCCACAATGATCATATGCCTGTGCAAGACCCAGGTGCAAAACATGCCCAATCGACACTCCCAGCACTTCCTATGCCAGTCCTGTCACAGGTTTATCGCATCCCATCAGGGGCTGGGCCACCAGTGAAAGCAGCCATGTCATTTACCAGCTGTGTTGCAATCATTGCACAGCTTGTTATATTGATATGACTACCAGGCAGTTGTCCACCAGGATGTATGGCCATCACCAAACTGTGGCGACCGTAAACCATCCTCTGGCACAACGTGCAGCTGAACATAACACACTTGATTTCAATGGCTGCTTCACTACCGCAGTCATCTGGATCTTCCCTCCACCACCAGTTTTCCTGAACTGCACAGATGAGTGTTGTCCTTACAACACACTTCCACTCCCATAATCATTTCAGCCTCAACCTACAGTAGTATACTGCCCCCACGCCCTCCACCCAACAGTTTACACCCCCTCTGTCCTATCATCTACTCCCCATTCCCATCTCCGACTCGTGTTTATTTGCCACTGTCAACGCATCTGCCCATCTATCCCCACTCATCTCCTTTTTTGCACCTCCCTGCACCACAACCTCCTTAACACTGTGCTTGTTGGCATTCTAGTCCTTGCCCGCTCCCCATTTGTACACTACTATCCCTTCCTCTTCCCTGCCCCATCCAGATAGCTGCTTGAATTCCACGTTGCAGTTGCATCCCGGCCCGAGTTGCTAGAGTTGGCGGTCATGTGTGCATGAGATATGCTAGCTTGTGTGTATGAATGGTGCGTGTCTCTCCTTTACTGATGAAGACTATGGCCACAAGCTTTATGTACGTATCTTTTAATTGTGCCTGTCTGCAACTTACCATGTCTTCTTTAAGGTAAGTAGCAATCTGTCTTTTTCTACAAGCAGAATTAGTTCTTTTTGCAGGTGATACCAGTATTGTAACCAATACAAGCATATATACCCCAGCAGAAGAAATGGTAGATAATTTTCTTAAATCAATCATAGACTTGTACCCAGGAAGGGTACTACTCCACTGATAAGTGAAACATTATTTTTGTAATCATTACTGGAAAATATCAGTGATCTTTACACACTATTTAATAAAAATCAAAATGCAGTCTTAATCTTAAATAAAAGTGTATATTCAATCAATATTGCCCTTTAATTTTTATTATATAAGTGTAACACTTGGTAAAGACAAAATAAAAATTCTTAGGTGTCCATATTGATGAGAATTTCAACTGGAAAAAGTACTTTTTGCTACTCCTAAAACAGCTTAATTCAGCCACATTTGCACTTAGAATCATACCAAATCTTGGAGAGAGACAAATCTGTAAGTTGACATATTTTACACATTTTCATTTAATAATGTCATATGAAATAATATTGTGGGGTAACTCATCCGTAAGAATCAAAATCTTCATTGCTTAGAAACGTGCTGTAAGAATAATATCTGGTGCTTACCCATGATCTTGTAGACATGTATTTAATGAATTGGGTATTCTGACTACTGCTTCACAGCATATTTATTCCCTCATGAAGTTTTTGTAAATAATCCACTGCTGTTCAAAAGGAACAATTATGTACATAATTACAATACTAGAAGTAAAAATGGCATTCATTCTCCACATTAAGGTTGTCTTTAGTACAAAAAGAAGTGCACAATGCTGCAGCTAAACCTTTTGATAACTAACTGTGCCACTCTTCTATGGATCATGTGTCTCTCCATAAACCTTGACAGGAAAGCAATTTATATGAAGACAGTAATGTATTTCATATATGACTGGAAGAAGAGAAAAGGTATTGCCACCTGCCACACTTATATAATCCTTAGTTTGTCTCTGTGACAGTAAAATTTTCCTAAACTGAAACAAAGCTAAACCAAAAATGAATTTACTGATACAGATAGAAAATGTATGATAATTTTTAGTGTTTCCTGTCTTACTGAAGCATCTGTTTGAATTGAATAGATATGGTTTTCCTTCAGTGAATGTATTTCATGTGAAAATGTAGTAAAAACAAATGAAGTATACCACAAGGCAGCTAAGGAAAAGTAATGTAAGGACTGACAGCTAAATCAGGAAATGAAAGTAACTGGATGTAAAAGAAAGTTGTTCAGAAGGTAGTAAGACATGTGAGAAGAAATGTTCAGATGACAAGTTCTAAGATTTTATAGTTTGGCACTGGAAGAAGAAATGCAGCAGCTGTAGTCTATGCTACTGGGTTGACACACTTGACATTGTGGTTACTGAAAGGTCACTTCATTTTATTAGTACTATATTAAATTTAACAAAGGATCTCCCCAGCCCCATTGTTATGAAATCCCCATATAAGGAATGAGAAATAATGTAGAAAAATTAAGAAGAAACTCAAACATATGGTCAGATCAGAAACTGACTGGCAGTTCTTGTACAGGGTGCTCAGGACATAATGTACAGGCTCCATTCCTTGGAAACAATGTGTTGGATCCATTTTGAATAATTTTATAGAGCAAGGATGATAAGTTATTACAGTATTTATTCTTCCATATTAATTAGTAAGTATAATTTGCAAAGTCAACAGCTCAAAAAGCCTTCACTCATGCACCTGCACATCTAACACAACCTAAGAAAAAAAGTGACGCACCATGAGGGAATTATCCGAATGAGACAGAAATTGATAGATGTGATGTACATATACAGACAAACAAACAACCAAAATTTCAGAAAATCTGGATGATTTATTGAAAAGAAAGAGCATCACAAGATGAGCAAGTCAGTAACATGTATTTCTCCTGTGACCCTTATGCAACCATTATTTGGCTTGGTATTGATTGACAGTGTTGTTGGATGTCCACCTGAGTGATGTCATCTCAAATTCTATCCAACTGGTACATTAGATCATCAAAATCCTGAGATGGTTGAAGGGCCCTGTCCATAATGCTCCAAATATTTCCAGTTGGGGAGAGATCCTAGTAACCTTCCTCGCCAAAGTAGCGTTTGGCAAGCTTGAAGAAACTCTTGTCGTGTGCAGCTGAGGTGGCTTTATCTTGCTGAAATATAAGTCCAGGATCATTTGCCATGAAGTGCAACAAAATGGAGTGTAGAATATCATCAGTGTAGCACTAAGCTGTAGGGGTGCCACATATGACAATCAAAGGGGTTGTGCTATGAAAACGTATGGCACCCTTGACCATCACTTCTGGTTGTCAGGCCATATGGTGGATGGCAGTCAGGTTGGTTTCTGACTGCTGTCCAGGGCATCTCCAAAAGTATCTTCACTGGTCAGATGTGCTCAGTTTTAAGTGGGACTCATCACTTACAACAATTCTATTCCAGTCAATGAGATTCCAAGCCAAAGACATGTCTGGAGGTGCCCCATACAACAGGGAGATATCACCCTGACTGCACCCACCATACGACTTGACAACCAATTATTATGATCTGGGTGCTCTTTATTTTCATAGCAGGACCCCTTTGGTTGTTATCCAGAGCACCCTTACAGCACAATGATATACTGGCAATATTCAACATGCCATTTTGTTGCCCTTCATGGCAAGCCATCCTGGGCTTATATTACAGCAAGATAATGCCTGCCCACACACAGGTGGAGTTTATACTGTTTGTCTTTGTGCCTGCCAAACTCTACCTCAGTCAGCAAGGTCACCAGATCTGTCCCCAACTGAGGACCTTTGGAGCATTGTGGGCAGGTCACCCAACCATCTTGGGGTTTTGATGGCCTAACATGCCAATTGGACAGAATTTGCCATGAATCCCTCAAAAGGACATCCAGCAACTTTATTAATCAATGCCAAGCCAAACAGCTCCTTGCATAAGGGTCAGAGGTGGGTCAATGCATTATTGGTTAGCACAATTTGTGAAGCTTTTACTCTTTACAATATCATCCAGTTTTTCTGAAATTACAATCATTTGTTTGCCTGCTCATGTACATCATGTATCAATTTCTGTCCCATTTGGATAATTTCTTTATAGTGCATTGTTTCTTTTTCCTTTTTTTACTTAGAGTGTATTTAATAGTGATGGTGGTTAATAGCAAAATCAAGTTTATTTTGTATGAGAAAATATACAGCCACATTATAAAAATACAAAAGTATTATCCACACTGAGTTCTTTCATCTTTGTATAGAATCAATATTTGGTTTTTGTATACTAGTCAAAAACAACATAACAAGTTGTTCTTAAGTGTAAGACAGGAAAAAATTCTTAGAGTTTCTGAAAGAAATTGAAAACCGTACCGTATTTTCCATTTTTCAGAAAATAATCTGTATAGTTTAGAACACCAAATCCATTTTACTACCGTGAAGCGTAATATTCATATTAAAATAAAACTCCATCCTGAATTACTTACATAACTAAATACTGGCTTAAATATTAAGCATCACACTTAGTAAGCAGAAGTGATGTATTGGGGAACAGCAATTTTTCTCAGAAGATGACTAGACAGCCCTGTGCATTAAAGCACCCCTTCCAGGACAGAGAGGCATGCCGGCCCCAGTTAAACAGTTAAAAACTGCCCTACACACTGAGGATGAGGACTGGTGTGCTAGCCAGCCAGTATGTGATTTTCAAGTAGTTTCCCATAGCCCAATAGGTAAAAACCAGGCTGGTACCCATGACCCACCTCATATATGTGCTATGCATACATTTACAAAACTTTCCCACACTTGCACATAGACTTTAATCTAGATGCAGAGAGAGGGGATCCAGTGATTCCATCCAGGAGGAGGGAGATGTGGATGAATAGAAGACTCCTAACTTTACGTGTTTAATCTCCATAAATCCACAGTCAGCAGCAGTCAGAGCATCAGCCATTTTTTATGTGTCTGATAAGGTGTTAATTTATATGTAACCTCAGTATACATATTCTAAAGCAAATGATGTTCTTGATTAATATATCACCAGCAAAATAATGTCAGTAACAGCTATTAGTGTACATACTGCTGTAGAACAGTTTTCTGATTATTATTTCAAAATTATGTGTCAGTCAAAGCATCAGATTTATTAAAAAGAGAACACATCAACATGTTGAAACACCTAAGGTTGTGGTTCAGTGTACATTTTAGCTGAGTGAATTGGTTACTGGTACTCGCTTTTCCTGTGTACAGCCTAAAAAGAGAACTCATTTTTAATTATAGTGATTAAAACATTTCCTCTAAAATTATGATAGCTTTGACTATCTTTTGGAAAATATATCTATGGCCCTTTGACACTATAATTTTTATTAATACTAGCAGTGCAATTAATTATGATTTAAATTTTGTACATTAATACTCTAAAATGTTAATCTTCTGTGCCTGAAAAATATATTAACCTTGTGTGCTGCATAATTTTAATGGTCGTTTGAGGGAAGACTGTCTATAACAAGACATTCTTTTGTTTTGAATACATATAACCCTATTACTATATTTTCCCTGCAGTGGTTAGACACATTCCAAACTCTGAGCAAATTTTTAAATTAATTCAGTAGCCCTGTTAATACATTTGCTACAGTCCAGATGTAATTTTGAACCACCATAATAGTATCAATAAAACTACTGTATAAATTCAATGTATGAATAATATAACAGAAGCTATGCCACAAAATGATTGCACAGATATGGATGAGATAATGATGTGAGCTTAAGAAGAGAATACATTCTTTCACTAGAAGTAATTTTTTTGAAATACTAGAGATAGTGGGTACCCCATTTAAAGACATCATTTATCTTAACATGAGGAATTCCTAAAAAGGCCATCAAAGCATTTTTGTGGGATAGCCAAGTCTGAATGACAGGCAGCAGCAGCTGTAAGTTGTTTCCACTGTTCTATGATAGAACACAAAAATTATAACATTTAACATTAAAAATAGGATAAATAGTGAAGTTGTTATGTTACTGTATATTATCCTTCTTGTGGTTAAAAATCATTTTACATTTATTTCAAACATAAATGATCAAAAATTGCCTTCTGTCATGATCAACATTATGCTTTCACTCACAAAAAATATGAGTTGATTGATTTTGAAAATGAGTGAGGTGGAACGGATTTGTCCCAAGTCCATGTTTTTTAACGTTTTGTACACAGGGAAACTTTATTGAGGTGGTCACCATGGAAGGAATATAATAAATCAGTACCAAAACACATTTACTCCCATGACAATTTAAAATATGAAATATTTCAGACTCGTTTTCAACACAAAATTCAAAGATGCCTTTGACATATTCCATACCAACATCATTTTTTTACATTCTTTGATGTTTACTGGGGCATATACATCCCACTAACTACAAATGATATACAAGCCAGCAGAAGTACATATTCACCCTATTTTCACCAGGTTCCCAGTAGAAGAGAGCACTAAACACGTATGGGTCATAAATATCCCAACAGTACCCACTGCATATTACTTTAGTGGGACATATGTGTTGCCTTGACCATGAAAGTTTTAAAACAGAGACCACAACCAGAAGAAAACAGTTATTTTTGATGTAGCAATATAGAAGAAAAAACAAAAAGTACAAATGTGTAATTTTCTTGTGATTCAGTTGCAGAAAGGAAAATATAAATATACATCAGTTGGAATATTAACTCAAAACATAAAAATCCTGTTACTATATTTTAAGCAATGTGTGACACTAGAATAAAAGCTGTCATACACACTGCATTGATGTCTTCTGTTACATATTCAAGAGGCATTTCTGTGCTGCATATCATATGGTTGATATGAACATAACAAGACAGAGAAATTTTGCAAGGAGGATTAGAGTATAACATTCCATTGCTGATGATGTCATTAAAGACAGAGAATTTTCAATAAGCAAGTCACATAACTTAAGTCTGAGAAGATATCTTTTACTTTGTATGCTGATGGAAGTAAATTATCCTGAAGTAAATTTTCATTATAAGATTGTGCCTCTCATTAGATAGGCTGCATATTACACTACATCAATTCTTATGTAATCATTAGACCTATAATTGGATAGAGTTTCTTGTTAATTTCCAGATTATTAAAAAATTGTTTGTAGAGCTTAAGAAGCCAAGGAACTTGTAATGTGATACTGCTATAATGCTCTCCGGACTACTTTTTGGTGTGTGTGGGGTGGGGTGAGGGGGGTGGCTGATTGTCAGAAGTCAGAAATGAGAGCGTTTACTTCACATGTAAAATCTTTCATTTCTTTTTAGTTCACTTCCATAGTGTTTTTAAGTTAATGCCTCATGCATATCAAGCACTTCATGCCATTATCATTTGTGGAATTGACTATGAATTGAATATAATGTTCTTGCAAATAAGCATCTTCTTTACCTTTCAGTAGAGAAGTTGTCCATCTTTGAATGCAATATAAGTAATTCTATAGAAGCTGATACCCTTATTAAGTTATAAACCAACAATTAAACAACAAAATCTGCAAGTGCAGTAGGAAATAGTTGTGTTTACACATAAGATTCATTCACGTAAGTTGGTGCAGTTATGTAACATGGTTTATACAGCAAAAAGATCTTCTCAGGTGATCACCACAGTAACAGTATCATCTTAAAGGAATCTTTCAACACATTTTCTACACAAAATATTCAGGAAAAATGCTTGCGCTCTCTCACAAAACATGTAGCTATAGTCTCTGAACTCCTCTGCTGAGAGGCTATCAGTTGGTCCAGTTTTGTACTCATAGAAGTGAGTTTCATTGTGTTGGGAATCTCATGGTGAGAAATAAGATATTGAGTCCAGGAGCTGTCAGATCCTACTGTCTTCTGGTTGCTCCACTTCAGTGTTAGTGTCTTCTTACTAATAATACAGCATTTCATGTGTAAGATTGATGGAAACTGCTATTTTGGTTGACAAAACCTTCATTCATCCTTATTTCTGCAGCCTCTTTGATCACAGAGGTCCAGAACCTACAGACATAGTACTATGTCTATTGAAAGTTGAGCATGTGTACTAATTGATGTTGTGTATATCTTGTCTGATCAAGACAAATATAGTACTACCAGATACACCAGATGTACTGGCAACCACATTCACACTTAATTCTATAAATAGCAAGTGTCTTTAAATTTAGTGGCTCTTTGATGGAGCCCACAGTCTTCTTAACACTGTGTGTTGTGTGGATTATGTTTTTTATGTTGTATTTGTTGAGCGTTCTGAAAGTTTGGAAGTGGGAGGTAGACATTTGATGCCTTCTTTCACTTTCTTGTTGTTCCAAAATCTTATCCATCCACTAGTCTGCAAAAGTTAAGGATGAAAGTAACTTTTTCATGTTGTGTTGCTGCCAAGTAACATAGCTTGATGAAACCTGGACCAACATGAAAGAACTGCTACAGTATAGTACAGAAGGCAGCTGAAACAAATATACCATGAGACAAACAGAAATGACACTTTTCTTCAAATCAACAATTTCACAGAAGTCACAGTAATACACGATGTGCCCTTGGATGTTATAAATCATAGAACATGGTTCTTAACGAGGTGTGTGATCATCATGGATGGCAATGTGTACTCTGCAACATGCTCACATGAGGAGTGGTACAGTGTCACAATAATGCTGAGCAGTGAATCTACCTGAGTTCAAGGATTTGGACATCAGTATGCCCATGCAAGATTATGCCTTCCCAAACCAACATCTGGACCACCAAACAAACATATTCAACAATACTGGGCATGCCCTCATATAGTGAGAGGTGCAAACACACAATACACACAGAAACATTGTTGAAAATGATCATTCTAATGGTCCAGGTGTTACGGTGTTTGGAGGCATAATGTTGCACGGTCATACTGACCTCCAAATCTTTGAACATGGTATGCTCACTAGCCAGCATTATTCTGATGCTGTGCTCCTCCCCATGTGCATCTTTTCAGTGGTGCATTCAGCCCTGACTTCTAGTTTATAGATGACAATCCACGACAGCATCAAACTGCACAAGTGAAGAAACTCTAGAAATGAGGGATACTCAGCAAATGGACTGGCCTGCCGGTTTCCCCCACATATATCCCATTTAGCCTATGTGGTATGTGTTGGACAAGATGTATTGCAATACATCCACTTACACCAATGACCATTCAGTAGTTTTCAAGCATGCTGTTGGAGAAAATGTTCCCCGACCACAAGAACTCCTTACCAACCTTGTGGCAAGCGTGGAAGAAAGTTGCAATGGACGCATTGCCATCCGTGGTGATCATTCACTAGGATGGCCTAGGGGGCCATCATAAATCATGATGATTTCAGTGTAATTATTGTCTTTGTCATATCTGTTTGCCTCCTTGTATATTTCTTTCAGTTATCTCTTGCACCATACTGTACTGTACCTATTTTTTCTATGTACTATCTAAATTTCATTGAGTTATGTTACTTGGCAGTGACACACCATGCAAAAGTTGATACAGGTCTTTTTGAAGCTGCAGATTGAAAACCTCTTTATAAGTTCGCAGGCAACTAAAGTGACGTCTTTCTTATTTCATTCTAACATTGAATCATTACTGCATACTGAATCTTTTTCTAAATGTTTTAATTTAGAAAACAACTAAAATCTCAATAACATTTTTTAAACATCAAGTACCTATCCATAGCTTGAGACTTCTTGTATATGAGTATAATAGCCTGTATTCATTTTGTTTATATGCCTCTATTGATGTATAGTTCCCATTATTACAAAATGGGCAATTCTTGATTACCATAAAATGTGTTCTCACTAGCAAATAACATGTTATCCATTAGCACAAACTTTATTTCATTTATAAGCTGTGTAGTGCTTTGAGTATGAATTACCCAATCTATATTTGATAATGAGTTCATTTTTATACTAAAAAGTAATCCTTGTCTGTTGTATTTACTTATTGGTACATTTTCTTTCTTCACTTGTTTTTATGATCTTCAGTTATTTAAGTGACTAAATAGTGTAATTTTGCTTTCCTTTCTCTGTACCTCTCCCAGACTCCGTACATAGGAATTAGTATTCTTATCCATCCAACTTTCAATAACTTGTATCTTGCTTTCATTAATCCACAACAACAAAATTTTGCTGAGGCACTTTAACATAACAGGACAATGTGTTTGTATTGTTTTTGTGGGGGAAGTAACTCATCTAGACAAAGGAAGAAAGGAAGATTAAGGTTTAATATCCCATTGATAACAAGGTCATTAGAGATGGAACACAAGATTTTTTTTTTAAAGAAAAAAAAAAAAAAAAAGAAGAAGAAGAAGATGGGTAGGAAATTAGCCATGCCTCCTCAAAGGAGCCATCCTGGAATTTGCCTTGAGCAATTTAGGGAAATGATGGGAAACCTAAATCAGGGTGGTTGGATGTGGATTTGAACCTTCATTCTCACTAATGTGGGTCCATTGTGCTCACTGCTGTGCCACCTTGCTTAGTAACTTGTCTACAAGTTTTTGATAATTTTATCTCTTTTTTTTGTCTCATTGTTTTGCGATGGGCTGTAGAAAGTGTGTGTTTAATGTTAACCTGAAACAAGAACACAAATTTTTGAAGTTGTGTAATGACAGTAACAATGAAGATGTTTATTGCACGCTATGTATAGAAGAATTTTGTGATGCACATAATGGTAAGGGTGAATGAGCACAAGAAAATAGGTAAACATATGAGTACTATTAATGCTAGTGCATCGCCAAATATAAGATTTTTTAAGCCAAAGAGGGGAATAACAATGATTTTTGTGCATGCTGCTAAAGAGCTACGTTTTCATTCCACAATGTTAAACAGAAACTCAGTTTCAAAACATCAGACTACACATCTAAACTGGTTAAAAATTTATATGATCCAAACATTTCATCTTCTAGACATGTTTCACCATTTATACTTCGTAATGTGTTGCACTCTTTGGAAAACAGTTGTGTTACATTATAGATGGACAGAGCAAACCAAAGTGAACTAAAACTTATTCTGAATGTTGTAAGGTATTTCGGTCTGGAGGAGGGAATTCAAGTTAAACTTTTATATTATGACTAAGTGTCAGGTGAAACTGTCCAAATATTGACTCAGTACATTCTTTCTACCTCTACGTCTACATACATATTCTGCAAGACATAGTATGATGCATGATGGAGGGTACCTTGTACCATTCCTAGTAATTTTCTTTCCTGTTCCACTTGCAAGTGGAGTGTGGGAAAACGACTGTCTGTCTGCGTCCATACAACCCCTAATTTCTCTTACCTTATCTTTGAGGTACTTCTGTGAAAATATGTTGGCAGCACTAGAATTGTTCTGCAGTCAGCCTCAAATGCCAATTCTCTAAATTTTCTTAGTGCCTCACAAAAAGAATGTTGTCTCTCCTCCAGGGATTTCCATTTGAGTTCATAAAGCGTCACCATAACATGTGAGTGCTGATCAAACCTACCAGTAACAAACCTAGCAGTATGGCTTTGAATTGGTTTGGAGTTTTCCTTCAATACAGCCTGGTGGTGATCCCAAGCACACAGACAGTACTCAAGAATGGGCTGCACTAGTGTTCTCTAAGCTGTTTTCTTTATAGATGAGCTACACTTCCTTAAAATTGTCCCAATAAACTGAAGTTGGCCATTTGCCTTCCCTACTACGATCCTTACATGCTCATTCCATTTCATATTGCTCAGCAGTGTTATGCCAAAATATTTAATCAACATTACTGTGTTAAGCTGCCCACTACTGTTGTTGTATTGAAACATCATGGGATTGTTTATCTGACTTATCTGCATTGACACTTCTTCTGCATTTAGAGCAAGCTGCCACTCATCACATAGAGCAAGCTGCCACTCATCACATCAACTAGAAATTTTGTCCAAATCATCTTATATCCTCCTACAGTCACTCAATGACAATATCTTGCCGTACACCACAGCATCACCACCAAACAGCCACAGATTGCTGCTCACTCTGTCCATCAGATCATGAAAATGTATAGAGAATAAGAGCAATCCTGTCACACTTCCTTGGGATGCTGCTGAGGATATCTTTTTCTGTGATGAACACTGTCCATTGAAGATAACAAACTGTGTTCGATTACTTTTTGAAGTGTGTGAAAAAACATAAACTTGAAGAAAATAATATATGCAAAATTCTGGTTGAAAATTACATATTACTTAGGAATAAAGGAGACTACTCACCAAAAGGCAGAAGTGCTGTGACTGAGCACTACCTCTACTGATGTCTTTTTTATTCCAAACCGACAACTACATTTCTTGTACATATAACCAACTAAATCCTAACCAATAACTACTTCACCTTTGAAGGGAAGGTACACAAACAAATTTGTGGCACATCCATGTGCATCCATGTGTCACACTCTTATGCCCGCCTCTCCATGGGCCACCTAGAGGAAATGTTCCTAGCTTCCCAAAACTCCAAACTCCTGGTCTGATTTAGGTTTATTGATAACATCTTTGTAATCTGGCTCCATGGCCAAACACCTTATCCTCATTCCTCCACAACTTCAACACCTTCTCTCCCATCCACTTCACCTGGTCCTCCTCCACCCATCATGTCATCTCCCTAGATGTCAATCTCCTCCTCTCAAATGGCTCCATCCACACTTCGGCCCACATCAAAGCCACTTTGACAGCTGCCACCCCTCCCAACCAAAAAGTCTCTCCAATACAGACAGGACACCTATGGTAGACGCATCTGCAGTGATGAGAACTCCCTCATCCAGTATGCTGAGGGCCGCACAAAGGCCTTCACAGACAGCAGTACTCTCCAGACTTAATTCACAAACAGATTTCCCATGCCATATGCTCACACACAACCCTGACCCTCATATCCATCCCAAGAACCAACCAGAAAGAAGCACCCCTCCTCGCCACCCAGAGCGTCCCAAGACTGGAATGACTGCACCACATGTTTCATCAGCGCTTTGATTATATGTCATCATGCCCTGAAATGAGAGACATCCTACCCAAGATATTTCCAGCTCCTCCCAAAGTGGTGTTCCACCACCCACCCATCCTCCACAATGTCCTAGTCTATCTCTGTGCGACTCCCACCCCCAATCCCCTGCCACAGGGATCATACCCCTATGGAAGACCCAGATGCCAGACTTGTCTGATCCACCCACCAGCACCACCTACTCCAGTCCTGTCACAGACTTATTCAACTCCAGCAGAGGCTGGGCCATCTGTGAGAGCACCTATGTTATATACCAGATCTGCTGTACAGTGTTTTACATTTCTATGACAACCAAACAGCTGTCAACTAGAATGAATGGCCACCGCTAAACTGTTGCCAAAAACAAGATGCCACCTAGTGGCACAACATGCAGCAGGGCACAACATGCCAGATTTCAACGGCTGCTACACAATCTGTGCCATATGGGTCCTCCCCACCACCACCAGTTTTTCTGAGCTGCACCAATGGAAGCTATCCTTACAGCACATCCTTCACTCCCATAACCTTCCTGTCCTAAACCTAAGGTAACTCACCCCCCACCCCACCCCCACCCCACCCCACCCAATAGCATCCGTGTGCATGTGTGTGTGTGTGAGAGAGAGAGAGAGAAAGAGAGAGAGAGAGAGAGAGAGCTAGCTAGCTAGCTAGCTAGCTAGTTAGCTAGCTAGCCTACAGATGGCTCCCCACTCTCCCATGAGATACTTCCCCTGAACCCCCTCCCTGCCTCCCACCTCTCTCTATCCCTCACCCCACCCTACCCCACACTCTCACCTCACCCCAATACACTCACTATGGACAAGCAAAGAGCTGGCAGTCGACTGAGCACAGGCGTTTGCATGTGAGTGAGTGTGTGTATGTTTGTGTGCATGTTTTTCCTACAGCTAGAAGAAGGAAGTACATTCTAAAAGGTAGTGGGCTACATACCTTTTGTTTGTGTGCCTATCGAAAATGCAGCATTTCTGCTTCTCGGTGAGTCATCTAAATTTTTTCCTAAATAATTGTGTGTGTGTGTGTGTGTGTGTGTGTGTGTGTGTGTGTGTGTGTGTGTGTGTGTTGTCTAATTCAGAAGAAGGCTTTCTGGCCATCTGGCTGAAAGCTTACTTGCTTAGCAGTCTTTTTGTTGTGCCTGTCAGCGACTCAACATTTCCACTATATGGTGAGTAGGAAACTATTGTTTTCATAATATTGTCATTGTTTCATCCTGGATTTCCATTGTTCAATTTTAAACATTTGAAGATATACACAGTATGAGTAATGACATTTTAGAGTTATGTGAATGTGCTGAAACAGAGTACAAATAACTATTCTCTCTTAACAGCACAAGGTTTCATATAGTTTGTTACTTGCAATAGAAACAATTGTCTCCTTTTACAATGGCCTGAAATCATTCTTCTTAACTTGCGAAAAATGTCAAAATTATTATTTGATTTTTTGAAAATTTAGAGAGTGGACTGTTTTTGAAATTTCTGTGGAACTCTATACTTATTTACAAATACGTCTCTGAAATTGAAAGCTAATTCGATCACAGCAATAGAATTATTTCATGTGCAGTTTTCCCACTCCTAGGCATGTCTCGTGCATGAACCATATGTAATATTTTGAAAGAAAAACAGACTTGGTTGGAGGAGAAACAGTACTTTTATTGGTGTGTTTGAACTTTCTGGATCATCATCAGAAAATTTTGCAGTATATTAAAATTTTCTGATGATGACCCAGAAGGGCAAAATGTACCAATAAAAGTATTGTTTCCCCCTGCAGTTGAGACTGTATTTATTTCAAAAGAATCATGTCAGACATATTCTGAATTAATTTGTTAACTACAGGAAAGAAAGACCCACAAATTTATTCTACCTTCTGTCAAAGAATTGCTATGAACTCAAAAAGAAAATACTAACATACAGGAACAAAAATTCTTCTCAAGCATAGAAATTTTTTTATAATTTTAGTTTTCAATATTTATAGTTGTGGAGAACCAGTTTTGATAAAGTTAATAAGTTTAAATGAGTAAACGTACAAATTGAAATTGCATGAGTTTGGAATGAAGTTATAAAAGTTTCCGTAAATACTGATGATCTATTTTTGGACCTACATTGTTGAACCAAAGTGTGGATTATGGTTCAAGTTCTGGAAAAGTACCAGATACTGTTGAAGATAATTGGAGAGAATTTTTAAGGCATTTCAAAAGACTGATATTTCATGTTGCAATATTTCTAAAATGATTGAGTTTGTAATGTCTTTGCCTGGGACATCTGCTCCAGTTGAGAGTGTTTTTTCAATTATGGGGAACATTTCATCTATAGAAAGGGGTAGACTTTCAGTATCTACACTTTTGAATTTTATGATTTAATTGAAACACACAATAACTTCCCAAAAAGTGATGCTTAGTGAAAAACACAGCTGAGTAAATAAAGTTCAGTGTTTCAGTACACTGTTCAGACTTTATGTAATATCAGAATTATGTCCTGCATTGGACCTAAAAAGTTATGGTAAGTTTACTTACAAATAATGTCCTCTTACACTTCTAACTGTAGTTCATCAAAATTTCAAGCATCATATGCCGATATCTTGCTCAGAACCATGCCTTATATCTGAATACCTCATTATAAATGATGATGTTTCTAAACTAGATTTATGTTCCTGAATAATAGTGAAAGACTGCTCATAGTAGCTCAAGATGATGTCACTCATTGTGATGTTGCATTAATCACCTTTACATTTGCTTGCAATGTCTTTTACATAAGAGTTTCAGCAATTTAAATATGAACAAAGTTGCTATCAGTTCTTGTATTTAAACACAAGTGCTTTCTTGGCATATTGCTACATTTTCACCAAAAAATGCATTATCTCTCTCCAAACATGATGTAACATTTGATGTGATAAATATAGGATGACTGTATGGAAAAATGATGTGGGGAGAGGATACTGAATAACTTTAAATGTGTTTGTATATTTATAAACTGGACAATGGCTTTACCGCAGTTTGATACACTGGTTCCCGTCAGATCACCGCAGTTAAGCACTGTCGGGTGTGGCTGGCACTTGGATGGGTGACCATCCAGGACACCATGCACTGCTGCCATTTTTCGGGGTGCACTCAGCCTCATGATTCCAATTGAGGAGCTACTTGACTAGATAGTAGAGGCTCCAGTAAAAGAAAACCATCATAACGACAGGGAGACGAGTGTGCTGACCACACACCCCTCCTATCCGCATCCTCAACTGAGGTCCTGATGGGCCACTTGTGGCCTAAAGATGGAGTGCTATACTTATAAACAGTTGCTTTAACACTGTAACAGTTAGTGATAGTTAGACATTTGAGAAGAATATGGAATGTCAGGAATGGTTCCAAAGTGGCACAATGCAATGAGCAAAAGGTCAAAAAAAAAAAAAAAAAAAAAAAAAAAAAAAAAAAAAACCCCAGAAGGCTACATCACATTGGCTCCCAAACATTTTTTAATATTTAATTTTAATTTTTTAAAGTGTTATTATTTTTTAAAGAGATAACTAGAAGCTAGTGACTTGTATTAGTACACACACATTGGTATGCAAAACTTAAGGGCATAAGTAACTTATGCATGACGTGCCACTGCAAAGTGACATAGCTCAATGAAACTTGGACCTTTTGTAGAAAGAACTACTACAGTATAGTACAGAAGGTAACTGAAAGAAATACACAGTGAGATGAACTGCAATGACATTCCTATTAAAATACAATAATTCACTGAAGGCACCATGATTTGTAATGGTCACCTGGGCATTACAGAAGGTGGAACATGGTTCTTAATAGTGCATGTATCACCATGGACAGCAATGCACACTCTGCAATGTGCTCTTATGCTGACAACAATGTTGGTAAGGAGTTCTTATGGCATTCTGTTCTTCAACCAGCATGGCTGACAATTGATGGATGGTTGGCGGTGCATATGGACATGCCACAATATATCTCCTCAATGCATCCCACACATGCTCAATGGGGTTTATGTGGTGGAGTGGACAGGCTAGGAATTTCACTGAATATCCCCTTGTTTCAAGAGTTTCTGTACCTGCCCAGTTCAATGCTGCCACACATTGTCATGTGTAAAAATGAAGCCAGGCACGAATACATCCCTAAAAGGATGCACATGGGGAAGGAGTACAGCATCACTATAATGTTGGCCGGTGAGAGCACTGTGCACAAGGATTTGAAGGTCAGTACGACCACACAACATTATGCCTCCCCACACCATAACATCTGGACCACCAAAGTGATTGTGTTCATAATTTTTCCTGGGTCCATTATGTATTCCCACTATGAATATGCTACAGTAATGACTGAAGGTTTCAGGCAGTGTCCTTTTGACTCATAAGGGAATTTTAAGTAAAGTCTCTCTGTCTGTAGCTCTGGTTTAATGACTATTGTGAAGCAGTCATTGGTTCTTTTGAAACTTCTCAACACTGTCAAGGAGTCATAGAGATCTTAACTTCCTCACTAGGTGATATTTTCCTTGTATTGTTCAACTATTTATCTGATCTGGGTTCTAGTTTACTTTCCTTCATTCATAAACCTTACTATGACTAAATGTTTCTAGCTTTTGTTCCAAATCTATGTCATGACTGTTTTCTCCCTTATTACTGCAAATATAAATGTATTTACTCATTCTGATATTTCTTGGTATTGAGTTAACATTGTTGATACAACTACACTGAGGTCATTTTTCCAAACCTAACTGTGAACACTCACAGATACATATGTTGTCCTATATATATTCTGTGTGCTTATCACTGGATATAAGTAGGGAAAATCTCAGTTGTTTCAAAAACTCAGTGAACTGTCTACTGTTTAACTGTATTATTCACCATTCACTTACAAATGATTCAACTTCAGTGCAAGTACAGATATTGTTGTTTCACAAACCAGCATACTAAATAAGCAATATTTTATTTTGAAGTAAAGGAGACCTGCATAGTATATAGTAATAAATGATTAGTTCCTTACTTCTGACAGTTGGTGCAGCATGTCTGTATTTTGTACTAGTCAGATGATCAGTACTTTGTGCCACAGAACTGATGAAAAGAATAACTAAGTGGGGTAGTTACATGATTTAAATTAAACCATTTGCATCTTAAGAGTCAGTAGACAGCCTATAGTTTTTTTCTGTAATAGAGATGGTTGCAGGTATGTCTTTGATTCTTGTTCATCAAGAGAGTTCAGATGAGGCTCCTTATTGTCTTTAACCTATTGTATATGTTCCTTTGTGCCTTACATTATAGAACTTCTTCATGTATGATATGCCCATTTGCATTCCATTTCATTGTCAAGACAAAGAGACTGTGTAATTAATGAACCCTCATAGGGGAGAAGAAGTTTATTATTACTCCAGTGTATGCAATTGCCTGCTGAGTTTATTTATTATTTGAGCGTAGATTATTTCATTGGTGTATCTGTTGATTTTGGTGAATTTTAATAGGCAGTGTAGCTAGAAGATGTGTAATGTGTAGTTCTGTAGTGTAAGATGGTTTATTTTGATTGTCAGCTGGAACTATCTTGCTGTACACTATTGGCTGTGAAATCTGTGAAATGTTGAAGGTCTGATAATTTGTAGAGAATAAACTGTTTTGTTCCATGAAAAACTGTTATTGTTTGGTCCTTTTCGAACAGTGGTGCTCCATTGGTTTATGACAGTGCCTGTTCTTTCATTCATACACTAAGGTAACATTTTTTGATGTTGCTACTATGATTTATGGAAGAATCAGTTTTTCACCTACTCTTTTAAAATACTGTCTGCATCATTAGAACTTAATGAGTGAAGTTTCTGGGCTGGAATGTGATTTGTTGGAAGTAGAAGTCTATTCACATAAGTGACTTCAATATTTATGAATTGAAAGAACCTCTAAATAGACAAGGGAAGTTTTAAGAAACATCATATTTAGGGATAACTGATTCCTCATGAAATGAGATTGTAAGGTTGAGAATTTTAGTGAAACCATGGAATGAAAGTTACTCATAGACTTATTTGCATCAGTTACTTTCATTTCTAGACTCACTCATTATTTCAGCCTGAATTAAATTTTATGCCTTTGACTGAATCAAATACAGTAGCATCTTTTTGTTGTGAGATTTTGTTTGCCTCATTTGCATTTAGTTTTGTGACTTTGATAATAGAGTTATAAGGGTATTTATTTTTATAATTGTTTCTGATGCCTTTTATGAATTATCTAACTTTATTTCACACTTAGTTCATTCATGCCAAGTATGCCAATTTACTTTCATTCATTATTTATTATACAACTGAATTAATCCTATTTACATGTGTACATGCTAAAATCAAACAATGGAAAATCTAGGCAGGAATAATGACAATATTATGAAAACAATAGATTGTTGCTCACCGTATAAAGGAGACATTCAGTTGCAGGTAGGTACAGTGTAAATACTGCTCTACATTTAACCTTTCAGCAAGAAGATCTTCTGAAGTAGAAAACACGCACATATTCACACAAGCACAACTCACACAGACACGTGACCACTGTCTCTGGCCACTGAGCTCCCAACCCCTGCTCCCACCCCCTTCTTGTCCCATGGCATCACAGGTATTACCAATCACATCAAAGGAAGTGCTACCTATGAAACAAGTGCTGTGTGGGGTAGCCGCGCAGTCTGAGGCGTCTTGTCACAGTCGGCATGGCTCCCCCCGTCAGAGTTTCGAGTCCTTTTGTGGGCATGGGTGTGT
This sequence comes from Schistocerca serialis cubense, assembly GCF_023864345.2. Taxonomy (NCBI): domain Eukaryota; kingdom Metazoa; phylum Arthropoda; class Insecta; order Orthoptera; family Acrididae; genus Schistocerca; species Schistocerca serialis. The sequence continues at coordinate 841,736,085 of NC_064640.1, read as the reverse complement.
GTGTTGTCCATAGCGTAAGTTAGTTTAAGTACTGGTGTAAGCCTAGGGACTGATGACCTAAGCAATTTGGTCCCATAAGACCTTACCACAAATTTACAATTTTTTTTATGAAACCTTTCATGTGATCTACAAACTAAGCTTAACCCATTAAGGGGAACACTCCTTTACTTCTCTTCTTTCCCACTCTCCTTCTTTCATGCCCCCCCCACCATGTCTCTGAAGGCTCCCACAAGCAGCACTACACCTTCCCTCACTCCTAACCTATCACTCCCCCTCATCTCCTCCATCCTCCCACCAACCATTGACTGCTTCTCAGACATAGTTGCTGTGCACATTTCGGCCTCAGCACCCAGAGGCAGTGGCCATGTGTATGTGAATTGTGCTTGTGTGAATGTGTGCATGTTTTCTACTTCACAAGAAAGCCTTTTGGGAGAAAGTTCAAATGCATAGCAGTCCTTTTGTTATGCCCATCTGCTACTGAATGTCTCCTCTATATGGTGAAGAGTAATCTATCCTTTTCATAATAGAGGCTGTATGCAAGTTTGTTCAGTATTGCATCATCTTTCTTTTCAGAAATATGGAATAACCTGGTCTCATATCAGTATCAGTTCACTCAAGATCGCACAGTGGTTTCTTTCAAATTTCTCACATTTTGGTTGTTATTAATTTAACCTTGTACAGAATGCAATGTTGGTATAATGGTGTGGCTCAGTTACTTTTTAATGATGGTAAATTCTGATTTAATTTTAAAATTTTTCGATTCTTGGACATACAAAAAGAATTTCAGTGCCTAACGTACCATGAGTACTACACTGCAAACAGCCTACCCGGTTAGCCGAGCAGTCTGACACACAGCTTCCAGAGTGGGAAAGAGTGCCTGGTCCCTGGCACGAATTCGCCTGGCGGACTTGTGTTGAGGTCCGGTGAGCTGGCCAGTCTTCGGATGGTTTTTAGGTGATTTTCCATCTGCCTCGGCGAATGCGGGCTGGTTCCCATTATTCCGCCTCAGCTACACTATGTCAGTGATTACTGTGCAAACAACTTCTCCACGTACGCGGACACCACCATTACTCTACCACACAAACATAGGGGTTACACTCATCTGGTGTGAGCGTTCCTTGGCGGGAGGGGGCGGGGGGGGGGGGGGGGGGGGGGGGTTGTCCACCGGGAGACGAACCGCACAATAACCCTGGGTTCAGTGTGGGGCTTCAGAGGGGTGAAGTGGACTGCAGTAGTCGTCATGGGGTTGGGGACCACTGCGGCTGCGGCGGGGACGGAGCCTCTCCATCGTTTCTAGGTCCCCGGTTGACATACATACTACACTGCAAACAATTTTGGCTACTTCTCTGGTGTTTTCTTCATAGGATTTCATTACATGCCTTGGTAATTGCCTTGTTCCTAGTCTTTTGGTTTAATTTATTGTATATGGATTTCTAGTTAGGAAAAATTCGAATATCATACAAAGAGCAGTTGCCAAAACAACAGTAATGACTAGAGACCAGATTATATGCATTTTCATGTTGCATACGCATTTGCACATTTGGCTCCTTTTCACCAGTTATTGCATATTTTAACTAAAAACTAGTGACAATGCATATCTTCGCTCTATGTGTATGATATTTTAAAAATTTAGACAGCCAGTCTCTAGCTCGATCTGGTTTTGACGCGTCACAGATTCACCGCGACCTAGAACTTCTGTGCAATTGCTAACCGAGAGGCCACTGCCTAGTGAAATCATTACAGAGGAAAAGGGACAGGCAGACAGAGTCAATGCTCCTGCACTCGTGACCCTGGTTAATCCCCTCCACTGTCATACCGTACGCGTCAGCAACAACTAAATTAAACTACGCAAGCTTTTAGTCGCACGTCCATTGTTTCAGTTTAGCTTTCTATTTACTTGTACACAGTTGAATGTGTTTACAGCATGTAGTGTGTAACATGTTGTGCATCTTGCCGCCTGAAAAGGGAAATGTTGTTACATGGATATCTGACTACCCTGGAACATTTACATATGATGGACTTGTTTTATATTGTCGAGTTTGCAAGAAAAACGTTTTGTGCAAAAAAACAGTGTCAAATAGACTAGCATGTCAAGACAAGTCTTCATATCACAGGAATGCAGAAGAAAGTACCATGACAACAACTTCTGACAACAGTAAGTTGTAGTAGCACAGACTTGTCCAAAGGTAACCAAAAAAAGGTGGTTTAACATGGATCTATGTGAAGCAGCATTCATTGCAAGCAATATTCCTCTTCACAAACTTATAAAACCTATCCTCAAAGTCTTCCTGTGCAAATATTTCTTAAATCAAAATATACCGGATGAATCAACATTCCGTAAAAATTACATACCGACAATTTATATAAATGTTCAGGAAGAAATACGCTGTGAACTCAAGGACAGCACTATCTGGATTTCAGTTCACAAAACTACATACACTTGTGGCCATTACATTGCAAATTTAATTGTTGGTGCTTTAAAAGAAGAGCCTTCTTCCTATTTAATGCCCTGCAAAGAACTTAAAAAAGTAAATCATTCTACGACCGCCAGATTTGGGAATGAGGGTTATTGGAAAAATATTTCCAGACTCTTCTTTAGATGAAAGGGTGTTTGTGTCTATTTCAGTTGCCACTCCCTATATGATCAAACAAAGGAAAAGCCATCCGAGTATTTTATCCCAATTTGATTCATGTGATATGCTTTGCTCACGGAGTACATCACCTTGCTGAAGAAGTATGTTCCCCATTTGTGAATGTAAATAAACTGATTTCATCCCAATGAAAGTGTTTCTAAAGGCTTCTGCTCACATCAAGACCTACAAAGAAAGACTACCAAATGTACCTTTACCTCCCAAACCAGTGGTAACTCGTTGGGGTATGTGGGTTGAAGCTGTGTTGTTTTACTCATACAATGAACATTTAGAGGCCATTAGAGGGGTAGTAAATGACTTTGATAGTGCAGAGGCTTTACAAGTTTGCCAGTGCAAGGAAGCTTTTAATGATTCTGGTATTAAAAAAGATTGCTGTGATTACCACTCATTTTTCCATATACTGCAAGTATTAAAAAGCTTGACACTCAAGGTTTGGTGTTGAATGAATTTATTCCATTAATGAATAAAATTATTCTAGTGAACTCCTCATTGCCAGAGGTATTCCCAAGAAAACTTAAAGAAAAGTTTGAAAATATCCCAGGCTTTGAACCTTTGTGGCAAATTGATAATTTCATTAATGAGATGGGTGAACTTTTACCAGAAACAATAAGTGCTAACATAGCACCCTCTTTTCTGCTTATAAAAATGTTTTGAGTGATCAAAGACACAATATTACTACCAAACATTTGGAACAGTACTTGGTTGTTTATGTCTACAATGGGAGAAAAATGTAAAACAAATTGTAAATTATGCTTTGGTCCAATAGTATAAATTAAAAGTTAATGCTGTTCAAATAAATTCATGGTTCTTTGTTGTTTTTCTAAATAAAATATTATGGAGTTTTTGAGCATTTCCCTCTGCGTGTGATATATCTTGAAGTTGGTCCTGTACGTATTGATTGTTTCACTGACTCACTGGCATCGTATCCACTTATTACCGACAACAATAGCAAAGAAGGAACTTGTCTTGAAGCACAATATGCTTCCTCATTTTGCAAATTTTTAGAAAATAATCCCAGAAAGGCCCCCTTCCTAACCTCTACCAGAAAGTATCAGAAAACGATATCAGCATTCTAAATGTACTAATTTTTTGCATGGCCAGAACTCTTCCTTACAATTAATATGCACAGGTTTGACTTGACTTTTGAGATATGCGACATTCAGTAACTATCATGTTTCTTATTATTTGATCTTGCATATTTTGACACTTTTCATGCATTTTAAGCATTTTTCATGCATATTTTTAGGTTTTTATGATGCATATAATCCGGTCTCTAGTAATGACCCTACATTAATAACATTTAGAAAAAACTGTAAGATGTCAGGTTGTATCCGAATATTATGAATTATGGTGAAATGGAATATTTTAAAAGAAGTAAGGTGACACAGTGGTAAGACACCGCACATGTGGGAGGGTAGGAATGTAAATCCCCATCAGGCTGTCCAAATTTATGTTTCCAGCACAGCAAATACTGCGGCAGTTCATTTGAAAAGGACATGGATGACTTCCTTCCCCAGTCATCTCTTATGATCTTGTCTCAACAGGATATTGAACGCCAATCTTCCTCTTTAACTATCTGAGTATCTCACATTCATTTAGGGTTCATTGGATAGCACCATAGTGAGCTAACAATTCATCAATCAAAGTATCTTTATAAACTTCTTTATTTCCAAATTTGCACTGCTGATCTTGTGAATATGTGTGAGTATATGGTTAGAAGGGGCAGGTATTATAATCTGGATATTCTCACTGGCTAGGTATCACTTTGCCTTTGTTTAAAATGACGCGTGTTGTGCACTTCTTTTTTGTTTTCTATTTGCTATTTAATTTAGTCAGCTGTAATGTTGGTCTACCATAGAAATTGCAATTTGTGAAGGCCAAACTACTTCAGTAACATATTGCTGTTGGAGTCTGGTCATGAAAACTGATGACAGAGTGTGCTGACCACATGCCCCTCCATATCCACATCCAGTGATGCCTATTGGCTGAGGATGATATGGCAGTTGGTGGGTGTCATTAGGCCTTCTGAGGCCTGTTCAGATGGATTTTCATTACTGTTGGAGAGCTGTATGAAACCTAACACATTTGCTTCAAGAGAACTTACCTTGAGCCATGTGATGTTGTAAGAAATATATTTAATATGGCAACTTGTTTGGGAACTCAGCTACTTAAATTCTATACCCATGCAATATATCAGACATGTTCTTATTAATTCCAGTTAATTGTCACTCACTAATTTCTCTGAGATGAAAAAACTGGATATGAATCTGGTACAATCATTTATACCTTTAGGATGTTGGACATATTCCTAATAATTTCATCGTGCATTTAATGAAGCAGTGTGTTATAGTAATATCAGATGAAAGGGCACAAGAAAACTGCTTTGTTCAACAGTTTCAATTGTTTGCAGTTAATGCAAACATGTTTAGGATGCAACAAAAGTGTACAGATGGATTTTCATTACTGTTGGAGAGCTATATGAAGCCTAACACATTTGCTTGAAGAGAACTTACCTCAAACCATGGGATGTTGTAAGGTCGCATTTGAGTATTTATATCTTTTTTGATCTTTTAAAATCTGTGTTAATTGCAAAAATATTTTTTTTTCATTTTAAGATTTATGTTAATGCGACTCTACTTATCAAAGACAAGCTGTGTTTCTTTGTATGAAGTAATTTCATTAGACTTGTAAATATGGTGTGTGAGAATAGTTTCTAGTGTATGAGAATTCTTTCTAATGTTAAAATTTCAATATGTCTTTATTTTCTGTTTATTGGTGAGGAAAGTTCTGACATAAATCAATTGGCAGCATTTAATAATATTTGTCATACTATTTTGAATAATGTTTTACTTGGCACCAAGTTTCCTTTAAGCAAAACTCTTTAACACTAGGTTATATCAAAAGAAATAATACACAAGAAAAACTCTGGATATCCCATCTTAGTAATCATGTAAATAATGAAACATACTCCTGGAGTATCCTGTGCAGTAACCAATCTTGTCTGAAATAATATAATGGATTCACGGTGTGTTAGGTGATGGCCTTGTGTTCAGTTTTTGGATTTGCTGTTTTACAGTTTTGAGAAAAAAGAAAACAAACTAGTGTATGGTATTAAAATAAAACATTGTGTTAAATTATGAAAACATCTGAGACAAATGTCATTTCTCTTACTCTTGTTAAGGCTGTTTCTTTCTCTTCAGTCATTCACATGTCTTCACTCATAACAATTAATTATTTTGTTTTGAGATTTAATAATATGTAAGGCTTCCATTTTCATCTTAGATTCATCAATCAAGTACATTGTTAGTCCAATAAGTTTCAAGACTGGATTAATAAATTAATGCCTTGGGTGCTCTTCACAGTCTCCTGAATGCAATGCATAAATTGTTCATTAAACTGTGTGAAACTGTCAGAAAAGTCCTTTGGGATGTTGTTCAACTCATGCACCACATTGGCTTAAATGTTGGTTATGTTGTCAAATCATTGACTCTTCATGTGAATTTCTGCACTCTGTCACCAAGTAAACTTTGTGCACACTTCCCTTTTCTTCAATACCTTTTGAAGAATGTCTTGAAAACTTGATTTAGAGATAGTGCTCCATTGCAATTTGTCACACAACAGTGTTGACACACCACAGTCACACGTCCACTACCTAACACTGCCTCCTCACACCTGAACTGCTGAATACACATCTGCTGCTTACAGTTGTTAGTTCAGATTGGCACCATTGCTTATATACCAGGAATAAAAGACCAGAATTTTTAGACAGAGGACTGATTTCACCTACAGTGAATATAATAACTTAGCTAGCCTTACTGTGGTTTATTTGGCATAGTGATTGTTTTGGCCTTCCAGTAGTGTTACTTCTAATATCCAACCACCACTATCTTCATCATACAATGCAACATTCTGCTTGTGCCTTATATCATTTTATGTAACTATTATTTTCTTTGACACATAAAGCCACAATGAATTAATACTTTGGTATTATCCTGCTAACAGTATTCAAACATCTTATTAATCTGAAAAGAAACTCACAGTGATGTAGATTATGCAATATAATTCAGTCTTTTCTACTAACCTGAATTCACAAAGATATTTTATCACATGTAACAGAAAAATAGTTTCACTGTAAAAAGCTAGACCATACGATATGAAACATTTTGGTTATTTAAAACAGTCCATAAAAATGAGCTATATAATTTTGCTAATTATTTCTTGTAATAATATCAAGAAAGGAAAGTTTCTGCATAATTTGTTTTGCTTCCAAACTATTTCTTCCTCTAAATGTATGCAAGTAATAACATCTTTGAAATGAATACACAGAGATCAAAACTAGATTAATGCTGTATCTTCTACTGTATGGAAAAATTTTAAAACAGGCTCATCTAGTGAAATTATTTGTAATTCACTACACTGAATAATAGAAAATGTTTTTGTGTCATCATAATGTTATGTAGTGGAAAATAAAATTAAACATAGTTCTTGCACAGGTCTTAATTTTTTTCAACAAAAATATGTTGTATGACTAAAACCATCTAAAGTTTTACACCTACATTTAAAGGTATACTGACAGAGAGATTACAATGCAAAAAGATGCATACAACAGATAAAATGTATTGTACTCAGTTTTTAATGGTGAGATGTGTGGATAAGATTCAAAAACATCATTAAAATCTTGTTTAACAAACAGTTTGATATGTGCTATGAACATCATGAAAATTGTTTTGTAGTGTCAGATAACTTTACTGAAACCTCTGCAGTTCATTATTTAAGGAAGACACCATGTATGGATTGTCGGGAGAATTTATGGGAACCTTACTGTGTATTTCAGGCAGTGAGTAACTACTGCTGTGACACGAATTTTGATAGTAATCTTTTGAAAAAAATCTGTGTGTAATTTAGATCATTTTCTCACATTCTTATACAAATGTGTACATCATTTCTGTCATCTGATGTTGGTAAGTTGGTCTCCTTCAGTTCCTTTCTCAGATAATAATTGTGAATTTTGTTTTAAGGCATTGCTATTATTTAATGCATCCACTTTTGTGCTGCTTGTTTAACAGTTTATTTCATCACAAACAATTCTGGTTGCTATAGTCTTATTGTGCTTAAGGTTGTTCAGTGGACATTAACTTTTCTTATCACACTTCCATTGTGTCATCTTTAGCACCTTGTTGCAAATATGTCTTCCAATGTTGAGATATTTTATTTTAATCATTCATTCTGTTACCAAAATTTTGTCAAGGAAAGGTCATTGTAAGAGCAATACAAGAAGTGATCTTTTCCATTGTCATAACCTTCATTTCATATTGTAAGCTGTAGGATATGCAGACAGGTCAGCAGGATGTGTGAAGTGGCGTGTTAGCGTTTTCCATTACTTCCAGGATCAATTTGACTTGATGAGGCATTACATTTAATATATTAAAAGAAACTGAAATAGAATATAACTGGTTAGAAATCTAAACCCATAAAACATGTCATTTCATGATTACTCTTCTAACTTGTTTGCAAGTGATAAAAGTGAAAAGACTAAATGAACAGCTGTAATATAAACTGTTGTACCTAAAACAGTTAACAATGAGTGGAAGATAATTTCATATTACAAGTATGGATAGATTAAGTGTTAGCTCTTTCCATTTTAGACGCAATAAATCAGTAGCTTAAATATATTTCCAAGTATATCTTACAAAACAGATTTCTTGTTAACATTGTCAGAGTGTAAGACATGCAGGATTTGCATTTATATTCTTCCTCCAAGCTGGACTTCAAAAACATGATATTATAGTGTATGCTGAGTGTTTGTATCAACCTTGGTTGCTGACCCCTGGAAGTTATGTTGTGACTAATACGCTCCCTCACTTTGATGCATTGCTGCACGCTATGGCAGGGGTGTTTCGGAAAAGATCACTTAAAGGTAATGGGCAACTCTCTCTAGTTTCTTACAATTTTGATTTTCATTTCTGTCTTTTTTTTTTCATTTTCACAAAATCACAAATTATTCAAAAATCAACAACACGTCTCAGTCACTTGATTCATTTTATAGACATATTATTTTTGTCTGCTAGTTCTTGGAGTTGTTAATGCTGCTGACAAAATATGTTGTTGACTGAAGTACATAATTTTTGGCACTGTCTACTTCATAGTGGTTTAGATTTTCAGCACTTGATTTCAGTTGAAAGTAATTTATATAATTAATTTTGAGCTGTGTAAAGCAGAGGGAAAACTGAGACACTTCACCTTATTCTTAGATCCATCTCAAATTGTTGTGTATATTTAAGGCAAAATTTTTAACTCCGTCTTGCGCACCCGAGGTCCAAAGTGTACATGTTACATAGTCTGTGGCCCAAAGGAAGCTCAAAATCATGTATAAAATTACTGTGATTTCATAGGAAACCAAACCAAATTTATGTAAAGCAGTAAATCTGAAGGTGGAAGGGGAGGCCCATGTTTTCATCTTTGTTTCCATTGGTGACAATCAGCATGTACAACACCCATTGAAATTTTAATGTATGTTATCAGAAGTAGTTAACTATTATACTTTTGAATTTCTGTGATGGAGTTCTATGAGATTCATGTTGGGACCTACCCTTTCAACAAACGAAACTTTATTTACTGCTTTCATCAATTTTTCACTGTTGCCTTGAAGAGCTGTAACTCAAAAGCTCAAAGAATAAAGGTTTTGCCAAACACAGCTTTCATTCAGATTGCCATTCTGAACACTGAGATGCATCTATGATGCCAGAGTACTCTTCCTGTTGGAAGAAAGTGACCCATTTCCCTTTTCCAGGAACTGTCTCTATAGCTGTAGAGATACATTTAGCAACAATAATGCCATATTGTCACCAGTGTTAACAACTTGGCTGAGTTTGGTAATAATATTTTAAGTGAAGGAAATAGTCTTTAAAGGAAAAATTCTTGTCTAGAAATAATATTTTGTTGAGAAACCTTATGTAGTTGCCCGGAAAGGGTCTTTTCTGAAACCATTGCTGCTTCCCAGATTAATCTGCTGCTAAAGAATTTGTTTGCACTGCCATATGTGTATGTACATCTTACTAGCTCTTAATACTTCAGCTTTCTTTTTGGTACATGTTTTCAGTTTGCTGATCAATCATTGCCCGTTGCATTTGCTATACCTTGAAGAATTTTTATATTACAAATTAATGGATAGGATTCACTCTTGTGGAAAGACAAAGCACCAAATTGTACATAAAATATGTTTATAAATGTCCATCACTATAATACTTTTGAAAACATATGTCAATGCTATAGGCCACTTGCTTAATACATTTTCTTCAAACATGCATGATAGTATTGTTATTTAACTGACACAGTTCTGAAGGGTAGGATCCTACCTCAAGTAACAAAGAATTTGCCATATACATAACAGCAAATAATTGTTAACAGATGATAATGAATAAAATATATTTACGTGTTTTATGTTGTCTATAATAGTTGACAATGTATTTGATGTTATTATAATTATTGCTCTCTACCTGAAAGCTGCAGGGTTTTTCAATATTCTTAGCAAATTAGTCAAAAGTTTTTCATTGTAGTATTTTTGTCAAGTAATTTCAGTATAATGCCCATAGTAAATCTGCATTATTACTTCACTTTTCTGTGATTATTTCCATTTCCATTATCAGATGTGACTCTTTTATTTCTACAATTACTGTGCTGGAAGTTTAAAACTGAAAATTTACAGTGTAAACATTAACTAATATGGATCAAACAAAATTCTGATGGGTAGAAGTTACAGTTTGAGATTAGTATATATCTAGAGATAAAAACTTCCGTCCCTGTCCATACTGGTAATGAGAACAAGGCTGGGAAAGAATGGACAACTTTAAGAATTTTTGCTAGCAGAGACATGATTTCAATGGAAGCCCAAAAGATGGCCTTAACTCACTGCGGAAACTTATAGGTCTAATAGTAAACTGCAGTGATTGTTGTAAGGTATAATAAAAGAAGAAAAAATAGCTACTCAATAGCACCACGTAATGGACAGTATTATTCATCCATCTTACCTTGTACGATGACAATACAAAATAATAGAATCACAACATCTCTTCATTCATCCCTATTCACATGGGTATTCTCCATGCTCATATAACAATTTATCTTTATCACATAAACATCATTAACAATTTGTTTATTCTTAATATAAATATGTCTCACAAAGTCGTGCTCATTGGTGGATTTTCTGTCTTTGATGCTAAGACCATGCTGGAACATATATCATTTCAAAAATGTCTTAATTATTATGCCAGATGCATTTTCGTGATAGGTTTAAGCTATGTTATAGGAATTGCCAACTATAACTAGCTATTCACACCCAAGGACCAGTTGTTGGCCACATAACTTGCTAGAGGATTTTATTTTCAAGTGAAGAGTCAGTTAATCCAAGATTATGGAGTGCCTTGCAAAGATAATATTTCTTAGGCATTAGAGAACAATTTTTCTAAGCAGTATAGTTTCTTGAACACTGGAAAATGTAGTGGAAAGATTTTATAGTGCAATATTCTTTTAATTTTTTTCTGAGAAGGTAATATATTTGTAGAATTTCACCCCAGAACGAGATAATGGTGAGAATTGAATACAATGCTGTGCAGGAAGTAACACAATCTGTTTCTCTTGCAGAGCTCATACAAGACACATTGTACAGATTAGTAGGCATTGAGTGAACTGTCCTCCACAACCAAAGATCCCCTTCATGGTGATGATGTTGATCGGCAGAGAGTTTTCTACCTTGTGGTGTTCCTACATGTTCTTAAGTAACATTTATCTTCCCGCGATCCTATTTATTAGGACAACTCACTGTCATCATAAATGCCTAATGCTAAAATAAAAATTATCTTTGAAAATGTGGTATGTTGCCATAATTATTTTTGTTGAGAAAATCAAATTCAACTTTCTCAGTTATTGGTCACACCACTGAAACTTAAAATACAATACTATTGTAGTGCACCCGTATCACTAGAAAATATTATTTTCCTATTTCATGATTTAATAAGTGTCACATTCTTTCAGTGTTCAATGATACATTTGAAGTCAATGCACATGTTGTCTTTTTCTGTATTGTTTTGTTCTGTCGTCACAGCATCATAGGCAAAATTACCTCAGAAGTTCATATAAATCATTTCAATACAAATACATTGTTTTGTTATATCATACAAATGGAACTAGAAGTTCATAACTGTAAAACTGGATTTCACTATAATTACATAGATTTTACATTTTTCATTCTCCAGATACATATATACCTTGGTAACATTTGAAGCTGTTTGATGGTAATATAGTTAACTGCATAGATACTGAAACAAAGTAATCTCAAAGATTGAAAATGAGCAAAATTAAAGCAGATAATTATAGAGAGGAGAGACCAATTCTCAGCTCAAATCCAAAGGCCCATGACAAAGTGATTCACCATAACTGATAAAGCTCCTCACTGCTACCTTTGCAGCCTGTAAGGTGGAGCAATGATTATTGTAATGGACTTACATTGTAAAGAAGTTCAGTTAAAATCTCTCTCTGTTCATTCACACAAAAGTTTCCCATGGTTTCCTAAATTCCTTAAGGTAAAAGTATTGTGAGAAAGTCATAGGTGATTCATCAGACTTGTTCTTGCAAAAATGACGTCTAATAATAAATGGTCTGGACACTGACAAGGAGTTCAACTGTAACACACACCAACGTAATTATTCCCTACCTGCCAGTTTATGTGCTTTCTAAGACTCATGAGCCTGATAATCCTAGACACCCAATTGTGGCTGGTTACTGTGATGCTTCTGAAATGATCTCTGTGCTTGTGAGCCAGTCTATTGGCTACAGCTTGTTTGCCGAATTTAGAGCAACAATCACTTCCCTCACTGTGTTTCTATAGACCAGTTTTTGTCACTGCTTCTCATCTTTTAAACTATCTCCTTGAAAACAAATATCCTCCATGACTATTGGCTTTGCTGCCATTAAATACACTGATCGCTGGGTGGCTGTTGCTGCATGTGAACAAGCTGCAATACATTTCCTCAATGCCTACCACGCATGCTTTATGGAACAAGTAGGCCATTCCAAGTGCTCCTCAACCTGCCCTGTTCAATGCAGTTGTGCATTGTCATCCATAATTATGGTTTCAGGGCCAAGTACACCCCTGAAAACATGTGCATGGGGAAGAAGTAAAGAGTCAAAATAACACTGACCACCATGTTCAAAGATTTGTCTGGTGCAAACTGCGTAGAGACTGAACCAGTAAGGAGTAAAATCACGTGCTCTTCTTGGATGAGAGCAGACTAACTCTGCATAGTGATTCTGGATATACCATCATATGGTGAGAGATGAGAACATAGAAAGCACCCAAAAACATTGCCGAATATGATCGTTGGTGAGCTCGGTGTTCCGCTGTGGGAGGCATAATGTTGCATAGGTGTACCAACCTCCAAATCTTTGAACACAGTACACTCATTGGTTAACATTATTGTGACATCATATTCCTTCCCCATGTGTACTTTTCAGGGGTGCATTCAGCTCTGACTTCATTTTTATAGATGACAGTGCATGACCACATTGAACAATGCAGATGGAGGAGGTCTTGGAATGAGAAAATGTGTGGCAAATGGACTGGCCTGCCAATTCCCCTGATTTAAATTCCATTGATCATGTGCAGGATGCATTGGGGAAACATATTGCAGCATGCCCACAATATCCAACAACCATCCAGCAACTGTCAACTGTGCCTGTGGAGGGAAGGAATTCTCTGTCCCAGGAACTTCTTACCAACCCAATGGTCCGTGTTGGAGCACATTGCAGAGCATATATTTGCCATCCATTGTGATGACATACTGTATGAAGAATGATGTCCATCATCATATATCAGTGTAATTATTTTCCTTGAATAAAAGTCTCATTTCTATTCATCTCATTTGCAGTTCTTGCAGCTACCTTCTGTACTACATTGTAGCAGCTCTTTCTATGTATAGTTCAAGTTTCAGTGAATTATGTTACTCGTCAGTGACACAACATGTAAAAGTTACTTTTGTCCATAAGTTTTGCACACCGGTTACTATGTCTCTCAACAAACCTGTCACATCTTTCTGTATGAAAGAGACTAACTATGTGTGTACACATAATTAGATTACATATAAGGATGTAGCATTTTTTCATGACTCAGCACTGTGTCGTAAACATGGATTGTGGTCTGTTGCATCAGTTATTATATATATTTCATCTATAACTTATTATTATGAAAATGAGAGTCTATTTTTTTAATAATTTTTACCATTGCAATTAAAACTCCAGCATTATATTTAGTAGGAACAATTTTTATGTCATAGTTTATCCACTCTGATAAATTTTTTCATGGTTTTCTTGAGCCCTTTACAGTGCATGTGTGGATGATTTCTTTAGCAAAGTCATTGTTTCTATATGCTGTTATTCTTCTGATAGAATCCATGCCTCTACTCTCATTGCCCTTTTGTTAACAGGACTTAGTGCATCAACAAATAAAGAACAACAGTAAAGAAACTTCCTGACATATTAGAACTTGAACATTACAGGGATCAAGACCTGGATTTTCACTTTTCATGAGCAATGTTCTTACTGATTGAGCTACAACGGGATCAACTTATGGCTTGCTATACAACCCCTGTCTGCTGCTATTTCTCTTGTCCATATTTACAGAGCTAGCACTTTTGCTACAGACTTGCTATGACGTCACATAATAAGAATGAACCCATTCATAAAGAACAAAAATTTTTGTTCTTTATGCATGGGCCCATCCTTATAGCATGTTCATTATATAGACCTGTCTTAAGCAGCCAACCAGCACTGCAGGCAAAGAAGAAAATGCCAGCATGAGTAGATATGCAATAGTTGCCTACTAAGACTTCCACAGTTCACACTGTACCCCATTATTTTTTTTAGTTTTGTTTTTTTCCCCATCAGTCTTCTAGCTGGTTTGATGTGGTCTATGATGAATCCACTATACTAATGTTTACTTTCAGCAGTTTAGTTTAATGTCCTGCATTTAATCATTTCTCTTCCTCTGTGTAGCAGGCTTTCTGTATCTGCCTTTAGATATTTGCAACAATATTCCTCTTAATTACAGAAAAACTCTACAAGCTGTGAAAATGAGAACACCCAAAAATAATTGCTTGAATGAATCCAAACTTGAAATATGTGTAGAATGATTCAGATTCCAGCATTTATTGAAGTGGAAACATGAAAGGAAATGTCAATATGGCTAGCCAACACAGAATATTGGCATTGCAATGAGGCATAATGACTGACCTTTGGGAAATGTGTTTGTCATATTATGACACTAGTCTCATGCAGGAAATGATGTAAGAAACAAATGTTTGGAAGCAATCAGGAGAAGAGTGCCTTGCTTACTGACAAGCAAGTAATTGACCATGTAGTACTACCACAGTAGTGAATGACTGTCATCTTGTAGGTTTGGAAACAACAGCCTGACCTCAGTGTTGGCTCAGTATTAGAGGACTGCAACATGTATCTATCAGTCTCCACTGACAATCTGAAGCATTCTGGTGTAGGTTGAACTGAAGATAATTTCATGATTGCATAGGCTTCTGTTGTCCTAAAACTGCAGATACATCAGGCTGTATTCAGCACATTCACATTACTGATTTGTTGAGTAGCAAAAGGTAAAGTTTTTGGATGAGTCGTGCTTGAACCTGTACGGTATTAATAGTCATACATGTATTCAGTTCCAGTGTAATGTCTGCTGTTTGACTACCTGAACAGTCAAGTGGTGTACAAGAAAAAAGTCAAGTGCACTGGACTGGATTATCAATAAATAAAACATCTGATCTTCAGTCCTACAAACTGAGGACAATTCAAACAGTAAAGGGTACACAATAAAACCTTAGAGCCCAGAGTACTGTTCTTGCTTCAGGTAACTGCATATGCCAATTTTTTTGCCATGACAGTGCTGAGCCACCCATGGCAAGGAATTTCCTTGCCTTCTTCAATGAATGACAGAAACTACTGCTTCCCTGGCTTGAAAGTTCATTTGACATATAGACAATGAAATGTTTGTGAGATAGACACTACTTATACTGTATTGAGTACATGCTATTAAAATTTTTGCGGCTTGTAGCTTGTTGTAGTTCTCTGGTGGATGAGCCAGAGTGTGGCTCAAACCCAGAACCCCTGAATTTTACTGAGAGTGTGTTACCTATTGTGCTATTCATGCAGGCCTCATGGACCAACCCAAACCTTTCGAAGTATATGAATGTGTCTGTCTGCCACTCACTGTCTCCGCTGTGGGGTGAGTAGCTCTCTGTCCTAATTCGTACTGTTGTTATTCCAAATGGGTATTTCCCATTTTTGGAAATAATGGAGTGTTTGACTTTATGACAGTTGTTATTCTTATTGAGACAACATGTTGTATTCAATGCAGAGTATAAATTGTGATTAATATTTTTTACAGTAAGTTAAAATTGTTTGCCAGGCAAGACTCTCAGACTGAGAACCCATACATTCTCCAGGATGTACTAGTGCAGCAGCATAGCAAAAGACTCTTTGTGGAACTTGGGATGTAAGAAGGGAACAAATGGTCCATGAGGTTTGCACAACTATGGTACAATGCCAATGATTTTATTCTCAGTCTGGTGCACAGTTTTAACATATAATCTCATATTAAGATATATAATCTCAGTAACAACCATTAAGTGGCGATTAAGTCAGATTCTCTACAGTTTCTTTTCTCCCTGGGGTGCTAGTTCAGCTGAATATCTTCCTTCAGCTGCAGTTGTCAAATCATGTATATTCTTTTCTGGTCAGCAGATTAGACCAAAGTACTGTTCTTACTTCATCTGACTACACATGCTGTCCATGCAACTGAACACTTATGTTGCCATTATTTCTTTAGTTGTTGTAAATAACAGTCTCTCAGATTATGCTAAGAAAGTGTATTTGTTTGGAAAAAAAGAGAGGCATTAGTCATTTTTGTTACATAGACAGGAAACTACTCAATACACTGTTTCTTTATGCCATGAGAATATTTCTCACAACAGATATTATTGAAGGTTTGTTGTATAATATGTTTTATTGTAAATAGTGTGTTATCCGAGTTGTGATACATGAATGACATGATTTTTGTTGCTTTTTTATCTAAAACCAAACAGTCTTGGTTGTTAATGAGATGCTGTGCATGTTTATATTACTCTCCAGATTTACCAGCCACACAAAACCAGGTTTTTTTAAAAAATTATATATTTGTATATAAAACCCATTGAAACAATCATCACACTTTTTTTCTCATCAGTGTTCAGGAAACCGATTACTGATAGTGGTGCGTAATATGTCCTCACATCATTCATGTATTTAGAAAAGCAGTGTCATAATTATTGCTTCACCTTTTATAGGAATAAATACTACAAACTATTTCATATTATAATAAAAATGCATTTTGCAGCCATTAATGGACCCAAAGCATGCAGCAAAACAAGTTTGTTCAGTTTTTCAGATGTCCTTGGTTTACTGTTGTATCGCCTGTACAAAATGTGTGAACTATTTAAAAGTTTATAATTGCAAAGAACTCTGAAACCATGCAACTATATACAGAAAATATATAACAGTAATATACAGTGGCTTTCAAACATTACTGTTGATTCTCTCAAAACATGAATGGGATGCACTGATAGAAACTGAATAGAACATAATAAAGCAACTACAGTTTCGAAACCCAATAGTATTTGATGTTATTATGCCTTTTATTAGCTTTTTGATGTACGTTTTGTGTATGCTGCTGTTTTACTATATCCTTAACATGGCTTTCACCTTAGGCTTTGGTGGTCTGTGTGAACAGAATGCTACCTTACATCTTGTGCTAGATCCCAATACAAAATTGTAGATCTTTACATGAAGCTGTACAAACTGGTGAATACATTGGGTGAAGAACCAAGGACTTACATCCTTCACAGATTCATCCCTATCACAATGTTGCAGTGCACAAGTTAATTATGTTGGCTTACATGGCTGTGTGGGCTATTTGACACTGGTGAATACTGAAAGCTAAATTATCTTAAATAAATGCAGACAACTATATGAACAGAAAACAAGAACTTCTGTCTGTAATGAGATCATAACTGATGAGGTATCAAAGCCTAAAATTTCTTCCATCTCTCTGTTTTTTGTACAAAAGCTGATTATGGAGCAATTTAATAAAGAGAGCAGATAAAACAGAGGAAAATGTAGCAAATAAGGACAATCAGCCATGCGTGAACTGTATTTGACACACACACACACACACACACACACACACACACACACACACACACACACACACACACATTTTAGTTTGAGGTGGGGGAGGTAGAGTGTGTGTGTGTGTGTGTGTGTGTGTGTGTGTGTGTGATGTGTGTTTGTGTGTGCGCATGCATGAGAAGGAGACACAGAGAGACAGAGAGTAGGTGGAAACATGGAGTGTTATAGTTGCTATTGGTATTTTTTGAAGATCCTTATGTCATAATATTGCCAGACAGTTGTCAAATATTTCTCTCCTTTATCATGATGATGTATGTTGCTCATTAAAAAGAAAATATAAGTTTCAATATTTTTCAACTACGGTACTAAATTTTATTACCAAGTGTTTCTGCTTTCACATTCAGCATCTTTTACATGAAATAATTCTTGTTGGCTGAAGAAAAATGTGAAAATAACTACTATAGATCTTTCTGTGGAACTGACAATGGTTGTGATTTATATAATGATCGGTGGTTATGTGCAACATCTGATGCACAATATTTTTAAAGGCAATTGCCATTGTCTTCTGACTAAAACTATTTTTCTGAGTTATAGAGAAAGGAAGGTGAGGTAGCCTTAGACTAGAATTGCACATTCTGCCTAAAAACCTTGGATTTTGTTTGATTAGGTGACATGTACTTTTAGGTCATTTTTCATATCTGTGTGAATTTATACTTGCTTGATCCATATGAAGTAAAACATGGATAAATAATAATAAAAAAATGTTAATGAACAGTGTTCAGAACTTGTATGCTTAATACCAAGGCAGACAATGCTTAACTAAGATGAATAAGTAAATAATTGTTCCATGGAAAAATTGTTGGTTAAGATGAGTAGGAAACAGTTGGTCAAGGAATAGGTGTTCTTCTAAGAAATGGAAGAGAACTCTGTGTGCAAAAATTGCAGGATATAAATATCCTTTGATATTTCAGATAATAATAAATGATATGCTCATATAACATAATGTGCATCGTGTTAGCTTTGAAGAGAGGTAGGTGAGACTGATGGATGAACTCCACATACCAGATTAATTTCTGCACTTGGCTTAAACTGGATATTTTTAGTCGTCAGTTTCCCACACGTGTTTAAGTTAATGGTAATTTGGTTGCCCCTAACCAAATCAGTAGAGCCCTACAAGCAGAAAAAGTCAGAAAACACACCAAACAGAAGTCACACATAGGTAGAATACACAACACAACATTCCTTCACTTAGATAAACATGATGTACTACCTATTACTACGTTATCCCAGAAAAAAGTGTACAGTGGTTTGTGAACAAAAGACACATCAAGTGCAACCCTTTTGAGTAATGTTATAGTTATAAGAACTGGTAGTGAAAATCCTTAATAAAACACATTATCAAAGCAACATGTGACATGTTTCAGTATTGTTAATGCAAAATATTATACAAAAGATGTCACAAAATACCTGTATCAAATAGCGTTAAAATGTTAAGAAGCATCAAGAGAATAGAAAGAGATTCTACTTTCTAAACAAGCAGAATCCAACAGTTGCACATCAAATAGAGACCACTTTGGATGACGAAAACTGAAACATCAAGGCATTTTATGCCACTATAGGGTTTTCACATGTTTACCAACGTTGCATTTATATAGGGACATACTGGTTATTTGAGGAAGCTGATTGTCATTATAAATATATTTGACACTGAAGAGCTTTTGAAAATCCAATCTTTTTTAACATGTGTTAGGCTGTAGGTGAAAATATAGGTTTCAGAAGTTTTCCATTGATGTGGAAAAGGTTGTTGAGAATCTCTATGATAGAAATTGCTGTTATTCAAGTCCAATGCAAATATGATGTAGTTGCCTATGTACTGAGTTTTAAGATGTGTTTAAATACTCAGTTTCTTGTGTTAGACATTTATAGAAGTTAAGTGATTGTTACAGTAACTGCTTTGAAAGGGATAATATGAACAGGACTTTGGCAATAATTAAATATGTTACAAAGTTCCACATAGCAATAACAGATTCAAATATTCTTCTACAGTGTAGTTCCTTGAAGTTGTTGTATCTGTCTTATCATTTTCAAAATCTAACTTCTGAGCTTGATTGCTTTTGCTAAAAGCTTTAACTAGCTACCTGAAGCAACTTCCAAGATTTGACAGTTTGATGAAAATGTTGGTGATAATTGTTTGGATGATGTCATAAGTTATGTCAGATATGTAGGAAGAGATACTCAACTTATGACTAAAATCAAAAACAAATTTGGATATCCTAGTTGTCTATTCTCTTCATCCGCGGTCAACACCATCCATAATTTCGAATATCTGTAACACAATTTTTGTTAATTTATTGCATTCATGGTCTCAGAAATCTATGCCTGCAAGTTTTCCATTCAATTTTGGATACCCTGAGTTCACTGCTCACTCTCATGTTAGGCAATGGTACATTCCAGATGGGCCTATATTACAAAATATTATTTTTATTTTAACTAGCAATATTTTCAACATTTTATTATCATGTCATTACCAAGTTTGCTATTAGTAACTCACATTTGTCACTTTATGTAGTGTACCTATATTATTTCATCATATTGGCTAATTTCTCATCTTCCAGTAATTTGTATTATGTAGTTTATTTTATGTCATTGTGCAGGGATTTCAAAGTTTTGTCTTTCTTCACAATATTCTGATATATGAGTTCAGTTCATATTAGCTTTATACAGAATCAAAGTGGCTTCTTTTCTGTACTTTCTTGTGTGGGCCATGACAATGTCAGTTTAAAATGAATCTTTCTAATGGTGCTTTAGCTGTACAGCCATTTTAGATTATTCACCCAACAGAAAAATTTTAATAAAGTATCAAAAATTCTAGGGTGATTTATACCAAACCAAATTTGGTGTTGAAGAAAATTACTCTTATCTTTGGCATTGGGAACATAAAGACAAATGATTTTTATATTTTGTAGTCTGTTATGAACTGTACTAGTTCGTGCTATAATCAAGTTTATGGCTAAAAAAAGAGAGACATGGGACATTCCTTGGAAATATTGAACTTACCATTCGATGCTAGTTTTTACATTTTCAGACTTTTTCATACTGAGATTACTCCAACAGAACTTCAAACTAGGACTTAAATTAAGACTAGAATATTATTATTATTATTATTATTATTTATAACTGGAAATATAAGGTAACTAAATTTGCAGACTCTTGGGTCCGGGCTTTTTTTAATTTTCATGTGCTATTTACACTCATCACTAGATGAGTATGATGAATTTTTCGTAACAAAGCTGCTTGTAGTGTAACAATAATATTCAATGACGACTGTGTGTGTGTGTATGTGTGTTTGTGTTTGTGGGCACACATTCCCATGTTCACACTCGCACACACGTGCATCTATGGGAAGGTGGGTGGGTGGGTATGTCTGTATATGCTTTATTCTAGATTCCACAGGGAACTTTGTACTTTTTGTTAAAGCCCATAGAAGAGTATGCAAGACAAGGATTCAAAAACATCTATCACACCATCACTTAATGTTGTCATATCGATCCACAGAATGAGCAGCACTGCTGAGAAAGTCATTTTTCAAATATTTTGCAATAGTTAAACTATACAGCAAGCAAATATTTGATTGTTAATAAAAAATCAATTATGTGTCAGATAGTCTCATTGTTGTAACTACAGTGTTATGTAGCTGTATAGAAGGGGTGAAATGTCAAATTATTCTTGAAATCAATGTGGATGAAACTTATGGGGATAATTTGTTATTGCATTTGTATAAAATTAGATGGGAAAGCATATGTAATAATTATACAGTTGTATGCAAATAGGCTGATAGCTTAGTATGCTGAAAGTTACTCATCTGATATGTTAGAAAATACATATAATCTTAGAAATAAATACCTCATTTTATCACAAGTAACAGAAAATCAGTTAACATTTTATGAATACTTAATATTAATTTATTCTCAGATAAATGGGAGCTGACCTCTATTGGCAAAGTCACTAATCATTGCATTGACATTATCTGAAGTTATTGAAGGATGGATGTGATTCCTTTCTCAATGCACTTTAGCCTAATTAACTTCAACCCTAGATAGAGAGACAAAGGAGTTTGCCCCTCTAATGATGTGATTTTCTGTGTTTGTAGGTTTTATTACTTTAGTTGATTACTTTAGTTGTAACTTTGAGAGTTTTTTTTATGTAGTTCCAAATTGAACTACCACACATCTACAAAACTTAATTTATTGAGAAAATTATGCAGTTATATGCTCCTGTATATAGAAATACAAAAACTAAGAAAAATCACAATAGCAGCAAAGACAGCAACTAAACAGCACCTACTTTACACATAAATTAATACCCTACGAATGACCATACAAAACATGTGGAAGTTTTAAGAAATTCTTCATTGAAATGTCGTAGCAAAGATATATAGTAGGCATGAGTAAAACAAGGAAGAAAACTAGGTTCTTTAAATTCATGGTTTTTAGAAGTGAGAATTCCTTTTGTGTGTTGCAGATGTCATTATGTTTGTAAAGAAATATTTATTTATCCAAATGTGACCTCTCTAATAAACATATGAAATAAATAGTATATTCATTTAAAAAACTAAATTTGTCACATGTCATCTTTACCCCATTGTTAACCATATCTCTCATGCACAGTTTTGGAGAAGACTAATTTACAAATCACAAAAGCCCAAATATGTCAGAACTCATAATTCGCAACAGTAGGTATTATCATCACTGCAACAAACTATAACAAAATATTAATTAAATCTGAAGTGTATATTGACTGAGCTCAAAATTTTATTTCTACACATGAGCTATTCTGAAGTATGCACCACTGTACTAAACTCTGAGTAGCTTTGTCTTTCTCACAGAAGATACAATTAATGTGTTAAGGAGACCAGATGATATCATTTGTTTGCTGTCATACTTCAGTAATACAATACAACAAGTTGCTTCACTATGTATGTAGATATGAAAGCAGATTATCTTCCTGCAACAATGAAATCCCAAAAATAATCACATTTTTTTTTATGAATGGCTATATGTTTACATTCATAGAATTGCATGTATTACATACGCTCTCTGCAAACATAGCAATGATACATGTACATCAATATAGCTCATTCATTATTTATTTTTTTATATAAACCTACTGGTACTTCACCCTGTGCTGTTTTGAATGAAGTTATCTAACACCTTTTATTTTTTATGACATATTAACATGAGCATTTCACAATGCTCTAACTATTTTAAACCAGCTAGTGGTCATCTTCAGAGTTCACATCATTTCCTCAACTTTTTTGATTCTCACAGATGTGTCTGTATACTGCACAATTTGGTTACACATCACAAATAATGACCCAGTAGCTATTACAATTAAGTCTGATTTTATTAACTTAAAATATGCTTTTCTGCTACATAATCAGTCCTACCATTTAAAAAAATAGTTTTACTTATTCAGTCCAAATTCTTTTCATTTGGGAACATAGTAATGGTTTCATAGCAATGGCAGAACCCACTTCTTTCACAAAATTACCAGTTTAACAATTAATATTCAGCTTTTAATACCTTTACTTAACTTTTACTGAAATTATTTAAATAATAGGTCTCATTGTTTTTTACATGAGTAAACACAGCATGAATGATGTGTCCTGTTTCACAATTGCTTTGAGCAATTCAAAGTTGAGCTTCCTTTGTTTGGCTATTATCTATTAATTGTGAATGTATAAATGCCTAATGATGATTTTTCCCAGTTTTTTTGTAGTCATTAAAACATAGAATCCTGCATTGTGGTCTGTAAAAGAGTACAAAACGGTATTTTGCTTTTTGTCATATGACTATTTTCATGTTAGGATACTCCACATATTCCTTTTCATCTGCACATTAGCCTTACATATTCCTCATTTGCTTGCCTTACTCTGTGAATATTTTATTACACTATGTGTAATCACTCATTAATGTCATTGTGTTCTTCAGCATGCCATGAAGGACGTCACTACTCTTTGCCATAAGAACATTTTTTACATTCATTTTGACAAAAGAATAATTTTTGTGTAGTTGTCACAGGTAAAATGAAAAGTAATTAATAGGCTCTTCCAATTCTGCATGGTAGATCACACATGTGAATAATACATAATGGTTGTTTTTACAAAAATGTGCTGCCATTATCCTGTTTTCTACATCATGATGTAATATGACCATTTGAAAAATTTCCTATTCCTTGTTAGAAAAACTGAAGGGAAATTCTCAGTATTTGTACAAAAATACTATAAAATGTAAAGAACTCTTTGGCATTTAAATGTAATTGAATCTTAATACTGACAGAGCTCACAATCAGCATTGAATATTGAAACATTCTGTATCAGTGATGCAGAAATAGTCTAATTTTTGCTCCCCATATACATACGTGATGAACACATGTACCTATCTGAAGAAGTTCATGACCAGAATAGTCATAATATTTGCAAGAAGATGGTTAAACTGAATTTTTTCCAATAAATATATAAGTTCATTGAAAGAAAATTCAGGGTCCGTTTTACTTCTCATGTGTTCTACAGTTTAAAGATAAGAGACAGACACAGTTAATCCCAAAATATACTTTGTCCTTGTGAATTCATATTACTGGTAGATGTTATGTGGAACTTAAGAAGACTAAATACTGAACATTAAGTTTTCTTTAGGAGGGACAACACGAGCCCAGTGGGAGGATGTAACTGGGTCAACACCACTCACATTTGTCAATGACTGTGTGTCTTTCACAACAACAGTATCTGCAAGATTTTGGCTGATGGATTGTAGAAATATTGGTGAAGCCACAAAAATGGCAACAGAGCTGTACAAGGAAGCAATTCATGTTCCTTTTATGGCCAAGTAAGTACATGAAGTATTCTGTTTTTATATAGTGTGTCAGTCACTACAATAATTGTGCCATTGCCCTAATGCAAATAACTATATGAATGTATTGCAGCAAAAAATGCATTTTTTTAAACCTCTTAGTATATTAAAATACTTCTACTGTACTGAAAAGGCTGGAAAACAGTTTCATTGGACAAAAAAGTCATCATCATTAATGTTATACACTTTTCGCAATAGGTCACCCACATAAGATTTGCTATTTCCCTTACAACGTTGCCGCTGAAACCAAATGCAGTGCACTACCTCAACTAGCTTTTGAAATAAACATTGCCCCTGCAGCCCACAGTTCTAATTCGCAATAGTTTTATGAAATTCAGGCAAAGCCAGTTCCTATCCTCCTGGTGGAAAATATTTTCTTCACAACCATTTGACCAACAATAATGGAGAGACTGTGCCATGCATTTATCTTGCTGATGGAAAATATTTTCATCAGACCAAGAGTAAAGGAGAGAAAATGCCACGCATTTCATACTCAGCAATCTGTTAGTGGTGTCATAGATCCTTTGTAATCTTATGTTTAGGGCTCAATGGGTGACATTGTTTAGGTAAGTTAATGTACAAAGGAACTATTCTGAAAAGCTCAATGTTCTTCTTATGCTCAAATTCGTCTTTTAGATGCTTTATGACATAATGCATGTTCTTCATAATAAAATATTAAATTTGGTCAATTGCATAAAATCTTAGTGCAACTCAGATATAGATGAAAGACATTCGAGCTTTTGTAATTATTAATAATCCTTAGAATATCAAGACTGTGTGATAGAAAGATAATAAGAAAAAGTTTTAGTTACTCTGATATGTGTATAAGACAACTAAGGTGAAGATAACATACTTCCTTCTCCAGCTCACTGTAAAGAGATAGAATGTCATCCTACGATATGCTGCAGTAGGGAAAGTGCATATATACTTGTTTGAATTTGTGGGAAACATTACATGATTGAGTAACCTAGTTCAAATTATCATGAACTATTGAACAGTTATTTGGAGAATGAAATGTTATGTGAGACTTGAGCATGTTCAATAGTATGCAGGTTTAAAATCTTTAAACTCAGTACAATGTAAGACAATTTATAGATGTTACTCAATCTTCAGTGTCAGGAAAAGAGAGAATGACTTGTAAGCTGATATCACTGATAATAGTAATAATAATAATAATAATAATAATAATAATAATATGACCTGATATCACTGAAAATAATAATAATAATTATAACAACAGAAGAAATGAGTGAGAAGATGGAGTCGCATTTCGAAGTTAAGAGATATGGCAATACAGTAGAATCTCATGAGCCTCATTAGTCAAAAACACTAAAATATTTATAGAGCAATATTATTTAGATCTGAGATCTTTAATTTCATTTCAGGAAGCTCTATTAACAGTTGAATTTTGACTAATTTTCCAAAAACTAAAATGTGATAACCTCAACAGTCTAGCTATTCCTCCTATCATTCTTTCCCCTCTCATTCTTGAACTGAGTTTCTGTTCAATCACATGTACACCTTAAAAAGAAAAGTATTTATTTTAGCAATGTACAAAGATAATAATGTACACATTGTACCTGGGAATGTATAGTGACAAAATTTCAACATCCTGTTTTGAAACAAATTTATGTGAGTGACTGTATATAAATTTTCCCTGTTGTGGTATCAGAAATTAGTCACACTGTTATTTGTCAACATGAATACTGCCCACATTACTTATTCCCTATCTCTTACATGTTCATTTGATGTAAAATCTTTAACTTCAACTCTGCCACATCAACTAAATGAATATTGACATTTATTTTCAGGAACACATTTTGTAATGTTTCAGATATAAGTTATGAAAAGATTTAGTATACTTCAGTCTTCTGTTTAGCTTTACATTTATTAATTTACTCATTTTTAATTTTCTTCATGATTTCATGATAGAAGTACTCTAATACTTTAATATTGATTCTGAAAATTAAAAAGGTTTGTCCTGTGAAAGCATAGTGACTTCATGAAAATTTATGTATAATATGTGCTTGGCATGTGTAATTTTATAGTAGTACAACAAAAAACTTATTCAGACAAAATAAATAAACGTCACCATCTGACATTATATACCTTGGTAAATAGTAACTATGTGCCAAAGTTCTTCAGTTGTGCCTTACTACAGTTATCAGACAAAAATAATTTATTTCCTTCAGTAAAATGGGCTTGCTGTGAACACTTTTTACAGATACTGGTGTTAACATTGGGTACTCATGATTTAAGTATTCAGAGCTGAAGTCTACTTCAGCTTTAATTCCAGAAGTATTTTGTAGACAATTCATTGTTACAAACTATGTCTGATATGATATTGTTTGAAATGCCATTCAAAATAATATTTACTTTTGAAGAGCAATGTGAATGACTTACACATTTAAATTAGTAATGCTGGTATCACTGATATATTTCTTTGAATTCTTACAGATTTGTTGTTTTCGCAAAACGTGTCGATGTTCTCGAAGCCAGACTTAGGGTGTTTTGCATGACTGATGATAAAGAAGACAAAACATTAGAGCATCAGGAGCATTTTACTGAAGTTGCAAAGAGTAGAGATGTTGAGGTAAGTTTCTTTAAGACTTACCTTTGTAATACTTATTTCACCTCCATAGCTGGGTGGTCAGCACAGGTGACTGCCATGTGGAGGATCCGGGTTCGATTCCCAGTACTGCCTGAGTGGAAGGTCTGGTAGGAAGTGCACTCGGCCTTGTGAGGCCAACTGAGGAGCTGCTCAGCTGATTAGTAGCAGTTCGAAAATCGGGAAAGCCGACAATAACCAAGAGAGTGGTGTGCTGATCACATCCCCCTCCATACTGTGCTGATCACCCCCCCCCTCCATACTGCATCCAATGATGCCACTGGCAGAGGATGACACAGCAGTCAGTGAAGTGCATTTGGCCTGTATAGGGGTAGAATGAGGAACTTTACCACCTTTTCCATTTATAATGAATTCACCTAAAAATGTTATTGTCCATTTAGTCATACTTACTATGCATTTTCTTAGACAGTGCCTCAATTACAAAGGTTTACTTTCTTATTTTTGTTCCACAGGTGCTCGAAGGAAAACCACAGTACATTGAATTTGCAGGGAACTTGGTTCCTGTTACAAAGTCAGGTGACCAGTTACAACTCGGATTCAGAGCATTTAGAGAGAATCGTCTTCCATTTACTGTACGTGTCAAGGACCCACATGCTGATACAGTTGGCCGCATACTTTTCATGAGAGAGCCGAAGGTATGAACATGACACGTAGAAAGAATATTGGATGTATGCTTAATACATTACCTGATAATCCATATGTTTCACCTGTTTAGGTTGCAAAAGGTGAACCACCCCAGCAGCCAGTCTGCATATTAAATATTGTACTCCCTGAAACGATATTACCTGAATCCGGACTGTCAGAACCAGATCTTGTTTCCTTACAGAAGAAATACAGCTTCCTCCGTGATGGTGGTTTTGGTATTTATCTTCCTCTTCTCTATTTAAGTTTATATTTGTTGCAAAATTTAATTAAACTTTAATTAACATTAATTAAACTTACTTCAGAATACTGAAGATGATGTACCAAATAAATATTGTTTCTGGACCCTACAGGTCGAATTAATGCTTTCCGGCACATGAATTTACGTTTATCAGATATTAGTAACTTGCTGGCGGAAGATTGGGTGATTCTGGCCAATGAACTTGGAGTTTCTACATCCGATGTAAATATAATAAAAACAGAATTTCCCAGTAGTGTAGCTCAACAAGCAATGGCAATGTTGAGACTCTGGGTACAACAGTCAGGAAATAAAGCAACAGGTGAGTGATAACATTAAAAGTGAAAAATTGCGGTAATTTTTTTATCAGAACATCACATTTTTGTTTAAAACTTGGCTCAGATGTGTAACATTATTTAAAAAATTCAAATTAATTTTTATTCCATTAAAGCTAACACACTGGAGAAAGCACTGAGGAAAATTGGCCGTGATGATATCATTCAACAGTGCATTTTCAATGTTGATGAGATGGATGAAGCTGTTGAGAAAGTTCGGCAAGACCAATCAGGATTTGACCTCTTGAAAGAAGAGTTAGGACCATCAAGAAATGCATCATTACATCGAGAAACTGCAGTGGACATTACAGCATATGATGAACAAGATTTAATGAAGGTATTTCAGAACTTATTTATTGTAAGTTTCTAAATAAATTTACTGTATGTTATGGTATCTCATCTGTTTTCTTTAGAACATCCACATAAGCGTATCTGCAGTTCTGTAGCATACACACACATACGTGCATAGCGTCCCAAGATTTAGTGTCCAGTATGTGTGGGTTGACTTATAAATTGCTTAAAAATATAATATTATACTTCTGGATATCATTACATTCACTGTTTCCAACAAGTTTCAGTTATGATTGCGTACCATTGTCAGAGTAATTTTCTCAAGATATTTTTCATAACTGCATCAATGACTGTGTCTGAAATCATGTAATTGAGACAATGGAAACACATCCTAAATGAGCTTTAATACATAACATTCTCACAGAGAACTTTATTTTGTATTCCCCTTGGACACTCCACTAGATTGAAATAATGTGATAAATTTAAAGGCAGTGAATTCATACTGTGGTACACAGCCCACTGCACATTTATTTTATTTATTGATGAGTGGAAATGCTGTTCACGTGAAGAAGTAATAATTTTTACAAACAATAGATATGATATCATGCATGATGCATTTGGTATAAATATTTAAAAAAAAAGTCATCATGGGTCACTGTAATCGGACTTGTTTGCAAAAGACATTTGCTAAGCTGGAAGAGATTTGAAAATACTAACAGCCTTCATAAATATACAAACCATTCCTTGCTGGTTTGAGAAGATTCTTCCATCCAAGTGACTTATGATTTGGTACTCCCCCCCCCCCCCCCCCTTTCCACTCACACATTTTCTTCATATCAATTGTCATCACTAATTGTGATACATACTGTATATAAATCTTGCACTTGGCACCCCCTCAGCTTGGTGCTCCAACTGACCACTGCTAATTGTGATACATCCTGTATAGAAACCTTACAGCTGTAGGTGCCTCTGGTGCTCCTCTCAGCTTGGTGCCCCAAGTGACACCTTACGTAGCTTGGTCCTTAAACTGGCCCTGAGGCCATTTTATGATTCTGCAAGAATAATGCAGAGAAGTAGACCACACCTCTATACCAAGGCTGAAGAAGTTGTTTTATGCAATGGTCCATGAAAACTCACCCACCAGTATCGATTACACATGCAACAGGTTGTTGGGCCCCAAATTAGACATCCCTGTAGCATTATTCACTATAAATTCTGTTATGATGCATACTTTTTGTCTTCAAAGTGTTAATTTCATTATTGACGCAAGATTTGTGTCATACACATAGAATTTTGATTTTAGACGTAGCTTCAATAGGTCAGACATGTCAAAGTCAATTTACATTTGATAATACATTCAACATTACATAATTTGAAAAGAAGATATCAAGAGAACAGCAAGAGAATTCAGATATGCTGTACTGAGTGTAACAGACTCTATGAAAACAAGACTGATCCCATTATCTACAAAATACCACAGGTCTTATTCTGTCTCCATTTGCAATATTATTTCTGCTATATGATAGGCATCTGTAATATCTCGTCCGCAGTCTAATGAACACAACATTGATGGCCACAGTTGGCCATTATCGTTTTACTGTGATATTTCCATTACTTGATCCAGGAATTATTCTGTAGTAGAGGTAGGAGACCATCCACATTTGAAACAAATCGCAGTTACAAGAAAGTCTGGATCACATAAGTCTTTATTTTTTAATAAGGAATTGCACAATCTATATTTTTCCATAAATGCAGTTTGTGTGAAATGATACTGTTGTTGCCAATGAAAATAGGATTCTTGACACCTGATTTATTACTTGTGTCTCATTCTTGACTTATGCTCAGAAGTACTATAGTTGATCTCCTGCCCACTAATAATGAATTAAGAATTCTGAGCTGCAATTGAGATAAGTCCATTAGTATTGTGGACATCTTTTGTATATAGAAGCATCAAAAGTAGCTTCTCTAATTCTCATGAATAATACCTGGTTCACATGTAGCACATATCTTGTTACAGGTGCCGTATTTTTTGTATGTTTTATGTACCCTGCTGTCCAAACTGTATACAGTCATGATACCTTTTGTGAGCAATATATTTATGTATTAACTGAGCCCAGCACTATTTTCTCAGTTGCTGAAACACTCATAAGTATTGTGCCCCATTAATATCTGAATTTTAAATCCATGTTTCATGAACCAAAACAATGCTATTTGCAGTTAATAACTTAAATATTATACTTGTACCATAAAAAAGTTGTATAACAATATTAAGGACTTATTGCCAGTAGAGGTAAATGAGTAGCACATCATGTTCTGAAAATAATGCTCAAATTAGTTATAATCCAATAATTTTCTCTTACCTATTGGAGAGTTTGAGATTTTATTTAAATTAGTAAACAGCTATTGAATAATGGAATAAATACAAGTAATTCTGGTACACTAGACATTTTAATTTCCACTTTATATTTGTTTTTGTCTAGCTTTTATGAGTTTTGCCTGTAATGATGTATACCCCATTTTAGGAATCAGAATCTGTTGAAGAGCTTGTGCAAGCAGAGAAGAAGAAATCACATGAAGGTAAGAAAGTCTTATTTTCATTTAAAATATGGTAGGAAATATTCTGGAAGAAAGTAAATAATTTAGGCGTAAAGGAGACCACTGGCCAAATGGCAGAAGTATTGAGTCATTGATAGGTACAGACAAAAGAGAATGAAGACTTTAGTAGCTTTTGGAAGAAAACCTTTGACCAGCTAGAGTATAAATGTATACACACAAAGAAAAAAAGAAAAACACACACACACTTGCACACCTGCAGTGTGCCAGTTGAACACACAACTGCTTTAGTTTATTGCAAATTACAGATACTGATTTTCACCGTAAGACCAGGATATCAGTGTCTATAGAATTCTTGCATTAAAAACAAATTATTGAGTATAATATGCAATACCTCACAGAGAAAAGGGTATAGGAAGCCATTAAGTAGTTTACTGGGAACAAATCATGCTACAGTGTATTTTTTTTTACTTTTTGAGATTACTACAGCAATTTACCAGTTATATTTGCTAGTTATTAATAATAAAGAAAACAGAAGAGTTACAAGCTGAATAAATGTCATTATGACCATTATTACTGGCATGACATTTCAAGTGATTCACAAATGACAATATCATAATGTATTGATCAGTTCTTGACAAGTAGGAAATCAAGTGTGAAATATCATAATCACATCATATTTGGGAATCTGATAATTTAGAGGCACCACAGTGATTACTGACAAGGTAGAAAGAAGGCAAGGAAAAACTGGAATGAGAACATCGATAGATAAAAGTAAAAAGAAAGTGTTGTAAATATGAGACTGAGTGCATTCAGTATTATTACAAAATTTCATATATATATATATATATATATATATATATATATATATATATATATATATATATATATATATATATATATATATATATATATATATATATATATATATATATATATATATATATATCAAGTGACAGAATAGTTTAAGAACTCAGTTTGGTCTTTCCATTACCTTCAGTGATTTCCAGACTGCCAAGATCTATTAAACAGGTGCAGTGTTTTGTGGAATGGCACATGGTACTACATTTGTATATTGTATTTCACGCACAGAACACTGGTTGGTATTCCTGAATAGCTGGTGTCACAGTATTTAGTTGTAGGACTTCCCAATCATCTGGTGTTGTGTTATATTACATTAGAAACCTATACAAACAGAATGAAGTAAACTGTCAGGCAGCAGCAAGCAGATAGTAGTCAGCATTAATTTTCTTAAGGATTCTAATAGGAAAAATGATCTAGAAACCTTATTTGGATTCTAAAATATAATTTCAGCCATTAACTTTCCAGCACAGGTGGATAAAGACATTAAGACCCTAAGTGATCATGTTTTCTTTTGTAAAGCTTGAAGT
Source organism: Schistocerca serialis cubense (assembly GCF_023864345.2). Lineage (NCBI taxonomy): Eukaryota > Metazoa > Arthropoda > Insecta > Orthoptera > Acrididae > Schistocerca > Schistocerca serialis. The sequence goes on along the minus strand of NC_064640.1, from coordinate 841,703,225 downwards.
AGGAAAATAACTGTTTATCCAGTAACAAATGCCCTCTCTGATCATGATGCACAGTTAATTAGGATAAATAACATATTGCCTTTAGGTATGTATGCTGTTTAATGGAGATCAGTGAGAATAATGAGTGACTCCACGACAAATGTTTTTAAGCACAGTATACAGGGGATGACTTGGGATGAACTTTATAATAAACCAAATGCTAACATCAAATTTAATATACTCCATGAGAAAGTCATATTATTATTTGAAGACAACTTTCTGAGTGAGCTAATCAGAAAGGATACTAAACAGTGATGTAAAAGCCGATGGATGACTAGAGGGCTTAAAGTATCTTGTGAAAGGAAAAGGGAAATGTATCTTTTGCCAAGAATGAGTAGGGATCCTGCAGTAGCTGCTCACTACAAAAGCTACTCAAAATTACTAAGAAAGGTTATTAAAAATCAAGGAAGATGCACATAATGTCAGAATAATTCTGACAACAGACTTAAGGCTGTATGGAATGTAGTGAAATGAGAGACAGGTCAACCAGCCATGGAACAGGGTTACATCGCTATTGAACTCAGTCGAAGGAATGGAATGATGAGTCACAGGAAGTAAATGTATTTAATAATCACTTCTCAAATATAGTAGAAAGCACAGGGACAAACAAGTCAAGAGAAAAATCACAGCAGTATGTTGAAAAAGTAACTCATAAAATTCAATCATATGAATGTACCACCAACTTCTCCATATGAAAGTAAGAAAATTATAGTCTCTCAGAAATCAAAGCTCATGTGGATTTCATGGTGTTTCCAATAGAGTACTGAGGATTTGTTCCCATTTAATAAACCCAGTCTGATCTGAAACATGTAATGCATCACAGACTCAAGGAATTTTTCCAGAGAGACTGAATATGTCATTGTTAAACACCTCTTTAAGTATAGTGATAAGAGAGGTGTCAATGGCTACTGACCTGTTTCACTGCTGACATCATTTTCCAAACTTTTTGATAAGGTGATGTATTCTAGGATAGTAATTCACCTTAGCAGCAATAATATCCCCAGTAAATCACAATTTGGGTTTCAGAATGCCATTTACATGTTCTGTCACCAGATTTTACAAGCAATAAATAATACAATAGTGCCGGTTGATATTTTCTGCAAACACAGTAGTGCCGGTTGGTATTTTCTGCAAACTATCTATGGCATTTGACTGTGTGAGTTACAATATTGTCCTAGATAAATTGAAGTTTTATAGGATTGGTACTATAGCCAACCAGTGGATGCTGTCATATCTAACCAAAGAATGCAGGAAGTTGTTCTCAGTAATTCAACCAATATAGTCTGGGAACATAATTCTGACTGGAGAGAAATAATATATCATGTATGGGATTCCACTGTCTTAGGTCACTAGAGTTCTTCACATAAGTAAATGATCTTCTGTCTAATATACAACAAGCAGAATTAATCCACACATACATACAGAAACAGATGATATGGTAAGCATAGCTCTTAAAAGTATCATTGACTCGTTTTCTGCAAATAGTCTCACCCTCAATTTTAAAAAGAAACAAGATATTCAGTTCTGCACATCTAGGGGTACTACACCAATGATAAGTGTAACACATGGCAAGCAAATAACAATAGAGTGGAAAATTTGAAATTCATAGGTATCCATACTAATAGGAATTTAAATTGGAATAAGCACATTTTGGAACTCCTAAAACAAGTTAGTTCAGCCACACTTACAATTAGAATCAAAGCAAATCTTGGGAAGAGAAAAATCAGTAAGCTGACTTATTTTGCATATTTTCATTCAGTAATGTCATATGGAATAATGTGTTGAGGTAACTCATCTTTAAGAAAGAAAGCCTCCATTGTGCAAAAATGTGCTGTAGGAATAATATTTGGTGCTTGCCCGTGATCATCTTGGACAAATCTGTTCAAGGAGTTGGACATACTGACTACTGCTTCACAGTATAATTATTCCCTCATGAAGTTTGTTGTAAACAATCCATTACAGTTCAAAAGGAACACTGATGTACATAATTACACTACGAGAAGGAAAAACAACGTCCATTATTCCACATTAAAGTTGTCTTCAGTGTAAAAAGAGGTGCACAATGCCTCATTAACTAGATTTGATCATTTACCCATCGATATGAAATGTCTAACAGAAAGCAAAGTAAAATTTGAAAACAAACTGAGAAAGTTTCTCCTGAACAACTCTTTCTATTCTGTAGGAGAATTTCTATTACTGTAATGAGTAAAAGATGGTGCGTAGGATTACCAACTCACACCATCTTTATATCTTTTTTCCCTTTAAAAAAACCTTTAAATGTTCAGAATGTAACAATATGTACAAATTACTTTGCAACGTGGATGTAAAATGACTCAGTCCACATCATTATAATATGTTGTGCAAAATGAACCATGGAACATGAAAGTAACTAACTAGTATACATCAATGTACTGTGATACTAAAAGTAGATATTACATACCAGTATTACAGCAGATTAGTTTCAGGCAAACATATAGTTCTTATTTTTTAAGTCATTTTAAATGGAGCACTTAACTTTTGCCATTCTTTCTTTTGGTAACAATGAATTTCTTACATATTTTATATATTACTGGATTTTTCTTAGGACCATTGTCAGAAAGAAAATGTATTTTACTTTAGCAGAAGTGAGTAAATTGCTATGCATTATTGAGAAACTATTACTTACACTGTTAACATGAAGTAATTTATTCTGATGCCATTCATTTACTTGTTTTTAGACTTTCAAATACAAAAAACAGATGTAATACTGAAGGACTGGCCTCTGAAGGAGAGAGATGATGTTGATGAATCAGAAGAAAGGAAGTATATTGGTGAAGAAAAAGTTGTTGAAGAAGAAAGACGAACAGTTGCTCAGCTGAAAGAAATATTTGCTCAAGATAAGCGTGATCGTCAGTATGAAAGACAGCCAATAATTATATCAGACGAAGAGGCAATGAAGAGGCACACATCAGTAATTACTGAAAGTGATTCACCTATACCTCCATCAAAAACTGAAGATGACACGTCACGGCTGTCAACCTCCACTTTTGAGGATAGCACAATGGAAGATGAAATGTCACAGAAGCAAGTGTCCTCTCCTGAACAGTTACCAGAGGAAGCCGTTCCTATTAAAGTTACACTAAAAGAGGATCAGAGACGAGATTCCGAACTTTTTCAGGGTGTTAGTGAAGGGCTGGTCAGACTGGATGATTCCTACAAGGTGATTCCAACTGGAGAAGGTAAGAATTTTTTGTCTCAATGTATTAACACTGTTACATTTCTAAGCATGGTATCATAACTTTTTCTCCTTCCAATTTTCTTTTTATTTCATTTATTAGAAGAAGGTCTAAGAAATATCTGGCACCGACAGTTTGCCTAAGTGCACTTTGGCTGTGTCACTGTCACATGTTATTCTGCCACATGTAGTGTAATAATTGCCAAAAGGTATAGTTCTGTTGCATGAAAAGAACTGGTTTTATGGCATACTAAATTAATTATGAAGCTGCCCTTTTTAATTAATATGAGCCCAAAAACTCTTTTCTGTGTTGTTAATATAGAAGCTTGGTCTCATTTACATTTATGCTAAAAGATGTTCAAGAATATTTTCAATATGTACTTGCACAAAATAACAGAGTAGACCCTAATATCTTTTAACAATTGTGAAGGCTCACACTGAAAATAATTTTGGTTTGGTAAGACTTTTATGAGACCTTACTTATGTGGATTGACATCTCTTGTTAATATCTAGAACCTGCTGCATTATTATGTCATAAAACTCTGAAAACAAAAGCTGAAATTACTGTAAATAAATATTTATTACAATCATTTATTTGGCCAATGAGATCATACTTTTTTGGCTGGATTTTCATGTTGTGTTTGCACAAGCTCATTATAAAGAAATGAACTCAGATGGTTATCAGGCATCATACTACACAGTACCTCATATGTTTATTGTTCTAATGTCAAGGATATAGGGCATTAGCTATAGTGACCCAAACTCTGTCCTGGTATTTAAAAAAGTGTCATTATTGACTACATTTATAATTTTATCTAGCATTTATGTGCAGTGTTTTGTCTTATCTCTGCTTCTATCTAACTATCACTATTAAATATAGGAAAATATACCTATCATTTATGCTGTGCTATCAGTATACTACTGACTGACATGGCTTAAATAGAATGAAACTAGCTGAGTACCCAGTGTTGCCTGGGTATGTACTTATTCCAATTTTCTCTTAGTCCATCTCCTCCTTTCCCCTCTCTGTTCACCTCTTCCAACTTTCCCCCTCTCCGTCAGTCTCCTCCTGCCCTTCTCTCTGTCCATCTCCTTGTACCTATCCCTCTGTACACCTGCTTCTCCTCCTCTCGCTGTCCATCTGGTCCTTCCCCTTCTGTCCACCTCCTCCTCCCCCTCTAATTCCATCTCCTCCTACCCCTCTCTTTGTTCATTTCCTCCTTCTGCTTTGTCTACAATCTCTTTGTTCCCTCTCTCCCTAGTTAAGTCCCATAAGATTTCACACACATATGAACATCCTCTCTCCCTTTCAATCCCCCCACTGGCCATCTCCTCTTCCCTTTCTCTGTCCATTTCCCTCTCCCTCTGTGTCTGTCCATTTCTTCTCTCTCCTTTTCCTGTCCATCTGCTCCTCTCCCCCTCTCCCTCCATTTCCCCCTCCCCTCTCCGTGTCTATCTATTCTTGCCCCTTCTATCTGTGTCCACTTCCTCCTTCCGCCTCTCTATTTGTCCACTCCTCCTCACCTCTTCTCTCTCCACATTATAAGCCCCATCCCAATAGGATGCTGATGGCTCTTACCCCCATAGTATTTCTTTCCAGATTGTAATTAATATGGGTACCAAATATGGTTGAAATTGTTCCATGGGTTTAGAATGAGATTTCCAATCACATTTTTATCCACATGCGCACAGCTCAGACATCTTTCACATGTATTTAAAATATTTCACACATATTTCACCTGTATCTCCAGAAAATTTTGCCCTGCAGTATCATTGTCAAGTAGCTTATCATAAAGAAGTAATAAATTAAAACATCATGCATGATACAGCAGATTTTCATGTATCTTAGTGTTTATGATCTCAGATCCCCTGAACTATGTGCCATACAATAATATATTTTTAAAGTATATTTAGCAGTGTATGTGGGATGAGGCAGTTTTTCACACATTCACAGTGTTTGTGGTATATATCTCCTGAACTCTGGGTTTTACACTGATACAATTTTATGGTACATTCAGAGGTATATTTGAATACTGTCTGCGAAATTTTTCACAATTACAGTTAGGAATAAAGAAGTAACAAATTAAAACACCATGCTTCATGCACCCGATTTACCGCATGAACAGTAAAAATATGATAAGCAATGAACATTTTTCCGTTCATTGATTTGTGGGCATTGTCATCCAGAAAAAGTTTTGTGAAGGTTTAAAATTATGTGTAAAGTTTGTTGCAAGTCACTAACTGTTCTCATTCTCCAGTACTGGATGACTAAATTATGGGTATTTCACGCATCATGGGCTACACTGCTTTTTCACCCCCACCACCATTCTTTGATAAATAGGTGGTGCTTAACCCCACAGCAATTCTTTTCAGGCCATAAGTGATATGTATACCAAGTTTGGTTGAAATTGGCCCAGTTGCTTAGGGGAAGATGTGGAAAATACATACATATATAGGGTGGAGAAAAATTGTGTCACGAAATTTTAACCCTGGATAGCTGATGCCAGTAGGAACCAAAATTACTAATGTTGTGTAGGTTGACAATGCACCATTCTTAAACTATGGAAACTTGGCACCACACACTCCAATTGGCCATGGGATTGCCCTGTTGCTGTTCAACGATTGATGGGCAGTGCTATGGTTGTCGATTCGCACATACAAATGTCCCTCGCCCCATCACTGCCCCAACATGATACACACATTTGTCAAATAGGTCTTGCTGTTTGTCTCCACCTCATGTCAGAGGCATTCAAACATAAGCTTTGAGTGAAAAACACCTGACAACACTTAATTTTTTCTTTTTCCCTGAGAGCTGGGGAGGGGGGTGGGGGGGTGACCCTTTGCTCACAGGTATGAGCACCCTTGGATACAGGCAATTGAGTATTGGCGGAAATGTGAATATTTATTTGGATACAGTCTTCAGAACTTACCACTGTGCACAATACACCGTCTTGATCTAGGTATCTTCTTATGAATATTATACATATAGTTGGAGAATAATTTTAGGTTCCCATTTGTATTTGTTGATTAAATTGTGACAGTTCCATTTACTTTATTAATTGTAGGTCGCACCATATTTTACTGCAAAAACAGGTCACAGTGTTTTTATGGTTGGCAGTATGCTGTTTCACACCTGTCAGTTATACTCTCCCATTCAGGAAGATGAAGCTAACTTCCAAGTCAGTAGACATAAATCCATCCTACTGATACAAATAAGCTTAAACATTTTTCACACTATTCTAAGACAATTTATGACATTATATATAAATTAGAAACAACATTCAGTATATAAAAGTGGAAACAGTTATCTTTAAATAGATCCCATAAGTTCCATTGATGATATTGAGTTCAGAAGAAACTTTGAATTTATAAAAACTTTAAGAAGACATATCTTCTATTTGGAGTGCTGTATGGAAGGAGTTCTTTGTAGCTCGAGAGAGATTTTTTCTTGTGCTATTACTATGACCAGTTGCAATAGCTTAACATATCGCTTCTGCCTTGGTAGCCATTTGTTGGTAAGATACTCGTTTGGATTTTATGTAGCATGATGCTTTCTGTAACTTTCTTCCATGTCTGTAGATGGTACACTTGAAATATTTATCCTTCGCATTCTCATTATAGTTGACTGGACTGGTGATAAATTACAATAATTAAACTTTTTCATATTTATTATTTATGTACTGCCTCACATTCTGAGTTTTAGATTATCAGTCCATCACTAAGAAGAGTAGGAGGCAAATTTTCAGTAACACCACATATATTTTTCAAAATGATTATGGCTAACAATCACACATCTCTTCAGAGTCGTTAGATCATTTTTGCTAAGTCTTTACTGACAGCTGAAAATGTTCTTTGTGAGTTCAAAAACTCATGTGCAGCAGAGAGAGTGCTCAAGAACATTTGAACATACTGCAATTAAACAGGCAATAAAGATTTTTTTAACACAGTGTTTATAACTTTATCATCACAAACAAACTCTTGGATCTGAATTTTGACTGTATTGTCGGAAGTGCCTCTGCAAGTTGAGGCACTTACCCTTCTGTTTACCACTTCCCTGTGACTGATTTATTAGAGCTGAGTAACATCTGTTTGAGCACTGACATTTCAGTGGTCTCTTCTTGACAAGCAGGATTTTAAGATTGTGAAGGTTATGTTACCATTTTTAAATACTCATTTCTCTTTTGTGACTTGGCTGATCGTAAAGATGAAGCTAAATTTTATCAACTTAGGCTGTTTAAAAAATGAGAAATGGTATCCCATCAGCCTATCTGTCAAGAATAAAACTTCCACACTTCACTGTGTAGAGCAGTGTGAACTGCAGATGCATAAAATTCCAAGGATACCTTTATCTGGTTGTATGATACACACCAGTCTTTGTTCCATAGTTTCCATACTGTGGCAACATTCTGTTTAATGACAAATGCAGAATGTCCAGTGAGTGTCTTTGATGAACATTCTTTTATAACAGCTGGAGAAATTTCTTCAAATATCTGAACTACTGTCAGCCTTTGAGACAAATGGTGCCAATGTGTTCTTTCACTGAGACACTTGAGACAAGGCTGCTAACAATAAGCCTAATTAGCTTTGTATTTGTAAAAACATCATTAACCTCTAATGTATCAACAACATTCATAAAAAACTGAGCTTTCCTCAATCTGAAGTTTGTCTTTAACAACAAAATATTTTACTAGGCATGGTTATATTTGGGATGGTACGCTCTTGCCTTTCTCCAATCTGTGAACTGACTTATTCAGTCAGTTATAATGTAGCACACTGCTTAACTTTGGCTCCAAACCTTGGAAGACCTTGGCATTTTTACATTAACAAATATTTACCAAATTGAAAGTAGGAATAAGTGACAGAAAACCCTAGGAGAAACCAAGAATTGAATCCTGAATCAACTAACTTACAGAAAATAATCATCCCATCATTCATTAATTCTACTATTGAGTAGTAGCATTTTTCAAGTCTCTAATAATGGATATTTATGTAAACTTTTTTGTAAAATCAATAAATTCTAAATTCATCAGAATGTCTGTGCATGACACAAGTGACAATAGTATTACTGCACATAACAAAAAGATTTAAAATAAACAATTTGGTCACTACAATACCTGTGGTCAACAGATCTGTATCCAAAATACTGTGAGTATTTCTGATACCGACATTCAGACCTGAAACAATCCATGAAGTGGATACTACAGCAGAATAATAAAATGATGAAAACACTATCTGAAGTGTATTTTATGAGAGAAAAGTTTTCAAAGATATTGGTGTAGTGGTTTAAGAGAAAATAATATTCTGGTCACAAAGCTTCACCACGTACATTCAAGCTGAAATTGGTTGCACCTCCAACATCACATATTACAAGGAAACCACTACTATGAATTACAAGAAAGCATGCAGATGCTCTATTTTCAATCCCACATCTATGAATGAGTCCTCTACTATTATTGCAACAATGGGAATTTCGGTTTCTACAAATCTCATGACCACTTCCTCCACTTTAGTTACGTGTAAAGAACCATAACTAACTATGTCATAACATAAAACCACTTGTGTCAGGACCATGTAATCAGAATGTCATTATTGGACACACACAAAAAAATCTCCTTCCCCAGTCACTCCTCAAAATAAATGGAATTCTCACTGTAGCAAACTTCATTCTTGCACCAGCACTTTCAGATCCATCCAACCGGGCAACACCATTTTACTCTCCAATATATCAGTTTTACTTATGCCAAATACTTTGTTAAACACTATTAATAAAGTTTCAGTAAATGACTATTTGCAATGGGGAGAATGAAAAAAAGCAAATGACGTGAGATAGTGTATATTTTGTAGAATGCAGTATATACAAAATTATATCTCCCTATATAACAATAAAATCATAATGCACATTTAACAGAATCCAACTTTGAGGATAAACAATTATCATAACACATTTCTAGGTTCTTAAAACACAACAGCAGCAATGTCATCCAACCAGTTGCATTCATTTGTTATGTAACTAAATATCCTTCTACAGTTAAACAAAGAACTTTTGAGCTTTATGTTAATGAAAAGTCCTTTGAGCATTGTAAATAATGTAAGAAGTACAACACACTGAATAGTTGAGGAGCTGAGTCATTAAAAGGCACGTAAACAAGATTGAGAACTTCACTTCAAAAAATTCATTTCTCTGCCTCTCCTTCACAATATTTCATTGAACATAATAATATTTCAGTTATTTCATTGCTAAACAAACTAATACAGTAGTAGAGACTTGAGCTAGACAATTTATAACAAAACAGAGATGATTTTTCTATCTGCAGCTTATGTTTACAGCTCAACAAAGATAGAACTTAATATCATACATAGTTTGATGGCTGTTTAATATAACCGTAAATAAAAACTAATTTCTTAATGATGAGTCAGGCAGTGCAAAATTAAACAGGTGGGGAAAATCATCTATTAGCCCATGTGTACATACCACAACAGCCATTGTTCCATGTCACTTCTGTCCTGTAAAAGAGTTCTGCTGACCACAGTTAGATTACACTGGTGTCAATCTTCTCAGCAGTGCTCAGTAGTGGGTCTGTTTAAATGAAAACAAAACATATGCACTGCTAACCATTAAAACTGCAACATCAGACAGAATAGAAAATAAATAAATTTTACTTCCTTTGAGTATATAGTATAGCAGGAAGAATACATGATTAAGTAAGTGGGTGTGTTGGGTGCGTACAGAGTGTGAAAGTTTGTACACAGAGCTGTCACCTAAGACAGTGACAATGGCCCTAAACTGGCTGGGCGCTAATTTGAACTGAGCTTCACTGACAGATGTGGATACATCACTCCATGCTCCTTCAGGTCTATGACAGATTTTATCAATCGTAGTAGCAACCTGGAGGTGGTGTGCCAGTCTCTCAGCAACTTATGTCTAGATGTTTTCAATAGGTGAGAGAGCACAAAAACATACTTATGAGGGGGACTATAAAACACCCTCTGCACTGAGATAGATCATGACACCATGGACAAAATTTAGTCTTGCATTATCTTGCCAGAAGGTAACTTTGTACGGACCTTAAAGATAGGACAGTCATCAGCCTTAATACCTCAGAAATATGGTGCCTATTGTCTCAATTATTGGCTCTGCAAACCAGGAATGATTGTAGTATGTACCCAGTGGCACCCCTTAATCATACCAGGTACTGGACCCATGTGAGAATGATAAATGCGTCTGACAGTGTCTCTTCCCTCAGGGCCTCCTCACACAGATACATTAAGTATAATACACAGAACAGGGACCCATCTGAAAAGATGATGTGGTGCCACTTCTGTGGCAAGTGTTCTCATTGGGTGTTCCACATCAGCCAGCTGCTCTATTTATCATGGAAAGTTAGAACTGTGTTAACCATCTGTGGTGCTCCAGACATAATCGCACTGCCTGTGGAGGTATTTGCCTTGTCGCAAATGAGCACATTTCCATACTTGAGGTATGTGACATGGCTACATACTCCTCCACAGACTAGAAACAATGTCTGTTCTCTCAGGTGCTAGTCATATGGGGTAGTCGAGATTCTGCATAGTTGTGTATGGCTCTCCTGAACACATCACACTTCCCTGATGCACTACTGATCATTTGTCATCCACGACAATGTACAGGGTTCTATTACTTAAGCAGTCTTCAACTCATTCACATATCAGGAATTGTATTCCATATGCTCAGATCTTCATCAACAGTCTGCACTGGTGAATTCTATCAAACATTTTCCAGACATGTAAGAATATGGAATCTGCCTGTTGCATGGTTCGCAGGGTATTGTGCAAGCAAATTACAAGCTGAGCACTGCACAGATGATGCTTTCTAAGTCCCTACTAATTTGTGTACAGTAGCTTTTCTGTCTCAAGAAAATTTATTTTATTTGAACTGAGAATATTCTCATGAATTCTGCAGTAAAGCAGTGTTAAGGATAAAGGTCTGTATTTTTGTGGGTCATGTCTTTTACACTTCTAATGTGAAGGAGTTCCCTGCAGTTGCTTGGTACTTTCTGGTGGATGGAAGAGTTGTGATAAATGCAATTTAAGTAATGTTCCAACGCTGAAGACTACTCTCTGTAAAACCAAATTGGGATTCCATGTGACTTATTAGTTTTGAACTCCTTCAGTTGCTGCTCAAAACCAGGAATGACCATTTCTATGTCCTTCATGTAGGGGTCTGGTGGTGCAGCAGTCTAATGAAGGTATTTCCATACAATCATCCTTTGTAGACAATTTTTAAATGTGAAATTTAAAACTTAAGCTTTCCTTTTAGAGTCTTCTACTGCCACACCAAAACATTTGATGAGTGACTTGGTAGATGCCTTTGACCCACTAACTCATTTTATAAACAACCAGAATTTTCTCAGGTTCTTGACAGGATCTTTCACTAAGGTATGATGGTGGAAGCTGTTGTGTGCTTTCTGCATCAATATTGTTATAGCTGCATGAATTTCTACTAACCTTTGCCTGTTAACATTTCTGCATTCTTTTTTGACCTGGGAATGCAACAGTCTCACTTCCACAGCTGCTTCCAAATTTTGTTATACTGTAGATTCTTCTATAATTGGCTGGATAAATCACTTCAAAGGGTGGCGGAAAGCAATAGCAGATCAATCTCACACAAACTCACACACACATAATTCAAGTAACTTAAAGCATAAATATTTGAACCACATATGTCAATGAATGAAATAAATAATGATTTTTTTTCTTCTACATACTAGATACCTTGCGATAGCAGTTCTTGCATTTTCTTTTTTCAGATTTCTTTAATTTTTATTGCTGTAAAAATTTTCACACTGAGAAGAAGTAGTGATCCAATAAGAAGTGCCTTAGTGTTTCACTAATCAGTTATAATGAAAGAATAACTTTTATTTTATGTGGGGGACTATTGTGAATTTCTACAGCAGAATTTGTAGTACATTTTTACTTCTGAGACATATGTTCTGGTAGTTTCATTTACCTCAGGTTTTATTTCTACTTTACACTCTTCATTTGTCATGCATCAAAAGAACTGTTCTGGTGCAGTGCCTCTAATTCTACACATTTGAATATTTTCAAACTGTAATTTACGGTCCGAAAAGTTGACAGATCACTTAAGTCTAACAAAATACGAGTAATGTTTTCTTTTTTATCCAATATGTGTAAAGCTTTTTTTAGAATTTAATATTAGCATTAGTCATAGGTTGACATTTGTTGAAGCTATCAATAACAGTTGTGTTTTGTCCAAGAATTTCATTAACCTACACAGTTTTTCATACTATTTCTGAGAAATTTCTGTGCACTTCACTTGGTAACACAATCAGATATATTTTTAAGTGAAAAATCTGCCAGTTTGAGTGTTATCATTAGCTTATTCATATACTGTTTAAATTTTAGCATGCCACCCTAAGTTTGACACAAAGGAATTTTGTATGTAGTATTTTCTTTAGTATTTGGTCATTAATTTCTACTTGTAGTACCATCAGGTTGTTATGTGTTTCAGATTAAATAATATGATCTATTTTGTTTTAAATGTTCATCTGTTTACTGTGAAACCATTGTGGCTTGTTCAGTTATCATCTGACTGCATCTGGTATGATTGAGTTTGGCCTTTGCATTGAATGCTTCTGTCGTCACCAAACATTTCAATTTTTGAACATTCCTTTAAGCTCATAGGAAGATTACTTGCGTACCATATTTATCTGATTATAAGACGAGGTTTTTTCCCGAACTCATCATTCAAAAAATACTGTGTCATCTTATATTCACATTAAACTATTGTTGCTGAGGTAAATGTTTTTGCAGTGTTTTCATCTTCCATTTACAGAGGAAGCTTTGGCTATTGAAGTTTCGTACAAATTTATTTTGAAGAGTTCCGAAGAGTAGAGAATAGCAAACAATACGTTTGTTCAAACAGGCTCAAGTCTCAAGATTTTGCAATATGCAGAAGCGCTCTATACAGTATCGATCCTGTTCTGTCAGTCATGTGACATTTGACTCATGGCACTGGTGCAATGGATTGCTACATGACAAACTATGAACTAAGCACAACAACAGTCTAATGCTCTGTTTAAAAAATTGGCAATTTTGTGAAACACAGGAGGAAACAGAATTAAATTCTATCAACTCACAAACTTCTATTGTTTTTGGATAGGTTTTCAATAGTTCTCATAGATGTATGGATGACATCTATTTATGCTGCTCTTTAAGTAAAGGTAACATTCAAAGACAAAAGTCTTGTCCTTGTAAAACCATTACTGATTCTGAATCCTAGTCAGTATTTAATTTGGTCATGGAAAACTAATCAAAATTCGGTTGTTCACCTATTAAGATACTGGGGCAAAACATTAACAGCTTTTAATCAGCTTTAGAACAAGATGATAACATTCAGATGAAATGAGAAATAAAATTAATCCAGAATTAAATGTTTAACAAATGAAACAAATCACAGTAAGCTGACTGCAATTGTTAGCGCAAGAATAGATTATATTGGAAGACTTTTGTGGAGATAGTACCAACAGACAGCACTAGATCGCGGGATGAGCAAAAGTTCGAGAATTGGACAGAATTGCCATTGCAATTGATTATTTATGTATTAGTTGCTGTTGTTACATTTGAACTGCACCCTAGAAGATATAGACATCAGTGTTTCACTGTTTCTCCAGTACAATGCAGTGGAAGGCATGGAGGGAAAACAGTGACATGAGCTTAGCCGAGAACTATAATGAGTGTGTGGAGGTGAATGGTGAGAGGCAGCAAATTTCATTTCCTGTCAACCGTGGAAATGTATACTGCTTACTTTGGCTTTTTGTGAACATCTGCCATTCATTTTTAAACTGCAGTTTGCCTGAATCCATTTGTACTCGGAATCAAAAGACACTAAAAGTCTAGACTGCGGCCAGTGACAGTCTTACGTGTTTTGTGCAGTAATGTTGTTGAAGCTCACCGTGAGATACGACACAATCAAAAGGGCATGTGCCACAGCCAATGAGGGGGCAGTGGACATGCAATATGATTTTATAGCAAAAGGTATTGTAACGTTCTCACATCAGTATAGCTGTGTGTTAAAAAGAAGAAAGAAAAAAACACGTCATATTTGGAAGAACAGCCAAATATTTGTGTTTTCACAGCTTCCCTGTGAGGATGATGATGATGATGCTAATTAAAAATAGTAGTACCACAGATGACAGGCTAAACGAAAGAGGCACTGAAGATAAAAGTTAATTTAAATAATTTCTTTTTGTTCATTTTATTTCTCCTTGTATTATCAAAATGTGGACTACCAATAAATGGTATAAGTTTAGAATACGTGTAATGGAAACTTTTTTGGCATATGTACCTTACATCAATAAAAGTATGTAATTTTGATTAGTCAGAATATGTTACAAAATAAATTTTTCTCAAGGATCCTCTTAAAAAACAGAGGGTCATCTTACATTCTGGGTCTTCTAATGCTCAGTTAAATGCAGTAAGTAAAAAACTGCAGTGTACCAGATTTTGCGGAACTCCTTATTCTATTTTTTGAAAGATTTCATGATGCCTTCAGCTACCATTCTTTTTATTTCAAGTATGATTGTACAATTTTGGCTGTAGGCCATTTTCAAGTATCTGTAATGAAAGCATAATGCATTGGATACATTAGTGACACTTGTGATTTTGATGTAGGAATAAGTCATATCTGTAGATATACTAGGTGGATTATAACTTACTTTATGGATTATTTTTTATGCCATATATGTCATTGCTCCTATGACTCAATGTTATGCTCATATCCTCCTTATTTTATGTTCCTCATTTCTGATTTTTGTTTTATTCATTTGGTGTGGTTTGTCAATGAGGCTCTCTGCTTTCTGGTGTAAAGGTAAGATTCCATCGACTCAAGAAAGGTACCAATGATGCCACAGCATTTTAGTCTCTCAATTACAGTTTTATGGTGCACATAGTAAAAGGCCCTGCAGACTCATTCTGTATATCACAAGAATACTTTTTCTTCTTCCTCTGTCTGCCAGAGCATTATTTGTGAGATCATCAAAGGAACAGCAGTAATCAAGTTCTGGTCATAGAGAAGCTCAAAATTTAGTGCGAATGTCAATGCGAGATGCTTTTAATAGTTTCCACAATGAAACATTGTTTCAAAATATGGTAGAAAACCCAAAGAGATTCTGGTCGTATGTAAATTACACCAGTGGCAAAAAACAGTCAATACCGTCACTGCACGATAGCGATGGAAATGTTACCGATGATTGTGCCACTAAAGCAGAGTTATTAAACACAGTTTTCTGTAATTCCTTCAAGAAAGAAGATGAAGTAAATATCCCAGAATTCGAAACTGGAGAGTTTTCCGAATTCCTTCATGAAAGAAGATGAAGTAAATATTCCAGAATTCAAAACCAGAACAGCTGTTAGCATGAGTGACATAAAAGTAGATATCTTAGGTGCTGCAAAACAACTCAAATCATTTAAGAAAGGCAAGTCTTCCAGTCCAGATGGTATACCAATCAGGTTCCTTTCAGAGTATGCAGACACAATAGCACCTTTCTTAGCAATCATATACAACCGCTACCTTGATGAAAGGTCTGTTCCTAAAGATTGGAAAGTAGCACAGGTCACACCAATATTCAAGAAAGGAAATAGGAGTAACCCATTGAATTACAGACCCATATCACTGACCTCAATTTGCAGTAGGATTTTGGAGCATATACTGTACTTGAAGATTATGAATCACCTTAAAGAAAATGACTTATTGATACATAACCAACACAGATTCAGAAAATATTGTTTTTGTGCAACACAGCTAGTTCTCTATTCCCATGAAGTAATGAGTGCTGTCGACAAGGGATCTCAGATCGATTCCATATTCCTAGATTTCCAGAAGGCTCTTGATACCGTTCCTCACAAGCGACTATTAATCAAATTGCATGCATAATGAGTATCGTCTCAGATGTGTGACTGGATTTGTGATTTCCTCTCAGAGAGGTCACAGTACATAGTGATAGATGGTAAATTATTGAGTAGAACAGAAGTGATATCTGGCGTTCCGCAAGGTAGTGTCCTAGGCCGTCTGCTGTTCCTGATTGACATAGGTGATAATCTGAGCAGCCCCCTTAGATTGTTTCCAGATGATGCTGTAATTTACCATCTAGTAAAATCATCATACGATCAATTCCAATAACAAAATGATCTAGAGAGAACTTCTGTTTGGTGTGAAAAGTGGCAATTGGCACAAAACAAAGACATGGGTGCTAGAGGAAATCTGATAAATTTTGGGTATAGGATAAATTGCACAAATCTGAGGGCTGTGAATTCGACTAAATACCTAGGAATTACAATTATGAGCAACTTAAATTGGAAAGACCACATAGATAATCTTGTGGGGAAGGCAAAACAAAGACTGCGCTTTGTTGGCAGAACACTTAGAAGATGCGACAAAGCCACTAAAGAGACAGCCTACATTACACCTGTCCATCCTCTGCTGGAATTTTGCTGCATGGTGCGGGATCCTTACCAGGTAGGATTGATGGAGGACATTGAAAAAGTGCAAAGAAGGGCAGCGAGTTGGAGTGGCAGTCACTGAAACAAAGGTAGTTTTCTTTGCGGCGAGATCTATTTACGAAATTCAATCACCAACTTTCTCTTCCGAATGCGAAAATATTTTGTTGACACCCACCTACGTAAGGAGGAATGATAATCATAATAAAATAAGAGAAATCAGAGCTCAAACGGAAAGATTTAGGTGTTCCTTTTTCCCACGCGCCATTCAAGAGTGGAATGGTAGAGAAGTAGTATGAAAATGTTTCAATGAACCCTCTGCCAGGCACTTAAGTGTGAATTGCAGAGTAACCATGTTGATGTAGATGATATGAGTCAGTATTTAGTGTAGATCACTTTCTTCAACAAATTTTGAAAAGATTGATAGGAATAAAGTGGTTCTGTTTCTAGAGGTGATTTTCATATCTCTGTTTTTTAATATGTCTGCAGTTACTTCACATTTAAGTTTATCATTAAATATGTCTTGCTGCATCCACTGATTATGTGACAGACCACAGGGGGCAGGGAGTTTCCATTGAATACAAAGCAGTAATACTCTGCTACAAACACAAACATAAAAACAATAAATGTCACTTTCTATAATCTCTGTATGCTGGTGTTCTTCTAAATTAATTCCTGTTGATACTGAGTACAATGTCTAGTGCATGAAATCTAATGCATGAGTATTTGGTCCAATGTTTGCTGCCATGTTAGAAATCCAGTCATTGAATTTAGTGGCCAATAAATCAGTGTGTTATCATTTTTTGACAGCTGTTGCCTGTAAATTCAATTTCATTCACCTCATTGTTTTTAGCACTTCATATTTGTCACATATAATGATAATGCACCAGCGCAATTCAACTTTATTCTTGAAGGTTTTTGTTGATGTATTTACTCACCCATTTATTTTAATAAAACAAAGCATATTGTTAGTACATGTCATATTTTAGAGCATATTTACAAATTATCCTCTATATCTATGTTGCGATACTTCAGTAAGTTGCATTACCTATGTTTTGTTTTTGCTTCAGTTGAAATTTACCCTTGTCTATTTCATGCATAAATGGTATTTATTGTGCCACAAAGAAATATTTAGCTCTTACATAAACATTTGTTTATTCAAGAATTATACAGTGATGAAAAGGATAAATAGTTGCAGTTGAATAACAATATAATTACTACTACTTTGGTTTATGAAACTAAAATCATGGAGTATCAATAATGTAGAAAAAATGTAGATTGCTACTTACCATTACCAAAAGACACTTTCACATAAGCTTTAGGCCTCAGTCTCTGTCAGAAAAAGAGAAACACACACAATTCATTACACAAGCAAGCACACCTCACACACACATGACCACCAACTCCAGCACTTCGGGCCAGAATGCAACTGTCAAATGGGGTGGAAGCAGCAATCTCGAGGAGATGGGAAAGGGAAAGTGATAGCAGTGTGTGTGGGTGGAGGGAGAAAGGAGAACTGTCTGGCAGAGTGTGCAGGGACCAGAATGCCAACAGGTGCAGTGTCAGGAGATTTTGGGGCAGGGAGGCGGGGAAAACACAGAGAAAAAGGAAAGGGGCAGGGAAGGATGGGTAATTACGTTGGCAGAGGGTAGCAGACAAGAATGGGGAGAAGCTGATAGGACAGAGGGGGTGCCAGCTGTCGGGTGGACGGTGTGGAGACAGTATGTTACTGTAGGTTGAGACCGGGATAATTACACGACCAGGGAATGTGTTATAAGGATAACTCCCACCTGTGCAGTTCAGAAAAGCTGATGGTGGATGGAAGATCCAAATGACTTGGGTCGTGAAGCAGCCATTTGAAACAAGCATGTTATGTTCAGCTCAATGTTGCACCACAGGCTGACCTACTTTGCTCTTGGTCACAGTTTAGTGGTGGCCTTTCATCCTGGTGGATAGCTGGTTGGTGGTCATAACAATATACAATGCTGCCCAATGAATGCAGCAGAGCTGCTAATGACAAGGCTGCTTTAACAGGTGGCACCGTCCCAGATGGGGTAAGATACTCTGTGACAGGACTGGAATACAAAGTGTTGGGTGGGTGGATTGGGCAGGTCTTCCCCATGGATATGATCCTTGTGGCAAGGGGTTGGTATTGGGATTGGCATAGGGGTGGGCTAGGATATTGTGGAGGTTGGGTGAGTGATGGAACACCACTTTAGGAGGGGTGGGAAGGATGTTGGGTAGGATGTTCCCCATATCGGGGCATGGCGACAGGTAATCAAAGGCCTCACAAAGGATGTGGCTCACTTGTTCCAGTCTGGGGTGGTACTGGTTATGAAGGGGGCACTCCTTTGTGGATGATTCTTGGGGTTGGTGGGAGAATTGGGGATGTGAGGGGAAACAAACAGCATTGGAGATCTGTTTGCAGCCTAGGTCTGGGGAATAGTGCCTTTCTGTGAAGGCCATGGCAAGACCCTCGGCATACTGGGTGAGGGAGTTCTTGTCATGACAGATCATCATCCCAGGATGTCCAGGCTGCATGGGAGGGATTTTTTGATTTGAAAGGGATGAAAGCTGTCAAACTGCAGGTACTTTTGGTGGTTGGTGGGTTTTATGTGGACAGAGGTACGGCCGGAGCCATCAGACAGGAGGATATCAACGTCTACGAAGGTGACACTCTGGGTTGAGGAGGACCAGTGTGAAGGAGATGGAAGAGAAGGTGTTGAAGATGTGAAGGAATGAAGATAAGGTTGGCCCTGAGTCCAGATCATAATGATAGCATCAATGAACCTGGACCAGGCTTGGGGTGTGGGGTTTTGGAAGGCTAGGAAGGTCTCCTCTGGATGGCCCATAAAAAGTTTGGCATAGGAGGTTGCCAAGTGGTTGCCCATGGCTGTGCTGCAGATATGTTTGTATACCTTTCCTTCAAAGCACAAGTAGTTTTGGGCTGCATGCACCTGAACATAATTCTTCTTTGAAGGGAAGGTATAAAACAAACCTGCAGCACAGTCATGGACACCCACATGGCACCCCCTTCCTAGCCTCCCACAATGCCAAACCACTAGTCCGGTTCAGGTTCATTGATGATATCTTTATGATCTGGACTCAGGGCCAATACACCTTATCTTCATTCCCTCACTAATCTCAACACCTTCTCCCCCATCCACTTCACATTGTCTACCTCAACCCAGCATGCCACCTTCCTAGATATTGCTCTTCTCCTGTCTGATGGCTCCATCTGCACCTCTGTCCACATTAAATCCACCAATCATCAACATTATCTGCATTTCAACAGATGTCATCCCTTTCATATCAAAAAATCCCTCTCATACAGCCTGGACACTTGGGGATGATGTATCTGCAGTAACAAGAACTCCCTTGCCCAGTATGCTGAAGGTCTCACCAGGGCCTTCACAGTCTGGCACTATCCCCCAGACCTAGTTCACAAACAGATCTCCCATGCCATTTCCCCTCACACCCCAAATCCCCCCACCAACCCCAAAAACCAGCCACAAAGAAGTGCCCCCTTCATCACTCAGTATCACCCAGGACTGGAGCAACTGAAATACATCCTTCACCAGTGCTTTGATTACCTATCATCATGCCCTGATATGAGGGACATCCTCCCCACTCCACCTCAAGTGGAGTTTCAGCACCCACACAACCTCGACAACATCCTAGTCCATCCCTGTGTTACTCCCAATCCCAACCCCTTGCCGTAAGGATCACATCCCTGTGGATGGCTCAGATACAAGACCTGCCAAACCCACCCACCCTGTGTTTCCTGTTCCAGTCCGGTCACTGGTTTATCCAGCCCCATCAGGGGTCGGGCCTCCTGTGAAGGCAGCCAAGCCATTTACCAGCTCTGCTGCAATCATTGCACAATTTCCTATACTGGTACTGTATTACTACCAACCAGCTGTCCACCAGGATGAAAGGCCATTGCCAAACTGTGGCCAAAAGCAAAGTAGACCACGCTGTGGCACAACATGCAGCTGAATATAACATGCTTCATATCAATGGTTGCTTCATTACCCAAGCCATTTGGATCGTCCATACCACCACCATCTTTTCTGAACTGCACAGATGGGTGTTATCATTACAATACATTCTCTGCTCCTGTAATTATCCTGCCCTCAACCTGTCCTAACATTCTGTCCCCACACACACCACCCAACAGTTTCCAACCCCTCTGTCCTATCACCTCCTCCCCAGTCTTGTCTCCCGCTCTCTTCGTTTGCCGCCTTTTACCGATGCGTGCACCCATCTTTAGCTACTCCTTTCCTTTTTCATTCTGTTATCCTCACCTCTCAGCCCCACAACCTTCTGCTACAGTGCCTCTTGGCATTCTAGTCCCTGCACAATCCACCAGATTCTCCCCCCCCCCCCCCCCCCCATCTGTACACTGCTATAAGATTGCTGCTTCCATCCCATGTGATAGTTGCATTCTGGCCCAAGGTGCTGGAGTCGGCAGTCATGCGTGCGTGAGATGTGCTTGCTTGTGTGAATGAGTGAGAATGAATGGTGTGTGTTTCGTTCTTTCTGACAAAGGCTGTGGCCAAAAGCTTATGTGTAAGTGTCTTTTAATTGCACCTGTCTGCAACTTAACGTGTCATCTCTATGCTAAGTAACAATCTATCTTTTCTTACATTGTTGATATTTCTATCTGAAGTTTACCTTGTTTAAAATCATGGTGTGTAATCTACACTACAATTTTTCAAGCAACATGGAAGTCCTGGTTCTCCAAAAGCTACACAGCTACAGAATACTCAAGTCAAAATTCATGTGCGAGATCATCACAATATTGGTGAATCTTGTTTAGAAAAATATACATCAATTCCAGAGAATTTATGTGTTGAAATTTGTTTCTTCAGTCTGTGAATGTCAAAAGCTAGCACATATTCACCCATATTTACTTTCTCTACCCTTCACAGAAGTTCCTCAAAGTCAAACAAATGACACAAAATTTTCACTTTTGTGCTACCACAAGGCAATATTTTAGTGCTTGTATGCCTGTACCTCTTGAATCACCAGATTTTCATCCAGACATAACAGATTTCTGAGCTGACAATGCAATAAACCTCTTGGAATAAGTGTATCATAGCAGTGTTGGCACATAAAGCTTTGGGTTTATTCTCACTGTTGGACATACTTTGTAGTATCATGAAGGTGAAAAAAACTATCAACTGCAAGGTTTCTACTCAAAGGTTGATTGCCTCATGTTGTATTAGAGCATGGTGTGGCCTTTCTGTAAAAATAAAAACAAAATAATAAAAGTTTATTGGTACACTTACCAGGATATAGGCAAATAGAAGGTCATTGGGAAGTATGGCATTCCTGTTTTGATAGATGTATCTGCCACTGAAAATTATTATTTTAATTTATGTTGATGCTTGGGAAATGAGATAATTGTGAACTGTTGTGGTAAATTCATCCTCACTGTGTCCTTCTCTGATAATGGAATTTCATTCTGTTGCAGCATAACACTGGTTCTTTAGTTCCTGTTGCAATATAATAATATGATCCCCATCAAATAAATCTGGTATGACGAATAAAATATTTTTGGTTGTCAAAAACACTTATCTCATAACTGAAATTGATGTAAGTAATGGAAAGGGTAAGGTAACAACTCAGTATATAATTCAGTAATTGAGAGATCAATAGGCACATAAACAAGAATGGAAATTAGGTTATCCTTTTGGACAATGTATTTGATCAGAGCTAACTACAATGGTGTGCAAAACTTGAAGCATAAAAATAACTTTTGTAGGCTGTGTCACAGCCAATTAATACAGCTCAATGAAACATAGACCATACACAAATAGACCTGGTGAGGTACGGTACAGTAGTACAGTACAGAGGGTAACAGTTAAAGAAATACACAATGTGAAGAAAGAAATGAAACATTTATTCTAAGACAATAATTATACTGAAGTCACCATGATTTATGTTGGTCCCCTGGACATTAAAAAAAGGCGGGACATGGATCTTAAAGGCTGTGTGATCACCACAGATGGCAGTGCCTGCTCATACTTCCATACTGGTCACAGGGTTAGTAAGGAGTTCTTTTTGTGGGGCATTCCATTCCTCCTCCATGTGGTTGACTGAAATGACAGTGCATTACATTTTCCCACCTCTTACCATATGAAGGTACATAATGCTCCGAGGAACATTGCCGAACGTGATTGTTCTGGCGGTTAAGGTATTACAGGGTGGGAGGGTATAATGTTACATTGGCATACTGACCTCTGAATCTTTGAACACGATACACTCACTGTGACACAGTACTCCTTCCCCAGGTGTGTCTCTTCAGGGGTGCTTTCAGCCCTGACTTAATTTTTATGGATGACAATGCGCACCTGCCTTCGAACTGCACTGAAAGAGGAGCTCTTAGAGCAAGTGGATATTGGAAAAATGACTGGCCTGCCCATTCCCCTGATTCAAATTGAGGGATGCATTGGGCAGACATATTGCAGCACATCCACGTGCACCAATGACCATCCACCAACACCAATGACCATCCGCCAATTGTCAACTGCGATGGTGTAGGAATGGCTCACCCTGCCATGAGAACTCCTTAAGAACTGTGTGCACATTGCAGAGCATGTATTTCGATTGCAGAGCATGTATTTCGATTGCAGAGCATGTATTTCCATCTATGGTGATGATATTCCCTTTAAGAACCATGTCCTGACTTTTTTCATGTATGGGGCCCATCATAAGTCACAGTCACTTCAGTGTAATTATTGTCCATGAATAAATGTGTCATTTCTGTCTGCCACATTGCATATTTGTTTAAGTTACTTCCTGTACAACACTGTGTGGTCCAAGTTTCATCCAGCTATGTTACTTCGCAGTTGCACATCATGCAACAGTTACTTTTGTCCTTAAGTGTTGCCCACCAGTGTACTACAGAACGAACAAACACACACACAACTACATTATCATATTTATAAATCCTCATAAATCTGAAACAAAAACAGCATACCAAGGTATTTGTTGCTAATGAAGCCTAGAGGTCATGTTGTTTAACATTATGTTGCATTTTTGTAGAACACAGAAATTTAATAACTTAATATGTTTAATGATTAAAACAGTAATAATAGTTAACAGTTGGTGTTAAAATCTCACCTTAAGTAGATGAAACTAGTGAATTCTAGTTTTAATCTGCCAGGTAGTTTCATATCAGCACACACTCCGCTGCAGAGCGAAAATTCCATTCTGGATACATCCCACAGGTTGTGGCTAAGCCATGACCTCGCAGTATCCTTTCTTCCAGAAGTGCCAGTCTTGCAAGATTCACAGGAGAACTTCTGTGAAGTTTAGAAGGTAGGAGACAAGGTACTGGCGTAAGTAAAGCTGTGAGGACGGGTTGTGAGTCGTGCTTGGATAGCTCAGATGGTAGAGTATTTGCACGTGAAAGGCAAAGGTCCCAAGTTCCAGTCTCGGTCTGGCACACAGTTTTAATCTGCCAGGAAGTTTCACTAATGAATTCTGCTTGTCAAGTTTCACTGAAATGCATAAGATATACACAACATTTGAGGTTTTCTTGCCACCAAATCAACAGTGTAGGAACACTTGCTTACATGAGCAGATGAGATACAAGGTTTTAAAACACATGATGCAGAAACATAATTTGGTGTTAAATGTCAAAATATGAGGTTATCTCTGAACACCGGTGATATGTCATTTACCTTTAAATGATGTGGTACTAATGTGAAAATAATCTACTCTCCCAAAAGAAATACTTTGATAATATAAATGTACTAAAGAACTCTAATTCCATTTGAAGGTAGTTTCCTTTGAATTGTTTGAAGTACCTCAAATGTTTTTATACAATTTTATATCCATGTTATGGGAGCTGTTGTCTGCAAATTTTGTTATGTGCCAGCTGATAGTCACAATTTCTCCTTGTATTTTAAGTACAGATACCGTTGTTTAGATTATTGTAGTACTTGTATTTCAAAAGTAACTCTGCAGTTTTATAGATATATAGTGAAACCAATGTGATTTTTTTTTTCAACACTTGAGTCTCACATTACATGACTTATTATAAGTGAGATTCCACAGAATCCTTACTGCCTGTTTTATAGGACAACCACTTTCTTAATATGCTTAGCTACAGTCCATCCCACACTGCAGTTACATATGTGAGACAGATCCACTGGTGCAAAATGCATCACAACCATTTGCTCATAATTCAGATTTTGTAACACTGTCTTCAATACATAAACTGATTTTATTAATTTTTGGCATGAAAGGTAAACATGATGTTCCCAGGAGAGATTGTTTTCTTACATTACACCAAGAAACACTGCTGTTCAATCCAATTTTATGTCTCTATATTCTTCAGATATGACATCCCATTGCACTCTTTCAAGTTGGTAGTTCAGATGAAAGTACAGAAGACATGTCTTGCAAATGGTTCAGCTTATGTCATTATTTTCAAGTTAATTACTCATGACAAATAAACCACTGAGAGAGTTAGGTATAGTTCATACTCATTATGTGCCAGCCAACAACTGTTTTATTATCTTCATAATTGAATACCTTACTCTCATGGAGTAAGGATAAATTGTTTATACAGGGTAATTCTCCGATGATGTTACAAACTTTCAGGGATGATGGTGAATGGTAAATGTATCAATTTGAGGTAAGGGACCCTGGTCCATAAACGACCAAGTCAAAAGTTATAAGTGAAAATTGTTCTGATACCTTTGACTTTGGACCTCTTCTACTGCAAGCTCTTTGCTTTCCATATTATCAGAGGAGGTAGTATGGACCAAAAACAAGAAAAAATTGTCTAATAAAAATGGGCTCTAAAATGCATCCCTTAAGAGCTATGAATGAGCGTCCAGTAGAAGAGATGTTTTTCACAGTGCCAAAGACGAACAGTTGCTCATAGCTCTTAAGGTATGTGCTTTAGTGTGTATGTTTACTGGACTTTTTTCTGTGTTTTGGTCCACACTATCTCCTCCCAAAATATGAAAAGTAAAGAGCTTGCAGCCGCGAGGGATTAGCCGAGCGGTCTAAGGCGCTGCAGTCATGGACTGTGCAGCTGGTCCTGGCAGAGGTTAAGTCCTCCCTCGGGCATGGGTGTGTGTGTTGTCCTTAGGATAATTTAGGTTAAGTAGTGTGTAAGCGTAGGGACTGATGACCTTAGCAGTTAAGTTCCTTAAGATTTCACACACATTTGAACATTTGAACAAAGAGCTTGCAGTAGAAGATGTATCAGAACGATTTTCTCTTATAACTTTCAGCTCTGTCATTTCTGGACCAGAGTCTCTTCTCCATGATCCTGAACGTTTCTATCATCATCACAGAACCATTCTGTACATAATATGAAAAACAAGGCCCCAAAACTAATCCTTTCGGGAAAGTGCATGTGACAATAATTTAACTATGACTGCAAATCTTATCAGTCTTGGCCTCTCTGTCATCAATTTGTGTAACTGGAATCTGACTGGTAGTTGTGGTTGTAACATATTGGTAAACATTCCTCTGATGTCATAAGATTCCTGTTTGTTAACTAATTTTAAATGAACCAGTGTATTGCTCACAAGATCCTGTATATTTTCCCCTGAAAGTTCATTACCAACATTCTTTCAACTTTCATTCCTTTTGAAACAGAAAATCATTTACAATGCCTACATGTGTAAAGTATAAGAGGATGGATTTACACACAATTAAACTGTATAGACAATATAGAAAAATTTTTATGCTTTGTAACCTGGTGTGCCATATCTATTGTAGGAATGTTGACACATGAAAGTATGTACTTACCAGTTATGAACATAAAGACAGAAACATGTAGTACTGGCATGTGATGGAAAGACCGCTTCAGATTAACCACATAAAGCAAAGCAATTTCTCACCTCTCTTGGCCATAGGTGGGACTATGATCTCCCATACAATAAGTGGTACATGGAACATACCTTCATGTTGGAATAGCAAGGCCTTTGCAGTTACTATGTTCAGTATTTTACCACTATGCCTTTAATGTAAGAAAAATGGTGGTACAAATATTGTATAACCTAACATATGCTGTCAGTGTTATGAGATTTCACCCCAGAATTCTTCTTCAAGTTGTATGTCAACATTGCGACTGAATCGTGGGTTATTTTTCTGTTATATAATATAATTTTTGTTTAATTCTGGTTGTATGTTTCTTTATTAACATTTGACCAGCATGTTGATTAACCCACTTTTTCCATCCAAATCACTGAAGGTACCAGTACAATAGTTCAGTCTTATTCAAACCAGATGCCATCATCACTTTCAAACCTCAAAGGGAAGATAACCATAAAAAATAAATCAAAGTTAGATATAAAGAAAACCTGCATGTATCCTCAGCTACTACTGTCTGGCAGAAAATCAAAAATTAAATATTCACAAACAACAAGTCTCCAGTTAAGTCTACCAAGAGTACATACCTTTAGTAACATTTCTCTAACAACATAATCTAAAATTGTGGTATGTTAAATTATTGATACTACCAACCATTGTAGCACAACATTCAAAACATTTTCAATGCAGTATTCATTAATTTGTGAAACTGGAACTCAGCTCTAATTTTTCTGTATACAGCCACTCCACATTTTCTCTTATTGTTTCTGTATAATATCTAGAAGTATCTGTCCAGTTTCAGTGCCTTCCAGCAGTATTCTGATAAGCATAACAAGGCTGTTGGCATTCCACTTGCTATTTTATTTTCCAGTGCTCATATTATCATTTCATCATTTTATAATAATTCTTTGTGGACTATACTAAACAAATGTTGTTTCTCATTTATGCTGTTGTTCAACCTTCAGTGTTTTGCACTCCTATAGCTGCTGCTGTAACCATGTCCCCTAGAAAGGCCTGTTTAGATAATTGAAAATCGTTGGGATTCAGTGGACACTGCTTTGGACATATTGTGTACTACTAGCAGGTAGAACTGCTGGTAGCCTCTTTGTGGTGCAAAGGACTAAAGGAAGGTGCATCAATCACATCTATCAGTTAATAGTACTCTCTTCTAAGTGATTCCCCAAGTTCTGTGTTAATATGTTCCACATAGTACTTCAACCAAGACTTTTTGTGTACCAGTAACTAGCCCCATTTGAAAAACTAATACAAATATTGGAAAATACTTCAACTTATCTGGTTTAACGTAGATGTGTTTGCACTATATACTAGATGGTTGTACTTAAACTTTCACTACTTGAGTCAGTGTAGATGGAAAACTATTTACTACATGGACACCCAACGTTATAGGTTTGATGTTCAGACTGAGCTGCAGGATTTGCATTGTTAGTAGTGTCAGTGCCATGAGTTGCTGTTCGGCACTGGTACTGGTATAGCAACATAGCATTTAAACACAAGCATCAGTGTGAAATACAGTTGCAGACAGTCAACATGGGTCTGGACAATGTGAGCAGGGATTCACTTGTAAAGCTGTTTTATCAAAACTACAGCAGTAGTGCTGCTGCTGTTTGTATCAACACATTAAAGGAATATGGAAAGATTCTCTTTTCACATCAGGGTTGAAGAACATGTTTCAGAAGTCTGAATCAACTGGAGATTCGGAAACTGATCACGAGAGAGGCCAATGGCAGAACTGTGCCACAAAATACTGAAGAACTTACTGTTGCCATGGCTGAGAATAGTGGATACAATGTGCGATCTTCAATCAATGCATGAGCTGTGTCCTGACGGCTGAACATTCCATGGTCCAACATTCAAAACTTGCTGCAAGCAGCTGTGAAATGATATCTCTAGATTGGTCCCAGGCTGTCATGGATACATATGGTCATTACATTGAGCAATGTTTGTAAGCTGGAGTGTAAACATGGTATGCAATTAAAAAATATTACCCTCTCATGTGAACAATAAAATGCATGTCTTTCAATGGTTTATTCAGTATTTCTCTTCTGCAGGTCCTTACAAATGTTTCTACAAAGTTTCATTGCCCTACAGTCACTTGTTTTTCATGGGAACCCTCACAAGTTTAATTACCAAAGAATGGAACCTCCGTGTTGAAATACCAGCAATGTAAAAATGTTTAATTATAGCCACCATCTACTAGCATATGTCATACATCCTCTCACAGCTAATTTCCAAGGAGTCTTACATGATTTAAGGAAACTGGATAACTGGAATGACCAGGTCTGAATTTGAAACCAGCATTCCCCGGAGAAAGCTCTGTCTCGTTATTTCTGGATTGCCTGTTCATATCATCATGAAAGCATTCTCTATTTGAAGCACTATTAGTGGGTTTTGATCCATGAATGAAAATCTTTGGTACTGCTATCTTTGTTATTTGTACAGAATTTTACATACAATGATAAAAAAATGTTAGTATCCAGATAGAATGCCACAGTAGTGTCAGAGTTGCCTAATTTTGAGGAGACATTAACAACAGTCATGATAAATTAAGTCTCACCACAGTGTTACTGTGCCTGTCAAGAAGAGCATAATAACTGGGGATGCATGAAGTGCTCATGAGTATCCAGCATAATTTTCAGTGAAAAATTCAAGTTCAGTTTTGTTATAGATTACCATCATGCCTGAGCCAAAGAGCATTAAGAGGAATGGACAGATTCTATCAGCTATTTTGAGTAATACTGCAGCAGTAGTCAGTGGCTTTTCTTTCATGTCTGTTTGATAATGCTTTGGTAAATCTGATTTCACAATAACACCCTTGGCCATCATATATTACCTCCAGGAGACAACAAACTGGACTGGCTTTCAATACCTACACACACTACATTTGTTTACAAGCTGCCTGCATTATGTTGACTTATATCCACAGTCAACACAAACCTTTATCCTGTGCTGGATAGGAAATGTCTGGAAGAACATCTTGTGTATAGCAGTGCATGGTTTCGGGCCAGAGGTATGGATAATGTTCTCTCAGGCTTCCAGCCATGTCAAGTGGTTTAAAACCCACAAGCTCTCAGCCAAGTGCTCCTCAAACATTGTCAAGCAATGATTGTCTTTTGATTGCTGCTATAGCTGCGGAAACAAAAAGACTGTCACCACTTGGCAATGGCTAATTAGTACTCAGCCAAATGCTCATGGGTTTTAAACCACTTGACATGACCGGAAGTTCAAGAGAATTTTATCAGAACTTCTCCTGTGTCAACAGACTATCACTGCAATGTCAGTCTCCTTGATATGAAAGGTTAGTACTGACAGCTGAGGTCAAGCTTGCTTCAAGGTATGGCAGCTTTATACCCTAGATATATGGGACTGGTGAAATGCATGCATTACCAACTACTTTGTCCATTTGAATTAATGTTGTAATGATTGTAACAGTAATACATAACTTCTCAATAAGTGTGATTTCTTTTCATTTACTTACTCTCATGCATGGTTAAATTTGTTATTTAGTAAGTGCAGAATTAGTTACAGATTTTTCAATGCTTACCAATATTTGTTTCACTACAAAAACTTTTGTCAGCATTTTACTAAATGAAATTCTTAGACCTAGATGAACACTGATAATTGGGTATTGGAAAAATACTGATATAGGTATAACTATATACATTATTGCAAGGGAAGAAATTAGTTAGCTCATATTGAAAATTTTGTGTAGTGATGAAACCAAAATGACAAAGTCGAATGAGAAAATTTCTTTGAAAAGTGTGGTTAAAAGATTTACATGTATACTAGGTAGCTCCTCAGTTTCTTTCTTTTTCCTTTAACTTCTCCCATTTTCATCAGCATTCTCAAATTCACAAGCTAGTGATAATTTTCCTGAAATCTTAAGTTGCAGCTATCAGTAATTACTTTTCTCATGAAACTCAGTACCAAGTGTGATCCTATACTAAAAAAATTATAAACCATATCCATGATAACCTCTAGTGCTTCTTGCAAAGCTACAGAACTACACTAATGGAAATTTTCTGACTGCCTTATGACCAAAAATATAATACAGTGGGAGCAAAATCTAAATCTGAGCAATTTGTGGCACAAAATATCACAGGAAAGGGAAATGACTGAAATATAGACATATGCAAATAGAAGAGATGATGGGACATTTTAATTGACCTGTTAGCTCTGTAAACATGAAAGTGACTACCTAACTGAATTCAACTTAAATTCATGCATTAGGACAGTAGTGATGTAATTTATGTTTGAGTGAATAGCTATGACTGAGGAAACTGTGTGTTGCATCACTTCTCTGAATTCGAGTAATCCATGTCATATCATGCGCAGACTGGAGCTTTTACTGATTCTTTCGCTGTACAATGCAAATAATAATATCAGTGGGTCTACCAAATTTATTCCACCTACTATGTTACTCTGTGTCCACACAGATTTCAATAAAACAGTGCCAAAATTTGTTCATGTTCAAACTAGTGGGTGGTACACAACTTGAATATTGTACAGTATTATTTATGGTGTTATAACTTTGCTATTGATAGCTTTTTCATTGTTATTTAACAGGAATGTTCACATAATTGTTGTGTTTTCAGTTTCCTAAGTCATAAAATTTTATTTTTCTCACATACTCTGAAACAGACTTTGAGTATGCATTTCTTATCACGTACTACTATTAGCCATAGAACATAGCAACATGACTTTTGTACACTAAAACAACCAAATTTTCTCCATCATGATGGACATAGACTGAAATAGATACCAAGTACTTATTTTCTACCACATCATTATGCTTGTTAGAAAACAAATTATTAAATGGTCAATAAAGTATAAATTCGTCTCATAACTACTTTTTATAGCTTCTAAAGCTCATCACACAGTCTCACCTTGTAGGACATCCCATTCTTTATATGGTAATTCATATCCTGAACAAATTAATGCTTTATTTAAGCAAATAATACAGTAACTGGCCCTATGTTGCTGAGTTATTGCAATCAATCACTTCCTTTTTGCCTTTGTACTCTACCCCATATGAATATAGCAAGTTTCCTTATCTGTGTATGCACAGGTAATGTTTTTGTTGTCATCTCCATATTACATGAATATCAATGATTAGTGTTTCTTATGAGTTTTCCATTTCCTTTGTACTAAAACAGTGTGTTATCCATAACATTTAGTTAAATTATAATGAGTGATTTCCAGCTGTTTGAGAATAGTTACTAATATTAAAACAACAATTGTATTTTAAAATAAAGTTTTTGACATTATCATAATTTTTATTCTGTTCATTCTTGTTTTTATATGGTGTAAATTACTTTTGATTATATTAAATGCTAAGTCCATCTCAGTACACATTTTCGTGATTTTTTTTAATTTATTTTTTTTTATTTTTTTTATTTATTCTCTAGGAGCTGTTATTATGCAATGACTACAATAACTACCTTAATGTGTGTTCACTTCCTTGTAGTAGCAGTTCAAAATGTAATTCACTTAATCCACTAATGTTATGTGCAGAATATTTTACCAACATTTGAAATTTAGTAGACTTGTGCTTGGAACAAGTGCCACTAATGCTACTGAGTCTCACAACTTGCACACATTTTTTCAGAAATCCTGTCACCAAAAGTTTCGAAAACCCCGCCCCCAAGTCCAGCTGAGTTCAAGGAGCAAACAGGTGAGTTTCGCAATCTGAGACTTAATATGCATCCAATCAGTTGAAGTTTAAGTGGAAGAAGATATAAGAAATATTGTTGACTCTTGAAACTCCTCAAGTGAAGATTTGTCCTCACTGAACACCTACACTATATGCATTGTTTCTCACTTAATGCTGGTGGTTCATTCCACTTATGTTATAGGTTCATCTTAGTGCAAAACATCTTAATATTTCTTCGGGGAAGTGGTGAAACTCAGAACACAAAAATTTGTTATGAGTTGTTAATAATTTTTGGGTTTGGACTTCAAATCCTTGCTCCAACAAAATCCCAGAAAACATTTTGAATCTGTAAAATGCTTTATTGATACTTAATCAGCTGTATATGAGTTTAGGAAAGAAGCATTGTTTTTACCATGAACATATATTAAGAAAGTCCTTGTTGATGTGGAACACATCTAGAATAAAATAAAATGAAAATTGGTTTTGTTTTACATGAATAAACATGAGTAAGGAGACATATGAAATAAGAAGATGAAATAATAGTGTTTCAATTATATAGCTAGCTGTGTTCCTGGAGCTATACATTCAACTTAAACTCAGTACCATGGTTTCGAAACCTCTCTAGATCAGCTGATTAAAAAGACTATTTAATGATATTATAACTTGTTTTCCCATTTTTTAACACAATAAAAGGACAAAGAAAGGAGTGACTACATGAGCATTAAGGATAAGTATTCACTATGTGTCTTACAAAAAGAATGAAGACAGTATGGCAATTTTTATTGCTTGTAATTGGAAAGAGACAACTTCCAAACATGTTCCACTACAAACCCACTTCAGTTGTTGTATGATTGCAAAGATATATTAATTATTTAAATATCAGTGCTGAAAAAGAGCTGAAGTCACTAAAATGTTATAAAGTCCATGGAATCCCTATCAAGTCCCCTACTGAATTTGTAACTGCACCAGTTGATTTGAAGAGTAGGGGGAAACTCATCTTAAGAAGAGGTGTAACACAGATTCATGAAACTACCACTAAATAGCCACAATATGAAACCAGAACATGATGGAAGTTTAAACATAATGACCTGCCTTAATGAAATGGTCAGCCCTGTGACTTCCAGTATGGTTGTCTAATGTTTGTACATTCATTTCATACACAATATCTTAAAAGCTACTGTCAAGATAAAAAGTGATTTTTTGCTTTTCATATGCATGCAATTAAGTTTGTGTGTGCCCAATAAAAGTGGGATAGACTCACTACTGTACATTACCATTCTTGAGAATCAAAATGGAGTATTCTTGCTTACAATCAAACACAGTGGCTGCCTAGCCATGAAGACAGACAATGTTGTAACACTACCATCATTTCAGACATGCTGCTGTATCAACGCATAAAATAATTTATTCATTACAGTAGTGATGTTTCTGCACTAGATGACTATCCAAATAGAAAGTAAAGTTTCAGCACTCACATCAGGATGGCTGTTGTATAAAAATTATTAAAGCTCATTCTGTGCCTCCTTTGTGTTTTCAACGTTTCTATAAGCATCAAATAGTATATGAATATTAGCACTTTCAGTTGGTTAAATACCCCAGATCCCCAGCAGATGCTCTGTGTGATAACATTGATAACACGGTGCACCAACTGTAAGCTGGACTTATGTTTAGCTGAAAGTATCATTTTATCACAGAAAATAATTTGAAATGAAGTATCTATTCCTTTACATTACATGTGTAAGTGCAGTATCAATGATAAAACAGCCAAGAAATTTTGAAGATGAAAATTTTGATACACTGTGTTACCATTAGGTTATAGAAGTGTTATTATATTTACTAAAGGAATACCTACAGAAAAAGGACAGAAGTAAAACTAAAACTTTTTGTATGACTGTGGCTCCATACAAATGTATAATCATTATTCATAAACTTGTTACGCATATTTGTACCAACTGTTTTTACTACTTCATGGAGAAGAAAATCTTGACTAAACTATCATTGTCTGCAGTGTTCGTAAAATGGAAATAATCCTATGTAAAAAACATACAGAGTTGAATAAAAACAAAAACAAAAATAATTTCACATGTTGTGTAAAGTAGTGTTGTACAAAGTAACCAAGAAGACACAATACAGCTACTCATCACTTCTTTTAAATTCAGCTATTGACGCTATCTCTAAGTGAACCAGTTTATTATTACAAGCAGACTCAGAAGACATTAGCAATGTTTTTCAAGTATGGTCTTTCATTATATGATACTGGAAACTTAAATTTTCACTTGCTTAAAGGTCTGTAATGAGGACACTGCTACATCAGTTGCTAACAGTTATATGTGAATGATTTAATTAATTATTGCCCTTTCCATATGAAATTATTAACAGTTCATGTAACACACTTCAAGATAATAACTTAATATTGTATGAACAAAACTGGCACGATAATGACTTTTATATACAAGCTGAAGAGCACAGTATAAGTCAGTTTTATTGGAATTTAATTATTCAAATCTGAGAGGACAGAGGATAAATTAATTTAAAAAAATCGGTCTCATTGTTATACAACATGGGTTGAAGTGCATGTATCATAAGATGCAATGGCATTGTGACTAAAATGTACAGTGGTAGTGCATTCTCTTCTGTCATCGACTGATTTTAAGAAAAAGTGATTATTAAGAACTTCTCAGAAAATAGGGCTCCAAATTTCAAGGTGATGAACAAGCATTGAGGTTGCCGAAGGAGTTCTCCAGTCGTGTGACTGCCATCGTATTACATACCTTTTGAAACAATTGAGATAGCACAAATGTCTTCAAAAGAAGATGCCTAATATTATGGATTATGAGTGATATGGGAAGATGTATAGATCATCTCATAAAGTTTTCAATTAATATGCCCAACAACGATGGTATACACAAGTTTCCTCATCGTGCAGCAACATTTCCATAGTGATCATTGTTTATAAGGTCTGGTATCCTCTTCTTCCAACAAAATGCTAAACTCATCTTCAAGAGATGAGTTTGTGGCAGTGGTATGTTAATACGAAGAAAGTGGAACAGTTAGAGGTTTAGTACACCCTGTGGTCATTGCTTTGGGAAACTGGCCGTTAAGGAGACACGTCTTTGATGATCAGTGTTCTAGGACAGCAGGATACAACATAAATTGTAACTCCACAGCGTGTATTCATTTTAATTCCATATTCATTTCCTTCTTAGTGAAAGGCTGTGGGTTAAACTACTTCTCAAACTGAAATATCATACCATAGACTATAATAGTAAAACATAATTCTCAAAAGCAAATACTGGCATCGCTGGATAACTTTAGAAAACCACATCACAGCCTTTCAGAACTAAGTTAGGAAATGTTAGGAAAAATAAAATATGTATGCACATGTGTATGTAAGAAGCTGAAATTTCCAAGAGAATGGGAAAGTATAAAATATTGAATATTCAGACAACATGGCTATTAGTTTTATGAAATAACTTTCAAAACATAAAATGTTTGAAAGTGTAGTTGTGGAAATGTATGCAAGACACAGGAACATTTTGTATGGGCCACATCATAAAACATCATTAAAGATGCAAACCACAAGAAATGATGTGACACTTTTGCAAATATTATAACCTGGAAGTTTTAGGAATCAGAAGGCAATTAATTCTTTCTGCAGTAATTTGTGAAGTAAATGCTACACAATAAATAATTCTGAGAAAGTACATTCTTGAAATGTGAAAAGGATAATGTGTAGCATGTGAAACAGATTTCACAAATTCAGTTTGAGATGGCTTACTATCAATGACAGAAAAATGTTTAAAACCAATAGAGAAACTGATTATTATTTGCAGTACTTTGGACCGATATCAGGTAGAATTAGGAATTATGAAGACACTAAGCAAAGCTAGAAAGCAAGGTTTAGGAATTACAAAGACACTAACGAAAGAAGTCTAATATTAACATGCAGTTACAGAAAGGCTGTGTGAGAGCAATCAATATGTTTGCACTCTATACATATCTTTGAAGAAAGGAATAAATGTCTGTAATCTTGAGAGAAAGGTAATCTAGTACAGAGACAAATAAGAAGTAACGGGATTTATATACAGCAGGTAAATATAATGAAAGTGTAAAATAATGATGTGAAGTACTTATTCAGAAGCTATTACAAATTCAGACATCTAATTTACAGATTGTCTGTTGGAAAAGCATTGAGAAATGATTTCGGATAAGGACAAATTGTAAAGAAACTTTACATTACTAAATTTTTTTACAGTGCCACTCTGCTGTAATTAATTTGTGTACAGCTGATCAGTTCAGAATTAAAGATTGTTTAACAAAGAATTTGAGTCAGATATAAACAAAGAAAGTTATAATTGGCAAAGGTGCTGTGAAAGACATGAAGAAGATGACTACCAACCAAAACTATGAATATATAAGGGGCGATTACATTACATTGTTTTCTATGTGTAGTTAATGGAACAGATTCAACAATTTCTGTAATACACAGAGTGAAGTCGACAAGATAAGTGAATATTGAAGATACAAACACAAGATCAACATGGAGGAAAGCAGTCTGCATAAGCACAAGGTCAACACAGAGGAAAACTGACTTCAGAGCGCAACATTATACAAAAATAAATAATGAGAAGAAGAGGCTGGAAGATCTGGAACATGATGCTCCATAATGATATTAAATATTAACTGAAGAAACTAACTGAAGACATTTTAGATCAAGCTCAAAAGAGTCTTTCTTAAGGAGTATGATCAAGAGGAATAGTACAGCGGGCATTGAGGATCACAGAATCCTTGGAACTTTTCAACAGACACATCATGGGACTTAAAATTATAATATGAAACAAAGACTGAAATATGTGTTATAGGTGTAGAAGATATTAGTAAAAAATGAAGCACTTATCAAATATGTTTGAAAATATTACGTAAGTATTTCCTTTTTGTAATTTTCTACGTATTCTATAAAGCACCAGCGGAGAATTCAGTTATTATTTTCAAAGATTTTGATTGTTGTAAGCATTCATAGATGTAGAAGGTGATATATATAATAAAAAATATGTAAGCTACCATGTAGCTTAGCTGCTACACGGAGGTAATATTTACACAGAGCCTAATTGATACTTTGATATGGAGCAAGTGTTCTGATTTCAGTAAGTGCATTCCAGTAGGACACTAAAAGCAAAGAAGAATAAAGATGACAAAAGAAAGAAGTCACAGAAAATATGATGTACTGCTTCAGTTTAGTTGAGTGTCCAACGACAGCACATAATTCAAAACATATTAAGCAGTATAAGCTCTTTCAATCTTCAGAGTATTAATAAAAAATGATTTGAAGAAAATATGTATTTTGTCTTAAGTTAATTATGTGCTTCCAAAATCTTTTGCAAACTAACATCAAAAAATTTATACATGATTGTTCCTTATTAATGTGATAGTTACAAAAATTTATTTAATTTATTCCTGTGTACATCTACAAAATGATGTAGCCTTACAGTTAAAAATTGATCCTTGAGAACTGTTTGCTAACAGATGTGTGGATAAATTGGAATGTCAGTGGCATTTATACAGTTTAAAAAGGAAAAGCTCTTCAGGAATCATTAACAGATGCCAAAGTTAGCAGATTCCCATGAACAAGAACTCCATAGAGAACAAAATACTATAGTTAATGCAAAAGACACCTATTCAAAACATATATCAAAAGATATATGTTTTTTTTCCTAATTTGAGAATACACCAAAGATATGATGACATGGGATTATCAGTCATGTTGTAATTTTAGTAGCTGCAACCCCATTGAAGTTCATAAGCAGCTCTTTCATTCACTCAACACTCACTCACTTAAAGGGCATTTGTCTTTAGGGTAAGGCTGTAAGGTATTTTACTAAAAGTGGTAGATTTTGAACAAGAAGAAATCGCAAACTGAGAAGATGGTTTTGTATTATATTATGTGCATCAATAAATAAGAAAAAGTGACATGGATGAAGGTATTAGTGCTTCTGCCAATAAATCCAGTTATAGTTTTCCCCTAAACCAACTGCTGAAGAGTGCATAAAACATAATCTTCTGACTTTTCATAACTTTCATATTGGTTCCAACATTAAAATTTTATAACTAATGTGTGTGTGTGTTTCCAGGAACAGCGATATGGCAGGAAGGTCCACTGTTAACAGCTGAACATCAGCCTCCTGCACAAGGTAGGATGATGCACAAGTAGTTCCTGCTTTTTAGTTTTTTGTAGTTTTCAGTATTTTTCCTAAATTTCCATAGCCATTTAGACTGTTTATATTTTGGTAATATTGTAGTGTGGAGGAGAGTCTCTAAAACATGTCTCTTCAGGAGCCAGCATCATTATAACATATATAAATAGTACCACAGCATGTTGCCATTCAGAGAAAAATGTGTGAAATTTGTGGAATGCTAGAGGAGATGAAGTGTGTGAATTGAGTGAGTTTGCACAACACTGAAACACTAAATTCACAGTGTAGATGTTTTATGCTGTACTTTCTGCACAACATTTTGTTTCATTGAAATTTCAAAACAAATAAAATCATCTATAACCTGATGAGTACCCACTATGAAGTTATCATCTACCTACTTTTAAAGTAACAATCACATGTGTCACTATGAACCTTGATGGAGCTGACAGCAATTGGCTTTCAGGTAGTGGGTTTCATCACTGTTTTCTGTTTTTTTTTCTTCTTCTTTTTTTTCATACAAATATTTTGTATCAGCTGTTCAAAAAGTTTATCAATTACTCAGTTATTACAGAAAATCCATTATTTAAAAGTAAATAAGTATTAATAAATATATTGTCTATCATTTCATGACAATATAAACAAACAGAGGAAATAAACTCATTGATTCATAAACCTACAATATATATTAGAGTGACTAGTGGCCAAAAATTTATCAGAATGATACACAATGGAGTTCAACACTTATGGCACTGTCTTGTATATAAACATCGAAAATGTAAGCCTTACAGAGTTTCTAGAGAATAAAGACAGATCTCAATTATCTGTGAATACATGGAGCATGAACAGTCATATCTTGTTTGACGTCATTGTTAATATCTTTATTATACATAGTGAAAGACATTGTATGTTTCAGTCTTCTACTTTTCCATATTTTATCCAGTATAGAGGACTCAAATGCTAACTGTTCATCTTACATTGCACACTTTAGTCTTTAACCACTGTCATTGCTTTTGGAAGCACGTATCCTTCCTCTATATGTCTCTGAAGATACATTTGCAGTTAACTATCAATGTCTATCACAATTATTATTTTTTGTTTAATTGCCTCTCTGTGCCTATCTCTGATTAATGGCTGGGCTTCACTACTGAATGGCTTTGTAAAATACAGGGTGGTTATAATCAAACTTTTGCTACTTGAGCCAGTATAGGTGAAAAACTATTTATCATATGGGTACCCAACTTTATAGGAATAATGTTCAGACTGTGCACTGCTGGATTTGCATTGCTAGTAGGGGTAATGCCATCACTTTCCGTTAGATGCCAGTACTGCTACTGTGATGTATGATTGAAATACAAGCATCATGTGCAATACAGCTGCAGATAGTCAACTTGAGTCTGGAAAAGTTGAGCAGGACTTCATTCGCAAAGCTGTTTTATCAACAACAGCAACAATGCTGCTGCAAGAATCAACACGTTAAAGGGATATGGAGAGGTCCTCTTCCTGTACCAGAGTTCAAGAACATGATTCGGAAGTTCGAATTAATTGATGGTTTGTATCTGATTGAGAGAGGCCACCAGTGAATTGCACCATAAACTGTTCCAAGAAGTTACTCTTGGCATAGCTGAAAATACTGGACACAATGTGTGATCTCTGAGCAGTACTAGTGTTGTGTCATGACATTCCATGGTCCACCATTCAAAAAATGCTACAAACAATTGTGACATGATATCTCTGGTGTGCTTCTAACTGTCATGGATGCAGATAGTCATCACATTGAGCAATGTTTGTAAGCTGGAAGGTAAACATGAATGCAATTAACAAATATTACATCTAATGTGGAAATTAAAATGTGTTTCTTTCAAAGGTTTATACATTGTTTCTCTTCCACATATTCTTACAAATGTTTCCACTGATCTGCATTGTGCTATGATCACTTGTTTTTCATGGGGACCCTCTAAATAGCAAAAGTTTAATTAAAACAACCATGTATATAAAAATGGTTCATATTGCTGCATCATCTTTGTTGCATTTTCTTCTTCTGGGTCACATCACATTTGTGCTACAGTAACAGTATATATTAGTGCAGTTACAAGGCTTAAACTGTAATTGTTGTGGGGCACACTTTTCTTCAGATACTGTTCACTTGGGTTATTTAACATATGATATTCAAAAATATAGTAAAATTTGTGGAAAATGATAGTATGGAGTGCATTGTAGAACATAGTTAAAATGCAACTCTCAACATTAAAATATGATCAGACAAATTAATGCTGAAAGACATGACAAATATTACTTTTTTTGGCATCTTTACCCTCAAGAATGAGACTGATCATGACTTATTATAATACACTAATTTTTTATGTGTCAGCTCATTTTCCAACAAGCGAAACTGTATCTACTTCATGATCCAACAGCATTCATTGCATTTAAACCTAATTTGCTTAAAATTATGACCAAATAATTATCTAAACTGTGATGAGTCTGTAGAAAATTATATGAGGTAAAGTAACACAGGCACAATTAATCACCATCTGAACCGATAAAAATTAAATTCTCAGTTTTAAAGACAAACTTATTTTTAAAATAACATGATGCACAATAGTTACTAAGCATATGAGAGACTGGCTACAATTAAAGTGAAACAAATAAAATATATTTATACCGAAGACAATCCTGAACTATGACCCCAAAGAGAGTAGAGACATACATTGACCAAGGAAACAATGGACATGAAAGTTGTGGAGACGGAACAAGCAGATGCTTAATCACTATATGTAAGAAGATGACAAAGACAGCAGTTGCATCAAATGTGATGAATATTGAACGTAAGGTGAAATACAACAAATTTCTCAACTGAAATAACAAGTCAATAATTTATGTGTTATTAAGGTACCCTCAGCTGAAATATGCAGAATTATTGTGGCCATTTGTGACAGTGTATAGTAAATAGTTTGAGCCTTTGTAAATTAGCAGTAATTTCATGGTGGAGGAGGGTGCAAATGTGCACTGTCATTTATTGGTGATATTTCAAATGTTAACTTGTCCTCATACTGCAGTGGACACTGAATGCTTATTTTCATTTGTAGTTGATGCTTTGCACCTGAGTCATGAAGCATAATGTCTAGATCCTGTTGTAATCAGTAATTCAAACAGAGACCAATTATGATAGGAGCTCCTTCGATCACGTATACCATTGTTTATGACACTAGCTTTAATTTTAAACTAGGTCCTCTCACACATAGTACAATGATGTTCTATATTATTCCTGTTTATTTACCGTCAGTTGGGTGATTTAATGTGTGTATGTAGATGCCAAACAATTTTTGGTTTGGAGGCTATGCCAACATCTTCCAGAAACAAGGAAGTGTGCAAGCTGTGAATGTGAATATTCCAGTAACAAAGTATGGTAATTCTCTCGCTTGGTTTCACGGTCTTTGATTAGGAATTTTGTGAATCAGGGGATCTGGAATGCATTTTGAGATTGTTTGTTCCAGTGTGTGCAACTGTTAGTCAAACTTACAGAAGGGAAAAATACTTATTCTGTTATTTTTTGCCAATTTCAGTGTTATCATTTGCTAGTGTTGGTGTTATTTTTTGACAATTTTGTCATTATTTTTTGGGAGCTGATTTTTCAAGTATCGTGTTCCTTTCTCTGTCTTGTTTCATCGTTATACAGTGTAACATTAAAAATTATAATATGCCTATCAGTTATATTATAGTTCATTGACATCACTCACTACATTTATTTATATTATATTCATTGACATTATATGCCACAATTATTTTACATCAAAGAAAAAGAAAAAAATATGTTGAACCCAACAAATCTAATCAAGTAACTATGCAACAGAGTTTTTCAAAATATCAAATTTCTCTTCCAAGACATCACATCACTAATTGCCAACATTTTACATATTTGAACAAGACAGATAATTTGCTTTCTGCACAACTGGAGGCATTTGATAATTCCACATTTCATGCAAAGTTGCTTTTCCACTAAATTTTGAAGGGATTTGTATTCTGTTAGAATATATACACTACTGAGACCTGCTATTCCACAGTATACATGACACTCCGTTTGCCATGTCAGCATTAATAGAGGTCATCATTATCACCTTACATTTGAAAGAAGAACCTAAGCCTGCAGTCCATCATATTTAAATTTTTCTTTCACTTTTCCTTGAAGAGGTTGTCTCTCACATTTTTTTTTTAAACTTAGTGGTTTTATCACCAAAGATTCCTTTTCCCACAATAGTGAAGCCATCTTCAAACACTGATCTGTAGCTTAGCTGAGGTCTACGTTAGACTGAAAGGTGATGATTAGTTTGTGATTCACTAAAAAAAAAAAAAAAAAAAAAAAAAAAAAGGTGCAAATGGCTCTGAGCACTATGGGACTTAACTTCTGATGTCATCAGTCCCCTAGAACTTAGAACTACTTAAACCTAACTAACCTAAGGACATCACACACATCAATGCCCGAGGCAGGATTTGAACCTGCGACCATAGCGGTCGCGTGATTCCAGACTGTAGCACCTAGAACCACTCACCCACCCTGGCCGGCCACTAAACAGCAGTCATGCTACTTATTTAGCACTATTTAACAATTTTAGTGCCATGATTGTAATATAAAATTGGGAAGAATGTCACACCTGTAATTTTACGGGCCTTTTATGGACATGGTACTCAAAGAGTTTAATTCTTCAGTCAGTCATAAATGATGATAGTGATTTTTGTGTGACTTCAAGTATCGTTTGCTGTGCTCAGTTGACAGAAGCAAACCGAGCAGATTCCATGTTGACTTACACATCTGTAAACTTAAGTGCCATTTTTCATGTTTTATTTTGTAATTATACTTGCATATGTTATATGAAAATATACAGTTCAGTTCATGCACAGCATTAAATATCCCATCAAACTGAGCCTTTTTTAATATGAATTGTTTTTCGAAAGTGCCAGGAAACATTACATTAGTGAAATAAATTCAATAAATCATTGTTGCAAAATGCCAATGTGAATTATTTCCAGAAGAATCAAAAGACTGGTAGAAGCCATGTTTATAGATAAATGTGGGAATATGTGAAGCAGTAGTGATCCTACAACTTATCTTAGAAAATAGTTTTAAAAAATGCAAACCTACAGCTAAAGCATTTGTAGATTCACAGAAAGCTTTTGCCAATATTGACTGGAATACCTCTCTGAAATTCTAAATGTTGGAGGAATAAAATATAGGGACCAAAAAGTTGTACAGGTACCAGACTGCGATCATAGAGTCATCGGGCATGAAAGAGAAGAAGTAACATTGAATGGAGTGGCCCAAGGTTGTAGTGTGTTCTCCATGTTATTCAGTCTGTACAATGAGCAGCAAACAAAGGAAACCAGTAAGAAATTTGGAAAGGGAATTAATGTACAGGCAGAAGAAATAGAAGCTTTAAGATCTGCAATTGACATGATAATTCTGTCAGAGATGACCAAGGACTTAGAAGATCTGTTGAATGGAATGGATGGTGTCTTGAGAAACAAAATAATATGAGATAAAAATCAGCAAAAAATAAAAGGGTAGTGGGGGGGGGATAGCCAAATCAAATCACGTAATGCTGAGGGAATTATG
Organism: Schistocerca serialis cubense; assembly: GCF_023864345.2. Classification (NCBI taxonomy): domain Eukaryota; kingdom Metazoa; phylum Arthropoda; class Insecta; order Orthoptera; family Acrididae; genus Schistocerca; species Schistocerca serialis. Next base: position 841,659,162 of record NC_064640.1, on the reverse strand, counting down.
TTGGGCAAGGTTTACTATTTGGGCAACAATAACTGAAGGTGGCAGAAGTAGAGAGGATATAAAGTGCAGACTTGCAATGGCAAGAAAAGCTTATCTGAAAATGAGAAAATTGTTAACATAGAATATAAATTTAAATGTTAGGAAGCCTTTCCTGAACATATTTGTCTGGAGTGTAGTTTTATATGGAAATGAGTCAGGTGATATAAAAACAGTGCAGACAAGAAGAGAATGGAAACTCTTGAAATGTGATGTGACAGAAGAATGCTGAAGATAGGATGAGTACATTGAATAACTAATGAAGAGTTTAATCTAACCCCTCCTTCCTAATTCCATCTTTTGTCCACATGAAAGTCTTTTATGAAGATTTGAGAAGAGTGAAGATTATAATAAATTTTCTAGTTTACATAGCTTTTCATGTAGAGTTGGCTCCAATTCTTGTCTAGGGGTCTGATTCTTGAAGCTGAAAATGTCACATTTTAGGTCCTCATGGTTAGATTGATCTAAATTAATTTGAAAGTTGGTGTTGAAGAATTTTTGTTTTTACGTAAGTATATTTGCTCACATTTTAGTATATCATACAGTAATTTCATTTTTCACTTTAAGAAAGCCGAAATTACATTGTTCTCATAAAACACAAAAATATGTCCAATCACATCAGAGGCATGCTTACGACTCTCACGCTCTGTGGAAGTAACTATATTCCAAAGGGTCTACAATTTTTCTTAACAAATGAATTTCTACTAGTTTCTGTTACATTATTAATTTCGGTTTCTATTTCTACATCTACATCTACATTGATACTCCGCAAGCCACCCAACGGTGTGTGGCGGAGGGCACTTTACGTGCCACTGTCATTACCTCCCTTTCCTGTTCCAGTCGCGTATGGTTCGCGGGAAGAACGACTGTCTGAAAGCCTCCGTGCGCGCTCTAATCTCTCTAATTTTACATTCGTGATCTCCTCGGGAGGTATAAGTAGGGGGAAGCAATATATTCGATACCTCATCCAGAAACGCACCCTCTCGAAACCTGGCGAGCAAGCTACACCGCGATGCAGAGCGCCTCTCTTGCAGAGTCTGCCACTTGAGTTTATTAAACATCTCCGTAACGCTATCACGGTTACCAAATAACCCGGTGACGAAACGCGCCGCTCTTCTTTGGATCTTCTCTATCTCCTCCGTCAACCCGACCTGGTACGGATCCCACACTGATGAGCAATACTCAAGTATAGGTCGAACGAGTGTTTTGTAAGCCACCTCCTTTGTTGATGGACTACATTTTCTAAGCACTCTCACAATGAATCTCAACCTGGTACCCGCCTTACCAACAATTAATTTTATATGATCATTCCACTTCAAATCGTTCCGTACGCATACTCCCAGATATTTTACAGAAGTAACTGCTACCAGTGTTTGTTCCGCGATCATATAATCATACAATAAAGGATCCTTCTTTCTATGTATTCGCAATACATTACATTTGTCTATGTTAAGGGTCAGTTGCCACTCCCTGCACCAAGTGCCTATCCGCTGCAGATCTTCCTGTATTTCGCTACAATTTTCTAATGCAGCAACTTCTCTGTATACTACAGCATCATCCGCGAAAAGCCGCATGGAACTTCCGACACTATCTACTAAGTCATTTATATATATTGTGAAAAGCAATGGTCCCATAACACTCCCCTGTGGCACGCCAGAGGTTACTTTAACGTCTGTAGACGTCTCTCCATTGATAACAACATGCTGTGTTCTGTTTGCTAAAAACTCTTCAATCCAGCCACACAGCTGGTCTGATATTCCGTAGGCTCTTACTTTGTTTATCAGGCGACAGTGCGGAACTGTATCGAACGCCTTCCGGAAGTTAAGAAAAATAGCATCTACCTGGGAGCCTGTATCTAATATTTTCTGGGTCTCATGAACAAATAAGGCGAGTTGGGTCTCACACGATCGCTGTTTCCGGAATCCATGTTGATTCCTACATAGTAGATTCTGGGTTTCCAGAAATGACATGATACGCGAGCAAAAAACATGTTCTAAAATTCTACAAGAGATCGACGTAAGAGATATAGGTCTATAGTTTTGCGCATCTGCTCGACGACCCTTCTTGAAGACTGGGACTATCTGTGCTCTTTTCCAATCATTTGGAACCCTCCGTTCCTCTAGAGACTTGCGGTACACGGCTGTTAGAAGGGGGGCAAGTTCTTTCGCGTACTCTGTGTAGAATCGAATTGGTATCCCGTCAGGTCCAGTGGACTTTCCTCTATTCATGTTTGTAATTCCAAATGTTTCTAAAAAAATAATTTTAACTGTACATTCAGAACTAGTACTTATTGATTATAACATCAGGACTAAAACATTTTATAAAGTAAATCATTTTCATCAAAGTTAGCTTGAAATATAACATAATGTGTATAAAATTATATGAAAGTTTTCAGAAAAGAAACTGAAATAATACTGACATGTTCAAAATTCGAAAAATAATACTGGTATCGACAACTACTGTTGACGAAAAGTAATGCTAGAGGAGGATGTCCCATTATAAGAGGAAGTGAATAGAATTGGGGAAAAAAGAAATTTACGATACAGCTTAACTAAAACAGGAAACACATTTGAGGCTTCACGGAATGCTTAATTTCATAATGGAGGGAAGCGTGAAGGAAAAAACCATAGTGGGAGACCAAGGCTTCAGTACAATAAGCAGTTTCAAATGGATATAGCATGCAGAACTATAGTTCAGTTTCAATTTATTTGTGGCCCTCTGACATTTCACCTTAAAAACGGTATTCACAGATATCTTATGAATGCTTGTTAGTGGTGTCATGCTAAACTATAACAAAGGTTCCAAAATGAAGAAGTTTTACTACTGTGCAGTTATTCTGCAAGCATTCTAATAACTCATGACAAGTATTACTAGGTAACCAAGAGTATTCACCAATAAATTTGATGAATAAGGACTTGCAGACTACTCGTACGAGATAAGTAGTTGCAACTGAACATGTCCATCAAAAACCTTACAAGTAAAGTTGGAGAGGAGAATTAAAATTAGTCATAGAATTTAACCTAGTCTGGACATTATAATGTGTAACATGGGAAAGGCAAAGGTTTAGTCCTTCAATAGTGTTCTGGCACAGAGTTTTAATCTGTAAATGCATTCATTTCAATATAAAGTCAGCTGTAAAATAAAAAATAAACTATGTACACTGTACAGCATTCTCATGAAATGTCACTTTGGAGAACTTCACAATCTAAAGCTTGCAAGCCACTATAATGTTCAGGACAGAAGACAGTTGCTTTAGTATCACTGCTATCAGCTGCTCGTTCCACTCACAGATATAGTATTGTGAGAATTATGCCATACACATATCATAATAATGTAATATGATCTTCTTCATCACAGAACCATCAATATGCAAGCAAATAAAGAAGTGTCCTCTTCATCAAATAATTAGCATATTTGTTACAACTCCTTCCTTTTCACATTGTTCAGATTTCCCATAGTACTCACCAAAGATAAAGCACACATACTAAAATTCTCAATATTAATTTTGTATCTTCCATTACTCTGAACTAATAGCAAGTGATGGTGCACCTAATCACTGTAATGTGGCACACGTTGACTTTGCCTTTGTAGCTGAAGGATCAGCATATCAGACCACTATTGTAGGACTCAGGTTCAATGCCACATACCGCCAGGAATTTTTCTTTGAGAGATCTGGAATGGGGCACATTCTGACTTGTGAGGCCAAATTATGCTGACCCTATCCACTCCATACCATATCTAAATGAAGCCATATGGCAGAGGATGACATGCCAGAAGATCAGCATACATGTTCTCTGGTCTGATCACTTACAAATACAGGTTGTGCAACAATTTACTAAGCCAAATCCTTCACAGAAATATTGGAAATTCACAACATTCAAATGATAGACTGAGCTGTTTGACTCATTTTCTCCAAAGCTGATACATCCTGATTATTCAATTTCATATCTCTATACATAATGCCTAGATCAAGTTGTAACTGTTTAATTACATAATTTACTGGGGCAGATATCCCAAAAATATATTTAGAAGGCTCAGTTTTGAATACACACATATTTTGTTTCATATCACACCACAGACATAAAATGTGAAGTGTTATAATGGATCCATACCTTCAATAGTATTTCGTCTTCGTCATCAGTTTCTTATTAACATCATGTATAACACAGACAGTCAATACAGATTGCAACAGTTATTTATTTATTAATTCTGATAATATGTCATCAAGGAGATTCTGGTATGAAGATGCTCACTTAGACTGAATCCAGGTACCAGAATTAATAATTAAATTGTTGTGATCTACATCTACATCTACATCCGTACTCCGCAAGCCACCTGACGGTGTGTGGCGGAGGTTACCCTGAGTACCTCTATCGGTTCTCCCTTCTATTCCAGTCTCGTATTGTTCGTGGAAAGAAGGATTGATGGTATGTTTCTGTGTGGGCTCTAATTTCTCTGATTTTATGCTCATGGTCTCTTCGCGAGATATACGTAGGAGGGAGCAATATACTGCTTGACTCTTCAGTGAAGGTATGTTCTCAAAACTTTAACAAAAGCCCGTACAGAGCTACTGAGTGTCTCTCCTGCAGAGTCTTCCACTGGAGTTTATCTATCATCTCTGTAACGCTTTCGCGATTACTAAATCATCCTGTAACGAAGCGCGCTGCTCTCCGTTGGATCTTCTCTATCTCTTCTATCAACCGTATCTGGTACGGATCCCACACTGCTGAGCAATATTCAAGCAGTGGGCGAAAAAGCATACTGTACTCTACTTCCTTTGTTTTCGGATTGCATTTCCTTAGGATTCTTCCAATGAATCTCAGTCTGGCATCTGCTTTACCAAGGATCAACTTTATATGATCATTCCATTTTAAATCACTCCTAATGCGTACTCCTAGATAATTTATGGAATTAACTGCTTCCAGTTGCTGACCTGCTATATTGTAGCTAAATGATAAGGGATCTTTCTTTCTATGTATTCGCAGCACATTACACTTGTCTACATTGAGATTCAGTTGCCATTCCCTGCACCATGCGTCAATTCGCTACAGATCCTCCTGCATTTCAGTACAATTTTCCATTGTTACAACCTCTCGATACACCACAGCATCATCTTCAAAAAGCCTCAGTGAACTTCTGATGTCATCCACCAGGTCATTTATGTATATTGTGAATACCAACGGTCCTATGACACTCCCCTGCGGCACACCTGAAATCACTCTTACTTCGGAAGACTTCTCTCCATTGAGAATGACATGCTGTGTTCTGTTATCTAGGAACTCCTCAATCCAATCACACAATTCGTCTGATAGTCCATATGCTCTCACTTTGTTACTTAAATGACTGTGGGGAACTGTATCGAATGCCTTGCGGAAGTCAAGAAACACGTCGTCTACCTCTGAACCCGTGTCTATGGCCCTCTGAGTCTCGTGGATGAATAGCACGAGCTGAGACACGTGGACGAATAGCACAAGCTGGGTTTCACATTACCGTCTTTTTTGAAACCCATGCTGATTCCTACAGAGTAGATTTCTAGTCTCCAGAAAAGTCATTATACTCAAACATAATATGTGTTCCAAAATTCTACAACTGATCGACATTAGAGATATAGGTCTATAGTTTTGCACATCTGTTCGACGTCCCTTCTTGAAAACGGGGATGACCTGTGCCCTTTTCCAATCCTTTGGAACGCTACGCTCTTCTAGAGACCTACGGTACACCGCTGCAAGAAGGGGGGCAAGTTCCTTCGCGTACTCTGTGTAAAATCGAACTGGTATCCCATCAGGTCCAGCGGCCTTTCCTCTTTTGAGCGATTTTAATTGTTTCTCTATCCCTCTGTCGTCTATTTCAATATCTACCATTTTGTCATCTGTGCGACAATCTAGAGAAGGAACTACAGTGTAGTCTTCCTCTGTGAAACAGCTTTGGAAAAAGACATTTAGTATTTTGGCCTTTAGTCTGTCATCCTCTGTTTTAGTACCATTTTGGTCACAGAGTGTCTGGACATTTTCTTTTGATACACCTACTGCTTTGACGTAAGACCAAAATTTCTTAGGATTTTCTGCCAAGTCAGTACATAGAACTTTACTTTCGAATTCATTGAACACCTCTCGCATAGCCCTCCTCACACTACATTTCGCTTTGCGTAATTTTTGTTTGTCTGCAAGGCTTTGGCTATGTTTATGTTTGCTGTGAAGTTCCCTTTGCTTCCGCAGCAGCTTTCTAACTCGGTTGTTGTACCAGGGTGGCTCTTTTCCACCTCTTACGATCTTGCTTGGCACATACTCATCTAACGCATATTGTACGATGGTTTTGAACTTTGTCCACTGATCCTCAACACTATCTGTACTTGAGACAAAACTTTTGTGTTGAGCCATCAGGTACTCTGAAATCTGCTTTTTGTCACTTTTGCTAAACAGAAAAATCTTCCTACCATTTTTAATATTTCTATTTACGGCTGAAATCATCGATGCTGTAACCACTTTATGATCGCTGATTCCCTGTTCTGCGTTAACTGTTTCAAATAGTTCGGGTCTGTTTGTCACCAGAAGGTCTAATATGTTATTGCCACGAGTCGGTTCTCTGTGATCTGCACTGACTGTTTCTGTTATACTGTTAAGCACAATCACATTTGTTCTGCTATGACATAAAAATTATCTCCTGTACTCCTATGCTATGTGATAAAAACATCTTACATTTTCTTCTGTGCCAGCTTTCATGAGTTAGTCATTATATGTTATTTTAGTTAATCAGAGTCACAGTGTTCAAAATTACATCCACATCTTTTCCCATTCTGTGGAATTGTCGCTTCATAGATTTCTACCATTAGACCCTGAATTCCTGACAAAATCAGGCACCAACAAGTTGAAGAAGAATATGAGCTCTGTATCATTTCTCCAGGCAACTATCTTTCTTAGCTGAAATTTGTCACACACTGCTTGTGTAGCAATGCTAACAGTAAAGTTCAGCCATCAGTTTCCTCATTAAGCTACAGTATTATAAATCTCAGGCAGCTTTCTTTCAGAAACTGTATGTGATATTGTTTCAACCATTCCTATTTTCCTTGGCAATAGAACATGTGATTAACTGTTTTCCTATAGAACTATTCTGAGGCACATTGGCTAACACATGCTTTTCTATGGATGATTAAAGGTTCAGCATAACATACTGTTTTTTCTCTACAAGAAAATGTATCTGTTAAAATACAGGGTGGTTGTAATTAAACTTTTGCTGCTTCAGACAGCCCACATCAAAAATAAGTGATCACAGCACAACAAAAGTTTGTGTAGACATTTGTAAAGATATGCAGAAGATCAATACTGAACAAACCACTGAAATACACAAATTTTAATTTCCAAATGAGAAAGTCACATTTGTTAATTGTGTACAACGTTTACATTCCAGGTTAAATAAATTGTTCAATGTGATGACTCTCTACATCCACAACAGCCTGTAACTGCACCAGAGATACCATTTCACAATTGTTTGCAGCACTTTTTGAATGCTGGACCATAGAATGTTCAGCTGTTGTTACACAGCTTGTGCACTGCTCAAAAATTGCACACTGCATCCAGCATTCTCAGCCATGCCAACTGTAACTTTTCAACAATTTGTGGCACATTTGGCCATAGGGCTCTCCCAGGATTAATTCTCAAATCACCAGTCAATTCAAACTTCCAAATCAGGTTTTTCAACCCCAGTGCAGAAAGATGACTTGTCCATATTAGTCCAGCAGTGCCATTGCTTTTGTTTTAATAAAATGGCTTTATGGGTAAAGTCACCTTGTTCGACCCACATTGACTGCAACTGTAATGCACGCTGATGCTTGTGTTTCAACCCTATGTTGCTGTACTAGCACCGGTGCCTAATGGCAAGTGATGACACTAACATTATTAACAACACAAATCCCGTAGTGCACAGCCTGAACATTATTCCTATAAAGTTGGGTATCCATACATTAAACAGTTTTTCATCAACAATGGCTCAAGTAGTGATAGTTTAATTATAACCAACCTGTATATCTGACTATAGTAGAGTCATTAAAAGATGGTATGTGACGGCTGACAGTGTTATTGCCATCTTCCAGCTACAAAGCACAAACAGCTCTGACAAAAACAGTAGACATCTATAGAGTTGTAACAACACTGAGGTGGTACCCGAACTAAACTATTGGTTGAACAAGACATGTGAAGTAGCCTTGCCATGTATTGTGCAACTGGCAGGGATCTTCCCTGATGACTCTACTATCGATATAATGTTCTAACCGATTATTTTAATCAATTGTTGTTATGTAATCATATGAAAAAAATGTTGATTATTGTTGAGAAATCATGCTTATGCATATAAAAAAGAGTTTGCAACTTTTAAAACCAAGGACTATTTCTTGAGAAATTAGAGAAAAAAAGGAAGGGCAAAGGGCAGGTCATTTTGAATATACTGTGAACTTCCATTACTTCACGACCGGGACTACTTTCTCATAGTAAAGGTTGCATTATGGCACATAGTGAAGTCTCATAATTCAAATCTCATGCCAATCCATGAGCCCATGGAGCTAGACAGTACTGCTCATGGCTTGCTAGATGGACTGTGTCATCTAGTGCCTTTCTATCAAAGCTGTTGAACACTGTTTGTTGTCATTGGTTATTTTTTTGCTGAAACATGTTCTCATACCATTCACTTGAATCTCAAAAACTTTGTCTACCAACACCTTTTGGCATACAGCTCCAACCAAAAGTGGTAATTATGATAAGTTCCTAATACACGGTCCAGTCATATCAACATGATCACCACTTATGCCCAATGTCAGCTTGTAATAACCACTCAAAGATGGGAGGGAACAGTACTAGTAGTGCAGTATATATAAAGCATGTCACTGGGAAGCAGAAAACAGTGCAGTCGTCATTGTAAGGAGGAAACGGAACAATTTATTTGATGTCCAAAAGGGCACAATCATTGGGTTTCAGGCCAAGGGTGGAAGCATTTCCAAAATGGCTGAGTTTTAAAATGTTCACATGCCACCGTGGTTATAGTATACTGTGCATGGCAAATTGGCACTACCCAAAACCGGCACTGAGGCACCGCGTGCCATAGATGACAGGGATGAGCAACAGCTGTGGAGATGTGTATGGGTGAACAGACGTGCAACTGTTGAGCAACTGACCACCCAGATGAACTGAGGGGCTCCCAACATTGTCACCTCAGCAACTTTTCAGCGTAAGTTGCTGCATATAGGCCTCTGCAGCAGGTGCCTTGTTCATTGACCCATCATGATTGCTGTTCATTGGTGACAAACGCTAGAATTAACATGCCAGTACAGCAACAGAATGTCCACTTAGTGGCAAAAGGTGACCTTTTCATATGAATCACATTTTGTGCTCCATCGGACAGGTGGCTATCAGAGTGTACGGTGTGAAACATCTGAAAGCAAACACCCTGCAACCAGGACGGATTGTTATGTTCGGGAAACATTTTTATGGCATTTCCTGTGTGGTCTCATCATTCTGAAATGCACAACATATCAAGATAACTATGCATCTATTGTTGGGCACCATGTCCACCCCTACGTGCAGTTTGTTTTTCCTTGGCACAATGGCATCTGCCAGCAAAACAATGCAGCATCTCACACAGCTCACAGTATACTTGCATGGTTCAAAGAGTGTCAGGATGAGTTTACCGTACTCCCCTGGCCACCAAATTCTCCAGATTTAAACCCAATCAAGAAACTGTGGGACCATCCGAATTTGGATGTTTGTGCCACGGATCCTCTGCTAAGAAACCTAGTGCAGCTGGCCATGGCGTTAGGGTCACCATGGCTCCACATCCCTGTCACTACCTTCCAGAACCTCATATGATTGCTTAAATGTCGTTGTGTGTGCTATAAGAAGTATAATACTTTATTTGTGGAATCAATCTCTTAATGAACAAAATAGAACATTGTGGAATAAAAGACAATGAACTAGAAGTTCTGAGATCATATTTAACTAACAGAAAACAAGTCCTGATCATAAATCCAGGAAAAAATCTGATATTCTAAATGTAAGGTATGGAATTCTACAGAGATCTGTGCGGTGACCTTTTCTGTTTGTGATATATGTAAATGACTTGCCTAGTCTTGTGCCATGTAAAACAGTGATGTATGCAGATGAAACCACTTTCAAACTGGTCTTGGCACAAATGAATGACCTCTTGATGAAAGAGTCAACTCAGTGGTTCAAGGATAATAGATTAAAGCTAAATCATAACAAAATGGAACATATACCTTTCTCCCTCAAGAATCTTGATACTGAACTGTACAATCTCAAGAAAAAGTCAGTGAAATTGTTAAGCATCCATGTAGGCAATAAGTTAGGCTGGAATACCCAGACAGAAAAGGTTCACAATAAATCATCTGAAGTGGTGTGTCTGATGAGAAAATTAAAAAGCTGTGTCAATTTAGACGTCCTCCTAATGGCCTATTATGCATTTTTTCATACACTATGTTTCATGCAACAACAATGTTGTCTTCAGATATATAAAAGGAATTGAATAAAGATGTAGAATGTTAATGACATCTGTTTCATTTAAAAAACTTTAAGAGTTTTCACATAAAAAAATTCAGAGACAGTAATTTTCAGGATGCCCTCATAGAATGGATCTAATGGCAACAAGGAGACCTGGCCTCTTTGACGATGTCCACATTGAAACTTATATCAGTCACCCTGAGACTGTTGCAGTCACCATGAGACTGTTGGTAGTAACAATGAATATGAAAGTAAAAGAGCAGTTAAAATAAGTAGAAAGATTTATGTGTTCAACAAACTAGATACAGTGGTAGTAATGCCATATCTCAATAACGAATTTGAAACATTTAGCTTAGGAGCATGTAGAGGAGCTGTGGCTGAAGTTTAGGAAAATAGTTGACCAAGCACTGACTACACAAGTAGCTACCACAAACGTTCATGATATCTATACAGAAGGAAATGCCTGAAGCTTTTAATGGCATCTTATTCAAAGACCTCTCACAAACCAAAGGAAATTATGGTAGTATGTAGAGGCTGTTAGTGACACCAAAGTCAGTATCTATACACTCGAGGATTACACAGAAACTGAAACTGGGGGTAGCAAAGAATAAGCAGAATTTCTGAATTCCATTTTCAAATGTTTCTTTAATAAAGGAGATACAGAAATACTGTATCAGTTTATTGGGATATTGGGGTAAGTGTCATTGAAAAATAGTTGAAGCTGCAAACTCAGTGTCCATTCACTCGCATAGGAGGCAGGAACTGAAATTGAGGGAAACAAAGTAAAAGCAGAAATGCTTAACTCTATTTCCAAATGTTCTGTTACAAAGGAAAATCAAGGAATAGTGCATCAATATAGTTTGCATACCACTGAAAAATGAGTGAAATAGTTATTTGTATCAATGATGTTGAGAAATACCTAAAATTGTTAAAACTGAACAAGGCTTCAGGACCCCATTCAATCCCCATCCAGTTCTATAAACAATTTGCAGCTGAGTTAGCCCCTCTTTAATCATAATTCCCCAAACAAAAAAACTGTGTCCAATAGTTAGAAGAAAGCACAGGCTACACCCTTCTACAAGAAGGGTAGCTGAAGTGATCTGCAAAACTACCACCCAATATCTTTGACATCCATCTGTTGTAAAATCTTAGAACATATTCTGAGCTCAAACGTAATGAGTTACCTGGAATAACTCTTCCATGCCAACAAGCAGTGATTCAAGAAAACTTTGGTCATGTAGAACCCAACTTGAACTTATCTCACGTGACACCCTGAAAACCATGGGTCAAGGTAGTCTTGTAGATGCAGTATTTCTTGACTTCTGAAAAGCATTTGACTCAGTACCACAGCTACACTTATAGCTGGCAGTATGATCACATGGGATATCAAGAAAAATTTGACTTGCTTGAGGATATCATGGCAGGGAGGAAGCAGTAGCACTTTTAGCCTTGTCCCGAGGAAATGTGTTGCGACGATTGCTGTTCATATTGTTTATTAATGACCTGATTGAAAATAATACAGTAACCTGAGAACTTTGCAAACGATTCAGTTATCTATAATGAAGTACTGTCAGATTAAAAGTTGGACAAATATTCGGACAGAAGGGTGGTAAGAATGAATTCTGTTTTAATGAACTGTCATCAAATTTCCAATGTAAGAGCAAAGTTTTTGGCTCTCAGGTGTTCAGCTCAGGTTGATTTTTCATCAAAATGGAGAAATTGGAGAAGCTCCTGAAATCTGTTCCTTGGCATAAAGTCCTTGAGAAAAATAGGCTCCCAAGAGTGCGACCAGAGATCATCCGCAGACGTACCTTTTATACAAATGACACCCCGGGCATACAAAATGGCTATCAGTTTCTTCAGTACCTCAAGGGATACAGTCCAGTCATTGTTTTAGTACTTTTTGAGCATTTGATTCTGCGTATTTCTACATCAGACATAACACTGCTTCATCAAAAATAAGACGGAAGGCACTGGTGACAGAATCACCTACTCATTGGCAAGTGCAAGCAGTGGAGCCTCCGCTCTCTTTCAGAACGTTCAAAGCTGACCACCTTCCAGATGATGAAAAATTAGCACTCTCCCACACAGTTCCATCCCTGTAAATGATCTCTCTAGAACTTCCAACTGTGCCTGCTGTGATGAAAGAGGTGATGACTGATGTAGATCGTCATATGAATCCTCTTCCACTAATAGCTCCTCGTTCACAGTGCCTTCATCATCACTTGTCTCTGGTGCATATAATCATCGCCTTTATCAGTGAAGGCAGTTTCTGTTTCAACTTCTAAATTCCCCAAGAGATGTAACACTTCTTATCAGTAAGTCCACCCTGACGATACATGTTTGAAAGCGTGTTTTGCGGACAAAGACTATTGCATGAGTGACACAATATAAACCGTGGTAAATTGGAATTTACATGTAGCAAGTTGGCAACTGTGCTGCAAGACTGCTGACTGTCACTGTTTCAGTGTTGGATAATTTACATATATTCAGAAGATAAATTACAATGGGGTAAAATTAACCTCTTCTGCCATTCTAGATAGGCCTATACAGAATGAAATGTTGAAGAAAATATAAATATTTTGTAAATCCTGACACATCATCGTAAAGAGGAGAAAATTAGAAAAAGTCATATGATTTTATTAACAAAGTAAATAAATTATATATGACAAGGAAGGAAAAAAATATGACAGGGGTCATTTTGATCACTTCCACTGTTCTATTGTAAACTGAAATAATTGATATGCAGAAAGTGTATGATGAGTTTTGTCTCGTTGGGTACACGCCTGCCATTCTTTTGGAGAGTACAGAAGATGCCTCAAACAAGTGGTTGTCAGTGTTTACTTATTGTAAAGGACAATACAAATTAATACACACGTCAAAAAAAGTTTTGCATCACCCCAATTCCCAGAACTCCTGAAGATAGATTTTGACTGTGAATATTATATCACAGACACAGTACCTTTGACTGTTCAGATTTGTCACTAAACCCACCCAAATATGTAAACAACCATGCATGAGCAGCGCCTATTAGATGGAGGGGGTCTGACAGCCAATCAGTTCCAGTCATTCCACCAGGAAGGAGATGCACGGCTCGTGTTGTCTGTAGCTCAACCATGCCTAGATGGTCAATACCGTGGTTCGTCGCATCCGCACTGCTACTTTGTGCCAGGAAGGCCTCTCAACGAAGGAAGTGTCCAGGCATTTCGGAGTGAACCAAAGTGATGTTGTTCAGACTTGGAGGAGATACAGAGAGACAGGAACTATCAATGACATGCCTCGCTCAGGCCACCCAAGGGCTATTACTGCAGTGGATGACCGCTACCTACAGACTATGGCTCGGAGGAACCCTGACAGCAATGCCACCAGGTTGAATAATGCTTATCTTGCACCCACAGGACGCTGTGTTACAACTCAAACTGTGTGCAATAGACTGCATGATGTGCAACTTCACTCCCGATGTCCACTGTGAGGTCCATCTTTGCTACCACGACACCATGCAGCACGGTACAGATGGGGACAACAACATGCTGAATGGTATCATGTTCTCTTCACCGATGAGGGTCACATATGCCTTCAACCAGAAAATCGTTGGAGACTTGTTTGGAGGCAACCTGGTCAGGCTGAACGCCTTAGACACACTGTCCAGCGAGTGCAGCAATCCCTGCTGTTTTGGGGTGGCAATACGTGGGGCCGACATACGCCGCTAGTGGTCATGGAAGGTGCTGTAACAGCTGTACAATAAGTGAATGCCATCCGCCGACAGATAGTGCAACCATACCGGTAGCATATTGGTGAGGCATTTGTCTTCACGGATGACAATTTGCGACCTCATCGTGCACATCTTGTGAATGAATTCCTTCAAGATAACGACATCGCTCGACTAGAATGGCCAGCATGTTCTCTAGACATGATCTCAATCGAAAATGTCTGGGATTGATTGAAAAGGGCTCTTTATGGACAACATGACCCACCAACAATTCTGAGGGATCCATGCTGAATCGCCGTTGAGGAAAGGGGAAAATCAGGACCAACAGTACCTTGATGTAATTGTGGATAGTATACCATGATGAATACAGGCATGCAAAACTTTTAGCCTACTCGAATTTCCAAGTTTTATTTTGTCTAAATTCAACCATTATGTTATCCGCACTTTTTATATCAGCTCACTGTTCAGTTGTTTGTTCAGAATGGTCAGCATAACAGTATTCACAACCTGAACTTTTAGCCTGTCTGTAGGGAAATTTGAGAGAACATGGTTAATTAATGTACTTGACGTTTCAGTTGGATTTTTTTACATGGAACTAGAGATTATATGTCCTCGTGCAAGATGTCATGAAAACTTCTAGTGTTGCCATTGTCTTTCAACGTATCTGTATTTAAATCACCTACTATTATTACGAAAATATATTTCTTCATTAATTCATGGCTCAGCTTCGATAGTTTTAAAAGGGACTGTCTGCTAATTTCTAGCGTACAGCTATCAGAATGTGCCTAGTAAACCAGTTTCACGCGTGTGCAGATGCTCATGTTTAAGTAAAAAGTGTTTGTTGAAACACGTAAGGAGTTGAAAGCCTTAACACAACGGCTGATCCTGGCTTAAGATTCACACTGTAAAAGCTGCTTCTGGCCGCCTTGCCTTTTGAGCCCATTTCATAGACTTTTTTGAGAAAAATTTCAGCTCCAACGTTAACAAGTGTTACTGGTATACAACTGAACTCGTGCTTTCAAGAGCCTTCGAATGCCGTTAAAAAAAAGTACTGGTACACTGTTCCGTTTAATATAGATCCTTGCTATAGTATCTCGATTGATGCATAAGTTAAAAACAATATTTCCGATCCACAGTGCTTTAGTTGGAATAAAACATTCATGAGAACTCACCTTTTTCAATTAAAAAAAGGATTATGGCTCCTCCCTCGCCATCGGAAAGAGATCACCTCGAACATACGAGTAACACTGATTTTCGACTCACTGTCGTACATTCCTAATTGTTGATTGCCATAAAATTTGTATAGCATGCTATCGGATGAATGTATCTGGGAATGGCGTTACCATTCGTTACCGCGCAACTGAAGTACTGCCGACACAACGAAATTTTATGCCCGTCTGCCGATCATCTTTTGCTGAAAACCTCGTTTCGATACCTTGAACCGTTTACAAAGGAAAGGGGTGCAAATTTTTTGTGGTTTACTATGTGTACAGGAACACATAGCGCTCAATGTGCAGTTACCGTACCCTCATTAATTACTTCGTGGTTTAGGTTATGTATCTTCTGAACAGTTTTAGAGTTCCTCAAATGTGTAATTGGGGAGGCTGGTCTGCCTTCCTATTTTCTAGTGAAGCTAAGAGATCGATGAAGTTAGAATATGGGACGAAGGGATATTCATCTCGAAACCTGCTGCGAACTGACTTTGATAAATTCACTTGCATTACAATCAGTTGAAACCCCCTTCCTCCTCGAAAACGTTCGTCATAACCAGGGAAATAGGACTAGTTTTATTTTATTTCTGCAACGATAAATATTGACAGAACTACATATGTTAGCTTAAGTTGTGCATTTGTGTCACTAAGTGCATACAACAGAGAAAAATAGGCACCGTAACGGTGACTTTCTCGACATTTATTGCAATTTTCTGGCGGTTAGAACGCGAGAAGCTCTTATAGATAAAACAAGCCACAAAACTTTTAACTGCACGCGATAGCATGTTATCCGTCGCCCTTTAGAGTGCATAGAATAAAACGAATTTAGAGACCAAGAAAAACTGCGGGCTTAGACAATGTTACTGTGAATAGCGGAATGCTTTTTAAAAACAAAATAAAAAAAGGTAATACTTTACTGTGTGCACACTGCCTCACAATGAAAATTCGAAACATAGGCAAATTACGTTTCTTATTTATTGAAGCGCTCGTGACAAGCATTAGCAAATTGGGGGACGTCCGTAGAAGACATTCTACAGGACTGAAGAAATGTAAGCGCGTGGAAGCACAAAGCGGAAACCCGTCAAGGCAGTATACAATGCTTTGTAAGGTTTCACTAACAAGATCATATATCAAGTGCACACTGGCGTACAAGCCGTGTCAGTTGGACAGTGCGAGTCTTAAGAGCTGTAACACTGCTAGGTAAGAATCCATTAAACTAGTTACTAGCGATTATCAATGAGATTTAGAAAAATGCTATAAAATTCCATTCAAGTGAGAAATGCGATTTCACTATTGCTTTCCAGTTTCAAACACTGCCTCGTACATTTGTGACATGAAGTAGCAATTATTCGTTTTGGAACCGCACTGTAGTTATTTTTAAAAGGAAAGAATCGTAACAATTTTATGTTGTTGCACTTGACTAAAATCTTTGAACTACATGACTTTTACTCCATGATAAATCACATATTAATTTATATAATATTGCTCATCCAAAAGAAAAGTGACACAACACAAAAACTTAAATTTTATTTATTTATTTTCTGCGGCATAAGGCCATGTCGTTTAACTCTGTATGTAGCTGTAAAAGCGCACATAAAAGCGTAAAACCTTTAAACACCATGACTTAAAAGAGACGTGTAAATTTGATCGTCCCACCCCCTCCAACTACATTATGTAACCCCATTTGGAATTATGACTTTTTCTTGTAGCGCAGTTTATCAAATTCCAGTTCTCCCTCAAAGTAGTAGCTACATACAACAATGTGAATTTCGCTCATTCAGAGTATTTGAAACTTTATAACAACATGTACAAAGACAAATTCACGAAGCAGGGAATTTAAATGTAAGAAAAATGACCATTTACCAAATCTCTGGTGTGTTTAATCACATTACAAATTTCAGCAAAAAATACTAGTACAACATATGCATGTACAGAAGTTATTGTCCTGCAAATGAGTCATGTTCTCTTAAGTGTACAACGGAATTGTTGGTAACAATTGGAAATAGAATGAAGCAAGTTATTTTACAGAATTTAGTGTTACAATATCTATGTAGTAGTACATGATACTATTAACTGCGTTATTACAAAATGAAAACCTTACTTAATACAACAAAAAATACAATTATTTTGTCAGTCATATTTGTATTAAAAATGAATTAATTATTCTGAATTATAAAGAACTTTCACATATTGGACCATTGTTTAAAACAAATTTGTATGAGTGCAACAGAATAGTCTTCTCTCTATGTTGTGAATGTTACAAGTTCACAGAAAAAAGCTGCATAAGTTTGCGGAATATGCTTGGAAACAATTAGGGACGAACAATATTGTTTGTTCTATTCACTCAAAGGAAATGGCCTCGAATATGCTTTATGCAAAAGAGAGCTCTCTCTTATTTCAACTTTAGAAAAAGCAGACTGTTCGTAACAGTGCTTCAAGCTGAATGAAGAAGCTTTTTATTTAATAAATATCAAATTTTGATTCTGGAAATCTCAAGAGCATTACCTTCATAATCTATTAGAAGCACAGCACAACCTATTTCGCCACTCAGTCGTTATAGATCCAAAAAATCAGAATGAACTAACTCATTCACAGCTAAAGGACTCCCCTTCTTCTTTGCGGTTCTAATTAGTGTCAGTCAGTTATCTTTACTTTTTTAATTTGTTTTTTCTGTGACTGAATGAGCGACATCGCCTTCTTTCTGTGTGTCCACAGATCAAAATTTTAGAGTTATTCTGTTTATTTTTTAGTGTTGTGAGAGCATGTATGAATAATGAAATAACGTATTTACTTTTATTGTGTCTGCGGCAGTTATCACAGTAAAAAGTTAACTGCAAATTTTTTTCATTAACAAGCGGCGGAAGTTTTTGCAGATTACATCCACAGGCAAGTACTGTCTGGCCAAGATAACTTGACGATGTCGCTGGTTGAAAGATACTTATTTGTCTCTCAGCGCTGCCGACGTCAAGCTGTGCCCAGACGCGAAGTATTACGAAAGGCATGTGTCCACTAGCAAGTAACTTCCCTAAGCACTTGCTGAGGTCTTTACATCGGAACAAAAACTTACTCAAGTTTACTTCTTCAGGTCACTGGGGCAAGTTTATTTCAGGCACTCGATGCAACCTCTTCTTACAGAAGTGCAGTTATTCTTAAAACCAGAACTGTCGCCAATGTTTTTGCATCACTATTAATGAATAAAAATCGTGGAATGACACAAAAAGTACAAAAAATGTTAGAGTACATACTGATGTTACCAAGAAATACTATTCAGTTAGCTAAAATCAGACAACTTAACTTCGATTAAAAACTTGAGGATATCGTATGCAAATTTCAAACATCTCTTTTCTATTGTATAACCAAATATTCGATAACAGGAAACAAAAAAGCGATTTCTGCAAGCAGTATTTACTACTTTTATCACAGATGTAATGCATTTATGTTTACAGTACCATTTAAAAAAATTTAAAGACATTTGTCGTGTCATTCCACTTTCCCTTCTGGTAAATCAATTTGATTGGAAACTCATTTCGCACTTGTTTGACAGATGGTGTCAATTATATGTGCTTCGGGGTTGCAAGGCACATTTGTTTCAGCCCATCTATCTTTGTCCCATTCTCCTTTCCGACACTGAAATTTTCACACCGTTGCTGAACACAAACAACTTCTGTAAGTTTGAGAAAAACTTCCACGAAATTACAAATACGTTAAGTACTTGCAGCAAGATGCAAGAAACTACAGCTACATCTACATCCATACTCCGCAAGCCACCTGACGGTGTGTGGCGGAGGGTACCTTGAGTACCTCTATCGGTTCTCCCTTCTATTTCAGTCTCGTATTGTTCGTGGAAAGAAGGGTTGTCGGTATGCCTCTGTGTGGGCTCTAATCTCTCTGATTTTATCCTCATGGTCTCTTCGCGAGATATACGTAGGAGGGAGCAATATACTGCTTGACTCTTCGGAGAAGGTATGTACTCGAAACTTCAACAAAAGCCCGTACCGACCTACTGAGCGTCTCTCCTGCAGAGTCCTTGACTGGAGTTTATCTATCATCTCCATAACGCTTTCACGATTACTAAATGATCCTGCAACGAAGCGCGCTGCTCTCCGTTGGATCTTCTCTATCTCTTCTATCAACCCTATCTGGTACAGATCCCACATTGCTGAGCAGTATTCAAGCAGTGGACGAACAAGCGTACTGTAACCAACTTCCTGTCCGCCCCGGTAGCTGAGTGGTCAGCGTGACAGACTGTCAATCCTAAGGGCCCGGGTTCGATTCCCGGATGGGTCGGAGATTTTCTCCGCTCAGGGACTGGGTGTTGTGTTGTCCTAATCATCATCATTTCATCCCCATCGACGTGCAGGTCGCCGAAGTGGCGTCAAATCGAAAGACCTGCACTAGGCGAACGGTCTACCTGACGGGAGACCCTAGCCACACGACATTTCCATTTACCAACTTCCTTTGTTTTCGGATTGCATTTCCTTAGGATTCTTCCAATGAATCTCAGTCTGGTATCTGCTTTTCGGACGATCAACTTTATATGATCATTCCATTTTAAATCACTCCTAATGCGTATTCCCAGATAATTAATGGAATTAACTGCTTCCAGTTGCTGACCTGCTATATTGTAGCTAAATAATAAGGGATCTTTCTTTCTATGTATTCGCAGCACATTACCCTTGTCTACATTGAGATTCAGTTGCCATTCCCTGCACCATGCGTCAATTCTCTGCAGATCCTCCTGCATTTCAGTACAATTTTCCATGTTACAACCTCTCGATATACCACAGCATCATCCGCAAAAAGCCTCAGTGAACTTCCGATGTCATACACTAGAACAAATTTTCACCCTGGAGTGGAGTGTGCGCTGATATGAAACTTCTTGAAAAATTAAAATTTTGTGCCAGGCCGGGACTCGGACATGGGAACCCGGTCTGGCACACTGTTTTCATTTGTCAGGAAGTTTCATGCAAGAAACTGTTTCGCGGATATCGACGGGAGGGGAGAGAGAGGTTGCAGATATTGTAGTTCCTAATACTCCACCAAATTCTGTGATTGTATGGATAATGCGCCATATCACAATAGGAAGTTCGACAGAATGACTAATAAATATGATTTCGGGATTACGGTGTTAGAGTGGCTCGAGAGAGGCAAATAAACTGGAACGACGCAATAAGGAAAGCTGAACTGTCATCTAAAATAAAGGTCCGCCCCCGGTAGCTGAGTGGAGCCGGCACGGTAGCTCAGCGTGTTCGGTCAGAGGGCTGTGTGCTCTCTGTAATAAAAAAACTGAGTCCAGGAATCAACAATCAACTTGAACCCATGTCTTGTGACGTCCGCCTAGACCAAACGCAACGAACTATATCGAACAAAAAAAAAAAGTGGTCAGCGCGACTAACTGTCAATCCAAAGAGACCGGGTTCGATTCCCGACTGGGTCGGAGATTTTCTCCGCTCAGGGACTGGGTGACTTGTTGTCCTAATCATCATCATTTCATCCCCATCGCCGAAGTGGCGTCACATCGAAAGACTTGCACCAGGCGAACGGTCTACCTGACGGGAGGCCCTCGTCACACGACATTTCATTTCATCTAAAATAAAGGAAAACAAACCAGCCGTGATAGTGTACACTGGGGTTAAAATAAGTTGTTCATTCATCTGCTTTCATTTTTCGTTATTTTCGATAAATAAATAATATATATGCTGTAGTTAAAACTCACGAGCATGAAAATATCAAGGAATTAGGTGATTTCCGATCCGTCACTTACGCGGGCAGTATTTCGCGAGTGTCGCCTCCGATTTCGTTTCGAACACGAAACGCGCCCGGCCTGCTACAAGAAGCCGATGGACGCTACTCCCCGCCCTCCCTACTCTCCAGTGATTAGGATAGCCACTGCGCCTATCGTCAACTTAACGTGGACAAACAATACCTATCTCATTTGAACCATGCTGCCCTGACATTCACTCCAAAAGTGACATTCGACAGCATTACTTCCTAGCTGACAAACTTGTCAAGTTACAACAATTAATTTTTGACTTGTAGTAAAATACAGAGCTTTCACCTGTAGGACGCGGGATTACGGCCTGAAGGTCAAAGGTAGCCATAATGACTTTGTTATTAATTTTACATTTATCATTATCTCTGGCTTGGCTCTTGTTCATGTTCCTGAAACTTAGTTTGCAGTTCTGCATCATCTGGTGCATTTTGTACCCTTCACACAGATTACCGGAGCCTTTTTTTGGTATGAAGAATGAAATATTGCATTCATTACTAAAAATTCTTTAATACCGTACAATGTACGGCATACATCATTAATTTGCCGGTTGAGTGACCCTTCTTTTCTGCAGTTTTACATAGTCTCAATGGAGATCTGCCAAATTTTTATTCTCTAGAATAAAGTTACAATTGGTCTCAGCTTGCACGTAATGACTCAACACTCTCGGTCTTGAATCTATGTGTTGTATCACTGTGTCTTTATTTAATGGGTCGATTTGTCAGTGATGGTCACATTTTCCCCTCCTTTCACTGCCTGCAAAGTCATTGACTTTTTTGCTGAGAGATGTACGGACGCTTCAAAAAAACTGTTCGCAGACATGTACCTTGGAATCTTTATTGTAATGACAAAATGCATAGTTCACTAGACAGTTCTTATTTGAGTTATTGTAGATATATTTGGGAAGCATTGGCTGAACATTTTCAGCTACGAAAGGAAGTTGTTTCTCCAATTCACTAACGCCAAGTATCGAAAATTACTTTTCGTTCTTCCTCAGTGAACTTAGCAATGCACTGGAGCCTACACTTTGACATACAAGCTGGAAGTAATTTTCCTCCAGAAAACACTTTTTTAGTCTCGAGGAATAGACATATTCATTGCCTGCGTTGCATTGGCATTTTGAAATTCTTTTAATCCAAGCAGATTTTTTTTTAGAGGTCTTTGTTGCTGTGGTTTCTTGGGATGATTATATTTTTGTTGATGTATTTTCTTTATTACTCCATTGAGAAGGTGGGGGTAGTGAGGAAAAACTAGTCTCCACCATATCTGAAGACATAGGCTGGACATCAGATACTTGTGATATATGAACCACGGTAAAGGGTCTGTCGTCAAATTGGAAAGAAATTTTATCCTCATCATCAGACAGAAAGTCTTCTGTATCTGAAGCTTCACTCTCGGAGGAAACTTCATACTCTGGATCACAGTTCGAGTAATGGACAAGTGATATTAAATTATCACTGTCCTTATTACACATTTTAATGAAGGAAACATGATTTCTTTTCAAAGAGGTCCCACAATTAGCAGTGAGGGGCTGCACTTTCTCAAAATGAGTCTTATATCACTCGAAGCATGAACTTCATTACAATAGAAAGTTAAATTTCCAGTCACAGCCTTTTGATTATTACCTTCATCTTATACCCCTGTAGCTTCACGATTTTCCTCAGAAACTGTAGATTCCGTGATACTTGACTTGACTGGCATTCCTGATGTGGCTATCTGCACCATCATCTTCCCACTAGATGAGTAAATCATTTTCAGAGTGTATAAAAACAAAAAATATGTGACTATTATTTTAATTAATTTCAAACAGTTATGGTAAATACCTAATAATATTATTAAAATTGCGGTACTCATACTTATGGCAATAACAACATATTTCAAGGTTACATTCTTCAAATATACTCAAAATTTGACGTTCTTAATTTAAATGGCACCATGAAATGCGTACCTCACTAACAAGAAAAGTGTCCTAATTCAAGATGTGATGCATGGACCCCGAAAACTGTCAGAATGCAAACAGGACTACTGTCACAACTAAAAATGACAATATTCTTGATTCATGCAACACGTTGCACCTGTTCCCAACACAACTGAGAAGTGCCACTGTTCTTATTCCAACAATTGATATTTTCTGTGTCAGTGAAGTAATCACCCAGTCTAGCAGTTTCCCAAATAACTCCACTCATGACACTTCTACTGTAGCAAGATGCAACAAAGTCAGACCTATTAGTGGAATAAAACACAAAACTATTTTTTAAATTACGTCACTGTTCTTGCAGGAGAGTGATATATGCTTTTGTTGGCTGTGGAGGAAAGTACATTAAATAGTTATTTTCATTTTTGAGCTAAATAATTACATACAAGATTACAAGATAGAAATGGTTTCCACAATGCAAATATTTGTAAAAGTTTTTGCTGTGAGTTGTCTGTTTGCTGTTTGTGGTTGCTGAAAAACCATCCAATGCAGGCTCTGTGTGTGTGTGTGTGTGTGTGTGTGTGTGTGTGTGTGTGTGTGTGTGTGTGTGTGTGTGTGAGTGTAAGGGGGGGGGGGGGGGGAGAGAGATAATGCTAAGGTTTCCTTGTCTGTCAAACTGTGTTGCCAGAAACTGTGTGTATTGAAACTTAATACCCTGCTATAAGTCACTATGAAATCTTACATAGAGCTACCCATTTATTTGTGAAAATGACACTGACAGATCAAGTGGGTGTAATATCTACTGCTTCCCAATATATTTATTCCATGATGAAATTTGTCACTAAAAAGATATTTTTAACCAACACATCATTTCATGGAATCAATAATAGAAATAAGAATAACTTTAAAAAAGATTTAAAGTCACTTACTTTGGTTCAGAAAGGTGTCCACTATTATCCCATACACATTTTCAATAACATGTCAGCAGCTACAAAAAGTTTAACAAAGAATAAACTTCAGTTTGAGAAGAGTCTAAAGGATTTATTGGTGGCCAACTCCTACTGCACAGATGAATTTCTTGGCAGAACTGATTGATGTGTGTAAGTTATGAATAATATCACATAATGTGAATTAGATTACATTCAATTTTCATTCCATAGACCCAAAAAATGAGATGAATAGTGTGTACAATCTGACTTCTGTACAAAGTTTTTGTGGTAATGTGATCATTCTAA
Organism: Schistocerca serialis cubense; assembly: GCF_023864345.2. Classification (NCBI taxonomy): domain Eukaryota; kingdom Metazoa; phylum Arthropoda; class Insecta; order Orthoptera; family Acrididae; genus Schistocerca; species Schistocerca serialis. The sequence goes on along the minus strand of NC_064640.1, from coordinate 841,634,787 downwards.
ATAAGTGCTGTAAAATGTTTATTTTATGTTATTGTATGATGTGTGGCTACAATAGCCTAAGAATTATCATATGCACCTAAGTGCCTAAGTGTATTGAACATTTATATTTGGTGACAAGTTTTATATCCTTTTAAATCTAAATATGCTTGCAGACAAGAAACTCAAATTCACTGAGACAGAAATTGAAGCTGCATGTGAGATTGTTTCAGCAAGACACAGTATCAGGGGTGGGCATAAAATGATAATTAGATCCTTCTGTCACCCACCAGACTCATCTCCTAATGTAACCAAAAACTTTACAGAAATCCCACTCAGCTCACTTGTATATAATTTCCCCAATCATACTGTAATCAGCGGTAGAGACTTTAATTGTCCAACACTTAACAGGGAAAATTACAGTTTTGTTAGTGATGGGTGTGACAAGACATGTTGTGAAATATTACTAAATGCCTTCTCTCAAAACTACCTAGAACAGATAGTGATGAACCCCACACCTTATAAAAATATATTGGATCTAATGGCAACAAATAGACCTGACCTCTTTGGGAGTGCCCACATCAAAACTGATTATCAGTGACCATGACAAGTTTGTGGCAACAATGATAACGAAAGTACAAAGGACAACTAAAACAAGCAGAAATATATATATGTTCAGTAGTGTCATATCTCAGTGAGGAACTTGAAACTTTCAGCATAAGGCTGAAGCATGCAGAGGAACTATAGCTCAAGTTTAAAAGAATAGTTGCTCATGCACTGGATATATATGTACCCTGTAGAACAGTTAATAATGGAAGGGACCCTCCATGGCATACAATCACTCCAAAGAAACTCCTACAGAAACAGAGATTACTGCATAGTAGGTGTAAAACGAAGGGTAGGGCATTAGATAGAGAGATGCAGAATGAAACGTGTTTGGCTGTCAAGAGAGCAATGCATGATACCTTCAATGACTACTGTAGCAGAATATTGTCAAATGGTCTTTCACAAAACCCAAAGTCATTGTGGTCTTATATAAAGGCTGTTAGTGGCACCAAAGTTAGTGTACAGTCCCTAGTGAATGAAACAGGAACTGATTTTGAGGGTGGCAAAGCAAAAGCTGAAATGCATAACTCCATTTTCAAATGTTCCTTTACAAAGGAACACCCAGGAGAACTGCTCCAATTTCATCATTGTACCACTGAAGCGATGAATGAAGTAAGTATTAGCAACAGTGGTGTTGATGAACCGCTGAAATCATTAAAACTGAACAAAGCTCCAGGGCCCAATGGAATCACTATCAGATGCTCTACTGAATTGGCAGTTGAGTTTGCCCCTCTTCTACAGTTCTTGGAAAAAAGCACAGGTCACACCCACCTACAAGAAGGGTAGTACGAGGGTTGCCCAGAAAGTAATGCACCACATTTTTTTCTTCAACAGTTCTTTATTGAACACAATGAGAATTACACACACGAAAGAATAGTGTTTCATCTACACACCCTATTTTTCCATCCCATTCCGTGGCCTTCCTCCAGCATGAAACAAGGGTACGTATGCCCTTTCAGTACCAACTCTTGTCCTGGTGGTGGAGCCAGAGCTTCACTGTGTGAACTTCCTTTGCTGATTGACAGATGCAGCACCAAGTACTGAGTCTAATGTGTTTGTCCTCACGAATGACATCAGCTCACTACAACATGTCAGGTGTGACAGCTGTGGATGGTCTTCCCGACTGCTGCAAATTGTGGAGCCCCACCCAACCGTCTTCTGATGACCTCACCCTCTGTGCCCAGTGACTAACTGTACTTCTGTCTACAGCAGATGCTCCATAGACTTTGCACAAGTATTTGTGAATAATCCCCACAGTTTCTTTCACTGCAGTGAGAAATTCAATGATGGAATGTTGCTTGTAATGTACATTACCTACAGAAGCCATTTTGAAACTGTCCTGCAGCTGCGCTATCTGTCGGAAGTGACGGAAACTTGGTGCGCTCACTCAGGAGACTTCAAATAATACATACGTAATCTTTCACATCTGTGGCATTGTTTTCGGCTGAGAAAAAAAATGCGGTGCATTACTTTCTGGGCAATGCTCGTAGAATTGGTCCATAAAACTACCGTCCAGTACACTTGACATCAATTTGTTGCAGAATCTTAAACATATTCTGAGCTCAAATGTAATGAGGTATCTTTAACAGAATGACCTCCTCAATGCTCACAAGCATGGATTCTGAAAACATGGGTCATGTGAAACCCATCTCTCACTTTTCTCACATGACACACTGAAAGCTTTGGATCATACCAGTCAGGTAGATGCAGTATTTCTTGTTTTCCAAAAAGTATTTGACTCAGTACCACACCCTCACTTACTTTCTAAAGTATACTCATATGGAGTATCAAGTGAAATTTGTGACTGGATTGAGGACTTTTTGGTAGGGAGGATGCAGCCTGTTATCTTGGATGGAGAGCCATCATCAGACGTAGTAGTAACTTCAGGTGTGCTCCAGGGAAGTGTGTTGGGTCCCTTGCTGTTCATACTGTATATTAATTACTTTGCAGACAATATTGATAGTAACACTAGACTTTTTGCATATGATGCTGTTATCTATGATAAAGTACTGTCTGAAAGGAGCTGCATAAATATTCAGTCAGATCTTGATAACTTTTCAAAGTGGTGCAAAGATTGGCAACTTGCTTTACCTGTTCAGAAATGTAAAACTGTGCACTTCAAGAAATGAAAAAAACATAGTATCCTATGACTATAATACCAGTGAATCACTGTTGGAATCAGCCAACTCATACAAATACCTGAGTGTAACACTTGTAGGGATATGAAATGGAATGGTCATATAGGCTTACTTTGTGTAAAACAGGTGGTAGACTTTGGTTTATTGATAGAGTACTGGGGAAACACAATCGGTCCACAAAGGAGACTGCTTAAAATCACTTGTGCATTCAGTTCTAGAATATTGTTCAAATGTGTGGGACCTGTGCCAGATATGACTAAAAGGGAATATTGAATGTATACAGAGAAAGGCAGCATGAAAGGTCACAGGTTTACGTGAAGGAACTGAACTGGCAAACTCTTGAAGATAAACGTAAACTACCTCAAGAAAGTCTGTTAACAAAGTCTAAGGAACTGGCTTTAAATGACGACTCTAGGAATGTACTACAATCCCCTATGTATCGCTCATATAGAGATCATGAGAATATGACTAGAATAATTCTGCATGCACAGAGACATTCCTCTTGTAGTTCACATGCGAATGAAATGGGAAGAAGCCCCAGTAACTGGTACAGTGGGATGTACCCTCTACTGTACACCTCACAGTGGTTTTCATTGTACAGATGTAGGTGTGTAAATGGATGGGTTTGCAGTTTGGATGGGTTTTCAGTTACAATTGTGGTTCAATAAGTAAAGAAACAAGAGTTTGCATGGGTACCTCATGCAAATTAAATTACATGTCTACATAGAAGAGATATCAAAGATTTCGAATGCCATTGGTAGGTGAAGATAACTTTCTCACTGATCTTCGAAATACAATTTTGAGCTGTGTATTTACTGATACACGGTTGGTAACTGAAGTGCAAAATGTACAAATGTTCTTGCATTTAAAGAAAGTGTCACCAGTTGCAGTTCATAGCCAACAAGTGGATCTTTATGAAATAAATTTAGGATTTTGGTACAAGTGATTTGATGAGGACGGAGTAGGTGTACGGGACGTGCAGAGATCAGGATGACAGAGCAAATTCCACCATAGATGATAAGAAGTGCTGCGTCAGAGGGCCAATTCAAGCTGATTGTCACATTTTTCTGAGGCAGAGTGCACATGAACTCAACATCTCTATTGGCAGTGTAGTGGATATCATTCACAACACAATGGATCACCAAAAGATGTGTTCTTGCTGACCAGCATGAAGCTGAATGAATAACATTGTCTTTTCAGCACTTAATATGGTATCAGTCAGAGAATGCTCCATTCTTGCACTGTAACATCACGGTAAACAAAATATGGGTGCATCATTTGGAACCTGAGATAAGTTCAAAACTGTGCTATTTGTAAAGAAAGTTATGGCCATAGTCCTTTGGGGTATGCAGGGTGTGCTGTTAGTCGATTTCATCACCTACGAGGAGACTGAATACTGCTAGTTATTGTTCACAATGGAATTTTTTGCAAAAGGTAATTTGAAGAAAACAATTGGGATTGCTTTCGAAAGGGGTCATGTTATTGCATAATGATACCTGAGGGTCTACAGCCTCAGTTATGTGTGATTCCGACCAGAGTTTCTGACTGACTGTGTCGGTATATTCTCTGTACTGCCCAGGTCAGACACTAAATGATTTTTATCCCTTTGGAATGTTAAAGAAGCACCTGGCCAGTTGACACTTCAGAACCAGTGCCAATGATCAGGAAACTGTTTGATGACTGTGTGAAAAAGTAGTATCTTTGCATGCCTCTTCAATTTCCAAAGAAAGCTTTTCCCACAGAGTTGTTGTTACCTTGTTTTGAATGACCTGTGTATTTCATCATGTGAAAGATTTTCAGTGAGTGCAGCTATATCTTCTAAATAAACACTATAGTAATAATTACTGTGCTTGATAAGATCTCAGGCATCGTATCAGATGGTATCATCTAAACTGCAAAATATTTCTGTGAGACTGCTACTCGTCAGCTTTTCGGTATGACTGTGCCTAGCTGTTGTGGCTCATCAGTTTATATGAGCCATAATAGCTAACCGCAGTTGCACCTGGAAATGATGAGCAGCTGCCTCATAGAAATATTATGTGATTTAGCAAATACTACCTGACACAACACACAAGAACCTATCAAGTAGCTATTTCATGGGGGCGGGGGAGCCTCAGACAGCCCAATAATTATTGTATTTATTATTTTTGTCTCGTGCAAAAAGTTTGAGGTGAATGCTAGAGCAATTTCACACATAATTGACTTTTCCATGGAAAAGCCAAAGTTATCGACAGGAAAAGCCAAAGTGATCGCCAGACGATTTATTCAGTCAGATAACCCACAAAATGTTCGGTGCACAGCCGTGAAATTTATAATTGTGCTTGTCAGAAATATTCAGCTGCTGCAATTTAAGCTGCTACCTTAAGATACTGCATAATCACAGCCTAGCAGAAAACAGCGAAAAAATTTGACAGTCAGAATTATAGGTGAAAGCTTAGCTTGTCATGTAGCCATACTAAATGAATATTAATTTAAACCATTAGCTTTTCCTATTTCTCTTCACACTACCAGTACCTAACAGTGATGTTGGTATTGGCTGACTACGTTACAAGTATTAGGCTCTGAATATCAGCTGTCATTGGCCGGCAAATCAAGTAACGTAAGCTATAATTGACTGACAAAAGCACATCACAATCTTTATTTCAGTGGTTCCAAAGTTACCACGCTGTAATTGATGGAATTTGTATATATACTTTTGTAATATGAAAATATGCAGGTCTTTTTTCCATTTCCTTAGTGCTGGGAAGTTGTATGCCGGTATAAAACACCGCTACCATTCAAAAGATATGCAAGGAAAAAATGTTTTTTTCAAGTGGAAAAAAGTGTATTTTCACATGAGGAATAATTCACACATCCAAAAAAGATTTGCATCGCCTCATTTCCAAGAGTTCCAGAACCTGTACAGAAAATTGGAATAGAGATCAACATTAACGTCATTTCCACCCTTTTTATTGCTCATGAAAACCACAGTGAGACCTTCAGAGGTGGTGGTCCAGATTGCTTTACTCACCACTACCTCTAATACCCAGTAGTGTGTCCTCTTGCATTGATGCATACCCATATACATCATCACATAATAGCCACAATTTCATCAAGGCAGTGTTGGTCCAGATTGACCCACTCCTCAATGGCGATTTGGCAGAGATCCCACAGAGTTGTTGGTGGGTCACGTCGTCTATAACCTATTGCAGGCATGTTTTATGGGGTTCATGTCTGCAGAACATGCAGTGTCATTATCCAGAAGGAGGCCATTCACAAGATTTGCATGATGTGGGTGCGAATTGTCATCCATGAAGATGAATGCCTCGCCAAAATGCTGCCGATATGGTTCCACTATCGGCCAGGGGCTAGACCCGTGGTCTAGGGGTAGCGTCTTTGATTCATAATCAAAACGTCTTCGGTCCCGGGTTCGATCTGATGTGTTGGCAAATGTGCCAACATCTTGTAGATAGAGGAGGCCGAAATGCACGCTATCTAACGCAGACGGGCGTGAATTCTGGAACAGGATAAGTAGTGAATTCTAATAAGAAAAGTATGCAGCTCCTCGAATACTTATCTTTTAATCATCCTTGTTGGTTTACAACATTCTTGATGAGACATTTCATACGATAACTATCAAACTATGTAAGGCTAATGGCGCCTTGCTAGGTCGTAGCCATGGACTTAGCTGAAGGCTATTCTAACTGTCTCTCGGCAAATGAGAGAAAGGCTTCGTCAGTGTAGTCGCTAGCAAAGTCGTCGTACAACTGGGGCGAGTGCTATTCCGTATCTCGAGACCTGCCATGTGGTGGCGCTCGGTCTGCGATCACACAGTGGCGACACGCGGGTCCGACATGTACTAAATGGACCGCGGCCGATTTAAGCTACCACCTAGCAAGTGTGGTGTCTGGCGGTGACACCACACGATCCCCGCCACTGCCTAAATTTTGATAAATAATCAGCATTGGCGGCCGAAGACTTCTGGTATAAGAAGTCAGCCTCATTCTGCCAATGACCTTGTCAAAGAGGGCGGAGAAGCGGATAGAGGTTCAGGGCACTCTCTTGTCCTAGGGGTGGGAAATTGCCCCTAAAGGCGGAAGAATCAGCAATGATCAACGACATGAGGATGCAGAAGGCAATGGAAATCACTGCATTAAAGACACGTAACATGTATCCACAGGACATGTGGCCTGTAATTGAAGAAGTGTCATGATGATCTCTTCATTGCAAAAGATTCCGGAATAGTCCCCCATTCGGATCTCCGGGAGGGGACTGCCAAGGGGGAGCTTACCATGAGAAAATGATTGAATAATCAACGAAAGGATAACGTTCTACGAATCGGGGCGTGGAATGTCAGAAACTTGAATGTGGTAGGGAAACTAGAAAATCTGAAAAGGGAAATGCAAAGGCTCAATCTAGATATAGTAGGTGTCTGTGAAGTGAAGTGGAAGGAAGACAAGGATTTCTTGTCAGATGAGTCTCGGGTAATATCAAAAGCAGCAGAAAATGGTATAACAGGTGTAGGATTTGTTATGAATAGGAAAGTAGGGCAGAGGGTGTGTTACTGTGAACAGTTCAGTGACGGGGTTGTTCTAATCAGAATCGACAGCAGACCAACACCGATAACGATAGTTTAGGTATACATGCCGACATCGCAAGCTGAAGATGAACAGATAGAGAAAGTGTATGAGGATATTGAAAGAGTAATGCAGTATGTAAAGGGGGACGAAAATCTAATAGTCATGGGCGACTGGAATGCAGTTGTAGGGGAAGGAGTAGAAGAAAAGGTTACAGGAGAATATGGGCTTGGGACAAGGAATGAAAGAGGAGAAAGACCAATTGAGTTCTGTAACAAGCTTCAGCTAGTAATAGCAAATACCCTGTTCAAGAATCACAAGAGGAGGAGGTATACTGGGAAAAGGCCGGGAGATACGGGAAGATTTCAATTAGATTACATCATGGTCAGGCAGAGATTCCGAAATCAGATACTGGATTGTAAGGCGTACCCAGGAGCAGATATAGACTCAGATCACAATATAGTAGTGATGAAGAGTAGGCTGAAGTTCAAGACATTAGTCAGGAAGAATCAATACGCAAAGAAGTGGGATACGGAAGTACTAAGGAATGACGAGATACGTTTGAAGTTCTCTAACGCTATAGATACAGCAATAAGGAATAGCACAGTAAGCAGTACAGTTGAAGAGGAATGGACATCTCTAAAAAGGGCCATCACAGAAGTTGGGAAGGAAAACATAGGTACAAAGAAGGTAGCTGCAAAGAAACCATGGGTAACAGAAGAAATACTTCAGTTGATTGATGAAAGGAGGAAGTACAAACATGTTCCGGGAAAATCAGGAATACAGAAATACAAGTCACTGAGGAATGAAATAAATAGGAAGTGCAGGGAAGCTAAGATGAAATGGCTGCAGGAAAAATGTGAAGACATCGAAAAAGATATGATTGTCGGAAGGACAGACTCAGCATACAGGAAAGTCAAAACAACCTTTGGTGACATTAAAAGCAATGGTGGTAACATTAAGAGTGCAATGGGAATTCCACTGTTAAATGCAGAGGAGAGAGCAGATAGGTGGAAAGAATACATTGAAAGCCTCTATGAGGGTGAAGATTTGTCTGATGTGATAGAAGAAGAAACAGGAGTCGATTTAGAAGAGATAGGGGATCCAGTATTAGAATCGGAATTTAAAAGAGCTTTGGAGGACTTACGGTCAAATAAGGCAGAAGGAGTAGATAACATTCCATCAGAATTTCTAAAATCATTGGGGGAAATGGCAACAAAACGACTATTCACGTTGGTGTGTAGAATATATGAGTCTGGCGATATACCATCTGACTTTCGGAAAAGCATCATCCAAACAATTCCGAAAACGGCAAGAGCTGACAAGTGCGAGAATTATCGCACAATCTGCTTAACAGCTCATGCATCGAAGCTGCTTACAAGAATAATATACAGAAGAATGGAAAAGAAAATTGAGAATGCACTAGGTGACGATCAGTTTGGCTTTAGGAAAAGTAAAGGGACAAGAGAGGCAATTCTGACATTACGGATAATAATGGAAGCAAGGCTAAAGAAAAATCAAGACACTTTCATAGGATTTGTCGACCTGTAAAAAGCGTTTGACAATATAAAATGGTGCAAGCTGTTCGAGATTCTGAAAAAAGTTGGGGTAAGCTATAGGGAGAGACAGGTCATATACAATATGTACAACAACCAAGAGGGAATAATAAGAGTGGACGATCAAGAACGAAGTGCTCGTATTAAGAAGGGTGTAAGACAAGGCTGTAGCCTTTCGCCCCTACTCTTCAATCTGTACATCGAGGAAGCAATGATGGAAATAAAAGAAAGGTTCAGGAGTGGAATTAAAATACAAGGTGAAAGGATATCAATGATACGATTCGCTGATGACATTGCTATCCTGAGTGAAAGTGAAGAAGAATTAAATGATCTGCTGAATGGAATGAACAGTCTAATGAGTACACAGTATGGTTTGAGAGTAAATCGGAGAAAGACGAAGGTAATGAGAAGTAGTAGAAATGAGAACAGCGAGAAACTTAACATCAGGATTGATGGTCACGAAGTCAATGAAGTTAAGGAATTCTGCTACCTAGGCAGTAAAATAACCAATGACGGACGGAGCAAGGAGGACATCAAAAGCAGACTTGCTATGGCAAAAAAGGCATTTCTGGCCAAGAGAAGTCTACTAATATCAAATACCGGCCTTAATTTGAGGAAGAAATTTCTGAGGATGTACGTCTGGAGTACAGCATTGTATGGTAGTGAAACATGGACTGTGTGAAAACCAGAACAGAAGAGAATCAAAGCATTTGAGATGTGGTGCTATAGACGAATGTTGAAAATTAGGTGGACTGATAAGGTAAGGAATGAGGAGGTTCTACGCAGAATCGGAGAGGAAAGGAATATGTGGAAAACACTGATAAGGAGAAGGGACAGGATGATAGGACATCTGCTAAGACATGAGGGAATGACTTCCATTGTACTAGAGGGAGCTGCAGAGGGCAAAAACTGTAGAGGAAGACAGAGATTGGAATATGTCAAGCAAATAATTGAGGACGTAAGTTGCAAGTGCTACTCTGAGATGAAGAGGTTAGCACAGGAAAGAGGAAAGGAATTCGTGGTGGGCCGCATCAAACCAGTCAGTAGACTGATGACCTAAAAAATAAAATCGGCCAGAGGATGGCATTCACATATTGTGTAGCCATTACGGTGCCTTCCATGACCCCCAGTGGTGTATGTTGGCCCCACATAAGAGTGGGGAACACTCTGCACTCACTAGACAGTGTGTCTAAGGCGTTCAGCCTGACCAGGTTGCCACCAAGCACGTCTCCAATAATTATCTGGTTGAAGGCATATGTGGGAACATGATGCCAATCCTGAGCGGTCCATTCGGCATGTTGTTGGCCCCATCTGTACCACACTGCATGGTGTCATGGTTGCAAAGATGGACCTCGCCATGGACATTGGGAGTGAAGTTGCGCATCATGCAGCCTATTATGCACAGTTTGAGTCCTAACATGACATCCTGTGGCTGCATGAAAAGCATTATTCAACATGGTGGCGTTGTTGTCAGGGTTACTCAGAGATATAACCCATAGGTAGCAGTCATCCACTGCAGTAATAGCCCTTGAGCAGCCTCAGCGAGGCATGCCATCGACAGTTCCTGTCTCTCTGTACCTCCTCCAAGTCCAAACAACATCACTTTGGTTCACTCTGAGACACCTGGACACTTCCCTTGTTGAGAGGCCTTCCTGGCACAAAGTAACAATGCAAATGTGACGAACTGCGGTATTGATCATCTAGGCATGGTTGAACGAGCTGTGTACCTCCTTCGGTGGTGGAATGGCTGGAACTGATCGGCTGTAGGACCCCCTCCATCTAATAGGTGCTGCTCATCCATGGTCATTTACATCTTTGGGTAAGTTGAGTGACATCTCTGAACCAAGGGGCTGTGTCTGTGATACAGTATCCACAGTCACTGTCTATCTTCAGGAGTTCTGGGAACTGGGGTGATGCAAAACTTTTTTTGATGTGTGTATATTTTTCCCCCTTGTCAGCTTGTACATCCTGCACCACTGAATTCCAGTCCCCATCATAATTACATTTTTCTCTCCCTGAACTATCTGAATAATTTATTTTATCTCATCATACATTTTTTCAATATCTTAATTATCTGGTGTGCTAGATGGTGTATAACTTGTACTAAATTGTGATGGGTATTGGCCACGTTTCTGTCTCGGCTATGATGTGTTTGCTATGTTGTTCATATTAGCTTACCCACTTTTATATTTTATTATTCATTATTAGATGTAATGCTGCATTTCCTTACTTGATTTTATATTCATAACCCTGTACTGCTCTGAACAGAAGACGTGTTCTTCCTGCCACCACACTTTACCAATTTCCACTCTATCTAACTTCAGCCTGTCAATTTCCATTTTTAAATTATCTAACCTACTTACTCAACAAGGGATCAAAAATTACATACTTCAACCTGTAGAATGCCAGTTTTGTTTTTCTTGATGATGAGATCCTCCTGAGTATTCCCTGCCAAGAGTTCCAAGTAGGGGACTATTTTATTTCCAGAATATTTTACCCAAGAGGAAGCCATCATCATGTAACAGTACAGTAGAGCTGTGTGCCCTCAGGAAAATAGGATCTGTAGTTTCCCCTTTGCTTTCAGCCATATGCATTACCATCACAGTAAGGCCATGTTGGCTGATGTTATGAGGACATATCAATCATGTAGACCGTTGCCCCTGCAGCTATTGAGAAGGCTGCTGCGCACCTTCAGAAACCACCTCTCTGTCTGGCCTCTTCACAGATTTTCCTCCTGTGTGGTTACACCTACCTACAGCTATCTGTGTGGTTGAGGTGCACAAGCCACCCTACCAGAGCAAGGTTTTTGGTTCATTTGGGGAGTTGTATAGATAGTTTTATTTATAATGCAGTAATAAAAGAACTGCAGGAGGAATATATTAGTCATATATCATCTGTTGGTGCATCAGATGATAAAAACTGTGAGTACAACAGATGATATTTGTATTCCTGAAAAATTTTATTACTGTTTAACAGAAGACAATAAATGATTCATAGGCTAGCTAATGTGTTAGTGATATCATTATTTATGAGGGAATTTTTGTGAAGGTAATAATGAGCTGATCAAAGATAGCACTAGACTGCAGATACTTTTAATAATTGTTTTCTGGTTTTGAACAGTCATTTTAAGAAAAATGATCCAAAACAAATTTGGTAAAATTCAATAATTCAATTTTCTTATACACCACCAAATGAAATTTACAGTATGATCAACAGTATTGAAAATGATATACTGTTTGGATTATGATGAAATCAGTAGTAAGATAATCAGATGTTGTTCATCTCAGCTTCGTGTGTGTGTGGGGGGGGGGGGGGGGGGAGGGGGGGGGTGAAGAATTGTTGACTCATCTCATTACTGTCACAGCTCCTAAACTTTTTGAAGTCATGTACAGTAGAATTTATAAACTCTTAGTTCAGAAGAAATATCCGTAGGAAACAGTATAGATTTCAGAAATGACTGTCAATTGAACAGGCTGACAGATGACATATTAGAATAAATAATCGTAAATTGGAAAAAATTGTGACTAATTGAAGGCCTCTTATTGTGTGAACCATAATATGACTTAAAAGTTAAATTATTTCTGTCTTTTCTGAATAAAAGAAAGCAGTTGTGTATGAGTTACATATCCATCACATATCAATAGGCACTTGAAATTTGAAGGAATGAGAGATGGTGTACCACAAAGTTATCTATTGGGTGCCTTGCTGTTTCTAATATATGTAATTGATCATTCATTTTAACTGTCAGAAAATACAGATTTTGCCATTTTTGTAGGTGATAGATAATATGAATCATCTCACTATAAATGCAGCTAATGAAATATTTGAAAACGTCAACAGATGGTTCGAGGCAAATTGACTATTATTGTATTTTGATAAGACTCTGTACGTACAACTGAGTACTTCTTGTTGACAAAAAGAACACTGGCTTGGATGGGCTTTGTTAGTTTTCCAGTAAAATAACTTGTTATACTCTTTGAGTTTGTAGCTGGATCTTCAAGTCAAATTGACAGTATTTCAGTGCACCACCTGGGTCATCCTCAGGTGAGGAGCTGCTGTTACTGAGTCCCATCAGACTGATTCTTCTCTTGGGCTGGGGTGCTGTTTAGGCCATCGGAGAGTACTAAGTGCATATGCCAAGTAGTGTAGTGGTAGTACTACCCCCACTTCAAACATAAATGGGGTATCGGAGTGTGAAACCGTCACCAGAAGTACAGCAAAATGAGTCTACATCACTTGCTTTCCTACAAAATTTGGAGAGCATATCACCTAAAATATGGAGAATTCTGAGAAATTTTAAGATCAAGACTGTGTTTTGTCTGCCTGCTAATGTAAATGCCCTCTTGTGTTCTGTTTAAGATGATCTGGACCTAAGGAATTCTGGTGTCTATAAGATATCATGTCACTGTTTTAAAGCATACATTAGTCAGACTATTTGTACTGTGGAGGACAGGTGCGTGGAACATTGTTTTCATACAGAGTTATGGCAACTCTGCAGTGGAAGAGCATTGCTAACCAAGGGACGCACAATGAAGCAAATGAGATACAGGTGGTTGCTGCTACTTCTCATTACTGTGACTGTTTCCCAAATAATCTGTTGAAATTAGGCTGATAATCTTAGTAATAGGGACAAGGGCTATCCCATGAGCAAATCGTGGAACCTTACGCTGACCTGGATTAAACCTGAATGTTCTCAATCTGCAGAATATTATGTCAGTTAGTCATTACCTTGTTTTAGTTTGCTTTCACCACTGGCATCATGGCTGGTATTTTTGTGGTAGGGCAGCACTTGGCATATGCGCTGAGCACTTTCTGTTGGCTCACATAGGGGAGGATTAGTTTGATGAGACTCAGCAACATCAACAGCTCATCTGAAGATGATGGGCAGGCAGGTTGTCAAAATATTGTGTCAACTTGACTCGAAGATCAGAGTGAAAACCAAAGAAGAGTATCACAATGACACAGATTGCAAATAAATCACTAACTGGTAAACTTGTTGCATAAAGTCCCTAGTTTATAATGACTACCTCCATTATTTTCATCAGGGGCTATGTCAGATATAGATCCTGATGTTGATGATGGAGGCAGTAGTTGAAAGCTTGGGCTTTTATTTCAATTTAATGTGTCAGGTTTACTGAGAACTCCATCACAAAAGACTTCATAGCCATAAATTGTGACCTGACTTGGGAAACTCACATGCTAGTATTAATTAAGTACCTTACTTTGCAGTTTATATACTTACAGCAATAGGAGATTTAAAAATTCTCCTTCTCTCTCGAGTATATTAGATTGACAGACAGTCTTAAATGCACATGGAAAGTGCATACAATCAGTGGAAAATTAATGGTGTTGTTACCATTGAAATTGAGAACCATTCAATTCTAAAGAGCCTAAAATTCATAATATGCAGGGGAAATAGTGAATGCAGTTGCAGTTTTATTTGAATTTCATTGTAATGTAAAGAGTAAAAACCAGGAAAAGGAGAAATGAAACAGAAGCATGTGATCACTCTTTACCTCGATAACAGATGTAACACTCAGATATATACATATTGTGTGGACAGTGAAAGCATTTAATGGTCCCATGCTATGTGTTAAAAGCATTAAAAACAAAAAGCCCTTAACATCCTTATAAAAATAGGTTTGTCATGCATAAACCATGTTAAAGTATAAGTCCTTAAAATATTCCATAAAAATATGGTGATATTTTGGAAGACATAATCTCATAAAATACTTGTACAAATACATGAAGAATGTTCTTTTCCAACTTTATTAGAATAATTTTACTCTGTCTGAAGAAAACTGTTGATAGAAGTGGTTCCAGTTATTGGAGGGTCAGAGTCATTATGCCCATACAGACATTCAGATTTTGTTGGTGGGAGTTTTATTTTTATTTACATGTCAAGTTCCATAGGACCAAATTGAGGAGCAAATCTCCAACATCATGGAACATGTCAGTACATGAAGTTACAACATAAAAGTAATAACAGATAAAAATAAATGTTTATGAACAAAAAAAAGTCAGTCCATAAGTTTAAGTACAAGCAATCAACAATACAACAAGAATCAGCTTAATTTTTCAAGGAACTCCTTGACAGAATAGAAGGTGTGACCCATGAGGAAATTCTTGAGTTTTGATTTGAAAGTGCATTACCTTTTTTCTGTCCTTTTGTTCTAACATGGAGCCCTGACTTGCACTTACAGGAAAGCAAGATTATTGCACTGATTATGCTGTTATAGCACGCCAAGCCCAGCTTAGAGGTATTAATAGTTTATTAACAAATTAAACACCACTTGTGGAATAGGTGTTAGGCCTGTCTCGACTGGCTGACCGCCGCCTACAAGGCAGTATGAGGAGCGATGTGTGATTGTGGGACATGCATCAGCATGTCACCAAACCCTTCAGCCACTATTGCCAGTAGATGAATACTGATGATGCCACTGCTTATTTGAGCAGTTACTCATTCGGCCACATGAGGACTGAGTGAACCCCGTACCAGATCTCCATATTGATGAAAAAATGTGAGTGGGTCCTGTGTATTGCACTAGGGTCCTTCTGCACCAAAGGCAGTGATGATGACTATCTGGCTATGGAGGTGGTCTGCTGATAACTTTAAACCAACAAATTAATTAATATTTGTGTACACAATGTAACTTTGCATTGTGTTTGAGACAGAACTGCTTCAAAAGTGTTTCAGTAACTAGCTCATTGTTAACCCCACTAATGTCATTGAATTTCTGTTTAGTTGTTACAATGAAATATCATGTCATGGGGTGTAATCCAACCCACAATTAATAACTGTAACATGGTGGACTCATTATGGGATGTAAACTCTTAATGTGTGGCACTGTGAGGGAGAAGAATTTGAAATGATATTATGTGACCAAGGTAAATGAAGTGGAAACAAACTTTAGAATGTGAAGGTAATAAATAACAAAACAAAGTGACATGTGGATCAATACGTTGTATGCCTGATACATACTAGAAAGATGTGCATACTTAGAACCAAAGAGTTGCTGTGAAATTATAGCTGACTGTAGGTGGTAGGAGTGATTTTCACTATTATATATGCATTTAAAACTCCTGTCAGATAGAAGTAGGCTAATTTGAAAGTCTATACAAGAAAGAATAAGTCAGAAATGTTCATGATACATAAAAATTCAAACAAATTAGAAAATAAAAGAGATGATGAATGATGACAATATTATACTCCCTGAAGATATTATACTCTCTGGGTCTTAATCTATGAATTGGATGGAGAAGAGTCCCTGAGCTATGGACAGAAATAAAAGATGTAGAATTTACTTAATTACTGTACAATAAAATGACATAAAACAGTGAAACATAATAATAACACAGTGCAAATATTAATTATAGTATGACAAAATACATGAGATATCAGAGTTCCAAAGAATATGCTGTTAAGAGTAGCAGAAGGAGCTATCACCAAGAACATTTTTCTTTCACTCTTGAACTCCACCTATTACCCACAAGACAATTATTATACTCAGACAAGTTGAAAAATGTCTGCGTATCTGTATGTCAGACTCTGTTCTCTACTAATGTTAAACATTTGACTTTTTTTAGATTTCATTTTAGTCATTGTCTTATAATCACGTTTTTTACTCGTTTGCTAAAAGGGAAATACAGATGAGGCAAAGGATGTTAATGGGTAAAATTGCAAGTTTTTAAAGAGGTCAATGCAGGATATTGTAGGACTAATATCAGATATAATTACTGTAAAAAAAGTATTTTCTGCAACCCTAAGTGAATTTTAAAGATAAATAAAAGTAAAAGTTTCCACAATGTGCTAGTGAAGGGAAACAGTCAGATTGAAGTAATGTTGCCTTCTTAAATCTACTATATCTGTAACCACATGTACTGCAAATAAAGGCACTTTGTTAATTGTAGGCTGATGGTTTTCCAGTTGAGGCTATAATCCATTTCTGATCACAAAACACAAACTCTACCTATTTCTAATATTCTATAGTGTTACCAAACTGTAGATGTTGGGTGTTAGAAACACTGACTTGTGTACTAAGTTTAGTCAGAATTTAATGATAATCCATTTGCTTCAGTCATCTGTTGATGTTTACAAACGTATACAAGGAACAAAAAGGTCTCAAGATAAGTCCATATGACACACCATACATAATCTATGAATCAGTTATAGCAACCCTTAACTTTTGCTTGAGGATATTATGTTTAATGTAGTCAAAATCCTTAGGTAAGTCCCAAATTTTTCTCAATGGCAATAATTTGAAGTAAAATGTGACTCAGATGAATGTGAATGAAACCTGTTCATCTGGCATTGCTTTTCAAAATTCAGTCTGTATGTTACTGTGCATGTTTTTCAACATTCTCATTTTTCAGTTTTATGGCAGCAATGACATTGGTCTGTTATCCTTTACCATTGCTGTATATGCTTTCCTGTGAAGTGGCTTGAGAACAACATGTTTGTACAGAAATATGTTATATTTTAAATTTCACGAGATGTGTTGTGTGCATCTTTCCTGCATATTCCTTAAAAAATGCTTGAATTACTCAATTCCTTTTATTTTAGGTGTGGTTTTTCTCTTTCTGTTACTACAATGCAGGCCATTAAAACTTCAACACCATGAAAGTGGCATGGAACAGTAGTCAAGTGTACTATATATGTCACTATGCATACGATAAGCCTTTCAGCACAACTATATGATGTAGGTACGAGTAATGCCATCTACATTCTGTATGTAAGGAAAGATTATGCAACAAGTTTCTCATTCTGAAACTGCATTTGAATTTTGTACATTTGTGAGAAGATGGTTTTACACCTCATGTAAGAAGGAGAAACATCTACCAGCATGTGTCAGAATTTAACAACCACAAGATGCTATGCCCTATCAAGACCTCAGTTTACCATTGCACGATATTGCCGCTCCCATCAGTTGGAATACCGCGACTGTCATGCAAATATGGGATTGACAGGTTTGGTTGAGCCATGCTCACTGTTATGCGGAATATTGGTGGCCCGCTGTAACTGGCAGCTGAGAGGAGAGACATAGCATTTGGCCATGCAAGATCGTATGGCCACGTCATGTCTCTCAGTTCAGGAAACGGGACCTTTTATGGCAAGATGAGTATCTACGCGGACAGTATGACAGAGTCCAGAGCACTGCAGACTGTTAGCACCATGATCACTCTTTGAAGAGACTCCAAGGAGAACAGATGTTAACAGATTGTGTTCATGACCATTGTATGTGCCCAGCACCTGAAGTGATGGAATCAGGTGCCATCGAGTGCACGACACTGTCACCTCCAGTTTTTGTTGCCGGTAATAGGGCATCTGCCATTATATTTGTGACTGTTCAGACCAGTGGTCACTCCATATTCTAAAGGTCTCCGTGACACTATCTTTTGACTAGATAACATGAGATCACATGTCGTCCATGCTCTTCTGACCTATTTTGCTATGGAAGGTGTTGAATATTGCCCCGGCCAGCTCGTTCTCCAGTATCTCACCTCTCGAAAACATTCGGTCGCAGATTGCCGAGAGACTGGCTTGCCACCTCTCACTAGCCACTACAATTGACGAACGCTGTCACAGAATTGAAGCAGCATGGAATGACGTACTTACATCTGTTGCTCGAGACCAGTTCGACTCGATGCCCACCCAAGTTAGAGCTATGTTGCTGTCAGAGATGACAAATCTGTGCACCCTGTGTACCTTCAAATGAAATTTAGCCACAGATTCTCCCTACTGTACGTCCTATTATACTGCATACACAGGGTAAATAAAATTTTGTTGCTTGCCGTCCTCCTAGGTTCTGCAGTTTTAATGGCCTGCAGTTAATTTATGTCAAGCGCCGTGTCACTAAATGCCAGTTGTTGAAAGTCTCGACTGACTGATTTTGCACAATGATTCTGCTGTGCAAATGTGATATCGATGTCACTGATTCATGTTCCCATAATATGTGTTCCAAATTGTAGGAGGAATGGCCCTAGAATAGCTGTGCTCTAGAAAATTTAAATCAGTGTCTCCATGTAGTACTACTTCATATGTATAGGTGTTTAAAAGCTTATTAAAACATTAAGTTTTTCTGCAAGTAGCTGAACTTCTGTTTGGCCTAGTAACTGACATAAGTGACTGTCATAACTTCATGTTCACCTTCCTTGAAGAGCTGTTCAGTTCAGTTTGACAGCAATACCTGAAAATAAAAATGAACTTTAAATATTTGTACGTTCATTTTCTAAGTGATTTTTACATGGGCACTCTCAATACTGGAGCCCTGATTTCTGACTCTACTGTTTCCAGTCTGTTGCCGTATCATATTATGGTCCTCTGCAGAAAATTTCTTACAAAAAGGTACACTTCAGTGAGTAGAAATTTCATTATGTTACACAGCTGTCCACTGTGTACAAATTTGTCTTTTTGCCATCTGTGGTGCCAAAGAAAGTAGTGTTATCCTTGTTCAGTCAAACCCTATGATTTCACTTCTTTTGGCTTGTACTTTACTTGAATGACACTATTGGACAGAATAGGTTCCTACACCAATTGATCAACAGTCCACAGCATCTGCAATGGAATCAGGTATGTCTAGTCTTGCTATCTCCAATTTTGAATAAGTAATTTTAAAAAAATTGCAATAAGTATATTGTCTCCTTGCATCTCATTTGTTTAAGCACCAGAATTTAGGATTTTTTTAGCTTCGAGTAGTTTTAAATTACTTTATATTGAGACTCATCGGTTTGAGGAAGGGCCAAAGATCTTGTTGACAGAATAGTTATTTTGCATTGATGTAAGAGTAAAGGGTGAAAATATTTCTAAAAGGCATCATGAATCAATTTATGTTTATATTCAAGTGTAGTGAAGCCACACAATGGTATTTGAACAGGAAGAGTAATGAAGTGATGTTTACGATAAAGGAATATTCACTAATGGAATTGTACAAATTATCAAAGAAAAGACCCAAAACTTGACATTTTCGATTATCAAATAATATTGTGTCAGTGTTAAGAAGTAGTGATGGTAACATTTAACCATTTTAATTGTACTTAACACAAGTCGACAACGGGTTTTTAGAGACAATGCTCCCATCATGAGGTTGTCGAAAGTCAACACATGTAGTTGGTTGGTTGATTGATTCGAGGGAGGGCAAAACAGTCAGGTCATTGGTCCCACACATATAGCTAAAACACTAAAACCCTAATAAAACATTTGTGGCGTTTGGGAAATAAAAACACGTTGGACCACTGGTCCTCAGCTTATCTTAAGGCTGCTGGTTTCTGTTGTGAAATATCCCATCATGTTTGCCAATCTCACATCAGGCAGTTCCTCTTCAGCTGTGGGAATCAAGAGTGTCAATTTGACCATTCTGCTGATATCCAGGTGGTGAGCAGGTACTGCCTAAACCAAAATGCCATTCCATTGCTCACTTACTTTTCCCTCATTTCCAAAGATGCTGCTTGCATTCTGACATGTACAATTACTAACTCATGCCTGTTACATGGTGATTGATTTGCCTGGCTGTTCTGTTCAATGCATTAGTCACTGGCTAGCTTGCTGTTATATTTATGTCTTAGAATGATTAATTCATTACAGCAGCTGTAGGTATTCCATATAAGTTACATTTGCTGAATTATTGAACACTATTTGTGCATCCACTTTTGCATTTCTTGGGAATATACAAAACTTGTTTCTATGATTTGATGGTTATTGATAATTCTATTAGGGGCATATATGGAGAACAAATTGCCACCATTTACAATGAACAACCATAATCCTTTTCATCTTGCTAGGGTAGAAATGTATCTATGGCACATGCTGTTGCTGTTGCATCCAACATAAATGTTTTAGGAACAGTAACTATTCCATACATAATTTTGGGTTGTTCAATCATCTCTAGCAGCTATATGTAGTCTGCAGATGGTGTTGCTTCAAAATTAGCCTGACAAGACACAAAGGTGGGAGGAAGAATTGTTAAAAAAAAAAAAGAGCATAGAGCACAAAATTAGGATTATAAAAGAAAAATTAAAACATATGATTTCACAAAAAACATAAATTAATCCATATACACTAGTTTATTTTTTTTCATTTAATTATAAAAGAGAACTGGAATAATTAACAAAACTGTCTCTTTATCATGTTGTCCACTGTCATAAACATCCTTTTATTAGTTCTGCTGGTTGTCCCCTTGTCAATACCAATTAAGTCTCCAGTGGACAGAAGGAAATCCCCAGAGGAAAAGTATCTTAGTGTCACTAGCAGCTGGTTCATTGGTGGGACAGAGTCATTTCTGAAAGAAAGAAAGAATTGCATGAGACAATTTATATAACAATCCAAGACAAACTTAAAAACATTGCCTTTTTAATTTGTCTGTGAAATCTTGTAGGTACATAGAATGTACAGTATGACATTGGATATAATGTGACACAAATTTCTGTAGTTCTATACTGTCCAAACAGAACAGGACTGCGCCTGGTCAAAGACTTGAAGAAAATAAATACTGACAGCTGTAATTTATGGCTGTTGGTATTTATTTTCTTTAAGTAATTTAACACAGTAGGCCTACTGTCTCTATCATTATAAAACATAATTAATTGCTTATGGTTACAATACAGATTATTGCTACATTATTATTAGTATTTGTTCAGTGATTACAATGCTACTATGGTTTCAGTTGATAATACCAATTCATAATTATTGGTATTGGTTCATTATTATTTATCAAAGAACTCTGTCTGAAAAAGGTGTTAACACAAAAATGGCCAAGACTGGTGCAGTTTTTCAATTTCATTAGGTCTATTTTGTCTGCTAAATAAAACAAAGTGCTAACACTTGCCACATAAGTGAAGCTATTTTGGTACAAATGTTCATTTTCATGCACCTAGTTTATATACATAACACAGTAGTATATCATTCATGCAGTACTAATATCACATGCATATTACTACAAACAAACAGTATACATTATGAAACAATGAAATTGTCTTATCTGTCAGTCATATGCCGCAGTTCCTCACTTACAAGATATTAAGGTTGAAGTACAGCTCTTTTTGACAGATACAATCTAGATATAAATTTGGAATCATCTCATTCTTAAAAATAATTGTGGCGATATCTCACTTTTTTCTGCATTTTCAATCTAACAAATAATTTTGTCAAAATCTCACCACTACAGTCTGACTCTATAATTATTCCTGCATTGTCAAAACTTATTCTCCAGATAAACTCACTAGCCAGGTGTGAAATCGTCGGTTAAGTAATTCTGAATTTATACTCCAGTTATATGTTATTCCAGGGTGGTACAGCATGTTTTCTGTGCTTTTCTGAGAATAGAGCTTAACCGGCTGTTAACTGTAGTTTGTACAACTTGCTGTAAGTACAAAACAGAATTAGGCATTTAAAAACTCCAAAAATCTGTAAAAAAGTCTTGTTCCATTGTCTTTTGTCTGTATGATAAGAACATTGTCGAATTTCCTATTGTAAGTAACTATTTCTAACACTTTCAACAAAGTCGAATTTTCGTCCTTTCTTTTCTGTGTTCAGAATTTCTAAGTCATCTTGCCTTTAAAGGGAGGCCTGTTTTGTACACATCATTAGCTGCTGCAGATTTTTTGTCATTTCTCCTGTTTATTGATTAATTTATTTATCCAGAGATCATCTTATAGCGATGTAGGATTGGTAATCATAATAAAATGAAATTAAATTGTTCTAATGTATGTACATTCAGATTATATAAGTATGTTTTACAAGGCAGTCAGCTGTGGTCCTGCAGAAGGAACCATCCTAGCATTTGCCTGAAATTACTTAGGAAAACCTACATCAGGATGGCTGGACAGAGAAATGCCATCCTCTCAAATACACTGGGGGGGGGGGGGGGGGGGGGGGAATTGACATGATATCTTATAGGTGTGTTTCTACATCTGAAAGATTATGTATATTCAAATTTCATGCCAGTTGCAGAAGAGTGGTGTTAGTAATGCCACTATGAGGATGCAAGTCAGGTTTGTTTTAAATACATGCTGTAATGGTTGTGAGCATAGTTACGTTTGAGACTGGACGTGGGGAGTTGATGTAAGTCAAGAATGTCTTTAAGGCAACAAAGACACCATTGTTAACACCTCATTGAGTTTGAACAAGGTCATATAATGGGACTACAGGAAGATGGATGTTCCTACTATGATATTTGCAGAAAGTCTTGGCAGGGTTGTAGCCACTGTACACAATTGCTGGCAGCAGTGGTCACGAGAATGCTTGTTCACAAGAAGACCAGGCTCCAGATGGCCACATGGCACTACCGAGAGGGAATACTACCGTGTTCAGCGTATGGCTCTGGCACGTCATTTTGCATCTGCAGGAGCAATTTGAGTTAGTACTGCAGTCATGCAGCGAACTGTTACAAATCAGTCACTTCATGGACAGACACCCTGTAGCATGCATTCCACTTCCCCAAACTGGCCCCATTCGAGCAAGAGCTCATTGGAGGGCAGAGTGGAGGTCTGTTGTGTTTTCTGTTGAAAACTGGTTCTGCCTCGGTCCCAGTGATGGCCGTGTGTTGGTTAGAAGGAGGCCAGTTGAGGGCCTGCATATAACCTGTCTGCATGCTAGACACACTGGACCTACACCTGCGATTATGGTCTTGGGTGCTATTTCAGATGACAGCAGGAGCATTCTTGCAGTTATCGCACGCACTCTGACTGCAAATTTGTATGTCACTCTGGTGATTTGACCTGTTGTGCTGCCATTCATGAAAAGCATTCCAGGTTTTTTTTTCTATAGGCTAACACTTGCCAACATACTGCTGTTGTAACCCAACATGCTGTACAGAGTGTCAATATGTTGCCTCGGCCTGCACAATCTTCAGATCTGTCTCCAATTGAGCAAATATGGGACATCGTTGGACAATAACTCCAGCATCATCCACAAACAGCATCAACTGTCCCTGTATTGATCGACCAAGTGCAGCAGTCGTGGAACTCAATGTAACAAACTGACATGCCCTGTACAACTCAGTGCATGCAACATGCTGGTGGTTACAGCAGTAATTAATGTACGAGCATTCCACATTTGCGATGGCTTATCACAGACTTACATTAACTTGTGACCTTGCAATGTTAATCACTTGAATATGTTACCTAGACAAACATATTAATGAAATTTTGCTACTGTACATCAGTTATATTTTGGTGTTGTGATTTTTTTTTTGTCAGTGTCTAAACCACTTCACTGTCTCATTTGGTTGGTCCCTATTATACAACATTATTTTGATCATACACAATTTGTATCAGATAATTTATATATAAAGTGTAGTTTTGCATCACCAAACACATCCGCTGGTGACTCCAGGACCACAAGCATGCATGTCTCCATGTCCTCCTTCAGTCCTTCTGAAAAACTGAGTCAGTATCGCCTATGATGAGTGTAATGTTGAGCCCAGGAGAATGACAAGATGTTAATATTATGCTATGTAGATCTTGGAACATGAATTTAATGTAAAAGCAGTTCATTGTGATCATGTACTGTAATGTAGCAGGATGTTGTAGTCATCCTCTTTTGTTATTAGCACGTACTCTGAGTTCTCTAAGTAATTTTTAATTTGTAGTATGATTTACTTATGAAGGTTGCTTTAACTGCCTTTTTAAGTAGACGTATTTTAGTAAGCTGTTTAAGTTTGGTAAATGTAAGTCCAGACTGGCTCTGGTTCCAGGATTATGTATACAACTATTAGTTGAACATTTAGCAGTATAATGCTTGATGTGCACAACAGATTGGTAGATGTACTCACATGGTGCAGTAAGGATGCCCAGCTCTCTAAATAACTCTTAACAATGAGCTCGGCTACTTCTTCTTGTTATTATTCTTATGACCCTTTTTTCAGTTTAAAAACTGTGTCCACGTTTCGTGCCTTCGCTCCCCAGAAAAGAATCCCATAGATAAGAATTTAATCTACACAGGAATACTATGCCACAAGACACTGGCTATAACAACAGATGATAAACACCTAAGAACATAACGTGCTGATGACATTCTTTTTGCTGGTTTTGATAATCTAAATTCATTTGTGAAAAGTTGTGCTTGTGGTTTTCCCTCTTTATGCTGAAGTGCGCACTGGTAGTTTCCTTTATGTTAAATGTCAGTTTGTTACATAATGCCCAACTGTAAACATCTTGGGAGTTTGATTTGTTTTCTCTAATAGGAGCTCTGATGTTTTATCAGTGACTATGATGTTGCTGTCTTCAGTGAAGAGAACTTGTTCTCCATGTCATATACTATCCGGAAAGTCATTTATATATTAAGAACAGAAATGGACCCTTAGGAACACCTATGTTTATGTGTTTATATGTTGATGTGTTTCTTGTGCATAGTACAGAGTACATGATTTTAGCCTCTTTGATGGCATCAGAAAGGATATTTTTAATACTGCTTATAAAGCCCCATTAGTTATCACTTAGTGCTAGCTCCCTGTGAGATCTCTAACCCTTGCATTAGACACTTTCATCCTAAATAGTCGCTAACCTGTCTCTCAGCATCCACTATTGTCCCTGACTCACTGCAAAAGGAAAATTGGATTCATAGTGTTGTCAGAATATTTTTAGGAAAGAATTAAATGTCTCATCTGATGTGCATCTTTGGCAAATTTCTTTCCATTTTTCACGTGGTAAATTCTCTCTGAGTAGTGTAACCGAGATAGCATTTACAATTCTCTGGAACTATACCTTTTCCTTCTAAGCTAATTCTGATTGATTCGATGTTCATTTCTGTCATTTGACTGTCATGATCAGATAAACCTTTTATTATGAGATTCATCTATTTAATAAAATACAGTTGGACTTAGAAATAAATAATCAATTTATTTTGCACTGTGTATTTCTATTGTCATTGGAAACCAAAGGTTTTCTTGATCATAATTATTTTACATGATATTAGACTTAAAATCTGTATGTATAATTACTTCATAGTTATTTATACTAAGCCTTATTAATATCATCTCTAATTGTTTGTAAAATATCCTATTGGTAGCCTGTACACCACAATTCTGTATGTTTCCAAGCCAATTACTAAAGTGAAGTGCTTGAAGAACTGTGCACTGTGGTACTGGTTTAGGTCAATGGCTTAGGTCTTTTTTCCACTTCTTGTTTAAATAGCCACTCCCCTTTCCTTACACAATTCCTACCTTCTTATTCTTGTTTCAAATGGGCCTACTTTGGACCACACTTGTTCTGCTGTTGGACTTTGATCTTTGCCCAGTACTGTCACATCCTCTGCTGATGTAACTCCTTCCCTTCTTCTGCCCAAGGGGTACTTTTCCTTCAGGGCTTTTTCTGAAATCCTCGGACTTCCTTCAGGGTACATCTCACATGCTGTCTGTTCTGGAGATCAGTTATTCCCAGTTCTTTATTGTCCTCTTCATTTTCTGTCAGCCAAGTTGTGTGAACCTTCTTGTTTTGCCAGAAGATGGTTGGTCAATCTGTTTGGAGGCAATCTTGCAACATGGCTATAGAAAACTACCCTTATTTTTCTTGCACAGTCAGAGAGCCTCTTGATATGTTCATAGAGCTCCAAGTTATGTTGCCTTCTGAATTCCCCATCTTCTTCTACTGGGCCTAGGATCTTCATGAGGATTCTCCTCTCTCTGACTCCCAGACCTCTGCAGCCCATGGAAAGATATTCTGTGGCGTACAAGGCTTCTGCTTGTATGACTGATATGTAGTGCTTAAGTTTCAGGTTGTGTTACAGGCATTTTTTGTTGTAGCTGTTCATAGTTAGTCAATAGGTTAGTTCCAACTTGTTGACTCTCGTGGATAATGACATTATTTCTGATAAGTTGGGTTCAAGCCATTCGATGAGATACTTGAACTTATCAGTCCTTTTGATGTTTCCCTGGTCTAGTAACATCTGTCTGTTAGCTTCTTTGATGCTGGCGAAGAACTCTGTTTTCTCCAGCGACGCCTGAAGACCCACTTTCTCTGCCTGTTTTCTGAGGCAGTTTACCTCCACTTTCCCTGTCCGTTTTCTGAGGTAGTTTACCTACACTGTTGCCATTTCAAGAGAATTAGCTATCAGTGCCATGTCATCTGCAAAAGCCAGGCAACCTACAATCAGTCATTTGTTCTTACAATTCCTATAGTAATATGATACCAGCTTATAGCCTTCTTGGTGCATCTGTTCAGTTTCTGTGACTTCCAAGAATATTATGCTATGCATAGTGCAAGAATTGAGTCTAGAATCATCTAGAGCGGCGCAGTCTATTGCCTGATGAATTTTTAGCAGTTCTGAAGTGAATGTCATGAAGTGTTTCCTTCAGTTTAGAAATTGAGTTGAACTTACGAGGGTTTAAGTCAAAGGAATGCAGTAGGTGGTATAGCACTTAGCAGCCCGATCAGTCAAACAGATCAATAACAGCTTTCACTGTACGTGCTTGAGCATTGTCCTGCAAAATGATGGTCAGATCCTGCAGAAAGTGTCATCACTTCTGTCTTTAAGCTGGTCATAGGTTGTGTACCAAAAATGAACAGTGTAGAGACAGAAGTTCAACTCAATTTCTAAACTGAAGAAAACACTTCACGGCATTTGCTTCACAACTGCTACAAATTCGTCAGGCAATAGACCACGCCGCTCGAACTGTCAACACAACTGGCACTGCTAATAGTATCCTATGACTTCCACATTGCTGACAACAGGTTATACACAATGCTGGTGACTGCTTTGAATGTCAGTAAAACTTTGAAACACTTATCTATTTTGTACGAGCTGTAAATAAATAGTTGCCACTATGAAAGTTCCAAACCTCGTATATTTTGTGGCCGTGTCAAAGTCTTTGATTGTGTGGATTCTGCCTGGAAAAATAAAGTGTTATGTCATTAATTGCATCCATCTTGCATGGGTAGAGACACTTTTAGAAAGTAGAGGATTCATTGACAGACTGTATAACTGGAATGAAACTAACCTCTGAATGGGGGAAAAAACTGTGAGCTTCCCACAAGGATCAAAACTGGACCAACTCTTTTTCTTAACCTACATAAATAAACTTCTAATGACCTTAAAGGGCAGTTCAACTATAATGTTTACTGATGCCACAATAACAATAATAATCAAGGACGCAAACTCAAACTTGTCTAACACAGCTCAGATGGTAGCCGAATAGGACTGCAACTTGTTCACAGCAAACAGTTTAAGTCTTAATCTCACAAAGACTCCTATTATGTGGGTCCAAAAAATGAAGGTGACTTTCTAGCAGCAGAATCGGGCATTAAGGAACATACACTAAATGAAACTCTGTGTGTAAATTTCCTTGGGATCAATCTTGTCAACACGTTAAAATAAAGTCAACATATAGATACAACAATCAGGAAGCTCTTATCAGCATGTTTTGCCATTAGAAGCATCTCTCATTTTGTTGACCTAAAGACAAGAGTGCTGCCTTGTTTTGCATATTTGTGCTCCCTGTTGTTGCCAAAATTATCATCCGAGATGGTGCACCTAAAGTAAATCGTGTTTATTCATAAAAAGCTTGTAATAAGCATGTAATGTAAAGTAGATATCACATGCATACATAAGCATCCTTTGTGATTTAGAATCCTTACACTCATTTCTCAATACATTTACCTGTTAATGAACTTTGTTATTGACACTAAAAATCATTCATTTAAACTGTGAGACACAAAAATAATTTTCATGTTGGCTTTGCTTCCCTGTTTTGGGTTCAGAGTGAACTTGCATACTCTAGTGCAAAGGTAGTCAACTATCCCCCACCTAATATAAAGAAAGAAATTGGGAATTCCAATTAGTTCAAAATGAAATTAAATATGTACTTCATTAGTCTCTCTTTCTATGTATTATCTGAATATCAACAAATAAGAATTTAAAAGTTCTCTTAGCTACAAGGCAAGTTTCACTGTGCTTTGTAAAGTTGTATTGCAAGTAGTAATGGAGTGCAAACAAGATTAATTATTTAAAAACTCACATTCTAACAGGAAACAGACTCCAAATGTTTGTTTAATGCCCATCTGCAAGTCACACAGTAGTAATCTCTGTGAAACTTCAAGCCTCTGTCCACTATTTTTATTCATACAAATAATGAAAATCTTTTTCGAGATAATTCAGGTCAGGTAAATGCACTCTAAGAGAATGTAACTGATAACTATAAAAGATATTACTCATATGTATACAACAATTGGGAACTCTATACTGAATAAAAGTGGAGGTGAAAAGTGAAATAGATATTTTAAGGTGTATGCCATACGTGATGCCATTATTGAAAGTCACAGAAATGGAACAGTCAAATGAAGCATTTTAAACAAGTTCATACTTTTTTTAAGAACATAGCTTTAGTATGTGAAGAAGTTTTATTATTAATGATATTTCATTCAAGACACTAACTTACAACATTTTTTCAGACTCATTCCATTGCTCATAAATGATATCTATTTCATTTTGCATGTTGAAATACAATTTGCAAAGGTATTCCTTTCCAATCATTATTTGGATTTAGGTATCATATTCAATAACATATGAACTTTACTTGATGGGTGTTTTTCTTTTCATCTAAGTGCAGTAGCACTGTAACTCCTATATAAAACGATTAATGAGACTCAGAAATCTATGGAAATAGTTAATTTTTTAAATATTTTAGGTGTAGAACATAGGTTCAGTTTTGTCATGAGCATTTATTTTGAGATTTTGCTAAAAAAAGATTGGAGAAGTATAATAACCCATGTACAAAAACAGCAGTAATATGTATATTTGGGATACCAATCACATAAATATAGAGTTCTATGATATGAGGTGACTTCTGGAATCAACAATGAGCTTCATTATGTTTGAAAACCTTGGAATGAAAATATACTTTTTGAAAGTCTTCAAAACTGTATATTCACGATAGGAAAACATTATCATCAACCATAGAAATGTACGCCAATGGCCTTGCCACAGTGGTAACACCGGTTCCCGTCAGATCACCGTAGTTAAGCGCTGTTGGGCTGGGCTAGCACTTGGACGAGTGGTCATCCGGCCTGCCAAGTGCTGCTGGCAAGTAGGGTGCACTCAGCCCTTGTGAGGTAAACTGAGGAGCTACTTGACTGAGAAGTAGCAGCTCTGGTTACGAAAACTGACAATGGCTGGGAGAGTGGTGTGCTGACCACATGCCCCTCTGTATACTCATCCAGTAATGCCCCTGGGCTGAGAGGATGACACGACAGCCAGTCGGTACCATTGGGCCTTCCAAGGCCTGTTCGGACAGATTGTGCATGTATAGAAATATACAATGATGAGCCAAGACATTATGAGCACCTTCTGAATAGTATGTTTGTCCACCTTTGAAATGCAATATGGCAGCAATTCTGCATTGCAAGGATTCAACAAGTCCTTATTAGGTTTCCAGAAGTATGTGGCACTTGATGTCTATGCACACATCATTCAGTTTCAATAAAATACATACTTGTGGCTTGTGGACAAGGAGCTAGCATCCAAAAGCATCCCAGATGTGCTCCTTCAAGTTCAGATCAGGTAAATTTGATTCCCAAGCCATCAACCTGAGTTCACTATCATGATCCTAAAATCACTGCAACATGATCCTGGCCTTGTGATATTAACAGTTATCCCACTGGAAGATGCCATCATCACTGGGGAACACATCAAGCATGAGGGGATACAAGTGGTTTGCAATAACGTTCATGTATTCCACAGCTGTCACACTGCCCTTGATTATTGCCATGGGTCCCACGGAAGCCAAGGGATTGCCTCCCATAGCATAATACTGACTCTGCTGGCCTGCATCCATGGCATGATGCACCATTTTCCTGGATGAGGGCATATCCGGACATGACCATCGTTCTGCTTTAACAAGAACATGATACATCTGATCAGACAACACTTTTCCATTGATCCATGGTCCAATCTCAATGACTCCCTGCTTACTGAAATCATAATTGATCATGTTGTTGGGTCAACATGGGAGCAGGTAGGGGTCATATGTTGTGAAGTCACGTGTTCAATAATGTGCACTGTATGGTGTAGTCTGAAGCACTTTTATTTTTACCAGCATCATACTCTGTCATCTGATATGCACAGATCACCACCTATCTTGCTTCACAGAACAAGCCTACAACCTTGACATTACTTGATACAGCATGGAAATCCAACACCTTGTTGCCCACTTAAGGCTTCACCATACTTCAATTACTTTCTGTAGATGCTCAAAATGGTAGCACATGAACAGCCAAGCAGCTTTGCTGTTTCCGAGATGCTCATTCACAGGTGCTGGGCCATAACAATCTCTTTTGTGCCAAAGTTGCCTATGCCAGTGGGTTTTCCCTTTTGGGACCTGTGTCATTGCTAGAATGATACCCCATTCATCTCTTCTCTGCTTATACAGGGTGATTTTTCCCTCCATGTACAAACTCAGGATTGATCGATGAGAGGATACAGAACAAAAAAGTTCTAATGAACTTATGTCCAGAAATGCATGGTTTTTGTGCTTGAGATCGATTATTCAGTCATACTTTGTTACAGAGACTGCGGTCTCCTTCCTTCTAGAGGGTGGTACTGTTCCTTATATGTCATGTTCTATTGCCCTCTTGTCCCATAGTAATTGGTAATGTTGTGTCTGATTCACTTCTCTTATTGATTCACCTTACAGTGGATGTGATGCAGCATTGTACACAATGGTTCCATATTTGAATCGAGAGCTTGCCGACATGGTGTTTACTTACAGAAAGGCAAATGACAATGGGTGGCAAGGTTGTAGCAGGAGACCTATCCCTGCCGACAACAACCATGGCATTCAATGTTTGCAACAGGAAGCAGGAAATCGTGAAGGACGTACCCGAAATGTTTCGACACCAGACTTGGCGGAAAATGTGATTAACACTGTGGAAGGTGACCACGGTGTCAGTACCAGGCAGTTGGCTCGCCAGTATAGGGTAAGACAGACGACTGTGTGGAACATTCTCCATGACAGTTGTTACTACCGTTACCACTTACAGCATGTGCAGGGCTTACTTGCAACAGACTTTCTGCATCAGGAACAGTTTTGTCACTGGTTTCTTCACCAGGCAACCAAGATTCTGGGATTTGTGTCATCCATCCTATTCACAGATGAGGCCACATTTACGTGGAGTGGTATTTTCAACTTTCATAACAGTCATCGGTACGATCGTATGCAGAACCCCAATTGTACGGTGACAGCAAATCATCATTGGCACAGCCAGAATGTGTCAGATGAGATAATTGATGAGCGTATTTTGGAACCAGTCTTGCTTCCACATTGTCTAATAGGCTGAAACTACTGGCATTTCTTGTGGGTGACTTTGCCTCCCCTGCTGGAAGAAGTGCCATTGATGATTCAAAGTGTTATGTGGCCGATACATGATGGTGCTTCAGCCCATTTCACTGTTAACGTCGAGATGCATCTCAATCGTGTCTTTCCTGGTCGATGGATCAGACGAGGTATTCCAGTTGCATGGCCTGGTCATTCACGAGATTTCAAACTGTTTGATTTCTGGTTGGGGGGTCATCTCAAAAGTATCATGTATGCAGAGCCCATTCCAGATGTGGAGACACTGGAGCAGCATGCTGCCTTTGACACTGTTCAGATGCAGCATAACCGATGTCAACATGTGAGACAGAACATGCAATGGTGTATACACGCATGAGTTGAGGCACATGGAAACCATTTTCAACATGTATGTAACTGTGGCTGTATGGTACAGCGTATATTAGACTGCAGTCTCTGTAACAATGTATGATTGAATAAATGGTCTCTAGCATGGAAACCATGCATTTCCAGACGTAAGTTCCTTAGACCTTTTTTGATTGGTATCCACTCATCAATTAACCCCTAGAGTTTGTAAACCGTGGAAAAAATCACCCTGTATACTTTTCTCACTGAGTCACCTGCTGACAATGTGTTCATTTGATATTCAGATTCGTGGTTATAATGTTTTGGCTCAACAGTGTATACTGCAATCAAGGAGAACAACCCAATAGGAATAATGTATTGTACATAGAATTTCTGGATGGAAGAAATGCACACTACAGAAAGTGAATTATATTTTCCATTGAACACGGAAACTACACAATAATGGTCAAAATTTTGTACATTTTTGCTTGGCAGAAATCTAACAGCAATAATAACTTTATGTAGTAACTAGCTTTCTAATTTCTGATAACCTCAACATTGAATGCCCATAAACCACACAGGCAATGCACACTTTTTTAATCAGAAGTTATAATTTTTTTGATATGATTGAAGTCTTGTGAGAATGTTGTTGTACAGTAGTTCTCAGAATCATTAGTAATATTTTAAGGCAAAAATTATGTCCAACACTCTCAACATATATTCACTATAATTTCTCATAGGGAAGATTGTGCTCAGGATCATGTATACCAACTGTTATTGAAACACAATGTGAAATTTTGTCTAAAGAGATGAATAACAAAGCCAATTTTCATTTTCAGTAACAATATGTACAATGAGCATATTGTATTTACAACCCTTTAAAATAGATTCGGGAGACAAATGGACAACTGTGACAAATGTCTATAAATACCACTAGTGGAGGTAATAAAAGCAAAGTGACATTTCTGACAGGAGAATCTTCAGTTTCAATCTGAAAGGCAAAGGCTGTTTTTGTTGTTGAGCAACGCATTGTTACTTCATGACACTACAGATAGCACGTATTGACTTTCAAATGTTTCTTTATTCAGTGTCGCCTTGCAGTGTTCATTACCAGAGACTGCTAACGTCCATGCAGTAAATAAAACTACTGGAGCATTTTATTAAGATGTTACATGGACTGTAAAGTTCAGCTGTGTGTGGATTAGTACTAAATAGGATGATCAAAGTCGTGACTTACAATGTGAGCAGCTACACACTTGTGCAGATTCACAAGTAAACTACTTAGATATAATGCAATGTGCATTGGTGAGAAACAGTGTTACATGGTATATTTTATTTAAAACAAATATGCAAGTACAGAATCCACATTGTTGACACAGTTCCTACACATGAAAAGTGTTACCCCTTTACAAAGTTGCCTCTTATAAGGTTGTTCTAAGAAAATAGTGTGTGCTAATTTTTTTCATTCATTGTTTCTGTCAACAGAGTGAGTGCTGTTGCATATATTGTCCTATGTATTAGGCTTCTCCTCACCATCATATTTTTACTTTTCTATTTGACTAAAGGTTATAGAAGCCATTGTGTATGCTTCTACATTGATACACTGTACAAAAAAATGCACATTGCTAGCAACAGATAGTTGGTTACCTGCATGTTCTTTTGTTATTATGCACAGACACTTATTATTTTGTTGAATGCAAGTAAGTTTAGACATCATGCCTGGAAGAACTTTAGGAATTGGATGTTGCAAAGTATTTTACATAAATGTAGTCCAAATCACTTACTTCTAGCACAAACAGTTCCAGTTTTGATTTTTGTTAGTCATCTTCAGTCGTCATATGTATCATTTTGTCAATCAGACCAGTGTCTGATATCTGGCTGTATAATTACATAAAGTACTTAGCAGAATGACTTAATGTATGATACAATCAGATGTCTTGTGCCACACTGACTGATACAGTAACATTTAATATTTCTGAAGATGATTAACCTAAGACAAAACAGGTATTAAGAAAAGTGATTTAAACTGTACTTAAAAAAGTAATGATCTGTGGATTGTGCCCTTCCTTTGTAGAAATAATTCATTGTCCCACTTCGTGACACATGCTGACTTGTGAATTGTATATAAATTTACTTAATTTAGGATTATATTTATTAATTATTGTGGCAAAGGGGTGACCTGGTTGCAATGAAAATAACAAACGGTATTGCAGATGTTCACTCACTTTAAACACAGAAGTTATGAACAGCAGACAGCACGTTTACAATTCTCGGTTTCTGAAGGTGTGTGCATGCGTACGCATGTGTGTGTGTGTGTGTGTGTGTGTGTGTGTGTGTGTGTGTGTGTATGTGTCAGGGAGAGAGAGAAATACTTCCGGTCTGCTTTGAATATGAATGTAAGACTGCAAGTATGGAAACTCAGTGATACTGTCTCATGTCAGTCAGCTGGTCATTACTTTGTTTAAAAATAGTGGAAAAGGTAGATGCCAGGCAGAGGTTCATTGGGAGAATCTTAAGGAAATGTAATTCATCCACAAAAGAAGTGATTTACAAAACAATTGTTCACCAATTCTGATGTGTTCTTCATCAGTCTGGGACCCTCACCAATTAAGATTAACAGAAGAGGTTAGAAGATCCAACAAAAAGTAACATGTTTCGTCACAGGATTGCTTACTTGATGCAAGGGCATTATGCAGATGTTCAACGAACTCCACAGGCAGATGCCACAAGAGATGCATTGTGTATCACAGAGAGGTTTACTGTTGAAATTTCAAGGGTGTTTATTCCAAGAAGAGTTGGACATCATTAGTTCCTCCCACATATGTTTCTCGAAACGTCCACAATGAGAAAATCAGAGAAATTAGAGTTCATATGGAGCTTTACTGACAATAATTCTTCCCATGGGCCTTTCTTGAGTGGAAAGGGGAAGGGGCAAAAAATTGTGGTTCTAGAAATACCCTGTGTCTCACAAGGTAATGTGACATGCAGAACAGATGTAGATGTATGAGGTGAGTACTTGTTGTGAAAGTGTGCATGAGGCCACACTTAGTTCTTACACCTTGGACAGGGAGGGGGCTGGAATGTAGTACTTAAAGTGTTCTGAAGTTTAAAGGGTTTCTTTAAAAGAAATGATTGCAATTTATTTCTAAAATTATTAGCTTTTGTCTGTCAGGAACTTAAAATTCACTCACAGTACTGACAGATAGCTTTATATTACCATAATTTCTACGTGTTAATGCCAAAATAAGGTAAAAAAAACTGACCATATTTTCCTTTTCATTATATAATTGTGAATGCTGCTGTTGTTTCAAAATTCTGTTTGAGATTACATTGACTGTGATCCTATCTGTATTGCTAATTGTTTCAAGAATTGCCTGTTAGAAGTATGAAGTTATATTTCACATATTTTACGTATTATATTCTGTAATACATGTTTTACTTTGTATTTGAGAGTGTAAACTGCCCACAGTTTTATGTCTCAGTTCGTCAATATATCAAGCAAAACCACATTTCGATTGGTATGTCAGCAAAATCATTGATTGCAGACAGAGCAATGGGAACTGAACTTCGTTGGTTAAGAGGTTAAATAACTAATGAATTAGACTTCCCACTGGCTGCTACTGCCATCTCATTTCCTGCCTACACACAGTGGTGACCTTTCACGTCTGGCAACCTTATGACTGCTTTTGTCACAAAGGATCCACTCAGGTGTCTCTTCCGCCACTCTGCTCTCCCAACCTAGAAATGCTCTCATTGGTGGTCCTTTACCCTGATTTGTTATGCTAATATTTTAAAATCTTGCACAGTTCAGAATTGTAGAAAAAAATATGAAAATATGATCTTTGTCTATAATAAATCATTACACTGTTATTTAGTTGAAACTTTAATAGTGTAAGACTTTACATGATATAAGAAAGGTATCTCAGTTGGAATATGCTTCATAGATTTTCCACTCACAACAGACTTCTTTTTTGATTTTAGTGACACTAACTGCAATATTTCTTTGTGTGCAGCATAAAAGACTGGACGGCATCCATCTTTGAACTCACTGACAACATTGCACGATATTTGATAACTTCTGGGGGGAGGGGGGGGGGGGGGGGGGGGGAGGAAATTGTGTCCAAATATAGCAGAACCATTACACTCCAGATATAGTGGGAATTAGTGAAGTGCAGTAGCACGGAAAACAGCTTTTATGGTATTGTGTGTACAGAGTTATTAATACAAAATCAAGTAGGAGTAATACAGAACCACGTGTAAAAGTGAATAAGAAAATAGGAATGCAAGTAAGATGCTATGACCAGCATAATGACAACATTATCATAGCCCAGTTAACACACAAAGTCAACCCACCATGCTAGAACAAATTTATATGCCTACAAAATCCACAAATGGTGAAGAGATTGAAACAATGTATGATAAGATAAAAGAAGCTATTCAGATAGTTAAACGAAAATGAGAGTTTAATTGTTATGGGGACCTGGTATTTGATTGTAGGAAAAGGAAGAGAAGTATGAGGGGCGTTCAGTAAGTAATGCAACTCTTTTTCTGAAAGAAGGTTGGTTTTAACTCAGGAATCCAATATGCCATATTATTCCCGACTCTTTTGGTTACAAAACCCTATTTTTCAGCATAATCTTCACTCAATGAGACAGCCTTACACCACCTTAATGGGAGGCCCTGTATGCCTGCACAGCACAACTCTACTGGTCTGTGCTGCAGACAATGTCTTGCTTCATCAATAAACTCCCCGTCACCCACATACTACTTTCCACCTTTCCACAGAGTGCATCCTTCATTGGGCCAAACAGATAGAAGTTGGAAGGTGTGAGATCTGGGCTGTAGGTTGGATGAGGAAGAGCAGTCTAGTGAACTTTTGTGAGCTCCTCTCAGGTGTGTAGTCTTGTGTGCAGCCTTATATTGTCATAGAGAAGGAGAAGTTCATTTACATCTGTTGATCACCTCAAATGAGAGAGTTTGTGCATTCCAACACTGCAGAAGTCACAGCTGTGTGGGACAGCCAGAATGTGAGAGATTGAACAGGTTTATACAACCTCACTGCGATGATGGCAAGTGCCAATGACTCAACATGCTTTTGTTCATCGCCAGGTCTCTGTAGACATTCTGCAACCACCTATGAATATCTGTGATACTCTGGTTTTCTGCCAAAACAAACTCAATGGCAGCTCTCTCCTTAGAATGCACCTCCGTTACATACTCCCATTTTGAAGGCTACGTTCAGTCCTGCCCCTATCAGAACTTCTTGAAACTATAGGTGCTGAAGCAGGATATTCCACAATGTCCCACAACAAATTTTGCATTTTTTCAACTGAAATTGGCCAAGAAAAAAAGTGTTACTTTACTTATTGAACACCACTCATAAAAATAGTAGGAGAACGAGGATGGTTGGGAAACTATTGAAAGAGGAACCCACATGGTAGCATTTTACATAGAGCATAATTTAATCATTGCAAACACTTGGTCTAAGAATCCTGAATTAAATTTGTATATGCAGAAGAGGCCTGGATACACTGTAAGGTTTTTGACAGAGTTTTGAAACTAGATTTTAAACTGCAAAATATTTCCTGTGGCAGATATATATA
Organism: Schistocerca serialis cubense; assembly: GCF_023864345.2. NCBI lineage: Eukaryota > Metazoa > Arthropoda > Insecta > Orthoptera > Acrididae > Schistocerca > Schistocerca serialis. Next base: position 841,596,752 of record NC_064640.1, on the reverse strand, counting down.
CTCTGACAATAATGTATTAGTTACAAGCGACAGCTTAAAACTGAAAAAACTGCAGAAAGGTAGGAAATTAAGGAGATGGCATTTGAATAAATTGAAAGAATAAGATGTTGTTGAAAGTTTCTAATGGAAGATTAGGCAATGATTGACTGAAACTGGGGAAAGAAATACAGGGTGATTATAATTAAAGTTATTGGAGAAGGGGGAAAATGTACGGCAGTAGAAAAATAAATAGTTACAAAAAGTAGCAATAGATGGTGCTGTAAGCATCATAGTTTAATAGTGGTCAACTACAAATGACAAATGAATCGTATAACAATGCCTAAGGTGTACGTTTGATGTTAAACAAACTGTACTGTTCAGTGTGGATGTGTGTATGGTGTGATATTATTAGTTACATAAGCCCATCCACCATGGCAAGGTTATATCACATCAGATGGGAAAAATCTGACACTAAAAACTGCATAAAAAGCATCAATCATATCGGTTTTTAATTGCCATGAGGCCAAAAACTACATAAAAAGCATCAATCACATTGGTTTTTAATAGTCCTGAGACCAAAAACCACATAAAAAGCATCAATCAAAATCAAATCAGATTATTAATTTCCGTGTGACTGGCACAAAACATGTTCAATATGCTGTTCTTGTTTTCTGCGATGAAATCGAGAAACAGCATGTTCCACAACTGATCGAAGCGTTTCCAGGGTCATGTTCAGAATGTGTTGTGCAATGCATGCCTTCAGTTCAGCTAAGTTTGCAGTGGGAGCACTGAACACAACATCTTTCAGATAGCCCCACAGTCAGAAGTGACAAACATTAAGGTCAGGTGATCGGCATGCCCAGGCTGTAAGGAAATGGCGGCTGATAATTCTAGCATTTCTGAAATGGTGCTTCAGCAGCTGCTTAACAGGATTTGCAATGTGCAGAGGTGCACCATCTTGCATAAAAATGATCCCATCCACGCTGTTGGAGAGTTGGAATGACTTGGTTGTGTAGAAGACACTCATAGCACTTACCAGTGACAGTACAGGTAACAGGAACTGAAGCACCTGTCTCTTTGAAAAAATATGGCCCTATGATAAATGATGCCATAAACCCACTTCACACAGCGACCTGTTGAGGATGAAGTGGTACTGGTTGATTTGTGTGTGGATTTTCCAATACCTATATTCGACAATTCTGTGTATTGACATATCCCCTTTCAGGTGGAAGTGGGCTTCGTCTGTCAACAAAATATTCCGTGACCAATCATTGTCCACTTCCATGTGAGCAAGAAATTCTAAAGCAAAGGTCTCACTTGCTGGCAGGTCAACAGGAAGCAACTGGTGCACATGGACAATTTTGAATAGATAGCAAAGGAGGATGTTTCGTAGGATTTTGCGCACCATGCTCATGGGTATTTCCAATGTTTAGACAATTTTCCATGCACTACACGTTTGCACATCACCACTCATCTCACCACTGCTTCCACTGACATCAAATCAATTCGTTTCGTCCCTCTACCTGGTTGCACACCACAAGAACCCATCTTTTTGAATTTCTGAATCATTTTCTCCAGACCCACAGCAGTCATCGGATCAACGCCTTTTTTCAAACCCTTCAGAGTCCAGAATTTCTTCAGAGCAACATGTGCACAGTCATCATTCTTGTAATGCAGCTCTACAAGCAGAGCTCGATACAGCATTGAGACAGTCATGGCGAATGTCCCAGACATGAAAGGAGGAAAAGCCGGGTATCTAGTATGTTTATACCAACTTTAGTGGGTCGTGCACATGGCAGGTGTTTTCATTTTCATATCCTGACACATACAGCGCCATCTATGATCAATTTTCACACTATTTTTTTTCTTCTGCCCTATGTTTTCCCCTTTCTCCGATATTATTCCATTGCAATTTGATTTCATTCTGACCAGTGGTGTTATTTCTACGGCATTTTGAGAACTTAATTATACTCACCCAGCATGATACAGACAAATGGGTAACTCTGAGAGATGAATAGCAAAGGCAGCAGAGTGTCAAATAGACAAAAAAATCCTTTGCTAACACATTATATATTGAATTTAATTGATGAAAGGGAAAACATATAAAAATGCAGCAAATGCTTCTGGCAAGATGGAACACAAACATATTGAAAAATGAGATTGACAGAAAGTGCTAAATAGATCAGCAGCTGTAGCTAGAGGACAAATGTAAGGGCTGCAGAAACATTAATTGTTAGGGAAAAGATAGATGCTGCCTGTAGGAAAAGACTCTTCTGGAGAAAAAAGGAGCAGCTGTATGAATACCAAGAGCTCAGATTGCAAACCATTAAAAAACAAAGAAGTGAAACCTGAAAAATGAAAGCAATGTATAGAAGCACTGTACATGGGAAATGGCACTGAAGACAGATTTTTGGAAAAGGAAGAGGAAGTAAGTGCAGATGAGACTGTAGAAGCTGTAAAGTGTAAGAAATATATAGAAGAAAAATTATCTTGAAGGTAATATTATAGAAAAGGAAGTGAAAGTAAATGAAGATCAATTGGGTTATGTGAAAGAGTGTGAAAAATTTAAGAGAACAGTGTAGCAACTTAGTCGACATGAGGTGCCTGGAGCAGACAACATTTCCTCAGAATTATTGAGATCCTTTGCAGAGCCACCTGTGGCAGAACTATTCCATATAATGTGCTAGATATTTGAGACAGTTGATGTACCCTCAGACCTGAAGAAGAATTCCAATTCCAAAAAAGGCATGTGCTTATAGATGTGAAAATTACTGAACTGTCAGCTTAATAATCCATTGTTGCAAAATACGGACATGAATTATTTACAGAAGATTGGAAATACTGGAAGAGGCCAACATTGGAGAATATCAATTTGGCTCTGGGAGAAATGTAGGTACATGTGAAACAATACTATCCATGCAACTTATCTTAGAATGAAGAAAGGAACATGTATGTTTATAGCATTTGGAGATTTAGAGAAAGCTTTTGATAATGTTGACCGGAATACGCTCTTTGAAATTCGGAAAGTAGCAGTGGTAAAATATAGGAAATAAGAGGTTATTCACAATGTGTACAGAAATCAGACTGGAGTTGTAAGAGCTGAAGGAGATGAGAGAGAGGCAGTGGTTCAGAAAGAACTAAGATAGGGGTGTAGCACATCCCCCTTTTTACTCACTCTGTGCTTTAGTGTCTTGTAAAGTGGTCATAAGATAAACATCAACAAAAGTAAAATGAAAGTAGTGGAAAAAAATTAAATAAAGGAGGAGATATACAGGCAATTGGACTAGGAAATGAGAAACTAAAAGTAGGAGATGAGTTTAGCTATTTGGGCAGTAAAATAACTGATCGTGATGCAAGTAGAGAGAATATAATATCCAGGTTGACAATAGCAAGAATAGTATTTCTAAAAATGAGGAATTTGTTAACATCTAATATAAATTAAAGTGTTACACAGTCTTTTTGGGAGTTATTTGTGTGACATGTAGCCTTCTATGGAATTGAAATAATGGAAAATAAACATTTCAAGCAGTAAGAGAAGAGAAGTTTTTTAAATGTGCTGTTACAGAAGAATGCTAAAGATTAGATGGGTCTGTTGGGTAACTAATGGAGGAGAGACTGAACTGAATTCAGAGAAATACATTTATGGCACAAGCTAACTAAAAGAAGAGATTGATTGATAGATTACATCCTGAGGCATCAAGGAATCATCATCAGTTTAGTAATGCAGGGAATTGTGAGGGGTCAAAATTATAGAGGGAGACCAAGGCATTATTACAGTAAGCAGGTTTAAATTGATACAGGTTGCAGTTATTTTATTTTTATTTATCTATTTTCATGTTCCTTAGATTCTTGATGTAACTATATCACTACCATGTAGAACGTGTCAGATTATTACAGTAATAACCATATATAAATGGCCATGAGGCTTACAAACTGAATCATATATAAACAGATATATGAGGTTCAAAGTGTTTAAACAATAATACTGATTATAGTGGTAATAATGATTACACAAACAAATTATAAGTCCTGCATTCTAATACATATAAAAAGCATTCTGTCATCAGTTGATATGCCAGTGCTACATAGTCAGTTCTTATAGGAACACTTAAAACAGATTGTACTAATTGTTACACATGCCAAAAATTCCTGTAAAGAATAGAAAGGACTACTGAAATTATAAAGTTTCAGTTGTTTTTTGAATTTAGTCGTGTCCCCAATGACTGATATAACATGAAATGCAAGTTTATTGTATAATTTTATGCTTGCATAGTGTACTGCTTTCTGAACCATGCTGAGATTTTTTATATATTTGTGAAGATCATGTTTACTTTTGTATCATTATCATGATATTCACTGTCTGTTTTATAAATTGTGTGATTATTGCTCAGAAAGCACATTAGTGAAAAAATGTACTGAGATGGCATGGTGAGGGGCCTTAGCTTTTTGAATAAGTTTCTGCAAGAGCATCTGGGATGCACTCTAGCCATAATTCTGATAACTCTTTTCTGTACAATAAAGACTTCGTTTGCTCGTGACTGGTTACCCCAAAATATGGTGCCATATGCCATGAGTGAATGGAAATATCCTACGTATGCAGTTTTAATTGTTTACAAATCACAAATAGATGAAATTGAGCAAATGGCAAATGCTGCTGAATTCAATCTCTTACATAGGTCATTGATGTGAACTGAGCAGTTTAGATTGTTGTTTACGTGTAATCGCAGGAATCCGGAAGACTCAGCTGTCAATATTTGCTTGTCACCACATTTTATTTCAATATTTTCATGTTTCTTTTTATTTGCTGATTGAAACTGAATGAACTGAGTTTTGTTAACATTAAGTGACAGACCATCTGAAGTGAACCAATCTAGAGCTTCTTTGAATACAGTGGTTGCAGTCTTCTCTAGACTGCAGTTGAGTGTTTTGTCAATCGTAATGGTTGTGTCATCAGCAAACAGGGTGAAGTGTGCTTTTTGTGTCATTCAGCATGGAACAGTAAGGGACCAAGCACCAAGCCTTTTTGTGTCATTCAGCACGGAACAGTAAGGGACCAAGCACCAAGCCCTGTAGCACTCTACATTTTACTGTGCCCCAGTCAGAGCAGGCAGGTGCCATTGCAGAATTATTCAATACTACCTTCAGCCTTATGTTGTCTAGATATGACTTGAACCACATCCTTACTTTACCATTTAATCCATAGTGCTCAGCCTTTGTACGTAGAATTTTGTGTTCTACACAGTCGAATACTTTAGACAGATCACAGAAGATTCCAACTGGTAGTCGTGCAGAGATGAATATACTTGAACAGGATAGAATAGCATGGAGAGCTTCAGTAAGCAAGTCTTCAGCCTGAAGACCACAACAACAGCATCTGTCCACCATCTGTCAAGTCAGTCTTTTCTTACCTTTTCCTTATTTCTTAGAATCCAGTGAAGAACTTCCTTGCTGCATGTAAATCCATTTGTCTGGATATGTATCTTGTGCACCTCCATTTGATTTTCATTGTGGTTATAATTACATCTTCACAAGAGACTTGGCAACAATTTATTTGTTTTCGTCTCTCTTGTAGTAATTTCCAACATGCATTGCTCCACTGGTTATCAAGCAAGCAACCTTCACTTTTTGAATGATTTTCACATTTTAGGCTGCAGTCTCACTTCCATGAGTGACTGCTGGTAAAATACACAGCTTGTAAACTCTCCTTATCAGACACATCACAAGCATTGTTCTAAAACAGTGTTTAAGTTTCCAAAAGTACCACAGGCCTCCTTTAGTCTCCTGTTTATTTATTATGCAGTCCATCCAGTTGTTCTCAACTGTCCAAAATAAAACAACTCAACAACTTGTTCTGTGACTTGTCAGTAATTTTACTATCTACTTTTTTGTATTTGGGTTATGCATCATTCTAGGCTTAGTATAATCAGTTTTCAGATCTACCTTGAAGTTTACTCTATTAAGTTCTTCCATTCACTGTTCATGTATGTGTGTGCACTAGTCATAATCAGTAAAACGTGAACAACCTAACAAAGACAGTTCAGAAATTGCCCAATAACTGATGCATCTATACTCTGCACTGCATGGCAGAGGATATTTCCCATTATGTCACTCATTAAGGCTTTGTCCTATTCCATTAGAATATGCAATGTGTGAAGAATGATTGCTTAAATGCCTCCTTGTGCACTGTAATTAAACTAATCTTGTCTTCGCAATTCCTGTGAGAGCAGTATGCAGCTGCTTGTTGAATATTTCTAGATTTATCACTGAAAGGTGATTCTTGGAACTATGCAAGTAGGCTTTCATGGGGTGTTTGCATCTACTTTCAGATGTCTCCCAGTTCAGGTTATTCAGCAGCTCTGTGATACTTTTCCATGGGTCCAACAAACCCATGACCATTCATGCTGACCTGCTTTATATACTTTCAATATTCCATTCCCCATTAGTCCTATTTCATACAAGCCCCACACACTTGAGCAGTGTTCTGGTATGGGCCCCACAAGCGTTTTGTGAGCACTCTCCTTCGTATAGTGAATGAATTTTCCTTATATCTTTCAAAGTTAACCAAAGTCTGCCTTCTGCTGTACCTAAAAATTAACCAATGTAATTGCTCACTTTCATAATCTACAAATTGTTACATCCTGGTATTTGTATAAGCTGACTGACTACAGTTGTGACCAATTGACATTATAGTAACAGGCTACTAGATTGTTTCACTTTTTAAAGAGCACAGCTTTACTTTCCTGAACATTCAGAGCAGTTTGACAATCTTTTCAATACTTTGAATCATTATCAGGATCTGACAGAATATTTGTGCAGCTTTTCCAGACAGCACTTCATTATAGGTAACAGCATCATCTGCATAAAATTTGAAGTTACTATTAATAATGTACGTAACACTATAATTGTAAAACATTCATGCCTGAAGTTACTTCTACATCTGACAGTGACTCTCCATCCAAGAAAATATGCTGCATCATTCCTACCAAGAAATTGTGAATACAGTCACAAATTTTGTTCAGTATCCCACATGATTGTACTTTCGATAACAAGCGGGCTAGTACCAAGTCAAATGCTTTAAGGAAGTCGAGATGTATTGCTTCTACCTGACTGCTGCACATGAGGTTCAGTGTATGTATGGCTATTGGTCCAAACATTTTATCGTAAACAGTGATTTTGCAAGAGTCAGTTGTACAGGTAGCTTTAGTGTCTTGCACACTTTTGATTACCTTTATCAGATAATGGTTCAAAAATCATGGTGCATAGCATCTATTAGTGATTAAATTAGTTAAGTAATTTTTAAACACTACCTTCACATATTACATTCAAATATTTGACTGCATATTGGTGAATGGGAGCCCACTCATTTATCAGTCCTTGGACCATGTGCAACCTTAAGCCAGACATACCACACAGTGTGGTAATTCATACGCATTACTACATTTCATAAAGTCATTCTTGACATCCAAATGATCCATTGTGGTAGTGCCTCTAAAGACAACTTCATACCTTGCCTAATTAAAATCCATCATTTTTTTCCTATGTAATGATTGGTAATTTTAATGAATATCTTGCACATTTGTAATATGATTGTAATTGGTCTCTAATTTTTATGCCTTTTCCATCTGTTTTCTTGTGAAACTGAGTAATTACAGCTTTATTTCAGTTTTGGAGAATAGTCTTACTCTTTGAACATTCTGCAAATAATTTTTGTAAGTCCTTTTGTATTTTTTTAGCACTTGCTTTGACCATTTTTAGTGAAAGATCACTATCCCCTAGTGCCTGACCCATCATTTTACAATGAATTTGTTTTACCACTTCATCTCACACTATTTCTGGAATGTTATTATTTTCATTATTGAGTATCTTCCTTTCTGATTCACTTCTTAAACTTTACAAACACTTACAGAAGTCTTGGAATTCTTGTACAATTATCTGTCTGCTCTTATTCATTGTGCCACCTGACATAATAACTTGTGAAATGTGGTGCCTGCCGAACAGAACCTTTTTTTTACTTCATGCTGTTATTGATTTCATTGTTCCCCTGATCATAATTAATTGTACCTTCTCACATTCTCCCAAAGACATTTCTGAATATTTATGATTAATTCAGTGTGTTCTATAACCTTCCTGTTATTTTTTGCTTGAAATTCGTACTGTATCTTCAATAGCTGCATTGTGCAATTTGAGAGTTTATTTCCTTTTCCTCTCGTCATACCAGTAACAGCCTTTGCTTTTGGCATATGTATCTTCATTAAGTAATTGTGCCTTTCATCTGTGCCTGTTTAACCTTCACTTTCTAACATGCTGGACATTTTGCTTAGTTTAATCTGGTATGCCTCCTAGCTCTTGAATAGCTTTCGGTTCCCAATGCCTGTCTCTTTATAGCTTAGTATATATTTTCCCTCTGTATCTTATGAGTCAGTGATCACTAACTGTACAGTAATGGTGTAGGACCCTCACATCGTGTTGGAATTCCTTTTTTCTCTTTCTTTATATCAAATATAATCATTTTCATTTTTGATTCTACCTGGTCCTTGCAAGCTCAATTTATTGTTTCTTTTCTTCTGTAACAATGTGTCTAGGACAAACATGTCCACCTCAGTAAATTATACTATTATTATGCCCTCTGCCATTTCTATTATAATATCTGATGTTTCTCCATTGAGAATCCTCATTAAAACATATGATTATCACTTTGTTGTGGGTTTTGCTGTCATAACAGATACTGTAATGTTTTGTATCAGTGTTCTACTGGCTTATCAGTATTTGAAGATCTTGGTGCTTAGATGTCATTAATTTAGAAGGAACATCTTTTGTTTGTTTTTAAAGTATCAATAATGTTGATTTTTATTTATTTATTTATTTACTTTGTTTAGAAAAAAGTTACACTTGTATTTTTCCTCTGTTCCTCTGTTCTAAGACATGTCATGATTTTTATTCTATCTGACTTTTACTCTGAACTTTCAATAACACTTCTGTATCCCATTTGATTTTATTCCATTTCTCAACTTCACCAACTTGCCTTTCGACCAAATGCATTCTTCCTAATTAAAATGTAGTAGAAGTAACTGAGTTTCTGAGGTCCATATTATTGTGTGTATATATGAATACTGATTATACCTGCCATCTATCCTGTTAAATGAGAAGTGAAGTAATTACCAGTAGTACCTTTAAGATCTAAAGTTTAGTTTGTTCAAGAGTATATTGTGATTCATGCAATAACGTGCTTAAATGGATCATGCACATACCAGCTGTTGCTTTTTTACTAATCCAAAGTGTGGTTTATTTTTTTGATCACATCCAATTATCATAATCTCCAAAGCATATTAAAAAATGTTCATAAGGAAACCAATAAATAGTACCACTTGTCTTCATACCTTCATACGCATCTAAAAATAGTATAATATGGTGATACAAGAAGAATTTGGTGTTCAGTTCTTTGTAAGTGTTCCAAATCTCATTGTAGTTTTCACACTCAAAGAGAGATAATATTCATTCAACAGCTGTCTTTATAATGATGCTTCCTGCTTTGAGCTAGGTACTGCAGTGTTTTCTGTTACAGTTAGGAGGTGAATATTAAAATTTCTGATACATGTTGTTGTCATTTATCATTTAGTCAATTTCTTTGACAGTTTAAATAAATATGTTCTGTATTTTCATATACTGATTTATTTAATTCAAGTGAATTGATTATTCGCAAGTGTTCATTCCACACATATCATACAAAGCAAATTTTTTAATAACTGGAGGGCGGTAAACTTTTAAAAATGAGACCATTTACATACTTCTGTCTATCTTTAGATGACACTGCAAGGTTATCATGTAACAAAGTCATAAATAGCTGTATTTTTTACCTAGCCTTCACTTCAATGTGAGCTTATCAAATGCTCGCTACTACTAGTTGATCATTCATTCCAGAGAATTCCTTTGTGCATAGTAAATATTGCCTTAATTGGTTGTATTCATACATGAAATTCTGTTGTTTCTGAAGGTTCCATTGCCATGCATAGTTTTTACAGGAAAATTAATATAAATAACCAGGGAAGTCATGTGAAACTTTTGCACATTTGTAGTTTTAAATAATGACAGTATTTGGAATAAGTATAGTTGTTGTGATAAGGGTATCTGTGGGAATGCACCTTTCTCACTGAACAGGTGTTTCAGCTGCAGCCATCCTTTTGGAGGGGCACTTCTCACTGACCGTTTCGAATGTTCTTGTGCACGGAATCATAAACTTCTCATTTATTGTTTGCAACAGTTTGTATTTACACCACTCTGTTGCTGACAAAAGTTAATACTTAATGAGAAAATAAAAACACCAAATACGAAATAAAAGAAGTAAAGAAATGCAATTTGCTGTTCATGTCAGTATTTGACTGTCATCAAATGCTTGTAATTTATAACTTTTGACCATACTATTTACATTTATCTGTTGTTGAAGAGAAGTTTAATGAGAAATACAAATATATAAAATACAAAGAAGTAAATAAATGTGAAATGTATAGGTTAGAACGTAGTGTTTGCTTCTTACCTGATGTGACACTAAGGCCACAATAACCTCTAACTGCATTTTGAAATTTTAATTGCACTTCGTACTTTATGTAAGCATGTTAGGCCATAGAAGCAATAGGTAAATCACAATTCATGGTAACAATGACAAATGTGTTTGTCATTTCAGAAAGTATATTCATTTAGAAAAGTCAGCTTGTATGTCTGGTAGCAATAAGGGGACTACTGCTGTGGTCACTATTATTATCTGTGCCAATGCTGTATACAAGTTATCCAGTTAACAAGTGCTTTTAAAAAATTTAAAATGATATTTGTAATAAGATAATGTGAAAAGGGAGTCTTTATTCATAATTAATAGGTTAGGTTCATAAAATATAGGTATGAAGCTAACCGTCCATGGTGCCCCTTTGCCTGTGATAGTTAAAAGTCTCTTTTTGTGTTAAAATTTTCCCAAATAATAAATTTTAGTGCAAAATTGTTATGCAATGTCAGAAGCCGCTTAAAAACATTTTATCCATAGGAACTTGTTATTTTTCGCCAAAATGACAACATATAATTCCTCCCTGCTCCCCAATTTCTAAAACTGTGGTCTGCTAATTTTGTAAACATTTTATTCAACATCAGTGTTGCTGCATACAGTTACTGCATATTAATATAAGTTTCAATCCTCTAATAATCTAATCAGACAAAGAGTTTAATTTTTCTTTTCTCAGAATCCTTTACTATACTTGTTCCTCAAGCTCAATTTACTACTACATTTTTCATCATGTACTATGTTGAAAATTAGTTTACTTTTACCCCTTAATACTTTCTATGCAAATGATTAATTCAACATAAAGGAGCCCTTCTCTCTGGCACTAGTAACTATATAAACATAATTAATACATTATGTTAATACATTTACATGAGCACATCACAGATAAATTCAGTGACAGGTGTCATCACATTCCTCTTTCTATATCAGTGTAACAATAAAAGGGTTAACAGCTGCTCCTTCGTGCTTCGAGTTGTTAGGAATTATTTAAGTTACTAATAAATACATGTAGCAATTATGAGCAATGTTATTACCGTATGGAAATGCTTTACTGTTTACACATTGCAGGATGGTTTACTGTTTTCCCTCCTCCTGCCACCATTTGTAAAGCCATACATATGTTTATCCCTCCCAAGCATTTTAAAGTCTTCTCCTGTGGCATCCCAGTAACCTCATTAGTAGGCGAGCCATTTTTCGTCCTGGCCTGTAGTAGCACATAAGGTCTCAGTGAAACAGTAACACAAATCTTTTGTTTGTATATTTGTATCAAACATTGTATTGAACTAAAGTAGGCAAGCTGAACTGAGAGTACTATCCTGAAAAACAGTTTATTTTAATCACTTTCATGGGTGACTTCCTACGTTTTTGAGAAAGAGGGGAACAAAGAATTGATCAAGGGATTTTTTAGCGTTTACACAATGGGATGATGAGATATATTTGTAGATTACTTAGTGGTGTGTTACAGTTACTACATGAGTGATGTGGCTTGTAAAGTGCAGGCACAGCTGGTGTGTTTGTATTCTGTTGCAGATTTTCATCATTTTGAATTTAAAGGCTGAATACTGCTGTAAGTAGATCTAAGTAAAATCTGTAAGTCTTTCTTACATTCATGACAAAATATTTATTGTACTCTGAAGAATCAGTGTTCACTTCAGTGTTAACAGATCTATTCAACTGTTGTAGAGGCAGCTGTTACTTTTTGTAAACAAGAAACATCATAGTATACAGTTTTTCCTTCACCATACATTGTCAGTGTACTGATTAATGGCTACATATGCTAGCTTTTTACTAGCTCACATGGTTATTTTGTCATCAGTTTTCATAATAAAATATAATTAAACAAATGTAGTTAAATATCTAAAAAAATGCCATTTATATAAATTCACTATCAATTTCCTCAAATCACTCACCCTTTCATACACAGACATTAAAAATACCAAAAGGTGATATTTTAAATGATACATTTCCACATATATCAAAACCCTGATTGTCAGTGCAAGATTCACATCATTTAAATATGGCTGCGTGGAGAAGGGGAAATATGCTTTCAGTTTGTATATGGGATTACAAACATGACGCTTGCTTAAATACTAGAAAAGCAAACAGTGAGCCCAATTTTATGCTAAGCAATTTCTATTATTCCACAATTCTTTTCGCTGTGAGAAATTTTTATGTTAAACATGAAACTGAGTATTTTAGTTCTCTCCATTGTCAATTACATCATTGTTGTGTTCTTATAACCAACTCCTTCTTCTGAAATGTATTTCCCTTTGATATAGCCTATTCTATATTTCCTTGCAGTGGGCATACTTCTTGTTCTGGCATTGGTTGTGACCCTCAAACATCAACTCTGTTAAGCAAGAGATATGTAAGAAGATGAAAATAGAACTATTGTACAGCCAAGTGAAAAGTTAATTAATGATTATAAAATATGTAAGAAATGTAAACAACACCTTTTTATTTACAGAGTAGATTAAATGCAAATAAAAAAAATCTAGATAGTAATAGCATCAATGAAAAAAAATTAAATTTACTAGGTCAATAGAATTCAAGCCTAAGATAAAAGATGAAAAAAATATAGCTGCTGACAATTTTGCTTTGGATAACAGTTATCAGTACTGTGATGAAACGTTCAGACTAGTATTGAGTGTTCCGTTACAACTGCCAAGAGATATTTTGAATCTGGTCTTTTCATGTGTCTTAATTTGTAAAGTGGTTTCAATAGAAGACTCCAAGAATTGAGGTTTTGTAAAGCATTTAAGTGCTTTACTAAGTTTCTGAATATTCATGTGCCACTGAAGTGGTTACCACAATACTTCTTTTCAAAAACTATAATTTTACCTTTATAGTAATGACTACTTTTAGTTTCATGCTCTGGAATATCATCAGCTTCATTAAGTTTCCATAGTTTATACCAGTGGACTTGTATGACCCACTGAAAATAATGTCACCAATATATTACCATTACTGTTTATTATCATAACTGCATCCTTTGCTAGTCAAGACTGGATAGACTGTATCAGTGGTATCACGTTAAAATTACACAAGCATAAGTATGCATAATAATACAGAACAAATTTGCCTAAGTGCATCATAACACTTAATGACATATATGGTGAGAACTTTTTAACAAGTATATATTCACTTCATTTCACGTGGCACTGCGCTGTTTATGGAGTCTAGTTTGCTGTTTCACTATCGAAGAACTCATTTAAACTCTACACTGCCCTTTGGTGTAGATTTTGTGGCACCTTTCCTCAAAATTTCAACAAGTTCAGAGGACTGCATTTTTGTATTTAGATGGTAGAACATTTTAATATCTACTGTTGAAAATCTGTCCTGTGTCTTAGAGAGTCAACAGCTTTTTCTTGTTGGATGTGTTATAATTGTGGATGTCACTCCTGTTGGTGAATTTTTAATGATTTTCTTTCACATAAAAGAGACAGGTGAAGATATATTGACTGAAAATTGTCATCACTCCAAGACTTGTGAAGATAGGTTTTCAGTGGTCCAGTTTCCTACTGGATGCTGTTATCCCTATTGTTTTGTGTGTGTGTGTGTGTGTGTGTGTGTGTGTGTGTGTGTGTGTGTGTGTGTGTGTGTGTAGTAGTAGTAGTAGTAGTAGTAGTAGTAATAGAATTTTCTTGCATCCTGTAGAGTGATCCCATAGTACTGGACCATAGCTGATATGGCTGTGGAACAGTGAATAATATACCATCAGCAGATACTGATCAGTTATCACAAGGTTCTGTTTCCTCAGAAGGTATATGACTCAAGACAGTTTGTCACACACATGCACATTCTATTCTTGCCAAATGAGTTTACTATCCACCATGAGCCTCAGAAGCTTCACAGTTCCTGCACCTTATCACTGAGGCTACTTCCCATTTTTTTCTGCATTTATTTTTATTTTGTTTATTATGAACCATTCCTTTGTAGAATCAAACAAAGCATCTACTTCTTCTTGAGCCTTGCTGGCATCAGTGCTTTTCAAGTACAGACTTGTGTCACTTATGAATTGCAAGTACTGTCCATGAGAGCTTAAATCATTTGCAAATAATAGAAATGGGAGGGAGTCATTACCAAACCCTGTGGCACACCGTATTCCAACTTCAATTTACATGATAGTGCTCCTTGAACTGATAAAATCTGGCTTCTGTTTTCCAAGTAAAATTTGGTGGTTGCTAGAACAATGCCTCCAACTCCATATTTACTGAGCTTGTTTAGTTGTATCTTACTAGGAATTCAGTCAAATTCCGTCTAAGGTCACAAAGTGTCAGTGCTACAGATTCTTTTTTCTGAAAACTCTGCTTTATCCTAGTAACCAAATCTAGTGCTGCTGTTGTTGTGATTTTACCTTTTTAGAAACCATGTTGCACATCTGTGAAAAGTTCATTAATTTCAAAGTAATTTGATATTTGGTCTGTCAATGCAGTCACTTTAGTGAAGACTAGAATGATTGAGATTGTTCTGAAGCTCGCTACAATGACTCTATCACCCTTTTTATGAACTGCCACTGTTCATGCAAATTTCAGAGTCAGGAAATATAGCAGCAGTGAAACACTTATTAATTACTATAATGAATGGTTCAGCAGTATCATTCATAATTATCTTGAGGACATTATTAGACATCCCGTATACATCCTGACTATCAGAACGTTTATAGATTTTACAATTTTTATTATTCCATTTTTTGCAGTTCCCTCAGGTTCATCATGACGCATCTTTTGTCATTTATTGCAGCAACTGCAGGGTCTATATTGAGGTCTGGGACTGTACTTACAGTGTTTTCCACAATGTCAATAAAATAATTATTAAAGTCATCTGGATTACACAAGCTTAAGGCAGAAATGGTTTTCTTTCTATGATCATTGATCAGGTCCCAGGTTGCCTTGTGTGGGTTGTGAACTCCTTCAATGAACCTATCATTGCATTTCATTTCGGCTTCTTCCACATTCTTTCTGTAATATCTTTTTGCTTGTAAATATCTGCTGTAGAACACTTCCTTTGCACTGGGATCTGTTGCTGTTTTGTAGTGATCGTGTGCAGTACTGTGCATTTTAATTTTTTTCCATCCACACTGTGGCTGTGTTGTGACATGCTTGCAGGACATTTTTTGCTCTTCTGTGGATAGATGTAGTCAAATTGGGCTTTGATGGTTCGAAAAAATCTCTGTCAATGCATTAGTCACTGCCATTTCCTCCAGTCCAGGCTGCCACTTTACAGCAAACACTGCTGTCTCAAAGCATTTAATGTTTATATATGTTTTTGCGAATACATAATTAGAATGCTGGGTAACAGTTGATTATTTTTATCTCTTTTTGTATATAGTTCCATAACTAATTCACTGTGGTCAGGGATCACTATAAGTGCACTGATCAACATGGTGTGTAAGGTAGTGGCCTGAAAAAAAGTCTGTTAAGTAGTAGGCATCTATGTCTAGTAAGAATGAGTGGCATTCTGACTTTCACAGATAAAGTCATTCTCAATCACAAGTGTGTTGCTTGGAGACTGCCATGGTTTCCTTTTTTTGTGTTCTTGTGTTCTTGTATTCAAAGTTAATATTTTTATGTAAAACCAATTTATGGTGATTAATATTAGGAACTGATATCCTTCACTAAAAAATTATACTGTCTAATTATGTCCTGCAAGTAATTGCTGTTGAGATCTTTGTGCACACGTACCATCGTAGATTACCATCTTTTATTGTTCACAGATCACAGAATGCATATTATCTGAATTTTTTCCTGTTTTGTTAGTATGTAAGTTTGAGCAGCTATAACTTCTATCATGCATTGGTTATTACCTGGTTGAGTATTGCAGCCTTCCAGCTAATTATAACTAGCTTAATCTCCTCATTTGGTAGTGGCATGACTCCACATTGTGGGAGTCCTTACCACCTGTTTATTAATTACGTACTCTTTTTAGTTAGACCTTGTCATTCCAGGTGCTTATCTCCTCAGTAATTCCTAGAATGTACAGTGAATAGTTTCCGTGCTTGTGTATTCCTTGTGCCAGTTGTTCAGCTTCACATAAAAATCAATTCTAGACAATTAAGTGTAGAGTTTCATTTTCATCTTACATTTGCTGTAGGTTATATGTGTACATTCATCACGTGTCAACTTTGCCCTCATGTTATTGTTGATGGACTATCTACTATACACCCAGCCCTATTCACATTATCTGTTATGGGACTTGTTGGATTGTTGTTGATAAATTCCACTGAACCAATATGAGGTGTTAGATTCAGTTGATTGGCATCAGTGGAAATGATATTAGCTAATTTAGTCTTTCAGACAAGTGGATGATGACAAAAGATAATTCTGCTGAAATATAACTCTGATATGTCGTGTAATTATTTTTTGTGAGTTTCTGTTGGTTACTGTCACTCGGAGTAATGCACAGCAAACTTTTCTTTCCATTTTCTTTTGGAATAATTATTTTTCAGTTCTTGTTCCATAGCCATAAGGTATCATCAGTATGCATTCAGCAATTAATGTTGTTGTGGTGGTGGTGGTTGTTGGGATGTTTAAGGGGGACTAAACAGCGAGGGTCATCAGTCCCCCAAATGTTGTTGTACTCTACTATCATGTTGAGAAATATATTTACATATCTGATTTTGTTTTCATCTTCCTGTGTGACTTCACACAGTAGTTATTCTGATGAATCAAAAGATTCACTCCATGTACCCAAAGTTGAGTTGCAATCCCCAGTTCTTCCTACTTTACATTTTTGCTCACATTTTGCGAGGTATCTTCTGGATGTAGTTCTGCATTAATAAAATTCTAGTCTCATAGCTGTAGGAATTGGCATTTATGTCTTGGTCTGTTCACTTTGATTCAGGTTACAGGCTGTTTTCATGTCTTACTGATAATGATATGAAGGTGAAACACTCTAACAGATTATGACAATATCTTGTGGGGTGCGACTCAATCCAACTTGTGTGTGTGTGTGTGTGTGTGTGTGTGTGTGTGTGTGTGTGTGTGTGTGTGTGTAACCTTCTGAGCCATACAAGCTGGCAGTTAATTCAAAGCCTGAATCTATTGTCACTAGCCTAGTCTCAACTCAGTTATGTAACCAAAATATGTGGCGAAGCGTTTATTGTACAGAATAATTAAAAGCTTGAATCTGCTGTTACTGGCCCTAAACTCTTCATCTGGTGGAACATTTACTTATTTATTTATTTATTTATCCATTCTCAGACAATATAAATTGTATGAATGTTGTCGGCACATAAGTATGTACAGTACAGACGCAGATACACACATGTATACAAGTACAGATACAAAGAGATACATACATTGTTTGCTTTACTATGCTATGTGTTTGAACATCATATTTCACTATCCTATTGACCATGTTGTAAAATGCCTCTTAATCAGAGCTCCATTAGCTCTTAACATAATTGTCCATAAAATTTATGTATCAGTCAAGGTAATCATTGACAGTATAAAAACACTTTTCTTGTAGATAACTTTTAGAGTATTCCCGAAGGCATATTTTTACTTTTGTCTTTCATCACTTGTGGAAGTTTATTGTTTAATTTAATTCCAATATAACACACTATTTTGGGTTTTTGTTTTGTTTTTCTGACTGAGATGGAAGTAGTGGCTGGGTCTGGTGCCGTGTTCATGTAAAGACCTTTTCATTGGCTACTGATTGATACCTTTATGTGGATCTCTGTTCACAAAATATATTCACTTGGAACAGTCAAGATTTCTATAGATTTAAACAAATCAATGTAGTGAATGTTCTTGCTACTTTTTGTTGCAATTTGTGCAACCCTTTTTTATAGCTTAAAAACTGTTTTTGTATTCTGCTTATTTGTTCCCCAGAAAGTTATGCAGTTACTAATTATAGAATGAATGTGTACAAAAAAATATTGCTCTGGTGCACCAGGTATGAAACACTGAATTTATTATTCTAAGTGCATAGCATGCTGAAGCTATTATCTTCCTGAGAGCAGTAATATGCTCATTTCACTTTAGTTGTGTGTCAACATATAGCCTGAGAAATTTTGTTCCTGATACCTATTCTATGGCACATTTCAAAGTCACTCAGAGAATAAAATCTTCCATTTAGTAGTGAAAACACATAGATATGCATATAAACCCTTATCCAACACACAGTTGATTATGCTGGACACTCCTTTACCATGCAGCTAAGTTTATCTAGTAACTGAATTTAGGCTCTTTCATGCCTTTATATACCAGGATTGCAAATTTTGTTGCACATTTGTTAAGAATCTTCTAGACTCTTGATATCAAGTTCTTACTCTGTCACACAGGACACTCTTTGTTTTTGAGTGAAATACTTTGCTTAGATAAGCCTTGATTGTTTTATAAAGTCTCTTCCATACTACCACAGCTATTACAAAACTCAGTCATTATAATGCCCTGGCTATTGATAGGACCTGAAACCATAACCAAAGAACAGTTGTGTGTCTTTTACAAATGCTTACTCTTGTAGATATTAATGTTTTCACTTTATTGTTTGACAATCAGTTTATCTTTCCTCCTTACAAATTGTATAACCATTACCCTTCAATGAATAGTTTAGTTCTTTTTTCTTAGACTAGTTGGAACTATTTGAAGCATTGTTAAATTTCTCCAATCATAAATGAGTGTCAATCATTTTCATATCAATTTTATTATTTTTGGGACAAATATATTAACATGTGAAAATACACTTATCATTTATAGACCAAAAACTCGCAAGTATCTTTAAATGGAGTAACAGTTACACATTACTAAATGAGTTGTAATCCTGTAAAAACTTTTAAAAACTCCAAAACTCCATTAAATTGGAACTTCCACCTCAAAAACATTCCTGACCTCCACATTTTCTCTAGCTGTTCATTTATCAGTGTCACTCATCACAAAACAGAAGAGCACCAAGCAATTTTCCTGTATGGATAAAATATTCCCAGTCTTTTCTCTGAAACAGTTTTGAGTAAGAATTTCAGCTTTTGATTAACGCCTCTATTTTCATATGTAAGAGCAAATAACTGTCATAGTAGCCACTGTGGTGGCCTTTCATAATAAGTAGTTAGTTTACGTTTGGTTGACTTACATTACCATCATATCATGCATTACTCAAGGAATTGGCACAAAGCTCTCAATGGAAAGAAACAAATTGGTGTTGATGGGCCATATTCATGACTGAGATTGTAGCGACTGTCTCTGTTAAAGATGTTTCTGTGTACATATTCTGAACTCAAATGCCTTTTTGATGATGGAACCACACTAGGCTGATGCTCAACACAAAAATTTTGTTTCGATAAATCTTCTTCGTCAAGTTGCACTTAGCAACAACTGAATTCCCTTTGTCAATTTGCACTCAACAAAAGTTGAATTAGTCCAATTTCAAATTGTAATATGCCACTAATGTTCTACACAATGTTCTGAAACTATATACTCATATATGGGCTTGCCAATAAAGTTGTTGCTGCACTCCCAAGGAATAGTATAGATTCTATGCACTTTGGTCCCTAGACTATGAGGAACAGCATCTCCTTTCTCTTCCTAGGTGGTCTGAAAACACATCCAGCACCTTCTCTCTCCAGCATCTTATCTAACTTGCTAGAAATAGCTATGTAGAGAAAAAGGAGCAGTGGTTGAACCATCTTGTAATCGTTTAATACCGTTGTGTTTTTGTTTATTAGAGATCATATGCTTAATACCTTGTTCACAATAGCTTTTCTTTCATAAAGCACTTCAAATGTTTAATATTGGAATCCAGTACATGATTCTTATAATTTGTTGTAGCTCTGTGAATCAACTTGTTTACAACAACTCTCTTCAGGGCTGGGTGATGAAAGCTCTGCATACTGATGTGTAAATCGTTATTCATTGGCTTGCATAATACAAAGTTGCCAAGTAATCACACGAAGTGGCAACTTTCCTTGTTGTTTGCATCAGCAAGAGCTCAATCTAATATCCTATTTATGGAGAAAAGACTAACTGTCTGACCTGGAGGTTTAGAAGCTGGGGCACTTATATTCTGTACCATATCATAAATTGGCTAATTCTTCAGTAACCCCCATCATTCTCCTGTTAAATGATAGAGTAATATCATGGTGTAAAGCTCTTAACATGTTGCCCCCTAATAGCGATGACAGTTTGAAGTGTTAAGAGCAAAGGTGACATTTCTCTTATCAGTCAACAACAAAATTAGATCTTTGTCTTTCCTCAAAGCATTGTGCTCTTTCTTCTTTGATCTACAGGTAAGCTTGGCAGCTACTCAATGCAATTTGTGATAAGCCTTACCTCATTGGCAACATCCTATCAGATGTGGTTCACAAGTAAATTACTTGGGGTTGGACCAGAAATTTGCATCATTGTTCAGGACAGAAACAGTTCCTGTATGAATGACTCTTGTCTTACAAGTTGAGAAAACTGACACAGGTCCTTATGCATATACACGTAAACTTATTTGTTTATTTCAGTATTATATTCCTCATATTTTTCTCTTACGGGCTGTTGTGATCATACTAATCCATCCCACTTGAAAAGTATGTGAGCTGCAGGAAAAAAGTGGCTGTCATTTGAACAGTTTACACTGACTTCCAATTATTACCGTATATTTTATTTCATAATTGACAGGTCAGCTTCTGTGAGACATTTGTGAATTTAAACACAGTAAACTTGGGGACAGCTTCCTTATCTTGATAGTATAGCAGTAATGGAAGACTGCTCTAGAACTGTGAATATTTCATGTATAGTTTCACTGAGAATTATTTCCATTTCAGTTCTGAGTAGTAACTGGAGCTTCCAGGTGACATCCCTTGTTATGGTTAAGAGCACTGAACATGGTTTTTCTTGAGGGCTGACAGTAGGCCCAAGAAAATGTTGCTGCAGTTTGGAAATTCATGAACAAAGGCTGGTGTGTGTCATACCACTATTTATCTATGCATCTGCAGTTAACAGTAATTATGAAAGCCTTAGTCTTTGTGGATACCACTTTATTGGATAGAGAATCAGTCTGCACACTATGTTTTGTGGCTCAGGTAAATACTTAAAGTACACCTTGCTGGGTGGAAACATTTTCCCAAACATGAAATCTCACATCAATATCATCACATTCTAACCAAGCTACAAAATTAGAAACAGATGTTAAACAATTAGGATGTGTCTGTTGCTGTTCAAAAATCTTATTCTCTCAAGAAGAGAAGATAAGATGTTTTCTTCACTGTGAAGAAGATTTCAAATTTCAGTATAGTCACTTAGGAGTGGTTTGCAAACACTTGCTTCAAGCTACAAAGGCATTGAAATCTTCTGTCCAAGATTAAAACACAACAACATTCCAGTAAACCAATCATTAAGTTTAATGACTACTTACCTGCAAGAGGCACTGAAGCCCACTAGATCCCCACCTTCTTCTTCAGAATTGTCTAATGCAAATCATACTTTTTTCACAAGTGAAAATATGTACAAAAGGCATTCACCTAAAAATGAAAAGCTCTTAGAGCTCGTATGGACATGGGTGTGCTCAGATTTCAGAAACCATGTAAAAAAAACTGCTTTGTTGAGTAGCTTTGAAAGATCAAGAGACACATACAGAATTCACTGAATAGGTGTTGAGCAACAGATAAACACACAGAAAAGGTGTGTGTTTGTGTGTGTGTGTGTGTGTGTGTGTGTGTGTGTGTGTGAATACATGATGGGATTATTGACGTATTTTTAAAATTGCAACTTTAATTATTAAGAGATATCCGACACTTCAAAGGAATACTAAGATGACGTATATCCTGCAGCGCTACAGGTATTCTGAGAAACTGTATTTGACTTTGGGTAGGATCATTGTTAGGAAGGAAAACTTTGAAATTGTGATCCAAAACTTCTGTACTGTTATTAGCTAACACTATCTTATGTTGGACAGTTACATCTGACAAATTACTCATTTTTCTTACCCTTTCTGTAAGAGATGATTATTTCTTCATTTAAGCTTTCCACCCAAAATTCAGAAGAAAAATCTAAAATCATTACCATTTCACTCAGCAACTCTAAGTAAATTAATATCCAAAAGTTTGCATAATGAAGAAATGAAATATTGTTTTGAAATTAAAATATTAGAATGGTATGAACAAAGTAAAACTTAATCACAACACATTTAGCATACAACGGTGTCAAGAATACAGATGTAGTAAAGAGTTCTAAATTTGAAAATGCACTTTTTAAAAAGTAACTAAACTGCAAAAATCTCTTCTGCAAAAGCAAAAGTGTTATTAGATGATTATCTGCTGCAAATTCCTGCAAGTACTGTGGCATCTTCTCAATGAAGTGCTTCAAAGGCTGTGTTGCCATTACTGAGAAAAAACTATGTAGAGGCTTCAAAAAGTCTTTGACGGCATTAGACAGACTGCTCTTCTCCTCTCCAATGCAGCCCTGACATGCACTATAAAATTACGATCCAAAGACATGTCTGCACTTCAGTGCAGTAAATATAACTTTATCAAAAGTTATCCAGTAGACCATTTTAATGTGCAGGGGGGATACCATTAACAAAGAGGGAGTCTGTATAGACTGTCAAATATGTGATTGGAGTATCTCATGTACATACCTGTGGCAAGTAACAATGTTCCCCTGACCACCATCAAACATGCCCATTCAACATAGTGATATTCACATCACAAACTATGTTTGTGTGTGGTACTTAGTTATCTTGACCTCTTCTAAATCATTTTGTCTTAGTGAGGTATCCTAGCTAAAAATGCCTCACCTCTTGCAACTGTAACCACAGTAATTCTACTATGCATATAACTAAATAATAACAATACTAGGTAAAGGATAGATTGCTGCTCACCATAACGATGACCCAAAAAAAAAAAAGACTATTACACATTATAGCTTTTGGCCAAAGCCTTCTTCAGCAAAGAATACACACACACAGAGATATATATATATATATATATATATATATATATATATATATATATATATATATATATATATATATATATATATATATATATATATATATAAGCACACCTCATGCGCACGTTGATTAGCAGTCTATCCTTTTCCTAATATTGTTGTTATTCCAGCTTGGAGTTTCCATTGTTTAACTAAATAATAAAATACATTTTCTGCCCAGTTGCAGGGATCTTATTTTATTGTTAGTGAGGACATGTGAACTAAAGCTTCTCAGTAACTATGTAGGGGAATCTAAAATAAGTTCACTGTAAGATGAAACTTCAAATGGACATGTAACCACTAACCCTTTATGACATAAGAATGCAGTCTTGTGGCAGAAAACTGAATAAAATGTTCTCAGGCTTCCAGCCACATCAGTTGAGAAAAATATCACAAGCTTCGGACAGTACTTCCCAGCCCAACTGCTGATGGGCTACAGGGTTATCTTATATAATATAGCTGCAGGCTTTGATGTCACTGGTGTCAATGGTATCTCCATATATATGGACATACACTGACTCTGTGTTCAGTGTACCCACTTCAACCTTGTGATTGCTGGATCCATTCTGCATTGAGCTGTAGGCTGCTGTCCTTATTAAGTGTGTTGTCAGGGATTTTTATTTCAATTGCTAGATTAATTACACTGTACTAATACATACTGTCATTATACAGTAGTATTGAAAGAACTGTGACAGAAGCCCTAACAACAGGGGACTGATGTACTAAAACATGCATTCATACTGTGAAATGGTGCATTGATAATGGCTAGGCACAAGCTGAAATCTAGATTTGGTGAATAAAACCTGCAAGAAAAGGATGACTGATTGCTGTGCTCTATCATTTGAAAGTCATATCACAGTCATTAAGTGCACCCATGTTCATAATGAAAGGTAACCTTATCATGATTTGTTGTTATACCTTTTTTTACACTTTATTGACAAAACATTTTAGCAATTTTTGTATAGTTTGTGAAGCTACTGCCCTACAAATCTCATTTGAAATCGTCTTTTGGCCTCGATTGATTATATAGTAAAAGATGTTTCGAAATTTTCTGCAGTCTAATTGACACTGTAGATACATAAAATATTTTTGAGAGTCAATTACTTTAGCAATTGCACTGAAATGGTGGTTTAATCTAGTCAGAATCCATCAAAAATACCAGGTCTGTAACTTACAATGTGATTGGATATATTTTAAAAAATCTACTTACCAAGCAGCAGCACATCCCGTATACAGTTATTCAAATGTGCAAGCTTTTGGAGTCACTGGCTCCTTCTTCTGGCAGAAGCATTGAAGAGAAAGGAAGAAAGGGAAATTAAAAGGACTGGTGAGGCTTAGGAAATGGGGTGAGTTTCGAGAAGTTGCCTAGAACCGCGGGTCGGAGGAGACTCACTGGATGGGATGAGAAGAAAAGATTGAGTGCTTAAATACGATACTGCAGTGCCTGTGTTATTCTGTTGATGATGCAAAGTTCCTTTGTACACGCATGCATGTCCAAAGGAACAGGCACTGCAGCAACTACAGCCGCTATGAAATGCATTAAATGCATTTGCAATTGCAAATAATGACACCATCAGCAGTACAATAGAATGACAACAATGAAAATATAGTGGGAAATCTGGGTTTGAGTCCCAGTCCAGCACATATTTTCATTGTTGTGTTTCCACTGTACAACTTATGGTTGTCATTATTTGCAGTCACAGATACATTTAATGAGAGCTTAAAGGTGAAAGATAGGGTAATACGCAAGACAGAGGTTACTCACAGTATATCGTGCATGAGATAATAAGAGCATAAAACTAAGTGTATTGTATGTTGTAGAGGTAGGGAGTGGGAAAAAATAGACTTGTCAGAAAATAAAAGGTATAAAAAACTAAAAGTGACTGAAGAAAGGAATAGTTACGGAGAAGAAATGCTGAGACTGAAGCTTATTAGCTCCTTTCTGTCATGATGTCTGCACTTGTTGTTTCACTTCTTTATACTAATTTTGTACATACACTATGAACCACATGGCCATGGCATTTGCTGTATGCATCTTATTGTTGACACTCACAAACAGTATGAGAAGTATAACATTCTGAAAAAGGACACTAAGTTCCAAAAACTGCTAAAGAAATTAAGTTTCTTTTATGGAACTAGTTGCTTATAATTTCATTAAAATTAACTCGAATTAAGGCCAGGTGGTTGGTGAGAACTGAGAACGTGTTGTAATGCGCATTCCCACCTGTGGAGTTCTGAGAAAGTGGAGTCTGGGAGAAGAATCCAGATGTCACATGTGATGGAACGGGCACTGAGGTCACGACTGTCATGTTGTAGAGCGTGCTCTGCAACAGGATATTGTGTGTTGCCAGTATGCACCCTCTGCCTATGCCCATTCTTCCTGCTGATAACTTGCTGGTAGTCGTGCCAATGTAAAAGGCCAAACAGTGATTACATAACATCTGCCATCGAGATCCCATCCCTGTGATGCTAACTGACCCACAGTTGCCCCCTTAAAACCTCAGGCCCCTTACAAGGACTAACACCTCAATCCATGGAACTTCATATCCCACCAAAACCATGAACCCCATGTTTTTTTACCTTCTTCCAAAGATAGATAAACCCAATCACCCTGGCCGTCTCATAGTTGCTGGCTTCAAAGCACCCGCTGAACGTACACTGATGAACCAAAACATTAAGTCCACCTGCTTAACAGCTTGTTTCTCCAGCTTTGGAATGAAATACATCACTGCTTCTGCATGCCAGGGATCCAACAGTTTGTTGGTAGGTTTGTGGAGGTATGTGGCATTAGATGTTTATGCAGAGGTCATGTAATTCGCATAAAGGGAGGGCCTCTGATTTGCGTACATGATGATGGTGTCTGATAGTGACCCAGATGGGTTCCATAGGATTTACATCAGGCAAATTTGCTCACCAAGACATCAACATGAGTTCAGTATTATGCCCCTCAAACCACTGTAGCTTGGTTCTGGCTTTGAGACATGAACAGTTATACTGCTGAAAGATGACATCATCATTGGGAAAGACTTCAAGCATGAAGGAATGTTGGTGGTTCGCAGCTGTCATTGTGTCTTCGATTACTACCACAGGTCCCATGCAAGTGCAGGTAAATGTTTACCATAGCATAGTCCTGCTCCCACCAACCTGTATCCATGGCATGCTGCACATTTCAAGCCACTGTTCACTTCAATGACGGTGTTTGTGGAGATAACCATCAATCTAGTGTAGCAAAAATGTGATTCAACCAAAGAGCTAGCAGATTTCCATTGATTGACAGTCAAATCTTGATGGTCCCATACCCACTGTGAACACAACTGATGATGTTGTTGGGCCAACATGTGAACAGATAGGGGTGGTCTGCTGCGAAACTCCATATGCACCAAATTATGATGAATGGTGTGCTTGGAAACACATGCGTGTGCACCAGCATTGTTCTCGTTCAACAGAGATGCCACAGTTCACCATCTATCCAACTTTACTGAGGAGACAAGCCTCCAAACTCCACATTACATGAGTAGCTGTGGACATCCAATCATTTAGCACCTAGTGATAGTATCACGACCCTACCTCTTTCCATAGATGCTCACGACAGTAGCAATCCATAGATGCTCATGACAGTAGCATGTGAACATTCAACCATAGTACAAAGGCTTCCCTCCTATATTAAAGACACAAACCACTTCCTAGATTATCTGAAATCTGTGCCCATCCCATACCCACCACACACCTTGCTTGTCACCATTGATGCCACCCACGTCTGGACCAACATCCCTCACATTCATGGTCTGTCTGCTGCTGAACATTTCCTCAGTCAGTGCCCACCTGATTCCAGATCTGTGACATTCTTCCTACTGACCTTAATCAACTTTGTACTTAGCAGCAATTACTTTACCTTTGAGCGGCAGACGTATAAACAGATCAGGGGTACAATTATGGGAACCAGGATGACTTTTGTCTGTGCCAACCTCTTCATGGGTCATTTGGAGGGGTATTTCCTGGGATCCATAAGCATTCAGCCCCTAGTTTGGTTTAGATACATTGATGACATTTTTGTTGGCGTCTCTAAATATATTCTCCAAATTAAATTTCACATGAATGCCATGCCACTTCCCTTGATGTTGATCTCATCCTCACCGAGAGTCAGCTACACGCTTCTGTTCACATTAAACATACTAACAAGCAACATTACTTATATTCTGTCAGTTGCTATCCTTTCTATGTCAAACATTCCCCCAAAGACAGCCTTGGCATTCAAGGCAAATGTATTTGTTTAGATGCAAACTCTTTACAGAAATACACCACCATTCTCACCTCAGCCTTCATTGGATGTAATTACCCCACCAGCCCAGTTCAAAAGCAGATTTTCTGGACCATGACATTCAATCCTGGTATTCCAGAAAACAACTTAAGAGTACACCTCTTGTCACTCAGTATTACCCTGGTCTTGAATGTGTTAATCAGCTTCTTCACCAAGGCCATGACTTTCTAAAATCATGCCATGAAATGAGGTCCCTTCTGTCTCACACTTTGTCCACTATACCTAAAATAGTTTTTCATTACCCTCCCAATCTTCACAGTATCCTTATCTCACAGCATGTTCCTTATGCACCCATTTCTCTGCCCTGTGGCTTCTGATCCTGTGATCATTTGCTCTATGCACCCAGCTACCACCACCTACTGGCAAAATATATACTATCAAAGCGAGAATCACTTGTGAAATGACACTTCATGTATCAGCTGGTATGTAAAAACTGTGCTGTCTTTAACATAGGCATGACAACCACCAAGTTATCAGTTAGGATGAATTTACATAGGCAGAGGATGTATAATGGCAACACACAGCATCCTGTAGCATAGCATACTCTACATCAGGACAGTTGTAAGCTCGGCGCTTGTTCAACCTCAACTGCAAATTGGAATTTTTCCCACAGACTCTAGTGTCTCAGAACTTCATAGGTGGAAACTGGCATTACAACATGTACTTTATTCTCGTCACCTACCTGGCCACAATATTTATTAATTTTTTTGGTCTCAGCATTTCATCTCAGTAACTATTCCTTTATTCACTTCCTTTTAGTTCTATACATTTTTTATTTTCTGACCTGTCACGGTTAACCCTTCTGCCAGAAGAACAAACCACTGCCTCCGAAAACTTGCATATGTAAAACTTTTTTTTTATATGTGTGTTCTCCTGCCACTGCTTGATGAGTAGATTTCTTAAATAAAATAATAATCATAAAAAGGAAACATAGTGGGTGAATATGGATTGGGGGGAAGAAATGAAAGAGGAAGCCGCCTGGTAGAATTTTGCACAGAGCATAACTTAATCATAGCTAACACTTGGTTCAAGAATCATGAAAGAAGGTTGTATACCTGGAAGAATCCTGGAGATACTAAAAGGTATCAGATAGATTACATAATGGTAAGACAGAGATTTAGGAACCAAGTTTTAAATTGTAAGACATTTCCAGGGGCAGATGTGGATTCTGACCACAATCTATTGGTTATGAACTGCAGATTGAAACTGAAGAAACTGCAAAAAGGCGGGAATTTAAGGAGATGGGACCTGGATAAACTGAGAGAACCAGAGGTTGTACAGAGTTTCAGGGAGAGCATAAGGGAACAATTGACAGGAATGGGGGAAAGAAATACAGTAGAAGAAGAATGGGTAGCTCTGAGGGATGAAGTAGTGAAGGCAGCAGAGGATCAAGTAGGTAAAAAGACGAGGGCTAATAGAAATCCTTGGGTAACAGAAGAAATATTGAATTTAATTGATGAAACGAGAAAATATAAAAATGCAGCAAATGAAGCAGGCAAAAAGGAATACAAACGTCTCAAAAATGATATCGACAGGAAGTGCAAAATGGCTAAGCAGGGATGGCTAGAGGACAAATGTAAGGATGTAGAGGCTTGTCTCACTAGGGGTAAGATAGATACTGCCTACAGGAAAATTAAAGAGACCTTTGGAGAGAAGAGATCCACTTGTATGAATATCAAGAGCTCAGATGGCAACCCAGTTCTAAGCAAAGAAGGGAAGGCAGAAAGGTGGAAGGAGTATATAGAGGGTTTATACAAGGGCGATGTACTTGAGGACAATATTATGGAAATGGAAGAGGATGTAGATGAAGATGAAATGGGAGATAAGATACTGCGTGAAGAGTTTGACAGAGCACTGAAAGACCTGAGTCGAAACAAGGCCCCGGGAGTAGACAACATTCCATTAGAACTACTGATGGCCTTGGGAGAGCCAGTCCTGACAAAACTCTACCATCTGGTGAGCAAGATGTATGAGACAGGCGAAATACCCACAGACTTCAAGAAGAATATAATAATTCCAATCCCAAAGAAAACAGGTGTTGACAGATGTGAAAATTACCGAACTATCAGTTTAATAAGTCACAGCTGCAAAGTACTAACGCGAATTCTTTACAGACGAATGGAAAAACTGGTAGAAGCGGACCTCGGGGAAGATCAGTTTGGATTCCGTAGAAATGTTGGAACACGTGAGGCAATACTAACCTTGTGACTTATCTTAGAAGAAAGATTAAGAAAAGGCAAACCTACATTTCTAGCATTTGTAGACTTAGAGAAAGCTTTTGACAACATTAACTGGAATACTCTCTTTCAAATTCTGAAGGTGGCAGGGGTAAAATACAGGGAGCGAAAGGCTATTTACAATTTGTACAGAAACCAGATGGCAGTTATAAGAGTCGAGGGGCATGAAAGGGAAGCAGTGGTTGGGAAAGGAGTGAGACAGGGTTGTAGCCTCTCCCCGATGTTATTCAATCTGTATATTGAGCAAGCAGTAAAGGAAACAAAAGAAAAATTCGGAGTAGGTATTAAAATCCATGGAAAAGAAATAAAAACGTTGAGGTTCGCCGATGACATTGTAATTCTGTCAGAGACAGCAAAGGACTTGGAAGAGCAGTTGAACGGAATGGATAGTGTCTTGAAAGGAGGATATAAGATGAACATCAACAAAAGCAAAACGAGGATAATGGAATGTAGTCAAATTAAATTGGGTGATGCTGAGGGGATTAGATTAGGAAATGAGACACTTAAAGTGGTAAAGGAGTTTTGCTATTTAGGGAGTAAAATAACTGATGATGGTCGAAGTAGAGAGGATATAAAATGTAGACTGGCAATGGCAAGGAAATCGTTTCTGAAGAAGAGAAATTTGTTAACATCGAGTATAGATTTAAGTGTCAGGAAGTCGTTTCTGAAAGTATTTGTATGGAGTGTAGCCATGTATGGAAGTGAAACATGGACAATAACCAGTTTGGACAAGAAGAGAATAGAAGCTTTCAAAATGTGGTGCTACAGAAGAATGCTGAAGATAAGGTGGGTAGATCACATAACTAATGCGGAGGTATTGAATAGGATTGGGGAGAAGAGAAGTTTGTGGCACAACTTGACTAGAAGAAGGGATCGGTTGGTAGGACATGTTTTGAGGCATCAAGGGATCACAAATTTAGCATTGGAGGGCAGCGTGGAGGGTAAAAATCGTAGAGGGAGACCAAGAGATCAATACACTAAGCAGATTCAGAAGGATGTAGGTTGCAGTAGGTACTGGGAGATGAAGAAGCTTGCACAGGATAGAGTAGCATGGAGAGCTGCATCAAACCAGTCTCTGGACTGAAGACCACAACAACAACAACAACAACAAAAATAAAACTGTTGAAAAAATTTGAAATTTTAGACAACTATTGTATGTAGATGAGGTAAGGAAAAGAAAAGAATAGTATTGATGTTAGGAATGACTTCAGGGCAAGTGCATCTGTGCCACATTACTACATTTCAAGTTATAAAATTAGTATTACTGTATGATCTGTTTCAGCTATAGCCTTAATCTATGAACTATAAAAAAAGGCTGTAAAATCCTTTGTAGAGAGTGCACCATGCACTCATTAATAACCACCACTGATTATTACTGTAGCATTTTAAAACAGTTTCCTGAGACATCAATTTCTGTCATATTTTGCTTGACTGTTGCGATCACTCTCTGTTAAAGTCACAGATGGACATTACAGCTGGGCATTTCTTATCTTCAGAAGGCAGAACCCCAACTCTTTCTGGGAGAAACACTTAAAAAGAGCACAGTGCCTGTAGATTTGGGAAAAATAAGTTCCTTCTTCAGAAAGGATAGAGGAACTTATGGAGGGAGATAGGAAAGTGATGGGAATTGGGGTGGAAGGAGAGTTCATGCAGAATGTAGATACTAAAGGCACACCCTTATAAGGAGAATGGGGGAGGCACAGAGTCTTACACCCACTGTATCTCTTTCTAAAATTTGTCGGTAAGAGTCACAGGATATTTCCATTTCGCATCAAGATTGTATGATTATGAAATATAACATGAAAACAATCAATTTTTGACAAAATAATTTAATTGGATAAATAAAAAATCTACTCATCAAGCAATGCAGGACATACACATAAAAGAGGCTTGTAATTAGGCAAGCTTTTGGAACCCCTGGCTCCTTCTTCAGGCAGAAGGGTTGAAGGGGAAGGAAGAGGGGTGAAGGAAAAGGACTGGAGAGGTCTAGGAAAAGGGTAAATTTTGGGACAGTCACCTAAACTGCGGGTCATGGGAGACTTACTGCACGGCATAAGAAGGGGATGAGGTTTGAAAACCAGAGAGCTTAAGGGTGGAAGAAAGGGTAATATGCAAAACAGAGATTACTGCTTAAACATCATGCATGAGTTAATTAGAGTGAAAAGCTAAGTGCAGTGTGCATAACAGAGGTGGGAAGGGGGTAGTGAAAAATAGACAGGTAAGACAATGAAAGGTGTAGAAAACTAAAACGGAGTGAAGAAAAGAGTAGTTACAGTGAAGAAATGCTGAGACGGAAGAAAATAACATAAATTAAGGCCAGGTGGGTGGCGAGAACCAAGGACATGTTGTAATGCTACTTCCCACCTGTGGAGTTCTAAGAAACTGGTGTCTGAGGGAAGAATCCAGATGGCGTGTCTGGTGAAGCAGGCACTGAGGTCATGATTGTTATGTTGTAGAGCATACTCTGCAACAGAATATTGTGTGTTGCCAGTATACACCCTATGCCTGTGCCCATTCATCCTAATTATAATTTGGTGGTAGTCACACCGATATGAAATGCCAAACAGTGTTTGCATAACAGCTGGTATATGACGTGTCGTTTCCCAGGTAGCCCTCCCTTTGATAGTATATGTTTTGCCAGTTACAGGGCTGCTGTAGGTGGTGGTAGGAGGGTGAATAGGGCAAGTCTTGCAGCAGGGATGGTCACAGGGATAGGAGCCATAGGGTAGGGAGATGGGTGAAGGAGGTGCATAGAGTCTGGCAAGAATATTGCAGAGACTGGGAGGGCGACAAAAGCTATTCTCATGTGGTGGACGAGATTTCAGACAGAATGGATCTCAATTCAGGGAATGATGTTAGGAAGTCATGGCCCTTTCAAAGTAGCTGATTAATACATTCTAGTCACCAGTGGTGTGCTTCAAAGTTGTTTTTTTGAATGTGATGGCTTGTGAAATCTGCTTTTGAACTAGGCTGGTGGGGTAATTACGTGCAGTGAAGGCTGAGGTGAAAATGGTAGTGTATTGCTGTAAATAGTCTGCGTCCACACCCTCTCATATGAATCAGTAGCATAATGGTTCACATTTACGGTTCCAGTTTTATGACACCATATGATAAGCTTGTAATTACGAAAAAAACATATGGGGCCTGAAGATGGCAATATTGAGTTGCCAAAACTGGTAGCATTTGTTATAAAAAATAAAATATCTCAAATATATGGCTGATGGTAAAGTTTTTTGAACCAAGAAATACATATCAGCCGATGTCCCCTGGCCATATTGGACCGACAGAGATCTAGGAAATGGTTGGTATCTTTGATATAGCAGGGGGGCCTTTGTACTATGAATTATAGGAGCTGCCTTAGTTGATAAGCACCTGCAACCCATAGTTAAAAGACTCCCCTCCTATATCAAAGACAACAGCCATTTCATAGATTTTATGAAATCTGTGCCCGTCCCTTTTCCACTACACACCTTGCTTGTCACCATTGATGCCACCTCCTGCTGCTGAACATTTCCTCATTCAGTGCCCACCTGATTCCAAACCTATGACATCCTTCCTACTCACCTTAATCAACTACTTACCAACATCTACTTCACCTTTAAGAGGCAGACTTACAGACAGATCAGGGGTACGGCCATGGGAAGCAGGATGTTTCCTTCCTATGCCAACCTTTTCATGGGTCGCTTGGAGGGGGCTTTCCTGGGCTCCATAAGTCTTCAGTCCTTGGTTTGTTTTAGATATATTGATGACATATTTACCATATGGACTCATGGTGAGTCTGACTTGAGAATATTCCTAGAATCTCTGAATACCTCTCCCAATTAAATTTCACATGGTCCCAGTCTGAATCCTATGCCACTTTCCTTGATGTTGATCTCGACCTTACCGAAGGCCATCTACACACATCTGTCCACATCAAACCTAACAAACAACAGTATTTACATTTTGACAGTTGCCATCTTTTCCATGTAAAATGTTCCCTCCCATACAGCCTTGGCATTCGAGGCAAATGTATTTGTTTGGATGCAGACTCTTTACAGCAATACACCACCATTCTCACTTCACCCTTCACTGCACATAATTACCCCATGAGCGTAGTTCAAAAGCAGATTTCCCAAGCCATCACATCCAATCCTGGTACTGCTGATCCCTCTGAAAAAACAACTTTGGAGCACACCACTTGTGACTCAGTATTATCCTGGTCTGGAATGTATTAATCAGTTACTTCAAGAGGGCCATGACTTCCTAAAATCATACCCTGAAGTGTGATCCATTCTGTCTGAAATCTTGCCAACCACACCTAGAATAGCCTTTTGTTGCCCTCCCAATCTCTGCAATATTCTTATCAGACACTATACACCTTCTTCACCCATCTCCCTATCCTATGGCTGCTACCCCTGTGACTGGCTCTGCTGCAAGATCTGCCCTATGCACCCTCCTACCACCACTTGCAGCAGCCCTGTAACTGGCAAAACATATACTATCAAAGGGAGAGCCACCTGTGAAATGATACATCATATACCAGCCTTTATGTAAACATTGTTCGGACTTTTACATCGGTACGACTACCACCAAATTATCAATCTGGATGAAATTGGCATAGGCAGAGGGTGCCCTGGCAACACACAATATCCTGTTGCAGAGCATGCTCTACAACATGACAATCATGACTTGGTGCCTGCTTCACCACACACACCTAATGGATTCTTCCCCTGGACACCAGTTTCTTAGAACTCCGCCCGGTGGGAAGTAACACTACAATATGTCCTTAGGTCTCGCCACCCACCTGTCATTAATTTATGTTAATAACTTCTGTCTCAGTATTTCTTCACTGTAACTACTCTTTTCTTCACTCTGTTTTAGTTTTCTACATCTTCCATTTTCTTATCAATCTATTTTTCACTGCCCCCTCTCACCTCTGTTACACACCATGCACATAGCTTTTAACTCTTATTAACTCACACATGATGTTTAAGCAGTAATCTCTGTCTTGCATATTACCCTTTCTTCCAACTTTAAGCTCTCATATTTTCAAATCTCGTCTGATGCAGTCTCCGACAATCAGTCTTTCTTTCTCATCCCGCACAGTAAGTCCCCCCTGACCTGCAGTTTTGAATGACTTTCCCAAAATCTACCCCTTTTCCTAGACTTCTCCAGTCCTTTTCCTTTACCCCTCTTTCTTCCCTTTCAACCCTTCTGCCTGAAGAAGGAGCCACTGGCTCTGAAAGCTTGCCTAATTACAATCCTCGTTTGTGTGTGTGTTCTGCCGGCACTTGGTGAGGAGATATTTTATCCATCCAATTAAATAATTATGAAATTTGTTTGAAATACTTTAAAACTGGCATTCAGAAACTAATTCTGAATTAAAAAATGTTCTTTGTAAAAAACCATCTGAGGAATTTTTAAAAATTACAAAGAAGTAGTAAGATTAGCCACGTCTTGTCTTCACCAACTGCAGTTAATACAGACAACAAAAATGCTTAAAGTAAGAAATCATATTATTACCTTCATGAACCATACATTCTTTCTTTGGGGAGGAGAGAGAGAGAGTTGTTAGGGTAGTTTGGAAAGAGGGCCCGATTGCTCAGACACTAGGATGAGAGGTCCCACCTGTTGTGAGGAGGAATGGAGGCAAAGATAAGCGAACAGGCGTGAGACAGAGTAAGATGTCAAAGATAGTATATTAATAAGTCCTGTGTCAGCTTTATTTAAGATATAATAGAATGGATGAAGTGAAAAAAATTAATGTGTATTAAAAGAGAAAGAGAAAATAAAAAAGAAGAAAATAGTCCAATTACAAATGGGAAAGAGAAGGTGGGAGGTTGGATATTTAGGTAGAACTTGAATTGGGGAGGAGGAGAATTAGATAGAATTCTAACACCAAATAGGAACAGCACGTGAGATTTAGGCTACTGGATGTTAAGTTCACAGAATTTATTGAATTCAGGGAAATTAAATGGGAAAATCCTAAAAGCCTGCGTGTTATGGAAGGCACTCAGATCTCTTTTTCTGTGCCTAATCATGCTTTCTGTATAGGGATGAATACTACCAGGCTACCAGAATGGTTGAATGGACACACAGAATCTGTCAGGTCCAGAGCATAATCTGTGAGCATACTCAGAGGCCTGAATACCATTTGTTCCTCCTCCCAGCACTGGATTCCCTGGTCTCCTGTGATGGAAACTTGCCTTCCTGTGTAACCCTTCCATTGTGTAAGTGCACTATTCTCTCTTTTTTTCTCTTCCTCTTCTTATGCATCTGCTCTTTTCACTCTGTCTCTTCTGTCATCTGAAAACTGTAGCTAGCAGAGTGATTACTAATGTACTAATTTTGACCACCTACTATTTTTAATGCCTTTTCTTTCAGCTTTGTCACTGTTATTTTGTATTACAGGGGGAAATAAATAATTTCACAGTCTAAACTACCTGCTGTACTTCCTCATGTTCTTTCATCTAACTAATTTCTCTTCACTCAATGAGGACAGAACTTATTGTTCCAAAAACTAGCAGTACACTATTCTGTTATAAGTGTTTCTATCATCAGAACAGAGACTTGGGTCTCCTGGAAGTATGTTCTTGCCAGATTGCCTATATTTTTGTGATTTTAATTATTGAATTGATTGTTTTAACAATAATGGAAATTTCTGGATGGAGCAGTATGCAAAATATGGGAAAAGCAGCCACTTACCTATAGCAGATCAATGCGTGGATCATAGACACTGGTAATGGAACACAGCATTTACAGTAGCTTTCGAGCACTAGTATTTGGCAGGACTGTGGCCACAGAGGTGTGTGATTGGGTGTCTGTGTGGTTACGTGTGTAAATGTGTGTGCTATTGCTAGAAAAAAGGTATTGCTCAAAAGCTAGTTTGAATGCTTTTTTCTGTTGCATGTTTCTGTGCTCCACACATCGATCTGCTACAGGTGTGTGGTTGCCTGTCCCTTGTAGGATACTTTGCATCGCTTTGTCATTTGCCATTAGCTTTTTTCATTATTATCTTTGTTTGGGTTGCCTATAAGTTAAGTGAAAACCATTAACAGTAGGGTGAGGACGTACTTTTAAAAATGGAACATTAGAATGGGGATCTATCTCTGGTTTTTTTAACATGCAAGTGCATCTATTTAAAAACAGAATTAGGGAGACATTCATTTGTAGCAGAAGTAGAATTCCCATCTGCTCTCAGATACTTCATATTTGTTCTGCTTGCTTGCAGTGATGTCATGTGTTAATAGCAAAATACCTGTAAAACACATCTATAGGGTTTTATATTGAAATCTCATATTTTCATAAGCTTCCGTGCTTTCTGTTTCAAAACAGTGCCTCTCGACAGGATTTTTTAAAGAAATAATGTTCTTTCTATTTGAAAGAACACTGTAGTATATAAATTTGTATAAAACTTTTCAC
The DNA here is from genome assembly GCF_023864345.2 of Schistocerca serialis cubense. NCBI lineage: Eukaryota > Metazoa > Arthropoda > Insecta > Orthoptera > Acrididae > Schistocerca > Schistocerca serialis. Next base: position 841,559,357 of record NC_064640.1, on the reverse strand, counting down.
TATACTTGTGCTTCATGTGAAACAATGTTTTGATCTATGAGATGAAAACAGTGTGGGTGTTGTTTCTTACTTCTTGCGAAGTGATGAGGTTCAAATGCTAAAGCAAATGAGCCTATAAAGAGAAACTGCATCACACATTTATTACATAATTTTTGATCAGTGGGACATGTAAAGTAATCTTGCCATACCATGTTCTAGCCCATACATTCAGGTTACCGTGAACACAAACTGGGCTGTTTTTGTTGACACTTTGGTGTCTGTGTGTTGCCCTTTCTTCTGCAGTATATTAGTCACCCCCTCAAAAGAGCACACAGATTGCTTTGAAGTGCTATAGATGATATAGAACTGATACCAGGTGGTAGTATGACTCTCCAGCACCAAAAAAAAAAAAAGTAATGTGTACATGGAAGTCAATTTTATCAAATCAGTGCAGTAAGATGAGTCCACATGACAGAATGGCAGAAAGAAGCTATCGTGTTTGGACATGCTTGTGACATCTCAAATGAAGTTGCCCAATTTGTTGGTGTACCAATGTGGACTATCCAATGTGTCAGCAAGGAATAGTATATCACGTACAGCCATGTAACACAACATAAGAACAGTGGCCATAAAAAGAATCTAACTGACTGGGACTGGAGACGAGTGTGACTCCTTGTCAATGACAACAGGTTATAAACCAGACAGAAAATGCAATTGTCAGTGAATGCGGGTCCACATGAACCAGTTTCTCAGTGAGTATTGCTAAGGGAACTGTGTGGAACAGACATTTGGAGGCAGGTATCTCATATGAAAAGCTATTCCTTCATATTTTCAATGGACTGAACAACAGAGAAACTGGACAGTGTGATGCTGTGCAGTTTAAAAAACTAAACTCTGCTCAAACAGACCTCAGAGACCCAATGGTACCTACCGGCCGCTGTGTCATCCTCAGCCCATAGGTGTCACAGGCATCACTGAATGCTGATATCGAGGAGCATGTGGTCAGCTCTCCTAGCCATACATCAGTTTATGAGACCGGATCTGCTACTTCTCAATCAAGTACCTCCTCAGTTTGCCTCACAAGGATTGAGTGCATCCCGCTTGCCAACGACGCTCAGCAGACCGGATGGTCACCCATCCGAGTGCTAGCCCAGCCCGACAGTGCTTAACTTTCGCGATCTGACAGAAACCAGTGTTACCACTGTGGCAAGGCCATTGCAGGGCAATTTTCCAAGTCATTCTTTTGTTTCTTCCAAATAATGTAAGGTATTGGGTGCTCTGTTGATCCAATGAGGTATTTAACCCACAGTGGAGGGTGTATTTCAGGTTGAAGGTGGTTCTGTGGCGTTTTTCATACCAGGACTTGAGCCCATATGTGCAGGTTAGCACTAGCAAGAGCCAGGATGTTAATGTCAACATTCTCAGTGACTGAGTGTTGCTCTTCTTCCACATCTTTATGATGAGTACACTGTGGACACTCCAATCTTCCAAGATGACAACAACTGTGTTCTCAGGATTGCACACATACATTCCATATTTGACAAACACTCAGGCAACCTATTGCAGCTTGACTGGCATCTTAAATCCCCCCGTCTTAATCCCATAGTATGTGTGGGACTATTTGGAACAGACAGTGCAAAATAGCAGTCAACATACCCACAATTTGGTAGCTCTAGGGGATCTAATCATCAGTGAGTGTCTTCAGCTAAATATTCCCTACCAAAAGAAACTCATGTACTCTCTTCTTCACCTTGTTGATGCTATTATCAGGGCTGTAAGTGGTGTTACAAAATATTCGTGTTATTTCTCCTTGGACTGACTTGAATTTAATTGAAATTTCTATCCTCTTCTAAAACTATGAATGGAGCAGCATCATGTGGTAGAATGAGTATGGTATTTGAAGACAGTGTTCTCCAGTTCTTACAATTATTTCATTTGATTTCTTTTCTTTTTTTTCTCTCTTTATTTCCATCTTTCTTTCTTCCATTATTTTCCTTCAAAATATCATTTCAAGCCATGGGACTATATTTGTCTGATCTTCCATATTTACCTCCATTTTCCACCTCTGTGTTGCCACCTAATAAAAGAACCTATCCCTAGTGTTTTGTAAAATTGATCAGTTACTTTAAATTTGCATGCCTGTTTACAAGATTTCTGTAAGACTTTGGGCCTGATGCCATTAACATATTTCTTCTGTGTTGAATCACTACCACAAATAACGAACTTTTCACTCATCACACACTGATTTACTAGTAAATTTGTTGTAGTAGTGTTTAATTCATGAAATCTGTGCCATGTTTCACTCTAGGGACATATACTTGGCCAGCAGTGGGAAACACTGTGAAACAAGATCATCAGACCAAACAGCTTTCTTCCATGGCTCCATGGCCCAGATTTTATGGCTGTGGCACCACATTTTCCTGTCAAGGGCATTAGCATCACTGATGAATGGTTTCAGAATTCCAGCATGCCCTGTAATTTGCTGCTTATTGCGTTCAACATTCAATTCTGCAGTGAATTCTGCAGCTGTCATCTTCATATTTTTCATCACTATCCTCTTCGATGACATCTTACATGATCACTCAACAAACACTTCCATCTGCATTGACTTAGCAGATGATGTTTTTCCTCTTTCACTGTATGGGTTATAAATCTTCAATACAGTGTCTCTTAAAGCATCAAATACTTTGGCTACCTTGACTATGGAAGCATCCAACACACAAACACAAACAATTTTCACACATTCTACTGCACTGAGCTCTGACATAATTCACAGTTGGATGGAACACTGTTCTAACCATGACTTACACTTTCAACAATTAAGGACATTGCACAGGTACTGTTCATGGTCGCATATAACAGTGGAACTTGCAGGCTCAGCTAGCACCTACATTTATGTTCAGGCATGCATTTCTCATGGTGTTTCCATGTTTTTATCCACTACCAGTACATGTGAACATTGATTTTACGCAATAGTTTACCAAATCAATTGACAAATGTCGTTTATGAAGTGTAATGGCAACTGAGGCTGTAATGGAAGTATACAATCATCTGGAGTACAGTAAATCAGTCTTAAAAATTATTATGAATTCTGGACACACCTAGGGCAGTATATTGAGAAGGTTGAATTTACCAAGTCTTGTGCTCTTGTTGGGTAAATTAAGAAAACTGTGTGTATGAAATAACAGAGCATTATGCTACATATAGGATAAAGCAAATTGATTGGTGTGCTTCTGAAAATCGTAATATTTTTATATATACACTATCTGCCTAAGCCCTAGCTTTGTTTCTCTTGTTCACATTTTAAGGATGACAACTTCAACAAAGGAGTGCAAGTGCTCCATGTGAATAAATAAAACTTTAAAAAAGTATGATAAGTCACAAGTGTCAAAAAATATTCTTCTGCAAATTATAAAGTTTTCTAATGTAGCACTCTTTCATGTTATACGAATGCATTAAGGAATTGATCATTAAATCTCTAAAGATAACTGAAGTAGTATTTCTGTGTAAACTTCATAATATACACAGCATTTATTAAGCTATACAAAAGATCAGTCAGGGATCTTGGCCACTGTTAGCAGAGTTTTGGCTTGGCAGCCCCAAGACCCAGCAGTGAGTGCACTATTGCGGAGCTGATTTTGTATCAATGTAAACTGAATACATACTTCACTTCAACAACTGCTGTTTTTAGATGCAGAGGTGGGCTATTACATTACAAAGAGCAGGATGGCAGGCAATATTGACTTTGTTTTCTGAATTGTAGGGAATCTTCAACCATCTGTTAGGCCTACAAATTTTTTTTCTGCCATTTTTTCAAAGTATGAGGCTTTATTGTGAAAAATGTACAAAACATTTATGATCCAAAGTATTTCCCATTACTGGCCACTACTTTCTCCCATCTTTCGGGCCATATATGAATCTCACTGGTGGAAGAACTGCACATCTTTTGAGGAGATCCTTGAATCCATCCAGTTTTGCACTTGTTCATATGCTGATCAGCCAGGACATGTGCCACTGATTGGGAAAGGTGGTAGGCAGAGGGTGCATTGTGCAGAGAATATGGTAGGGGAAGAATTTCTCATTTCCAGAGTTCCAAGTATGTTGTGATGGGTTTTGTGACATCGAGTGCAGTGCTGTCATGCTGCGAAATCATATCTATCTCTGTATTGTGATCTTTTTTCTTTCAGTGCTCAGCTCAAATGCATCATTTGTTTTTATTAATCACCATCTGTGACTGTTTCTGTCAGTTTCAGTAGCTTTGAAAACAACCTTCCACTGCCATGCCTGTCTTTGACATCGAAATCACCGTTCTTGATGTGTTGGAATCATTCTTTTTCATGTTCTTTCACTGATAGGTGTCTCACCATAGATCTTACTCAGCACTTCATGAGCCTCAGCCACACACTTTTGTCATGTTAAAGTAGAAAATTAAAACTTCCTGCAAATGGCGAAAATTGGGCTTGTAAGTTGACATATTCATTCGAGAATAACAATATGATGCAATGACAAATCAACTAATATTTTGATGGTATTATGTGTACAAATGCCTGAGCTCTTTGTATGACACCTATGACGTACCACCTGCACGACCACTTGCTGCTACTCCCATTGTTGCAAAAGGGCAAAAGCAAAGTTGTAGAACTAATACAAAAATTCCACAGATCCAAATTAAATGATTTGGTAATGAAATGTATGGATGTGGTGGAGAAACTTGCACTATCTTCAGAGCATGTTATAAAGCATGGTTATCTTGGACTTACTTAGCACTTCTAGAGCGAATATTGATTTCTGTAGCATCTCAACCACTACTATCTATCCAACCTTCTGTAATTTGCATAGAGTATGTGGGAATGCTATTGCTTTTCTGGCAATCACAATCTCTCACCGAGTGCTTATAATCATGCTGCAGACTAATACAATAAACGTGTGTGTTTTCAGAATTTTTGCTATGATTGTGAAAAGAGAACAAGCAGTATCTACAAAATCACACCATTGAATGACATAATTACTACTGAGTGAGTCACTATACTCAGATATCAAAGAATGGTGGTTCAAATCCCCATCCATTCATTCAGATCCAGGTTTTCCATGATTTCTTAAAACTCCTTAAGGAAAATTTTGGGATATTTCCTTTGATAAGATCACTGTCTATATCCTTCTTTATTGTTTCCCATCCAAGGTTTGCTCTTCTCTAGTAAACTCTTCATCAATGAGATATTAAACCCCAATTCCCTTAATTTTTTCCGTCAGTACCCATACTTTGCTTGAATCTTCAAGGATCCTTTTTAAGAGAACAATTAGCATTACGTTATTGCGCTAAACTTTTCAAGTCTAAATTACTAAGCAGTTGCACAATTGACAGAAAATTGCATTGTAGCTATTTTAGTGATTGTTTCGTCATCTTCAGAGACCTCACTGGCATAAATATAAACAATCCACAGGAATTTTGGTTTAAGAAACACTTACTTATGTAAAAATACAAAAATTAATTGTTCTATCATCAAGTATATAAATCAGTGGCACTTATTCTGTGCTTAGGTCACATGTTGGTCGAATTCATTAAAGTAGAGATTTTTGTCCTGAAGCATGGTGTTACATTTGTTACATGGTGCATTACTTTCAGTGCTAGTGCTAAATACTTCAACATTATCAGTCTGTGGAGACAGACAGCTTATAGAAATTACAGTGGGCTCTTTTGATCCTGATCAGCTCACATCACTTATTCTAGCATTAGTTAGTTAGTTACTTTCATGTTCCATGGATCATTTTGCACGATAAATCCTCATGATGTGGAACAAGTCATTTTACATTCATATTGCAAATTAATATATACATCTATTTGTACATCACCATATAATTTCCTCAAAAATGGAAACAAGATATACAGATCAAGTTAGCAATTCCTACCCACCACCTTTTACACATTACAAACATAGCAATTCTTCTACAAAATGGAAGGAGCTGTCAAGGCGAAACTTCTTCAACTTATTTTCAAATTTTACCTTGCTGTCTGTTAGGCATTTTATATCACTGGGTAAGTGGTCAAAAATTTTTGTTGCCGTGTTGTGCACCCCTTTCTGTGCTGAAGAGAACCTTAATGTTGAGTAATGAATGTCATTTTTTCTTCTAGTATTGTAATTATGTTCCTCGTTGTTCCTTCTGAACTGTAGTAGATTATTTGCAACAAACTTCATGAGGGAATAAATGTACTGTGAAGCAGTAGTCAGAATGTCCAACTCCTTAAACAGATATCTACAAGATGATCATGGGTGAGCACCCCATATTATTCTTTCTTGGGATAATTTGTGTCTATCTTCAAGAGTCTGCAGGTTCAGTTCCTTGAGTATCTCTGTGACACTCTCTCACAGATCAGATGAATCTGTGACCATTCATGCTGCCCTTCTCTGTATATGTTCAATATCCCCTGCTAGTTCTCATTGGTATGGACCCCACACACGTGACCAATACTCTAGAACTGATCACTCAGGGTTTTGTAAACAATCTTCTTTTTAGACTAATTGAATTTCACCAGTATTTAAAGCAAGTTGCCAGTTTTACACCACGCTGAAATCCTATCAAGATATGACTGAATATGTATGCAGCTTCTTTAAATAGTACTTCATTATAGATAACTGCATCATCTGAAGAAAGTTTGAGGTTACTATTAATATTGCCTGCTAGGTCATTAATATAAGATATGAACAACAAAGGCCAAAAAACACTTCCCTGGTGCACACAAAAAGTTACTTCCGCATCTCGTTCAAATGGCTCTGAGCACTATGGGACTTAACATCTGAGGTCATCAGTCCTACTTACACATCTGATGATAATTCTCCATCCAAGATAACAGGCTGCAACCTCCCTACCAAAAAGTCCTGAATCCAGTCACCAATTTAACTTGTTACCCCATATGATTATACTTCAGACAGTAAGTGTAGGTGTTGTTCTGAGTCAAACGCTTTTTGGAAATCAAGAAATACTGCATCTTTCTGACTGCTTTGATCCAAAGCTTTCAGTGTGTCATGCGAGAAAAGTGCGAGTTGGTTTTCACATGATCGATGTTTCCGGAATCCACGTTGGTTAGCATTGAGGACATCATACTGTTCAAGATACCTCATTATGTTTGAGCTCAGAATATGTTTAAGATTCTGCAACAAATTGATGTCAAGCATATTGGACGGTATTTTTGTAGAACACTTCTACTACCCTTCTTGTAGAGGGGTATGACCAGACCTTTTTTCCAAGAACTGAGCATGGTTTTTTGCTCAAGGGATCTACAATAGGTTTTAATTAGAAGAGGGGCTAACTCACTACTGGTATATACATTCAGGAAAGCATTAAATGGCAAGAAAACTGAGGTAGGCCCCAAAATAAATGGAAAGGCAATATTAACAAAGACACCAAAGGAAAGGAAGTAATGAAGAATGTTCAAATGTTGCGGGGGTTTTTAATGGAAAGTAAAATCCAGTATTTTTTAGATTAATCAGTTTTAGTCTGTATTTTTCAATTTTGGTCTGTGAAGTCAGTTTTATATTACGGTTTTTTAAAAAAGATTTATGTGATATGAGAAAAAAACAGTTTGTGGCTGGTAAAGTAATGTTTTATGTGACAGATGAATTGAAAAATTAAAAAATGTCATTGAAAATGCTCTGAGTTATAACTTTGATAACAACCTTGGGTACCAGAGAGTGATTCTTGACCTCTGTATGGGGGCCACGCAAGGTAGCCACATGGTCTGGGGCACCTTGTCATGGTTCACACGGCTCCCCCTGTCGGAGGTTCGAGTCCTCCCTCGGGCATGGGTGTGTGTGTTGTCCTTAGCATAAGTTAGTTTAAGTTAGGTTACGTAGTGTGTAGGCCTAGGGACCAATGGCCTCAGCAGTTTGGTCCCATAGTACCTTACCACCAATTTTCAATTTCTGTATGGGGAATGCTATGTAAATGATATGAAGTCATTGAAAACAACAAAACATTAGACAAACTCAAGATAAGTCAGAAATTTTACAAAAGAAAAAGATGCATAAATTGTATAAAAAGGTCACATTTTTATATCAGAGAGTTCAAAATTGTGAAATAATCCAACGTTAACAAATTCAGACAAAAATATTAAATAATTTTTCACAATAAGTGTGTTATAAAATTGTCCAAGTATGATTAAATGTATTGTAATTACAGTTTCAGAAAAGTAAGAAATATGTTAACTGCTGAAAGGTTATAAACATGATAGTGGATGTGTCTGCACTGCCCATTACTGATTCAGTCTGTGTCTCAGTTGTGGTTTTGATTTTTTGATTTCAACTACAAAATCTCACCCTCTACCTACTGTTGCTTTCAGAAGTGTACTGTACACATCATCCATAATGCATTCCAAAAAGGATAACAAAACTTTGGTGAAAATGCTTTGGACATAATCTTGTTTGTCTATAATCTTTTTATGGCCAAACATCTTGTTGGGAAGATTTTGAAAAAATACTATCAGGTATGAAACTTCCAGGTCACTGATTTATGAAACACGTATCCTCTAAGTGGCTGACATTAGAACCAGCTGGAGAGAGACTTTTAGAACAATGGTTCACTGTTAAAAAATACCTTCTTTGGTTCATTTCCAGCACAAAAGTAAATTGATGAATTATTTTGAATACAGGAATATTGTTGAACTATGAAAAGACAAAGCTGTCAAAGCAGAAATTATGTTTGCTTGTGCAAGTGTTCATACATGTTCAAGATTCACTGGTTTCTTTTGGAAGAGAGATCCTGTTGTACATCTGATCTACAGTGAGCTCACAAACTTCATCAGAACCCTCATGAATCAATTTTGTTTTAGTGACACTCCATTTAGTGTGGACGTATTTTGTGATAAGTATTGCGTGCCATTGAAAAACATAGTGTTTGACACTAGAGAAAGTGAATATTTCAAGGAGCTAAGAACTCAAGAATGATGCTATATTTCCGCACAAGCAATGAGTCTGCATGCATACATATTTCAGGAAAGTCTTCTTTGGATGAACCTGTGCCATGGTATCTTCAATGTTTAAATTCTGCAAAGAGGATGAAAGAAGGATCATACAAAAACTTAGTGAAATTAGTTTCAGTTCTCCCAGTTGAGTACAGTGAACATACACTGAATGATGAATGAAAACTATTGACTCTGTTTTTTTTTTAGAAGACATATACCACTAGAGAGAGGAGAAACCCTACTGTTAAGAAAATTCTGAAGGCTGCGCTTAATCTTCCATCTGGAAAAACAGATGTAGAAAGGGGATTCTCATGGTTGGGGAACATCTTGGTTGAAGATGCCACAGATATGTGTGAAATAACAATGGATCCTCATATGACAGCAAGAGATGCTGTGGTGAATGTGTCTGAGGCTAAGGCTCACTTTGTAATTATCACTCAGGAACTTCTTTAATTTGCATGCACAGCTCATACCGGATACAAGCAGTAATGTGAAGATGAGAACAGAGTGACTGAGGGAAAATTGAGGAAACAAGAACAGGATAAAGTGTCAAGGAAGTCTGGCCAGTAAGTTCCAGAAAGGAAAAATAAATGTTGAATATGGTGAATAGCCAGTGAAAACAATGAAAGAGGAATAAAAGGAGAGAATATTGAATGCTGACAGATAACTGTATGATGCAAACAAGTACTTAAAAGAAGAAATAAATAAAAAGAACTTGGTGGAAATTAGTGTGGGCCAAGCAGTGTTGGACAGAGCTTTGAAAGCTAGGGAACAATAAGTGAAGCAAATTAAAGACATAGACAAGGTACAGAAAGCAACCGATACCCAGAAAAGTAGTGTTATTACAACATTTTCTTCAAAGAAACAAAATTAAAGTGAAACTTAACGACCAAATTTTGTAAAGAAAGCTTGACAACTTTCCACATTACATTTAAAAATTAAAAGTTGTGAACATTTTTTTGTGTTATTCTGAAAATGGTACTGTGCAGATGCACTTTAAATCTTTTTCTAGTTTTAGATTTAATGGTGAATTGCAGCATTTCCGTATTATTGTAATAATCTGCAGTGATTTTCGTGATTATTATTATTATTATAATATAATTGTGTGTTTTTGATATTGATTACAATTAGAATACCAAATAGGTGTGAGCTGGCTGGCTATGGTGATGGTGGGGATCAGATTTAAAAAAATGCTTTTTGACCCTTCTTTCCTAATGAGAAATCTGAATCCGTATGTAGACTGTTTTTTACTTTAATATCCATATCAATAAAGTCAGTTTTTGTAACCAAGTGGTCAGTAAATCAGTTATTTTTGTGTTAGGTTGGGTTTCCATCTGTGGATAACATCAGCCAGTGACTAGAAGGAATAGAGGGGAAGTGCAGGGTAAACATATTATCAAATACGGTAAAGCAATGAATGAATAATATGTGAAGTCTGAATAGGTAAAGACTGCTGATATTACTTGTAAGATGAAGGGAGAGCTTAATATCTGTGGCATCATTGACAGGATAGACTATGGACCTTCGATGCAGAGACAAGTGGAGGGTCTGAATTTAGAGATCACGCGGTTCTGTGACTATGTGGGCTGCAGATTCTTCGACTTGCACCATAGGGTGCTGCTGGGGTATCACATTCTGCTTAGTAGATTAGGAGTCCATTACACACAGGAGGTGTCCACTTGGGTATCAGCAGGGACTGTATTGACTGGATGGTCATGGTAATATTTTTTTTTTTTTTTTTTTAGCCTCAAAGGGTGCAAATCAAACACAGGACAATGGTAGATCAAGGAACCATAGATATTATAGTTGCAAATTGTTGTAGCTGTGTTTGGAAAGAACCAAAGCTCCAAGCACTAATAGAAAGCACTATGGCTCAAATTGTTATAGGTACTGAAAGCTGGCTAAAGTCAGAGATAAGTTCAGCCAAAATCTTTGCAGAGGACCTAATGGTATTCAGAAAGGGTAGACTAAATAAAGTTGGTGATGGAGGTTTATTGCTGTTAGAAGCAGTTTACCTTGTAGTGAAACTGAAATAGGTAATTCCTGTGAGTTAGTATGGTTAAAGGCTATACTTGACAACCAACATAAAGTAATAATTGGTTCCTTTTACAGAACTCCTGAATTAGATTATACAGTTGCTGAAAGATTCAAAGAAAACATTTGAGTATCATCTACCCTCTCATTCAGTGATTTCAATCTATGTCATGGTGGCAACAATTCATGTTCAGTGCTAGTGTTAGGCATAAAACTTCAAATCTGTACTAAAAGCTTTCTCCGAGAATTATTTTCAGCAATTAGTTCAGGAACATACTTGATCTTTTAGCAAATCCTGAGCAAATAGAAAGCATCACAATTGCTACAGGGATTAGTGACAACAAGTGCAATAACTTTCAGACCCACCAAAAAGAAATGTAGAATATACCAATTTACAGATGCAGATAAAAATTCACTTGACACCTTGCTGAGAGATAGTCTCCATACCTTCTGAACTAACTGTGTATATGTACACTGGATATGCCTTGACTTCAAGGAAACAGTATCAACAACAATTGACAGATTTATACCAAATAAATGAATAAGATATGGAACTGATCCCTGATGGCATACAAAATAGGTCAGAACACTGTTGTAGATGCAAGAAAAACACCATGCCAAATTTAAAAGAATGCAAAAGCCCCAAGATTCATGAAATTTTTCAGAAACTCAAAATTTAGCACAGGCTTCAATACAAATGATTTTAATATTTTCCTTAATGAGAGTCAGTCTCAAAATCTGGCAGAGAATCCATAGAAATCTTCATCATATTTAGAGTACACCAGCAGCAACACACACTCAATACCTTCATGGAGCAATAGTGATGGCAGTGTGACTGATGACAGTGGCACAAAACCAGAGTTACTGAATTCAGTTTTCCAAAATTCCTTCACCTAACAGGATCAAGTAAATATTCCAAGAACAGCTGTCAATATGAGTAACTTACAGGTGGATATCCTCAGTGTAGCAAAGCAATTCAAAAATAGCTTGCAGTCCAGATTTAATACTAGTTAAGTTCCTTTTAGAGTATGCTGATGTAATAGTTCCATATTTAGCAGTTATGTACAGCTGATTGCTTGACCAAAGATCCATGCCTAAAGACTAGGAAGTTGTGCAAGTCACATCAATACACAAGAAAGAATGTAGCAGTTATCCCTGCAATTACAGACCCATATCAGTGACATCCATTTGCAGCCGGATTTTGCAATATATACTGTGTTAGAATGTTATGAATTACCTCAAATAAAGTTATCTGCTGACACATACTCAGCATACTCAGCACTGATTCAGAAAATATTGCTGGTGTGCAACACAACTAGCTGTTTATCCTCATGGAGAAATGAGTGCTGTTGACAAGGGGTCTCAAATTGTCTGTGTATTTCTAGCTTTTTCTGAAGGCTTTTTATACCATTGCTCACAAATATCTTCTAACCAAATTGTGTGCCCATTGACTATCATCTCAGTTGTGCGACTGGATTTGTGATTTTCTGTCAGAAAAGAAACAGTTTGTAGTAACTGATGGAAAGTCATTGAATAAAACTGAAATGATATCTGGCATTCTCCAAGGAAGTGTTGCAGGCCCTCTGCTGCTCCTAATCTATATAAATGAGTTGGGAGACTATCTGAACAGCCATCTTAGATTACTTCCAGATGATGCTGTCATTTACTGCCCAGTTCAATAATCAGAAGATCAAAACCAAGTTTAAAATGACTTAGACATGATATCTGTATGATGCAATGTGGGTAAAGTGATCCAAAGACTGCATTTTATTGGCAGAACACTTAGAAGATGCAACAAATCCACTGACTGCATGCCCTATGTTTGCCCATCCTGTGCTAGAATAATGCTGTATAGTATGAGATCCTTGTCAGATATCTTTGTCTGGTCTCCTTCCCCAAACCAACCAACCAACCAACCTTGTCAGATAGGATTGCTGGAGGACATCAAACTAGTTCAAAGAAGGGCAGCTTGTTTTGTACTATTGTGAAACAGGGGACAGAGTGTCACAGATATGGTATGTGACTTGCGGTGGTAATCATTAAAACAAAGGTGTTTTTCATTGTGTAGAGATCTTTTCCCAAAATTTCAGTTACCAGCTTTCTCCTGCAAATGGGAAAATATTTTGATGACACACAGGGAGATGAGATAATCATAATAAAATAAGGGAAGTCAGAGCTCACAAGGAAATATTTAAGCATTTGTTTAGCCCGTGTGCTGTTCGAGAGTGGAATGGTAGGGGAATAGTGTGAAAGTGATTTGATGAACCCTCTGCCAGGCACTTAAGTGTGAACTGCAAAGTTGTCCTGTAGATGCAGATGTGTGGAACTTTGTTGCTAGGAGCTGATTCGTTTAATGTCTCCTACAGTTGAATTTTGTTTGATCTTATCTATTGATCACACTACTGCTATGCTGTCATTTACTGCCACTGATCAGTTTTTTTTGTTCTCATTTCCTCCCAAATTCTGCTTGGTAAAGTGGGTAATGGCCTGGATTTAAGTGGTCATTTTCACAAGCAGATCTCTTGCCAAACACCATAGGGAAAAAAAAGTTTGCTCTGTGGCACAACCTGCATGCTGAGCAGCCTATTGACAGCATTTTGGAAGCTATGGCAAGATTAAGGACTCTGGAGTGCCACCACAAACAGAAAAATTGCATTCTGATAATATACATGTCACAACGTGCTCACACTACCTGCAGAAGGCATGTGCCATGATATAGTGAAGACTGCAACACTGCAGTCATAATCAGGTACATTACAAACCAGACACTTGCAGGCGACAGTGGTTATAGCCACACAGTAATTAAAGAGAGGATTACAGCTTTCAACTTACAAAAAGTTTCCATTATTGGCTGAATATTATGAACTATTTAGAAATAAAGACAGAACCGAAAGTCAGAAGCACTGTGTCATCAAAAGGCACACAAACAAAAGGTACAGAGCTTGATTAGCTTTTGAAATGCACGTCCTTTTTCTAGCTGTAGGAGAAACACACACACACACACACACACACACACGCACGCACACACACACACACACACACACACACACACTCACTCACATGCACATACCTGTCTCCCTACATTGTGCTCAGTTGACTGGCCAATAATTAAAAAGGTTTCCAAGTTCAATAAATGTGTGAGAAACCAGGAAGATTATTTTTCATATATATGAGGAAGCCAGATTGCTGTACTGAGGTTGGTGGTATTTCCAAACATTTGTGGTCCCATTGCCCTAATTGTAGTGCAGTGTTTTTCTGTAATTACTGTAACAGACAGATGGGGTTGGGACTATTGTTTAACTAATGTTGGATTGTGGAAATATTCTTCCTCTGTTTGAGAGCTGGGACCTACATTTTCCAAGGCTCATAGCACTCTAGCAGGCTGTCAATCGGTGCAGTACACTCTGCAACCAAGAAAATTTGGAAAATGTTGCTAAAGGGAAGAATTTCTGACTCATTGAGGATAGTGTTCTGAAACTTCCGAAGAAACTTCCTTGTTCCAAGAGTTACTGTAGTTTATCTCTCAGTACTTAGCAGACACCTTAAAGATAACCCCTACATTATCTGTTCTGTACCTTGAGTAAGTCCCTAGACATTGTCAGTGTGAGTTTAGTATGTATCTCCACCAAAGACTTTTTTTTTCTTTTGCATTGAGAACATCAGCAATGCAACATTGTTACAGGTTTCCCATACGAGTGGTTTGTGTGTGAACAACAACAAAACTGAATTAATTGCCAAAGCACTGAAATGCAATGACTCAGATATGTCTGATTGGGTATCTAATAAACTATTAAAGCTCTCTGTGCTTGACATTAGTCCTCCATTGAATCATTTATGTAACAGTTAAAGTCTAGATTTGTGAAACTAATATATAAAATTACAGAGAAGCACAATGTGTGCAACTATACAATGTCAATTCCTGTAAGATTTCTACTGTTTTTGAGACCACTATATAAAATGGAGGAACGTATCATATAGGCTGCTCTATAGTTTTTTTTTAGTGCTAACATTGTTCTCAAGGTGTTGAAGAGGCAGTTCATACAATGTGGTTACACCTTTTAGTTGAAAATGTTTGCATTCTATGTCTCGATAAGGATCGAGGAATGCCTCATCCACCAAAAAGGCTTTGTGGTTGATGTAGATAACAGCCTCAGTAGGGAAAGAAGGTGAAGCTAACTGGAATCCCCCCCTGAGTTACTGAATTAATAGTATCAATCCTTACATTCTTCTATAACATTTGTTACAGGTCTCATTGCAGGCTGTTAATGAAGGTACGAGCATATGGAATAAGTTCACAGATATCTGAATGGCTCAAATACTTCTTTAATAATAGAACCCAGTATGTTGTCCTCAATGGTGAATGTTCATCAGAGGCAAGGGTATCGTCAGGATTGCCCCATGAAAGTGTGATAGGACTGCTGTTGTTCTCTATATACGTAAATGATTTCAATATAATAGAGGGAAACATTCCACGTGGGAAAAATTATATATAAAAAACAAAGATGAGGTGACTTACCGAACGAAAGCGCTGGCAGGTCAATAGACACACAAACAAACACAAACATACACACAAAATTCAAGCTTTCGCAACAAACTGTTGCCTCATCAGGAAAGAGGGAAGGAGAGGGAAAGACGGAAGGAAGTGGGTTTTAAGAGTGAGGGTAAGGAGTCATTCCAATCCTGGGAGTGGAAAGACTTACCTTAGGGGGAAAAAAGGACAGGTATACACTCGCACACACACACACACACATATCCATCCATTGGGATGGATATGTGTGTGTGTGTGCGAGTGTATACCTGTCCTTTTTTCCCCCTAAGGTAAGTCTTTCCGCTCCCGGGATTGGAATGACTCCTTACCCTCACCCTTAAAACCCACTTCCTTCCGTCTTTCCCTCTCCTTCCCTCTTTCCTGATGAGGCAACAGTTTGTTGCGAAAGCTTGAATTTTGTGTGTATGTTTGTGTTTGTTTGTGTGTCTATTGACCTGCCAGCGCTTTCGTTCGGTAAGTCACCTCATCTTTGTTTTTTATACGTAAATGATTTGGCGGACAAGATGGACAGCAGTCTGCAGTTGTTTGCCGATGATGCCATGGTGTATGGTAAGGTGTCAAAGTTGAGTGACTGTTGGAAGATACAAGATGACAGACAAAATTTCCAGTTGGTGTGATGAATTACAGATAACCCTAAATGTGGAAAAATGTGGATGAATAGGAATATCAAGCCTGTAATGATCAGATACAGTATTACTAGAGTCCTGCTTGACACAGTAAGTCCTTTAAATATCTGGGCGTAATGTTCCAAAGCGATGTGAAATGCAACAAGTGTGTGAGAACTGTTGTAGGGAAGGTAAATGGTTCAGTTTATTGGGATAATTTTAAGAAAGAGTGATTCACCTGTAAAGGAGACCACATGGAGGACACTTGTGCAACCTGTTCTTGAGTACTGCTCAAGTGTTTGGGATCTGTGCCAGCTCAAATTAAAGGCAGATTTCGAAGCAATTCAGAGGTGAGCTGGTAGATTTGTTACCGGTAGGTTCAAACAACACGTAAGTCTTATGGAGATGCTTTGGGAACTCAAATGGGAATCCCTTGAGAGAAGGCGACAAGGTGACATTCTTTTCAAGAAACAGTATTGAGAAAATTTAGAGAACAAGCATTTGAAGCTGAATGCCGAATGATTGTACTGCCAGCATATGTAAGGTATATAGACAGTCATTTTTCCCTTGATCTATGATGGTGTCTTCCGGAGTATCTATGTAGATTTGATGAAGATTACAAATATGACTTTAAGGGTTACCCAAAGGTTTTGAACTAAATATTTGCTTTAATATTTTTGAGAAGTTTGTTATAAAGTTTAACTTCCATGTGGAAAGTACTTTTCTGGCACAGGAATGTGTTGATTTGGGTCAAAGGTAAATTTTATTTTGTCTGACATAGTGATATGCAATCTACTAACCTTACCTAACAGTCTATAAAAGATGTCTCAAATAGGGCACTGAATAGGATCAGTACATGGCACACAACAAATAGATGACTCCTGTACTACACGACATTATTATTTCCTGTCACAAATGTAAATCAAATGTTTCATTTATTCCTTCAACATAGACAAGAAGCCACTGTGATTATGCACATCTGTATCCCCTAGCATTAGTGGTAGATGGGAAACTGTACAGGATCTTGACATGTCAGTCTTGTACTACTTCTTGTGATTTGATGTAAACAGATTGAAGTTCTTTAGCACCTACAGGATTCACTCAATGAACACCCTGTAGTGACAGTGCTCACTTGAATTTCATTAAGTACTGAGCAGAAAGTGTTAAATTAATCAACAGTCTCACTTTTTGTAGGCGGCCATCAAAAATGAAATTGCATTGGGCAGTTCGTGAGAACTGGATTCAGCTCAGCTGCCATCTGGAATAAACAGTTGTCATCTCATCATGCCCTCTTAAACATTGGGAATCTTGTTCCACTGTCACCTGCATTTCATGTGATTCTGTGTCTAACAAAGGAATGACTTGTCACTAAAATCCTCTAACAACAAAACCATTTAGGCTTTGTTCAGAGCGCACTGAGAAAGGGATTTATCCACTGACTGTTGTACAGTTTTGATATACTTTAGTCTGTTATTATGGGCTGTAGCAATCTTAAGGTACTTGGGGCAAAGGCTGTGCACCTGATGTAGCCACATCTTCCAGTATGCCTTACCTTGCTCCATTAGACAGGAGAATGAAGTGGTGGTACTGGAACTTGCTTTTCGATGTGCTAGTCTGTGTTTAGTTTCACAGAAATGGTGAAACTACAGTTTGCAATTTGGAGTACCATTACAAAACCAATCAAACACCTTTGGTTTGCAATCAGATGTGAAGATTTCCATCAGTGGCTCAGATGATTATGCAACAACAATGGATGCATAATTTTTTACTTCTCTTACAGATGGAGAATTGTAGTGACACATCTAATAGGTAAATCCTGTGCTGGAGGTGGTTCATTTGCAAAGTAAAGGGTTAAGAGGAATGGTTCACTAAATTGAACAGAAGGACTGGGAAAAACTTGTAAGTAATGGTTATTCATCTTTCCCTCCAGGTGGCTTCATTCACACCTATGTCTCATTCATTCGGTCTCGCTCCTGCCTTGGTCTCATTCATTTAGTCTTGTTCTTTTTCAGGGAGTCACTCATTCCTTGATCCAGATCGTATTTCTCACCTCTGTCTCACTCGGTTGGTCTTGTTCTTTTTTTCTGGTTGTCATTCATTCCGCATTGCAGTTCTGCCATTCCTCATTCCCTCCTCTGTATCATTATTTTTCAAGAGGTCACTCATTCCATGCTCCACTGTTCTTCTTTCAGCACCAAGTTTTAGTTTCTTTTGTTCATTGAGTTCACACATTCTTGTTCAGCTTTAAACCATTCTCAAAGTCATGACTTCTTGTTATTTGTGTATGCCATTCAACATCCATGACTAGTAATTTATAACTTTTTTGTTTACATGTATGTATCATCATTTACTTCCAGTATGATGGGCATAGAGGAATTATGGGAAAGTTTTAATTGATTGTAAACCATGTTTTGGAGAAGTATGTGTCAAGTAAGTGGATTGAGGACAGAAAAGACCCACTGTTGTTTAACAACAAAATTCAGAAAATGCTGAGAAAGGAAAGGCTGTTGCACTCTTGGTTCAAAAGAGAACACGTAAATGATGACAGACAAAAGCTAATAGAAATTTGTGCATCTGTAAAAAATTTATGCGTGAAGCACACAACAACTATCACCATCATCTTGCTGAGAGCCCAAGAAAATTCTGGTCCTATGTAAAATTGCTAAATGGGTCTAAGGCTTCTATCCAGTCACTCATCAGTCCATTTGGTGCGGCAGTAACAGATAGCAAAAGAAAGTCAAAGTATTAAATTTTGCATTTAAGTAACTGTGCACATGGGTGAACTGTACAAACATACTGTCATTTGACCGTGGCACATGGAGGACATAGTAATAAGCATTTCTGGAACAGAGAAACAACTGAAAGAGATGAAAGCAAGTGAGTTGCCAGGTCTGTATGAAATCCCAGTTGGGTTTTACCAAGAGTACTCTATGGCATTAGCCCTGTACTTAGTTTGCATTTATCATGACTCTCTCACCAAACGTGAAGCTCCAAGTACTTGGAAAAAAGAGCAGATGACTCCTGTATTTAAGAAGGGTAAAAGAACAGATCTACAAAATTACAGAACAACATCCTTAACATCAGTTTGCCTGCAGATTCTTGAACATATTCTCAGTTCTTATATAATAAATTTCCTTGAGATGGAAAAGCTTCTGTCTGTGAATCAGCATGGTTTTAGAAAGCATCACTTGTGCAAAACTCAGCTTACCCTCTTCTCACATCATATCATATGAACTATCGATGATGGGCAACTGGCAGATTCTGTATTCCCAGATTTATGAAATGCATTTGCAGGGTGCACCACTGCAGACTGTTAACAAAGGTATGAGCATACGAAATAGGTTCCCAGATATGTGAGTGGCTCAAAGACTTGTTGAGTAGCAGAACCTAGTACATTGTCCTTGATGGTGGGTGTCCATCAGAGACAAAGTCATCATCAGGAAGTGTTACAGGACTGCTGTTATTTTCTATACATATAAATTATCTGGCAGACGGGGTGAGAAGCAATTTGTGATTATTTGCTGATGATGCTATGGGTTATTGAAGGTGTTGTTGAGTGACTGTAGGAGGATAGAAGAGGACCTAGACAAAATTTCTAGTTGGTGGCATGAATGGCAGCTAGCACTAAATGTAGAAAAATGTAAGTTAATGCAGATGAGTGGGAAAAACAAATATGTAATGTTCGACTGCAGCATTAATAGTGTGCTCCTTGACACAGGTATTCTGAATAAATATCTACGCATAACATTACAAAATGGTATGAAACAGCATGTGAATGTAAGGAATGTTGTAGAGAAGGCAAATGTTTCACTTAGCTTTACTGGAAGAATTTTAGGAAAGCGTGGTTCATCTGTAAAGGAGATCACATATAGAACATTAAGACAGCCCATTCTTGAGTACTGCTTGGGTGTTTGGGATCCTTATCAGGTCAGGTTAAAGGAAGACACTGAAGCAGTTCAGAGTCGGGCTACTTCATTTATTACCATTAGGTTTGAACAACATGCAAGTATTATGGAGATGCTCCATGAACTGAAATGGGAATCCTTGGAGGGAAGGCAACATTCCTTTTGAGGAACACTACTGAGAAAATTGAGAGCACTTGCTTTTGAAGATGACTGCAGAACGATTCTGCTGCCACCAACATACATTTTGCATAAAGACCATGAAGATAGGAAAAATTAGGACTTCTGTCAGGCATGTAGGTAGTCATTTTTCCCTTTGTTTGCGTGTGGAACAGGAAAGAAAATGACTAGTAGTGTGACAGGGTACCCTGTGCCATCCACCCTACGGTGACTTGCAGAGTATGTATACAGATATAGCTGTAGAAGTCTCAGTTCACTGGAACTTGCTTTTCAGCATGCTAGTCTGCGTTTTTGAAAGCAAAGTGCCATAATTTCCACCTTAGCTTGCACAAATAATATTTATCAATATCAAGTATGTACAGATATGGTCTATGAGTTCCTAAAAAATAAAATATAAAGATGAAATTAAATGAATTTAACTGAAGAAATTATTCAGCATGACACATTTTTCCCCCTGTGACCCCAATCCCACCCCTACAACTTGGATCCTGGGCACACTCTTCTTATTGGATACAGTACTTATAGTTTTCCATTTTGAGATTTGTAAAACCAACACAGCATTAAAGTAATGGTGATTGCCGCACGGGATTAACCGAGCGGTCTAAGGCGCTGCAGTCATGGACTGTGCGGCTGGTCCCAGCGGAGGTTCGCGTCCTCCCTTGGGCATGGGTGTGTGTGTTTGTCCTTAGGATAATTTAGGTTAAGTAGTGTGTAAGCTTAGGGACTGATGACCTTAGCAGTTAGGTCCCTTAAGATTTCACACACATTTGAACTTTTTTTTTTTTTTTTTTTTAAATGGTGATTAAGTAGAAATGAAATCAATGAATGAGTTCGCCCACCTTTAGCATGTGCCCCACACAAAAAGTAGCTGCTCAGATTTTTGTAGAATTGTGGTGTGCACATGTTACTTTTTAAGATTAGAAAAACTCCACTGTAGGCCCCATTGACAGTTACTTGTATACAGAGATGGGAATAGATCTGTTGCATTCATTACAAAAGGGAATACTTGCTCTTGCATGTCAGAAAGATGTGTTACACTGGGGTTAATCAATTTAGAAGCTTCCATGAAAAATTCCCATTGTTAGTTTCACTTATTATTGCCATTAATCTCCACATAACTACTAGGAACAGAAATCCATCTGAAACCGAAAGTGAATAGCTGAAAAACTTTAAATACCACCTGGTATAAATGTTTCAATGATATTCTTGAATTGGAAAAGGATAGGGAAGGAAATTGTCTGTGTCCTTTTCAAAGAAAGAATCCCAACTGTGAACAGTTGAGGGAAATGTCACAAAAACAAAAACTGGATAGTCAGACAGGGATTTGAATCACCCAACTTCTGAATGCCAATCCAGTATTGTAGTCCTTGGGCACATCTATCAGTGATCATTACAAATTCTTAATATGAAATAACTTGCTAACATGTAATCTCAGAGGTTTGGCCAAATACAGCAATTGGATGGTGCTATAAACCTCTTATCTTTGGAACTACAGTGATTGAATACTTCAGGGAAAGCTTTGATAATGTAGTATGGTAAATTTTCTGATCATACTCAAGTGCTGATGGAGGTTTTATCTTAACGGTAGTAGACTGAGAGACTACATAGGTTAGTAGAGATATTATTGTACTGAATTTCGGATCAAAAAACTAACTTTGCCCATTACTTACAGAGTCAACTTGTGAAGGTAATATCTTAGATCTTTTGCTGATGAACATACCTGGAATTTTCTGCTTAGATTGTAGAGTAAGACCT
Organism: Schistocerca serialis cubense; assembly: GCF_023864345.2. Taxonomy (NCBI): domain Eukaryota; kingdom Metazoa; phylum Arthropoda; class Insecta; order Orthoptera; family Acrididae; genus Schistocerca; species Schistocerca serialis. The sequence continues at coordinate 841,537,397 of NC_064640.1, read as the reverse complement.
TTCCGTAAATTTTTAATTCATGTTTACATTTTTAACTATTTAAAGATCATACTTTATATTGGTTTGTTATTTAATGTTTTTTAAATACTCTACTCCAGTCTCACACTTTAAATATTTAGTATCTACTGAGGTTTGAATTACAAGTTTAATTAAAAACCTCAGACTGTAATAATTTGCTTAAATAATTTCATTCCCAAATGAAAAATGCAGCCTTTCATATCTGAACTTGGAGTTTAAACTAAACATAAACAATGCTGTTTAAAGTAAACATAAACAAGATCTTAAAAATAACTTCCAGCTCAACATTATTCTTGGACAGACATTAAGTTATCAACCATTTGTGGTAGAGGGGTACCCACAAGTACACTATGTGATCAAAAGTACCCGAACACCTGGCTGAAAATGACTTACAAGTTCTTGGCGCCCTCCATCGGTAATGCTGGAATTCAGTGTGGTGTTGGCTCACCCTTAGCCTTGATGACAGCTTCCACTCTTGCAGGCATACGTTCAATCAGGTGCTGGAAGGTTTGTTGGGGAATGGCAGCCCATTCTTCATGGAGTGCTACACTGAGGAGAGGTACTGATGTCGGTCGGTGAGGCCTGGCGTGAAGTTGGCGTTCCGAAATATCCCAGAGGTGTTCCATAGGATTCAAGTCAGGACTCTGGTCAGGCCAGTCCATTACAGGGATGTTATTGTCGTGTAACCACTCTGCCACAGACCGTACATTATGAACAGGTGCTTGATCAGGTTGAAAGATGCAGTCGCCATCCATGAATTGCTCTTCAACAGTAGGAAGCAAGAAGGTTCTGTGATAGTGCCATGCAAAACATCAAGGGTTGCAAGTCCCCTCCAAGAAAAACATAACTACACTGTAACACCACCTCCTCCAAATTTTACTGTTGGCACTACACATACTGGCAGATGACATTCACTGGGCATTTGCCATACCCACACCCTGCCATCGAATCGCTACATTGTGTACCATGATTCGTCACTCCACATGCCACTCAACCATGAAATCCAAGTTTTCTCACCTCCTACCTAACTGTCATAGTACTTGCAGTGGATCGTGATGCAGTTTGGAATTCCTGTGTGATGGTCTGGATAGATGTCTGCCTATTACACATTACGACCCTCTTCAACTGTTGACAGTCTCTGTCAGTCAACGGACAAGGTCCACCTGTACGCTTTTGTGCTGTATGTGCCCCTTCATGTTTCCACTTCACTATCACATCAGAAATAGTGGACCTTGGGATGTTTAGAAGTATGGAAATCTCATGTGCAGACGTATGACAGAAGTGACAACCAATCACCTGACTCTGTTCGAAGTCCGTGAGTTCTGCGGAGCACCCCATTCTGCTCTCTCACGATGTCTAATGACCACTGAGGTCACTGATATGGAGTACCTAGCAGTAGGTGGCAGTACAATGCACCTAATATGAAAAACATATGTATTTGGAGGTGTCCAGATACTTTTGATCACATAGTGTACTTGTTTATGTTGAGAAGTCACCCATGTAGTAATACCAAATCATCTTCAGTTAGGAGAACAAATTAAAAAATAAATAAATAAATAAATAAAAAAAATAAAATAAAAAAATCAGAAACTAAAAAAACAAATATCAGCAACTATATGTAGACAGAAGAGAATAATCTTCAAATTACATATTTAAATGGAATTGGGATGTTGTTGTAGTCTTCAGTCCAAAGACTGGTTTGATACAGCTCTGCATGCGACTCTGTACTGTGAAAGTCTCTTCATCTCTGAAAAACTACAGCAACATATATGCTTCTGAATCTGCTTATTGTATTCACATCTTGCTCTCCCTCTACAATTTTATCCCCCACACTTCCCTCCAATACTAAATTGATGCTCACAATCCACTAATCACCTCCTTTGTTCAAACTGTGCTACAAATTTCTTGTCTCCCCAATCCTATTCAGGACCTCCTTACTGGTTACGTGATCTACCCATCTAATCTTCAACATTCTTCTCTATCATCACATTTTGAAAGCTTCTGTTACCTTCTTGTCTGAACAGTTTATTATCCATGTTTCACTTCCATACATGGATACACTTAAAATTATTTTTTAAAAAAAAGACATCCCAACACTTAAATCTATACTTAATGTTAACAAATTTCTCTTCGTCAAAAATCCTTTTTCTGCCATTGCCAATCTGCATTTCATACCCTCTCTACTTCAGCCATCATCAGTTATTGTGCTGCCCAAATAGCAAAACTCATCTGCTACTGTAAGTGTCTTGTTGCCTAATCTAATTCCCTTAGCATCACCTGATTTAATGTACTACATTCCATAACTTGTTTGCTTTTGTTGATATTCATATTATATCCTCCTTTCAAGACAATGTCCATTCCATAAAACTGCTCTTCCAAGTCCTCTGCTGTCTCTAACAGAGTTACAGTTTCACAGGTAAACCACAAAGTTTTTATTTCTTCTCCATGGATTCTAATACCTACTCCAAATTTTTCTTTTGTTTCCTTTACTGCTTGCTCAATATACAGATTGAATAACATCAGGGAGAGGCTACAAACCTGTCTCACTCCCTTCCCAACTACTGCTTTCCTTTCATGCCCCTCAACTCTTATAACTGCCATCTGGTTTCTGCACAGTAGATAGCCTTTTGCTCTCTGTATTTGACCCCTGTCGCCTTCAGAATTTGAAAGAGAGTACTCCAGTCAACATTTTCAAAAGCTTTCTCTAAGTCTATAAATGCTAGAAATGCAGGTTTGCCTTTCCTTAACCTGTCTTCGAAGATAAGTCGTAGGGTCAGTATTGCCTCATGTGTTCCAACATTTCTCCAAAATCCAAACTGATTTTTCCTGAGGTTGCCTTCTACCATTTCGTCCATTCTTCTGTAAAGAATTCATGTTAGTATTATGCAGCCATGACTCATTAAACTGATAGTTCAGTAATTTTCACACATTTCAGCAATTGCTTTCTTTGCTTTCTTCTCAAAGTCTGAGGGTATTTTGCCTATATCATACATCTTGCACACCAGATGGAAGAATTTTGTCATGCTGGCTCTCCAAAGGCAATCAGTAGTCCTGACAGAATATCATCTACTCCTGGGATCTTGTTTTGACTTAGATCTTTCAGAGCTCTGTCAAATTCTTCTCGCATATCTCCCATCTCATCTTCACCTATGTTCACTTTTTTTTATAATATTGCATTCACGTTTATTTCTCGTCTAAAAACCCTCTATATACTCCTTCCATCTTAAACCTTTCTCTTCATTGCTTAGGACTCGTTTTCCATCTGAGCACTTGATATTCATACTGGTGGTTCTCTTTTCCCCAAAGGTCTCTATAATTTTCCTGTAGGCACTATCTATCTTTCCCCTAGTGAAATATGCTTGTCCTCTAGCCATTCCTGCTTAGCCATTTTGCACTTATTGTTAGTCCCATTTTTTAAACATTTGTGTTCCCTTTTGCCTGCTTCATTTGCTGCATTTCTGTATTTTCTTCTTTCATCAATTAAATTCAGTATCTCTTGTATTATCCAAGGATTCTACTAGGCCTTGTCTTTTTACCTATTTGATCCTCTACTGTCAACACTATTTCACTCTTAAAGCTACCCATTCATCTTCTACTGTATTCATTTTGCCCGCTCTAGTTAACCATTGCCTAATGCTCCGTCTGAAACTCTCAGCAACCTCTTGTTCTTTCAAGTTATCCAGGTCCCTTCTCCTTAATTTGCTACCTATTTTCCAATTTCTTCAGTTTTACTGTAGAGTTCATAACCAATAATTTGTGGCCAGAGTCCCCATCTGACCCTGGAAATATCTTACAATTTAAAATTGGATATGTCTTACAAAAGTACAAAATGACAAAGAGGAGTGGATTTTTTGTCTCATCTAGAAGTTATGTAGGAGAAGAGAAGAATAAACTCAATGAAGCTGCATTTTAAGATTAAAACACAAACCGTGAAGTATCTGATCCAAATCATAATGGATTTAAATTTGTTGTAAAGTTCCAGTGTAACTATATTGTTTGGCCCACTTCACCAGATTCTTAGAATTACTCTCCCCCTTTCAGTTCTTTCTTTCTTTTCTTTTTTTTTTTTTTTCACCGTTCTGTAATCTTTTGCCTTATTTTTCATTGAACCATGTTCGTGATTGATGTGACCATACTCATACAACTATGTATGAATCACAATCAGTGAATTTTGCTATATTCATCTTGTGACTCTGCAATGAACACATGTCAGCATCTTGGTTGAATCATGATAAAACTAGGGTCTGCATAAATGGTGTGTCCATAATAGAGTGGCTGCACAATGAATTCTGAGTAGTGACAGATAGAGAATACTTTGTCAAAAAAAAATTCATTCACACAGGCCCCTGTTGTGTCATTTATGTTCTACTTTTATGTAATATAATGTCCCCAACAGTTGAAATGTCAAGATACCTCCTAGAGAATATTTATGCCATATGTTTCTAATGTAATCTCTGCAAAGGAATGAAAGCATGCATTTTAAACCTCACTACTTGCAGAATGCACAGGTAAAAACTTTTATGGTTCTGCTGAAAGGTGGGGATAACATGAAATATACGTGTCAGCTCTCAAAAAATAAATAGCTCCACATGACATTGTCCATTTTCCTGTCCACAGAACAGCACAGAGGGTGAATGTAACTGTTTTTCTAAATAATAATAATATTGCATCTGTGATGAATTTTGACCATATGCAGTTATAATTGTCATAAATTGGTTAAGTTTGAAGGTATTATATCTTCTGGAAACAGAAGATAAGTATGTATTACTCAAGGCTGCAAGAACCTTGACACTTGTGGTAAGGAAGAAGGCAGGAGAATAATGTTTAAAATCCCATCAATTAAGAGGTCATTGTCAATCACCCACAAACTCCAATTTGATAAGGATGTTGCAGAAAATCAGCCAAGCCTTTTTGAAGCAGCTTACTTGACATTCATCTAATTCAGTTTTGGGAAGCCGTGAGAAAGTTAGATCCGGATGGCTAGACACGAATTTAATGACCATTCATTCAAAATGTGTGTTGAGGGTCTTAACCAATGTGCCATTTTGCTTGTTCACACATTTTTTGGATCCTGAAATATATCTTGGCATTCTGAAAGCAGAAATTATTGGAACATAAGATGTTCTTTGCTTTAAATGTCTGAGCATTAGTGCAACACAGTGCTCCTCTTAGCATCGCAAACAAGCTCACCATTTGCCTCTGCCTTATGGATTAGTTTCATAGTTTTACTCTTTGTGCAGAAAGTAAATAGTCATTACCAAGTAAAAAGGGTGAATTTAACATATGTTCATTTGATTGATTTGCCAATGTAATTTAAAAATTGTTAGAAAATAACCACATGCTCTACTGTCAGTGTTGCATCTTCCACATTTTATGTATGTTGCTTCATATATTCATATCAGCCATAGGGTCTACACACTTACCTGAGCAAACATTGTGATGGAATGAGTGAGATGTAAATGACATATATTGTTTCATGTACAGTGTATTGTATTGCTACTTCATGTTATATGTTACAGGCAGTGATTATTTGTATTTATTTCCTCATTTTATGTGCCACTCTTTTGTCTGTTCCTTTTTATCCAAACCTAATATTTGTGTTACATACACCGCATGGCGATTGTGTATCAACTGAATGTGCTCAGAGAGAAAGGGTGAATGCCACATGTTTTCATGTATCTGGTTTGTAGAAAAAGAAAAAAATCTTTCCCAGAGTATTGACAGCATTTATTTGATTCATATTCTCAGTAACTGATTCCTAGTCATTTTATGTCAAGTGTTCTCCCAAAAATTAAATAACCATAATAACTTGTGTGATTATGACCTCTTTTAACCATTGATCTGAACCTAAATACTGAAATCATGTGGCAGTAACACCTCCTTTTATTGGGCATGTTATGAGCAGTAATATTTGTATACTGTGTGTAGGGGCATGATGTTTGATGTTTTCTATATGGTACAAATACGCCCAAGCCACAGCAGTATTTGTTTTTCATGGAGTCAACTGACAAAGCAGAATAGCAAGCACTTACATACAAGAGTAGAGAGGGCATGAGCAGGAAACTCAGAAGATACGTTAGCTGTCTGCTGTTTTGGCTTTTAAACTTTTAACCTAAAGTTCATGTAAGCATGCTTTTACAGTTACAGTAACTCAGATGCAGTATTCTGTCTTCACTGTTGTGACTGACTGTACTATATGTCTAATTCTCTCATACCTGTAAAAGGGTAAGACTGAAAAGGTCCAACATTGAGCCACCTTTGGCAGATCCTCCCTATTCAGTTGTTTTCCAGAGAATCTTTATGGACATTGCCCTTGGAGAATGATTGTGAGCTTATTTCCCATCTAGTTATTTAGAAACAAACAGTATAATATGGCATCCAAAGTATTGAACTATTTGGTATTTTGACACAGAAAGCATATCTTAAGATAAAAGTAAAAATAAATGAAAGAAAAAATGCTATGATTGTCCTATGATTGCAATATCATTAATAAGGTGTATAGAGACAAACATATGCTTGAAGATATTAGTGAGGTCCATTAAAAACATGTTTTTAAATTTTAGTTGGGTTGTCTAAATTTTATGACAGTTCAAGGTGTTAAAATACCCAATTACAAAACTGCTCATCCAAATAGGTAATTAACAGCCTTCCTCCCTCTCTCTCTATTGCTGTCTTCACAAACATTCATAATACACATACTCCATTTATGCAGTTGTGTTCTTTTTCTTTACATCATTTCAGTATGGATCACTCCATAATACAACTGCAGTTAATTGGTCAGTATTTACTAGAAAGCTGTGGATTGGGCTGTTTGTATTTCAGGAATCAACTATCGACTGATGGAGATCATCTACTGGGGAGGTTAGTAATTATATATAAGAAAGAATATCATGAAAGTTAACACCATGAATATTCATATTACTCAAATCCAGTTTACAGTTTTTTCTTCCATTGATTTTTCATGCCCTTGTCTTACAGTATTCATTCCTGTTTTCATGGTGTTGGCTTCATTATCTGTATTTAGAGTTTATGTACAGTAAACAATATGCTTAGATGAAGTTAAGTGGTATGTGATGGGTATAAAGATTTATTAGGATGATAACTGCCTTAGTGGGAGAGGAAACTATATGTTTTAATTTTCTGCTTATCATTCCCTTGTCCATGTTTCTGAAGAATAGCAGTTTAGGCACTAGAAGTCCTGGCCACTGGCGTCCTTAATATATAAGACACTGAAATCATTAAAATTACTTTCACCACAGACCAGTTTCTCTTTGTTCATGCCTAACACATTAATTTGTGTTTATCCTGTTTATTTCATGCCTTCTCGGACATACCCCAGTTGCTTCCACTTCTCCTCAAGATGACGATGACTCTCTTGATACAGAGGGCTTTCAAGAGCAGTTTCTTTTGGAGACGCCTCCACCTATTGATGATAGCAGGGAAAAATCCTCAAAAAAATTTATGCAGAAAGACGTATCATCAGAATATAAAGCAGTTAGGCAAGTCTTGGAGAAGGCAGCTCAGTCAAGAGCTGAAAACATAGTAGTGGGGGGATTAGCTTCAGGTGAAGACTCAGAACTTGGGGATGAAGCAGAAAGGTTAGAGGAATTTGAACCAGTACAAGATTCTAGATTTGAGAAAAGATACGACTATCACACTGCTGAGCACATTTTGAAACAACGGCCTCATGAGTTTGATAGGGGTCGACCAGCAAACCTAAACATCAAAAGTATAAAATCACCAGAGGAAGAGAAAGGCTCAAAAGACTCCAAGAAGCAAGAAAACTTGAAAAGGCAAGATGATTTTAGTGGAAAACCACAAGAAAAACTCTTTTTAGAGACTACAAGTAGACGAATAACATTCAGACCTGTAGAAAGATTATCTGGTGGTGTTGGAGTGGGAAAACTAAGTGACAAAAATGTTTTGAAGTCATCTGACAAAGTTGGTGAAGAAGAAAATATCAGAAGTTCCCAGACAGGTGTAGAAGACACACAGAGTGACTTGTCAAATCAAGAAAGCATGGGAAGTGATAAAAGGCGTGAGGAAGGTGCCCAAAGAGGCATTAATGTAAGGGGAATTAAGAAGCAGTATGAGAAACCAACAGAAAGTCAAGGCATACAGAGCACAACAGAAGATGGTAAACATATTGATCGTGGCACTAGTCCACTTGAGGGCAAAATTATGATAAGCCCAAATCCACATCCAAGCGAACTTCCTCCAAGTCATTCATCAGGCGGCAAGTCAACTTTCCCCCCACCTACACTTGAGTTAGTCATTGGGAGAAAAGAGGTAAGAACAAGGGAAGCTAGTGCAAGTGCAGAAAGTCGTCTTACTTTGTACGGGGCACGCGATGTTGAAATTTCTATACGATCGCAGTCTCATATCAGTGTAACAACTACAAGACGAGAAGCCAGTGGGAAAGAAACATCAGAAAGGGTTGATGTTGGTATGACAGCAACGGCAGGTACTGGTGGAAAAGTGGAGCTTGTTCCTGAACATGATACAGGTGTCACTAGTGAAACAGTTGCTACTCCTCATGAAGTTTATATCATTCCTCCACCATCAGTAGCAGACACAAATGTACCATCTTTTACTGACATAAATAAAGAGAAAAAACGTGAAGACACTGTTATATTCAGTGGTAAGAAAAGTGTGTATCGGTATGAGTCAGTAGAAGCTACAGGCTCACCTGCATTTGAGAGTCCTACAACAGAAGATAGTGCATCTCACCATATTACAGATACTGGTATAAGTCTGACTAGGGGCACAACAACAGATACAATTACAAGCTCTGCACATCCTCCTCGTGGAGATCTTTATACTGACGAGAGAGGAGTTTTGTCAGACACAGCTGTAGATGTAGGAGCAGAAGAAGCGGAGCTTACAGATGCAGGTTTAAGCCCTATTCAGGCTGATGAAATAGCCATAGGAGTTCCAAGCACAGAATTATTTATGGAAGATGAAGCTGTTCTTTCACAATACTGTGATACAGCAAGTAGCCCTGTTTATTTCAAAGGAGAGTCAACATCTGTAGCTTTGTCCCCATTCCAGATTGATACATCAGAAGCTAGTGTACTAACAGACAAGGTGGACACAAAAGATGCTAGTGTCAGCCCGGTTTACTCCGAGGAAGTGTTGCAGCCAGTGAAGGAAGCTGCAGCATTTCCTAGTGATGCTTTGAAGTTTATGGGAAAACATGTAGTTTCAGAAGGTGAAATTGTAAGAACCCGTCGAGATTCAGGTGATGTTAGAGCAATGATAAAGTTTCTTGAGGAAGGTGCTCATCTTCAGAGACCAGCTGAGAGAGTAGAAATAGCAGTACAAAAAGAGAAAATAAAAGTTCGAGATGATTTTCAGACATTTACAAAACTAAAAGAAGAAAAGACACGTATTAGGCATGATAAATCAGTGGCTGAGTACGATGAATTTACTCAAAAACCTGTTTCTTATAGTGATAAATCTGAACAGTTAACTTCAGTTTCTCTTACTGATGAAAAAATTGCTAAATCTCTTTCCACTAAACATATTGGTCCAAAAATTAAAGAACTCCAGAAAATATTCAGTCAGTCATCTATGGAGGAAGAATTAGATAAAAGATTGCCTTACATTCATGATGAAGATAACAAAATGGGTATTATAGAAAAAAAATCTCAATTAATATATGATAATTTAGACAAGAAAGAGAGGAAAAAGTCTGTGAGTGACTACACTTGTGAAATCAGTGGCCTTGGTATTGAAATAACAAAAAGTGAACTTGTGAAAAGCCATGAACTCCAAGACCATGAGGCTTCTACAATTAAAGAGGTGACAGCTGAAGAAAGCTATCCCCACATTTCTGAAGTCATAGAAAAAATAGAAAAACGCATAGCTAAGGCAACCAAGCCAGAACATATGAAACTGAGTGACCATAAGGGCCTCGATGTGATGAAAGATGAGGCCAAGAAAGCAATTATTTCATATGAAGACAAGCCATCAATGGTAGAAGAAAAGTTAACTCAGGTTGTCCAAGCAGAAAAACAGGTTCTTCAGAAGATTGCAGAAGTAATTCACATTGTAGAAGAAAAATCAAAACTTAATGGAATACAGGAAACAACAACAATTCACAGTGCAAAAGATATTGATATTGTGGAAGCTGAAATGCCTGCTGAGGTGAATGAGGTCCATGATGTAAGTGAAAGAGTAGTCCATGATGTAAGTGAAAGAGTAGGAGAGTTAATACAACAACCAGTAGAAAAAGAACCACCACCACATGAGTGTAAGAAATCTATCACAGTGCATGAAATATTAATAGACACTGAGTTAGAAGTGGAAAAGGGGCCTGATGACAAAGTAGTGACCACATTACCAACAAAGGAGAAGGCACTGGTTCCAGAGAGGAAGCATCTGGTTTCTACAGAGTTAGCTTTATCAGAGGTGCAAGAAGCCTTTGAGAAAGAGCATGTCTCTCCACTCAAAGATGTTGACATTGTGCAAGAAACTTATGAGAAATTGGTTTCCCCTATTAGAAAAGTTGTTGCAAGAAAGTTGTCACATGAGGAGACAGTGTTGGAAACAGAACCAGGGGTTTCCATTGATACAGGTGTACTAGTACGTGAGGAAATCACCAAAGAAAAGGTTGTTGGTGCACTCAGAGAGGTTTCAGTAGGAGAAAAAGATCAGAAGCAAGAAATTATTCTGGACACAACAAAAGAGAAGGAACCTGATTTAATGGGTAAGTCTCAGGCCATAATTGAAACATTCGAACAGGATACTATAATGGAGACAGCACATCAGGCAGATATAAAAGTAGCACCAGCAAAGAAAGAGGCACCAATTTTGGAAGATGAGATTATGATTTCTATTGAGTCAGCTAAATTAGACAAGAAGGAAAAGATAGGAGAACCATACAAGGAAACAATTTTAGGTTTTGGAGATGAGCTTGAAGTATTAGTCAAACCATCACAAGGGAAGGAACCAGTTTTGGAGAGAGAGCCACAAGTTTTCATTATGTCAGTAGTAAAAGAGGATGTTTCTTCACTTAAGGATGTATATGCTGAGGAAGGAGTGACACAAGCACCAGCAGATAGAAAAGTACCAGCAGTCGTAGCAGAACAGGAAGTCACCGTAGTGTCGTCTCTAAAAGAGTTGCAGGAAATCACTGTATGCGAAGTTATCTCTCCATTCAGAGAGGTTATTGTGGGGGAGAAATCAGATGAGCATAAAAGTACAGTAGAATTATTACAGGAGGAAGCTTTTCTCCAGGAGGATAAATCTGGGGTGTCTACTGATATAACTCACGAAGCTGTGCCAGCAATCATGGAAAATCAGTTAAAATCCCCAACTGGAGTAAGACCAGTAGACAAAAAATTTGTTGACACAGCAGGCAGAGATAAAGAATTGGACACAAAGGAGAAACCTGTTGTAGAGAGGGCACATGAAGTATCTATTCAGCTGGTAAAAACAGATGTGCAAGATATTATACAAAAGGAAACGGTTTCCATAGTACGAGCAGTGGACGTAACACAGGTGCATGAGGAGGACGTGACTTCAGAGGACAAAGGAGAAGAGCCTTCTGCCTTACAGGATGAAACCATGGTCTCAATTGAATCTCATGTGACAGAGTTGGAAGAAACCATTGAAGAACATGTCCCACAAGAGAAAGCAGCTCGTGATACTGCAAAGACAGATGAGGAGGATGTGAAAATAGCACCTTCATTAGAGCAGGTATCCCTTCAGAGGCATCAGCTCGGGGCATCTGTTGAGTCACAAGTGTCAGATATGCAAGATAGCGTGGTAAAAGAACTTGCGGCACCCATCATAGATACAGGGAAAGAGCAGATAGTAGAAGAAGAAGTCAGAGAAACAGTGACAAAAAAAGTGTCACCTGTCTTAAAGGAAGAGCCCATGGCCTCAATTCAATCTCAAGTCACAGAGTTGAAAGAAATCACTAAAGAACATATTGTACGACAAGAACGGGTAGTTCCTGGCAGTGCAGAGTTAGATGAGGACATGAAAATGGAACCTTCAGCTGAGCAGGTACCCCTTAAGGAGCACAAGCCAGGGGTCTCTGTTGAATCATCTGTGTCTGATATACAAGACATTACTGTAAAAGACAGAGTGTCACCACCTACAGAAATTGTCAAAAAGCAGTTAGTTGGAGAAGAAGTCAAAGAAACAGTGACAAAGGAAGAATCACCTGAATTGAAAATAGAACCTGCAGTCTCTGTAAGCTTAGCTGCCTTTGATGTGCTATATACCACTGAAAAAGATGTTGGTACTCCAACTACAGAAATGACTGTAATTGAGAGACAGGATGTGTGTGAAACAATAATAAAACCATCAGTTGAGGTAGCAGCTGTTTTGGATGATAAGCTTGATCTGTCTGTTGAACCTGAGGTAACAGATATGCCAGAAATATTAGAAAAACCTGTTGTATCTCTTCTTGCAGATACATCTACCGATGAGGATATTACAAAAGCACCAGCACTGATAAAGGTTCCTGTTTTTGAGGATGACCAGGAAGTTACCACAGTGTCATCTGCAAAAGAGTTGCAGAAAATAACTGTACATGAAGTTATTGTCCCTGTGAGAGAAGTAGTTTTTGAGCAGAAATTGGACGAGGATGAAGGTAGCGAACCAGCAGTCAAGGAAAGTGAGCTAAAATACCCACTTACAGTAATATTAGCAGACACAACATTGGAAGAGGCAGCTGCTAGAGATGAAGAATGGGACACAAAGGAGAAACCTGTTGCAGAGGGTGCATATGACGTCTGTATTGAGCAAGCAATAACTGTTGTGGAAGATACTGTAGAAGAGAAAGTGTTTTCCAAAGGAAGAGAAGTTTATTCAGCAGGAGAGCATCAAGAGGAAGAAGTGACATTAGAGGAAAAAGAAACAGCGCCATCTGCCTTAAAGGAGAAGCTCTCAGCCTCAATTGAATCGAGGATCACAGAGTTTGATGAAACCACTGAAGAATATATTGTACCACAGGAGACAGTTCCTGATAGTGCAAAGATAGATGAGGAGGCCATAAAAATGCTGCCTCCAGCAGAGAAGGTACACCTTAAGGAACATGAGGCAGCGGTTTCTGTTGAATCACCAGTGTCAGAAGTTCAAGACAGCATGGTAAAAGACATAGTGACACCTGTAATAGATATGGTCAAAGATCAGTTAGTAAAAGAAGACGTGAGGGAAACACTGATGGAGCTAGAGCCACCTGAATTGAAAAGTGAGCATGAAGTCTCTGAGAGATCAGCTACATTTGATGTACTAGATATCACCGAAAAAGACATTGTTTCTCCAACCCAAGAATTAACTGTTGTTCATGACATTCTAGAAGAGGAGGCGGTTTCCATAGTAAGAGAAGTTGACGTAACACAAGGGCATGGCAAGGAGGAAGATACTTTAGAGGAAACAGAATCAGAGCGATCTGCATTGAAGGAGGAGCCCGTGGTCTCAATTGAAACTCGGGTGACAAATTTGCAAGAAATCACTCCAGAACGCATTATACAAGAAGAAAAGCCAGTTCCTGATACTGCAAAGGCAGATGATGAGACCTTGAAAATGTCACCTTCAGCAGAGCCATTAACCCTTAAGGACCATGAGACAGTCATGTCTGTAGAATCACCTGTGTCAGCTGTACAAGACACAATGGTAAAAGACATAGTGTCACCTGTAGTAATAGATATGGTGCCATCAGTTGATGTAGGACCTAGTGTAGAAGAGAAGCTTGAACTCTCTATCGAACCAGAGGTAACAGAAATAACAGAAGAACCTGGTGTCTCACCTATTAGGGATATATCTGCCAAGGAGGATGAGACAAAAGCACCATCTGTGGTAAAAGTACCAGTTCTTGAGGGAGAGCAAGAAATTACCATAGTGTCATCTGTAAAAGAGTTGCAGGAAATCACTGTAGATGAAGTTATTTCCACAGTGAGAGATGTAGTTCTAGATCAGATATTGGATGAGGATAAAAGTAGGGTAGAATCATTGGATGAGGAAGCTGTTATTGAGGAAGACAAATCTGAGGTGTCTATTGAGGTAGCTGACAGAGCTGTGCCAGCAATAGTGGCAAGTGAGGTAAAATCCCCACTTGAAGTAATATCAGTCGACACAACATTGGATATGGCAGCTGATAGAGACAAAGAATTAGACAAAAAGGAGGAAACTATTGTGGAGGGTGCATATGAGGTCCCTATTGAGCAAGCATTTACAGTTGTGCAGGACATTAAAAAGGAGGAAGTTGTTACCATAGTAAAAGAGGTAGATGTAACATGGGAGCTTGAGGAGGAAGAAGTCACATTGGAAGAGATAGTAGAAGATCTATCTGCCTTAAAGGAGGAGCCCATGGTCTCAGTCAAAACTCCTGTCACAGAATTGGATGAAGTCACTGAAGAACACATTGTACCACAAGAAAAGGCAACTCCTGATAGTGCAAAGATAGATGAGGAGACTTTGAAAATGTCACCTTCAGCAGAGCCGTTACCCCCTAAGGTCCGTGAGGCAGACATGTCTGCAGAATCATCTGTGTCAGATGTACAAGACGCAATGGTAAAAGACATAGTGGCAACTGTAGTAATAGATATGGTCAGGGAGCAGGTAGTTGAAGAAGAAATCAGAAAAACAGTGATGGAGGTAGTGTCACCTGCATTGATAACTGAGCCTGTAATCTCTGTAAGATTAGCTCCATTAGATGTTCCAGATAGAACCGATAAAGACATTGTTTCTCCAACTGAAGAAATTACTGTAAGTGAGCAACTGGATGTGCGTGAAACAGTGCCGGAGTCATCAGTTGATGTAGGACCTGGTGTAGAAGAGAAGCTCCAACTCTCTATTGAACCAGAGGTAACAGAGATGCCAGAAATAACAGAAGAACCAGATGTATCATCTATTAGGGATATATCTCCCAAGGAGGATGTGACAAAAGCACCATCTGTGGTAAACGTACAAGTTGTTAAGGCAGAGCAAGAAATTACCATATTGTCATCTGTAAAAGAGTTGCAGGAAATCACTGTAGATGAAGATATTTCCACAGTGACAGATGTAGTTCTAGATCAGATATTGGATGAGGATGGAAGTAGGGTAGAAGCATTGGATGAGGAGGCTGTTATTGAGGAAGACAAATCTGAGGTGTCTATTGAGGTAGCTGACAGAGCTGTGCCAGCAATAGTGGCAAGTGAGGTAAAATCCCCACTTGAAGTAATATCAGTCGACACAACATTGGATATGGCAGCTGATAGAGACAAAGAATTAGACACAAAGGAGGAAACTATTGTGGAGGGTGCATATGAGGCCCCTATTAAGCAAGCATTTACAGTTGTGCAGGACATTAAAAAGGAGGAAGTTGTTTCCATAGTAAAAGAGGTAGATGTAACACGGGAACGTGAGGAGGAAGAAGTCACATTGGAAGAGACAGTAGATGAACTATCTGCCTTAAAGGAGGAGCCCATGGTCTCACCCAAAACTCCTGTCTCAGAACTGGAAGAAGTCATTGAAGAACACATTGTACCACAAGAAAAGCAGGCAGCTCCAGATAGTGCAAAGATAGATGAGCAGACCTTGAAAATGTCACCTTCAGCAGAGCCACTACCCCTTAAGGACCATGAGACAGACATGTCTGTAGAATCACCAGTGTCAGATGTACCAGACACAATGGTAAAAGACATAGTGTCACCTGTAGTAATAGATATGGTCAAAGTGCAGGTAGTTAAAGAAGAGATCAGAAAAACAGTGATGGAGGTAGTGTCACCTGCATTGATAACTGAGCCTGAAATCTCTGTAAGATTAGCTCCATTAGATATTCCAGATAGAACTGATAAAGAAATTGTTTCTCCTACTGAAGAAATTACTGTAAGTGAGCAACTGGATGTGCGTGAAACTGTGATGGTGTCATCAGTTGATGTAGGACCTGCTGTTGAAGAGAAGCTCGATCTCTCTATTGAACCAGAGGTAACAGAGATGCCAGAAATAACAGAAGAACTAGGTGTGTCACCTATTAGGGATATATCTCCCAAGGAGGATGTGACAAAAGCACCATCTGTGGTAAAAGTACCAGTTGTTGAGGCAGAGCAAGAAATTACCATAGTGTCATCTGTAAAAGAGTTGCAGGAAATCACTGTAGATGAAGTTATTTCCACAGTGAGAGATGTAGTTCTAGATCAGATATTGAATGAGGATGGAAGTAGGGTAGAATCGATAGTTGAGGAAGCTGTTATTGAGGAAGACAAATCTGAGGTGTCTATTGAGGTAGCTGACAGAGCTGTGCCAGTAATAGTGGCAAGTGAGGTAAAATCCCCACTTGAAGTAATATCAGTCGACAAAATGTTGGATATCGCAGCTGATAGAGACAAAGAATTAGACACAAAGGAGGAAACTATTGTGGAGGGTGCATATGAGGCCCCTATTGAGGAAGCATTTACAGTTGTGCAGGACATTAAAAAGGAGGAAGTTGTTTCCATAGTAAAAGAGGTAGACGTATCACAGGAGCTTGAGGAGGAAGAAGTCACATTGGAAGAGACAGTAGAAGAACTATCTGCCTTAAAGGAGGAGCCCATGGCCTCACTCAAAACTCCTGTCACACAATTGGAAGAAGTCACTGATGAACACATTGTACAAGAAAAGGCAACTCCTGATAGTGCAAAGATAGATGAAGAGACCTTGAAAATGTCACCATCAACAGAGTCGTTACCCCTTAAGGACCGTGAGGCCGACATGTCAGTAGAATCACCTGTGTCAGATGTGCAAGACACAATGGTAAAAGACGTAGTGGCACCTGTAGTAATAGATATGGTCAGAGAGCAGGTAGTTGAAGAAGACATCAGAAAAACAATGATGGAGGTAGTGTCACCTGCATCGATAACTGAGCCTGAAATCTCTGTAAGATTAGCTCCATTAGATGTTCCAGCTAGAACCGATAAAGACATTGATTCTCCAACTGAAGAAAATACTGTTAGTGAGCAACTGGATGTGCGAGAAACAGTGCTGGTGTCATCAGTTGATGTAGGACCTGGTGTAGAACAGAAGCTTGATCTCTCTATTGAACAAGAGGTAACAGAAATGCCAGAAATAACAGAAGAACCACGTGTTTCACCTATTAGGGATATATCTCCCAAGGAGGATGTGACAAAAGCACCATCTGTAGTAAAAGTACCAGTTGTTGAGGCAGAGCAAGAAATTACCATAGTGTCATCTGTAAAAGAGTTGCAGGAAATCACTGTAGATGAAGTTATTTCCACAGTGAGAGATGTAGTTCTAGATCAGATATTGAATGAGGATGGAAGTAGGATAGTATCGATAGATGAGGAAGCTTTTATTGAGCTAGGCAAATCTGAGGTGTCGATTGAGGTAGCTGACAGACCTGTGCCAGCATTAGTGGCAAGTGAGGTAAAATCCCCACTTGAAGTAATATCAGTCGAGAAAACATTGGATATGGCAGCTGATAGAAACAAAGAATTGGACACAAAGGAGGAAACTATTGTGGAGGGTGCATATGAGGCCCCTTTTGAGCAAGCATTTACGGTTGTGCAAGACATTAAAAGGGAGGAAGTTGTTTCCATAGTAAAAGAGGTAGACGTAACACAGGAGCTTGAGGAGGAAGAAGTCACATTGGAAGAGACAGTAGAAGAACTATCTGCCTTAAAGGAGGAGCCCATTGTCTCAATCAAAACTCCGGTCACAGAACTGGAAGAAGTCACTGAAGAACACATCGTACCACAAGAAAAGGCAGCTCCTGATAGTGCAATGATAGATGAGGAGACATTGAAAATATCACCTTCAGCAGAGCCATTACACATTAAGGACCATGAGGCAGACATCTCTGTAGAATCAGCTGTGTCAGATGTACAAGACACAGTGGTAAAAGACATAGTGGCACCTGTAGTAATAGATATGGTCACTGAGCAGGTAGTTGAAGAAGAGTTCAGAGAAATAGTGATGGAGGTAGTGTCACCCGTGTTGCTAACTGAACCTGAAAGCTCTGTAAGATTAGCTCCATTAGATGTTCCAAATAGAACTGATAAAGACGTTTTTTCTCCAACTGAAGAAATTACTGTAAGTGAGCAACTGGATGTGCGTGAAACAGTGCCGGTGCCATCGGTTGATGTAGGACCTGGCGTAGAAGACAAGCTCGATCTCTCTATCGAACCAGAGGTAGCAGAAATAACAGAAGAACCAGGTGTGTCACCTATTAGGGATATATCTCCCAAGGAGGATGAGAAAAAAGCACCATCTGTGGTAAAAGAACCAGTTCTTGAGGAAGAGCAAGAAATTACCATAGTGTCATCTGTAAAAGAGTTGCAGGAAATTACTGTAGATGAAGTTATTTCCACAGTGAGAGATGTAGTTCTCGATCAGATGTTGGATGAGGATGGAAGTAGGATAGAATCGTTAGATGAGGAAGCTGTTATTGAGGAAGACAAATCTGAGGGGTCTATGGAGGTAGCTGACAGAGCTGTGCCAGCAATAGTGGCAAGTGAGGTAAAATCCCCACTTGAAGTAATATCAGTCGACCCAACATTGGATATGGCAGCTGATAGAGACAAAGAATTAGACACTAAGAAGGAAACTATTGTGGAGGGTGCATATGAGGTCCCTATTGAGCAAGCATTTACATTTGTGCAGGACATTAAAAAGGAGGAAGTTGTTTCCATAGTAAAAGAGGTAGACGTAACACAGGAGCTTGAGGAGGAAGAAGTCACATTGGAAGAGACAGTAGAAGAACTATCTGCCTTAAAGGAGGAGTCAGTGGTCTCACTGAAAACTCCTGTCACAGAATTGGAAGAAGTCACTGAAGAACACATTGTACCACAAGAAAAGGCAGCTCCTGACAGTGCGAAGATAGGTGAGGAGACCTTGAAAATGTCACCTTCAGCAGAGCCATTACACGTTAAGGACCATGAGGCAGACATCTCTGTAGAATCAGCTGTGTCAGATGTACAAGACACAGTGGTAAAAGACATAGTGTCACCTGTAGTAATAGATATGGTCAGGGAGCAGGTTGTTGAAGAAGAGTTCAGAAAACTAGTGATGGAGGTAGTGTCTCCCGTGTTGCTAACTGAGCCTGAAATCTCTGTAAGATTAGCTCCATTAGATGTTCCAGATAGAACTGATACAGGCATTGTTTCTCCAACTGAAGAAATTACTATAAGTGAGCAACTGGATATGCGTGAAACAGTGCCGGTGCCATCAGTTGATGTAGGACCTGGTGCAGAAGAGAAGCTCGATGTCTCTATCGAACCAGAGGTAAATGAAATGCCAGAAATAACAGAAGAACCAGCCGTGTCACCTATTAGTGATATATCTCCCAAGGAGGTTGGGCCACTAGCACCAACTGTGGCAAAAGTACCAGTCGTTGAGGCAAAGCAAGAAATTACCATAGTGTCATCTGTAAAAGAGTTCCAGGAAATCACTGTAGATGAAGCTATTTCCACAGTGAGAGATGTAATTGTAGATCAGATATTGGATGAGGATGGAACTAGGGTAGAATCGTTAGATGAGGAAGCTGTTATTGAGGAAGACAAATCTGAGGTGTCTCTTGAGGTAGGTGACGGAGCCGTGCCAGCAATAGTGGCAAGTGAGGTAAAATCCCCACTTGAACTAATATCAGTCGACACAACATTGGATATGGCAGCTGATAGAGACAAAGAATTAGACACAAAGGAGGAAACTATTGTGGAGGGCACATATGAGGTCCCTATTGAGCAAGCATTTACAGTTGTGCAGGACATTAAAAAGGAGGAAGTTGTTTCCATAGTTAAAGAGGGAGACGTAACACAGGAGCTTGACGAGGAAGAAGTCACATTGGAAGAGACAATAGAAGAACTATCTGCCTTAAAGGAGGAGCCCATGGTCTCAGTCAAAACTCCTGTCACAGAATTGGAAGAAGTCACTGAAGAACACATTGTACCACAAGAAAAGGCAGCTCCTGACAGTGCAAAGTTAGATGAGGAGACCTTGATAATGTCACCTTCAGCAGAGCCATTACCCGTTAAGGACCATGAGGCAGACATCTTTGTAGAATCACCCGTGTCAGATGTACCAGACACAATGGTAAAAGACATAGTGTCACCTGTAGTAATAGATATGGTCAAAGACCAGATAGTTGATGAAGAGATCAGAAAAACAGTGATGGAGGTAGTGTCACCTGCATTGATAACTGAGCCTGAAATCTCTCTAAGATTAGCTCCATTAGATGTTCCAGATAGAACTGATAAAGACATTGTTTCTCCAACTGAAGAAATTACTGTAAGTGAGCAACTGGATGTGTGTGAAACGGTGCTGGTGTCATCAGTTGTTGTAGGACCTGGTGTAGAAGACAAGCTCGATCTCTCTATCGAACCAGAGGTAACAGAAATGCCAGAAATAACAGTAGAACCAGGTGTGTCACCTGTTAGGGATATATCTCCCAAGGAGGATGTGACAAAAGCACCATCTGTGATAAAAGTACCAGCTGTTGAGGCAGAGCAAGAAATTACCATAGTGTCATCTGTAAAAGAGTTGCAGGAAATCACTGTAGATGAAGTTATTTCCACAGTAAGAGATGTAGTTCTAGATCAAATATTGGATGAGGATGGAAGTAGGATAGTATCATTAGATGAGGAGGCTTTTATTGAGGAAGGCAAATCAGAGGTGTCTCTGGAGGTAGCTGACAGGGCTGTGCCAGCAATAGTTGCAAGTGAGGTAAAATCCCCACTTGAAGTAATATCAGTCGACAAAACATTGGATATGGCAGCTGATAGAGACAAAGAATTAGACATAAAGGATGAAACTATTGTTGAGGGTGCATATGAGGCCCCTATTGAGCAAGCATTTACAGTTGTGCAGGACATTAAAAAGGAGGAAGTTGTTTCCATAGTAAAAGAGGTAGACGTAACACCTGAGCTTGAGGAGGAAGATGTCACATTGGAAGAGACAGTAGAAGAACTATCTGCCTTAAAGGAGGAGTCAGTGGTCTCACTGAAAACTCCTGTCACAGAATTGGAAGAAGTTACTGAAGAACACATTGTACCACAAGAAAAGGCAGCCCCTGACAGTGCGAAGATAGGTGAGGAGACCTTGAAAATGTCACCCTCAGCAGAGCCATTACACGTTAAGGACCATGAGGCAGACATCTCTGTAGAATCAGCTGTGTCAGATGTACAAGACACAGTGGTAAAAGACGTAATGGCACCTGCAGTAATAGATATGGTCAGAGAACAGGTCGTTGAAGAAGAGTTCAGAGAAATAGTGATGAAGGTAGTGTCTCCCGTGTTGCTAACTGAGCCTGAAATCTCTGTAAGATTAGCTCCATTAGATGTTCCAGATAGAACTGATAAAGACATTGTTTCTCCAACTGAAGAAATTACTATAAGTGAGCAACTGGATGTGCGTGAAACAGTGCCGGTGCCATCAGTTGATGTAGGACCTGGTGCAGAAGAGAAGCTCGATGTCTCTATCGAACCAGAGGTAACAGAAATGCCAGAAATAACAGAAGAACCAGCCGTGTCACCTATTAGGGATATATCTCCCAAGGAGATTGTGACACTAGCACCATCTGTGGCAAAAGTACCAGTCGTTGAGGCAGAGCAAGAAATTACCATAGTGTCATCTGTAAAAGAGTTCCAGGAAATCACTGTAGATGAAGTTATTTCCACAGTGAGAGATGTAGTTGTAGATCAGATATTGGATGAGGATCGAAGTAGGGTAGAATCGTTAGATGAGGAAGCTGTTATTGAGGAAGACAAATCTGAGGTGACTCTTGAGGTAGGTGACGGAGCCATGCCAGCAATAGTGGCAAGTGAGGTAAAATCCCCACTTGAAGTAATATCAGTCGACACAACATTGGATATGGCAGCTGATAGAGACAAAGAATTAGACACAAAGGAGGAAACTATTGTGGAGGGCACATATCAGGTCCCTATTGAGCAAGCATTTACAGTTGTGCAGGACATTAAAAAGGAGGAAATTGTTTCCATAGTTAAAGAGGTAGACGTAACACAGAAGCTTGAGGAGGAAGAAGTCACATTGGAAGAGACAGTAGAAGAACTATCTGCCTTAAAGAAGGAGCCCATGGTCTCAGTCAAAACTTCTGTCACAGAATTGGAAGAAGTCACTGAAGAACACATTGTACCACAAGAAAAGGCAGCTCCTGACAGTGCAATGTTAGATGAGGAGACCTTGAAAATGTCACCTTCAGCAGAGCCATTACCCGTTAAGGACTATGAGGCACACTTCTTTGTAGAATCACCCGTGTCAGATGTACAAGACACAGTGGTAAAAGACGTAATGGCACCTGCAGTAATAGATATGGTCAGAGAGCAGGTCGTTGAAGAAGAGTTCAGAGAAATAGTGATGGAGATAGTGTCTCCCGTGTTGCTAACTGAGCCTGAAATCTCTGTAAGATTAGCTCCATTAGATGTTCCAGATAGAACTGATAAAGACATTGTTTCTCCAACTGAAGAAATTACTATAAGTGAGCAACTGGATGTGCGTGAAACAGTGCCGGTGCCATCAGTTGATGTAGGACCTGGTGTAGAAGAGAAGCTCGATCTCTCTATCGAACCAGAGGTAACAGAAATAACAGAAGAACCTGGTGTGTCACCTATTAGGGATATATCTGCCAAAGAGGATGAGACAAAAGCACCATCTGTGGTAATAGAACCAGTTGTTGAGGCAGAGCAAGAAATTACCGTAGTGTCATCTGTAAAAGAGTTGCAGGGAATCACTGTAGATGAAGTCATTTCGACAGTGAGAGATGTAGTTCTAGATCAGATATTGGATGAGGATGGAAGTACGGTGGAATCATTGGATGAGGAAGCTGTTATTGAGGAAGACAAATCTGAGGTGTCTATTGAGGTAGCTGACAGAGCTGTGCCAGCAATAGTGGCAAGTGAGGTAAAATCCCCACTTGAAGTAATATCAGTTGACACAACATTGGATATGGCAGCTGATACAGACAAAGAATTAGACACAAAGGAGGAAACTATTGTTGAAGGTGCATATGATGTCCCTGTTCAGCAAGCATTTACAGTTGTGCAGGACATTAAAAAGGAGGAAGTTGTTTCCATAGTAAAAGAGGTAGACGTAACACGGGAGCTTGTGGAGGAAGAAGTCACATTGGAAGAAACAGCAGAAGAGCTATCTGCTTTAAAGGAGGAGCCCATGGTCTCACTCAAAACTCCTGTCACAGAATTAGAAGAAGTCACTGAAGAACACATTGTACCACGAGAAAAGGCAGCTCCTGATGGTGCAATAATAGATGAGGAGACCTTGAAAATATCACCTTCAGCAGAGCCATTACCCGTTAAGGACCATGAGGCAGATATCTCTGTAGAATCACCTGTGTCAGATGTACACGACGCAATGGTAATAGACATAGTGGCACCTGTAGTAATAGATATGGTCAGGGAGGAGGTTGTTGAAGAAGAGATCAGAAAAACAGTGATGGAGGAAGAGTCACCTGTGTTGCTAACTGAGCCTGAAATCTCTGTAAGATTAGCTCCATTAGATGTTCCAGATAGAACTGATAAAGACATTGTTTCTCCAACTGACGAAATTACTGTAAGTGAGCAACTGGATGTGCGTGAAACAGTGCTGGTGTCATCAGTTGATGTAGGACCTGGTGTAGAAGACAAGCTCGATCTCTCTATCGAACCAGAGGTAACACAAATGCCAGAAATAACAGAAGAACCAGGTGTGTCACCTGTTAGGGATATATCTCCCAAGGAGGATGTGACAAAAGCACCATCTGTGGTAAAAGTACCAGTTGTTGAGGCAGAACAACAAATTACCATAGTGTCATCTGTAAAAGAGTTGCAGGAAATCACTGTAGATGAAGTTATATCGACAGTGAGAGATGTAGTTCTAGATCAGATATTGGATGAGGATGAAAGTAGGGTAGAAGCATTGGATGAGGAAGCTGTTATTGAGGAAGACAAATCTGAGGTGTCTATTGAGGTAGCTGACAGAGCTGTGCCAGCAATAGTGGCAAGTGAGGTAAAATCCCCACTTGAAGTAATATCAGTCGACACAACATTGGATATGGCAGCTGATAGAGACAAAGAATTAGACACAAAGGAGGAAACTATTGTTGAAGGTGCATATGAGGTCCCTATTGAGCAAGCATTTACAGTTGTGCAGGACATTAAAAAGGAGGAAGTTGTTTCCATAGTTAAAGAGGTAGACGTAACACGGGAGCTTGTGGAGGAAGAAATCACATTGGAAGAAACAGCAGAAGAGCTATCTGCTTTAAAGGAGGAGCCCATGGTCTCACTCAAAACTCCTGTCACAGAATTAGAAGAAGTCACTGAAGAACACATTGTACCACGAGAAAAGGCAGCTCCTGATGGTGCAATAATAGATGAGGAGACCTTGAAAATATCACCTTCAGCAGAGCCATTACCCGTTAAGGACCATGAGGCAGATATCTCTGTAGAATCACCTGTGTCAGATGTACACGACGCAATGGTAATAGACATAGTGGCACCTGTAGTAATAGATATGGTCAGGGAGGAGGTTGTTGAAGAAGAGATCAGAAAAACAGTGATGGAGGAAGAGTCACCTGTGTTGCTAACTGAGCCTGAAATCTCTGTAAGATTAGCTCCATTAGATGTTCCAGATAGAACTGATAAAGACATTGTTTCTCCAACTGACGAAATTACTGTAAGTGAGCAACTGGATGTGCGTGAAACAGTGCTGGTGTCATCAGTTGATGTAGGACCTGGTGTAGAAGACAAGCTCGATCTCTCTATCGAACCAGAGGTAACACAAATGCCAGAAATAACAGAAGAACCAGGTGTGTCACCTCTTAGGGATATATCTCCCAAGGAGGATGTGACAAAAGCACCATATGTGATAAAAGTACCAGTTGTTGAGGCAGAACAACAAATTACCATAGTGTCATCTGTAAAAGAGTTGCAGGAAATCACTGTAGATGAAGTTATTTCGACAGTGAGAGATGTAGTTCTAGATCAGATATTGGATGAGGATGAAAGTAGGGTAGAAGCATTGGATGAGGAAGCTGTTATTGAGGAAGACAAATCTGAGGTGTCTCTTGAGGTAGGTGACGGAGCCGTGCCAGCAATAGTGGCAAGTGAGGTAAAATCCCCACTTGAACTAATATCAGTCGACACAACATTGGATATGGCAGCTGATAGAGACAAAGAATTAGACACAAAGGAGGAAACTATTGTGGAGGGCACATATGAGGTCCCTATTGAGCAAGCATTTACAGTTGTGCAGGACATTAAAAAGGAGGAAGTTGTTTCCATAGTAAAAGAGGTAGACGTAACACAGGAGCTTGAGGAGGAAGAAGTCACATTGGAAGAGACAATAGAAGAACTATCTGCCTTAAAGGAGGAGCCCATGGTCTCAGTCAAAACTCCTCTCACAGAATTGGAAGAAGTCACTGAAGAACACATTGTACCACAAGAAAAGGCAGCTCCTGACAGTGCAAAGTTAGATGAGGAGACCTTGATAATGTCACCTTCAGCAGAGCCATTACCCGTTAAGGACCATGAGGCAGACATCTTTGTAGAATCACCCGTGTCAGATGTACCAGACACAATGGTAAAAGACATAGTGTCACCTGTAGTAATAGATATGGTCAAAGAGCAGATAGTTGATGAAGAGATCAGAAAAACAGTGATGGAAGTAGTGTCACCTGCATTGATAACTGAGCCTGAAATCTCTGTAAGATTAGCTCCATTAGATGTTCCAGATAGAACTGATAAAGACATTGTTTCTCCAACTGAAGAAATTACTGTAAGTGAGCAACTGGATGTGTGTGAAACAGTGCTGGTGTCATCAGTTGTTGTAGGACCTGGTGTAGAAGACAAGCTCGATCTCTCTATCGAACCAGAGGTAACAGAAATGCCAGAAATAACAGAAGAACCAGGTGTGTCACTTGTTAGGGATATATCTCCCAAGGAGGATGTGACAAAAGCACCATCTGTGATAAAAGTACCAGCTGTTGAGGCAGAGCAAGAAATTACCATAGTGTCATCTGTAAAAGAGTTGCAGGAAATCACTGTAGATGAAGTTATTTCCACAGTAAGAGATGTAGTTCTAGATCAAATATTGGATGAGGATGGAAGTAGGATAGTATCATTTGATGAGGAGGCTTTTATTGAGGAAGGCAAATCAGAGGTGTCTATGGAGGTAGCTGACAGGGCTGTGCCAGCAATAGTGGCAAGTGAGGTAAAATCCCCACTTGAAGTAATATCAGTCGACAAAACATTGGATATAGCAGCTGATAGAGACAAAGAATTAGACATAAAGGAAGAAACTATTGTTGAGGGTGCATATGAGGCCCCTATTGAGCAAGCATTTACAGTTGTGCAGGACATTAAAAAGGAGGAAGTTGTTTCCATAGTAAAAGAGGTAGACGTAACACCTGAGCTTGAGGAGGAAAAAGTCACATTGGAAGAGACAGTAGAAGAACTATCTGCCTTAAAAGAGGAGTCAGTGGTCTCACTGAAAACTCCTGTCACAGAATTGGAAGAAGTCACTGAAGAACACATTGTACCACAAGAAAAGGCAGCTCCTGACAGTGCGAAGATAGGTGAGGAGACCTTGAAAATGTCACCCTCAGCAGAGCCATTACACGTTAAGGACCATGAGGCAGACATCTCTGTAGAATCAACTGTGTCAGATGTACAAGACACAGTGGTAAAAGACGTAATGGCACCTGCAGTAATAGATATGGTCAGAGAACAGGTCGTTGAAGAAGAGTTCAGAGAAATAGTGATGAAGGTAGTGTCTCCCGTGTTGCTAACTGAGCCTGAAATCTCTGTAAGATTAGCTCCATTAGATGTTCCAGATAGAACTGATAAAGACATTGTTTCTCCAACTGAAGAAATTACTATAAGTGAGCAACTGGATGTGCGTGAAACAGTGCCGGTGCCATCAGTTGATGTAGGACCTGGTGCAGAAGGAAAACTCGATGTCTCTATCGAACCAGAGGTAACAGAAATGCCAGAAATAACAGAAGAACCAGCCGTGTCACCTATTAGGGATATATCTCCCAAGGAGATTGTGACACTAGCACCATCTGTGGCAAAAGTACCAGTCGTTGAGGCAGAGCAAGAAATTACCATAGTGTCATCTGTAAAAGAGTTGCAGGAAATCACTGTAGATGAAGTTATTTCCACAGTGAGAGATGTAGTTGTAGATCAGATATTGGATGAGGATCGAAGTAGGGTAGAATCGTTAGATGAGGAAGCTGTTATTGAGGAAGACAAATCTGAGGTGACTCTTGAGGTAGGTGACGGAGCCGTGCCAGCAATAGTGGCAAGTGAGGTAAAATCGCCACTTGAAGTAATATCAGTTGACACAACATTGGATATGGCAGCTGATAGAGACAAAGAATTAGACACAAAGGAGGAAACTATTGTGGAGGGCACATATCAGGTCCCTATTGAGCAAGCATTTACAGTTGTGCAGGACATTAAAAAGGAGGAAGTTGTTTCCATAGTTAAAGAGGTAGACGTAACACAGAAGCTTGAGGAGGAAGAAGTCACATTGGAAGAGACAGTAGAAGAACTATCTGCCTTAAAGGAGGAGCCCATGGTCTCAGTCAAAACTCCTGTCACAGAATTGGAAGAAGTCACTGAAGAACACATTGTACCACAAGAAAAGGCAGCTCCTGACAGTGCAATGTTAGATGAGGAGACCTTGAAAATGTCACCTTCAGCAGAGCCATTACCCGTTAAGGACTATGAGGCAGACTTCTTTGTAGAATCACCCGTGTCAGATGTACAAGACACAGTGGTAAAAGACGTAATGGCACCTGCAGTAATAGATATGGTCAGAGAGCAGGTCGTTGAAGAAGAGTTCAGAGAAATAGTGATGGAGGTAGTGTCTCCCGTGTTGCTAACTGAGCCTGAAATCTCTGTAAGATTAGCTCCATTAGATGTTCCAGATAGAACTGATAAAGACATTGTTTCTCCAACTGAAGAAATTACTATAAGTGAGCAACTGGATGTGCGTGAAACAGTGCCGGTGCCATCAGTTGATGTAGGACCTGGTGTAGAAGAGACGCTCGATCTCTCTATCGAACCAGAGGTAACAGAAATAACAGAAGAACCTGGTGTGTCACCTATTAGGGATATATCTGTCAAAGAGGATGAGACAAAAGCACCATCTGTGGTAATAGAACAAGTTGTTGAGGCAGAGAAAGAAATTACCGTAGTGTCATCTGTAAAAGAGTTGCAGGAAATCACTGTAGATGAAGTTATATCGACAGTGAGAGATGTAGTTCTAGATCAGATATTGGATGAGGATGGAAGTAGGGTAGAATCATTTGATGAGGAAGCTGTTATTGAGGAAGACAAATCTGAGGTGTCTATGGAGGTAGCTGACAGAGCTGTGCCAGCAATAGTGGCAAGTGAGGTAAAATCCCCACTTGAAGTAATATCAGTTGACACAACATTGGATATGGCAGCTGATACAGACAAAGAATTAGACACAAAGGAGGAAACTATTGTTGAAGGTGCCTATGAGGTCCCTATTGAGCAAGCATTTACAGTTGTGCAGGACATTAAAAAGGAGGAAGTTGTTTCCATAGTAAAAGAGGTAGACGTAACACGGGAGCTTGTGGAGGAAGAAGTCACATTGGAAGAAACAGCAGAAGAGCTATCTGCTTTAAAGGAGGAGCCCATGGTCTCACTCAAAACGCCTGTCACAGAATTAGAAGAAGTCACTGAAGAACACATTGTACCACGAGAAAAGGCAGCTCCTGATGGTGCAATAATAGATGAGGAGACCTTGAAAATATCACCTTCAGCAGAGCCATTACCCGTTAAGGACCATGAGGCAGATATCTCTGTAGAATCACCTGTGTCAGATGTACACGACGCAATGGTAATAGACATAGTGGCACCTGTAGTAATAGATATGGTCAGGGAGGAGGTTGTTGAAGAAGAGATCAGAAAAACAGTGATGGAGGAAGAGTCACCTGTGTTGCTAACTGAGCCTGAAATCTCTGTAAGATTAGCTCCATTAGATGTTCCAGATAGAACTGATAAAGACATTGTTTCTCCAACTGAAGAAATTACTGTAACAGAGCAGCTGGGTGTGCGTGAAACAGTACCGGTGCCATCAGTTGATGTTGGACCTGGTACAGAAGAGAAGCTCGATCTCTCTATCGAACCAGAGGTAACAGAAATAACAGAAGAACCTGGTGTGTCACGTATGAGGGATATATCTGCCAAGGAGGATGAGACAAAAGCACCATCTGTGGTAAAAGTACCAGTTGACGAGGCAGAGCAAGAAATTACCATAGTGTCATCTGTAAAAGAGTTGCAGGAAATCACTGCAGATGAAGTTATATCGACAGTGAGAGATGTAGTTCTAGATCAGATATTGGATGAGGATGGAAGTACGGTAGAATCATTGGATGAGGAAGCTGTTATTGAGGAAGACAAATCTGAGGTGTCTATTGAGGTAGCTGACAGAGCTGTGCCAGCAATAGTGGCAAGTGAGGTAAAATCCCCACTTGAAGTAATATCAGTCGACACAACATTGGATATCGCAGCTGATACAGACAAAGAATTAGACACAAAGGAGGAAACTATTGTTGAGGGTGCATATGAGGTCCCTATTGAGCAAGCATTTACAGTTGTGCAGGACATTAAAATGGAGGAAGTTGTTTCCATAGTAAAAGAGGTAGACGTAACACGAGAGCTTGAGGAGGAAGAAGTCACATTGGAAGAGACACTAGAAGAACTATCTGCCTTAAAGGAGGAGCCCATGGTCTCAGTCAAAACTCCTGTCACAGAATTGGAAGAAGTCACTGAAGAACACATTGTACCACAAGAAAAGGCAGCTCCTGATAGTGCAATGATAGATGAGGAGACCTTGAAAAGAACACATTCAGCAGAGCCATTACGCGTTAAGGACTATGAGGCAGACATTTCTGTAGAGTCACCTGTGTCAGATGTACACGACGCAATGGTAATAGACATAGTGGCACCGGTAGTAATAGATATGGTCAGGGAGCAGGTTGTTGAAGAAGAGATCAGAAAAACAGTGATGGAGGAAGAGTCACCTGTGTTGCTAACTGAGCCTGAAATCTCTGTAAGATTAGCTCCATTAGATGTTCCAGATAGAACTGATAAAGACATTGTTTCTCCAACTGACGAAATTACTGTAAGTGAGCAACTGGATGTGCGTGAAACAGTGCTGGTGTCATCAGTTGATGTAGGACCTGGTGTAGAAGACAAGCTCGATCTCTCTATCGAACCAGAGGTAACACAAATGCCAGAAATAACAGAAGAACCAGGTGTGTCACCTGTTAGGGATATATCTCCCAAGGAGGATGTGACAAAAGCACCATCTGTGGTAAAAGTACCAGTTGTTGAGGCAGAACAACAAATTACCATAGTGTCATCTGTAAAAGAGTTGCAGGAAATCACTGTAGATGAAGTTATATCGACAGTGAGAGATGTAGTTCTAGATCAGATATTGGATGAGGATGAAAGTAGGGTAGAAGCATTGGATGAGGAAGCTGTTATTGAGGAAGACAAATCTGAGGTGTCTATTGAGGTAGCTGACAGAGCTGTGCCAGCAATAGTGGCAAGTGAGGTAAAATCCCCACTTGAAGTAATATCAGTCGACACAACATTGGATATGGCAGCTGATAGAGACAAAGAATTAGACACAAAGGAGGAAACTATTGTTGAAGGTGCATATGAGGTCCCTATTGAGCAAGCATTTACAGTTGTGCAGGACATTAAAAAGGAGGAAGTTGTTTCCATAGTTAAAGAGGTAGACGTAACACGGGAGCTTGTGGAGGAAGAAATCACATTGGAAGAAACAGCAGAAGAGCTATCTGCTTTAAAGGAGGAGCCCATGGTCTCACTCAAAACTCCTGTCACAGAATTAGAAGAAGTCACTGAAGAACACATTGTACCACGAGAAAAGGCAGCTCCTGATGGTGCAATAATAGATGAGGAGACCTTGAAAATATCACCTTCAGCAGAGCCATTACCCGTTAAGGACCATGAGGCAGATATCTCTGTAGAATCACCTGTGTCAGATGTACACGACGCAATGGTAATAGACATAGTGGCACCTGTAGTAATAGATATGGTCAGGGAGGAGGTTGTTGAAGAAGAGATCAGAAAAACAGTGATGGAGGAAGAGTCACCTGTGTTGCTAACTGAGCCTGAAATCTCTGTAAGATTAGCTCCATTAGATGTTCCAGATAGAACTGATAAAGACATTGTTTCTCCAACTGACGAAATTACTGTAAGTGAGCAACTGGATGTGCGTGAAACAGTGCTGGTGTCATCAGTTGTTGTAGGACCTGGTGTAGAAGACAAGCTCGATCTCTCTATCGAACCAGAGGTAACAGAAATGCCAGAAATAACAGTAGAACCAGGTGTGTCACTTGTTAGGGATATATCTCCCAAGGAGGATGTGACAAAAGCACCATCTGTGATAAAACTACCAGCTGTTGAGGCAGAGCAAGAAATTACCATAGTGTCATCTGTAAAAGAGTTGCAGGAAATCACTGTAGATGAAGTTATTTCCACAGTAAGAGATGTAGTTCTAGATCAAATATTGGATGAGGATGGAAGTAGGATAGTATCATTAGATGAGGAGGCTTTTATTGAGGAAGGCAAATCAGAGGT
The DNA here is from genome assembly GCF_023864345.2 of Schistocerca serialis cubense. Lineage (NCBI taxonomy): Eukaryota > Metazoa > Arthropoda > Insecta > Orthoptera > Acrididae > Schistocerca > Schistocerca serialis. Next base: position 841,505,790 of record NC_064640.1, on the reverse strand, counting down.
GTCTATGGAGGTAGCTGACAGGGCTGTGCCAGCAATAGTGGCAAGTGAGGTAAAATCCCCACTTGAAGTAATATCAGTCGACAAAACATTGGATATGGCAGCTGATAGAGACAAAGAATTAGACATAAAGGAAGAAACTATTGTTGAGGGTGCATATGAGGCCCCTATTGAGCAAGCATTTACAGTTGTGCAGGACATTAAAAAGGAGGAAGTTGTTTCCATAGTAAAAGAGGTAGACGTAACACCTGAGCTTGAGGAGGAAGAAGTCACATTGGAAGAGACAGTAGAAGAACTATCTGCCTTAAAAGAGGAGTCAGTGGTCTCACTGAAAACTCCTGTCACAGAATTGGAAGAAGTCACTGAAGAACACATTGTACCACAAGAAAAGGCAGCTCCTGACAGTGCGAAGATAGGTGAGGAGACCTTGAAAATGTCACCCTCAGCGGAGCCATTACACGTTAAGGACCATGAGGCAGACATCTCTGTAGAATCAGCTGTGTCAGATGTACAAGACACAGTGGTAAAAGACGTAATGGCACCTGCAGTAATAGATATGGTCAGAGAACAGGTCGTTGAAGAAGAGTTCAGAGAAATAGTGATGAAGGTAGTGTCTCCCGTGTTGCTAACTGAGCCTGACATCTCTGTAAGATTAGCTCCATTAGATGTTCCAGATAGAACTGATAAAGACATTGTTTCTCCAACTGAAGAAATTACTATAAGTGAGCAACTGGATGTGCGTGAAACAGTGCCGGTGCCATCAGTTGGTGTAGGACCTGGTGCAGAAGGAAAACTCGATGTCTCTATCGAACCAGAGGTAACAGAAATGCCAGAAATAACAGAAGAACCAGCCGTGTCACCTATTAGGGATATATCTCCCAAGGAGATTGTGACACTAGCACCATCTGTGGCAAAAGTACCAGTCGTTGAGGCAGAGCAAGAAATTACCATAGTGTCATCTGTAAAAGAGTTGCAGGAAATCACTGTAGATGAAGTTATTTCCACAGTGAGAGATGTAGTTGTAGATCAGATATTGGATGAGGATCGAAGTAGGGTAGAATCGTTAGATGAGGAAGCTGTTATTGAGGAAGACAAATCTGAGGTGACTCTTGAGGTAGGTGACGGAGCCGTGCCAGCAATAGTGGCAAGTGAGGTAAAATCGCCACTTGAAGTAATATCAGTCGACACAACATTGGATATGGCAGCTGATAGAGACAAAGAATTAGACACAAAGGAGGAAACTATTGTGGAGGGCACATATCAGGTCCCTATTGAGCAAGCATTTACAGTTGTGCAGGACATTAAAAAGGAGGAAGTTGTTTCCATAGTTAAAGAGGTAGACGTAACACAGAAGCTTGAGGAGGAAGAAGTCACATTGGAAGAGACAGTAGAAGAACTATCTGCCTTAAAGGAGGAGCCCATGGTCTCAGTCAAAATTCCTGTCACAGAATTGGAAGAAGTCACTGAAGAACACATTGTACCACAAGAAAAGGCAGCTCCTGACAGTGCAATGTTAGATGAGGAGACGAAAATGTCACCTTCAGCAGAGCCATTACCCGTTAAGGACCATGAGGCAGATATCTCTGTAGAATCACCTGTGTCAGATGTACACGACGCAATGGTAATAGACATAGTGGCACCTGTAGTAATAGATATGGTCAGGGAGCAGGTTGTTGAAGAAGAGATCAGAAAAACAGTGATGGAGGAAGAGTCACCTGTGTTGCTAACTGAGCCTGAAATCTCTGTAAGATTAGCTCCATTAGATGTTCCAGATAGAACTGATAAAGACATTGTTTCTCCAACTGAAGAAATTACTGTAACAGAGCAGCTGGGTGTGCGTGAAACAGTACCGGTGCCATCAGTTGATGTTGGACCTGGTACAGAAGAGAAGCTCGATCTCTCTATCGAACCAGAGGTAACAGAAATAACAGAAGAACCTGGTGTGTCACGTATGAGGGATATATCTGCCAAGGAGGATGAGACAAAAGCACCATCTGTGGTAAAAGTACCAGTTGATGAGGCAGAGCAAGAAATTACCATAGTGTCATCTGTAAAAGAGTTGCAGGAAATCACTGCAGATGAAGTTATATCGACAGTGAGAGATGTGGTTCTAGATCAGATATTGGATGAGGATGGAAGTAGGGTAGAATCATTGGATGAGGAAGCTGTTATTGAGGAAGACAAATCTGAGGTGTCTATTGAGGTAGCTGACAGAGCTGTGCCAGCAATAATGGCAAGTGAGGTAAAATCCCCACTTGAAGTAATATCAGTCGACACAACATTGGATATCGCAGCTGATACAGACAAAGAATTAGACACAAAGGAGGAAACTATTGTTGAGGGTGCATATGAGGTCCCTATTGAGCAAGCATTTACAGTTGTGCAGGACATTAAAATGGAGGAAGTTGTTTCCATAGTAAAAGAGGTAGACGTAACACGAGAGCTTGAGGAGGAAGAAGTCACATTGGAAGAGACACTAGAAGAACTATCTGCCTTAAAGGAGGAGCCCATGGTCTCAGTCAAAACTCCTGTCACAGAATTGGAAGAAGTCACTGAAGAACACATTGTACCACAAGAAAAGGCAGCTCCTGATAGTGCAATGATAGATGAAGAGACCTTGAAAATATCACCTTCAGCAGAGCCATTACCCGTTAAGGACCATGAGGCAGACATTTCTCTAGAGTCACCTGTGTCTGATGTACAAGACGCAATGGTAAAAGACATAGTGGCACCTGTAGTAATAGATATGGTCAGGGAGCAGGTTGTTGAAGAAGAGATCAGAGAAACAGTGATGGAGGTAGTGTCACCTGTGTTGCTAACTGAGCCTGAAATCTCTGTAAGATTAGCTCCATTAGATGTTCCAGATAGAACTGATAAAGACATTGTTTCTCCAACTGAAGAAATTACTATAAGTGAGCAACTGGATGAGCGTGAAACAGTGCTGGTGTCATCAGTTGATGTAGGACCTGGTGTAGAAGACAAGCTCGATCTCTCTATCGAACCAGAGGTAAAAGAAATGCCAGAAATAATTGAAGAACCAGGTGTGTCACCTGTTAGGGATATATCTCCCAAGGAGGATGTGACAAAAGCACCATCTGTGGTAACAGTACCAGTTGTTGAGGCAGAGCAAGAAATTACCATAGTGTCATCTGTAGAAGAGTTGCAGGAAATCACTGTAGATGAAGTTATATCGACAGTGAGAGATGTAGTTCTAGATCAGATATTGGATGAGGATGGAAGTAGGGTAGAATCATTGGATGAGGAAGCTGTTATTGAGGAAGACAAATCTGAGGTGTCTATTGAGGTAGCTGACAGAGCTGTGCCAGCAATAGTGGCAAGTGAGGTAAAATCCCCACTTGAAGTAATATCAGTCGACACAACATTGGATATGGCAGCTGATAGAGACAAAGAATTAGACACAAAGGAGGAAACTATTGTTCAGGGTGCATACGAGGTCCCTATTGAGCAAGCATTTACAGTTGTGCAGGACATTAAAGAGGAAGAAGTTGTTTCCATAGTAAAAGAAGTAGACGTAACGCGGGAGCTTGATGAGGAAGAAGTCACATTGGAAGAGACAGTAGAAGAACTATCTGCCTTAAAGGAGGAGCCCATGGTCTCACTCAAAACTCCTGTCACAGAATTGGAAGAAGTCACTAAGGAATACATTGTACCACAAGAAAAGGCAGCTCCTGATAGTGCAATGCCAGAAGATGAGACCTTGAAAATATCACATTCAGCAGAGCCATTACCCGTTAAGGACCATGAGGCAGACATTTCTGTAGAGTCACCTGTGTCAGATGTACAAGACGCAATGGTAAAAGACATAGTGGCACCTGTAGTAGTAGATATGGTCAGGGAGCAGGTTGATGAAGAAGAGATCAGAGAAACAGTGATGGAGGTAGTGTCACCCACGTTGCTCACTGAGCCTGAAATCTCTGTAAGATTGGCCCCATTAGATGTTCCAGATAGAACTGATAAAGACATTGTTTCTCCAACTGAAGAAATTACTGTAAGTGAGCAACTGGATGTGCGTGAAACAGTGCCGGTGCCATCAGTTGATGTAGGACCTGGTATAGAGGAGAAGCTCGATCTCTCTATCGAACCAGAGGTAACAGAAATAACAGAAGAACCTGGCGTGTCACCTATTAGGGATATATCTGCCAAGGAGGATGAGACAAAAGCACCATTTGTGGTAAAAGTACCAGTTGATGAGGCAGAGCAAGAAATTACCATAGTGTCATCTGTGAAAGAGTTGCAGGAAATCACTGTAGATGAAGTTATTTCCACAGTTAGAGATGTAATTCTAGATCAGATATTGGATGAGGATGGAAGTAGGGTAGAATCGATAGTTGAGGAAGCTGTTATTGAGGAAGACAAATCTGAGGCGTCTATTGAGGTAGCTGACGGAGCTGTGCCAGCAATAGTGGCAAGTGAGGTAAAATCCCTACTTGAAGTAATATCAGTCGACACAACATTGGACATGGCAGTTGATAGAGACAAAGAATTAGACACAAAGGAGGAAACTATTGTGGAGGGTGCATATGAGGTCCCTATTGATCAAGCATTTACAGTTGTGCAGGACATTAAAAAGGAGGAATTTGTTTCCTTAGTAAAAGAGGTAGGCGTAACACGGGAGCTTGAGGAGGAATATGTCACATTGGAAGAGGCAGTAGAAGAACTATCTGCTTTAAAGGAGGAGCCCATGGTCTCACTCAAAACTCCTGTCACAGAATTGGATGAAGTCACTGAAGAACACATTGTACCACGAGTAAAGGCAGCTCCTGATAGTGCAAAGATAGATGAGGAGACCTCGAAAATGTCACCTTCAGCAGAGCCATTACACGTTAAGGACCATGAGGCAGACATGTCTGTAGAATCACCTGTGTCAGATGTACCAGACACAATGGTAAAAGACAGAGTGCCACCTGTAGTAATAGATATGGTCAGGGAGCAGGTAGTTGAAGAAGAGATCAGAAAAACAGACAAGGAGGTAGTGTCACCTGCTTCTATAACTGAGCCTGAAATCTCTGAAGGATTAGCTCCATTAGATGTTCCAGATAGAACTGATAAAGACATTGTTTCTCCAACTGAAGAAATTACTGTAGGTGAGCAACTGGATGTGCGTGAAACAGTGCTGGTGTCATCAGTTGATGTAGGACCTGGTGTAGAAGACAAGCTCGATCTCTCTATTGAACCAGAGGTAACAGAAATGCCAGAAATAACAGAAGAACCAGGTGTGTCACCTATTAGGGATATACCTCCAAAGGGGGATGTGACAAAAGAACCATCTCTGGTAAAAGTACCAGTTGTTGAGGCAGAGCAAGAAATTACCAAAGTGTCATCTGTAAAAGAGTTGCAGGAAATCACTGTAGGTGAAGTTATATCGACAGTGAGAGATGTTGTTCTAGATCAGATATTGGATGAGGATGGAAGTAGGGTAGAATCATTGGATGAGGAAGCTGTTATTGAGGAAGACAAATCTGAGGTGTCGATTGAGGTAGCTGACAGAGCTGTGCCAGCAATAGTGGCAAGTGAGGTAAAATCCCCACTTGAAGTAATATCAGTCGACACAACATTGGATATGGCAGCTGATAGAGACAAAGAATTAGACACAAAAGAGGAAACTAATGTTGAGGGTGCATACGAGGTCCCTATTGAGCAAGTATTTACAGTTGTGGAGGACATTAAAAAGGAGGAAGTTGTTTCCATAGTAAAAGAGGTAGACGTAACACGGGAGCTTGAGGAGGAAGAAGTCACATTGGAAGAGACAGTTGAAGAACTATCTGCCTTAAAGGAGGAGCCCATGGTCTCACTCAAAACTCCTGTGACAGAACTGGAAGAAGTCACTGAAGAACACATTGTACCACAAGAAAAGGCAGCTCCTGATAGTGCAATGATAGATGAGCAGACCTTGAAAATATCACCTTCAGCAGAGCCATTACCCGTTAAGGACCATGAGGCAGACATCTCTGTAGAATCAGCTGTGTCAGATGTACGAGACACAGTGGTAAAAGACATAATGGCACCTGTAGTAATAGATATCATCAGAGAGCAGGTAGTTCAAGAAGAGTTCAGAGAAATAGTGATGGAGGTAGTGTCACCCGCGTTGCTAACTGAGCCTGAAATCTCTGTAAGATTAGCTCCATTAGATGTTCCAGATAGAACTGATAAAGACATTGTTTCTCCAACTGAAGAAATTACTGTAAGTGAGCAACTGGATGTGCGTGAAACAGTGCCGGTGCCATCAGTTGATGTAGGACCTGGTATAGAGGAGAAGCTCGATCTCTCTATCGTACCAGAGGTAACAGAAATAACAGAAGAACCTGCCGTGTCACCTATTAGGGATATATCTGCCAAGGAGGATGAGACAAAAGCACCATCTGTGGTAAAAGTACCAGTTGATGAGGCAGAGCAAGAAATTACCATAGTGTCATCTGTGAAAGAGTTGCAGGAAATCACTGTAGATGAAGTTATTTCCACAGTTAGAGATGTAATTCTAGATCAGATATTGGACGAGGATGGAAGTAGGGTAGTATCGATAGTTGAGGAAGCTGTTATTGAGGAAGACAAATCTGAGGTGTCTATTGAGGTAGCTGACGGAGCTGTGCCAGCAATAGTGGCAAGTGAGGTAAAATCCCCACTTGAAGTAATATCAGTCGACACAACATTGGATATGGCAGCTGATAGAGGCAAAGAATTAGACACAAAGGAGGAAACTATTGTTGAGGGTGCATATGAGGTCCCTATTGACCAAGCATTTACAGTTGTGCAGGACATTATAAAGGAGGAAGTTGTTTCCATGGTAAAAGAGGTAGATGTAACACTGGAGCTTGAGGAGGAAGAAGTCACACTGGAAGAGACAGTAGAAGGACTATCTGCCTTAAAGGGGGAGCCCATAGTCTCAGTCAAAACTCCTGTCACAGAATTGGAAGAAGTCGCTGAAGAACACATTGTACCACAAGAAAAGGCAGCTCCTGATAGTGCAATAATAGATGAGCAGACCTTGAAAATATCACCTTCAGCAGAGCCATTACCCGTTAAGGACCATGAGGCAGACATCTCTGTAGAATCAGCTGTGTCAGATGTACGAGACACAGTGGTAAAAGACATAATGGCACCTGTAGTAATAGATATCATCAGAGAGCAGGTAGTTCAAGAAGAGTTCAGAGAAATAGTGATGGAGGTAGTGTCACCCGCGTTGCTAACTGAGCCTGAAATCTCTGTAAGATTAGCTCCATTAGATGTTCCAGATAGAACTGATAAAGACATTGTTTCTCCAACTGAAGAAATTACTGTAAGTGAGCAACTGGATGTGCGTGAAACAGTGCTGGTGCCATCAGTTGATGTAGGACCTGGTATAGAGGAGAAGCTCGATCTCTCTATCGTACCAGAGGTAACAGAAATAACAGAAGAACCTGCCGTGTCACCTATTAGGGATATATCTGCCAAGGAGGATGAGACAAAAGCACCATCTGTGGTAAAAGTACCAGTTGATGAGGCAGAGCAAGAAATTACCATAGTGTCATCTGTGAAAGAGTTGCAGGAAATCACTGTAGATGAAGTTATTTCCACAGTTAGAGATGTAATTCTAGATCAGATATTGGACGAGGATGGAAGTAGGGTAGAATCGATAGTTGAGGAAGCTGTTATTGAGGAAGACAAATGTGAGGTGTCTATTGAGGTAGCTGACGGAGCTGTGCCAGCAATAGTGGCAAGTGAGGTAAAATCCCCACTTGAAGTAATATCAGTCGACACAACATTGGATATGGCAGCTGATAGAGGCAAAGAATTAGACACAAAGGAGGAAACTATTGTTGAGGGTGCATATGAGGTCCCTATTGAGCAAGCATTTACAGTTGTGCAGGACATTATAAAGGAGGAAGTTGTTTCCATGGTAAGAGAGGTAGATGTAACACTGGAGCTTGAGGAGGAAGAAGTCACACTGGAAGAGACAGTAGAAGGACTATCTGCCTTAAAGGGGGAGCCCATAGTCTCAGTCAAAACTCCTGTCACAGAATTGGAAGAAGTCGCTGAAGAACACATTGTACCACAAGAAAAGGCAGCTCCTGATAGTGCAATAATAGATGAGCAGACCTTGAAAATATCACCTTCAGCAGAGCCATTACCCGTTAAGGACCATGAGGCAGACATCTCTGTAGAATCAGCTGTGTCAGATGTACGAGACACAGTGGTAAAAGACATAATGGCACCTGTAGTAATAGATATGATCAGAGAGCAGGTAGTTGAAGAAGAGTTCAGAGAAATAGTGATGGAGGTAGTGTCACCCGTAATGCTAACTGAGCCTGAAAGCTCTGTAAGATTAGCTCCATTAGCTGTTCCAGATAGAACTGATAAAGACATTGTTTCTCCAACTGAAGAAATTACTGTAAGTGAGCAACTGGATGTGCGTGAAACAGTGCCGGTGCCATCAGTTGATGTAGGACCTGGTATAGAGGAGAAGCTCGATCTCTCTATCGAACCAGAGGTAACAGAAATAACAGAAGAACCTGCCGTGTCACCTATTAGGGATATATCTGACAAGGAGGATGAGACAAAAGCACCATCTGTGGCAAAAGTACCAGTTGTTGAGACAGACCAAGAAATTACCATAGTGTCATCTGTGAAAGAGTTGCAGGAAATCACTGTAGATGAAGTTATTTCCACAGTTAGAGATGTAATTCTAGATCAGATATTGGACGAGGATGGAAGTAGGGTAGAATCGATAGTTGAGGAAGCTGTTATTGAGGAAGACAAATCTGAGGTGTCTATTGAGGTAGCTGACGGAGCTGTGCCAGCAATAGTGGCAAGTGAGGTAAAATCCCCACTTGAAGTAATATCAGTCGACACAACATTGGATATGGCAGCTGATAGAGGCAAAGAATTAGACACAAAGGAGGAAACTATTGTTGAGGGTGCATATGAGGTCCCTATTGAGCAAGCATTTACAGTTGTGCAGGACATTAAGAAGGAGGAAGTTGTTTCCGTAGTAAAAGAGGTAGACGTAACACGGGTGCTTGAGGAGGAAGAAGTCACATTGGAAGAGACAGTAGAAGATCTGTCTACATTAAAGGAGGAGCCCATGGTCTCACTCAGAACTCCTGTCGCAGAATTGGAAGAAGTTACTGAAGAACACATTGTACCACAAGAAAAGGCAGCTCCTGATAGTGCAAAGGTAGATGAGTCGACTTCGAAAATGGCTCCTTCAGCACAGCTGTTACCCCTTAAGGATCATGAACCAGACGTTTCTGTTGAACCACCTGTGTCAGATGTACACGACACCATGGTAAAAGACATAGTGGCACCTGTAGTAATAGATATGGTCAGAGAGGGGGTAGGGGAAGAAGAGTTCAGAGAAACAGTGATGGAGGTAGTGTCACCTGCATTGATAACTGAGCCTGAAATCTCTGAAAGATTAGCTCCATTAGATGTTCCAGATAGAACCGATAAAGTCATTGTTTCTCCAACTAAAGAAATTACTGTAAGTGAGCAACTGGATGTGGGTGAAACAGTGCTGGTGTCATCAGTTGATGTAGGACCTGCTGCAGAAGTGAAGCTCCATCTCTCTATTGAACCAGAGGTAACAGAGATGCCAGAAATAACAGAAGAACCAGGTGTGTCACCTCTTAGAGATATATCTGCCAAGGAGGATGAGACAAAAGCTCCATCTATGGTAAAAGTACCAGCTCTTGAGGCAGAGCAAGAAATTACCATAGTGTCATCTGTAGGTGAAGTTATTTCCACAGTGAGGGATGTAGTTCTAGATCAGATATTGGATGAGGATGGAAGAAGGGTAGAATCATTAGATGAGGAAGCTGTTATTGAGGAAGACAAATCTGAGGTGTCTATTGAGGTAGCTCACAGAGCTGTGCCAGCAATAGTGGCAAGTGAGGTAAAATCCCCACTTGAAGTTATATCAGTGGACACAACATTGGATATGGCAGCTGATAGGGACAAAGAATTAGACACAAAGGAGGAAACTATTGTTGAGGGTGCATATGAGGTTACACTTGAGCAAGAATTAACTGTTGTACATGACATTCTAGAAGAGGAGGCTGTTTCCATAGTAAGAGAAGTTGATGTAACAGAGGAGCATATTGAGGAGGAAGTTTCTTTGGAGGAAACAGAATCAGAACGATCTGCGTTGAAGGAGGGGCCCATGGTCTCAATTGAAACTCAGGTCACAGATTTGGAAGAAATTACTGAAGAGCACATTATACCACAAGAAAAGGCAGTTCCTGATAGTGCAAAGGTAGATGAGGAGACTTCGAAAATGGCTCCTTCAGCACAGCTGTTACCCCTTAAGGATCATGAACCAGACGTTTCTGTTGAACCACCTGTGTCAGATGTACACGACACCATGGTAAAAGACATAGTGGCACCTGTAGTAATAGATATGGTCAGTGAGGAGGTAGTGGAGGAAGAGTTCAGAGAAACAGTGATGGAGGTAGTGTCACCTGCATTGATAACTGAATCTGAAGTCTCTGTAAGATTAGCTCCACTAGATGTTCTAGATAGAACCGATAAAGACATTGTTTCTCCAACTAAAGAAATTACTGTAAGTGAGCAACTGGATGTGGGTGAAACAGTGCCGGTGTCATCAGTTGATGTAGGACCTGGTGTAGAAGAGAAGCTCGATCTCTCTATTGAACCAGAGGTAACAGAGATGCCAGAAATAACAGAAGTACCAGGTGGGTCACCTATTAGATATATATCTCCCAAGGAGGATGTGACAAAAGCTCCATCTGTGGTAAAAGTACCAGTTGTTGATGCAGAGCAAGAAATTACCTTAGTGTCATATGTAAGAGAGTCGCAGGAAATCACTGTAGATGACGTTACTTCCACAGTGAGAGATGTAGTTCTAGATCAGATATTGGATGAGGATGGAAGAAGGGTAGAATCATTAGATGAGGATGCTGTTATTGAGGAGGTAAAATATGAGGTGTCTATTGTGGTAGCTGACAGAGCTGTGCCAACATCAGTGGCAAGAACCAGTAGTGAGACTGTCTCAGAACTGGTTACAAGTGAAGCTCAAGAAGTCTTCGAAAAGGATGTAATTTCTCCACTAACAGATCTTCCTGTATGTGATAAATCTGATGGGCAAGATACAGAAGTTTCCATACAGGAAACATGTAAAGAGGAAGAATCACTGGCAGCCGTCACTAAAAAGGCAACTGTGATAGAGAAGGAAGATATATTTGAAGAGTTAACTGTTTCCCCAGTTTTGGAAGTAAGTAGTACAACCAGAGCAATTGTGGAAGAGACAGAGAAACGTGAAGAGCCACCAGTTGAAGAGGATTACAGGGTGGTTTCAACCAAGATTTCTGTAACAGATGTAGCAACGGCATTAGACAAAAGAGCAGCAGATATATTCCCTAAGGAACTTAGTACAGTGGAAACATCATTTGTAGAAGAGGAAGAAAGACAGGATAGAGCCCTGTTCCGTCATGCAGCAGTAGTTTCCAAAGAAACCATTGAGTTAATACTTCATGATTCTGAAGTTAGTGTAGAAAGATCCTTACATGAGACTGAAAGAGATTTAGCTATGACAGACAAGAAGTTAGACAAGGCAGCTGAGTCTATGACAAGTGGTGAAATAAAATATCCATCTCAGTACGTAACACTTAAAAAACCCTCAGTTCAGAAGCTAATGCTGTCATCATTAATTGATGTCACTGCTGTAACATCATCTGTTGAAGGAGGGAAAAGCATTGGTCACTCCCATGAGGTAATTGACAAGAAAAGTGTACAGGAAATTATTCACAGTGTGAAAGAAGCCACAAGAAAAATAAAGGAAGAAGTTCGTGAGATGAAACCAGATCTTACACCAACCCCTGAAGGCAAAGACACTGTTTTGTCATTACCAGATTCAAAAGAATCCAGTGAAATTTCAGAACTGGTTTCCATCCAGGAGGAACTTTTGCCAGCTGAAGCAGTAGCAAAAGATGTAGGACTTCATGGTGATTACAGTGGTATGGAGTATGATGTGGAAGAAACGAATGGAACAGGAACAGAAGAGCAGTCTGCTCTTGCGCCGGATATTGATTCCCACTTCCCACCTCAAACGACGTCTTTTGTAACTTCTGCTTATCCTGGATTGATAAGACCCACAACTGAAAAACTTCCAAGAGCAGATATGGGAAGCCTTGAATATGATGTTTCATTCAAAAAAGAAATTTCTACAAGCTATGATGATTCACACAGAAGTCTGTCAAAATCTGTTGTGTTACCCTCTGATTTTGTAGACTCTGCAGACAGATCTTATGACAGCATCAGTGTTTCCACAGACATTACAGCTTCTGCAACTTCAGAACAAGGCTATGAGAGAGATCATGTAGAAATGGCAGTTGATGATGAAACGATTGCTGTACATGGTACAGCTATGCCAGACAAACAATTTCTGTTATCACCAGATGCGGAACATTTCCGTGACCATTCTGAAGAAATATCAGAAGGATTAACACACTCTTATGATGAAACCCCAACCGTGTCTGCCATGGGAATGGTTGAAGCCACAACTCTTCTTGACGAAACAAAATCAGTTCATTCTATTTCTCCAGAACCAGAATTGAAATTTGATGTCAGCTCAGAAGATATTGTTATGAAGGATGATCTCCTGGAAGTTACTGTCAGTGAGGAAGAAATTAAAGCTGAAATGGCTAAAACAGGAGTTTTTCTTGAAACTGCTTCTGGTGTGTCATATGTAAATATTGAGTCTCATGGGAAACAGTCAATATGCATTTGTGACGATATTGTTGTTAGTGAATCAGTAGTTCTTGAAGCTCCCCAGTCTTCTAGTAAAACTTCAGTGAAGGCTGCTGAGGAAGCTGCTGGTAAACATTCTGAAGATGCACACAGTAGAAGGCCTTCAAAATATGATATTGATCATACAGGTTTAAAACAAAAAGTCAAACGGAAAGATCAAGAAAAAAGTTCATTATATGATGGGATCAAGCAGTTGAAAGAGCTTGGCACAGACCCACATAAACCTATGATAAGAAAAACTAGTACCCCAAAACATTCAAAAGAAGGTATTTCTCTTCCAGATACCAGTACACAGAAATATGTTGGCAGGAAAAGAGTTGATGACAGGTGGGATGGAGCCAAACCATTTAAAGAAAGTGATACTGGAACAGATACGAGAACACTTACTGCAAAGAAACAGCCTCGTGAGCACATCTCTAGAAAGGGTAAGGATAGTGATGCGAAATTAGATGAGGGCAGTAGCAAACTATCTTCAAAATATGATAATCGAGTGTATGGCTATATGGCATCCACTCTGTCAAGGGATTTGAAAGTTGGTCACCCATCCACTGATAGATTCAGCAGTCTGAGCAGAGAAACTTCATTTAGAAGGAGAAGTGCAGAGAGGGAAGAAGTTACTGCATCCCCTCCAAAAAGTTCGCAGAGAAAAACTTCGATTGTGACAGATTCTAAAGGGGCTATTCCAAAATCATCACCAATCAAGATTTCTGTTAAAGATGAGATATCTGATACCAGAACAGTGAGTACAAAACAAAGAACAAGTGCAGAAAAATCAGATCATGAAGGAAACCAAGTTGGAGTGTCAACCTCAAGAAAAGTAGTTTCTGATAAAAAGAAACCATCTATTGGACGTGAAGGCATGTCTTCATCTGTACTTCATCAGGCTGCTTCTAAAAAGGTGGAGATGCACGCAACAGCTGGAAGAGGCAAAAAGTCAATAGATACAGATTCTTCAAAAAGTACATCAAAAGCTGGGAATGTTGGTGGTAAGTCAAAGAAATTACCTTCTCAAGTTCAGAAAACATACGAGCAACAAAGAGAAACTGACCAAAAGGGCAGGCATGCCATACACAAAAGAGATGCTGGTAACTTCTCACTAGAAAAGAAAGTACCAGATGCAAAAGCTTCATTTGTAGAGACAGGTTATAGCTCTGACCAAACATCTGAATATGATGAAAGTATATCCATTAAAGATCATCAAAGTGTGTTATCATCAACCAGTCCAGAACCCTCTCTCTCAGTTCAGTCAGTAGTGGAACGCTTTACTGCAGACAAACCAAGCCAGTCACCAGCTGCATCACCAGTTCGAATTGCTCGAAGTCCACCTTCAGTGCCTTCAAGCCCTGGCCGTGCATCACGTGTGACACAGCTTCTTACATCTGAAGTGTTTACAAGAACCATTGACACAACAGGGTCTATTGAAGTTATATATCGACAGCCGACAGCATCTGAGGCACTACGTCGTGTTGCAGCTATTTCAAGTGTTCGTGGATCTCATGAAACAGGCAGCATTGAAGCAGAACTGTCAGTGATAGACACTACAGACTCTTCCTTGTCTGATTCTGTAGCACTTCCTCTGTCTTCTTCTGATCATGACCTTCACGGCTCACCAGCTTCTCCTAAACCAACACGCCGATCTCTTGACATGATTCATGATGGTGCAGGACAGAGAATTCGTTTGTCAGATTTTGAACCTGAATTGTGTACAGTCCCTAAAGATGAAGATTCTGGTATCATCCACAAGCCAGAGAGTCTGTTTCCACATGAAACCACTTCCAGTGCTACAATATCCCCTGTGAAGAGACGTGCAGAGCCTTCAGTCTCTCAGTCTCGTTCACAGATATCAGAGGAGCAGCTGTCCCCAATCCTGGATGTTCGAGCTGTAACCCCTCCCAGAGTGAAACACAAGTTTCACTATGTTGCTGAGGAAGAACCATCGGAAGCTGCATCCCTCTCCTCTCCAGGTAAAATATTTGTACCCACATTCCACGCCTACTCCAGCACTAATATTCTGATGCCATCAGTTGCTGCATTCATTCAGAGCATGGCTTCCGAAATAGAAGAAATGTTAAAGGAGCTTCGCATTAATACTGTGTCAGATTGTGACTTGAATTTGCAATCTCTTTTACCTAAAATATCAGATTTATGGGATAAGACTGAATTCCTTAAATATTCGGTAGAAAATATTCTTGTAGTGAAAGGGTATAATAATGAAGGTAAGTCATTTGAAGGGGAGAATTCTAAGGATTTTATCAAACACACAGACCTAGCTTTTCATACAGAAAGCATACCCACAAATAGCATATTTCAAGGAGATTCATCTGCATGTACTAGTAACCAAGTTTCTTCAAGGTATTTAAACTGTGGTATTGATTCCCAGATTCAGGATCCCAAGGGACATTTGGAAAGGGAAGTTCCTGCAGCTGGTCATCAAGATATAGCTGTGAAACAAGGCTTCACTTCTCCTCTGCATAAAACAACAACTGACTCAAATGAAGAATTACAGTTTGTCAGATATGCTTATTTGAATAATAACAACCAAGCAGCTAGTGAAGAAGAAAGAGAACAAGAGAAAGCAGAATATGAAGTAGAGGAAAAAGACTTTCATGATGAAAATGATGATGAAATCTGTACTCTGTCCACATCTGGTTCTGACGTTGACTACGCTATTTTAGAGTCTTCAAATTTACTAGCTGTGATTGAGGAGGAATCAGCCACAGATGAAGATCAGGACTTGATACCAGTGGATAATATTCCTCTCAAAACTGAAACCGATGATATAGAAGATTTTCCAATTTTCACACTGCAAGATTACAACATTGGACAACAGTTTAGCTCTTGTAATTCATTACATTACTCTGACACTGTAGTTTTGTCAACAAGCTCCAGTATGGAGTCTGATCTCAAAAAACTTCCAGTTATTGCAGTAACATCTGATAGTGATTTAAGGACTTCCTGTGATGGTTTACAGAACACAGAAGAGAATAAGTCTTCATTAGTTTCAGAGAATCTGACAGATGTGGAAGACATATTAAGTGAGACAGAGGATTGTAAATTCCCTGTCACAGCAGAATACAGGTCTCTAACTACTAAAAATAGTGATGAAATTCTTGCTGTAACAGAAGATGAATCGGTTGAATTATCAGATGAGGATGTTGGAGAATCTGTAGATCAAAATTATGCTTCCAGTATAGATCGGTTTTTAGAAATTGAAGGAACAATTGAAGAATTAGTTAAATATGCTGGAGACAATCAAGATCTTCGTATGAAATGTATCAGAGTAACTGAAAAATTGTCAGAGAGTGCACTAACATTTGCTGCCTCTGCATCAGATGAGCAGATAAAAAATGGCTTGACTGATTTTGAAGAAGTTCAGTTATCTGATGATGACATCCTTTCTGACAAATCTGAAGAATTTGCAAGTTCATGTGCACTGACACAACTGATAAGTGAAGGGGATTCTGTAGAAATTTCAGACACAGTTAAGCATCTCTCAGATCTTGCAACATCACCTGCAGTAACTCCTGAACCACAGAATCTGCCAGAATATCCCATAAAAGCATCAGTCAAATTACGGAAAGGAAAATCATTGTCTAAAATGCACCAGTATTCAAAGCAAAAACAAAAATCATCTTCTAAAACACATTTAGGGAGCAGTTTTGTCCCATTAGCGTTGAACATAGCTGGTGAGGGTGAAGTTTTATCATCTGACTCAGACACAGATGTGGCTACAAAAGACGGAAAAAGCAATCAGTTACGAAGACGCCGACTGAAATCCCCAGGTGTGAAACACCAAACTGGTCTTCTAACAGATGTTGAAGACATAGAAATTTCTGATTATGAAGGAACTGAGAAGAGAGTTGCACCAAGTAATGCACCAGTTCATAAC
Organism: Schistocerca serialis cubense; assembly: GCF_023864345.2. NCBI lineage: Eukaryota > Metazoa > Arthropoda > Insecta > Orthoptera > Acrididae > Schistocerca > Schistocerca serialis. Next base: position 841,489,142 of record NC_064640.1, on the reverse strand, counting down.
ATGTTAAACACGCAGTTACTAGAGGAAGACTGCTTCACTGAAACAGAAAATAGCTTAAAAAGTGAGAAGTTGAAAGGAAATCTTAAAACAAGGGAGGGGAGGCCATTTCCAGATATAAAAATCATCCAGGAAACTGCAACTGACAGTGAAGAATGTGAAGTACATTCAGAAGATAATAGCATCTTGTGTGATGACAAAGAATGTGTCTCATTCCAGCACTTTAGTCTGGCAAACGCTTATGAATCTGTTACAGAAACTCATCATGTCATAGCAAAGATACCTAAAAAAGAACAATATTTAGATTTTCTAGGGACACTTGATGATTACTGCTCTAACGATGATCCTGATACTGGCAATAACCATAAAATGAGAAAATTAAAAAATCTGAAACAGTCTCCTGACAAAGGAAGTAGCACAGAAGAAGATGATTGTGAAGGTAGTGATGGAGATACTCATGTTCAGAAGGACTGTGATGAAGTAGTGGGTATCAAGTTCCTTGACATTGCAGGTGAGCATCTGCCTGTAATTGTTGCAAGTGATGATGATAGCCAAGAGAAAGCAACAATTATCTCTGAAGAAGCAATACATTTAGCAGAGGGGCTGGACTGTGTAGGATGCAGCAGTGAAACAGCTCTCCATCTGTGCAGGAAAGATACCATTTCATCTGCATCAGATGAAAGCTTCAATGTTGTGGCTCCCATAGCAACAGATTCAGAAACAGATTGTGAAACGAAATATATCAGTGTTTCTGAATCGACTGATCTTGGGAAACCACATCACAAACAGTTTTCAATTCCATCAATCCCTGTACACGATTTAAAATGTGATTATTGTTTGAAAACTGATAAAGAATTTAAGTCCACTGTTAATGAGAATGAGGGAGCCACTGATCAGATGTACACAGGTGGTTGTTTTATGGGATCCTCAGATGTAAGTCAAGCGGAAAAGGAAATAAATACACTTCATGCAAATGCAACAGATACAGAAATACTAACAGAAACTGAAGAAGTCTTCCTAACTGATGAGTCCACATTGAATAAACACAAAAAGGCAAGAACAAAATCAGTTGCCATAAAGTCTAAGTCACATCTCCTGTCACATAGCACAATGGGTTCTGACTTCTGTGCAGAAACTGACACAGAAGAAATTGTTTTAAGTGACAAAGATGACTTGTTGACTGCCAACTCGCAACAGATGATACAAGAATCCTATCATTCAGATATGAGTACACTGGATACAAAGACAGATGTTGAAGATATTGAAGTGTCAGATGGAGAAGTAGATGGAACAGTGATCCAGGTGATGACTCATGACCGACCTTTGTCTGTCACTCCAGATATAATGAGAGACTATGGTTTACAAACCGTGACACTAAAGGAAGGTGATGGACCATTTTCACATGAAGTAAGAGAGCAAATTTCTACTTCAGCTGACACCGTTATTCCTGTGATTCGCATGATGTCCCCTACTTCAGATATATTCCATAGTGCTCACACAGATACTGAAGATGTTGTAGCTTCAGCAGATGAAGAAGCTTCATATTCGAGGGCTGAAACTATGACTCCAATGGAGATGCACCGTTATTTAGATGATCAGACATCTTCTGTTGTTCATGATAAACACACACGAAAATTTGATTTAGAAGCTCCTCAAGAAGCTGTACATGTTAAGGGTTCATTTGATTTACGAGAATCCCAAACAGATGTTGAGGATTTTGGATTTTCTGAGGAGGAGTACCATAGATCAGAACATCCAGAAGATAAAGTTACCATACTAGATGGAGAAAGAAATGTTTGTGTATGTGTGTCATCAAAAAGAACAGATTGTTTAGAGAATGATTCTGTTTGTGTTTGTGTTGGTAAACTCCATGGTGAACTTACAGTGGTGTGGCAAAATGAGAACTCTACACTGCCTGTACCCAACCAGACAGATTGGAATATCTGCGAAGAAGCTGAAGGTATGCGAAATGTAGAATTGTCATCAGCCCTACATTTGAACAATACATCATCTGTAGAAATGGATTACTTAGCTGTAACTGATAGATACCCTGTATCGTTACTTCACATTAAGAAAATCAAACCACCTTATTACCGCCTTAAAATATTTACCCATTCTGTGCGTAGTATATATTTGTCTCACAGAAGCTTGTATAATACATGTTTAGATCATGAGAAAATGGCTGCTTTCAGCTGTTTTTGTCGTAAGGAAACTGATCATAGTGGAACTGAAAATTTTGCAATTTCTTGTTCCTTTAATACCTCTCATGCTGCTAATCAGGCTGTACACGCTATGTCTGCTAAAATCAATGTCTGTAGTTTGTCTGACGATGTTTGCTTTGCTATTACCTCAAGGAAGACTCTTAAAGGATATCAAACTTTATTAACTATGGCAGCCTTGAAGTTATACATGCAATCATGGACAATGCACTATGTTGATTATCTCGCAACAGCAGAAGTAATGTCAGAAGAAAAGAGCACACACACAATACCAATAGCAAATTCTGATGTAAGTAATGCTACATTCAATTTAAATTTGACACAGTTTTTGAAGTCCACAGATTCTGAAGCTGTTTCTAGGAAAAGGAACCCTAAAAAATGTGTTGAAAAGAGGACTCTCTCAGAGAATTTTACATGCCTCTCAACAAGAGGAAGGAATTCCAGTGACACACCTTTTACACCATTATATGCTCGTGGCAGATTTGGAAGTGTTTCTAAACTGATTTCAAAGTTTGAAAATATTTTGTCTGCAAGGAAAGACTCCCACATAAATTTAAATTTGACTACTGGAACAACAGTACAGATCAACAGGTCAACAAGAAGTACATCTGAAGATGGTTTGATATGTGAGCATACATCTTCACAAATAGGAGGGGAAATAAAAACTGAAAATGTGAGAGAGCTCTTAACAAAGGAAAATTCCGTTAAAAAATATCCTCCAAACACAAAAGAAAACATTGCTTCTAAACCTGCTGTCCGCATAGTTTGTCTTAAAGATCGAAGCATAAGCCCGTGTCGTCTCGACCCTTCAAGGATTCAAGATTCTCTGGCATTCAAAATATTTTCCACTATATCTGACATTGCCCTTCACCAGAATAGTAAAAATAAAAATGAGACTCATGATCTGTTTCAACTGAAGCACCCTAAGCCTGCATCAAATCATTCAGGCATAGAGGAGAAGAAGAAGAAGGAGCAGCAGCATCTTACAAAAACTGATGTTTCCACAGTTACATCAGATACATTATTCTGTAATAATAAGATGATTTCTGATGAAGATTTTATTATTTCTAATAGTCATTATGATCCATCAATAAGAACTGTTCCAGAAACTTCATACATTAGAGGATCAACCACACATGAAAAATCGTCCAAATTACTTCAGTGTGTTGAAGATGCTTCTCATGTGCCGAATATGAGTCTGAAGAGGAGGGACAGCTACACATGTTTACTTTCATCAGAATTGAAATGTGTGGAATTATGTGCAGGTATAAGAAGTTCCTTTCATCTATAATTGGTGGAAGTGTATGCTGCAAAAAGGTTGTGGTGGAAAATTCTCTTGTTAGTCATACTATGTTCAGCTGCTTACATTTCTAGATAATAAAGCTATTTCTGTGTGGTGTTGGGAGTTTAGTAAAGTGCCGGTGAAAGTGTAGATCAAAGCCATCTACAGATGAAGATCCAAAAGAAACATACTCCATCTTACACCTTGTATTTCTGCATGGGTCATTAATTAATATACTACCATTATCTTCCAATCCTACGTAACTTCAAGATCAAACCAGAACTGAAAATGGTCTATTAATGTATACTTGATACCAGATCAGTAATCTTCTTCACCATCATGTATAAAAAAAGTGAGATGTTCAGTTGTTTTTATGGGTTTTGTGATTTTTAAGTGGAATGTGTAGTAGTGTTGTCAGTGTATCTTGTATTTAAGCTGTTAGTGCTGCTTGTGATGCAAGTGTTTCCTGCATTTAAGTGACTAATTTCCTTATAGTAGTATTAATAATAAATTACTGCTCAACTGCTAACACAACACTGCTTTGCATGCTTCTATTTTTTCCCTGTACTTTTCTTGTAGTAGTATCTTCATTGTATCAGCTGTGTTATTTGGATTTTATTGCTCTAGACTGTAATAAAAATACAATGCTCATGCCTGTGATAATTAAAAATAAATTATAGATCTTAAACTATATTTTTTCTCATTGCTGAATTTTTAAACATTGCCATAAATTGGTGGACATGTCTCTAATTATTAAATTAAATATTTTTTGAAATATCGTTTTAATGGTATGCACGTAGTTTGCCAGTCTGTTGTGGTACGTTATACTATGTTAATTTTTTTTTAGCAGAATGTATATTGTGGTCAGTAACAAACTATTTGATTTGTGTAATTGATAAATTTCTCAAGCAACCTTCTCAGGCATATGACATTGAACTTCTTGTTATAGTGAGGAAAAATAATTTATTTACAAGGATTTTTAGAGTTTAAAAATTGAAATTGTACTTCAGATGCTTGAAAGAAACATTTTGGAATACTGAAGCTTGTTGCTGCAAACTATCTATGTGGAATATGGCAGTGGACAGTTTTAGGCTACATGTTGGCATCAGATTTTATGTTTCTCGTTCATTACAGTCATAAGCCATGGCAAAAAAATATTACATTTACTGAAAATACAAGGGTTGGAACTTAAATAGTGGCAACTATTTATTTACAACTGATACAAAAGATTTACATGTTTGCACCTATTACTGTCCTTCAAAGTAGTCACCAGTGTTGTGTAGAACCCGTTGCCAGTGATGTGGAAGGCGTAGCATACTGTTAGCAAAGCCTGTTCTGTTGATGGTGTGAATGGAACGGTCTAAAGTTATGGTGATTCTCGTGTGTACGACTGTGATGGTGTTATCCTAACGCATTACGTTCCTCCACAGCGGACTGTCAATGCACAGTATTACTGTTAGTTTTTGGAGCATCACCTGCGACTGGCTTTATGAAAGAAGCAGCGACACTTTCTGCACAACCCACCCATCACTTCGCACAACAATGCGTGGTCGCGTACAGCGCAAGCTGTGGCTATGCTCTGTTCAGTCGATGGGACTGGGAAGTACTGTACCATCCACCATACTCCCCAGACTTAAGTCCTTGTGACTTTGATTTGATTCCAAAGATGGAGGAACCATTTCATGGCATTTGCTTCAGAACTGTTCCAGAGACTGCTCGATTCGCACCAGCAACAGAACAGGCTATGCTGACGGTATACTACGCCTTCCACATTGCTGGCAATTGGTTCTACACAACGCTGGTGACTAGTTTTATGTAGAGGAACAGGGGCATACATGTAACTCTTATATTGGTTGTGAAGAAGTAGTTGCCACTATTGAAGTTCCAACCCTTGTATATTCATCAAAGTTCTGTAGACCATATAACAGAATCAAGAACAAACACAAACTTTGATGGTGTTAACATAAATATGACAAAAGTTTATGTTATTAATTTCAAGGTAGTTGCTCCTACCTAGGTATAGTAAATAAAGAAAAATGTTTTATTCCTTTTGTGCTTCACTACAGTTGTATTTCTTCACTTTTGAAGACCACAAATGAGTTAAATTAACCAGTTAAACCAACAGTTGTGCTTTCTCAAGTTGAGGGAATTTTCTTGCAAAGCCATCTCTATCGTTCATTTCTGGAAATCTACAGGACTATGTGAATTTTGTGTTATCTCCATTAAAAATACAGTTTTCTGTCTCAAACTCAAGACTGGACAAAGTTATATTTAATTTGGCTAAAATGAGGTTAATACATTACTCCCTCCTGAAAAGAAAACACGCACACACACACACACACACACACACACACACACACACACACACACACACACACACACACACACACAGAGAGAGAGAGAGAGAGAGAGAGAGAGAGAGATGAGAATGGAAAGGAAAACACAAGTACCTACAAGGAAAGCAACTGCAAAAAAACCATAAGTAATGGAAGAAATATTTCAGCTGATTGATGAAAGATGGAAGTACAAAAATGTTCAGGGAAATTCAGGAATACAGAAATTACAAGTTGTTTAGGAATGAAATAAATACAAAGTCTGGGGAAACTAAGGTGAAATGGCTGCATGAAAATTATGAAGAAATAAAAAAAAGAAATGATTCTCAGAAGGACTGACTCAGGATACAGAAAAGTCAAAACAACCTCAGGTGGAATTAAAAATGAGGATGATAACATTACGAGTGAAATGGAAATTCCACCATTAAATGCAGAGGAGAGAGCAGATAGTTGGAAAGAGATCACTAAAAGCCCTGTGAGGACGGGGGGGAGACTTGTCTGATCTGATGATGTGACAGAAGAATAAACTGGAGTCGACAGGGAATAGACAGGGGATTCAGTGTTACAATCAGCTTTGTACAACTTAATATCAAATAAGGTAGAAGGGATAGACAACATTTCATCAGAATTTCTAAAATCGTAGGGGGAAGTGGCATTGAAGCAACTATTCACGTGGGTGTGCAGAATCTAAGAGACTGGCTACACACTTACATAAAAACATCATCCCACAATTGCAAAGATAGCAAGATCCGACAACTGTGAAAATTAATGTACAATCACCTTAACTGTTGATGCATTCAAGTTGATGATCAGAAGAATGGAAAAAAAAATTGAGGATCTGGTAGATGATGATCAGTTTGGCTTTACGAAAGGTAAAGGTATGAAAAGGCAGTTCTGACATTACTGTTGATAATGGAGGCATGACTGAAGAAAAATCAAGACACATCCGTAGGATTTGTTGACCTGGAAAAAACGTTTGACAGTGTCAAATGATGCAAGATGTTCAAAATTCTGAGAAAAAAAGGGTAATCTATAAGGGAAGATGAATAATATACAATATATACAAGTACCAAGAGGGATCAATAAAACAGGAAGACCAAGAATGAAGTGCTCAGATTAAAAAGAGTACAAGATAGGAATGGAGTCTTTCACCCCAACTATTCAATCTATACATTGAAGACGCAATGATGGAAACACAGGAAAGGTTCAAGAGTAGGATTAAAGTTCAAGGTGAATGGATGTCAGCGACAAGTTTCACTGATGATATTGCTATCCTCAGTGAAAGTGAAGAAGAATTATTACAGAATCTGTTGAATGGAACTAACATTCTAATGAGTGCAGAATACTGATTGAGAGTAAACTGAGGAAAGAAGAGAGTAATGAGAAGTGGCAGAAATGAGAACAGTGAGAAACTTAACATCAGAATTGGAGATCATGAAGTAGACGAAGTTAAGGACTTTTGCTAACTAGGCAGCAAAATAACCCATGATGGATGGAGTAAAGAGGATATAATAAACAGACTAACACTGGCCAAGAGAATCTACAAGTATCAAACATAGGCCTTAATTTGAGGAAGAAATTTCTGAGAATGTACGTTTGGAGCACATTGCAAATAGTGAAACATGAGGTGCCCGGAAACCGGCATAGAAGAGAATCCAAGCATTTGAATATTGAAAATTAGGTGGACTGATAAGGTAAGGAATGAGGAGGTTCTCTGCATAATTGACGGAAAGGAATATGTGGAAAATACTGACAAGAACAAGGGACATGCTGTTAGGACATCTGTTAAGACATCAGGGAGTATCTTCCATGGTACTAGAGAGAACTGTAGAGGGTAAAACCTGTAGAGGAAGACAGAGATTGGAATACAGCCAGAAAATAAATTGAGGCTGTAGCTTGCCATTGATACTGTCAAATAAAAAGTTTCACACGGAAGAGATGATAGCGGGTCTCACCAAAGTAGTCAGAAGACTGATGACTCAAAAAAATCTGTATATACTGCAACACACGAATCCTCAATTATTGTGTAGAGTCACCACGTTTAAATACACTGATCGAAAAAAATTACAATGTCGTTCACGAACGGCATGACGACAGGTCGAATCACCAGATCGACGTACAAATTTGCAGTCAGTGTGCACGGGATAACCGTGAGAGTGCTCCTGCTATCGTACAAAATCACATCCCAGACCGTAGCTTGAGATGTTGGTCCAGTGTGTCAAGCTTAGGGACAGGTTGATTGCATGCCCTCAACTGGCTTCCTCCTATACAACACACAGGCACTGAGGCAGAACCGGCTTTCATCAGAATACCCAACAGGCCTCCACCCTGCCCTCCAACGTGCTCTCGCTTGTCACCACTGAAGTCGCAAATGGCACTGGTTTGGGGTTAGTGGAATGCACGGTACAGGGAGTCTTGCTCAGAGCTGTCCTTGCAGTAACCAATTTGTAACAGTTTGTTGTGTCTCTGTGGTGCCAACAGCTGCTCACATAGCTGCTGCAGATGCAGTACGATGTGCCAGAACCATATGCCGAACACAATGGTCTTCCCTGGCAGTAGTGCCACTCGGTCATCTGGAAACAAGTCTTCTTGCAATGGTACATTCTCGTGACCACTGCTGCCAGTGACTGTGTACAGTGGGTACATTCCTTCCAAGTCTTTCTGAAACATTGCAGTAGGAACATCCACCTTCTCGTAGCCCTATTGCACAACCTCATTCGAACTCTGTGGAGTGTCGATAATGGCATCTTTTCTGCCTTCAACGCATTCTCGATGAACATCAACTCACCCGTACGATCTCATAGGTAATTAATACTCGTGATCATTACGAAGTGTGTTTAAAGCAAACCCAATCTTGCACCCTTACAGAGGCGCTACTAGTACCACTCTTATGTGAGTAGTATGAAATTTGAATAGATTCTTTCAGAAGTAGAAACACACCTAGCAACTTTTGTTTATGTCGTGGAGCTCCTTCTTAGTGTTGTGATTTTTTTTTCTGTCAGTGTATTTTCTCTATACACTTTTTGCAATAAATCATTTTACTGTGTAAAGTGTTAGTACACACGTGAATGATTTCTCATATGAGATAAAGTGATTTCAGAAATTTTCCTTTAAGTTATCTTTAAATGTATTCCTTATGTTTTATGTGGTAGCTATTTATTTATTTTACGTGGATATTACTTTTAGAATTTTATACCGTGTAGCTGCCAAGAACAAAAATGTGTCAGTGGTTTTCTCTTTATATTATACAAACAATCCTCATGAGTCAAATAAATTGCTTTTTTTAAAAAATGATAAATCTCTTTTTCAATACTCTTTCAACCACACAAAATCACTAAATACAGCCTTGTGTGAAAGGGAGGTAAAAGCAAACTTGGATACTGATGTAGTTCAGTAGAGCATATTCTGAATGAGACAAAGCATCTCATTCACATTGTCAGTGTGGCTGAAAGAGTTAGTTTGAGCTTAGACCGTTTTATGATGAGAAGGGCTATCAGGAAGTTGTCTCACGAATTAGCAGATGCTACAGCAATGATATTCCGACAGTCAACTGCTACTATGAGACAATTTCCCCCCCCCCCCCCCCCCTTCCAAACTGCCTCCCAACGATCACCTGGGAACAATGACACCAGTTGACAACCATTACCTACAAACTGTGACTTGTAGAAGTTCTGAGGAGAATGAGACAGAACTGCGTGCTTCCTTTTCTGGAGGCAGTTGGTAGGGCCCTGTTGACTCACATAGTACATGACCATATTTGCAGTATCAACTGATCACTATCCATTATGAATGGCAGTGCAAACACTTTCAGGTGTGAAGAAGGTAGGTGAGAAGACACCCAGAACACTATTTTTAGAATTTTAATCCATAAAAATGCTGAGAGCAAAAATTTGTAAATAGTTTTCTCTTTCTATTGCACAAACAACTCAAAAAAGTTTTGCAGCATTTTTTTTAGCACAAACCTCTTTCTCAATATTATTTTGACCTCACAAAATAAACAAATTCTCTTCATTGACTAGTGTATCATTTACACCGTGTCCAACAGTCATCAAAGGAGACCCTGGAGAAGACTGTATACTGATGCATGTCTCAGGGGTGCAGCCCAACAGGTATGGCAGGGATGTGGACTGGTTGTGCTTTTGGTTACTATCATCTATCAAATCATCCTCGTCACCCTATTGGTAATGTGGCAACTGTGCAGTATTGGGGACAGGAACCTCCAGCCTGTTGCCGAGTTCTGTAAAAGTGTTTTGACAATGGATCATTTCATATGTTACCACACCAGAATTAACCAGAGCCAAATGGAATGGCTTAATATGAAATGAAAACAATCAACTACTGATGAAATTATTTAATTGGATAGACAAAAAATCTACTCACCAAGTGGCGGCAGAAAACACTCATAAAAGACTGTTGTGATTGGCAAGCTTTCAGAGCCAGTAGCTCCTTCTTCAGGCAGAAGGGTTGAAGTGGAAAGAAGAAGGGTGAAGGAAAAGGACCGGAGAGGTATAGGAAAAGGGGTAGATTTTGAGAAGTCACCCAGAACAGAGGGTCAGGGGAGACTTACTGTTCAGGATGAGAAGGAAAGACTAATTGTTGGGGACATCATTAGACGAGATTTGAAAACCTGAGAGCTTAAAGGTGGAAGACAGGGTAATATGCAGGACAGAAATTACTACTTAAACATCGTGCATGAGTTGTTAAGGGTGAGAGAGTAAGTTCATTGTACGTAACACAGGTGGGAGGGGGCAGTGAAAAATAGATGGGAAAGACAATGAAAGATGTAGAAAAATAAAACAGAGTGAATCAAGGAGTAGTTACAGTGAAGAAAAGCTGAGATGGAAGAAATTAACGTAAATTAAGGCCAGGTGGGTGGTGAGAACCAAGGACATGTTGTAGTGCTAGTTCCCACCTGTGGAGTTCGGAGAAACTGGTATCTGGGTGAACAATCCAGATGGCGTGTGTGGTGAAACAGGTGCTGAGGTCACAATTGTCATGTTGTAGAGCATGCTCTGCAACAGGATGTTGCAGGTTGACAGTATATACCCTCTGCCTATGCCCATTCATCGTAATTGATAATTTGGTGACAGTCATGCCGTTGTAGAACGCTGAACAGTGTTCAGATAATAGCTGGTATACGAAATCTGTCATTTTGCAGGTGGCTCTCCCTTTGATAGTGTATGTTTTGCCAGTTGCAGGGCTGTTATAGGTGTTGGTAGGAGGGCGCATAGGGCAAGTCTTGCAGCGAGAATGGTCACAGGGTAGGAGCCATAAGTAGGGAGATGGGTGCAGAAGGAGCATAGGGTCTGACAAGAATGTTGTGGAGATTGGGAGGGCAACGGAAAGCTATTCTAGGTGTGATGGGCAAGGCAGAGATTACTACGAAAATATCGGGCATGGGTTAATAAGAGTGAGAAGCTAAGTGCATTGTGCGTAGCAGAGGTGGGAGGAGGCGGTGAAAAATAGATGGGATAGACAATGAAAGATGTAGAAAACTAAAACGGAGTGAAGCAAAGAGTAGTTACAGTGAAGAAAAGATGAGACAGAAGAACTTTATGTAAATTAAGGCGAGCATCCACGAAAATTTCAGACACAATGGATCTCATTTCAGGGCATGATTTTAGGAAGTCATGGCCCGTCGAAGTAGCTGATTTACACATTCCAGACCAGGATAATACTGAGTTCACCAACGGTGCACTCCAAAGCTATTATGTGGAGGCATCAGCAGTACCAAGATTGAATGTGATGTCCCAGGAATCTGCTTTTTAACTAGGCTGGTGGGGTAATTATGTGCAGTGAAGGCTGAGGTGAGATTGGCGGTGTATTGCTGTAAAGAGTCTGCATCTGAACAAATATGCTTGCCTCAGATGCCAAGGCTGTATGGGAGAGAACGTTTGACATGGAAAGAATGGCAACTGTCAAAATGTAAGTACTGCTGTTTGTTGGTAGGTTTAATGTGGACAGAAGTGTGTAGCTTGCCTCTGGTGAGAACGAGATCAATATCAAAGAAAGTGGCATGGGATTCAGAATGGGACCATGTGAAATTTAATTGGGAGAAGGTATTCAGAGAGTCCAGGAATTTTAGCAGGTCAGTCTCATCATGAGTCCACTGGACATTATTACCCCACCAGCCTAGTTAAAAAGCAGATTTACTGAGCCATTACGTCCAATTGTGGTACTACTAATCCCTCCACAAAACAGTCTCAGAGCACACCATTGGTGACTCAGTATTCTCCTGGTCTGGAATGTGTAAATCAGCTACTTCGACAGGGCCATGACATCCTAAAATCATGCCCTAAAATGAGATCCATTGTGTCTGAAATTTTCGTGGGTGCTGGCCTTAATTTATGTAAAGTTCTTCTGTCTCAACTTTTCTTCACTGTAACTACTCTTTGCTTCACTCTGTTTTAGTTTTCTACATCTTTCATTGTCTTTCTCATCTATTTTTCACCGACTCCTCACACCTCTGTTACGCACAATGCACTTAGCTTCTCACTCTTATTAACCCATGCCCGATATTTTGGTAGTAATCTCTGCCTTGCATATTACCCTGTCTTCCACCTTTAAGCTCTAATGTTTTCAAATCTCATCCAATGGAGTCCACAACAATCAGTCTTTCCTTGTCATTCTTTACGGCAAGTATCACCTGACCCAATGTTCTGAGTGACTTTCCCAAAATCTACCCCTTTTCCTAGACCTCTCCAGTCCTTTTCCTTCACCTTTCTTCCTTCCCCTTCAAACCTTCTGCTTGAAGAAGGAGCGACTGGCTCCAAAAGCTTGCCAATGACAACACTGTTTTATGTGTGTATTCTGCCACTGCTCGGTGAGTAGATTTTTTTGTCTGTTCAATTAAATAATTTTATCAATATGAAATGAGCATGTTTGGGTCCAGTTGCAACTCAAAAAAGCTCTTCTTACGCACTGTGTGATTGCAAGAGGGCTGTCATCATTTCGGGTGGGACCAGCTCGAGCAGCAACATCTCACTCATCTTGTAAATAGCATGGTGAACAGGGTCCACAGTGCTGAACATTACCTAGCAATAAGTGCAAAGATGTACACTTTCAAACAGACTGCCTTCATTTTAGTTATTATTTTGTTTTTATTCCACAGTAATTATTTTTATTTTCTTTTTTCTCCATAGGGCTTGTTCTTTCATTCTCTACTCCAAAAAATGTTTCACAGTATGCCGATGAAGTAAAATTTTTTAGTGGTTACCTCAGTGGAAGATATTGGAAAGCAAAGATTTCTTGTACTCCTGATTCTAAGTGTTGACTATAGCAAAACCTAATTACCCATATGAGAATCTAGAATTGTTCATATGGATTACTCTTGAATTTATGTCCATAAATGCAGTATTTAATATCTAATGTGAAGAAACTAGTATCTGCGTAAAATACATAGATTGTGGTTGTAGAATGAAATTTTAAGTTGTTAAGTTTAAAATATACTATATTGTTATTTTCTTTTCTTGTGTAATGTTTCTTTCACTGATCCCGATGTAAAGTTGGAGACTGATAGTAATTAATATTTGTCTCATAGTTGGTTACTAGCCACCTGCTCAAACTGGATGCCTATGATTTCTTACAAGCATTAACTTGAACATCTCCATTTCCATCAGTTGTGCGATGTACTTCTACTTTGTCGGGCTCCTCTCTTACGTAATGGTTACATTTTCATTCCCGAGCACTGAATGGTGTAGCTTTGTGTGCAATGCCTATTTATAGATGTCATAGTACAGCAAACTATAAACTGAGAAAATAGTGGATTATTACATTTTATTTGTGAACATAAAGGTAGTAAAATTAAAAGAGAAAAAGCTACAATAGGCAGAGCTGTAAGTTTGTTTAGCTAATAGCTGTATAATTAGAAAATTGCAAAATAATCATTACTATTTTATTGGCGAACAGTTTGATGTGAAAGAGGATTCCCAAAGTTCACTAAAATTGCTAGAAAATCAAATATCTTAACTGGAAAAATTAATAAACTAGCAAATTGTTTCAGAGAAAGTATGCATTTTTGAAAACTGAAAAATCAGGGGTACAGTAGTGTTTCCTGAAAAGAAGACCGCCTTTCCTCCAGGGATTCCCATTTGAGTTCCCAAAACATCTCTGTAACACTCACGTGTTACGGATGAATGTATTCCATGTGCCATCAGAGACTAGAGCACTGTTTGGCTCTGTGAAGGATGATTTGGGTTTGAGGAAGCCTCGTGTCTACAAAATTCCCTGCTGTTATGGGTAAGCCTATATTAGATAAATGATTCGTACAGTCCAGGATTGATGTGTGGAGCATTATCACCACATGCATTTATTTCAGCCAGAAAAATCCGCAGTTGTGGAACATTCTCTTACTGAAGGACATAAAATGTTGTATGATGAGACACAAGTGGTTGCCCCTGCATTGAATTATTGGGACGGTGGAATGAAAGAAACTATTGAAATCTAGCTATCAGTCAATATTATAAACAGAGATAAGGGTTCCAGAATGAGATATTCACTCTTCAGCAGAGTGTGCACTGATATGAAACTTCTGTCAGATTAAAACTGTGTGCCAAACCGAGACTCGAACTCGGGACCTTTGCCTTTCACGAGCAAGTGTTCTACCAACTGAGCTACCCAAGCACTACTCACAACCCACCCTCACAGCTTCAATTCTGCCAGTATCTCGTCTCCTACTTTCCAAACTTCACAGAAGCTCTTCTGCAAATCTTGCAGAACTAGCACTCCTGGAAGAAAGGATATTGCAGAGACATGGCTTAGCCACAGCCTGGAGGATATTTCCAGAATGAGATTTCACTCTGCAGTGGAGTGTATGCTGATATGAAACTTACTGGCAGATGAAAACTGTATGCGGGACTGAGACTCGAACTCAGGACCTTTGCCTTTCGCGGGCACTTGAGTGTTCGAGTCCTTTCTTCCAGGAATGTTAGTTCTGCAATGTTCGCAGAAGAGCTTCTGTGAAGTTTGGAAGGTAGGAGACGAGATATTGGCAGAATTGAAGCTGTGAGGGCGGGTTGTGAGTCGTGGTGGTGTAGCTCAGTTGGTAGAGCACTTGTCTGCGAAAGGCAAAGGTCCCGAGTTCGAGTCTTGGTCTGACACACAGTTTTAATCTGCCAGGAAGTTTAAGAGATAAGGGTTATCCTTTAAGTAAAATTTGGACCCTGTTTTGTTTGACATTAAAAAACAATAGTCTTTGTTTCACTCGTCAATAGGCTTTGATATCAATTTATTGTTTTTGTGAGTTTTCACAAATGATGCACTGTCGTGCTTTGTGGTAGAGGGCAGTTACGTTTGTGCACGCATGGTGGACCTACAGGCAGTGTATAAGGGGGTCGCCAATATGGTTTGATTTCAGATCTGGTGAGTTAGTGTGACAGCTAACTCATCTGAAGATGGCGGCCAGGTGGACTGCCAAAATATTGTGGCAAGATGCTGTTACGTTCCAGCAAGAGACCTGATATGAATATCATCAATTACTATGCCGGAAAAGTTTACGGAGCCTCTAATCTTCCTTCTGTATTTTGAGGAATTTCATCTTCATCAGAACTTCATAATCCATTTTCTATGATGTGAAGCTGGATGAATTACAATATTTTTGTGTATAGCTATTGCAGTATACGAGTAAGGCAAATGTACCCAGTTTACACAACATTTTCAGATTAACAGCAAAACAAAACAAAGTGAGAAGTCCAAGCAGTATACAGATTATACAGTACTTAGGATCAAATGTTATTAAAATGGCATATATTTTTCCATGTTAACACATAAATCACATAATACACTCAGTGCCGTTATTCCACTGATGATTCAAATCCCACTTCACTTCTACAAGATCAGTTAACATTGAGCATTGTTATTGCATTAGTTGGATTGTTATAAAGGTAGTAATTGACAAAGTGATAATAATTATTTATCATCCATTTACCCAACTGATGTGACAAAAAGAGACACATTGTTTTACATGTGAGTTCCTATAACATGGTCAGAATACATCTCTGTATGTGGAGTCCTATTTAGATAATTATAAATCATTATGTACCCAGGAACTTCTGCATGTCCTCAGAGTTTTTAAGGCAAATAAAGAAATACTTGTATGTCAAGTAAACAGCAAAGACTCTTCTTGTGTTGTTTCTATTTGACTCAGATCACAGGTAAGGAAGGGTCACTTCCATGTGCTTTGTTTTGTGACTTGTTCTTCTATGGCAACAGTTATTTATTACACTTGCTTAAGTACACTGAAACATGAAACAAAAGATCAATAAGTTCAGAATAAAATGAAATAATTTTCCTGAGCCACAAGAAAATTAAAAGAATTTGCACAACTAATTCACTATGCCTCAAAGTTAAATTGATATGCACTAGTTGCTGGATAGTTGCAAAAGGCGACGATAGTGCCAACACTAATTAGTTCACTCAGCTGAATAAGTACACTGGTTCATAGTTGTAACTTCATTCTCACTATCTCACATACAAGCGTTGTTGACTTGACTGACAGAACAAGCAGTCCAATTCATTATCCGGCAGAGACCATTAATATTGCTTTGTTATTTAGGGAAGTATTGGTTAAGATTGGAACACTGTGTTGGTTGACCCACAAAGAATGAGAGTAAGCTCACGGATGCTCGTACTCAAATTGGCCAGCTAGCTGGTCACGCACGTTCGCTCGGCCAGAGATGCCGTATTTTTCTCACTGACAGCTCCATCGCTGGACTTAGGCATAATGACTCGTGTCAACAGCTCCACATCTTCCGTCGATACATCCAGTAGGATTACGAGGTCCCTTCTCCCCTGGAATTGGCACAATGAGCCAGGCTGATGTTGGGGAGGCAGTTAGGTGGCAGCAGGCATTTGTTGAGGAAAAGCCTGTGCTCAGTTCCAGGGTGGGGTGTTGCTCCCAGATGGTGGTGGTGAAACCCAGAAGGCATAGACGTAGTGAGGGAACTACGGAAGCTGGCTGCACTGATGCTGGTACTGGCAGCCCTTTTGGAGCTGAATCCACGTCCATGGGGGGAACCTGTGTAACGGGTGGGGGTTGAAAGGCTCTTTCACCTACAGTGAGCTGGTGAAGAGCTCAGTACGGGGACTGTTGCTGTTGTGCTGGCCCTCCGTATGGTGAAGACATGTGGCAGGGATACCACAATCTGAGCTGATTGCAGTGTCTGGGCAGCATCCTGCACAGTCACTGAGTCACTGTCGCAAGCAACAATACAGTAGAAGATGAATGGGTAACTTTGAGAGATGAAATAAGGAAGGCAACAGAGGTAAATAGGTAAAAGAACAGGAGTAATAGAAATGAAACATACAAAAGGGAATACAATATCTAAAAATGAGATTAACAGGAAATGCAAAGTGGCTATATAGAAATAGCTAGAGCACAAATACAAGACTGTAGAAACATGCATAACTAGGGGAAAGATAGATGTGCCTATAGGAGAATTAAAGAGATCTTTGACGAAAGTTGAAGCAACTGCTGTACAAATATCGAGTGCTTATGCTGGACGCCAATAGGAAGCGAAGAACGAGAAAGCTGAAATGTGGAAGGAATATATGGAGGTTCTACATAAGGGAACCAAACTTGAGGAAAATATTGTAGAAAGAAAAGAGAAAGTAGATGGAGGTGAGATGGGAGATATGATACTGTGAGAAAAATTTGACTGAAAGACCTACATGGAAATGAGGCGACAGGAGTAGGTGACGTTCACTCATTACTGTTGACATCCGTGGGAGAGCCAGCCATGACAGAACTATTAGAGATGGTGTGCATGATGTATGAGACTTCAGAAATACCCTCATACTTCAGGGAGAAGGTAATAATTCCAATTACAAAGAAGGCAGGTGCTGACAGGTGTGGATACTGCCAAACCTTTAGTTTAATAAGTCATGATTGCAGAATATTGGCACAACCACTTACCAAAGGATGGAGAAACTGATAGAAGATGACCTTGGTGAAGGTCAATTTTGGTTCCTTAGAAATGAAGGAATATGGAAGGCAATATTGACCCTATGTCATATCCTAGAAGGTAGGGTGAACAATGTGAGACCTATATTTATAGCTTTGTAGAAGCAGAGAAAGCTGTTGCAGTGTTGACTGGAATACATTCTTTGAAATTCTGAATTGAGCAGGTATAAAATACCAGAAGCATAAGTTTATTTACAACTTGTACAGAACTGAGACTGCAGTTGTAAGAGTTGAAAGACATGAAAGGTAAGCAGTGGTTGAGAAGGGCATGAGACAGAGTTGTAGCCTTTCCCCAATGTTATTCAATCTGTACATTGAGAAAGCCATGAAGGAAGCCAAAGATAAATTTGAAATGGGAATTGAAGTTCAATGAGAGGCCATTGCAATTGTGTCAGAGATGGCAAAGGACTTGGAAGAGCAGTTGAACAGAATGGATAGGGCCCTGAAAATAAAATGAACATCAATAAAAGTAAAATAAGGGTAATCGAATGTAGTCAGATTAAATCAATTAATGCTGAAGGAGTTAGGTTAAGAAATAGGACACCAAAAGTAGCAGATGAGTTGTACTATTTGAGCAGCAAAATAACTGATGATGGCCAAGGTACAGAAGATGTAGCTTTGAGACCCAATAATAGAAGACAAGTAATTGTTAAGTGGCTGAAGGTCAAACTGAGTTATCAAAAAGTTCAAGTCCAGATTCACTCAGAATGTTCAGGCATTACTACCACAATTAGTACCTGGCATATAGCCAATGTCTAACAAAGTAAAGTCACAGCCCTAAGCTCGGTAGGGATTAGAAGATTAACACTGCATTGCTCGATAAAGATAAATATTGCGCAGTGACTGTCTGAAAGTGATTTCGTAGCAAAACGCTGATCGATAGGCTGTGGATGCAGCTCATAGCTGAGACCAAACTCCCAATCCGCGGTCGAGCACCAGTTTAAATACTGTTGCAGTGCACAGATACAGCACGAGCTGCTGGCAAGCACACGACGTGCCGTAGGAAAATAGTGCTCGTGATCCCAATGCTGTGGTTGTGAAAATGCACTCTGCTGCCAGTGGACTTGGCACCACTTGGGGCAGCTACCAGAGACTCTGTGGACAAACAATCAGCCTGTTGCTGTTGTTGCCCAGAATATTTACCAACATGCGAGATGAGTGCAAATCAGTGTTTGGCTTGCAGGCACTTGTGCCTGTTGTAGCAAATAGTGCCCGAAGAGTGGCCACCGGCAGGACACAAGTGTGTCGCAGCTTGCTCTCTTGTAGGAGGCACACAGCAGGACCCACTCTGCTCGATGTTTATCACACGGATAAGCTGGTCAACAAACGGTTTTTCAGGGCGCAAACGTCGTGGGATTCTGTGATGCAGTTAATATGACATATTTGTTCTATTGTGGAATGATTATCCTGAGCTGACTTTTTAATGGCCTTCTACAGATACTTCATATGTTTGTGCACCATCAGCTCTCCACTTAAAGTACACTCTCTGGTGCATGACACTGCTAAGGCTGCTGTCCGTATCTGGCCATTTCGAGGAGTCTAAGGATCCATTGTGAACAACTAGACAGTGTATTTGTCACATTACATTGTAAATGTCACAAAGAGACTACAAGCTGCTCATTATGGAAATGCAAACAGAACTAAAACATTATGGAACTAATGCACTGTTTTGAAAGTTATCATTGACTCACATGCCTAGATAATGGAGAAAATACTCTTTTCCTTTTAGTTTGATTGTTATTTAGAGTGATTGTTCATTTTTTGTTTCCAGTTTCCCTTTTCCCAGTTTATGCTTAACATTTGGATACTAGTTTATTAGGTGAAGGAGGCATTATATCCTGAAGCTAACTGTTAGAAAGATAGGTGACAAGCCACAAATACGTAGATAATACTGGGACACATTTTGTTACACATATCTCCTACAAAGAGCAGACAGACAGAGGAAATTAATTAATGAATTGTTCAACCAGCTTTTTTAGTCTTTTTGAGGGCATCATGGAAAAGCTGCACAGTAGTCACTAAATAAATCACAATAAAGACATTTCACAGTGAATATTTAATGGTTCTGGTATGTGCATCATTTCCATTAGACATTAGAAGAGTTTTCGGACATTTCACCACCCCGCACATTCCTGTAGCATTTTCATTGAAACTGTAGAACCACTACCGTGGAGTCTGATCTTCTACATATTTCACACATATGATTCAATAAGGCTTTTCGTAAGGTAAAGACCATTATATTGGGATATCATTATCCTTTGTTGTATCCAGTCATGGTGATATTATCCCCTAAATATATAAATACATCTTTCTGTGATGTTATTTCCATTATTAATTTACAGCTTAATTATATCTTCTTTCAGAAGCCATTACATTTGTTTTGGAGATATTTATTTTCTTATTGTATATTTTCCCAAAATCTCAGTTGTATGTTTGCGGTAATCTTTAGGTCTTCATTGCCCTCAGTATCAAAAGATAAGCCACTTATAGATATACGAAAGGTGATATTGCAGAGTATTGTTTTGTAATGCCCACCTCCACTGGATTTGTTTCTTCCCCATAAAAAATAAAGCACTCCGTCTTCAGGCCACAAGTGGACCACCAGGACCATCCAACCACCATGTCATCCCCATTTGAGGATGCAGATAGGAGGGGGTGCGGTCAGTACACCGCTCTCCCAGTCATTATGATGGTTTTCTTTGACCGGAGCCACCACTGTTCGGTCAAGTAGCTCCTCAATTGACATCACAAGGCTGAGTGCACCCTGAAAAATGGCAACAGTGCATTGCAGCTCAAATGATCACCCATCCAAGTGCCGGCCACACCCAACAGTGCTTAAATTCAGTGATCTCACGGGAACCGGCGTATCCACTGCAGCAAGGCCGTTGCTGCATGAAAATAGCTGTACTTTTATTGATATGACTTTCAGAAACTGTAGTAATTACACAAAACTTTTATTTCATATGAGGAGTAGACATAAAGTTTTAACTATCACCATGAAAAAATAAATGACCATGAAACTTGGTGATGGTGTCAGTACAGCTCTACATATTCACCCTTCAATGTGATACATACTTCTGAATTGTGGATGACTTGATGGATCCTTGATTGTAGAAGTCTGCATTTTGGCTACTGAGAAAATGTTCCACCTCAACAATCACATCATTGTCATTCTGGAAATGCCTGCCATACAATGATTTCGTCATCCAAGAAAAGAAAAAGAACTAGTTACTATGTGCCATGTCAGGAGAATTGGGTGGACTGGAGGTGAGGCATAGTGTGCCTTGCCCAGAATATACTAGGGTACCCCATTGGACAGTTTGCTATGACTCTGTGACTTTTCTGTCACAAGTAACCTCATCAAGAGATTATAGTAGTATACTCCTATAATGGTTTGCCCCTTTCAAGCATAACATGGTAGCATAACAATCATGTCCATCCCAAAAAATACTAAGCATCACCTTGCTCACAGATGGTAAGGTCTTTACTGATATTTTTTTCCTCCAGTAGTGACATCGATGTACAGTAGGATTTTGAAACATATACTGTATTTCAAAACTGTGAAATACCTTGAAGAAAGTGATATATTGACACATAAGAAGGCATGGATTCAGAAAATATCATTCTTGTGAAACACAACTGCCTCTATATTCATACGAAGTAATAAGTGTTGTTGAGAGAGGATCTCAAATTGCTCCATATTTCTGGGTTTATGAAAGGCTTTTGACACTTTTCCTTACAAGCAGTGCTTTTGGAGTATCATCTTATTTGTGTGATGGGATTTGTGATTTCCTCTCAGAAGGGTCAATGTTTGTAGTAATTGGCAGAAAGTCATCCAGTGAAACAAGTGATATCAGAGGTTCCCCAAGAAACTGTTAGAGGCACTCTGCTATTATTAATTTATATAAATGATTTAGGGGACGATCTGAGCATCCTCTTAGTTTGTCTGTAGATTATGCTGTCATTTATAGGCACAGCAAAAAGACTGTCAGAAAGTGAGCCTTTGGCCAACAAGGCCTTTGTCAGAAATAGACACCACACACACTCACACAAATACATTTCACACACACATGATCACAGTCTTTAGCTGCTGAGGTCACAGTGCGAGCAGCAGCACTTGATGGGAGAGGCAACCGGTTGGTGAGGGTAAGGAGGAGGCTGGGGCAAGCAGGTAGAGAGATAACAGGGTAAGGGTGGGGGACAGTAAAGTGCTGCTTGTGGGAGCATACAGGGATGAGGTGGAGAGAGGGTAGGACAGCTAGCTGCAGTTGGGTGGTCAGACGGATGGTGCGGGGTGAGTTGAGGTATTGGAAAACAAGAGAAATAAAGAGACTGCGTGTGCTTAGATGGAATAGATGGCTGTGTAGTGCTAGAATGGGAACAGGGAAGGACTGATGGGTAAGGAAAATGACTAACAAAGATTTAGGTCAGGATGGTTATGGGGTCATAGATATATTGCAGGGAGAGTTCCCACCTGTGCAGTTCAGAAAAGTTGGTGTTGGTGGGAAGGATCAAGGTGGCACTGGCTATGAAGCAGTAATTGAAATGAAGAATGTTGTATTCGGCAGTGTGTTCAGCAACAGGATGGTCTAGTTATTTCTTGGCCACAGTTTTTTGGTGGCCATTCATGTGTACAGACAGCTTGTTGGTTGTCATGCCCACGTAGAATGCAGCACAGTGGTTGCAGCTTAGCTTATAGATCACGTGACTGGTTTCATAGGTAGCCCTGCCTTTGATGAGATATGTGTTTTAATAATTAAGCAGTACTGTCATAATTTAGTGTAATGGGTAACAGTTAAGCTGAAAACTGGAAGTTACTATTGTTGAACATGTTACACTGAACAGAAATTAAGAATATATTGGCTTTAAAACCATTTCAGTCTGTTTCAGTAATCAGAAAAAACACATCTATTTTTGGCATAATCAGAGTCGAAGGATACAGCATATTACAGAAAGAGTACTGCACAGAGCAAGAGAACCATGGGAAAAAAACAAGATATGTGAGAAAACTTAGAATGAAGCAATGTGTTGTATGAGACCAAGAGTCATAACTGGGGATCTGTCATATATATCATTTATAAAACATTATAAACTAAGACCAGACAGGGAACAAGAATAATATTTTATAAAAAATTTTCATGAAAAATAATACAGGATATGTACAAAAAGTACTTCACGTAGTCTACAATGTCTAGAATTGAAGTTTCTGAGATGAATTGGCTGCTGCTCAAGAACCAGCCACACAACAAATAAAGAGATGCTACATTAGTTGAAAGTAGAATCAAGTAACATAGATGAGTAAATTCCAGAATATCTCATAAGAACATGTGCAGAAGATGGACAGCACAATGCTTCAGCATTAGGTTATAACATTTCAGGTAAAAGTTATATGAGAAGTCATCAGAAGAGATGGGCATATAATTTGTGTAGATGGAACACACTTAAAGCCTAATCCATGAAGAGAAGTAGTAGTGGATTATACTAGCTACCTCATTCTCCATTCCCAGTTATGACCCTTGGTCTCGCCCAACACGTTGCTTCATTCTATGTCTTCTCACATATCTTGTTTTTTTTCCCATGGTTCTCTTGTTCTGTGCAGTACTCCTTGTGTAATATGCTGTATCCTTCAACTCTGATTATGCCAAAAATAGATATGTTTTTTCTGATTACTGAAACAGACTGAAATTATTTTAAAGCCAATATATTCTTAATTTCTGTTCAGTGTAACATCTTCAACCCTCCTAACTTCCTGTTTTCAGCTTAACTGTTACCCATTACACTAAATTATGATAGTACTGCTTAATTATTAAAACACTCTGATTTGGCAGTTTTTGTTACATAAATCCACAGGTGAAATGTACTGTACCATTTTTGAATTAAATTTTCTGCAGTCATTTCATATTTTTACTAAATTTATTGGGTAAGATAAGTCCTTGAAGAGCTCTATCTTCTATATAGTTATGGAAATAGTTGATTTATATGATAACTTTCCTTCTTCATGACAATTACAATTTACTCCAAAAACTTTGGTTGTATGAGACCCATTTCTTGGTCCTCACTTGTGATATTTTAAAAGACACAAGTTGTGGGAACCACACGTATTTGAAGTTTCCTTGGCTGTCAAACTGCTCCTGATGCTGTACCACATACAGGTAACACATTTTTATTAGAGTTATAGCCTAAATTATGGGTGGTGTGTTGATTTTAAAATCAGCATAAAGCCTGTTATCTTAGAAGAAAAGTCATCTTGAGGCATAGAAGCAACTGCAGATGTTCCTCAGGGAAATATAATAAAACTACTCTTGACCTGGCATACAGTATTAGTTGCAACTTCTGACTTTTTGCAGTTGACAGAGCTAACTTTGAGTTATCTGTTGTCGGGGAAATACAACAGAAGAAAGTCTATATGGTATCCAGTCAACTTGGAAGCTTACTGACCTATCAGAATAGATGGACACCTCTTAAGTCGTCCTCTTCTTCTAAAGTTCAGTTGTTGGCTGCTAGGTGCTATGAGAAATTTTTAAATAACTTTATGCAACACCATCAAAGTAGATGTTCACATGTTTATGCATATTTATTACCAATGCCCCAATTTGTTGGTGATCAGATTTTGTGTAGTAAACTTCATGCTTATAACACAACAGATCAGAAAACCCCAAAGACTTTGAGGAGTATGGCAAAATTTAACAAGTACCAATGCTATATTGCCAGTGCTCAACAGCTGCCTAATAGAAGTAACTATATACTAAGGTAGCTCAGCATGGACTGAGTTTTTACTACTGACTGCACACAGTGCTGACTTCAGACCTTGGCATGGTTGATACTCAATGGTGAAAAGTAGACATACATACATACATTAGGGAGCAAAATAATTTTGATTAACAATTGGTCAAATATCCTCAAAACATCATGATAAACAGGTTTTTTTATTTTACAAGCAGAATTTTGGATGTGCACTTTTAACCTTGGACTTTCACAAAGCCTGCCAAGAATTTTCTGGAAACTAAAATTTTCTAATTGAAATATCTCATTAACTAACATGTTATTATCATAAAAGTATACATTTTTGGAAACAGAAAACCAGCACTGCAATACTACAACTCTGTAATTTTGATCAGTTGATGGTTTAAGTTATCAATTTTCTCAAGTTCAATAATTTTTGATACAGATAACTTTTTGACTGTACATTTTTCAGGGAATACAACATTTTTTTACAAGGAAGAAATTGAGTGTTTTCTAATTATGTGTCAGTCATAAACAATTTAGTAGGGTCAAATTTTCAAATCTAAATTTTGAATGTTTCTTTAAATAAGTAAAAACTTGGACAAAATAGAAAGCTTGGAATAACTGGTATAACAGGAAAACATGCTGTAATTGGAAAATCTCTCAGTTTGGTAAGAAGGAAACAGATAAAATTATTAGGGTGCAAAAGAAGAACTTTGAAAATGTCACTTATAACTGTGGAATAACACTCTAAAGATAAATTTTAACAAACTGTTGCAAAACATTCAAGAACTCTGTTAGGTACATTCCACAATCACTAAGTGGTTTAAGTTAGGAATGTAGGAACATTTGATGCAATCTTCTGTAGGAATCAAATGTAATAACTTATTAGCAGCTCCTGCAGAGACTTACTGGCAGGGACATGTTACACATTCCTAATGTCTATAGATCAGTAAATTACTTGTTTTGTGAGACAAGAAAAATTATTTACTGCCACACAACATAAATTTGTTTCATATTATTAATCTAAGCTTGTGATCAAATGGTGTAAATTTCAACTATCACAATGTTACTGTAACTGAAGCAATTAAACAAAACAATTAAAATTATTACATGTCCATTAGATGTAAGGCAATTGAACTTCACATCAACATTTAAGAAAAGACTAGCCACAAAATGTTGAGCACTGTAATTCAGCATTCAAACACATATATATGAAGAGAGAAGAGAGAGCACACTACATTCACTTGATACTGCAGGCCACACACTTGTTCGATATACTTTATCGTAGGTGTAAATTCCCTTGTTATTTATAAGTGAAATTCTCCATAAAGACTATTGGTATACTTCCTTGTTTCATTATTTTATAGTATTATTGCTATAGACACAGTTAGTTATGGCTTTAATGTTTAAACTGTGGTCTTTTGTAAATTCAGTGTTAACAAAAATATAATTGTATTTGAAATGTAAATTGTAAATACTGTACTTTTTACAAAACCTATTTGTTGTGCTAATTTTTTATTTTCATTGAAAAAGATAATTAATATGACTTTTCATTCTGTTTCAGACAAAAGGGATGTATCTCAGGGAAAAAAGCAAGAGCAAGATAAACCAGCAGGTGAGACAAACATTATATTTTAATTCATTTGTAAATGGAGAGCCAGTATGATTGATAAATATAAAAATATAGTCCCATATAGCAATTTTTTCTGTGGCCTGTGGAAAACTCCCATCATTACTTTTAATATTTTAATAGTCTCTCTGCACAATATTAACAATGGCATTTACTGAAGCTTTTCGCTTTTGACTACTTTCCATTAAAGACTTTCGTCTATTATAATGTGTGATACCACCTATAAACTTGTCATTTAAATTTCCCATATGTTCAGTATTCATAAAACATATTTGTCCATCTCTTCTGTCATAAGAAAAAATTGCTGGTTTTATTTTAGCATTGAAATGTCTTACATAAACTGATCAGATGCTTTTTAACATTGTTTACAAACTGCTCTTGTAATTTTATGAGCTAATAAAGGAGGGTAGAAACACTTAAAAATTGGTTACATGTTTTAAAGTAATACGTAATGGTTTTAGAAATATAGCTTAAATGTTATCCTTCTAATAATTTATACTAGTAGGTAATTTATTTGTGGATAAAACAGAGTATATTTTATGTTTATAACAAACTACTAATCACATGTTGGCACAGCAGCATTTCAACATTATAAACTGTCTCCTAGTGTTCATTATAACCCATGTAATATAAAGTTGGAACTCATACATTTGCTCTAAATTTTCTTTGCTTAAATGGTTTGTTTATTTATACTGATATCATTATATTGATAAAGTTTTTTGAATGTATAATTTCTTGTTGTCTTTTGGGTGTATAATTCCCTGTTGCATGCATGTTTCTGATTCCGAATATTCTGAAGATTCAAAAACCAACTTTTGACAGTATATGAACCTTTACATCATGCTCCAATCTGTTAAAAGCAAATCTTCCACCCTTAGCATCTGTAACCATAATATCGGAACTATTGCTCTCATAGTTTCCCTCCTTTAGTATTAGGAAAAAAAATTGTATTTAAGAGTGCATAAAAATACACAGCCACATAACATTAAAAAAAAGCAAATGAGACAAATCACTAGGAAGAAAGAAGAAGACCTGGCAGAAGCAAACATACTTAAAATTAAATCACTACAGTATCAAAAAATGAAAGGCTTTCCATATTTTGCAACTATTATGTATTTGGTAACAAATCAGTTTTTGATACCTTAAGCTATCAGAAGATGACAAATGAATGTCACAACAGCAGATAAGAATGTTGTATGGCTTACACAATTATTAGGCAAGATATATAAAATGATGCGACACGGAATGTTTGCAAAGAAAGCTGTCACATTTTTGTACACTGTATTGAAATCTTTATATTTAATAAAAGATGAGTCATGAAGTTGATTTTACGAATCTAACATTCATGTAACTGAAACTCAATTTAGCAGAATGGAGAAAGAAAACTGTCATTCTGTGTCATATGTTTCTTGATTTCAAGTATTTCAATAGTATCATCTTTCTGCTTTTCTTAACAATATGTAAAATGACACAGTGTACAAAGTATGGGTGGTCTCTGTTAAAAAATGTTCCACAAAGGCTGAATCTGACTTTACATACTTCCACTGTGCTCACAGGTGATTTTATGCACACCACACTGTGTCAAAGATTTCATTGCATCTTTACTATTGAATACAATTTAGTGATGTTGTTGTTGTAAAACAGAAGTCTGTAATAGTGAGAATTTAACTTTTTGCAAGCCCATCTGAAATCTGGCCAACATATGGTACAGTGCAGCTGTTTTTGCAATTGCTGATGAGTTCATATTGGTACCAGCATAAAGAAGTACTATAATTTTGTGTGTTTCCCTTTTTCATCAGATTTATCAACTAAGTCAGAGAGTAATAAGTCGGTTTGTCTGTAATTTGAATTAAAAGCACATAGGACAGTGGAAATGAAATAAGATGGCACACAATGGAATGTAAAGGTGTATGTTGATGAGTTTGTGGGTATTGGGAGCTTGCAAGGAATACAGTATCAAGAACTGTTTTTTTCTGTAAATGCTAAAATGGTATTTTTGTGCTAATATCTATATTTAGTTCTGAGAAATTTATAGAAAAGCCTCCCACCTCCATTGTGAAGTAAATTTTAAGGTTTTGAGGTTAAATGTGTTAGGAATGTGTTTGATTATCACTAACAGTTACAGAAAATGTGGAAAGTGTTCCCTTTTTGATATTATTGTTGTGTTTTATCAAGCACCACTGGAGAACCTTGTTAAATAAATTTTAACGATTGTGTAGACTTTGTTTGGGCAAGAAATAGAGCATTAGCTTTGAATCTGAAAAAGTAATAGCAAATACAGGGAATGTATTGAGGAACTAATTGATGAGAAGGTGTTAGATAAGCTTCAGATTACATAAGTATCAGAAGAGGTGTGCAAAATGAATTTGTAGTACTACCAATTATCAGATCAGAGTTCACCAACTCTTTAAACAGTGTGGATAATAAAAAAACAGTTGAAACAGATAATATCCTGCATCAGTTATTAAAAAATGTTGGAGACAATGTAACTTAACAACTGTAGAAAGTTTTGTGTGTTTTCATCATCTTCAGAATGTTACGGGTAGAATTTGTAAATAGTAAAGCTACTACTATGCTTAAGAAATAAAATACTTTAAATTTTTAAAATTATTATCCCATGCTTCAGCAGTTCTACTAAAAGTTCTTAAAGAAAGGTTAAAAGCAAAATTTATGAAGACCAATTTCGATTTAGGAAAGAAATAAAACAAGAAAAGCTCCAATATAACAGCAGCTTATTTCAGAAGGAGGAGTCAAAATCAACAAATAATATATATGTAATATTCATTCAGCATTCAGCTGGAAAAGGCTTTGGTAGAGGGGGCTGCAACAAACAGCTTCGATCATTGACAGAAATAGGAATAGACTGGAGGGATTGGTTTATACAAAAGCTAGAATACAGAAATCAATATTATCATAGCTAAAATAAGGCAACAAGAGGTGTCATATAAGGTTGTTCTCTCTTTGACCCTATATTTTTTTCATAGAAAGTGCAATTGAAACCATGATAAACCACGTGAAATCAATAAAAACAGATAGTTAACAAGCCATTTTCATTAGATTTGATGAGAAATATTAGAAGATTCAGAAAATCACTAGATATGTGTGTAAATAATTTTGACTGACCTTGTGGACACCCATAAGCAAAGGGCAAAAACAAGATAGATGTATTGACAGCAGAGATGAGAATAAAAGAAAGACAGAATATGTTATTCTGAAGCAAGTTAATAAATTATCTTGCTTGATTAGTACAGTAACTAAATGTTAACAGAAGTCTGATGGGTATTAAAAGAAGAGTTACAACAATCAAACAACTCATCAAAAATAAAATAAATCTAATAACCAACATACAAAAATTGTAGAAATTTATCAAATTTGGAATGTTTTAAGCTGTGGTTGTGGAAAAAAGAAAAATTAGATGCAGTACAGTTGTGGACAAAATAAAGAGTCTCACAGGCATCCAGAACTGAAAGAAATTAACATGCAGCTGCTGCTGACTGACACCATATGGAAAAGAAAACCTAGATTGATGTACATCTAATTTGGGATAATGGTTTCATACAATATATATTCAAAGGAAATCAAGACACAAACCCAAAATATCCCCACTGCATAGCATCATCAAAAGATATAATTGCACCATAACATACACTTTTGAAGCGACAGAAAAGAATAGTGGCCTCATGAAGGTGTCACATTTAGTGGATGTTGATGATGAAGTAAATGTACTTGAATGGCTTACTTAGGTGTACAAAAACTGAACAAGGAATTGAATGTTATCAAAGTTTCCTCAGACAACACATTTTCTTCTTATTTTATCTCTCTCTTCTACTTTTCTAGCTGTAAAATTTAGGATAACATTTCCAAGTTTAACTGATTTTGTTTATTTATTAGAGATGTAGTAGTTAGCTAGCTTTTATTTTTTTTCCATGAAACCAACACTCTTCTTTTAAAAACTAAAGTTCTCCACAACCTTATTGTTATTTGGAATACCATAGTGTTTCACTATGCATCATGCTATTGGGTTTCATGAATTCTAAACTGAGTTAGTACTGCTTGTAAACAGTGCCTAGAACTGCTGTAGAACAATATTCTGTTCTGTATCAATTCAACATTGACTTCTTGTAAAGGAACAAGAGTTATTCTTACATACTGCATATCAACAAATATTGTTCATTTGCTTTCCCTTTGCATTAATTTGAACACAAATAAATCATTTTTATGTTTTACATACACAGAACAGTGATTTAATACATAAATTATATGTTCAATGTTCTTGCATTTGACATAATAGATGGTATTCACTCATTTAGTAACCTGCAGAACTTGTCAAATGAATACCAACACATTTCCCATGAAGAGTATTGAAATTATTAGAAAAACTAAAAAGTTATATGCAAAATAGTTAACAAAAAAACTGAAATTGTGAAATACATTCTGATATACCTGTCTGTTGCTATAAAGCTAAAGCGTCTCTGGTACCATTAGGTGCAGTAGGGCCTTTAGGATTAAAGGTTGGAATCGGTTGGATGAGTTCAGGTTAAAAGTACAACACATATATTTATTGACCACTGGGACAGAAACTACAGATTTATTTTAACAGACAACCCACCAAAACAACTGTAATGTAGCACAGCAAATAAAATGTAAATGAATATAGTACCATAATAAAATAACACAAACAAGTTGAAGCAAGCCACATCCAATTCATATTGAGTTTAAAAATGAAATATTTAAAAGATACTATAATCAAATCCATGATTAAGAAACACGATGGACAAAACAAGTTGGTGAAAGCAACTTCATTAAAATCTGAGTGTATGTAAACTATGATGATCAAAACAAGTGTAGCATCCTTAGTGTAACCCATCACTCTCAGCCATTGGATTCTCCCATAACATATATCTTTGTACTTGAACATCAGACCATCAATTTGAAACAGTTCATTATTAGAAAGAGACAACAAATTTTGTTATTCTCTAAACAGACATAAGCTGCATCTATTGTCCATGTCCTGCCAAACAGCACATGCATATTGCTATCGCATGACTTTTCTCACCTCAGTGCAGCTCATGGCTTCCTTCTTATGAACTTCCTGAATATTGTGCAATCACCTGATGAGCATCTCTCTTCTCAGGCAACATCAGTAGACTTTATATAAGTTGCATGGTGGCGTTTCTATACAGTAGACCAGGAGCAGACTCTTGGGTGTGAACTGATGATTTCCATGATGTGATGTGTTGGACACCATAATTAACCAAGGGAGCTAGCAGTCCCATACACTTTGGTCATTGCTGTGATAGGCTGTCAGGGCTAAATTAAAGGTTTCTATTAATGCATTGGCTTAGAATAATAAGGTGTTGTTATGTCAGTTTCCAGGATGAACTTCCAATGTTTGAGATAGTATCAAAACTTCTCAATGCCAAACAAAAGTGCCAGAGTTTCCAATTCATAAATAGAATACTTTTTTTCTAGTTTGTTTAATCTCCTTGACATTTAGGCAACTGTCTTCTTATTCCCATCTTGCTCTTGCAACAGAACTGCTCCTATCCCTAGAGCTGATACGTCCATCTAAAGAATGAATTTCACATTGAAGTATGGTAGTTCTAATACTAGGGCTGATGCTGTGCTTGCTTTAATGCCAAAACTGTGGCTTCCGGTGAAGGCCTCCATAGAAATTTACATCCCTTTCAGTGTAACTTGTTAAACAGCAGTGCCTTCTCTGCAAAACCAATAATGAACTTAGTAAAAAAAAATTGCCATGCTGACAAATCTGGCAACTTGCTTGACATTCTGCAGTTGGGTATTGATTAATAACTTCAACTCTCTCTGAATTTCTATACATTCCTTGACATGAAACTATGTGCACTAAGAAACTTAATAGAACAGGCAAAAATAACCTCTTGTGGATTGACTGTCAGCCCTGCTTTTCTTAATCATTCAAAAACCTCCTGCATATGCTATGTTCTTGGACTGAGCTACTGTACCCCAAGACCGTTAAGATAATGGTTGTTGTTCTTGTTGTGGTATTCAGTCTGAAGGCTGGTTTGAGGCAGCTGTCCATGCTACTCTATCCTGTGCAAGCCTCTCCACCTCCAAATAACTGCTGCAACCTATATCGTTCTGAATCTGCTTACTATATTCATCCCTTTGACTCCCTCTATGATTTTTACCCCTACACTACCCTCCAGTATGAAATCGGTGATCCCTTGATGTCTTATAATGTGTCCTATCAACAGATCCTTTCTTCTAGATGGTCTGTGCCACTAACTTATTTTCTTCCCATTTCTATTCATTACCTTCTCATTAGTTACATGATCTTACCCACCTAATCTTCAGCGTTCTTCTGTAACAACACGTTTCAAAAGCTTCTATTCTCTTCTTGCCCAAACTATTCAGCATCCAATGTTTCATACATAGCTACACTCCATACAAATCATTTCAGAAGAAACTTCCTGACACTTAAATATATATTCATTATTAACAAATTTCTCTTCTTCAGAAACACTTTTCTTGCCTTTACCAGTCTACATTTTATATCTCCTCTACTTTGTGCATCATCAATTATTTTGCTACCCAACTAGCAAAACTGATCTACTAGTTTAAGGGCCTCATTTCCTAATCTAATTACCTTCACATCACCTGGTTTAATTTGACTATATTCCATTATCCTTGTTTTGCTAATGTCGATGTTCATCTTATATCCTCCTTTCAATACACTGTCCATTCCATTCAACTGTTCTTCCAAGTCCTTTTGCTGTCTCTGACAGAATTACAAACTCATCAGCAAACCTCAAAGTTTTTATTTCTTTTTCCTGGACTTTAATTCCTACTCCACATTTTTATTTGGTTTCCTTTGGTATATTGGCTTTCTCTATGTACAGACCGAATGATATCAGGGATGGGCTACAACCCTGTCTCCTCTCAACCTTTGCTTTCCTTTCATGCCATCGACTCTTATAACTGCTGTCTGGTTTCTGTACAAGTTGTAAATAGCCTTTCTCTACCTGTATTTTATCTCTGCTGTCAAAAGCTTTCTCTAAGTCTGCAAATGTTATAAACATAGGTTTGCCTTTCCTTAAGCTCTCTTCTAACAGAAGTCATAGCATCAGTATTGCTTTGCATGTTCCTGCATTTTTCTGTAATCCAGATATCAGCTTCTACCAGTTTTTCCAGTCTTTTTTAAGAATTCGTATTAGTATTTTGCAGCCATAACTTACTAAACTGATAGTTCACTAATGCACACACCTGGCAGCACCTGCTTTCTTTGAAATTGGAATTACTATATTCTTCCTGAAGTCTGAGAGTATTTGCCTGTCTCATATATCTTGCGCATCAGATGGAAGAGTTTTGTCATGGCTGGTTCTCCCAAGGCTATCAGTAGTTCTGATGGAATGTTGTCAACTACTGGGGCCTTATTTTGATTTAGGTCTTTCAGTGCTCTATCAAACTCTTCTCGTATTACCATATCTCCCATCTCATCTTCACATATGTCCTCTTCCATATCTAAAATATCGCACTCAAGTACATCTCCCATGCTCTATATACTCCTTCAACTTTTCAGCTTTTCCTTCTTTGTGTAGTACTGGTTTTTTATCTGAGCTCTTGATATTCCTAAAGCTTCTTCTCTTTTCTCCAATGGTCTCTTTAATTTTCCTGTAGGTGGAGCTATGTTTCCCCTAGTGATATATACTTCTGAATCCTTACATTTATCCTCTAGCCATTCCTTCTTCACCATTTTGCACTTCCTGTAAATCTCATTTTTTAGGCACTTATATTTCCTTTTGCCTGTTTTATTTACTGCATTTTTATATTTTTTTCTTCCAATTAAATTCAATATCCCCTGTGTTGTCCAAGGATTTCTACTAGGCCTTGACTTTTTACCTCTTTGATCCTCAGTGGTCTTCACTATTTTGTCTTTCAAAGCTACTCGTTTGTGTTCCACTGTATTCCTTTCCCTTGCTCTTGCATTGCCCAATGCTCCCCCTGAAATCAACAATCTCTGATTCTTTCTACTTATCCAGGTCCCATCTCCTTAATTTCCTACTTTTTTGCAATTTCTTCAGTTTTAATCAACAATTTCCCTTGGAAATGTCTTACAATTTAAAATCTTGTTCAAAAAGCTCTGCCTTACGATTATATAATTGGTCTGAAACCTTCTGGTGCCTCCAGGTCTCTTCCACATGTACAACCTTCTTTCATGATTCTTAAACAAAGTGTTAGTGATGATTAAATCATGTTCTGTGCAAAATTCTACCAGGCTGCTCCTCCCAGTCCTCATTCAACTGCTATACTTCCTTATCTTCCTTTTGCTACCATCGAATTCCAGCCTCTCATCATTATTAAATTTTTGTCTCCCTTAACTATCTGAATAATTTCTTTGATTTCATCATACATTTCTTCAATCTCTTCATCACCTTTGGAGCTAATTGACATATAAACTTGTAATTCTGTGATGAGTGTGGGCTCCATGTCTGGCTTGGCTAGAATAATCCATTCACTTTGCTGTCTATAGTAATTTACGTGCATCCCTATTTTC
This sequence comes from Schistocerca serialis cubense, assembly GCF_023864345.2. Taxonomy (NCBI): domain Eukaryota; kingdom Metazoa; phylum Arthropoda; class Insecta; order Orthoptera; family Acrididae; genus Schistocerca; species Schistocerca serialis. Next base: position 841,454,460 of record NC_064640.1, on the reverse strand, counting down.
TTATTCATTATTAAACCTACTCCTGTATTACCCCTATTCGATTTTCTATTTACAACCCCGTATTCACCTCACCAGAAGTCTTGTTCCTCCTGCTACTGAACTTCAATAATTCGCACTGTATCTAACTTTAACCTGTCCATTTCCCTTTTTAAATTTTCTAAACTACCTGTCCTATTAATGGTTCTAACATTCCACGCTCCTGTCTGCAGAATACTAGTTTTGTTTCTTGTGGTGAAATCCTCTTGAGAAGTCCCCACCTGGAGATCTGATTGGGGGACTATTTTACATCCAGGATATTTTACACAAGAGGATTCCATCATCATTTAACCATACAGTAAGCTGCATTTCCTTGGGAAAAATTATGGTTGTTGTTTTGCTATGCTTTCAGTCATTTGCAGTCATCCAGACTGTTGCCCCAGCGACTACTGAAAAGGCTGATGCCCCTCTTCAGGAACCATATGTTTGTCTGACCTCATAACAGATACCCCTCTGTTGTGGTTACACCCATGGTATGGCTGTCTGTATCGCTGAGGCACACAAGCCTTCCCACCAATGGCAAGGTCCATGGTTCTTGGGGTGAGGGGTGGAGGGGGGGGGGGGGGTGAGATAATAGTGAACATACTTAAATTTTATATTAGAAAACATGGCATCTGTGAGCTGCATCAGGACAGCATCAACTGTTGCCATTCCAAGAGGGATACAATTAAACTCAAATAAGTTTCAGGCCTACTTGCTGCTATAACTGGTTTTGAGCCTTTCTCCTGGTGTAACTGGTTATATGCTTGATTAAGATCTGACGTGGTAAACACCTGTGCTCCCTGAATCCACCTTAAACATGAATACATATCTGGCATTGGCACTGATTTCAATACTACCTTTTTATTTAATTCATGGATTCCGCTACCAGGTGGTGTTCATGTTTCGATTTAGTTACCAAAATAATTGAAGCAGTATATACAGATTTAGATGGTTGGATTACACTTAGTTCTAACATCCTTTCCAAATGTTCTCTTAATACTTTCATTCTCAGTGGTGATTATGGTTGAATTACACTTTCCAAAAGTTCTCTTAATACTTTTATTCTCAGTGGTGATAATCTATAGGATGGCTTCTTGGCTGGAACCTCTTCAGTTAATTATATACCCTTTCTGCCATGAGAGAAAATTACTTAACCCTTTATCTAATACAGTACTTCTCAAGCTTTTTAGCTGATGGACCCGTTCTTCTAGCAAAAATCCACAGTGGACCCCTTGTCAGTCACTTCCACATAGCTGTTAAAATTCAGCACAAAACCCTTTGGATTTGAAAAATTCTTAATGAAACTGCCATTTTCCCACAGTCCCCATGACAGATCAATAGTCTTTGGTTTGACAGTGAAGGGAAACAAATTAAAACTAATGATGTTCCCATTTGTCTAAATTCTCACTTTATTCAGATACTTACTGTTGGATTTACTTCCATTGTTCAGCAAACTAGGCAGGCCATATCTCTGATTGAGTGAAGCAGAATATATTGCAAAGAAATGTAACATTGGTTGGATATCATTTTAATTTTGGAACAAAAATATCAATACCAAGAGAATTCAGTTAACTATTAGGTAATTGATAGAAAACACTGAACAGCTTTAGTACTTAGTTTTGTTGGTGGCATAGATGAATAATCTAGATTCATGTATGTATGTTGTGTCAAATGGACGTAGGACATGTTTTGCTCTTTCAACAAGGGAGTAGAATGTTTTTCGAAAGAGATCCAAAAGTATAAACACACTACCAAAAGTACATTTCAAGGTTGAGTCTGTGGCCATTTCTATCAAGAACTCATATTCATTCAATGACAGAATGTCAGCTTTTTGCATTCAGTGAATGGGTCGGCCACCCATTTGTATTCCTTCAGCTTCTCATCTTGAGCTGTTGGGAAATAATGCCCCAACGATTATGTCAAGCTTTGTAGATGTTTGAGGATTTCATGAAACAAATTGTTCCCAAGCTCCTGTGTGTTGTCTTTCAGAAAATTGTTGAAAAGTGGAAAACACTTGATCTCCCTGTCTCAACATTATCTGCCCAAAAATTGATTTTCATCTTGAACACCTGAACTTTGTCATTGGCAGTGACCATTGTTATACTTTTCCCTTGCAGTGAAATATTCATTTCATTCGTTTCTGAGAAAATATCTGCCAAATAAGTAAGTATACACTGCCAACTTTCATCATTAATAAGGTCTGCTAATTTGGTATTATAGTTTAAAAGTAGAGCTTGGACTTCTAAATGTAATTCATATAATTCATATAATTGAGAGAGTGTATTCCCATGCGACAGCCACCTCACTTCTGTATGGAGAAGCAGATAATAATGAAAGTTTCCCATATCTTCACACATTATCGTAAAATGTCTTCACTTCAATGGCCATGGGGTTGTGTAATTAATAATTTGGAGAGATTCATCTAAAACTTTCTTGAATGAAGCAGGCTTTTTTTTTTTTTTTTTTTTTTTTTTTGTAGCTGAAGCATGTCAGTGGACAGCACAATGGCTACTGCTGCAGTCCTTTCAGCTCTCTTTTATTTTAGTTATCGTTCCAACCATTGGACCAGTCATAGCTTTTGTACCATCTTTCCACACATCAATGCAGATAGACCATAAAATTTTATTGGTGTTTTCAAAATCATCCAACAAACAAAATATTTCAGCACCTGCTGTATTGACAGGTAGTGGTTTGCACAATAAGAGTTTCTCCTTGAAACATTGCAAATATTCGTAAAGGACAAAAGCCAATAAACTTGCTAACTCCACAACATCACTACATTCATCTAAGGGGTGTTTCAAAATGGACTTCACAACTTTACAACTGGGTTTAGTGTTATTTTGTAGGGAAACACATCAAGCTTTTTTACCTTAAACTAAAGATGTTGTATGTTGCTTCTGTTGGTTGTCCTGCACACATCACATTGGAAGTCAATTTCTTCCCAAACTTGCTGTAGCATTACAGGTGTAACTTGCTCAGTGGTGGCATAAATTCTTGCTCTAAGTTCAGACAGTATTGCAACTAATGGAGCACTTGCAGAGTTTTTGCATAATATATCCAGTGTGGTGCTTCACATGATTGTTCTTCCTTTGGCCATTGTCCCTCCTCATTAATTTCATCTGGGGGCTTTCCTTGCTATGAAGGAAATGGAGAAACTACTCACTTCTTTAGTGATCAAGACTTCAGCCATCAATCCGTGTTGAATGTAATAAACTGGACAAAAAGTAAATGATGGAGCAGGTAGTGCACTCACAAAGGAGGTTTAACATTGAATGATGTTTCAGACTGCATATGTGCCAGTGAGTGCTCTGGTTGGTCAACTAAGCTTGCACCATTTCAGAATATCATGCACATAAGGTTTCTGCACATCGAGTGCCATGAGCTGCGCACATGTGTCATCTGGGGTGTTGCAGATACAGTTGACCTGGGAGGTCACATCCACTAGCACTAAACTACATATGGGTCCTCACTTGGGAACTGCAGCCATTGCTTGGGAACGTGGCCTGATGTATACATACATGTATTGTTCAAACAAACAAAAATATGATATTGATGAATTTGCATTTTACATTTTTAAATTAATAATTTTACTCATTCTTTTACAAGTTTTTGCCAAAGGTGGCCATGGACACCCTAGAAATAGCCCGTGGACCCCTTAGTGGTCTGCAGGCCACATGCTTGGAAGCCCTGATCTAATATATACCAATTTCCATACATTGTGACTTGTAGAGTCAGGTAAAAATACTGAAATAATTCATACAGTGATAGTTTGTTCAAGAAGTTACATGTATAAAATCCAGCTGGCTCTTCATGCATGTGTTTAGACACCATAAGTACATTAAATGAAACATTCTCAGTAAAATAATGCAGGAATTGCCTTAAACTAATGAACTGTAGGAAAACATGGTGTATTTATCTGGGTGACGCATGACTTTGTCTTTTTGTGGAAGTTTGAATTGATTTGTTACACTATGGTAGTCACAACATGAAACAAAACAGTTGCCAATGGAAGCCAGGAACTCACACAATCATTGCAGTCTGGGATGATGCAGAAAAGTGATGTAATTAAGCCAGGACAAATTTAATATTGAACCTACACGATCGTGCAGGCCATGGTGAAAAGAGATACACTGTCCTAGCACTCTGGTCATGCCCATTTCCTCAGACAAGACATCTAGGAATTCAGTACACGCAACTTTAATCTTATTTTTTCAGAAACTGACGTAAATCAGCTAACTGGTCATATGATGAATATGACTTTCACACACTAGCTGCTTCCTTACAGGGTTTGTCACAGGCCACCATCATTATCCCCTGTTGGACATGCTGGCAAAACTGAAACTACATCTGCGACTTAAAATAAAATTGTTGTCCAGACCAAACAGGAATTTGACTCACATTGGCTATAAAATTCCCTCCCAAAATACACTTCATGGCCAAATTTTTTATGACCTTCATGCCAACCTTCCTAGAAAACTCACCAAGCAAGACCTTGATTCATAAACACCCTTTCACAACTTGATTTAACTGCTGTCGAATATTACCACTTATCTGCTACCAAACTTTCCCACCTACAGATTCCGTGATGCTCCAAAAATTTACTATATCAACAGTGAAGATCATGCTGTCTAAATCCAGCAATACGCAGATTGGTCCATTACTCTATACCGTGCAAACAACTGGTAAATGTCACCTTCTGTCATCCTTGAGGGCACTGATTGACCTACCCTACCTTGGTGTTACTGTCATAACTCTTCACTTTCGTTCCACATACATTTCCTCCTTACATGTCCCAGCTTACCACCATTCCAACACATTACCTTAGATGCCCCCTTCCCATATGCCATATTGAATTACTGTTTGATTGGTGTGCCTTTCTATAAATATTTTGCCCATCCAAATCTTTACTCTTTCAAGCCCTTCTTCTCATGGCATAGTTATGCCTGCATGAATCCACATATTCCATTGCCAGTATTTACTTTACTATGTCATCTAACTGAGCCAATGTCTTAAAAGACCTGACAAAATATCACTCTCTGTCTGCCCCCCCTTGAGGCTCTGTCCCGTAAATATGACTTACTACATGTTCTTCAGTATACATCAATTCCAAGGCCACAACACATCTTTTAACTTGCTATGCATAATTTATTAATGATTCCTGAATCCCCTGTTCCCTACTATACTGACAATAGATTAACTCTTGTAGAGCTCTGTGCAGAATTAATCTGCAAATCCTAGCCAGTAATTGTCTCCATGTATTATTTTTCTGTGTTGCTTGCAATACTTCTCCATGCAAATTATCTTTCACCATTACAACAGTAAATCTCAAGGCATCTAAATCACTCATTTCCTTGATGCATGCTCTGTTTTGAAATTCCACCATAAAATACAAAAATTTGACTACATGGTAACTGAATTCAAAGCTAAATTAGAACATTCATTCAAAAACCCTGTGACAGGATCTGCAATCTAGCAAGAAAGGTATCATAGATTGTTCACCTTGCCTCCCTATTGCAGTCTCTCTGATTTAAATTCACTACCAAGGTTACTCAGTTTTCTATTACAGGTCTGCAATCATTCATTAATAGCTACTACATATTTCTAAACACTGTTCCTGGTTCTTGTCAACACCCACTGTGTCATTCATTCCATCCACAAGGTGGTTAAAATGGGCCTGCAACCTCTGTATCTGACCAAAAGTACAACACTCCTCATTTTGCATGACCTCTTAACATTTCTTCAAATGCAGCACAAGTTGCTCCATCGATGCATGATTATACTTTTTTAGTTGTTCAATCAGTTTATGGACAGTCCCTTTAGGCTCTAGATTCCATCATTACCTCATTCATAAATTAAATCTCTTTGCCTCAGAAAGGCTGGCATTCTGGAAAATATCAGTAGCATAAGTAAACAGAAAACTGCCTTAATCCAAAAAGAAATTTTTGCCCTAATACAATTAATCAACCACCCTGTGCTACCAAATTTTACATGCAGGATTAAAGGGTGGAACTGATTAAATGAGTTCTGGTTAAAAGTACAACACATACATACATTTATTGACAACTTGAGCAGAATATACAGATTTATTTTAAGAAAAAACCTGCCCAAATAACTGTAATGTAGCACAGCACTGAATTGTAAATAAAACTGAAATCCAAAAAAATTTAAATAAATTGAGTACCATAATAAAAGAACCACAAACAAATTGAAATAATACTCTTCCAGTTCATATTGAGTTTAAAAATGAAATTTTTAAAAGATACCATAACCAACTCCACTGAAATGACAATCAGTTAATACATTACAATTTATATAAATGTAAAGAAACATGATTAAGGAACACCATTAAAAAATAAATAAATAAATAAATAAAATAACAGCAGGTTGGTGAAAGCTTCACCAACTTCAGAAAAATCTAAATTTATATGAACTATAATGATCAATATAACTGTAGCTTCATATGTGTGTCCATGGCCATCAAACCATTGCGTTCTCCCGTAACATGTATCTTGGTATTTGAACATCACTTCTCCTTAGCATATACAGATGCAAGGAAATACCCCAGACTAACCTGTGATAGTTCAGTGTTAGAAAGAGGCAACAACCTTTTCTTATTCTCTTAACAGTCATGTTCTAAATATATTGCCCATGTCCAGTCATACAACACATTAACCACAATGTACCAAATATCTAGCCAAGCGAGTGTCCGCTTAATCACGCACAAACAGAATGAAATCTGTACTGTGTACAGCAACATAATGCTCTGTTGGTAGACAATTTAATGTGCTCAGTTCAAGCACAGTCTAACAATGTACTATTCATGGATAGCTGTCAGAAAATGCCAATTTAGCAAGAAGCAGATTAAAGTACTAGTTCAGGAGAGAATGCTCGCTAACACACCTAACCACATATACAACACATGCATTTCTGACCTACCAGGAGCCTTGACACACTATAACAGGTTCCAGTAGCGCACGTCTGCTCATGTAAGCCAGTGCACAAACACTGCTGTATGTACATACAGTAACCACACACAAACAGGCCCAACTTTCATCTCACAGCTGTGCTTCCATCTCTGACCAACACTGTGCCGTGTGCTTGCTCCATTACCATTTTTCTTACTTGCTCTCTTCAGTATCTTCACATGTGTGACAATGCCAGTTCACTGCATGGTAGTCACAGATACTTAACAGGGCAACAGTGGCTCGATAACAGTCAGGGAGCAGAACCCCCTCAGAAGGAAACAAACCAGCCATGTGAGTCAATTTTTGTGAAGAAGAGAATCCAAACCCAAGTAAAGATGAGCACGGGATGAACTCAGCACGTGGCTGCTGCAGACACCTAATGGCTAGTCAGTCTGCACAACATACAGCACTGTATGCTCGGTGAGATCAGCTGTGATTGAACTCCGTGTAAGTATTGGCCCACCCATTCTACTGCTGCCTGTGGGTAAACACCTCTGCCAGTGGGTATGTCCTGTGCCCATACCATGTGTCATGTGCACTTTTCATGGGAGGTTTTTGCACTATCCTGCTGTGCTACCCACCCCAGCTTGTCTGCCTCCATTGTGACGTCTGATGGCAGGGACACTAAAGCGTCTGTACATACTTCCAGATAAACACTGTCCCAGCTAGAGACTTCCTGCATACAAGGCAGAGGGAAGTATTGTCAACCTAGAAACCTAGGCCAGGTAGTGGCAGACTTAGCACAGACCTAGAGAAAGGTGGCCATATCAGTCTATTTTTAAAAAAGTTCACGTGTTACAGGAAAGTATTTCACTGAGAGGGAGGAACTGAAGATGTGTTAGCAGAGCAGTTTACATTTTTTCTTCATTTTCAGTTCCCATTTGAAATGATAAGATGCTAAGTAACATAATTAAAACAGCTTTCTTTAGTCAAATATGTACATACAAGGCCGACATTTTTGTACAAGTGTATACATGGATCTTTGTGTCATTGTTGAAAATTTATAGATAGTTCATCAGTGCTGTCTAAGTTGTAAGCATGGAAGCTTCCCCATAAGTCCTTATGCTCCAAGATTTCTAACATGCATTTTTCAACTTGCTGATTATTTATTTCTATGTCTGGATATCTGCAGCCTGGCATATTCCGTAAATTACTCTACAAGCTTTTTGTATTTTTGTAGTTTTATGGTAAGTTAAAGATATGCTAAATATATTAGCATCATCACTCTCACTTTGTCTTAAGTCTCAGTACACTAATAATTGTAAACGTAGCTAAAATTATTTATTTTTCAGCCCAAGGGACTGGGAGTATAGAAATGGAAAATTTGAATTACTTTCACAGAATTAGAAAGCGTTGGCATTAGCAATCTCAGAGAAAATATCTTCTTGTGAATGAGGGTACAAAGCACTGCAATGAATCACAAAACCCATTTTTTCAGCTAGCTCAAAATCTTGAGAACTAAACGTAACTGAAAGGCACTTTGAAATGACATAGTGCCATGGTAACAGATGTTATTATCCACAAGTGTGTTATAACAGTGATGTTTGTTGTTATTATTTTTAGTAATTTCGCTGTGTTTAGATTTTTCTCATATTTTAGTTTTGTTCAAGTATTAATGGTATTTGTCTCCCTATTTCACTAGCAAATTATCTGTTTGATTGAATTCTTACTTCTGCCTCACTGCATTTTTTTCAGTTGATAATCCAATTTCTTCTAGCTCTCTACAGTAAAAGGATTGAAAAAAGGTCCAAATGTCCTCTTTCCATTCCTTAGAATGAAAAGACAACTACTTTTCTTATGTTTTTCATACCCATTATCATTGATCTTGTGTGTTGAAGTGTTTCATGAGTGACACTATTAGGGTCAGTATTACCATTAGATAAAATTCATGACTAATATCATTATCAACATAAAAGTGATTACCTGATTTAAGTGTTTTTTTGCAATATATTACTGGAACTGAATTCATTCAATTTACATTACTGCAATAGCAAAAACAGTCCAACAGTTTCTCCCGATACTACAGCTAGTACTACTGCAAATAATACCATCAGTGGTATTGCTCTACTAGCTGTCCCCAAAGTTTCTCCATAAATTTCTTTCTTCTCATATTTTTTTGTCATAAAGGTCACATTTTTCTACATCTGTGTATGTATCACCCCACGATTTTTATTCAGTCACTTCACCATAGGTTTTGCTCATTCTCCAACACTACAACCATTTTAGAATTTCCTTAGGCTGTTAGTTTATATGCACCTTTATTTTCAGATATTTTGTGCGTGCAGAAGTGATTTTCTTGCAGGAATTAGATTATTTGAATAACGTATTTACCCATCTTTTAAATATTTATTGTTAGTGGATTGCATAGGATAATTACTTCCTACAAAGAGATGCAATATCAAAAGTATAGTTTTTTCTATAAGTATATCATTTATTTAGAAAATTTCTGAAACAATTTAAAACAAGATATAACATGTAACTGCACAAGTGAACCAGATTGATGTGTTGAGCACAGAAACACGTAATAGAAAACAGCATTCATACTATCTTTTCCCATTTTTTACGTATTGCTCCATCCAGTAATTTCTTTTATTGTTGAGATATATCATGTAAATGATTTGATTGCAGTGATGGTCAGATATGTGTGATACACAGCAATAATTGAAGATTTTTTTCCCTTCAAAGTTTAAAGTAATTCCATAATTCCATGTATGCAAGGGTGAAAGGGGAAGAACTCAAAAAAAAAATGAAAGTTTCTGTTTTCTTTCTGTTGATGCCTCTTTGCTTGACTGTACAGCAATACTTGTTTCATATATGAAAGGAACTAATTCTGCTTCCTGGTTCAAATATGGTGGTAGATGATTGATGTAAGACAAGAATAGTCATTGAACTTACATTGAACCGTATGAACTGACTGTTATAATCTTTACCCAGGCAAATGATACAGCATTGCTCTGTGACTTTTCTGAACAGTCTAATGTAATTTTCTGCGTCCTGTTTCTTAAGACCTATACCTGGCATGTGTTTAACCGTGTACACCATAAAAGTATAACTTATCTCTTTGTAAGTTATGGGTGACACAATTACATGCCTTGTATAAATTTAAGAATATCACAACAGTTGATATTTTACCATTTAAACAGTTTATAGTGTGAATCCTGTTTCAGTAGAATAGACCATTAGTGTTGAGCTTAGGTCCCATTATGACACAAGTGGACAACAACTCCTGAGTACACTGCTTTCTCTCAAAAATCATAGAAAATCATAGAAACATAGTGACTAGCTAATAACTACTGATATCTGCGGAATCATCTTTAGAGCTAAGACTGAAAATCACATTTTTTTATAAGTGCACATGATTACCCAAAATTAATTGTGTGCTACACATGTGACTATAGACATTATATATTATAAGCCAACAATGATATGGTGACCTGTTGTAAATGTTAGCAATCCCTGTGAACTTTAGCTGTTGATGGATAATGTTCCTTTTCTGGTAGGGAATGTAAAAGATTCTTTAATTCCTCTGATTTTTCTCTCCATCATTCTGTGTTTTGCTGTCTCTGTTGAACTGTTTGTACCAATTTCCTCATCTACCTCCAAAAGGTAATTATTAAAACTATTTTCTGTGCATGAACTACCTTCAATAATGTCCCCATTCTCTTTAAGAGAAATAGTGTCATATCCTACAGCTTCTTTCCCTTTCTGTCTTTTAACAATATTCCATAATGATGCTGTAACCTGAAATTGAAATTTCATACAAGATCTGCATAAGTTTAGAAACTATTTTTACAAATTTCCTTTATACTGTATTTTAGAATTTTGTTTTTAATTTGTAAATACTATGAGTTGTTGCTCATTTTATTCATTATTATGTAGATACTGGTTCTGATGGTATTTTTATACTTTTGTTGATTCAAGATTTTGTTAATTACTTCCTATTGTTATATTTAATTATATTTTCTAGAAACTTGTTCTCCAAAATTAAAACAAATTTATTGAAAATATGTTAAATTCAAAGCTGGTATTGTTTTAATTTCACTTTCATTTAATATTTTTCAAGCTTTCTTTCAAGTCTGCAATTAATTTTTCATAATCAGCCATTTCTGTATTCACCGCTGTCTACATGCCAGTAAGTTATGTAATGAGACTGTGTGAATACATGTCCAAGAGAACAGACACCAGGGTTTATTCAGGCTCTACTTATTTGTATACTGTTGACCATTTTCCTGCTTTTAATTAATGTAGTGACTGTTTCTTTATCAACACTAGAACTCAATGTATGTAATGATGTACATTTAGACTTTTCATTCCAGTGGTTTTATTGTCTGAGACAGACAAATTACATTAATTTGCTTCTAGATATTGAGGTTTTTCTAAACAAATAAACATCTTTTTTACTTTATTCCCCCCCCCCCCCTTTCCCCACCACTTCCCCAACGCAATGAAGTAAGGTAATTTCACCTTTCTCTCCATTCTTGGTGAACTTGGGATTCTCATGAATTTCTTTTGTTTGTTTGTATGTTGTCTCGATTCTGAAACTTGTCTAAAATAAGATTTCTCTTCTGATAATAATAATTGCAGAAACTTGTTTTTGTGTAGTTGTAGGCCCTGTTATGGTTTCTGCTAATAGAGCTAATGATTTGTGTTTACCCTCCCTATTTGAATTTAGGCCTTTAAAAGTAACTATGTCTCCTTATAGTACAGGGTTATTTGTAAATACCTCCAGGGTTTCAGAAGATGAAGGTGCAAAAACTACAAGATTTACAGAAAATAGATAGATATCAGTGGAAAGAGTATCTTTCCAAGTTTTTAACTGACATTACGGAGCTCAGTACAGGCACTGTATATGATGTGAAAACATCAATACAGGCATGAACTTCACTGAAAATGTTGCTGCATCTGTCCGGCATGATATGACAACAACAGCCTGCTTTCGAAATCTGTTCATGGGGTTGCCTATCTGCAGGCACGAACTAATTCTGTGTGGCAATAAGGATCCCAAGATTTGGCTAGTGTCTTCACATACCCACTCCTTACTAGTGTGGTCTGCATCTACATCACAGTGCATATAATGATTTGAAACTCAGTGAGATGCTGTGTCCATCAATATGAGTCATTTTTATACATATTGTAGTTATCACCCCAAAACCACAGAGGTACTTACGAATAACCCTGTACAATGTGGAACACCCCTGATAAGTGATTCTACCAGCATCTGAATGAGTCCCTTCGGTTCTGTGTTCCGCCATTTGACACTTGAGTTAAACCGTGGCTGATCGTGGCAACACAGGAGCTTCATAAAACCTAAATTTGTGTTTTCAGTAGCTGTCATTATTTTGCAATGGTCACACCTAACATTATATTTTATGTTCTTAGTCAGGTTACTTCCATTTCAATTTTTCCTGTAACTGTTAGCCTACACTTGTCCCATAACTGACGTCTTCATTTTGTATACTGTTTTTCTCTAAATTTATTTCAAGAATTCTTGCTATTGTCCTGATGCTCTATATGTGTATATGAGGCTCACTTGTTCATTAACTGAAGTTGAAATGTTCGAAAATATTGTTCCATCTTAGCTCTTTGCTTATGTTTTCATGGAATAACTACCCCCTTTTTTTAATAAAAAAAATAAAAAAAGAAGACTGGTATGCTTTAAACATTACACATTGGAACTATACCTAGGGAAATGTTCTCTTGCTGCAGCATGCCATATTCACCCTGTTCTTTTCTCCACTACAGTTGTCCCAGAAAAACCAAAATCTAATTTTGTTGGATATAATTCTCACTTTAACATGTTGCACATGGTCAATAAGTTTCATAAAACTATAACAGTTAAAATAAATGAAATATAAATTAGATGACAGAATGCTATTATTTTTTATGTGTAAGGTGAGGCTTCTATTGATTAATTGGTTCAAGGAGAAATGTGCACTTTTTACTTTGTTTCAGTTTATATAACAGAACAAAAACACTTACATTAAGGCAAGCACACTTAAATTATATATATATATATATATATATATATATATATATATATATATATATATATATATATATATATATATATATAACTTCAAAGAAATGCTTAAAAATGTCTCTTATTTCCTATAGACTGTAAATATTTTTAGATTAAAGGAGCCCACTCACTGAAAAGCAGAAGTATTGAGTTGTTGACAAACACACACAAAAAGAAAGAAAATTTGCTGGCTTGTGGAGTAATCTTTTTATGAGCTTGAGACAGACATCGACCCATCCACTCACCCAACCATCCACCCACCCACACACACACCCACCCACACCCACCCACGCACACACACACACACACACACACACACACACACACACACACACACACACACACACACGTCTGTGCTCTTGCATTACACCAGCTCGATTGGTCATCCTTCCTTTGTTATTGTCTCCTAATGTACACCACTTTTTCTCTCCTGTATTTTCCATCTGCATCTTTTCCTACAATTTCCGTCTAGCCTTGATTGTGCACATGTTTTGCCAGTTCTGACCAACATGGTTGCACACAAATTTTGCTACACCCTATAACATTGGACACAGCTGTTACAACTGCTTTGCATGCTGTTCTACCTACCATCAGGCCTTCTAACTATTACATTTCACCTCTGAATCCACCCACACCTCCTCACACATTGCTCCCGTCACAATTTTACATCTTTCCTTTCTCTTTCTCAAGTGTGACAATAACTTATGCATGATCAAATATCCTCAAGTCACAAAACTATTGTATTGTCTTCAGCACAATTTCCTACTTCCTTTTTGCTTTCCGAGCACACACTCTTTTATTCACTTCCCCATATAACCACCTAGCTTTCAGCTTTCCATGTCCCATGTTCCAAACACAATCCATACCCCAATTGACCCATGCTCCATCTATCTGCACCACTTCAGAAAAGTATCCCTTTCCCTCACTAAAACCCATCCCATATACTGTTCCTTAAATGCAGCCTAAGCCATGGAATTCTTCTGCCCCCTCCTCCCCTGCCAAATGTCTAACCATAAAAAATTCCCTTCTCTGGATCTCACCCCTCCTTTCAGAACAGCCTTCACCTTTTCAGATTCTGCTAGTCCCTGTCCCTCACACCCTGCACTGCAGAAACACTTGCCCTGCGCTACAGAAACACTTCTTCTTGTCACAGACATCCTTGAACAACATCTGCTCCCTCTGCAAGATACTGTTGCTGTGAAATCGTTACTACATACACCACATCTCCAAAATTGAAACCCTTGCACACCAACACCTGGAAGAGCATTCTCGACATCACGTCTACAAACTGCCCATCCTGTTGACATTTCACTCCCACCTCAGGGCACAACTATCCATCAGTTCCATCTCACTCACTCACAGTGAACCACTTCCTCAAACCCTCACAGCATCCAGATCCTGCCTACCTGACCTTTTCAATTTGCATCTTCCTAATCTCCCTCCCAACACTCTACAAAATCCAGAACCCAAACAAACCCAAAACACTCTTGTTAACCTTGCGTCCGAAAACCTCAAGCCGAGATAAGTTTCAGTTCTGTCCAAAGCCTCATCTTCAGCTCCACACCCAAATTTAACCATGTTGGACTTGTCAAAGATCTACTCTGCTTCTCCCAGTTCGTGCAATGGAAACACTTCTTTGTCACCAATCCCTGCCACCAAAGCCAACCTAATCCCAACGTTGAACTTTGCCTCTCTTGGTTCATACCACCATCTGATATTGATACTTCCCCCCCTCCCATCTAACCAACCCCTGGTCACCTTCCAGAAATTCCTTACCTCCAAAGTGGCATCACCATCTTCCCCAAGTCCTTCCAAAGAACACTAACCTTTCAGCAGAACAAAGGACAGCTGTGCACAGTATTAAAACATATCCTGCCCTGATCAACCTTCCTGCAGACAATGACTCCATCAGTGTTGTGATGAGCCACAGACATTACCTGACAGAAGGCCTCTGCCAACTCTCTGACTCCTCCACCTACAAGCTCTTCTATAATCATCCCACCTGGAAGTTCAACATAACCTCCAGTACCTACTGAAAGCCATAGGCTTTTCCCAGAACCTCTCCCCCAAGTCCATCTCCCTCCTAACCCCAACCACACCCTGCATATCCACTTTCTACCTACTCCCCAACATCCACAAACCCAACAACTCTGGATGCCCTATTGTAGTTAGTTATTGTGCTCCCACTGAAGAATTTCCACTCTTGTATAACCAACACCTCCAACCAATTGCCTGAAACCTAGCCTCTCAAATCAAAGACACTAACCATTTCCTTCAGTAACTCTTCACCATCCCCACTGCATTACCTCCTGGATCCCTACTTGTCACTGTTAATCTGTTGATGCTGCCGCCACCCCCCCCCCCTGCCCCCTCCCCCTATATACCAACATGCCTCGTACCCATGGCCTTACTGCAGTCAAACCATGCCTCTCCAATCATCCTTTAGACTCCAAGTACACCACCCCATTCCTTATACACCTTACCAACTATATCCTGATACACAATTAATTTTCCTTTGAAGCTAAGGTATGCAAACAAACAGCTATGGGCAACTGAATGGTATTCTCCTATGCCAACCTATTTATGGGTCTTCTAGAGGAAACGTTCCTAGCCTCCTAAATTCCATGCCCCAGTCTGCTTCAGGTTAATTGATGATATCATAATGAACTGGGCTGGAGAAGACACTCTATCCTCATACCTTCACAACCTCAACACCTTCTCTCCCACCTTCTTTCACCTTGTCCTCCTCAACTCATCGTGCCATCTTTCTGGATGTTGATCTCCACCTCTCTGATGGCTCCATCCACACATATGTCCACATTAAACCCACTAACCACCAACAGCACCAGCATTTTGACAGCTACCATCCATTCGACACCAAAATATCCTGCCCACACAGGCTGACTAAGCATTGATGGTGTATCTGCAGTGACAAGAGCTCCAGTGTCCAGTATGCCGAAGGTTTCATGAAGATCTTCACAGACAGGCATTACCCTCCAAACCTAGTTCACAAAGAGATTTTCTGTGCCATATTCTCACACAGCCCCAAATCTCACACCACCCCCATGACACACACCACCACCCCAACAATCAGCTACAAAAGAGTGCCCCCCTCGTCACCCAATATTACATG
The DNA here is from genome assembly GCF_023864345.2 of Schistocerca serialis cubense. NCBI lineage: Eukaryota > Metazoa > Arthropoda > Insecta > Orthoptera > Acrididae > Schistocerca > Schistocerca serialis. Next base: position 841,438,325 of record NC_064640.1, on the reverse strand, counting down.
GAACTAGAAAAACTGAAGCATATCCTTCATCAGGGCTTTGAACATCTCTCATCATGCCCTGAAATGGGGGCATCCTACTAGTCCATACCTGTCACTCCGATATGCAACCCCTTGCCGCAGGAAATAACCCTGTGAAAGACGAAGGTGCAAGACCCGCCCTATCCACACACCCATCACTTCCTGCTCCAGTGCTGTCACAGGCATACCGTTCTCCATCAGAGGCTGGGTGACCTGTGAAAGCAGCCATGTCATATACCAGCTCTGCTGCAAACACTGCACTGATTTTACTGTTCGCATTACTACCAATCAGCTGTTCGCCAGGATGAATGACCACTGCCAAACCGGACCAATAACAAAGTTGATCATCCAGTGGCACAACATGCAGCTGAGCTTAACACGCTCGATTTCAGTGGTCGCTTCACAACCGAGGCCATCAGGATTCGTCCCTCCACCACCAGCTCTTCTGAACTATGATGATGGGAGTTATCCATGCAGCACAGCCTTCACTCCGATAATCATCCTTGCCTCAATCTCTGGTAACCCACTGTCCCCACACACTCCACCCACAGTTTCTCTTTCCTCTATCCTGTCACCCCTTCCAAAATTCAAGTTCAGATCTCACCTTCAGCATGTGTCTCTCCCCACCAGCTCCAAGAACTGTGCATCACATGCCTTGCCCATGCACCTACTATCCCACCCTCCTGCATTCCTAGCCAGCACACCAGCTGCCTCTCTCCAAGCCAGCCTCCCACTCATCAGATGAAATTTAATCATTGATAAGACAATTGCAGTGTAAAATGTACGCAAATAGAGCTACATAGTTTAGAGACATTGTGTTATCATTAACTATATTTCTTGTCAGTAAGAAGATGTTTATATGTGAACATAGTGCAGAAACCATCAGAAAGAAAGCAACTGAGACCAAAAATATGCATTGCTGAGTGTCTTAAGTACATTTCTGAGTTTCTTAAGTAGTAGAACAGATTGTTATTGAACTTTCGTGGTAGTTTTTATGTACTCTGTAGAGCCTGCATCTACCTCGTATGGAGACCGGTATCAGATGCTGCACTACAGAATATCATTGCTGTTAATTGTGTCTGTCCTGATTATGATGTATTAGCTTCTAAATAAATAATGATTGGTGATCCCAGATGGGAAGGATGTGCATGCTGCAAAACAAATACAGAACACAAATGTTTTACATGTTTGCTTTATTTGTATAGCTCTCTCAGCTTTCCAGTATTATGTTACTTAGAGCTCATATCTCTGCACTCTTTCCACTTGAGGCTCTATCACATTAATGACATTTGATCATTTTTTATTTCTTGATCAGTGAGAAATGGTATTAGAAATTTGTAAATTATAACTTCATCAACACAGCAGCATGAAACAAGATCACCAAAACTATAGCAGTCACCTGCTATTTACAATTAAGCTTACATTACATAAATGAGGGCATGCTGAAGAGTATAGCTCCAGATTTTTCATGTGAAAACCATTAAAACCTTCAAAATAATACAAATGTATTAACATTCTAAATCTTTATTCTTCACATCTACATACTTATTTCTCAATATAGTCATTCTGGCAACGAACACATTTCTCTCAATGAGAGACCACTTTAGAACGTTTAACTTCATTGACAGTGTTTGTTAAGTTTTGGAAACAGATGAAAATTGGATTAGATGAAGTCGGGACTATTCGGAGGATGATCAGTGACAGTGGACCAAGGCATTGGATTGTTGCAGATGTCACAGTGCTCATGTGTGGTATCGCATTGTCATGCTGAAGGAGAGGTTTCTCCATGTGTGGACAAAGTTTTCTGAGATTAAAAATTTGATTACAGCGCACTGTTTCTCATAAACTGGCATAGTTACACTACACTTTGTGATGTTACGTGCTACAGTTCGGAGCCCTCTTGTGACAGAGGGTTGCAACTTGTGTCAGTGAAGTTTGAAAGTCAACCAAGTAATATGCATGACTTGTAATACCTCAACCAATATTGAGAACAAAATAAAAAAAAAAAAATCAGGGGCACTACTTTTCAGCACACCCTTGTACATGTAAACTCATGGATATTTGTCAAATGGAACTAATTATATGCATATTTAGAAGAATTACACTATATTGTTATAAGACCATTATTTTGTAATGTCTCACCTGAAGGTAATCTGAAAATTGGAGTAAACGTCATGTGCATGGCATTTAATTAGTTTCATTTGCAAACAGCAAATTAAGCTCTCAATAAAAGAAGTAGTTTTTACTGTGCGGTGTTCCTCTTTTCCCATGATCATTTGCCACCTTATACTTTTTGTATTACCTAATACTGTCCCAAAACTTCCTGATTTTGAGCTCCTTGCAGCTTTCAGTTAAGGTGTTTAATAAACATGACAATCATAATGAATGGAAATATTGTCCTACCTACAACAACAAAAAATAATTCATACCAACTAAAGCTTTTTGAATTGTAGGGCCACAGTTGGAAAGATGAAAATGACTTGAAGATTGGTTGTGAAGACATCAAATAAATCTGAGATGGCATTTTTATCTTAAAATTTATTGGCTGTGAATCATCTCCTATAGTACAATTGGGCTGAATCTTCCAACCAAGTCTGTATTTCATGTGATTTCTCAGTTATGGGGGTAAATACCTTGAGCAACTCATCCTGAAATAGACCTGATATCACACCAGAGTTAGGTGGGCTTTTAGGCATTCTTTTGTCCCAATCTACTTTATTGTGCAGGCTTCTGAACACTTCACCAAGAGGAGAAAGTGTAGCTGCCTTGAATTCCTTGGTGTGTTACAAGTCTATAGAAAGAACGTTGTTGTGGAAACATATTTTGATATCCATATGGGGAAAAGCTTATCCCAGAATGAATGAAATTTGCATGTACATATAGTCCCCAGTTTAAATTCATTTGTCCAGTTTAACTATTACCATTTCCCCAGTTTAACTATTACATTAAGTGTGACAAACTTTGTTTATAATGAATGGAATGTTTCACTCACCACCAGAATACAATTTCCAGGCCAGCCAACAATTTAGTCTGTAAGAAACTGAATGTCTCTCTAAACTCTTTAGCAGTTATTTTAGTACTAGTTTCACACAACACTGTGCATTGTACCTGCAATACAACACATATTAGATATAAGGCATCATTCTTTTGACTCCATTCCATTCATTCTCTCACTGTCATTTGCTGCATTGCTAACTGAAGACAGAGTGATCTGTTAGCATGTAATATTGAAATCAGTTGCCTTAATATTACACCAAGTAATTCTTGTTTAAAAACTCTTATTTCTTTTTCATTTATTGGCATTAATAATTTCAGTTATAGATTGCTAACATATTACAGATTTTTAATTAATGTGCCTTCTTCACAGGAGGAGACAAGGTGATGAATTAACTGATTCATATCAATGTGAACAATAAGCAAGTTAAATGGATTAATATCTTTGTACTTTGTTGCTCAAATTGGGCAGGTACTAAGGTAAATAAGGAAAAAAGTAATGAGGAATAGGAAGATAACACAAGTTGGAAAAGTGTGAAACTGTTATCTCCTGATTTCTAGTAAAGATGGTGGGAGTTAGATATATGTTGGAGATGTACATGTATCTTGTGGGCTTCATATTCACTGAAAAATGTAGGTATGGAATGAACTACACAAGATAATGCAGTGGCAAAACACTAATATTGTGTTTCAAAGAACTCAGGTTCAAATCATCACTGAAGCATTTTGTATTGTTTTTGTACAGTGTATGTAAATCAGTCTTTCCAGATATTGCCATAGCCAGTTACTTTCCATGCTCTCAACCACATAGAGCAAGAGCTTAGGTCTCTAATGACCTCAGTATCAGTGAAGCATTATATGCTATGGTCAAAGAGTGAAATGGCAAAAAACAATAACAATTGCTTTGAATGTGTGATGCACATTCAGAACCGTGCTGTTATAAAATACATGCCATATGCCAACTAATTTTCACTGTTTCGTGGCCAGTCATCTACTTTGGCTTTAATTGTTACCTGTGCTACTTTCTATGAGAAATACTAAATGTCATTTGAACATCATGTGAAGTTCCTGTGAAGATATAGGTTTCATTTGATAATAATTTGACAAATTATGGAATAGGTAGATTGCTACTCACCATATAGTGGAGATGCTGAAATGCAGATATGCACAACAAAAAGACTGTTAAACAAGTAAGCTTTCAGCCAAAAAGACCTTCATCAGAATTGGACAAAACACACACACACACACACACACACACACACACACACACACACACACACACACACACAAACGAACCTCAATCAGACACATGACCACAGTCTCTGGCTTCTGATGCCAGACTGCCAGCCGCGGTGCATGGTGGGAGGAGCATTCTAGATGGTGGAGGTAAGCAGGAGGCTGGAGTGGGGAAGAGGAGTGATAGCAGAGTTGGAGTGGGGGACAGTAAAGTGCTCCTTGTGGGAGAATTCACAGGAATGAGATGGTGAGAGGGTAGGGCAGCTATGTGCAGGAGGGGGGGGGGGGGGGGGGCAGTGGAAAAGTAGAGAAGTAAAAAGACTGTGGGTGTGTTTGTGAAATAGAGGGCTATGTAGTGCTGGAGTGGGAACAGGGAAGGGGATAGGTGGATGTAGAACAATGGCTAATGAAGGATGAGGGCAGGAGGGTTATAGGAATGTAGGATATACTGCAGGGAGAGTTCTCACCTGCCCAGTTCAGAAAAGCTGGTTTTGGTATGAAGGATCCAGATGACACAGGCTGTGAAGCAGTCATTAAAATGAAGAACACTGTGTTGGGCAGCATGCTCAGCAACTGGATGGTCCAGCTATTTCTTGGCAACAGTTTGCCGTGGCCACTCATGCAGGCAGGCAGCTTGTTGGTTGTCATACCCGTAAAGAACACAGCACAATGGTTGCAGCTTAGCTAGTGGATCACAAGACTGGTTTCACAGATAGCACTGCCTCTGATGGGATAGGTGATGCTTATGACCGGACTGGAGTAGGTGGTGGTGGGAAGATATATCGGATATGGCACTCTATACTTTTCATAATACTGTCATTATTCTATCCTGGATTTTCCACTGTTTGATAATAATTTGTTTATACAAGCATCAGCATCTAATTTCTTGCACTATATCACAATTTATTTATTCAAATTTTTGGACTGTTTATATTGATATTATTTTCTATTAAACATTGCTTCAATTCTATACTTTATTTAACTGCTTTATGGTATACTGCAATATGATGTTCTGACTTACCTCGTATTTCCTCAATATGATGTTCTGACTTACCTCGTATTTCCTCAGTTCTTAAACATGGAATTCCAGTTTGTTGTATTTCTTGTTTAATCATTTCTGCATAAATTTTTGTGCTTCTCATAATCGAAAACAGAAAGAACTGGTTTTGATGTCTGAAATAAAAAGTCAGTTCATCATTGTAGAGTGTGAGTCTGAAATATGTTCCTGACTTCAAAAATCAGCTATTCATACTAATCATGTTGGAACTGATATTGGTAGAAAGGGAAACTCAAAAAGGTTTTTGGAACACATTACAAATGTTCAGTTTGTGCATTGTGAGTCACATGACACATAAACTAAAGTCACCACAGATTCTGTGTAGCATCTTTGGGTCAGTTAGTAGAATAACTGTAGGTACAAAATTGAAGGTCCCTGATTTCAAAAAGTTATTATTATTATGTAAGTTAATATCTTATATTATTCAGCAAAAATTCCTCTCTGAAACCTAGAATATCATTTCCACTGTCTTTGCGATATTAGATAATTATTTATCCACTGAATGCCCCCCTACCACACTTCGTGTCTCACTCCCTCCCTCCATCCATCTCTCTCTCTCTCTCTCTCTCTCTCTCTCTCTCTCTCTATCTCCCTCTTTGGCTCTTTGTATGTAAATTAAACATGGTCATTTGCACCGCACATAAATCTTTCTATTTGTGCTTACTAATCTCACCTTCATTGGTATATATTTTTCCTATGAGAACTGTGCAGTTTTCAGATGATCAGTTCACATTTCTGTGGTATCTCCATATCATTACAAGTCAATGAGACAAGGGCTATTTCAGTAACTTTTCTCTCTTTAACTGCTCAGACCTGACCTACATATACCTGTCACAAGTTCTCTGAAAAAATAAAGAATAATAAATTGTTTTTTAAGTGTTCATTTCACTGACTTTTGTAGTGAGTGTAGCATTTACATCCATAGTTTCATTTATTCCTACATATTTCAGACTACAGAATTAACACAGATTATTATAGCAAACTATTAATTTTTAATTATTTAATTTAAATTTCCTGAAATTAGTGGAGCATGAGGGTATTACATTCAAATACTCTTTTACGTGTCCTGTGATATATTATACACTGCCAATATCATGTGTTATTCTAGCTGTTCTCCTTAGGAACAATGAAAAAGGGATGCATGTGGCATGTAGGATGCAGAAATTATTGCTTATACTGCAATTTATAACGTTGTAGTTTAATTGCTTACAAACTCTTGTACATGACATTCCTCCTGTTGTGCTAGTTCCATCAGTTTACTGTACGTAGACAAAAATTAAGAATATTTTTTGCAATATTCTATGATACTGTGTGTAAGTAAGATATGAACTAAATGTAATATTAACACCTTTATCTCTTTGATTAATATGTATGCAAGAATGTGGTTTTTATATATGTAGTGTTTGTATAATTCCTGTTATAACAAAACTTACTTAAACATTTGTAAGTTAGAAAGTGGTTGGTACATATTCTTTCTACTAACCTTCTTGAAATCTCTTCTAGAAAGCAGCAGACTGCTAAAACAGACAGTGGACCATCAGCAAGCAGTGGAGAGCTTGTTAATAATGCATCCAGAACCAAGCCCAAGACTTACTCCTGCTTCTGTCCAAGATGTACCCACAATTCCCATTACCAATTTATTGTCAAGCAGTCTTCCTGTCACAAGTGTTTCAGAACAACCAGTCAGTGAAAAACAACCAGATCAAGTCATAGAAGATGTGCAGAGTTACTCAGAAAGGAAGAAGTTTTGGGAACAGATGACAACTGGTCATACAAAATCCTCTAGTACACAAGATGCTAAACAAGATAGTGGGCCATTGCCTATTCCAAAGCCTCGCTCAAAAATGCTACCAGCACAGAGTGCTCCAGATGCAGCTATGCTGGAGACATGTGCGAAATCCAAATCCAAATGTGATTCAGAAACAACTTTAAGTGATCCTACAGTACAAATGGATCAAACAGCACTGGAGAGCAAGCACTTACATTTCACTTCTTTAGATAGTGCAGACAGGGAAGGTTCAGAAAAAGAAGTTATAGATACTGTTGTTAGTCAACCTACTTCTGACGTTTCCTCTGTCATTCCAGAAGTTGATGGTGGTGAAGAAGAAAGTGTAATGAAGCCAGATGCTTCAGCAAATGATTACAAAGCTACTGATGTTGAACATGAGCCACAAACAAAGCTTATTGAGAGTAAAATTTGGAAACAGAGACACAGCATCTCTGAAGACAAAGTTTTTGAGAAGATACCGCATGCCACAGCTGAAATAGGGCCTCTTTCAGAAGTCAGCACCAAAATATTGCCCGTTCGAAAATCAATATACGAGAGGTCGGTCTCACTACCAATGACAGACATTACCCCATTTGATCGCAGCAGTAGTGTACAGGCTAAAAAAAGGTATTTTGAAGCTCATATAAAAAAAGAAATGGTTGTAGAGCAGTTAATGAAACAGCCAGAGGAGGAATCTTCGCCTGAACATAAATCGATACACCATTCACCCGATGTAAGTGAAAAGCATACTGATCATGAAGCATTTGCTGAAAAGTCCTTCATGCCTGATATAAAATCAGAAGTTTCACATGCAGAAGCTACAGTGAAATCGCTTGATGGCAAAACAGTTGATTATGTGGATTTGAGTGCACTCAAGGATACAGAAGACAAAGATGCTCCATGGATTACAGAAGAAACTGATACAACCAGTTATAAAAAGGGTGTAAAAGACATACGAAGTGTCTTTGAAAGTAAAGATACATGTAAAGAAACACAGTCAGTAAAGGCTAGCCATATCACTTCACAGAAATTCGAGACTGACTTTGTTGAAACACATCAGGAAATGACTACAGTGCCAACAGAAATTTTCCAGGAAATTTACTCTCCTGAAGCTCCTATTGGTATGGGAGATTTGACATCTGGTCAGAAGGAACAGTCTGAGCTTATTCCTGATTCTGATATAGACCAAGGTTTTAAAATAGATGAAGTTCTGCAGTATAAAACGGAATCTATTTCAAAACCATCAGATTCCTTAGAAGTACATGTTGATAAAAGTGAAACAGAAGAAACAGAAAAAGATATTGAAGAGGAAATTAAGGAACTAGAAGTTCAGGAAGGAAAGATATCAGCCCAAGATGAGTACAAGAGCTCCACTGTCATTGAAGAAGAACCAATACCTTTGATTAGAGTAACTTACTCAGGAAAGCAAAGAACTGATAGTGATAGTCCAGGGGAAAGTGAGGACACAGCATCAGAATCTGATGTTACACCAGAAGAGGCACGAGGTGAAGAACATCCACTGTACCAGCCTGAAGAGCACATACATGACACAGTGTGGGAAGTTCCAGTGCAAGAAGAACCACAAATAATCCAAGAGGAAGTGACCCAAGAAATGTCTGTCATCAAACAAATCCCAGTAGCATCCACACATTCAGAAGAGCATACACACATTGGAGGTGGTGCTCCTCACCTAATCACAAAAGAGCAGGCAAGAATTTTAGCAGAAGAAGTTATTTATAGCATTGAAGAAGAAGTTTCAAAACGTGATGATTTATGTTTTCGAAGCGAGGCTAGTACATCACCTCCAGTCCCTCCTCCTGAAATTGCCGAGACACAAGTTACTGAGTACTTGCGACATCTGTCTGGTAAAGAACAGCTTGAGCCAAGGGAAGTTCAGCTAGTGGAATCTGTTCTTGCCAGGAAACACAGAGAACAAATAAAAAAGTTCTCTAGGACAGACACAACGTCAAGCATAGAAATTACAGATGAAGATCTACGAAGCAGTGGAGTTGATACTGATTTATCACCAGTTGAAGGACAGTTAGGCAAGTATACAACAGTTTCAAAAGAAGAAATTCCACATGACAGCACTAGTTGTGATGGGGCACTGGATGACAGCTTTGAGCCTTCTATCGATTTAGCTAAACTGGAAGCTGCAGAAGCGGTAGAAAAAACATTAGCAGAAGTGCGTGAGTCCTTGGAGGCGGCACAAGAAGAGTTGATTGAAGAGCATAAGAAGAAAGAAGATTTGATGCAAAAGAAAAAATCACCATCAGAATTTGAGTTTAAAATGCTAACCTTTGAAAACAAATTTGATGAACAAATTGAAGAATCCTACTCTGAACAAGTTAGTGCCTCAGTTGATTATATGGAAGCAAAAGAAGATGGCAGTATGAAAATGCAAGCTACTGACATAGCATTGACTGAATCATACGATTTAAAATCTGATGCTGAGAAAATACAGAAACAAGAAACAACTATTGCAAAGGATGGTACAGAAAAACAGGAAAAAACTGTAACTGAAACCTCAGACATCAGAGACACCAGAACTGTGGAATCCACAATAGAAGACATTTCCATTTACAAAAAGGATGATTCTCATTTATTAGTAGGGAAAAAGATTTCTGCAAGTTTTTTAGATGAGGAGGCTCAGAAATTAACAAGTGAGACCAAGGAGACTGAGCTGAAATCAAAAAAAGACTTATTTTCTAGTAAAACTGTTAAGGAATCAGAAAAAACAGATAAGGTGTCAAAGGACAGAGTTGATACTAGCAGCCAGAGAGAAGAAGAAACTGATGGTGTTTTAATAAGAGACAGAGATGAAGAAATGTTTGCAAAAATGTCAGTTTTAAGGAAGGAAAAGGACCATAAGCTCGAAGAACACATTGAATCACTCAGTGAGGCTAAGTCCAAAACTGTTACTGCAGAAGAACAGTCTACCTCACACTTGATTCAAGAATATGTATTTGAAGCTACTTCAAGCTCACAATCATTCCAAACTGATATGGAAAGTGATACAGACAAAGAGAGTAGATCAGAAGACCCTGATATGACAAGAAAAACTAGTAAACCAGAAGCTACTGTGAGTGAATTACAGAAGCCATCAGTGGAGTTTAATTTACATTCAGATAAGAGTGAGGCATGTGAAATTGAACTGAAAACTGGCATAGATGTCTCTGAAAGTGGAACAACAGAGGCAATACAGGCAGATCATTCTGCTGAGGTGCAGCCGGAGTTGTCAAAACAGGTTACACATGATCAGACAGAATTTAGTTACAGTGAAAAACTGGAACATTCTTCAACACAAGATGAACCTACAAAATCGTCAACAGAAGTACCTTTCAGTAAAGAACGGGATTATTCAACTGAACAGTCTGATGTAGAAACGCCAGTAGTAATGCGTCGTCATCAACACGAGTCATCAGACCCTGCAGAGTGTGTGACAGGAGTCACTTTGCGTGCAGATAGGAGATCTGGAGCAGATTTTGAAGCTTGGTCAAGTTCAGGAGAGAGCCATTATCAGTCTTTTGAGCAGACTTCTGAAAGTGGTCGCACCTACAGTAGACCTTGTTCCTCAGATGTTGAAGTTTTAATTGCTGGTGTTGGCAGTGGAACAACTGGATCCTCTGAATATGAATCAGCTCTTACATCAGCAGAATATTCTGCTCGTTCTGCAGCCACATCACATGAATACCATACTGCAGTTAGTTCTCTTAGTTCTAGGGAATCAATGAAGTCTTTAGATTCTGAAAGTTCCGGTCACTTGGCAAGTATAGAAGTATCGAGTGAAGCATCAGAGACCCTAGTGCCATCAGCACTGGAACTTGAAAGGGATATGGATGGCATGGTTGGATCTGTTGTAATGGATGAAGATGATCATCGTGATGTGGATTTCACAACAGAAATGGATGAAGCAAAACTAACTCAATCATGTCACCATATAACTGCTTCTCACATTGCTGAATCAGAAGCATCTGACACTATATATGGTGCTAATGGGAAAGAATCTGGAGCTGATGAATTTCATATAGATTCTAGGCAAACAGAGGGGGAAGAATATGGAAGAATTAGTCCATTTGAGGTAATTAGTGAATCTGATATTCTTGACTACACTGGACAAATATTTATGCCTGAAGAAGAAGTAAGGGACCAGACTTTAGGTTCCATGTCCGATGAAGGAGAAAGACATCATTGTATGAAACGCTCTCATGAAATGATATTCCAGCCTGAGCCACGTCCAGTTATCACAGATAGCCCATTATCAGAAACAGGCACTGAGATTCAGGATGATAGGCTTGGATCAAGTGTTGAAGAAAGCAGTATGTTGAGTACATCAAGTACTTCAGATGCTGGTGCTTTAAGAACTGTCATTGAAGTACTAAGAGCAGATATTGATAAGATGGAAGCATCAGTGGCTTCAGAACCAACCATTATGACTGTGTCACAGGTGTCACAATTAAGTCTTGAAGATGTTGATATGATAGTAGATGCTTCACAATCATATGTGGCAGATTCAGGTACAAGCACACATCCACCACCCTCATCTGAACAAGACACGCAACTCTCGTCAGTCACCATAACAACGTCATCTGTGGATGAATATGGTATCCAGAGTGTCTGTACACAGGTGACATCACAGTCACAGAGTCCTGTTCTTGATGAATCATGTGATCATTTAGCAATAGAAGATACTGGTGTTCATGAAAGTAATGGTCCTACTCAAGTTGACTACATTCCTGAGTATGATGACTTTGAGGATGTCGGTAAAAGAGGCTTAGGGCATAGGCGCAAAGAAAGTACTAGTGCATTTGCACTCTCTTCTGTTGTAAGTGATACTAAGCACGAGAAGGTATGCTATCCAGAAACTGCTTCTTCAAAAACTGGCATGTATGCATTTGGTGACATGGCTGAAAGTGATAAATATAAAGATACAGGACCATTGACACTCAAAGAAGTTAGTAGTGATGAAAAGAAAGATATTGATGAGTCAGAGAGGTCAGAAGAAGAATCATACCAAACAGAAGCAGATCAAGGTTTCCATCGTGATTTGAAAGAGGGCAGAATTCAACTAGAAGATGTTTCTAGTATTGATGAAGATACTGAAATAGAGTTCAGAGAGTTGGATTCAAGCAGGCCTCAATCTCAAGTTAGTAAATCAGATTCTGATGGACATAGGCCTGTGTCATCAGGTTTTTCAGATGACCGACCTGATTCTGAATTAGCAGAGCTTCTAAAACAATGTTCTTCAGATGGAAAAGATTTTGAAGACCCTGTGGAAAGGCCACTTTCACCAGAACCAGCAGAAGAATGTGATCTGAAAGGAGATACTCCAGAATTATCATCAGTGGCTCAAGCAAGTGTAACTGAACTAGAAATGGAATATTCAGGTGCCTTCAGTCATGCAGCAGAATATGCATCACATGTAAGTCCAGTACCAGAAGAACGTATGTCGTATGATGTTGTCTCTGAGGAAGAGACAACAGATGCTGGCATAACAATTCAGAAAGATCCACAGTTTTTGCCTGCAATACAAAGTGTACACCCAGGGACTGGTGTTGGTGATTTAACGGCTGAAAAACATGAAACAGAGACAGGTGACCGTCCTCTTAAAGAGAGACGATATCAGACTCGTGATATAACTGTTTCATCACCTAATGCAATTCCAAATATAACTGTTACTCAGCACATGACCCCACTTGTTGACAGAGACTTTCACTACCCAGATCTAGAATGTGAAGAATTAACCAGAACATTACCACAAACACCAGTGTCCATATCAAGCCAAGCATCTTCAGAAACAGAGACTGACCAAGGACGGGAATATGTAGTAGATGAAGAAAGAGCACCAGATTTCATTTCTGAAGAGTCAGAACAAGATGAAAATGCAGAGGATAGAGTTCATGAATCACGTTCAGCAGATGAGGTATCAGGAGCAGAAGAGAAGACTATTTATGAAACCGAAAAGAAGATAGTCTCTAAAAGTGAAGTAGGTTCACCTGCAACTGAATCACCTGCAAGTGATTCGTTTGAAATGTTAGAGAAACCAGATTTAACTGATGAGTATGTTGTTGTGGAAGAAGTGGGTAAAGAGGCAGAGGAACATGACACTGAAGGAAAAAGTGTACGCATACAAAAAGCAATACAAACAATAAAAGCACATTCACATAAGCCTTGTGACGATGACACAGTTGTCGTTTCACCACCGGCACCAACAACCAAAATGACACAACTGAAGTACTATCCAGAAGCTGGTGCAGGTGATGATGTTGGCCCATTTCCTTTTGAAGACAGTCCTCCTACTGGTGGTGCTGCAAAGAAGCCTGTGACTAGTCAGGAACAAAATGGAGCAAAAGCTGGTAGTTATGAAAGTGAAGAAAGTGGCTATGAAAATGAAGTAGAAGCAAATAAGAAGTGGATGGAAATGCAGTTTCAAACAGAAACAGCATCAAGCTCATCATCTAGCTACGGATATGAAATGGAATTTGAACGTGCACCACTTGAGGACATAAAAGAAGAAGAAGTAAGTGAGTTTGATCAGAGTAGCAGCAAAGTTGGTAGTATTGGAAGTTATCAAGCATCCACAATTGGAAGTTTTGGCAGTATGAAGGAATCACTCAGCAGTACTCCTGAGTACGACGTCTTGGCTGGTCGTAAGTTTTTTAGTAGATCAGGAGAGCACGATGATGTTTCAATGAGTTCTCTTCAGGAGTTTGAACAATTAGAACATCAGTTAGCACTCGAAGCTGCTCGCAAGAAATCACACGGGTCTCAAGATTCTCTTAATGGTAGCCTCAGTAAAAGATACTCGTCAGCTCGTAGTGTACAGGGAGATGACATATCACTTTCTTCATTGAAAGAGTTTGAAGGGTTAGAAAGTGCATGTATTGAAGCTGCTAAGATTGAATCACGAGCAAAGGAAGAAGAAGAATCATTGCTATCTGAGATCGAAGAAGGTCATGAAAGTCAAGTGTCTGAATCTGAAAGTTGTGAAACTATGTCTGTAGGTGAAGGAAAGATTGGAGGTGAGTCAGTTGACTCTGATGACTATGAGAAGAGAATGTTTGAAATTGATGAAATTATTCGACAAGCTCAATCCAATGTAGAAAAATTTGCTGAAAAACGGGATAAAACTTGTGGTGAAGATCAGACTGAGAGCAGTGTGTTGGAGAGAACCGAATCTGTTGATCGTGGTGATTCCTTGGAAGAAGTTGCTCATGTCCCTGAGCTCGACCTTGACCAACCGACTACCCAACACACTTTGCCAGAATCACCGAGGCGATCGACATGTGATATAACAGATTCGATGAAGAGCAGTACCGATTCACTGGATCTGCGGACTGTTGAACATCGAGACTCGTCGCGTGCCAGCACAGATTCTCTGGATCTTAAGACAGTTGCAGAGAAGTCAGGAGATCTGATGACAGGTAGCACTGATTCTATAGAGATGCAGGCACAAAAGGGATATGCCACACAAGGTGATTTAATGACTGATTCCATAGAGTTACTAGCTGATACAATGGTCACAGCTACTTCTACTGACTCCTTAGATGTGCTGGAAATGACAGCAATACCTCCTGGAATTACTATGTCAGATTCAGTCGAGGAAGAAGAGGAAACATCTGTACAAGGCCAAGGAGGGCAAGGTTCAGGCTCGGGAGCTCATGACCGAAGCAGCTCCAGTGGTCGTGAAGGGGATCTAAGTTCATCTGGTAAAGAAGATAACAGTGGTGATCAGTGTGGAACCACTCCTGCAGGAGCAGATTTAATGCTTGGAAGCACTGATTCATTGGAACCGTCCAGCTCTACAGCAACTCATGCAACATATCAGTATGAAACTGATTCAGTTATGTCATCAAGTTTTACTAGTGGAGGATCTAACACAATGGTTTCAAGTACTGACACCCTTGACCCAACTGCAACAATTACTAGTGGAATAAACACAATTGATCTTGTAAGTGCTGCAGCACATTCTGGTTTATGGTTTGAAGAAACTAGTGGTTCTAAGACTTTTATAACAGAGGGGTCTGAGCCAGACTCAGAAGGTAAAGTTTCTCTTACAATGCAAAAGATTGTTTCATTACCTCCTGAAGTACAGCAGATGTCTGTGCGTGCTTCAGATGTTCACAGTGCACTAAAGGAGTATGTGGAACAGTATGTCTTGGAAGCAGCTGTATCACAGTTGCAAGGGACTGATACTGAAGCTACAAGTGATGTCAAAGCTACTGTTGGACAGTTAACTGATTTGCCACATGATGATACCCAGACACCATTCACTGACTCAGAGTTTTCAGAAAGAAGTATGCAAATAAAAGATAAGAAGAAATCAGACTCTGGAAAATTGGTAGAACCAGTCAGTGGCACAGGACTTGCATCCCTCCAGCTCCATTCCTTGCCTTCAGGGCTGCTGACACAGCATACCTCTGTTACTCATCATGTTGTTCCTTCTACCCATGGGGCCGTAGTTGTCACCCAGCAAGGAAAAAGCACTCCCCACCTAACAGGTAGATCTCCCACTAACTGCTCATTACCATAAAGAATACTAGCTCAATTTTACCTTCACATTTTGTTGTCAAAGTCAATGTTTAAAAGCTGGCATGAAGATTTATCTCAGAGCAAATTGTATAATCTTAATGTGAAGGTAATCTGAGTGCATCCAGCAGTAGTTCCATAATAGTCTTCCATATGAACGAAATTGTCACAAAATATAGGTTGTAAATGGTACAGTATCCTCCAGTAGATGCTGGTTATTCCTTTAATTTCCAGTGGCAGTATTATTATGCAAAGTAATCAGTTTTATCTATTCTCAGTACATTTCAGATATACATGTTAATTCTATGAAGGGGTTCAAAAATCTAATGACAGTATGTATGTCTCATATTGCAGATTTGTAGCTCGCTGCATCATTTTATAACAGAGAATCTGAAGACTATCATGGATTAAAAGAAAAGTGTGACTAATCAGTAGTATTTTGTTACAAAGCTTTATCTCATTATTTCCTTAACTTTGTACTCATATGGACTAACAAACCTGGTACTATAAAGTTATTTGCCTTTTTACCAGCCAACTAAATATATATTAAGCAAAATTTCAGATATAAAAATACGTATTTAACTGTGCTGTAATATGTGTGGTCTTTGCAAGAAGATACAATTCATCTGGAAACATCAAATAAATCAGTATAACACCCTATTTATTTTACTGTTACTGAATGACTTATCACAGTATACTCCATATTTTACAAGTTCTCCACTGCAAATGAAGGATATGCACTTTTATACATGAAAGGTGACTGAACGGACAAATAGTGAGACAATAAATTGGAAGAGTGGCCGGTTGTATCAGAGTCATCAGAAGACTACTTTTAAACTTAACTAGCTACAGAGTGTTAACGAATGTTGTCAAAGAGGCTAAAGTGACTGACAGCCAGTAAGCCTGAAAATGAGTCTTCTATAAATTTAGTGATGGCAATGAAAAATCTATGCCATTCGATTGGTTCATATATATTTAGGCTTACTATTCTGATCTGTCACCCTAATTTGAAGATGTCAGTAGTTTTATGTGGGCATTATGCACATAGTGGCACTTTATGGTCATATATATGCCTTTTCTAGGGTTTGAACAACTGTCTTGTTTATTCAAGTGTGGTTTTCTTTGATTGTTATGTATTTAAAATGCCATAATTGAGGGAAAGTTATTCAGAAAGTTATGGAAGACTATTTCATACTGTGTAGATGTGTAGTTGTGATGACTTTCTAAACCTGCTACCTTTCTGATTTTTTATTCATATGATTTGCTAACTAGGATGATTGAGATGCAATTCCTGCCATTTGATTAACTTAGAAGGATTTGAAGAAATTTCATTTATACCACTTGTCCTAAAAGAAAACAAAAAGTAAGATGATGCCAGAACGTTTAGGTATTGACTGACTGGAGGAATACAATAGATGATGTAACCTCATAATGAAAATGTTAATGACCAAAGATTAAAGAATTGTAATTGATTCAAAAGAAGTCATTTTCCTCCGTATGACTGTTTTTTATTTGAAGTAAGTACTTTATTTCATTTCATTTGCAATTAGGTAATTTCAGCCTCTTGGACGTTATCAAGCAACAGTGCACAAAAATTATGTAATATGCTTACAGCATGTCACGATCTACACAGCTGTCTGAGAAAGAACATGTAATGGCATCTGTAATATAATTGCAATACCTCTGTAGTAAGTATAACCCACTTCAGTCACAGGTGTGAAGTTATGTATTTAGAAAGAAAGAAGTGCATTCTTAATGTTGGTTTTGACACTATACCAGCATACATGACACACTAAAATAGCCAGTATATCTCTTCAAATAAAAACGCATGGTGTGGACAACATCTTAAAATCAAATAGGATGAAAGTATCAGGTAATTGCAAATGAAATGAAATAAAGTATTTGTTTCAAATAAAAAATAACTTCATTCGAAAGATATCTTTTTTAAAGAAATTTAATGCAGCTAAACACCCAAACAAAACAAGACAAATGAAAAGTGACAGAAAAATTAGTTATTTGTGGCTCTTGATAAAAAATGGCAAGAAATAGGCTAGTGCACAGAGACAGAGGCATACTAATGGATAGACTGAAGACTTTTAATGACTCCTAATTAATATAACTTATTTATTTATATACTGATTTACTAATCCATCCTTTCATCCAGGGATCAGCTTACAATGATGTAGGATTTGTCATAATAATACAATGAAAATAAATGGCTAAAAAATATGAATACATGTGTAATATATAAGTATGCTTTATGAGGATTGAATAGGAGGTCAGCTGTGGCCTTCATGAAGGAACCATCCTGGCATTTGCTTGAAATGATTTGGGAAATCCATAGAAACCCTAAATCAGGATGGTCAGACAGAAAAAGCTACATTCTCCCGAATATGAGTTCGCCATCTATCAACTGCAATGCACCTTTTGGCTGGCACATATTGTACAGTTTTCTTTGATATAACACAGTTTTACTCTTCATCGCTGTGTACATCAAGGGCACTCATTAATGACTGAGGAACCATGACCTAACTTCTATACCCATTTCATTCACTCCAGTCCATTCAGAAAACTGAGTCCAGCCCATTCAGAAAACTGACAGTTCTCTATTTTCTTCTTCATGTCCTCCCCTCAGTCCACGTGAAAAACTGAGTCACCGTTCCCTCATGACAAGTGAAATGTTGGAGGATGACAAGACATTACTGCCTTGCACTATAGGTCTTGGCATATGATTTTCTTGCAAGTATTGTAATGTAACAAGGTGATTTAGATACCCCCTTTCATTACTAACCACTACTGTGGTATATTTTATTATGCAGTATGACTCACTTATTAAGAATGTATAGCTGTTTTTTTGAACATATATATATATATATATATATATATATATATATATATATATATATATATAGTATTTTGCATCTCATTGGCGATTTATTATACAATTTTATTCCCTGATAGAAAATGCTATTTTAATTTTTTTCTTTCCCCTTAGAAAATGAAAGTCAAAACTGGCACTTGTCATGTGATTAGGTGTAGAACTATTAGTGAAATACTTAGTAATATTTCCCCGGATGTACACAACAGCTTGACAGATGTACTCATTTGGTGCAGCAAGGATACCCACTTGTTTAAACAGTTCTTTACAATGATCCTGACTACTACCTCTAGCTATTATTCTTACAGCCATTTTCTGCAGCTTAAAAATTATATCTTTGTTTTGTGCCTTCGATCCCCAGAAAAGAATTTCATAGCTAAGAGGTATGTAAATGTAGGAATAGCATGTCACTGCAAGACACTGGCTGTTAAAAGCTGATGTTAGAACCCCAGAGCAAAACATGCTGATGACAACCATTTTGCCAGTATCTGTGTGTGGTCATTCCATATTATCTGACAATCAGTTTTCAGCCCTAAAAACTTTGTGCTTGTTTACACAATCTATAAATTTATTATCAATGCTTAATGTTACAGAATTGTGTTTCCTCTGTATGCTCAAGCACATACTGTTTGTTTTCTTTATGTTCGATGTTAATTCATTGCATACTGCCCAACTGTAAACATCGTTGAGAGTTCCATTTGCTTTCTCTAATATGAGTTCTGGTGTTTTATCAGTGACTACGATGTTGCTATCATCAGCAAAGGGAACTTTTCTCCATGTCTGGAAAGTCATTGATCTATATTAAGAACAGAACTGGACCCAATACCAATATACTACCTTGAAGAATACCTATAATTATAAGTTTCTTGTCTGACAGTTGCTTTACTAAAAATGTACTATCAGCAGATGTTTGAACTATCTCTACCTTTTGCTGATTGTTTTCCAGGTAAGACTAGAACCATTTGACATCTATTCTTCCTGCACTTAGTGCTTCTAGCATATTTAGTAGTATTTTATGGTCAAGTGTCAAAAATCTTTGACAAGTCAAAGAATATGCCTGTAAAACAGTCATTGTCAAGAACTTCAAGTACCAGTTTTGTGAAGTCTGTAATGGCTGATATTGTACATCTTCAACTTTGTAAACCAAACTGTGCTTTGTTTGAAAGCCTATATTCATTCATGTGACGCAATAGTCTATCCTTCAAGTTAGTTTCAGTTATTTTTGAGAATGCAGGTAGTAACAAAACCATCATTTAGTTTTCAATACTCTTCACATTACCTTTCTTTAGCAAGGGCACAAATTGTGTATGCTGTAGGTACTCTGGAAAAATACCTGACTAAAGTATTCATTTATTATATTTGGTAATGTGGGTTGTATGCTCTCTACGCATACCTTTGTAACAGAGACAGAAACGATTATCTTCATATGCTGAATGCTTATTTTTTTAAAAATTCTGTTTTGTCTTCCTGACTTTAAGCTCTATAAATCATTGTGGGTGCTCATTTTAGGAAGATTTTGTTGCAACTTCTCTGCATTACAAAATTTCCCAACTCCTGATAACCTGCTATTCTGTCCCCATCTTTGACTTGTATGTTGTTGCCCTACCACAAATATTTTATCCTAGGTGAATAAGCCAGCATTTCCTGAGAGCAGTATGCCAGTAATAGTAACTGAGTATACTCAGCTACACAGTTCTTATTTTCATGAAATGTGTGGTCACACATATATACTACAGAAAATAAATTCTGAATGACTCCCTCCAGCCATCACCTGTAAAGAATTAAATAAAAGAAAAAGCACAAAAATCAGTTACAAATGCATGAAACTCAGTCTGTTGCTTCCGTAAATAAGTGTAGAGTGATACATGCATATGCTTCGACTGTAAGTGGAATTTTTCATTCTTATGGTTCATTACCAACAAGCTGCAGTGCAGAAAAGATGCTATCCATTGATTTATCTATCCATCTCAACATACCAAAGAGTGAACAAGAAATTTTCAGATATCAGCTGAATACAGGTGTTGCATTAAATGACATGTGAAACTTTGTGCTGGACTGAGTCTCAAACCCAGATGCTCTGCTTCTCTAGATCAGTTGCCTTAACCACCTTGGGCATCCAAGGATACCTTCCATCCACCCCACATTTCCACATGCTGCACATTACAGATGTAATGTTCTCTGCCCATTATCCGCCATTTGCTCACAGCTGTTCTGCTGAGATCCAGAAGAGTTTGCATGACTGAGTGCATCTACAGAGAAAATGTCATTTTGCCATCAAGGTGCATATATGTACATATTTATTTGAGTGGTGTCCGTTCCTTTGGACATTTGAGGTGGACAAAAGGCATGCTCAATCCCAGTCTGCCACAAATTTTCACATGTTGCTGTTGCATGTAATGCAATGCTCATATGAGGCTGAGATTTGAAAATTTCTCTTTCATTCTTTATATGTGGCTGCTGAATCATACAAATGGTGTCTGTTCTTTTGGATACGTCTGAAAGAACAGACACAACACATGTAAGTGTGAATATGAAAGAATTTACAACACATGCAGCAAGCATACACCTTATAAAAAGAAAAAAGGGAAGGAATGTTATAGTTTAATGTCCTGTAAAATCAAGGTCATCAGAGACTGATTATTCGGTTCAACAGGTTGTAGGGGTGCAGGTGGGGATGGGAGGGTTGAGGGAGTGAGGGTTATGTGATTTTTGGGAAACCATG
Source organism: Schistocerca serialis cubense (assembly GCF_023864345.2). Taxonomy (NCBI): domain Eukaryota; kingdom Metazoa; phylum Arthropoda; class Insecta; order Orthoptera; family Acrididae; genus Schistocerca; species Schistocerca serialis. Next base: position 841,417,123 of record NC_064640.1, on the reverse strand, counting down.
GGAAACTGAAAATCAGGATAGTTGGATGAGAATGTGATCCACTTTTCTAATTGTAAGTCTTGTGTTTTAACCATTGTGTCAGCTCACTCTGTTGAAGTTCAGTATTCACCATCAACAAGGCAGTTTAGAAGATGTCACAAAATGTTCATGATGTGGAAAGCAGTTGTAAATTTATTCCTTTCTGTCATTTTAAAATACTTTTATTAGTTGCTGGTTTTCATTCTCTGTGCAAGTAAGGCCATGTGAATCATGGAGAAACTTAATAATAGTTTTCTTTAACACCTTTCATACAACCAAATGTATGGTTTGAGTCTGTACTTCACTGTATAAATAACTGTGCATGTTTTGAATGGTGGTGTATTTTTGTGACATTTCCAGATGTTGATGAGTGGCACATATAATATAGCTGATATGAAATCAACTGCTGTGATGAGTATTTGTGTACCTGTAAAGTGCACATTTTAACTATCTTATCTTATTTCAGTGGAGTCATTTCCATAATTCCAGTCTGACTTATTGTAATTAGTAATTTCTTTATTATTTTTGTATCACTTTGTCTTATCATGGATTCTGAGCTTATCAGAGTTTTCAGTTAATGACACATGACATGGAGGTGTCTGTAAGTTCATTTAACGATTATAGTTGCTTCCACTAAATGTAATATTTTACCCAGTGAATATCCTTCCAACTGGTATTATAGACTTTTGTTTCATACCTGCTCACTCATGTTATCTGCTATCATTTCTACATGGGCACTTTTAAATAGCAAAACTTCAAGATAGAAACTCTATTAAGGTGAAACACAAGAAGATTCTGCATTAGAATACAGCATAAATTTATTACTCACAACAAACTCTAAGCTCAATATTGGCTAGAGTGCAGTGCAACACTATTGTAAATGACAGTTCCTTATACAGATAAGTTGGCCCCTGTTTGTTGCAATCGAAAGTTACTTTGACTATTATCGAATGTCTGGAGGCTGTCTTATGTTGGTATGTTTAGTGAATTACCCCGAATAACATACCTGAGATACATAAGCACAAGTACTATATGTTTTTGTTATCTACCTACTTGACTTTTAGAGGCTTGATTGGAAAGTCTAGGTATTCTCTAAGAAGGAAACATTGGCAAGGGATAATGTGGGGAAGTGACACACTTACCAAGGTAAAGCATATGTAGAACAGCTGTTACTTAATAATTATCACATGTTGAGGAACTGGTGACCCTGTAGTTTGGTCCCTTTACTCCCCAAACCAACCAGCCATTACATGTTCAAACATATAGCAACTGATTAGTGTTGAAAACAACCGCAATATACACTCAGCCTGTGGCCCAGTTCGACATGTTAAGGTGGTTATCCTAGCTGCCATCAATTGCACAGCATTCACTGAGTTGCAGATTGTGGCTCCAACTAGAAGGAATGGTACATGTAATGTAATTTCTGTGGTCCTACTTTGTTCTTTATGCCAAATAGCAGAGAAGGGGGAGATGACAGGTATTATCCATGGTATTTTAACCAAATGCACAATTTGCAGCAATGTCAGTAGAACTGATAATGCCATCTGATTTTGAACCGAGGGGGATGCCTCACTGACAGTGTTAAGTATTTATGTGGCAATCCAGGTTGTGGCTTCTTGGAGTTGTTCCAAATGGCAGGAAGCTCTATATTAGTTCTAAATTACTTTGAGTGCATTATGAATGAGAGGCAATGCCCAGTTTAGCATATTTCATGTAAATCCATACAAGGGTTTATTACTTTAGGTAGCTCTCTTATTGTTTGGGTTGAACATTGCTGCACCACTCTAAAAAATAACTGTATTGCAGCAAAAGGATTGCTACCAGTTAAAATATTTGTGATAAATTCTAGAAGCATCTTCAAAAAAATACTGAAATGAAGAGAGCTTTTAAAAAGTAGTTAGGTTTGGATAATACTCACAAGAAAACAACACCAACTTGAACTCTGATTTTAAGGAGAAAAAAGCACACTTGAAAGGTATCAGCCCCAGTGATCAATCCCACATGAAAATTTAGGCCATAATTCAGACAGTGCATAGTAACGACCTCTTAAAATTTCAGCTTTGAACTTTCATGTGCTCCAGTAGCTCGTCACTCATTGTGCCCCACTGTATCCTCATAATGCCCACGTGCAAAGTGCTATATGGGATGATGAAACTTCCTGGCAGATTAAAACTGTGTGCTGGACCAAGACTCGAACACTGGAGCTTTGCCTTTTGTGGGCAAGTGCTCTACCATCTGAGCTACCCAAGCAAGACTCACGACCCATCCTCACAGCTTCAATTCTGCCAGTACCTTGTCTCCTACCTTCCAAACTTCACAAAAGCTCTTCTGTGAACTAGCACTCCTGGAAGAAAGGATATTGCGGAAACATGGCTTAGCCACAGTCTGGGGGTTGTTTCCAGAATCTCATTCTGCTCGCGAAAGGTAAAGGTCCCGAGTTTGAGTCTCAGTCCAGTACACAGCTTTAATCAGCCAGGAAGTTTCATATCTGCACATACACCGCTGCAGAGTGAAATATCTCATTCTGTACACGGGATGACGACAACCACAGCCAGGTGAGGGAAGAGGAGGTGACAAGTGAACACATTTGCTTTGAAATCTTATGGACAAACATGTTATTCCATACAAAAAATAGTAAGAAATGTGAGTACATAATATTTCAGTCTCACACACATACACATTCTACATCTACATCTACATGGATACTCTACAAATCACATTTAAGTGCCTGGCAGAGGGTTCATCGAACCACCTTCACAATTCTCTATTATTCCATTCTCGTATAGCGCGCAGAAAGAATGAACACCTATATCTTTCTGTACAAGCTCTGATTTCCCTTATTTTATCATGGTGATCATTCTGCCCTATTTAGGTCAGTGTCAACAAAATAATTTCTCATTCGGAGGGGAAAGTTGGTGATTGGAATTTCGTGAGAAGATTCTGTCGCAACGAAAAACGCCTTTCTTGTAATGATTTCCAGCCCAAATCCTGTATCATTTCTGTGACACTCTCCCCCATATTTCGCGATAATACAAACATGCTGCCTTTCTTTGAACTTTTTCAATGTACTCCGTCTGTCTTACCTGGTAAGGATCCCACACCGCGCAGCCGTATTCTAAAAGAGGATGGACAAGTGTAGTGTAGGCAGTCTCCTTAGTAGGTCTGTTACATTTTCTAAGTGCCCTGCCAATAAAACGCAGCCTTTGGTTAGCCTTCCCCACATTTTCTATGTGTTCTTACCAATTTAAGTTGTTTGTAATTGTAATACCTATGTATTTAGTTGTATTTACAGCTTTTAGATTAGATTGATTTATCGTGTAACCAAAGTTTAACGAGTTCCTTTTAGTACTCATGTGGATGACCTCACACTTTTCATTATTTAGGGTCAACTGCCACTTTTCGCACCATTCAGATATTTTTTTCTAAATCGTTTTGCAGTTTGTTTTGATTTTCTGATGACTTTATTAGTCGATAAATGACAGCGTCATCTGTGAACAACCAAAGACGGCTGCTCAGATTGTCTCCCAAATCGTTCATATAGATAAGGAACAGCAAAGGGCCTATAACACTACCTTGGGGAATGCTTGAAATCACTTCTGTTTTACTCGATGACTTTCCATCAACTGTGACCTCTCTGACAGGAAATTGCAAATCCAGTCACATAACTGAGACAATATTCCATAAGCATGCAGTTTTACTACGGAATCAATCTGTAATCCCTTTTCAATAGCACTCACCACTTCATGTGAATAAAGGGCTAGTTGTGTTTCACAGGAACGATGTTTTCTAAACCCACGTTGACTGTGTTTCCTTCTAGGTAATTCATAATGTTCGAACACAATATATGTTCTAAAATCCTGCTGCATATTGACATTAAGGAGATGGGCTTGTAATTTAGTGGATTACTCCTACTACCATTCTTGAATATTGGTGTGACCTGTGCAACTTTCCAGTCTCTGGGTACGGATCTTTCTTCAAGCGAACGGTTGTATATGATTGTTAAGTATGGATCTAACGCATCAGCATACTCCAAAAGGAACCTAATTGGTATACAGTCTGGACCAGAAGACTTGCTTTTATTAAGTGATTTGAGTTGCTTCGCTACTTCGAGGATATTTACTTCTACGTTGCTCATTTTGGCAGCTGTTCTCGATTCGAATTCTGGAATATTTACTTCGTCTTCTTTTGTGAAGGCCTTCATTTTGGAAGGCTGTGTTTAGTAAATCTGCTTTGGCAGCACTGTCTTCGGTAGTATCTCCATTGTTATTGCACAGAGAAGGCATTGATTGTTTCTTGCTGCTAACATACTTCACATACGACCAGAATCTCTTTGGATTTTCTTCCAGGTTTTGCACAAAGTTTCGTTGTGGAGACTGTTATAGGCATCTCGCATTGAACTCCGTGCTAAGTTTAGAGCTCCTGTACAGGATCACCAATCTTGGGGATTTTGCATCTGTTTAAATTTGGCATGTTTGTTTCGTTGTTTCTGCAACAGTGTTCTAACCCGTTTTGTGTACCAAGGAGGATCACCTCCGTCGTTTGTTAGTTTATTTGGTATAAACCTCTCAACTGCTGCCGATACTGTTTCTTTGAATTTAAGCCACATCTGGTCTACACTTATATTATTAATTTGGAATGAGTGGAGATTGTCTCTCAGGAAGGTGTCAAGTGAATTTTTATCTGCTTTTTTGAATAGGTATATTCATGCAATGTTATTTCAACAGTATTGATAGGCTGCAGCTATATATACATCTCAAAATCTAAATGAATAAACCTAAGTAACTGAAGAAATTTTATGAAATGAAGTTAATGATTTCTGATTTGGAAATTAATCATGTCAATCACATTGAACAGTAGGGCATCTCGTGCAAATGTACTTCTCTTTAACAGCACCAGCTTTAAAATACAAAGAAAACAATGCACAACAATGATGTTAACAACTAAATAGCACAACACTACTTCTTTAATGGCACACCAAATTGTTTCATGCACTTACACTGCATTGGTGAACAGTAACATAAAAACTGGCACCAACTACAGGTTAGAAACTGCACATTTTGACAAAATGAACAAAGCATGTTACCAATGTCACAACAGTAATTCACAAACCTCCTATTTACTCCACCATATTGTACTTAGTACTCAAGCTGCAGGCAGCTGCAGTGGGGTGGAGCATGTGACAAATGAGCAGAAAATTTAAAATCTGTACTTTCAAAAGGTCATAACTGCATACAACCAGAATTTTGGCCCAAATAGCTGTGGCTATTTATTAAATTTTTTTTCCAATTTTTGCTAGTTATTTAGTACTATAATTTGTTTTAGAGATTGTGAGTTCACAGAAGTTTCGAGATGTGGAATTTTGTCTAGGAGAAATTCAAAATTGATTTCAAATATATCTCATGAAATGGTGGGTGGTTGAAAACTGTGTGTCCCAGTGGTCCCAAAGTAAAATCACAACTTTACAACAATTTATTGTTTACTTTTTGCCAATTACAGTGGGAAAAGCTTAAGCAAAGCAACAGATTATAGGGTCTGGAAAGAGACTTTTTATTGTAGTTGATAAACTGGGTGTTTAGTATGTGCCTATATGTTGTGACTCATTTTCATGGGTGTTTGTGCTATATACTGAAATACTGATGCAGGATACTCTTTCTTACCTTATCATAATGTTATTTAACATTCTGACAAATGGATCACTACCAACACTATCACATGGTTACATTCTGGTAGGAAATTTGGGATTTAATCTGTGTCTACTGATCAAGATCTCATGTCATTTGTTCTCCATCTATGTACAGCCAAATTTTAGTGAGAAAATTCTTAGATCCTGTGGTTAGCTAGAAAAATATTTACAAACATCTGGTCAGATTCTGAAAAAACACCAGCTTGGTATACAGATTAGCAACTGCCTCTAAATGTCATATTTTGTGTCTCATGAACAGTCAAATAACGACTCACAAATGGAGTCAGTTCTCTCATACATAAATATAAATCTACTGCATATCAAATTAAATAAAGATTCAGTTGAGAGTAAAATGACTGGTAGGTTCATTATCCAAATTCTGGGGAACTGTTTTTGTCTGTTAAATATTTTAAGAACAGATAATGAATTTCTCATGTAATATGTTGAATCCTAATCACTTGGAATAACGGGAAACATCATATGTATACAAAGAAGCGTGCTGTGAATTGTCACAGATTTCTTTCTCACAGTGTAAAACAATGTAGAAATATGGTAGACTTAGAACTGACAGACATTCTTAGAAAAATAAATCATATCAAAAAATTTTAAATATTCTAAGATACTGTTTTCATAATCAATTCTGTTAATATTCTCCAACCCCCTACAAATTGTTCCTATAGGAAACATGCATATGCAATAAGGCAAATAATAGCTCATTTTTCCCATAGTATATCCATAATTTTTAATTTTATTAACACAATCCATGGAGCAGACATAAGTATCAAGCAAAATTTACTTTTAAAATTTTAGATCAGCATTTTTGGTTCACTTCAGAAATGCAGAAACATATTTATGGTTGCATAGTTTTCACTTTTCTTTGCAAAGTAAAGTTAAGCTATGAACAGTAGATGTCTAGTGTTATATTCATAATTCCACAACTGTTTTCAATTTGAGACTGGTTGTTTCGTTCACTCACCTTAACAAAAAACTTCAGACACTACAGCTGTTGTTATTATGACCAGCTATGTAAGTAGTATAGCAATGGAAAATGTGAATGGAATATAAAGCTTTATAAGGAAAGATAACCATTTGCTGTGTCTGATACATTTTATGGAATAGATAGACATGTAAACCGAGCAGTGATTGCCCTGGCTCAGCTATACAACCTGCATTTTTTGTTAACACACATGCATACAAAATACTGCCTTGTTGCTTGAATCTACATGTGGTTTGCATGTGTACACAGTACACTAGTGTATTGAATGAAACACATACAAATACTCTGTAATAAGTGTAAATTTGCCTCGAGATATTATTATATATTACCCTAATGAAAGGATGTATTCAGAGAAAGCCAACTTTCTGACACTTTCAGTGCCTAAATCAGGAGCCACAAGCAGAGCAGAATAGGTTAAGCATGGCTTATGTTTGAGATCCAACTGAATTTAAAATGCAGTATATATGCAGACTGAAGCAATGAATGAAAATTTGTACCAAGGCTGGGATTCGAACCCAAGTCTCCTGCTCACGAGGCACATGTGCTAACCATTACACCACCCTGGCACAATGGCTTTGCACAACTGCATGGACTACCCTAGCACACCTCCTTCCTCAATCCAAATTCCCGTTCGTGCCTCAGCCCAGTTGATATTCCCCCTAAACTCGAACAGCATTGCAGAGGGTCATCAACTGTGTTGGAATTGCGCCTCAGAATTGAATGAAATGGGGGATCCTATGTGAAACCGAGGCATAGAGGCTTATAATCAAATGAGATTTGTTCAAAGTATTTTCACTGAGGGGAATCCAGTGGGGAAGCCAGTGGACATTCTAGTGAGATCCTCTCTTGGAAATGCATAATTTGTGGCAGAAATAAGTCGATAGAGGAGCAGAAGCATAACATCTGTACCCTTCAGGTGCAGTTACAAGAAACAAAGGAGGAACTAGATAGGTTGTGGCAGGTGAAGGGCGCTGGGGAATGGGAACTGGCAGTTGGTTTAGAAGGCAGCTAGGAGGAGGAGATATTCAGATAGTTGTACTTTGCCTATAACCGATAGATTTGACAAACCGTCAGAGTTTAGTGAAGAGGAGCCTCTTTTAGCTGTAGGTGTAAGAAACATGCAGCAGCCCTCAGCAGTTCCGGAGCGTCAGTTGGAAATTGTAACAGAAAGAAGAAGGCTCTGCTGCTAGGCAGTTCGTATGGCAGAGGTGTGGGCCATCAGTTTCAGGAAGTGTTGGAGTGTGAGTAACAGGTCACCAGCATTGTGAAACTTAGTGCAGGGTTGGCTCAGGTGACTGTTCACGTAGGGGAGTTATGTAGGAATTTTACAACAGAGGATCAGGTAGTGATTGTGGGTGCAGCAGGGAGTAGTCTTGATAGGGATGGGGAATATGATGCAGGTAGTGACCTGGTAAAGCTTAATGTGCACTTCACGCAGCTGTTTCAGCATCATGATCGGCCTCATCTTAATGCTGCTGCTAGGCATGTTAACATGGGGTTGGAGAAGGCACTGATGGCGGAAGGCATGTCTCACATTCCAGTGGTGGAAGTTGAGTCTATCAACAGGTCGAGTTTCACTAGGCATGGCCTGCACCTCAGTAGGTATGGGAAGGGGAGGCTGGCAAAGCTTATAAGTGACAGTGTAGTGGGTGGTGGTGGATCGCTCATGGAAAACTTCCTGTAGCAGTTGATGTTAGAGCTGCACCGTTTTTTACATTGAAGTTAGCTGATAGGCATCCCTGCATAAAGGAAGTCCCTCTAACAAAGGAATCACCTTCAGAGGATGTCAGGTATCCAAGTAGAGAAGGAATTAGCATATTTCATGAAAGTATAAAAGGTATTAGAGATAAAGTTAGTGAACTGCTTATGGATATTGACTCTGACAGTATGGGTATATTGGAGCAACACTTAAATAATTTGGCAGTTCAGAAGCTTCCTTTACCAGGATACAGATTTGCTGACTGTTTTTCAAGAAGTTCTTTGTGGAGTGGGGGAGTGGCCATGTACGTAAAGAATAGCATTCCATTTGAGTTCGTAGACATATCACAGCACTGCACTGAACAGGTATTTCAATGTCGTGCAGGGTTAGTTGAATTGAATGAAACTAAACTCCCAATTGTTGTTGTTTACAGGTCCCCTTCAGAGCATTTCTGGTCAAATTAGAGAGGGTTCTTGGTGCACTTTATAGGTGGTACCAAAAATTAGTTATATGTGGTGACTTCAATATTAGTTTTGTATGTGATTGTACAAGAAAAAGATGTTGGAAGATCTCCTAAACTCATATGACCTGATGCAGATTGTTTTCTTTCCAACCAGGGTGCATGGGAACAGCAGCACAGCCATAGATAATATTTTTACTCATTCTTCATTACTAGATGGGCCCTCTGGTAATAAAAGGGTGAATGGCCTTATACACTATGATGAACAAATTTTAACACTAAAAGGTTTTTGTACTCAAACAAATGTTATATATATGACTACAAACTGTGTAGAAAAGATAACCCAGTGGCAATAGAGAGTTTTTTAAACCTCATTAAGGAACAAGAGTGGCAGGATGTTTATAGTGCTGAGAACATATATGACAAATATAATGCTTTCCGTAACACATTTCTCATGTTCTTTGAGAGTTACTTTCAACTGGAACGTTCTAAACATGGTATTTCCAGTAAAAAGCAGCCTGGGTGGCTGACTAGTGGGATAACACAAAGTGGGAATTATATCAAAATGTTAAAAGCAGTCGCAATCAAGCTACAGTATCCCATTACAAACAGTATTGTAAGGTATTTTATTAGGAAGACAAAGAGTAGGTGATACACAAATAGAATAGCTAAGTCACAGTATAAAATTAAAACCATATGGTCAGTTGCGAAGGAAATGTCTGGTCAGCAGCCCGAGATCAATGATATAAAGTCAGTTCATAGTAAAGATATTTCTGTTACTGATAAGTCAGATATATGTACAGCATTTAACAATCATATTCTGAGAATTGCTGGTGAATTAAATAAAAACTTAGTTTCTACAGGGAATTATATAACTCTCTAGGAAAATGCTTTTCCAAGATTGATGTCTGAAACAGCCCTCTGTGGTACTAACGAGGGGGAGATTGAGTCAATAATTAAATCACTAATGACTATCATGGATATGATGGAGTGCCTAGCAGAATATTAAAGTACTGTGCTGCACATGTTAGTCCTGTACTTAGCCATATTTGTAATTGTTCCTTTAAGAATGGTCATTTTCCTTAACAATTAAACTTCTCAGTAGTAAAGCTGCTTTACAGAAAGGGAGAAAGGAGTAATGTAGACAATTTTAGACCTATTTCTATGCCATCAGTGTTTGCTAAAGTTATTGAAAAGGCTGTATGTGTAAGGATAATGGATCATGTTATTTCACATGATTTGCTATAAAATGTAGAGTTCGGCTTTAGAAGTGGTTTAACAACTGAAAATGCTATAGTCTCTTTTTTCTTTGAGGTACAGGAGGGATTAAATAAAAGGTTTTGAATGCTGGGCATCTTTTTGATTGCGTTGATCACAAAATATTGCTACAGAAGTTGGGCCATACACAGAGTAGCTCACAATGGGTTCACCTCATACTTTAAAAAGGTCATATTTCACAGTGTCGAGGATGGCTGTGATGTAGGGTCTGAGTGGGGCATGATCAAATGGATGGTGCCCCAAGGATCAGTGCTGGGGCCACTCCTGTTCCAGATTTACATAAATGATATGCCCTCTAGTATTACAGGTAATTCTAAAATATTTCTGTTTGCTGATGACACTAGCTTGGTAGTAAAGGATGTTGTGTGCAACATTGGCTCTGTTTCATATAGTGCAGTTCATGACATAAGTTCATAGATTGTAGAAAATAAACTAATGCTGAATTCTCAGCAAGGCTCAGTTTTTACAGTTTCTAACACACAGTTCAACAAAACATGACATTTTAATTTCACAGAATGGGCATACCATTAGTGAAACTGAATGGTTCAAATTTCTAGGTATTCAGATAGGTAGTAAACTGTCATGGAAAGCACACATACAGGATCTTGTTGAAAGACTTAATGCTGCCATTTTCACTATTCGAACGGTGTCTGAAGTAAGTAACAGTTGGACATGAAAAGTAGTCTACTTTGCTTATTTTAATTCGCTTATGTCATATGGTATTATATTTTGGGGTAAGTCTTCCCATTCTCAAAGGATATTTTTGGCTGAGAAACGGGCAGTTCGGGCTATAAGTGGTGTAAATTCATGAACCTCTTGTCGACCCCTGTTGTCTAGTCTGAGTATTCTGACATTGGCCTCTCAATATACAGGGCGAGTCACTAACTATTGCCACCGAGAATAACTCCGAAAGTATGATAGTAGCTGAAAAGTTTGTGGGTCAAAAGTTGTGTGGGACAACGGGGGCCATAAAATGACGTTGGTTTTTTGTTGCTAGGTGGGGTCGCTTCAGAGATATGAAGGTCAACTTTGGTTTTTTAAATAGGTTGCTATAGTTTCGTACTTATTTTCTGACAGCAGCTATCAAGACAAATTCAATGATGTGTAACAGTAAGGTCTTTGAAGGTCAACGAAGGTCACAAAGGTGGCATGAACGTCCATTTACAGAAGGTGTTCAAAGTGATGACCATTGGTATCAATGTAGTGCTGCAATCTTCTTATCATGGATTGAGTGGTATTCCTTATCACTTTGGCACTTATCGAAGCACATGCTCTGACAATTGTCTCTCGCATATTTGCAGGTGTAGTTGGAATGTCTTTATAAACAATATCTTTTATGAATCTCCACAAGAAAAAATCCAGAGGCATCAAGTCTGGCAAATGAGCCAAACATGACACATATTGTCCACGTCCAATCCAGTGATTTGGGAATTGTCTCTGCAACTCATTTCTAGCCATCACTGAAAAATGTGCTGGACACCCATCTTGTTGATACTACATTCTGTTCCTTGTTCCTAAACGTATTTCTTCCAATAACAGACCTAATGTTTCTTGCAGGAATGTGGTGTACTTCCTACCATTAAAATTTCCTCCAATGAAATAGGGGCCTATAATTCTGTCCACCAGAATCCCACACCATACATTCACCGCCCACGGGTTTTGGTGTGCAACTTGCCGCAGCCAACATGGATTTTCAGTTGCCCGGTAATGCATGTTATTCAAACTAACATTCCCATGGTTCATGAATGTAGCCTCATCAGTAAATAAAACCAAATTAATAAATGTGTCATCCCTCTGAAGTTCAGCCCACCAGTAGAATTCAATGCAACTCATACAATTCGTACCAGTTAATTCTTGGTGGAGACCAATATGGTAAGGATGATATTTATGGCAATGCAGAACATGAACAACACTACTGTGGCTCATGCCAGATTCCCTTGCAATTTGATGTGAACTAACACAAGGATCTGAAACCACAGAGGCAAGAGTACCAACTTCCATTTCCTTGTTAGTAACTTTCCTTTGCCGGATATGTTTCCGATGCATTAAAGATCCAGTTGTTCTCAATTTAGCATACACATATTTAAATGTGTGACATGTAGGGTCAGTACATTGAGGATATCTTTCAATGTATAAGTCTCTTGGTCTCACTGAATTTCGTTGGCATACTCCGTAAATGAGAAGCATATCGACTCATTCTTCGAAGGAATACATCGTTCATATTTGCTTGATTTGGTGATACTAGTCTTACCATTCCTATTAGTGCTGTATTGTGAAACCATCAAATGGTGTTTACATGTCAACGGTACGTTAGAGGGATTAGCCATATTCGGCAAATATTTACTATTTGAATGATATACAAGAGAGAATTGTCAGAGCATGTGCTTTGATAAGTGCCGAAGTCATGAGGAATACCACTCAATCTGTAAGAAGATTGCAGCACTGCATTGATATCAATGGTCATCACTCTGAACACCTTCTGTAAATGGACGTTCATGCCACCTTTTTGACCTTCATTGACCTCAAAGACCTTACTGTTACACATCATTGGATTTGTCTCAATAGCCACTATCAGAAAATAAGTACCAGACTATAGCTTCCCATTGGGGACTTCATATCTCTGATGCGAATCCACCTAGCAACACAAAAACAACATCATATTACGGTCCCCGTTGTCCCATGCAACATTCGTCCCACAAACTTTTCGTTGCTTCAGTCTGCATATATACATCATAGATGTTTGAGACTTGAAAGGTCTCCAGAACCATGCAGTTTCGTTTGATTAAAGAACCTATTCCTGGGTTTCAGGCAGGATCCTCCATTTTGTTCGATGCTGAGTTGCTATTCCAATACAGTTGGAAAGACTCTGCAATGCTGTTTGAGTTTAGGTGAAATGTCAAATGGGCTGAGGTGTGAATGGAAGCTTGGGCTGATGAGAGAGGTATGCTAGGGTAGAATATGCAGCTGTGCAAAGCCTCTTGCCAGGGTGGCATAGTGATTAGTGTGTTGCCTAGTGATCAGGAGACCCAGTTTTGAATCCTAGCCTTGGCACAAATTTTTGTTCATTGCTTCAGTATGCATATAAACATCATTGATATTTGAGACTTGAAAATGTCTCTGGAACCATATATTTTATTTGGATTTAAAATCAATTGAAAGACATAAAAATGTAGAAAATTATGTTGATTAATACCTCACCACCACAACCTGTTGTTATTCATGATGGATATGCATCTAGTATTGTACAAAGAAAGAAGTATTGCCTCAAAACCAATCAATATTTTCAGTGGAAATTTCATTTATTATTCTTTATATGGTGAACTTGGTTGTCATGCTTGAATTAACACCAAAGACAGTTACTTCTGCTTTATCGGTATAAGATGGGAAGTCATTTATATATACCAGCAAAGGAGTGTGCTCAGTATTAAACCCAGGGGCATCGTAATAACGATTTGACCTCAAAGATGATATCATGCTAAAGCTGTTTGTACAATTACCTGTTTTGAAAGAGTTAATCATCTGTAATGATCTTGACATTACAGGGACAATAAACATTAACCTTTCTTCCTTTTAATTGAATAAGATGCAAGCTAATTATGTCACAAAATTTTTCCTTCTCCAAACAAGTGTTGTTAATTGTACAAAGATCTTACACAGATAATAGGAATTCCAGTTTGTACCAATTTTTATTTAAATATTTTATTTTATGGCTAGTGAACTGGTAGGTAGAAAGCTTATATGAGCAGGATTTCTTGGATTCAAGTTGTGAGTGACTAAGAATATTATTTCTGCAGATATACTCAAGTATTCAATATTTTGCTTCTACCACTTACCTGCAATGATTCTTAGTGAATCCATGGAGATATTGGTTACTGGCACAGTCTTATATTGTTATTATTTATGTTGTAAATTTTGTCGATTAGGTACATGATTTACAGATAGCCAAAAGCTGTGCAGTAGACCCAAAACATCTCAGCCATGTTTGTGCCTGTTGAAAGCATGGTGCAATCTTTTATTGAGGCTTACAAAAAGTGAGATGTTTATCACTTTTTTTAAATATGAATACTCAAATGCCTTAATGCACATCAGAAATATTCCATAGTCTCAGCAGCATTGAAGTCACTGAAAAATATCATTTCATGGTTTAGAAAATGGTTGTGAGATGCAGTACAAAATTGCCTATTCCATAAGACAAACATTTAGACTTAACTGCACAATGTACTCCAATCTTGTCCACAAAAAATTTACATGCAGAACTTCCAGTTGCCCTGTGAGTTGCTGAACTACATATTGGATACTCGGAGTGGTTAATCTGTCCCACACATGTGGCACTGATTAATTTGTTCATTTCATTAGGGAGAGTCAGCAATATCAAGACTGGGCAAACATTAAAGAGAGACATGGACCCTTCATGGATATATACTCCTCCAGTTTTCAGAATAATTTTTGTTGCACATTTGTCTTAGGGAATGCGATAGCCAAAATAATCACAGGAACACCACACAAATAAAGCATTTTTGTGATCTCACAGGATCACGTTGAATGGGCCTGTGGAACTCCATATCTTCATTAGTGTTTGAAGGATATTGTTAATGGGCAGTGGTAGTGAGATAAAATACTGCAATCACATGTGTGACTTTTCAGGGGGGGGTGGGGGGGGGGCGGTGCAATAGAGTCAAAGTTCATCTTCATAGATGATAATGTACATCTGCATTCAAATTGGGTGGATGAATCTCTTTTAGGTGAAGATATCCAGTACATGAACTAGCCAAAAATGTGCCTAGAACTGAATGCTATAAAGCATTGGGGAGAAAAACTTCAGCATGGGCTCTTTCAGACCTCTACCCAACCCTTTCCCAAGACAGGGAATTAGTTGGATGGGTTGTTTGGGGGAAGAGACCAGACAGGAAGGTCATCAGTCTCATCGGATTAGAGAAGGATGGGGAAGGAAGTCAGCCGTGCCCTTTCAAAGGAACCATCCTGGCATTTGCCTGGAGTGATTTAGGGAAATCACGTAAAACCTATATCAGGATGTCCGGATGCGGGATTGAAGCATTGTCCTCCCGAATGCGAGTCCAGTGTGCTAGCCACTGCGCCACCTTGCTCGGTCAGGGAACTAGTATTAGAGTTCCTGGACCCCTTCTTAAAGAACATTCCCCATTGCTACAAAGCATGTGTGACAGCTAAGGCAGTCATATCCATTAGTGACTGTTTCATTTTTATGTAAGAGGTCTTCCAGATTTTTAAAAATTGTATATCTTTTGTTTCAGAACTTTTCTTCTTTTAATTGACCAATACATGATTTTCTTGAGTTAACTTGTGTTGGTGCAAGTTTTAACAGATTATTATTTGTGAATTATCTCATGTTCCATGTTCCTTTTTGTACAGCTAATCAACCAAAATAAAACACTTGGCACAGGTACTAAAGCTGTGTAATGAGTGACATGTAATATATTAGACTACAGTACAGTTGGTGAAATAACTTGCATTTCTTGCACCACTTCATAGCATTGTTAGAGTCCTGTGTGTGGAATTTTATGTTGATTTGCCCATTGTTACTACTTGAATAGAAGGATAGTGCTAGACATTCATCTGGAAATGAATGTGAGGTGAAAAATCTGTCCCACAGTAGGTGTTAGATACTGGTGCACAACATCTAACTTCCACTGTGGTTTTATTGGTGCTCGTTTTAATATTGCTAACACGACTTGAAGATTTCTGGTATAAAGAGGGTTACCCATGATATGTCATACATTTGTCCAGTGTATTTGAAATGGCTGTCAATAAAGACCTAACAGAGTTCATATCCCTTCACGGCCACAGGTCTCTGTACACCTGGTGGACAAACTCACTGAAGAGCCTTTCATGTGGATCCATTAATCCTTATTCCATGGTGGTCGAGGAATGTCAGTAACTCCCTCATATGGCCCTCAATTGTAGAGATATTAGAAGTGATTGAGACCAATTCGTTGCCAAAGACCAAGACTGAGACATTTGCATTACCAAATTTAACTCCATTTCTGAAAGCTCATTAATTTGTCACTAGTTTGGCACTGCTGTGTGCTTGACAAATCTTTGCCCGTCTTGATATCACCCTGTTTTTTGTTAACTAGCTCTGCGGCTTTGTATTTTGAAATGTCAGAAGTTGGCAGTATTTTGTAATTCTTTGTTCTTTCTGGATGTCAAATTAGCGAGTGCTAGTTGAAGAAACCAACAAATACACAGAGCAATGAGGTTCTAGTCCAGAACAGTAGTGACCAACAAAAAGTGAATAAATATATAGTTTTCTATTACTTGTAATTTTACAAATCATAATGAAGTTACTTTAATTGCAACAATATTGTTCATGCAACCAAATAATTTCTTCCATAGATTCAAACAACTGATAAGATTCTTACACTTTTACAATAATGAAACATATGATCCAGACAGACAGTTATCCCCATCTTAAACTGAACAAGCCATGGACTACACCTAATAAGCCATAGGAAAATGTGTGCAATTAAACACTCCTGAAAGAGATCTAATAATACATGAGTCTTTCCCTGAATATGAGTACCTTAGCATCAGATATGTTAGGTATAGGTGTACTACCTATTAGTGACAGATGAAAATTTGTGGGGGAGAAGGACTCAAACCTGGAGTTCTCACTTATCGTAAGCGATCACCTTAACCACTTCAGCTATCCATGCACACTTCCTGGACTAACTCAAACTTCCACTGTCTACATCCCCGTACCGTGGTCTACTACATTCTTCTCTTCATGCTTGCTGCTTTACTGTGTATTCCCACAACAGTGAAAATGAGACTATGAGGAATCAAGACCTCGATATTATCATATTGCGCCTGCATCAGCATGTAATATTTACTTGTATGTCTAGATGGACAGACATTAATGATGATTAACAACCGTCTGAAGTTAATTCAAAATAAATTTGCTGAATACAAATATCTTGGCATCAACTGCGTTAGGTACAAATGTACTATGTACTGGTCCAGAAGGCATGCATGGATGGCCAAAGTGGTTAAGGTGATCTGTCATAATAAGTCAGAAGTCCAGGTTTGAGTCCCACTCTGGCACAAATTTTCATATGTCACTAATAGATAACACCAACACAGATGTTGCCAACATATTGATTTCAAATTAATTTCAGAAGGCTGGTAATTGTCATTAATGTCTGTTCATTCAGATGCCCAAGTAATGATAAATAATAGTTCACTGCAATAATGCTGTGCATCAAGTACATTGTGTAGCTCAACACTTGTCATGTAATCATTTTCCAACTTGTTCCATTCATTGATGATTCATCTTCGATGAGGTGGATCGTCAGTGAATGGAACATGTCAAGCAAACATAATCATATATGCAGATGTGTATTCTACGTTATTTTGTGATTTTTAAGGCTTAACAATCATCTGTGAACACTATGTGTACAGACACAGCTATATGTACTAGGTGCTTTTTAATCGCAAATGTTTTATTTTTAACAAATCTTTACATAAAGTGCTACATTTTATCCACTATTATGACAACATGGTATGAGGTTCTCCCTCCCAGTGAACAAATTTTGTAACACATATTTTTGAAGACCATAAGAAGACAGTTATATCTGTTGAAACTGGTTGTCAGAAATAAGAATTTATGCAGTCTTGGCTGCAAAAAGTTGTTGTCAAGTAAAACAGATTTCCTCCTCTAATTTCTCAGCATGAAAAAAAAATCAGTTTAAAAAATCTTGTTTCATCTATTGGAAATAGCTGCAGAATTCATATATTCTTTACTATAAATGTTGTTGTAAAGAGAAGCCTTGCAACACAGACTGAAACTAAAAGAAGCAACCATTGTAAAGTCCTACAATAGTTTATGTTTCCCAGAAGCTAAACTCCAGCAAAAGCACCAACATCTTTTGTAATTGAGAAATAATTTTTTCAGCACTCATGGTGCCTATGGAAAGAAATGACATCAACTAGACAGTGTACAAAGAGCAGATGTGTGTTTGATACAAACTGATAGGACAAAATTAGGACAAAATGTTGAGAGAGCTGATATTATTGCATTGATTTCAATGTACCCTCTGCATTTTTATTTTTATCCCATTTAAATAAATGTATTCTACATGTTTAGTGTCATCTGTTCCCCCCCCCCCCCCCCCCCCCCCCCCTCCCCCGAGACTTGTCTTTTGATCAGTTATCAAGATACTTAATGGGGCCTTCTTAGGATAAATTTTCCAAGCCTTGTGTTTTGATCAGGTATCGAGATACTTAATGGGGCCTTCTTAGGATAAATTTTTTCATTAATTTTGGTAGCTATTATGTAGAACTCTGCAACAAAAATGTTCCGCAGTATGTATTAGCCAACTTGTGTCGCTACATGCTACACAAAAGCACAGTTAAAAAGTATGATCATTTTACAATGTATGATTGGAGAAATAGACCATGAAGGAGTTGTTATGTACAGTTTCTGTGAATCAGAATAAGTTTTCATCACTATGATGATACTGAGCTTAATTAGACCCGTCATGTATATTCAGTGTGAAACATCTATCAATACCAAATCAAATTGATCAGTACTTCTCAAATTACAAATTCCTCATCTTGAAGTCTATGTACCTCTGCTCTTTGAAGTTTTATAATCAGTACAATTGATGTATATGTTTGTGATGTTATGTTATAACTTCTATAAGTTTTTGTTTTCTTCTTTCATGCATTCTTATATCTTTGGTATATCCAGATATAAATTGTATTTCAATTTTGTTTTTCATGAGCTTTTTCTCCATTCAGTATTCTTTAAACACAATCTACCATCTAGAGTGTTATGAGACACATACTGTGCACTGCAATATCTTTCTGAATAGTCCTGTGACTATGCCACTGAAGATTATCTCAAAGTGGATTGTAATGTATGTTGCAACCTGTTGAACAATAAACAATCATTAAGTGTTTCAGTTGTTGAGTCAACTGTTAAATAGTAGTTTGTTTTTTATTGGTAACGTCAACTTGATCTAGATGTTTTGTGAAAGCAAAATTTGCAGATTTCTTTCCCAGCAAAAGAACAGTAAAAGTAAAGCAATGATCAAAGGTTGGTTTGAACACCATACTGCTTTAATAAGCCTGGTCCTATTGGATCCATGACTTCCTTAGACCTTTGACCTAATTTACCCAACAAGTTATAGGAGAACCTACAGTTTGATTTGCAGTCCAAACCTGCTTCCTGGTTTGACGAAGTTATTTATTAAATGATACCAATTTGCTTATTATGTTTGATGACAGTGTGAAGGGGAAAAATTGTGGCCAAATGATATGTGTTTGTGTACTTTCAGTTTGGTACTTGGCCCTTTTATGTTAATATACATTAGCTATCAGTATATGCATGTGATGAACCATTCTGTGTAGCTTTCAGCATAAAATATTTATCATTTATATATAATCTTATTAAAATGATCACTCAAAATAAATAAATACAGTGCAAAACCTGTCACAAAAATTAGTTACTTTTCTTCACATAATTATTATTATCATTATAATAAAACATTTTAATATTTGGTGTTTAATATTTTCTACTTTATCAAAAGATTTGCCTTCTGGAGAACAGCAGCAGGATCCTCTTCCTTCACATGAAGTCACTGTGCGAGGTTATTACAAATTTTCAAACATCTCTATGTTTTATGTATGTGGAATGGGTGTGTTTCCTAATTTTAAGTGTGCATTTGATAGCAGGCTTTTACACATCATTATGTTTGCAATTATTAAAGACTTGTCTTGTCACTATATCTCAATGTATTTTGTCTGTAGTGCATTACTTCTCTGTTGTGTCCATTTCCTTTCTGATAATACTGGTTAAAACATTTCTCAAAAATGTTTTCAGTGACATCTTTAGATTATCCCTGAATTTGTCTCCATAATATTCATACAGTTGGTCGAAATGTGGCTAACGCATCACAAAGTTCATATAGAATTTTCCGTTAGTCATTGCCTACTACCTTTCTAGTAATTCAGCTATTTACACACTTCTTTCTCTAAGTGTAAAAAATGTATAGCATCAACTCAAAGTAAATTGATTATATTTTGAGTACGGTAGCTTATGGTATGCCGAGTTGTTACTTTTGCTTTCAGTTCCTTTAATTTACATTTATATTGATCGATTATCTAAAAACAGGTTAAGTGGCATTGATATTTTTTTTTATTTTGCTTCCAGTAGTTTTTTTATTGATTATGGTTTGCAAATATTAGTGCATTTGGAACATAATTGCATTGGCTTTGTCAGATACCGTACTGTCAATCTATGTAATTCCTTCAGTGGAACTGGGAAACTATTTGCATGACTTTTGAATTTGTCATTATTGTGTCTGTGTTGCTTTGCACCAGTACCAATGTAAGTATAACACCACCAGTATTCACAAAAAAAGCATATTACATTTTTTAAATGTGTGCTGATTGATATTTTATCAATCTTACTAAAATAGATTTAACATATATTTAAGCTTGCCATGTTAACAGTATTATTCAAAATAGCGTTCTATAACAACAGAATCCATAAATATGCATTTATTTCCTAACAGTTGCAGTTCATAAGAATCACACTGCAGAGAAATCTTTCAACTGCTCATATCTCATGTTGAGTAACACTGAAATTATCATGTGGTTTTATAATATATGCTTTCATATGAATACTGAACACTACTACTAGATGTTCTTGCATAGGGTATGGGGGAACAGCACCACTGAGAAAATCGAGCTACTGGAGGTCCATGGCTTACAGTGCCATATGTATGTACTGAATCGGTGGAAACGTCAGTGACCACAAACATTTTAGCCAGACCTGGAGGCATTCTCAGATAGCCTGCTTGCAAAAAGCAGGAAATTCAGGCTCGAGTCCTGGTCAGGCACAAATTTTCAGTTGTCACAACCCATGCATTACATTGTATGTTCAGCATATCTGGATAGTTTACGCTGATATCGTGTCGTGCTTTTCATCTTCATTGATTTCATCCACACCAGTCCACTCATTTCCAGGCACTTTATTGAATTCAATTCATATCGATCCTTTGTGCAGGATAGGTGCTATTCCCACATACCACATGGGAGGAGTGTTCAGAACTCATAGGTGAAAACAACAGTGACAACAAATGTTTGAATCAGGCCTGGAATTATGTTCAGATAGTTTAATTGTCAAGGCAAGTGCATGTTTGAATCCCAGTCTGGCCCAAATTGCCAAGTGTCACAACGTATTCATTGCACTGCAAGTTCATCTTATCTGAATGATTTTAACTGATATCATTTCATGTCGTTGCATCTTCATTGATTTCATCCACAGTGGCCCATCCATTTGATCTCAGTGCATATAATTTGGTTCATTTACAACACCATTTTATTTCTGTTATCGGAGTTCACTTACTTTTTATTATTTGTGGAAAATCATGTTTTGCACACAGCTGTACTGTCACTTTCTTAAAGTAGAGATTATGATTTTTTTTTTTTTTTTTTTTTTTTTTTTTTTTTTTTTTTTTTTTTTTTTTTTTTTACACACACTCCGCATCTGTGAGGACTATTTCACTTGAGACCCGTGAAACATAGGTCAGAAAATTTGTTTTTCTTTGTAAATATTTATTGTATATTCTTATTTTCTGACATGTTCTGTATCCTGAAGGATCTCCTCACCATGGATCTATTGAAACAAAAAGTACATCTAATCTAATCTAGTTTTGTTCAGAAACCAACCACCCTCAAGTATAATGTGACATTATTAATCAATTGCATGACAAATCCTAACTATTAACATGTGGGGGCATGAAATGGTTTACACTGATGGCTCGATGGCTGATGGTCATGTTGGCTTTGCCTATGTTCATGGAGGTCATATATAATATCACTCCTTACCAGATGGCTGCAGTGTTTTCACTGCAGAGCTGGCGGCCATATCTCATGTTCTTGAGCACATCCGCTCATGCCCAGGCAAGTCATTTCTCCTGTGTACTGACTACTTGAGCAGCCTACAAGCTATCGACCACTGCTACCCTTGTCATCCTTTGGTAGTGACCATCCAGGAGTCCATCTATGCCCTGGAACGGTCCAGTTGTTCAGTGGTGTTTGTCTGGACCCTAGGTCATGTCGGAATGAACTTGCCGACAGGCTGGCCAAACAGGCTACGCGGAATCCACTTATGGAGATCGGTTTCTCTGAAACTGACCTGCGTTCAGTATTATGTCACAAGGTTTTGCGGCTTTGGGAGACAGAATGGCATAACCTCTGTATGCACAACAAGCTGCGTGTCATTAAGGAAATTATGAATTTGTGGAAGACCCCCATGCACGCCTCTGTAGTTCTCTGTCGGCTCTGCATTGGCCGTATGTAGCTGACGCATGGTTACCTCCTCTGTCGTGAGGACTCACTTCGGTGTTGCTCAGGAATGACGGTCATCCATCTCTTGCTGGACTGCCCACTTTTAGCTACTCTGTGGTGGACTTTTAACTTTCCCAGCACCCTACCTTGGGCGACAATGCCTCAACAGCAGTTTTAGTGTTACATTTTATTCGTGAGGTTGAGTTTTATCATTTGCTCTAAGTTTTAGCACATGTCCTTTGTCCCTGTGTGTCCTCCACTCTAGTGCTTTCAGGATGGATGTTTTAATGTGTTGCAGAGTGGCTGGCTTTTCCTTTTTATCCTCATGGTCAGCCAGCCATGGTAACCTGCTTACTTGTTTTAACCTCTTCTACCTGTATCTTGCATCTTTCTTGTCCCCTTTTGTCCATTTAAGTGTTTGTCGCCCTTCAGCCATTGTTGTGGTTTTTCCTTTCACTCTGTTTTGTGTTGTAAGTCTCATTGTCTTATTGTCACCCTTGTGGTATTGTTTTCTTCACAACAAGGGACCGATGACCTCGTAGTTTGGTCCCTTCCCCACTCTTTTAAACCAACCAACCAACTATTAACATGTGTCATGCCATAAACCAACATTACTCTTCTTAGTAGTTATGATTTGTCATGTATCTCAATAATGATGTCACATTACACTTGATGATGAGCCATTTCTGATAAAAACTGGTTGTTTAATAAAGTGACAATACAGCTATGTGCAAACCATTATTTTCAAAAATTCCTAGAAACTCTAAATTATCACCTCCTCAAAATAAAATAATGTTTTTATCATTTGTTTCATCACAATGGAAATTGCTTGTTGGATAAGATTCATTCAAAACAATTTTTTTACGTAAAATGAAGTAAGGGCTTGCCTTAGATTATAAACGTCTTGCCAAAACATTGAAACTGTGGTCACTAAAAGTTCAAGAGCAATAGATGAATATCACATTGAGTACATTTTGCAGGTAATAACTTGCAGCTCTTCAGGAACATTGTGAAATTCAACACCTTTTGAACATAAACCATGCTTGCACTTGATGTCACAGTGACAGTCAGAAATGTTCCCCTTGATTATACTGTCGTGTGTGTCAACAACATTAAACAGTATCAAGCCCCAGATCTATGATATTTTGGAAACTGGGGCAAAAACTTGATAGTGGGCCTCTCCCCCTCAAGTGTTTGAGTTAGGACATCAAGGAGGAAAAAAAAAAAGAAAAAAAAGATATGTTTGTTTCAAAAATATGTTCATGTAGTGCACATCTTTCAGAAGAGTTTGATATATAAAACATATATGCTCAAGGAAATGTTAAACATGTCATTCAGTCAAGCAAACTGCCATGCCTCTTCATACAACATTCTTCTGTGATATGCCACTGTATTTCCCTCTGTGGAATTGAGACAGCGGAAATTAAAATGTCCTATGGTGCCTCTCCTGCTCCCAGTCAGCTGGTTTGACATCCTACATCCCTAAAAAAACTCAGTTAATACTGAGTGGGATTATTTGTGACTGAGAGAATAAGAACTCTTCAGAAAATTTGCACTCTTTATTGCCTATTAGCTGATAACTTTCTCTTTTGTTTGATGTAAAATTAAATACAGGAAACATAAAACCAGTAAAGACAAGAGACAAGCAAGACACAATGAGTTCAAAAAGTAGTGGCCCGAAATTTTTATATAAATTTGGAATCATATTCTTCCATATAATTTGTGTGATTTACTCGTTTCTTCTCCTTCCTCATTCTAACAATCTTGTCACCAGTAATTGTGTAACTATTGCTGCCACTGTCAAAAATTATTCCCCTGTTAACGTCACTAACCCTGCCAGAATCACCAGTTCAGTTATCCTGCGTCTGTTCTCCGGTTAGGCTTTATTATATGTTCGTACAAGGCATTTTCCTCGCTATTCCAAGAACAGAACTTAAGTGGCTGCCAACCAGTGACTGTGCAACTGGCCATTAGTAGTGTAGTGATCTGGCAAAAATGTTCTTTCAAAATTTCATTTTCTCAGATACACCAAGAAGATAATATGTGATCGTTCTTTCTTGTTATTCCTATTAGTAATTTATTTCCACTTTGGTGGTTCGAATCTCTGGATTTTGCTAATAATTATAACAATGGTGGTCATTCGCACACCTAGTCAACCTGTTCAGGTTTTTTGGCTCAGCTCATACATCCCTGTCTCCTTTTGTCTGCGGGAAAGTTTTTTATTTCTAGATGCAACGGGCTTTCCTCTGGCAGAGACATCACATACACTATGGCAGAGACATCACATGCACTGTGCACGCATTCAAAAATCAACTTAGAATGTGTTCAAAAATGTTCAAAAACCAACTGAGACGCATTTCAAAATCATATGAATAATCGATAGACCGATGTGCGCTGAATGCTAGGCATTTTGTGAAACGAGGTTTTTTTTTTCTTCAAGAATATGAACTTGGTGCCCCCTGAAATTGCTGTATGGGGCAAATACACCAGTTTGTGCTGCATCAGGCCTGACACAAATTTAGGAGGTGCCCATGACTTTTTTCACCTCATTGTACATCTCTCTGGCTAAAGGGAATTATGCTGGAGACAAGTTATCAGTCTGATGGAACACCACTCATTTTTTGTTACCTCCAGCCATCCAGACTCCCAAAGATGCTTGGGCCATCTTCACAAAAGTAATACCTTAGCATACAGGGGAATGACACTGTGAGTTTTAGAGTTTACATCATGTCTCTCCTTGCATATAATTTGTGGGTTCATTTCCCCTAATTCCCACACGACCTCACATCCAGCAGAATGATATGACATTCCTATCTGAAAAAGGCGAACAGCGTCCGACTTTCCTGCTGGGAACAGCTGCCGAATCAGAGAAGGTGAGGAATTTTTGTGCCTTACGACATTTCATCTGATCGAGATTGTGTAAAGTTCAGCATAAAATACTGTATATTTCAAAATGGTAAAGAGCAGCAGTTAATCATCATTTCAGTTCTCGCTTTATTAGAGCAGATTCAGATTTTGGATGGTGACTAGCTATTATCAGTGCAGTATTTTGGAGTTGTTATACATGCCCAAGTACGTCTACACCTGTTGTTCAGGCTCTTGTCACAGTTCAATTAAACACCACTATATTTATTTGAGAGGCATACCATGAAGATACAGTTGAGGAAAACTGTGGAATAACCAATTGCGCCATCAGTGTACACTACCACAAGGTTGCAGTATTTACTTGAAATATTACAACATTTTGTCCTGTAAAGGTAATACAAATTACAGGATTTTATGTGCTCGGCCAATTAAAAATTAACCAAGACTTAGTAATAACCAAGGTGATTTTTTTACAATTTTGTATGAAGATGAGGATATTCTTGTCTGCCAGCCTCAGTTCAGTCAGCTGTATTATCACAAACTCCAAATGGGTATACAGATATTCAGTCATAATCAATTGTAGTGAAGCAGTAGCTCACCGTATGCTAGCGGTGACTCTCCAGCCTCTGTACAAAGACTGAGTAAGAGTCTGGCCCTGAAAGCCCCAGTAGCTAATCTGATGCTGTCATGTTACACTGAAGTGACCATGTTAGGGTATGAAACCCTCACTGATCAGTGTACATGGTGTTCAAAAAGTGTCCAATAAGCTTTCAGCAGATAGTACTGGTCAAAACTAGGAAAAGATACCATAAACATATGTCCAGAAACAAACATTGGTTGAGCAATGGCAATTCCATCCTATGATGGGTATGTTTGTGGACACTGCAGGGGTTGCTCACTGTGGTTACCACTCTTCTGACACACCTCTGAGTCCTCTTTCTGGAACAGTAAAAACAACTTAGATTTTGTAATACAGATATGACAGATGTCCCTGTAAATGTGAACATTATCGACGGATGTGCGAGACACTAATGCCCTAAAATGTCTCCGTTGCCAGAAATATAAGTGCTTAAGATCAGGTGAACTGGTAGACCGTGCTATTAGATGATGCTGTCATATGAGGTGTAGAAAATGGGTTGACATGTCACTGTGCATAAACCACATCCAAAGTAACGTTCTACGATAGTGCCTGTAATCTGTTGCACAGGAATTAGTGATTTGCTTAATAAAGTGTGAGGCCCTAAAAGTCAGTCAGCCACCATTAATGCCTACACATTGACCTTAAAGTGAACCTTTTGCTAGTTTCTGTGATCACTCCAGGAATTGAAAAGCTACTCACATGTGTTTATTTCAGTCATATATTTTTTCACTCTGCACAAATCCTACACTATCCATAAATAAAGTGCAAGCTGTGAACTCTGGATTTTCAGCAGCCCATTTTAGAATTCATTGACTTTGGGGTATTGTGGCTTAAGAACTAGCATACACACAGATAACATAACTGCCCATAAGAACTGAATGTGCAGGAGCATGGTTTATGTCTTCAGTAACTACAATTCTTTGCACAGTTGTTTCAAGATTATCTTCTATTCGTTACAACACACACTACTGCATATATGATGTGCAATCTGTGCTAGGTGTAACATGATTGCTGCAGATGATCCCATGTTTGAAAGCCATTGGAACACACTGTTGAACATCTTTTTTTCCAGATGAAATGCAGCATCAAGGATGTCATTTGGCATACACAACACGTGCCTGTTGATTAATGTCGTCGGCTAAACCATTACAGAATATCATGTCTGCCATTTCGTATGTGGAACAATAGGACTCTATTTCACTGTTTACATTGTCCATACTCTTCAGGACTCCTGACTAGCACAACCTTCAAATGACATTTACAGAACAGCTGATGTGGGAGACACTTATAAGTGTTTTGTCTCACAACAGCATCACAGTCAAGGACTAAGTACAGAGACTAACATAATAGCCTTCATCTCAAAATGATTTGTTTCTCTACATATGTTTATAGGACTTCTTTTCTACTTTTGAACAGTATTATCTCCTGTAAGAATATAGGAGACCTTTTTTTTTCGCCCTGTGTAGCACAGCTATAATCTAATTGGGATCAAGTAAAACTACTGTAAAATTGTTAGAGATACCATCTACTTGTCCCAAATTTCTTTCCATGCAGACATTTTAGAATATTCAAGGCTCTGTAACATCTTACCTTTATATCTGGCAACCGTGTCCTTTCCCATCAAAAATTTCTCGAACAGTTTAAAATATGATATCTCACAACTGTATCAGATGTAGATTTTTTTAAAAAAAAAGGAAGAGTCTAGTTAAACAAAACATGTACAATCTAAATCTGGACGGCCAGATGGAGAAAACTCCATTCTCCTAAATATGATGCCAGTGTCTTAACAATGGTACTGTCTCATTTGGTTGGTCCCTATTGTACAACTTTGTTTTGATTACGCACAATTTGCACAAGACGACATTTAGTATAAAACATAGTTTTGCGCTTTATAGCTGCACACACTAGTGACTGCTGGACCATGAATGTGCTGAAATGCCCCATGCACTAACTGCAGCCTGTTTGGAAGCATGTAAATGTGCAACTATGTCCATGCACATCTTCATGTCCTCCTCTTAGTCAGCCTGAAAAATAGAGTCAGCATCCCCCCCCCCCCCCCCCCAAGAGGAGTGAGAAGCTGAGCTTAGGTAAATGACAAGCCATTACTATTATCCAGTATAGATCTTGGCACATGATTTTCTGTTGAAACCATTACAGTATTGTAATGTGACAAGCTGTTGGAGTTATCCCTTTTCATTATTAACAACCTCTACACTAAGTCCTCTGAGTAATCTTTAATTGTATAGTATGCATTATGAAGTATGTTTTAGGTGCTTTTTTTAAATAGGTGTATATTAATAATCCTTTTCATCTCCTTTTGCAGTTTATTATACAATTTTATTCCCTGATAGAAAATGTTGTTTTGAATTTCTTGTTTGTTTTTCCCTGGCAAATACAATCCAAACTGCCTCTTGTTCCATGATTACATACAGAATTACATACTTATGTTTCCCCTGACGTGTTCAACAGAACAGTATATGTACTCAGCTGGCATAGTAAGAATACCTAGTTTTTGTGGAATGCATTGCCTATCAAAAATAGTGAAGCACACAGAAAACATGGTCTTATGTCAATGTAACTTCCTACATCTACTTCTACACAACAACAACAATGTGACAGGTAGAAAGACTACAAGAGAACATTGTCATTTGTGTTTAGCATTGTTACCAGGCCTGGTAAGGTATATAAGGGACATGAAAAGTGTCAAATGTTGAGTGATCACTGTGAAGGACTGGGAGATGCTGTATGCTCAAGGAGAAAGCATTAGTAGCACCTGACAGAGTTGGAATGGAGGCATCATTGTGAGTCTCCATTTGGCAGCCTGGTTGAATCATACAGTATCCAGAGTTAGGGGGCATTCAACTGTGACAGTGGCCCAGTGTTTGACTGTACAGGAATGTGAGGGCAGGTATAATCGATGTCAATGTTTCAGACCACAATGAGAGAGCATTGCTGTAGAGTGCACTGAGCACACCATAACCCCTTCACATTTGTGACTGTATCTGAAAGAGTAATGGACTTTTTGCAACAGTCTGTGTCATCCTGCACAATTGGTTAGAGATAAGCAGTAGTCACACTGAGTAATTACTACCCTGCACATAGCCTGCCATTAACACTGCATCACAGATGACTGTGCTTGGAGGAATGCTGACAATGGCATCTCTTTGTTTTCACCAATGAATCACTGTTCTGCACTACCCCAGATGACCATCATCAGTAAGTGTGGTCATGACCTGGAGAGAGGTCTCATTGTTCCAATGTTTTGGAGAATAAGTGCAGTGGTCTTCCTGACCTCATAGTGTGGAGAACCACAAGTGTGACATTAGGTCATGGCTGGTAGGTATTGAGGAAACTCTAATGGCACAACACTACATCATGGACATCCTGAGTCCTCACATGTTACTCATGTGCAATGGTATCATGATGCAATTCTTCAACAGTACAATGCTTTTCCACACATGATGTGTCATTGAACTGTCTGCATGAAGTTACGGAGTAAATTAACTAGATTGTTAAGATTTTTTTTTTTCTGAAGTGCTGGGACAGTGACCTCATTCTGGCGTTTGTCAGAGTGACAACTTCAATACAGTCAGTAAAGTTTGGCCTCATGTTAGTGAAATCACTGGACGTAGACGTTTTTTGACACTCCATAGTCAATTTTACAGAGAATGTTTTGGACTATGTGCTGCTGTCATTACTTTGGAAAGGCTTCAACTTCACACCTACACCTATAACCTTGCCTTTAATTGATTTCAGTAGTGCTGTTGAAGAATCTGTTAGATCTCTTCTCAAAGAAATAATGTATGAAACATGTTGCACACTTGTGAGATCTCCATCTCAGAAGAGTAATATTTTGTCCCTGGAAAGGGCCACACTATGCAAGTTATGGGAACACCCATCACATGGTGGTCCTTCCAGCAGATAAGGGAAATGCCGCTGTGCTGTTGCCATGTGACATCTATGACCAGAAGATTTACAGCTTGTTGAGTGAACCAACATACAAGATGTAATGGTGGCGAGGGTGGTTGCCTCCTGCACCAATGGATACAATGGGATTTCCAGGATGGCTAGATATGAGGATTCTCTGCTGAAGAAGGATGAGGTGTGCAGCAGAAAAATAACTGATCAAATGTACAACAACTTAGTTAGTTTACAATCATTGGCATGGAACTGCAAGTAACAGTGGAGGACGAGGTGAATATCACAACGTTTCCCAGTGCATCAGTCCTCAGCTGCTGACTGTGCACCCTGCTACTGCTACTGCAGCTTTGCCAAATTCTTGGGTTCCCCATTTCGGTAAGGTGTGGCTGACAGCAGTTGCTACAAGAAAGTCTGGCTGCATCACACACCAGTGCCCAAAGTGTAGAGATCGTCTGTTGATACTCTGACAAGACAGTGGACGGCTGGAACTTCACACCATGCTCCTGGCATGGCATTGAAGTGTGAGGCTGCCATGGTATCCAGATGCCTAGGTAGTAGGCAGCAGCTGATATTCTGGCAGTGGTAGATGTGTGTGCATCAGCACAGTGCTGAGCAATACAGCAATTATCTAACTGCCCAGCTGCTCAAGTGATACAACACTAGTTTGGGTGGGCTTAAATGTAGCTAGTCCCCACTGACTTTGCAGTTGTGGCAGCTTCTATGTGTCATGCTGAATTATCTTGACTAGAGGCAATGACTTATCATAACCAGCATTGGGTCGGTCTGTAGTACTTCCTGGTGAGCGGCATGGTTTTCTCATATGGTAGGTTGTGACACAGAGGAGGTGTTGGTCTACTCAGCATATGGGTTGCTGACTGACATTTTGGTGACTCAAGTGTGGTCTGATTACTGTCCTGGTGCTCCGTCTGTGGCTCCAAGGCCCACTATGTTAACTTTTTTCCTCTATGGAAAAATCTGCCTTTGGATTCTGCTGAAACAGACACTGGTTTATTTACAATTATTTATACTACACATTTACACCTTCACTCATGGTGTGACTTTATCCTTAGCACTATTTATACTTTCTGTCCAACTTCACCAGCACATGATCCTATACAGAGGTCTTTGTTCATGGTTCACTTTGTCCTTCATTAAACTGCTCCTTGTTGGTGCTGTTATGACTGGTTTGACCTTGTAGGTTGAAGGTTCACAGGGTCTTGATTTGTGCTACTTTGCACTTGAAGTAGTAGTATATGATTCCTATTACTGCTAAAATCACACAGGCACCTGAGGTTGAGGGTCCTATAGTTACTAGTAGTAAATAATATTCAGTACAGTACTTTTGTATGTGGTCTAAAAGGTGTCGGTAGATATGTGTCAGTTTTGTGTAGCTAACATTTGATTTAAGTAGGTAAGTAGAGTCACGATTGATGTGTGATTTAGGTAAGTGAGGTTTTCCACAAGTACAATTTTGGTGGTCAGGTACATAAATCAGTGTCTGGGTTATATTCAGGGTGGTAGTTCCTGTTATGGTGGCAGGTAATTCGAATGTCAGTCCAGATGTACCACATTGATTACCATTGATGAACATCCTACAGCTTTGTAGTTCTATTCACTGTGTGCTGCTTTGTCAATCTTGCTCATAAAAAGTACAAATAATAGCTGTGTAGTGTGCTACGGAGAATAGCCAGTGTAGATCTACTCATCAGAAAAACTCTGATTAGTCTGTCATTACTTCCTTTGGACATTCTATCCCAGATTTCTGGTGGTGAAACAAGGTAAACTCACATGACCTGGAAATGGTACATACCTGTTTTGCAGGGCAGATGATGATTCGCCTGGCTTGGTGGTGTAGTAATTCCTGCAGAGGGAGCAGGGCATGGGATTGTCCATTCGGGGTCACCAATAGTATTTCGTGCACTTTCAATTGTACAAATTTTTGTAGGGCTTTCCGCACTATGTGTGGAGGACATAATACTCAAACCCATAGTCCTTACAAGTTAACAGTATTTGAATATGAATTTTCAAGCAGTGCCTACTTGTGTACTGGTAACTGTGGCCATATGGTAGTAGACTTATAAAATTTCTTCCTCTACTGCTGTTAGTAGCTCTAAAGGAGTGGGTACATCCATTTGTTTTTCTGTAATCCTTCCAGGAATTAATCTGGTGGTAGCAATATTAGTATTAAAAGCCTGCAGTGCTATCAGTGGATGCATCAGCAATACTGTCTACAAGGTTGTGGAAAAATTTTGCAGTCACTATCAGCGTATCTACATTATCCATACATTAGCATTGTGGTGAAGGCCCACAGCTGTGTAGTATTGTTTACTATGCATTTTTCCAGACTGGTGAGCTGAGTAATATGTAATTCTACTGTTTCCTGGTTCCCATCCACCTCTGCCTGTACTTCTGCTGTCTTGTTAATCTTACCTAGGTCCCCCCACATTGGCTGTTCTGAAAACTATTTCAAGATCCAACCATGTGTGTTTAGCCAATGTCTCTCTCTCTCTCTCTTCTTCTTTTTTGTGTGTGTGTGTGTGTGTGTGTGTGTGTGTGTGTGTGTGTGTGTGTGTGTGTGTGTGTGTACTCTCATGAGACTAACTCTGTAGTCTGATGTAGCTGCCTCTGTGGTCATGCAAAAGCTGACCACCACAACTGATACTCTCCCTACATATAACTGAAACTTGCCCGGGTGGGTATTGTGCATTGTAATTTGTCAAATGAGTTTTCTAACCACCAAATTGGTTGTGTATTGTGCATTTTAATTTGTCAAATGTGTTTTGTAACCACTGAATTCCATTCTCCAGTTGAGAAATGTTGCAATCTAACCTTAGGGTCCACATTGGCCTGACATCACGTCCAGCTGCCATGTAAACAAGACACCACTTGTTAGAGGATGTAATTTGAGGGCTTCTACCACCCTGCAACAGCATTGTCGATTTAGTATAACTAAGTTCCCAATGTTCATTTTCCTTTTCACCCGGAGCCTGATACCTGGTGCTGGAACTGCTTCTTCTTATCCTGGGGTAAAATCATGTGTCCTAAAGGAAGGGGAAAGCCTGTTGTTAGTTTATTATTCTTGCTCATGTTCTAAGTGTGTAGCAATGTGTCAGGATAACTTCAGGACTGTCTTCTTTTTCTTGCCTAATCTTTTCCTTCTTCCTTTCTCCCAGATATTCCCCCCCCTCTTCTAAAGAGACTTGGGACAATGGATGCAGCACCTCTATGGTTCCCTTAAAAGGATGAATATGACTGATATACACTACTGTGGGGCTAGATGAAAGTTGCAATTTGATGTTAACAGGTGATGTCATTCCAATCACCTGATACGGTCCAAGTTAAAGTGTCACAAACTTTCTTGTCTTTCCTTTTGGTATATACAAGTTTGTCATCATTACCCATTTGCTCACATGATACTTGGATAACACTACTTTCTTATTACAGGTTGTGTCTTGCCATGTGAAAGCTTTGGTGCTCATTTTTTTCACCTGTCACCAAATAGTTTTTAACCTTTTACAGACGTTTTATACTGACATAATATCACTTTCTGGGGGAAGCTTTCAGAACTCAAAAGGGGAATTTCAATTTTGTGGAATTTCAAATTATATATTCCTGTGATGTATGGAAGTAGGGCATTGAAGTCATTGTGATTTAAGTTGTAGTAGTTTAACATTTTTGCAGTTGTGCGATGGATTTTCTCCATTTGATTGTTTACCTGTTGGTGGAAAGCATTGGTTCAAAGTTTCTTAATGTGCAATAGTAGGCATAAGTGGTTCATTAAATCAGACATAAAATTTGTCCCTTGGTCAGTTATTATTGTTTCAGACAATCTGAATTTTCCAGGACAGAAAGGAGGTCAGCCTCAGTTGTAATATCATCTGTATTTTTTATTGCAGATCTGGGTTTCAGCTAACAGAGCAGTTATCGTCAGTGCATCATAATAATCATGTAGACTCAATATAATTATAATTACATATATTCAAATATAACTTAATCACATGCAAGCACTGGGGTTAAACTAAGACACATGTAGGAATTCCCCAGTTAAGGAAAGGAGAAAAATAATTTTTCAGTATTGTAGGTATCTAAGATTAAGACCTATTGAAAGTGAAATTTAAATATGTTTATAATTGGTGTGTTCATTACTAATACATTTTTTCTGATTAGCAATTTCAGTTGAAATATATAGTTTCACACTTAATTCCATCATTCACAAATAAATTTTTCCCTCTATTGCCATAGGCAGAAGTATGAACAGGATACTCATGACTGAACACACTGTAACAGAAAGTGGAACCATGTTATGTGACCTTTTTACTGTGTTTGTCATGTAGCATCTAACTGAAATCACCTATCAGAAGAATTTATAATGCAAATTTGTGAATAAATTCAAAGAGCATAACATTTCCATCACATACTTGTTGTTGGTACAGCACTAACCACATTGCCCATGGATTCTCTCAGTGGAATGAGAATCTTGCATATTGTTGATTATCATGGAAAGAAAATCTATTTCTTATATAGATTTTTGTTGTGTGATCAGGATGGATAGGTCCCAAATCTGGAGCAATTACTGCATGATACAACATGGCTTCAACCAGCCCCAGAGGCAATAAACAGCTGCCTTGTAGCTGTACAGCATTGAATGAATTTAGATGTTCTGTTATGAGATAATATACTATAATAGATATTTTTTGTACATGTACGATTTTTAATTATATCTGTCCCTGAAAGTCCACCATGATCATACTGGGAGAATTGACTTCGGCATTCACAGAATAAAGTACAATGTAAACAACATTTTCTGTAGTTGTGCATAACACTTTCCAATAATTAAGTGACAAAAGAGATGGAATACATTTATAAATTCAGTTGACCTTTACCATTCAAAAGCATTCCTTTCACAACGTTGTATGAACAGAAAGGTGGAGCAGAAGGCTTTGTTTGCAATTGTTAAAATTCCAGGTACCCGCGCAGGGAATTTCACTTATACCAACTGCCTTCTAGTGTTGTAATGCACACAATTTCAACTTTTCACAGGTGTAACAAGATATATTTTCCCTTTTTCATCAACACAAGACAGAAAATAAACATCCAAATTTCCACTGTATCATTGTGTATACACAGTGTTCATTCAGAAGCATATGCTTAGATATTTTTACAAGAAATTCTTCTGAAAAATTGAATATCAAAGATATTAGGGTCATATCAGAGATATTAGGATCATAACAAATTTTATCAGATTTAGCTGTACAAAAGATATTATTTTTAAGTAATTTCAAAATTATCTGTCCTCTGTCACTTAACTCTTTACTGTTACTTCACTGTGAATCTAAATATAATAATGTTTTATGATGGATTACACTTCAGTATCTCATCATGGGCAATGAGAATATCTCATTTTCAGTGCATAAAAGTGATGGTTCTGGCCACTTTCCTCAAACAAATTTAGAAGTGTATTTAATATCTTTGCATATTTGCATGATAAATATAAAATACATATTTTGCTATGTCTGTTGCATTCATATGTTATAATTTCTTTTTCTTAACATCTTTCATTGTGCTAATGTAGCTACAAATTGTTCATAGAAAATTGTTTAATGAACTAGTCATGTCCACAGGTGAGACTTGTGTCACTGGAAATTATACCTGTACTGGTGCAGTACTTGCACTGTTGTTACCCAGAAGTTCCAGCAATATGCTTTTCTGTAATTTCTTGTAATTCCTTTGTAGGTGTACCTGCAGATGGAGGCAAGAATCACGGATTGTTTTTCACTAACGCGTAATAATTTAACCCATGTGTCACATGTCTATTATGCCCCTGGCTCGTCTTATCTGGTAGCATGACTGTATTACCTGTAACATCATAAATGCACTTTACAGCACATTCTAATGAAAAAAAACACCAAAACATAATGATTATTTCTATCTTTAATACTGATCTGAACAATAACATTTTTTTCTTGAAACTTACCTCTCCATTTACTCTTCTAATCATACAATTTGAATGCATTTTTATTGTCAGTTTCCACTCATTGTGCTAGAACTCTTAGAAAATTAAATGCAAAGCTTTGAGAAACTAAATAATGGAGAGAGGCTTTGCATTCACATATTACCACAAAAGGAAATCCTGATTATACTTGTACAAAAAAGTACTATCACCTTTCTTCAAATGCAGTTCACACTCAATTCCATAAATATCCACTACAATATCCAAAACAAATTAATGTCTGTTACTTACAGGTTCCAATTACATTACAGCTGTTGTTCATAGAGTTATTGCTCATGTCATTTTGTTCATATTCTATGCAGTATTTATCAAGAATCTGCCAAAATGGGATTTGATTTGTCTTAATACTATGAGTCTTAATATACTTAATTATACATTAAATGTATTAGGCAAACCAAAGTGAGACATCCACTGGGAAATGTACTGGTTCCATGTAAACATAATCTTTAGCTTTGTTTATAAGATGAACTTTTACTTCATGGCAGCATAGTGCAGAGATGATCTAGATCACAATATAACTCTGAGAGACTAAGACTAAGATTATATGTCTCTGTGGAGGAGGGGGATAGGAAGGAGGGGGGCAGAGGGGATGGAGACATGAGGTACAAAAGCTGATACTTTGAGTGGTTACTTAAAACAATCTGCCAAATTCCAGTCAGCAAGTAGGCTATGAACCAATCACAAACTTCGTATTTTTTAGTCATTACATCATAGTAAAATACTGAAAACTGACATCATGGGACTGACACCTCAAAATAAAAATTATAATTTGCCAAACTTTTTGAGATTCCTTGACAAAATACAGGAAATAAGCGTATTTTTGACAGAGAAAAATGTGGGTAGTAGAAATTAAATTACTCTGTACAAGTAGTAACTAGGGAAGGATAAAATTCAGCATGGACAGAAAAGGTTGAGACCTGGCATCAAAGTACATATATCATTAAGTAATACATTTTAGTAAGGAAAAAAGAGAAGTTGGAATATGATTTTTAATAAACTTTTTTTGCATCTGAGGTGATTAAGAAAGTTTAACATACAAAAAAGGGAATGAAAGGTGGCATGGGGGAGGGGGAAAATGTACTGTGATCTTGTTGAAAGTTTCCTGCAATACATCTGTACTTATGTAGAGAAAAAACTTATTTTGAGATGGCCAGAATAGACACATAGAGTTTGAACCTAAAAGACATTCTGCATAAAACAAAGGGATGTTCAAGCTGATGGCCTAGAAAAATGTTGATTGAGAAACTTCTTAGTCAAACATAAAGAAGAGGCCTGAGACAGGAAGGTGTAAGCCTACAGTAAATCAATTGTTTATTTGATTTATACAAAATGTGTAGCTTTTGCATAGATAGTTGTTTAAGGGTAAAAAAGAAAGTAATCAGACAATTGCTAATTGACCAAGGAATTTGTGGAGATGAATACATAAAACAGTTCCTTTTCTCATTTAAACATAAATTTAGATCTACACCATATTTTAGAAGAAATAAAAAAGAAGACTATCCATTTACTTTCAGGACTTTCTATTGGGGTGATATTTATTTATTTTTTCGGAAAAAGAAATTCAGTGTGCTGTTACTATAGTGGTATTCCTGATTATCTCTTATACTTGTGCTATACAGGTCTTAAAGTTGCCACCATCTGCAACTTGTGTATCTTACAATGAAGCGTATATAATATTGCATTAAATTTACAGTCTTTTGAAGAATCATGTTTTGTGAATTTTTATTATATAAAACAAAGTCTCACAAAATTCTGCAAGAAAAAAATAAAAACATTATATATTGACTTATTTACAGATGAGCAGGAAGATGAGTCTCTTGCCCAATCAGGAACATCCCAGGGAGAATGCCCTAGCAGGGAAATGCAAGATGCTGGGTAAGACTTCCTATATTGATACACTACAATTAAATGTGTGAATTCACTATCACATACATAATGATTTACAAACAATGGAATGAAAGAGAACCACTCACAATATAGAGGAAGTGGTGAATGATAGATATGTACATAAACCAGAAAATGAACATTGTAATTTGACTTTTAAACTTTCTTTTTCTCGATCCAAAGATCTGATGTTTACCTATATATCAGTGAAATTAAGTGTACACTTGGAGTGTCATATTCACACTTCATTGTTCCAAAGAGAAAACCAAGTTAAAGTTGCACAAGAATTGTGGTCTTCTATTAAAAATTTACGGCGCTGCAGTCACCAAAACATTGCTTGCTTTGCAAAGAATTATCCTATTGTAAATAGTATCCTTTTGACCAGTGAAGTAGTTCACCTGATATGTTATGAAATGGCAGAGATCGGGGGGGGGGGGGGGGGGGGCAGAAGGGCAGCTAAACGAGGTACATGGTATCTGAACCATTGTATTTTCACCCCATACACAAGTCATTACCTGAAATGAAAGAATTGGGTCTTAAACATCATACCTTTAAATTTTCACACTGAAGCTGTATTGAGCCACAAATATGTTTAATATATTTTATGTCAAAGAAGACAGCCAAAGCAGTAAAATTTCATTTGCAGCCCACACACCCATTAGTTAAAATCATTAACAAAGTATTTTTATCATTATTTTTAATTCTGTAGATCAGCTAAGTATTGGTATTAAAACAGTCAAAAATCCAGCATGTGGTTAAGCACTAGTATTATCTTGACATATGTAATGGGCATATTGAAATATGAAATAAGGCTAAGAAAAAAATGACAAGAAGTTGAGATTATACAGGGTTATTCTAAATGATGGACCCATTTTCAAAACTTCGTCTTTATTCAAGTACAAATCCTAAATAAACAAGCTTTATACCAATGAAAAAAGGAAGTTTCAAAGTTTTTTTTTCATAATGTTTGATATCAATTTAACAAATTTAATAAGTTGTAATTAATTAGTTTTTAATAATTATTTAATAATTAGAAATTTAATAAATGTTCAATGTGGCCACCGTTGGTTTATGGAAAACATCAACATGATAGCCAAACTCATCCCACACACGCAAAAGCATATCTGCCATTACTGAGTGCATGGCAGCAGTGATCCAGTTCCACAGATCATAAACAGCTTCCTTCACATGACCCCATAAGAAATACTCACAGAGTGTGAGATCAGGAGATCTCAATGGCCAGAATTGCAGAGCCAAATCCTCAGATCTCCTGTGACCGACCAGCATTGAGGAAGGGAGTCATTTAAGAAGCCTCATACATCACAGTGCCGATGGGGCGAAGCTCCATCCTATTGGAAAATGAAGTACTGGGGATCTTCCATAACTTGAGGGAACAGCCATTGTTCCAACACGTCCAGGTACATGATTCCCGTTACAGGTGTTTCTCCAAAGAAAAATGGTCCATATGGTCCATCAGCTTTTGTACAGGATACGGCATGGAGCACGTTGATCTTCAGTGAGTCTCTTTCATGTTTCAATGGTGAATGTGGATTTTCCAAAGCCCATGTGCGAACATTGTGTCTGTTGACTAAAAATTACATGCTGTAGTAATGCGTCATCCTCCATCTTAGCTAGCACATAACCACAAAATGCGAGATGCCTCTCTTTGTCATTGGGGTTGAGAGCCTGCACAAGTTGTAATCAGTAGGGCTTGTACAGCAAACATCTTCTCAGAACTTTGCATATGGTTGGTTGGGATGTTCCAAGTTCTCAACTGGCTCTGTTGGTAGACTTACAGGGAATGCACACAAAACATTCTTGAATCCATCGGACATCATCCTCTGACACATGCAGTCAGAAACATCAATACACAGCTGTGCACGTCTAAGCATATTCAGATACACCCGACAAAGTTTGGTTACTGATGGTGGAAACTTCGCAGCTGATACTGTCTTTCAGTTCCTGTATTGTGGGTGGATTTGCTTCATGGACCTTGCTCTTCAAGTGTCCCCACAGGAAAAAAAATCACATGTTAAATTCGATGAACTTGGTGGCCATAAATATTTGCTGACAGTTCATTCCTCAGTGAAGACAATTGTCCCAGGGCTACCTAACATGTGTAGCATGTTGCTCCATCTCGCTGCAAGAAGCAGTGTTGTCTTTCATGTACAGTGAGTTGAGCAAAAAATGTGTCAAAAATTTCAATATATACAACCGTTTTTAGGGTAGTGTCAAAAAAATGTCGCTCTAATGATGCGCTTTCCTGTTACACTGCAACATATCCAGATTTTTTTCATTGTGGAGTGGTTGCTGACACATTATATTAGGGTTCTCTGCTGCCCACTATCTTATGTTCAGTGAATTCTCGTGACCAGAAAGGTGAAACGATGCTTCGTCACTCATGATGTAATGGAAGGGTCTAACAAACCATCACTGATGTTATCCAAAAGCCATGTACAGTAATCTATACATTTCTGACTGTCATTCTCCCATAAGTGCTGCACAACCATCACATTATATGGCTTCAAACTGAGACTTTTCAATATCCGCTACGTTCGTGCGTCTGTTGCACCAATTTACATGTAGACATATTTGGATTCTGAATAATTCTCCAGTGAATGTCTGCAATAACTTTTGGTGTCTGCACTGAAGGAATTCTTTGTCGTTTTGCATTTTGCACAGATTCATAGGTGCACCAATTTTTATAGACTCTGTATTGTTCTCTTTGCTGGTATTTCTCTATCGGGATACTTGATCCCAAAAATTTTGTGAGTTTCCTTAATTTAACCTGTTTTCTTTATGCTTCCATAATTTCAATTCTTTCTTCAATCAAGAAATTCATTTTACAGGTCGCTAAGAGAAATGTCTAAGTTAACTGATTAAATAAACTGAAATGCTGACACAAATGGTAACAGCTGATTATTTCCTAAAACTGTCCATTGTTGTAGCTGCTTACTCTGTTTCATAAGTCGAAATATTGTATTCACATTCAAAGGGGTGAAGGGCTGCTTTTAACTGTGCCACCCTATACGTCATGTAATGCAATAGCATATGTTCTTCAATTCATAGTCCTATACGTGCAACAGTAGTGAAAGAAGTGAAGGTACTTCAGTGGTGACAATGTCCAATTTGTGAGACATGTATGTTGTTTCCAGTGCTTTACTACCCAGTTTAGAATAGTATCACATGTACATGTGCATAAAATCAGAATTTATGGAAAATTGTTGAAACAGAATGCAAAGGAATGAAAATTCTGATTTTAATGTATAACACAAGGATAGAATGGATGCTGGTGGTGGAGGCATGTTTTTAGTCCTAAATATTAAGATAACATCTAGTGAGGTTAGTACAAGTGTGAAATAATTTGGAGGAAGATAAACATGAAAGGTGTATCAAACATGATAATAAGGTGCTCTTATAGACCCCTACCTCAAGTGCTGTAGTGATGGAACTTTTCAGTGAAAACTTAATGGACACCATGCACAAATTTCCTGGTCATATTTTAGTATTAGGGGGAGATTTCAATTAACTGGGAGACGCAAGTAAGTAAGGCAGTTGGTAGTTACAGGGACTCATCCAATATTGTTGTAAATAACTTATCTGAAAATTACCTTCAGCAGTGAATTGGAGAACTGCCTCCTGAGGTAACATCTGAGATCTCCTGGTTGCAAAAAATCCTAACTTTTCAATTCAGTTAACATAGAGCTCAGAATCAGTATTTATAATACCACTGCAGCATCACTAATGGAAGGTTTTGCTAAGAATGCAGATGTTTCTGCTTAGCAAGAGCAACTAGAAATGGATTTCTGATTACCTGAGCAGACAAATACGAAGCTTTCATCTCTGAGACTGAAGAAATTGAGTATAAATGGACTTCCAAGAGTAATGTATGGTATGTGTAGACATATTTGTGCTGAGCAAAGTTGTGAGGTAAGGGAATGAGCAATGTGTTTCAACAGACTCACTGGAAAGCTGCTCTGAAAACAGAGGGAGCTTTACCATTGCTTTAAATATACAAAGCCTGTTAGATAAACAGAATCTTAATGAAGTCAAAATGAGAGTAAGGAGAACCAGTCTTGAAGTGTCCAATAAATTCAAAAGAAAATTCTGTATCAATCTGACAGAAAATCTTAAGAAGTTTTGTTATGGGGAATAGAGGCTATTTCTTTACAATTTTTATCCACTCAACTATGTTTATTGCTTTTATTA
The DNA here is from genome assembly GCF_023864345.2 of Schistocerca serialis cubense. Classification (NCBI taxonomy): domain Eukaryota; kingdom Metazoa; phylum Arthropoda; class Insecta; order Orthoptera; family Acrididae; genus Schistocerca; species Schistocerca serialis. Next base: position 841,375,123 of record NC_064640.1, on the reverse strand, counting down.
GATTGTATTCAGCTGTTTATTGTTTTTATTAGACTGCTCAAGACAGACTCAGTGTTATGGTTACCACACCAGAGGATGCTGATGTACATTAATCATCACGATAAAGGATGACAGCCAAAAACAGTTGCAGGATAAAAATTTATTGAAATTCTTGACCAAGGTTTCGGTACATATAAATATACCTTCATCAGAAGTAAAAAATCTAAAATTACATCATGTAATGGAGATTAATAAAACAATTGTGCCAAAGGCATCGTCAATAATTTGGCACAATTGTTTTATTAATCTCCATTGCATGATGTAATTTTAGATTTTTTACTTCTGATGAAGGTATATTTATATGTACCGAAACCTTGGTCAAGAATTTTAATAAATTTTTATCCTGCAACTGTTTTTGGCTGTCATCCTTTATCGTGAAGAATTTCAACAGTTGCTGTTGCAGCCATGTTTAAAATCTTGTACATTAATCAGGTATACTTGTGCTGCTGAAGTGCTTGAAGAAGAAGTTGTAGCTTCTTCAAAATTGATAGAAAATGTATAAAAATAATAACTGCAGATGTGTTGACAAGAAATAGTATGAGAATAGCTCTCCTTTCTCATAACCTAATATTTAACAATTTATTTTTTCTATTTTTACAGTGTGAACAAAGAAATTAGGAAGTTTTGGTCTTACATTAAGTCAGTAAATAGATCAAAGCAATCTGTCTAATCACTCAGTGACCATACTGGCACCAAAATGGAGTAGAAAGCTGAAATCCTTTAATTCAATTTTTTGTAATTGTTATGCTGGTGAAGATTTTACTGTAGTTCTTCTTTCAATTGTCTACATTTGGAAGACAGTATTTTCTGACTGTGACAGATATTTGGGATGCTAGCCTCTTGCCAATAAAACTTTACTTTCTGTAGGCTGATAGCCTATTTTTATTTTTTTTATTTTCATATGATCCTTTGTGTCAGATTTCATTTTAGCATTTGGCATATGGGGTCTACCGACAGATGGTCAAATGCCACATGAGCTAGAAAAAGAATGTAAAATCTGCAGTAGTGAAACACCAAGAACAATATGAACAGGATATAGATTTTAATAACAGCCCAGGAAACAGCTGAAATCTCCAAGAACAAATGCAGTTTCAGAGGGTGCAACTGCTGCAGCCTTGTGACACCGTTTGTGACAGCTTTCTGCTGCTTGAGGATATTGGAAGACTCCAGGAGGAGGATCCTGTGGTGGGAACAAAAATTGAGTTTTGGAAAAGTTTGAAGATGAATATGATATGGCCGAACAATTCACAAGATTTTACCTTCAGTGACAACGGCCACAGTCAGAGAAATGAAGCCCACACCAGATGTTTCATGTGGGAGTATTGGCAAAGGTAAAATATGATCTGCAGAGCTGACCAGTGGTCATATAACTGAAACTGAAAGTGCCTTATAAAGTGAATAATACTCTTCACTACAAAAATATTAAATTATAAATAAGTGGTTCCTATGCTGTATAACTACTACAGCAAAACACTTTGTTAAGTTTATGCTTACCAGAGAAGATACGCAATTTGTTCTGAGTCTTGAGACCTCATCTGATTAAGAACCAAATACCTAAGAGTCAAAGAAAAAGTGTGCGGATAGTAAATTCACATATTATGCAAATGACTGGTACAGATTGTTTCACATTATCTCTACACTGTGAGACTTCCTCTGCAATAACAGTTATGGAATTGCAGTGCCAGATGTTAGTTGATACTGATCTCAGCAGTGGCAAAAATTTAAATAAACAGTGTTCGACAGCAAATGACAGATTCATTTCCTAAGTACAAAATTGTTCACAGAGAGCCTTCCAATGCAAATTCTACTGCAATTCTACATCTACATGTGTATTTTCCATGCTGCCTTACAGTGTGTGGTAAAAGGTTCTTCACAAACCACTGTAACTTAGGGCCTTCAAATGAAACTGTATTAATTATGCAAATGAGAAGACTGAAGAACTTTGCCCTCATTCTGTAAGATTAGCCTTTGTTACTAGAGTAACTAACCATATGAGCACACTCCTTCACAAGAATGATATAAGGCCCATTCATTATCAAGTGCTCTTGATAAATCCACTACATCCTTTCAGTATAAATGGCCCCTCCCTGTTCTGTCCTGATTATTACACATCTTTTTCTGGACATCAGTTGACCACACCTTCATGCTCCATCACTTTTGTTACCCTACATTCCTTTTTTATTGGTAGTTATCTGTATGTCTTTGTGTAATCTCACGAAATAATACTACTGCTGTTGCATTTTTCGTTACTGCTATGCCTAACAATGTATTTGTTCTTCCTGATTATGTTCCCTCACAACAAACTTCTTCTTCTTCTTCTTCTGCTTGTTTATTCTCTTCCCTCTGTATGCTTCTTTTGTCACTTTAAACTGGAAAATGGTATAGTCATTTCTATTTTTTACAGATTGATATTATATTAACACTAATATTTTATTATTATTGTTGCTGTTATTCGTCTTTTATATTTTTATTATATTACTGTACTGCATACTTCTAATTTCAGTGCAAGTATATATTTTTCCCCAACGACTTCTCACGTTATGGCACATGTTTGCTGTTTTAATTACACTTTGATTCTCTTGCCTGTCAGTTAACTTTAAAAAAGTAACAATAGGCTTTAACAGTCTATTGATGATGTCATTAGAAATGAACCACATGCTCATATCAAAGGAACCACCCTGGCATCCACCTTAAGCAGTTAAGGAAACCATGGAAAACCTAAATTAGTGTGATGGAAGAGCCTTCAGGAGTTTGTATGTTGTTATTTTCTCATGTAATGTTATACCACTTGTAATGCATTGCTTTAAAATCTCAAACACATGATTTAATTACAAATGTGTCTCATGGCTATAGCAAACATTTACATTCTTTTTCACTAAAAAATTGGGACGGTCAGATGCAACTGGGGGTGTATAGTGGATGATGACTGCCTGAGAAGGCAATGAAAAATGAAAGATCATGAAGGAACAGAAAAGCACAGAAGATGAATAAGGAAGATTGAGAATATAATTGAAAAAGATTGAGACAGGAAGAGAAACGAGAAAATACTAATAATAGTTGTGTTTGGAAGCTACTAGTGGTCCACCCCAACTTCACATGGGTAACCTTAAGTATCCATGGTCAGACAGTTTGTTCGACTTAACAGTAATAAATGTTATGCACAAACCTTTTTTATGAATCAGCCTTTCTGTTTGTTAGAACCATACCAGAATCCCTACTTTAGTACCTGTGATTACCCTCCACATACAGACAGAAAAACATGGGGGGAAGGGGGAGCTTCAATTTAGTAATATGTATAAATGACATAACAATGACAAGCCTCTGATGAGAAATGAGAAATTCTCCAACAGACATGCTTAGTATGATGGTCGACTATTTGTAATCCATTGTACCATTTCAGTTATTTAAGAAAAAGGTGTTGTACTGTTAGTATTCCAATGGTTGTAAAGAACAGTTTTCTTTGAAAGTAATCAATGATAATGTTTCATCAGGGTTATTATGCTCTCTGTAAGAGATGTTGATGTTCATCTCTTCTTTTTAGAACTGAAAACGTCTGCTATAGTTCCCTCCCCAAAACATATTCAGTCAGATATTTGTCATCCATAAGCTGTTTCCTTTTCTATCTCACTTTTTGTGAGGACCATTGATGTGACATAAATAGATGCTAATTATCGTTCAGTGAGGAAGGTACAACATCAGCTAGGCTGGCATATGGACTCTGTCCATATACCTACCAAACTTGCTGTGGCTGGTCGAGTCTCCGTTGCTTCTGCCCTAGAGGTCAATAATATTTCATACCAAGAGGCTGGTCAAAAAAGAAGGATGAGCAGTTTTTAACATTAAATTGATGACAAAGTGACTAGCGATGTTGCACAAACTGGTATTGGTGAAGGATATGGCAGGAAATTGACATTGCTTTTTTAACAGACCATTGTGACATTTACCCTATATTAGTAAAAGTTTTGGAAAATCTAAAAAGTGAATCTAGTTATGGTGTTCTATAGGCTTGTCTTTAATGCTGGAATAAGAATGTATGCAACCCATGAACTATTTATGGATAAATGTTATAGCAATAATTCTGATGTGCTGCAGCTTCTTCTGTCCATGAGAATGTGGGGTAAGTTTACAAGGAATGCTCTGCAGTGAAACTTACCACAGATTCTCAGTAATCTTTGAGTAAAGTTATTGAACAGGCCAGAGTAAGTGTTTAAGTTCATGATCATCAACTAATATGTGAACACAGCTAGCAGTACAAATTGGTAAATTGTTGTCCTTAAAGATAGAACCCTACATGGGCAATAAGAATATATGGACTACAGAAGGCATTAGGTTATCTAAACTGTCCTTACAATATAGCCCATAGTTCGTCCTTAGAAAGTAACTGAAATATTAAGGAAATACCACAAAACTCAGTCTCACATCATCACAGAGGCCTATTATACTAATAACTCAAAGTAAGCTGTCTGAAACAGGATTTTTCAAACATCTGCATACCTTGATTATACAAAACAAAGTGAAGAATGAGTCAGTGGTTAAAATCACACTTTTATCCTAATTGGTTCATATTGCTAACATTTTGAACCTTTGCTTATTGCCAACAAATTCTTTGTGCTTATTACCAATGAATTATTTGTGGTATCGAAGTACCAATGTCCTTTTTAGACATCTTGTATTGGAAGCTGACTGCAGAAACTCTTTGTCTGAACACTTTGTTGGATTACTGACATCAACAGTGGTGCAATAACTACACTTTTTGTGACAATCATTTTCTGTACTCATCAGTTTTATTCACAGATGACTGGTTTACATCCATGTAAGTCCTTTGTTGCTGTGTTACCGAAAGTTATTTATGCCATCATCATCTTAGAAGCTGTTGCTCTTTATGCAGATAATAAACTTGATACACAAATACAGTCTTTGTACATTTACTCCAATTAACTACATTCCAACAATCTTCCTTTATTGAGAGCCAAAGTGTCCCGTTTTTATCACCCAAAGCACCCATATTCCACAACACATAATATTTTTCAGATAGTAACAATAGTCATTTGTGAATTACAATTGCCACTACATTGGAAGAAGTTATTCTGAAGTACCACACTTAAGATTTCTTTAAAACAGCACACACTTTTTTCTTCAGCCACTTTTTATTTCCTTGATAAATTGGCACAGTGGGGTTGAACAAGATACTGCCTTTGTTGCATGCATACATGCACGTATCTCATTACTAGTATATGCATTGACAAGTCATCCATTTATATATACAACTTTTTGTTGTGTCAGTAGTCTTTGTAACTTTTTATAGCACTATCTTAATGAAAAAATGTTACATGTATGTTAATATATATGAATCGGTGTTCACTTCGAAATTGAATTTCAAAGAAAATGTGTTCTTTTGCAACATATGCTGCAATGAAATTAAAGCATGTAAGAACATGGACATTTTATATTCTGGGGGTATGATACTGAAACCATACACTTGCATGGGTAGAAATATAGTTTTGTGGAGAGATTGGGGAAATAACATGTAATGAGAAAGTTCAATATAGTAACTGAGATTTGACTAACACCATCCATTTTGAACTAGAGCTGTGGAAATAAAACTGAGATCAATTTTTCTTGCAGTCAAAGTCTATTGTAGATCTAAATCTATTATTTGATGTCCATTTACTTCACGATTTCTGGGGAAAAAAATCGAAGAAGTTGTAGCAGAATTGTTATATCCATAAGTCTTAGTTGCATTCATTAATAAATCCTAAAAAAACAATACATTTTTCTGTTTTTCTTTCCCAGTGACAGAACATCAACACCAACCATCTCATCATCAGCACCAGAAGCTGACAAGAAAGATATTACTGACGACAAAAGAACACAGTGAAAGTGAAGACGATTACTGTGGAAATAACATTGATCTCTATCATAAGTGGCAGAAATGTGTGTCAGATAAAATGAAAATGCACAGCATTTTCCTGACATCACTTATAATCTCACTTTAGATGAAACACATAAAACAATAAACTTCATGCATTTTTCATAATAAAATTATTAACTATATGGAACTGCTTCTGTGTATTACTTCATATCTGTATCTACACAGAGGACATTAAACAACAACACTCTGTTCATACAATAATTTTTAATATTTCTGTGTCCGATTTACTGTTTGTGATGTAACAGCTAGTGACAATTATTGTCACTGAAACTGAGAGGCCCAGTGAAAATAATATGTAAATGAATATATTTTAGACACTATCTTTGTGTCAAATGGTACTTTTTATACCTAGAAGTTTCTCTCTGTCAAATTCTTTGTTGTTGCAATATTCATACAGAGACTGCATTAATATAATTTCCTCTGTCTTTGTTGTTGTAACATACAACCTCATCCTCAGATTCAAACTGGATACTATGTTAATAGTTTTGCATAGTGTATCTCAAATCCTTTGATGCTTCAATGTGGTAAAGTGAAAAAACTAAAACATGAAAAGGCAGTTTATTCATGTCACAAAAAACTTGATATTACCAGTTATTCATATCATGAAACAATTGTTACTCTGACAATTTTCTTCATTTGTGAGATTTCAAATGAATTAAGCAAAAATGTAATATGGCCTGCCAATTCATAATGCCAATTCATTGTGAGATAAAAACGATTCTGAACCTGCAAAGTGCTTTACAAAGAAAGTGGAAGAACTTTTATCAGTATAAGGTTATTGTCATTGTGAATATGTTCTTAGACTTATGAGCACACCACTCACCTAAGCAGAATGGAGGAATGTGAAGTTATACAAACGATATGTAATATTTGACTACAAATAATTCAAGTTCAGGTTTAGAACTGAAGAAATTTGCACCAGTACAAGCTATTACAGTACCATAATATGTTCATAAACATATGGTTTTGTAGTTGACAAAATATTATGAGATTGCTCAAGAAAGTTTGAACAACACTATAAAAAATAAATATATAAAAATAAAATTCTGCAGACATAATTTTAATGCTGCATTCGTATGTAAAAATTACCAACTTTTCAGGATGCAATTTTATATTTTATGAAGCAATAAAATGCTTAAATGTTTGCTCAGTGGGCTAATGCGAATGGAAATAAATCATAAATCAAGTACAGCTACTAACTAAAATCTCTTTGTAGGCTGGTGGAAATACTGCCAAGTACTGAACTATTCCACTTGCTAAATTACTAAGGAATTATTTATCAATTTTGCCTTCATATTTGTTGTGCTGTATCAGGCATGCCTGGGATATGTTGAAATTCTATAAATGTTGCAATTACAAGTTAACATTAAATACAATTATTAATGAATGTGTTAACAACAAGATTAAAATTTCAGTGTTATCTCCTAGAATAACTTCCAAACAAAATTTTTCATGTGTTTTAAATTTGCTTGTGATTACCCTGGAAAGTAACACGATCCATCTTATCAGCTTCACAATATGTGACATAATTCTCAGTGGTGTGGAAAATGGCAAAATGTAAAAAAGAAGTTCTATTGTGATATTAACTCATTCAATCATCTCTGTTGTGCTAATTTATGTTATTGTATGGGTCATGGTAACCTGCTTTATTTCTTTAGGCATAGAAAACACAGCAACAGTGGCTTTGGGACTCATCACTGAACGTTCATTGTCTTCTGATGTAAACCTATGAGTTGCAAGGGAAGCATTTATTCTGGATGATTTTAATGGTGTCAACTGGTATTAATATTTTTACCATAATCATTGTATACATTTGCTTAAATGGTAGTTTTTAGAAAACAGTTTAAAGATAAGAATGTCAACACATTTCAGAACTCATCCTGTTTGTTTCCCATATCCTAGCATGTTGTATGAAGGCTGCATTTTGAATTATTTAATAATTCATCAGATAGCAGTTAAGAAGAAAAGAACTGTTGTTATTTTTTAAAAGAAGAGTTTTCTTAGCTGAGAAATCTATGATGGACTGTGCTTTGTTTTCCAGTGATGCATGTTATTTCTACTAATGATGAAATTGTACTGAATGAACAGAATGTGATTACAGCTGATGTTTTTATTGGCTGAGAGTTTTGACAAGGAAATAAAGCTTACAGATATAATATTTCTTCATTTTAACTGAACAAAAACAACCCAACCCTTCTCACAATACATTTTAGAGAAGGCATAGATAGAATGGCGTTAACTAGTTAAGTGATTCATAAAAGGAACTGTAAGTTATTTATCCACAGAATATCACTTCTTCTAGTTTTCCTTAATTCAGACAGCTATGGCAGTTATACTCTTAACACAAACTGTAATTGCATTCAGGATTATACATTCAAGAAGGTTTAAATGTGATGTGGAAGTGGAAGGTATTAGTAGCATTAAATAAATAAAAGATGCCCATAGCGCATATTACACAATGCAATGTTGTTCTTTCCACATCGTAAAGCAGATATTAAACAATGGGGTACTGTTCTTTCCAAATCATAAACAGCTAACTAGCCAATGTAGTGTACACTCTCAGGCAGCCTGAACTGAAACACACAGTTTCTGTATATTTCATGATGGAGACTTACTCCAAGACATGTGTTCAATTTTATCTCACATATTTTATATCAAAAGGAGAACAGGACTAGGATGCTTCAAAGGAACCAACCAACTTCAGGTAACCCCATACAACATGGAGCAAGGGAAGAAAAACTGCTTAAATGCCTCTGTGTGTGCTTTAGTTAGTCTATTCAGGTCTTCGGGGTTCCTACATGAGCAATACATAGGGGGCTGAATGATATCTTCTCTTAATACTAGTTGCTTCTTGAAACTTGTGAGTAGTATTTTTCAGAATAATTTGCTTCTACCTTCAAGGGCTTGCTATTTCAGTTTTTTTAGCAAATCCGTATGGCTCTCCCCTGAGTCAAGTAAACCTGTGACCATTCATGCTGCCCATATTTGAATATGTTCAGTTTCCCCAGTTAGTCCAGTTTGGTATGGGTCTCACAGACTTGAACAATATTCTAAGATGGGATGCATAACGAGTGTCCTGTCAATCAACTAAAGTCTGACACTTGCTTTACCAATGACTGACTGTATGATCATTCCTTTCATATCCATGCAAAATGTTTCATCTTGTTTACTTACTGCTGCTGCAGTAATGAAAGAGCAACAGTGATAGATAAACATGGCAGGACACACTTTTTATGTGGATAGACTTGTCAGAAAGCATTCTGTTGAGGCACAATACATGGCTAGATAATTTTATTTACTTATTTATTTATGCATGTACTTTTATTGGCAAAATTTAAGTTGTTAGGCCATCTATGACATTTAAACATCCATTTTCTTTACTCTTTGCAGTTAATATTACAATGACCATAGAAGATGAGGTACCGTTGCAGTAATCCTAGAGTTGCCAAAATAATACAATAGTAATAATCTTCTTCCAGTAGAACAGAAATCGTGTTTCAAGGATTCATATAGATATATTAGTCCTCGATAAGCTAATACCTAAGAATGTGAAGCAACAGAGGTGAAATGTGACATGGTTAGATTACACAAAAACCATATGATAGAATACCACATGATTTGGTACTAAAATATCTTTAACTCCAGAAGAAAGTGCACTCAGAATTGTTAGAGTAATGTAAGTATAGCACGGAGCAATGGGACACCAGATTATACATAAATAATGGAAACAGCTGATGAAAAGCTCTCAGTTTTCCAGCCAGGTGGCAGTGTTGTGACACTGTGACATTTTGATGAATTACTTTGCCATAAGAATTAGTGTGGCATTTATTGAAACATCAGGTGTCTCAACACATCCATCCAGCTGGAAACCAGAGAGCTTTTCATCAGCAGTATACACAAGAAAAATCTACATTCCCAATATGTACAACAACATTTACAGTCATGATTATACACATAAAAATGGAATATTTTAAGGTTGTCCCCATTATTTTGCATTTGCCTATTTCCTCCTCCCAGACAACTAGGTATACACTCTTCCAGGTATAAGCTTGATGACAATCAGAAACTAATGTCATCTTTTTCATATTAATTACTTGGAAGAAACTTGCAAGAAATGGCAAGACCCTAAATGATATGCTAAGTATCATTAAAAGATTTGCTGATGACATTTGGATCTAGTTTGACAGTGACAGATGGATGGAATTAAGGGCGACTAAAAAGAAAATTGAGAAGACAGAGCATATTCACTTGTATAAAGATGATACCTGTATTTGAAACATAGAACCTTGTAAGATGTACAAGTATCTCAGTACAGAGGAAAATAATGAAACTGCAAAAGAAGCAGTGAAGAAATTGGTTTTCCAAGAATACTATAGGAGGGCAAAGTCAGTGCTAAGCACCAAATTCATCTTCAAGAACAAAATTATAACTATAGGATCACTGACAGCTCCAATGATTAAATGCAACTTTGGTCTGGTACACTGCACCTAACAAGAGATTTTGTCTGCAGACTATAATACATAAAAGTTGTGTTCTATACATGGTACAGAGGAAGCTACAGCTGATACTGAAACTTCCTGGCATATTAAAACTGTGTGCCAGACCCTGACTTGAATCTGAGACTTTTGCCTTTCACAGAAAAGTGTTCTACCAACAGATCTATCAAAATACGACTCCTGACGTGCTCTCACAGCTTTACTACCCCCAGTATGTCATCTCCTAGCTTCTTAACTTCACAGGAGTTCTCCTGCATACGTTGTGGCACTAGTGCTCCTGAAAGTTTTAATCAAACAGGAAATTTGAAATTGGTGCACGTACTTCTGCAGAGTGAAAATTCATTCATGAAAATCTCTTAGGCTGTGGCTAAACCAGGTATCTACTGTATCCCTTATTACAGGAGTGTTAGTCCAGTGAGGTATGCAGGAAAACTTCTGTGGAGTTTGGAAGGTAGGAGATGAGGTACTGGTGGAAGTACAGTGGTGATTCATGCTCATGTAGCTCAGTTGGTAGAGTACTTGCCCATGAAATGCAAAGATCCTTGGTTCAAGTCCCACACTTTTAATCTGCCAGTAAATTTCATATCACTGTTCACTCTGCTGAAAAGTGAAAATTTCCTTCTGGAAACCATGCACCAGGCAATGGCTAAGCCATGTGTCCAAAGTATCCTTTCTTCCAGGACTGCTAGTCCAATAAGGTATGCAGGAGAATTTATGTGAAATTTGGAAGGTAGGATATGAGGTTTCAAATCAACACACAATCTGCTACAGAGTGAAAATTCATTCTGATCGTATAATATGGTCTAAGATATCAAATAGAAACAGAGGAATTATTGCTAAGGCTTACAAGGTTGCAAGAAAGTTCCCACAGACTGCAGAAAGTATTGAGACAGACTCAGTTCTGCAATTTAAAATCAAATCTGACACACAAAATAAGTTACAACCATCCCTGAGACAGGAATCTCTCCATGATCTGTACCTAAACTGCCTTGTGAAATTAAACACTGACTGAGAACAGTCACATCTGTGGCTTTAAAAGAGGAGGAGTGAGAGCAGAGTCAGAGGTTCCAGTAGTGGCTGTATAAGATCAGGCTTTAAGGACAAAGATATACAAAATAGTAATCATAAAAACAACTCAGTATGATACAAGGCTAATCCCAAAAGTAAGGTCTCCTATTTTTTATAAGTACATAGACCTGTTTATTTCTACAATGTTTACATCAGTTTACATCTTGAACATTTAGCTACTTTTTGACATAATCACCATTTCTGTCGACGCAGTTTTGTAGACGCTGTGGCAGTTTTTATATGCCCATGTCATACAAGCTTGTCGCCATGCTGTTTAGAAAGTTATGAACCTCTTCTTTCACCTCATCATTGGAGCTGGATTGCTGGGACCACAATTAATGCTGACAGGTACTGTGAGACTCTGAAAAAACTCAAACGGGCAATTCAGAACCGGATAAGAGGAATGTAGGGGTGTACACATTCTCCATGACAACATTCGCCCACACATCGCTCGGCAAACCATTGCTCTCCTGCAACAGTTTCAGTGGAACATAATCACCCACCCACCCTACAGTCCTGACTTGGCACCCAGTGACTATCACCTGTTCCCTAGGTTAAAAGAACATTTGGCCGGAAAGTGATTCAGCTCCAACGACAAGGTGAAAGAAGAGGTTCATAACTTTCTAAACAGCATGGCAGCGAGCTGGTATGACATGGGCATGCAAAAACTGCCACAGGGTCTACAAAAATGCATCGACAGAAATGGTGATTATGTCAAAAAATAGCTAAATATTCAAGCTGTAAACTAATGTAATCCATTGCAGAAATAAACAGGTCTATGACTTATAAAAAAATAGGGGACCTTACTTTTGGGATTACCCTCATAGAAGTCAACTTTTTTGTGTGCTCGTGAGACCATAGACCACATAATATCAGGTTACCTTATCTTGGCAAAGAATGAATAGCTCAAGATGTACAATGAAGTGTGCACACACCTTCACTGGACACTTAAAACAGTCATGACACTATACTGTATGATCAACAAATATGTACAGACTGATCAGTAGCAGCAACAAATCAGATGTTTATGAACTTCCAGCATGCTGGAGTAACTTGGGTCAGCAACTTTTGTTAATTAACAGAATGAAAAACCATTCCAAGCTGCATATATTTTATGTTACATTTGATGACTAGTTTCGAGCCAAGACCCATTTTAAAATCAACCTACAAGGCAGAAAACCAAATTTAGATGCATGCATATTACAGTTATTATCAGATTCCTTAGCATATGCCAAAGATACAGGACATATTGTTTTAAATTTACATAACATAAGTCGAAAATAGCATTTCAGAAGACGTCAAAAAATGTGTAAAGTAGAGTCCTAGTGCATACCGATAACTGACAGTTTACTCCTTCCCCTGTGATAAGGAAACCTCGGGAAGGGAGTTGCGCTATCAGGATATAGGAAACCTTTTTATGTATTAAAATGTTATCCAATCATTAATAATACAACAGTTCATAAAATAACCATACAAGTCCACAGTAAAATTAGCACTATTTAAAATCTTTACCAAAAACAGTCAAATACTTAACATCACTGTATTTCTGCAAGTACTTCCTCTCCTACATTTAAAACTTTATGGAAGTTATCCTACAAAACTTGCAGGACTAGCACTCCTGGAAGAAAGGATATTGGGGAGAAATGGCTTAGCCACAGCATCTGGAATATTTCCAGGATGAAATTTTCACTCTGCTACAGAGTGTGTGTTGGTACAGCACACATTTTTAATCTGTCAGGGGGTTTCATATCAGCACACACATGGCTGTTGAGTGCAAAATTCATACTGGAAACATCCCCCAGCCTGTGGCTAAGCCATGTCTTCACCATGTCCTTTCTTCCAGGAGTGTTAGTCCTGCAATTTTTGTAGAAGTGTTGTGAAGTCTGGAAGGTAGAAGATGAGATACTGCTGCAAATAAAGCTGTGAGGATGAGTCATGAGTTGCATTTGAGTAGCTCAGTTGGTAAAGCACTTTCCCATGAAAGGCAAAAGTCTCGAGTTCAAGTCTTGATCTAGCACAGAGTTTTAATCTACCAGGAAGTTTCATATCAGTGTACACTGCACTGTAGAGCGAAAAATTCGTTCAAGATACAGTAATGTTCGAAATGGCCCATATCCTGTCACTAGTCAAATGGTTCAAATGGCTCTGAGCATTATGGGACTTAACATCTGAGGTCATCAGTCCCCTTGAACTTAGAACTACTGAAACCTAACTAACCTAAGGGCATCACACACATCCATGCCACACTGAAGCGCCTAGAACTGCTCAGCCACAGCGGCTAACCTGTCACTAGTCAATTAAGTCACTACGCCTATATCCCAGAAAGCTGGATGTAACGTGAAGTAAGCATGACTAAAGCCAGCAGTGTAACTCAGAAGTTTGTGCCACTTTAAAACAGAGACACTGTAATGTAGGCATAATTATGTGTGTGTCCGAGGTAATGAGCAACAAAACTGTAAGGAGACTCTTGGGCGGCAACTGCCTGCAGCTGAATGGAATAATCAGTGTCTTCGAATGTCGAACATGAAGAATAGGCACTAAGAAAGTTGCGTCCTGGAGTTTATGGACTGGGAGTGAAAGTTCTACCAGCTGTGACATGGAAACTACATAAGATTTCATACCTCAGATGTGTGCAGAACAATGGGATTGGGTTAGGCATGAACATCCAGAACAGCAGGGTTCTTTGAAGTAACAGAAAAATTGAGAAAAAAGCCTAGAGTATTTTAATCACGATAAAGGAGCACAAATGACACAAATGGGGAAGCAATCAACTGAATGGCAAGTGGCCGCTATGGCCAAAGTCCGGAGAAAGGAACTGGAGTGCAAGTGAAGACCGTGTTAGCATATGCGATTCCTGCAACCATGAGAGCACTGTGTCCCTTAGCTAGCTGCATCTAGCACTCCACGTGACTCCACCCTGCATCCTTATTGGCCAGGGATTGTAGACAAAAGTCCACCAAGGTACCCCACAATCAGCAGTCCTGACTATGTGAACTGTACTACCTACAGTTCTTTATTAACAACAACAACAATAATCATACACACTGGTGATGAGCCAAGCACTGGAATTACACAAGCATGAGAGAATATTAACTGGAGAATACAAAACCAGGCTGAGTCGAATCACATGTAATGTTCTTCCTACAATAACATGTA